>NC_139969.1:15637986-17125486 GCF_963993115.1 Abramis brama | reverse complement strand
CATGCTATGGCTTCATGTTTCTTATTTAAGGTATAAAAAATGAAACCTATTCATGGATGAATCATTCACAATAAGATCAGTAAGATACATTTAGAAAATAGGTGAACTTCATGCCGAGTTTAATGTTTGAGACTCATCTAATGCATGTTTCTATTTAGTTTGAGTATAGAATGTCATAGCTTGACATTCATGTGTATATACATTCATGTTTGATTTATTTATAGAAATGTGGTGCAAAAATTGCTCAAAACCCCCCAAATGTACTTATTTTTCAGGAGTCTGTTGTTCCAGCTTTTGAGGCTATATCACAAGTGTCTAATATGGAGGAGAGGTTTTATGAAGAATTGAAGGTTTGTAGCTTTCTTGCTTTCCGGCTGTCTATTGTGTAAACACACCTGCTCTGAGTGGGCGGCTTTGTTTTAAACCTCACTGTCACTCAAATAGTTCTAAAACTCCCCATAGCAGTGAGATTACAAAACGCCCCTTTGCTATTTGTTTACCCCTGAATGCATTTCTTCAGACATGAGTTCTTTTAACTGCTCTGAGACCTTGAGTCATTTCTGTTTCTCATTTCCAGGGGTGCAGCGAGATTGCCAGATCCATGGAATATCC
This sequence comes from Abramis brama, assembly GCF_963993115.1. NCBI lineage: Eukaryota > Metazoa > Chordata > Actinopteri > Cypriniformes > Leuciscidae > Abramis > Abramis brama. The sequence goes on along the minus strand of NC_139969.1, from coordinate 17,124,874 downwards.
CTCGTTTGATGTTTTAGCAAATTTACCAGAGATTGATGCATTTATGAAGAAACTGCAAGGTATTTCATTTTAATCCAAACAGAGACATGCACTACCATTCTAAAGTTTTGGGTCAATAAGGTTTTTGAAAAAGTCTCTTGTGCTAAACCAAGGTTGCCTTTATTCTTAATTTCAGTAAAAACTGAAATATTGTGTTAATGATGTTCCAGCTGTTTTCTAATTTAATGTTATTTATTCTTGTGACGGCAAAGCCTAATTTCAAGCAGCCATTAGTCCAGTCTTCAATGTCCCATAATCTTTCAGAAATCATTCTAACATGCTGATTTGGTGCTCAAGAAATACTTCTTATCAATGTTAATAACAGTTGTGCTGATTAATATTTTTGTTCTATTTTATTTTTTAAAGAGCAGCATTATTCTTTGAGGTTGAAATCTTTCATTATAGACACATTATAAATGTCTTTACTGTCACTATGGAACAATTTAATGCTTCCTTGCTAAAGTGTTATTCTTTTCTCTTTTTTTTAATACCATTCAAACTTTTGTGAACGGAAGTGTATTTTATTTAAGGAAAAATAATTATCTGTGAAGGTCACTAGAGCATTCTACACCAGCGCACTGAATATATAACGTTTATAATTACAGCATTGAAATAGTTTTTCTTCTTGTTGTAGAGTCTTACCAGGCTTTGAGATCAGCTATTGAAGCAGAACAGAGGGTCAGGATGTCACCAACCTAATCTAAGATGAGATTCAGCTGCGAACAACTGCAAAGAAACCTCTTAGAAAAGCTAATGCAATTTCAATTTGTTCTTTTAATAATCTTATCTGCTATCTGGCTAGAGATGCATCAAGTGTTTTTTTGTTTTTTTTGTGTGTGTATGCTTTAATTGTTTTTGTGTAGTGAATAAAGGTTCCCTCATCTTGGATCTTTTGTAAATCACATTTTGAATGCTGTGTCTTGGTTTTTCAGCTCCTGTGTTTTTTTTGTTTTTTTTTGTGCATTTGGATTCTAACTTGTTTCACATCACATTGAAACTGTTTTTTTTTTTTTTTTTTAAATCACCAAAATGAGACCCTTCCCATCATCCCCAAACCCCCAGCCTTGACCTCCAAATCGCCACTATATACAAGCCACAAACAGTGTATACACTTGCCCTGCAAGCACAAGCTGACACATGACAAATCAAAGGCCTAATAAACAGCTCACACTGAACAGTTTACCTCAAAGGATGAAAATAAACAAAATCGACCTGTGAGTGGGTGGCCCCACATCTCCGTGTGAGGCCTAGAAACTCAACAGCTTCCTCTGAGCTCTTTGGGTGGCATTTCCCACCCCCTCCCAAACTATTTACCCCCATACTGTGTAAATGCATATATCTGTGCTTGCATATATTGCACCAAAATTGTGAATACCAGTTAAATATGTATCTTGTTCGATCACTACATTTGATGTAGACATACTGTTGTACTCCTTTTTCAAGACTGTTCATTGTTTAATACTTAATAAATGATTGTCATTCTCTATATCTAATTATCAGTGTATAATTTCCATCCAGTTTTTTGGGGGGGTTATGTGTGCATGTGTAAAAAATGTAGAAAATAATTGTTCTGAATATATTAACATGTCAACTATAGTGATGTTGTGGTGAACTAAATAAGTGGTTGGAATATTTTCTATGGATTAAATCTTTTTGTTCAAACCTTTTTTTGTCTGTTTTAATATTACCCACACTCTTGCCTTTGACTAGGGAGGGTCACCTCAGAAAAACTACCTGAGACCTTGATTATAATTGGATCCTTCACTGGTTTTAACATACTGAAATAGTTTTGATTCAGTTTTGCATCGAGTCTTTGGCTGTATCTAGCCAGCTTCTGAAACAACATGCTTAGAATAGCAAAAAGACCACTGGCTTGTTACAAACATGGTTCCTTCGGTTCGGTTATCCACCATGCATTTTTAAAAAGACCAGAGAGCTGAAGGAGCTTTTGCTGGGATTTTCGATTTGGAAATGTGTTTCATGCGAGGCTGAGTCTTGTATCTGTTGGCCCTGAGTCTGTTTGACTCTGCTCTCTGGATTCCAGCTGTCCACATGAATATTTTCTCAATGTGGAGAAAATTGGCAGTGGCTTATGCTCAGTTCCCATCACCTCCACAGACTAAATAAACAGACAAACCTCCCAGCGAGCCCATCGGAGGACCATGCAGAACAACCTCTGTTTTTCTTTTCCTCCTGACCCCTTTCTTTCTTCTCTGTCATTCTGTGGCTCTGGATTGTCTGTGAATGGATCTGGATGGGGAAAGTGTCCATCAACGTTGCCAGGCCTGTGGCAGGGCTGCCTAAATGTGTTATGGTGCTTGGAGATGAGCCTGTCCATAAACACATGCACACATATTACACCATTCCCCCACCCCCCATACAAACAGTCTATAATGTGATACAGACAATTTGTGTATTTTGTACAACCGAATATTACTTTGTTGTTTAACTTTCCCTTCAGTGAGCTGTTAATCGAAAACCACTGAGACGGTGTCTTCTTAATTCGGTTCATTTCAAAGAACCGGTTCAAAAGAATGACTCGTGTCATCTTACTAAATCAGTGAAAAATGACTTAATTTTCAATCTGACTGTTCCTCACACAAATATATAGTTTGGCTTGAGAATACACTCAACGAATCGCACCTTAATGGTGCTTTAGAGGGTTTATTTTGTTATTTTTGCAGCTTGATACGTATAGAAAAAATCTGAAATAATTATTTAATGTTGAACAGGAAAAATAAATGGGGTTGGAGCGACATGATGGTGTCATTTCATCGACGCATTTAAAATAATTTGAATGCAACATGAATAGAAACCTGACGCACGTTTTGTCTTCATTTTTAAAACTTTAGCAGATATCATTGTGCTATTCTTATAGTTAACTTTAGCTGTACTGTTCTAGATTTAGATATTTTCATGTGCAGTTCAGGGTGCAGTGTTTCAATCATAGACTGTAAAAAAATAGGTTTCAATGCTGAATTTGTTGTCCTGCACATGATCCATTCCTTTCCTACCAATAGAGGGCAGTCCAACTATGCATACAGACTTTTTACGGAACTCGTATGTGAATGTTGCATTAGAAATAACATTTCCTGCCGTTGTAATAGTGTTGAGGAATTTATGTGCACTTTTATTTATTTGTTTTAGCATGTTTACTCATTTAAAAATCAATGTGAGTGCGACACACCAGGAAATTCCCAGCATCTTGAATAGCTTCAGAGTCAGCCACATTGGCGCTTGCTTATTTTGCATGCAGTTTGGCATCGCCTGCCATGCTCATTGGCACCGATAGTGAGTCTCTAAATTTAATGTATTCACAGAGGTGTTTTAATATTTGATTTTGTTCATGAATGCTTCACTGTTTTCAAGGAATTGTTGAATATTCCTAACGGTCATTTAGGATGTTTCCTATGTCTTTTGTGATACTTTTGCTATTCTTTTCCAGGTGGAATGATCAAATGCGCATGTCTGTGTGAAAAGATGCAGGCGCTGGCGGCAGGCCTATGCTCTGTCTGCAGGGTTGTGGTGAGTGTGGGTTTCCCCAGCTGGGTATGCCTGTTTATGCTTCCATTTCAAGGCGTCTAGAGGACATCGTGCCCGTCAACACAGGTGTGCAAACCACAGAGTCTAACAAAGAGGGTGTATTATTAAAACCCATGCAGACGTTCATCTTTTAGGCCTTTATATAAATAAACTCTGCAAGGAAATTGTAACTGTTACGTTCTATAATCTTTTAACTGTCAGCATCCTGAAAAATGTTTATGTCTTTACCCAAATTGAGTACTCTAAATTAAGGCTATTTCTTGAATTCCTGTTGGGGCTTTAAGGTTTAAGACATTAATAAAAGATTTTCTGTAACGCTGCTTTGAAATTACATGTTTTGTGACAGCGCTATACAAAATGACTTGACTTGCTATATGCCAAAGAAGAAAAAAAAGCCAATTTGGTAAAACAGCAAAAAATTGAATGTGTTAAAATATGTAATGGCAATATGAAGCAGTATAATATGCTAAAAAAAGATTAACTGTGCTATTTTATATGTTATTAAATTAGAGTGATTTCATCAGCACAGTTTAGGCAGTGCATGTGGTCTGATGTGTGTCTGAGACTAGGCTTTAGCCTTGTCTGTGAATCCAGAGATTAGAGTCCAAATTATACTGTAAAATATATATTATGTATGTATAAAATTAATGTTTACTTCAGTACATTTACTTTAGAGTGTTTTTTTTTTTAAAGAGACCAACCATAGGTCTGTATTCCAAAGCATTCATCATGAATCACGACCATTTAAGTTCATATCTATGCTCCAAAAAGGGGGTGGCAGTTAACAGGTTAAGTACGATGTGTGTGACATCTGCTTTAGTCTCTCTGCACTACAGATCAGTTTTGTAGTTTAATGGCCAATATGTATTTTTATTGCATGGCTCTCTGGAATACTTAATCCTAATTAATATTAATGATTTAAAGATAAATCAATAGGGTCTCTTGTGGATCATCCCAGAGGCCAGAAATGTCTGCTGGACTTTCACTGAGCCAGTTCAAGACCAGTCAACACATACATGCTTACACACTCTCTCATTTAAACATCCAGGGAAAGAGGGACTTGCCTGTCTCTGCTGCAATGATGGATTTAGGCGATGAGAGGCATTTTGTTTGGAATATTGGGCCTCCTCGTGCCTTGGCCCCATCCCTTTGGGCCGAACATGCCAGACTGAATACATAGAATGAGGGCAAGAACTCCCTTGCAGCCTATGATGAGAACACCATTTAAAGTGTCTTATGTTATCTAGCTTTACAAGTGTCTTCATTTACAGTACAAGTACTTTTTTAGTGTGTTTATCCAATTTATCCCAATATGATAACTTTTGTAAAAGAACAACCAAATATTACGTTGTTGTATAACTTTCCCTTCAGTGAGCTGTTAATCGAAAACCACTGAGACAGTGTCTTAATTCGGTTCATTGCAAAGAACCGATTCAAAAGAATGATTTGTTCACGATTTCAGCTTACTAAATCAGTGAAAAATGACAGTTTTCAGTCTGACTGTTCCTCACACAAATATAATACAATCAACAAATCATACTTTAATGGTGCTTTAGTGGTATTTAGTCATTTTTGCAACTTGACGTATAGAAACTTGACACGTATTTGCAACTTGATATGGATAGAAAAGATCTGCATGAAGATTCTTTAGAAATATTTCTTTAATGTTGAACAGGAAAAATAAATGGATATGATGGATATCATCAATAAATGAATGATGGTGTCATTTCATCAACACATTTAAAATAATATGAATCCAGCATGAATAGAAACATTACATGATTTCTAAGAACTTGACGCATGTTTTCTTGAACATCCTTATTTTTGAACAATAATTGAGGAACTAGTGGTTATGTAGCCTACTGTGTCTTTATTCAGCTTCAATGGTTTATCAGATATTATTGTTCCATTTACATTTACAAGCGTCGTACTTTTACACCATATACAAGTGTCTTACTTTGTTAGCTAGCTTACAAGTCACTTCATTTACAAGTACTTTTCAGTGTGTTTATCCAATTTAACATGTCTATAAATATAGCTTAAAACACAAGTGCATTATTCAAACTGTATGAAAGCTGGAACTGACTGTTGTGGGTTGCTGTTTTTTGTTTTGCAGTCTTTATTATAGTCTGAACAGCACCACCTAGTGATCAAGCACCTTCATAATTTTCAGATTTGAAACTTCCACTTGCAAGTTGATGCATAAGCTTGTAAATTCTTGCACTTTGTGCTCTAAATCATGAACTATTTTAGATCCTCTTAAACATTACACTTAAAATCTTACTGACCAGAGTTGCGTAATACGTCTACACTGCAATTACAGAAAGTGCATGGTTCAATACTAATTGTCAGTATATTGCTCATTCCAATTACTGGTAAAAATCTGGTTTTAAATCAAACTGTTTGTTTTTAATCACACAAAATTGCTTACCTTTGTGTTAAGCTGTAAGCAGCTACAAAGAGTCTCTTTTACCAAAACTGTCCATCTTGCATCAGCAGAAAATGTCTCCAAACCTGTAGTTTACAGTAAGTTTTTCGTATTAAACTTGGTAATGAGTAAATTAGGTTGTTTTTTTTGTTTTTTCTCCAATGTTGCATGTAAAATTCTGAACAGACACTTCTAACTTGCTCTCCAAAAAAGCTTCAACACCGATCTTTGGATTGTCTTCACTACCCACAAGGCCACTTCCATGTCAGTAACTATGAATGTGTTTAAAAAAAAAGTGCTATAGATACCATATATGGACAGACATTTAAACCCAGAGCACCCGAGGACACATATGGCGCGGCGTTCAGCGCTACACAACATGTTGTGCTGGCCACATAAAATGGCTCTGCCTGTCTCCTCACTACGTTCATTACGTTTTATTACTTCTCGCATGTGTTTAATTATAATCTGATGTTCTTTTACCCAGAGTGCCATACTGCGCACAACTGCTTTATGATTATTCCCTCTCCTATTTCGAACGTAGACAGCTCTGCCCTGCGAATTGCAGTACAATTTGTAGAGAGCATGCAGTCTAGAAAGATTTACATCCCCAAATAAAGCCCTTGAAACACACAATGCAACTCTAACATGGCTGGCATTCAAACTGTTATTGTTTTAACCAAACAAACCACTTCTAAACACTGGGTTTGCATTACAAGTTCGTATTTAGGCCCTTCTGTAAACATCGCTGGGCAGAATGAATCAATTAAAAGAGCATTACGTTAGTTCCTGTTTATTTAAAACATGTTTACACTGCAGGGGCCGGCTTGAAAATTCATATTGTTTTCTGTACTGGAATAGGACCTAGAAATTGCAAACACATTTGTTAGTTTGAAGTGATTTCTGTAAATATTGATCTGTGCTCCGTATAATGAGGTCAGTGAACTAATGAGGATAGGTAAACAAGACCTATGGATGGACACAGACTGATTCCTTGCTGCGGCTTCTCGTTTCAGTATGTGTAGTAGGGCTTTAGTTTAGGTGGATGTTTTTATGATATCATGACATGTTTAGACAAAATACTGCATTGAATATTACCAGGTACCAGAAAACATCTGACAGTGATGACAAAATAACATAACATCAGATTTTTAGATGTTTTCATAAATGTTAAAGGTCCCGTTCTTCGTGATCCCATGTTTCAAACTTTAGTTAGTGTGTAATGTTGCTGTTAGAGCATAAATAATATCTGTAAAATTATAAAGCTCAAAGTTCAATGCCAAGCGAGATATTTTATTTAACAGAAGTCGCCTACATCGAACGGCCATTTGGACTACATCCCTCTACTTCCTTCTTTAATGACGTCACTAGAACCGTTTTTTGACTAACCTCCGCCCACAGGAATGCTCCCTCAACTCTACCGAAATTCGTTTATGTAGCCTACTTGCGCACTTCTTATAACTTACTGTGTTTACTCAGCTCTTACGGTGATTTTCTGAAGTAAAACTGACGCTTCATCTTTTGTGTGATGTAGGCTACAATAAACTTTATTAAACTCATCAGTATGTTTGATCATCATTCAGACAGCAGACTTGTAGGCTATTAATAAATAATGGATACATACAAGCAGACGACAAATACGTTATAATAACCGTAAACTATACTAAACTATACCTGTTCCATCTCTATACAGCACTCTGACTCTGTAGGCATTATTGTCCGACTCGAAATGAACACCGTTACTGAGAGTTTCTGATATTATCATCATTCCGTGAGATGTCCTGACAGACTGAGCGCGAGCTCATGAAGCTCCGCCCCCTGGGTCGTCCAGCAGCAGCTTATTTGCATTTAAAGGGCACACACTAAAACAGCGCGTTTTTCTGTGCCCCAAAAAATGACAATTTAAACATGCTGTAAAAAATGATCTGTTGGGTATTTTGAGCTGAAACTTCACATACACACTCTGGGGACATCAGAGACTTATTTTACATCTTGTGAAAAGGGGCATAATACGGGACCTTTAAAATTGTTTTAAAAAGATTATGTCAAATGTTAAAATTATGGTTATCACATGTGATTGTGAACATGTTAAATATTTATTTATTTAAAAAAAAAACTGAGTTTGATTTGAAATAGGAATTTTTGTAACAATGTGCAAGTCTTTACTGTGACTTTTGATGAATTTAATCAAGTTCAAGTTCACTTTATTTGTATAGCACATTTACAAAAGCCACTAGGCTGACCGAAGTGCTTTACAGAACAACCAGATTAAAATATTGTAAGACCTGTATAACAACACATAAAACACAAATAAGAGCAGCAAAGCTAAGCGAAACCTTAAAACCGGAGTGACAAAACAGTATCACACTCAAATATAAAATAGTAAAACAGGAGTAGCAAAGCAGTATCAGACTCAAATATAGAAAAAAACAAACAAAAAAAACAGAAGTAGCAAAGAAGTATCAGACTCAAATATAGAATGTAAAAACAGGAGTGGCATAACAGTATCAAACTGAAATATAAAATAGTAGAACCAACCATTAGAGAAAAGATCAATATACTAAAGAAAACAGGTAGTTTTTTAATAGAGGCTTGAAAACGGACCGAGTAGGGGCCGTTCTAATCTCAAGGGGCAGGGTGTTCCAGACTCGTGGCCCTGCCACCGCAAATGCACGCTCCCCTCTATGCTTGAGTCTAACGCGAGGGACTACCAGCAGAGCCTGGCCGTTGGATCTTTGGCTTCTGGAAGAAGTGTAGGGATGAACAAGTTCAGAGAGATAGGCAGCAGCTAAGTTATGAAGAGATTTTGAAGTCTATTCTCTGTCAAACTGGCAGCCAGTGTAGAGATTTGAGAATCGGAGAGATGTGGTCATATTTGCGACACTTATGTAGAAGTCTGGCCGCAGCATTGTGGACTAACTGAAGACGGCCAATTTGAAAACTTGATTTACCGTCCGCAATATAAGGAATTGCAGTAATCTAGCCGACACGTCCAGAGTTTTCGGAGTGAGAAAGCCTTTGATTTTAGACAATAGACCAAGTTGGTAGAAACTGGAACTGATTACGGATGAGATCTGTTTGTCAAATTTTAAAGGCTGGTCAACAAGAACACCTAAGTTCCACACCCCTGGGGATTTAAAAGCCGATAGACTCTCTAACTGAGAGTTTTCATTTGGGCCGAAAACAATGACCGCAGTCTTGTCTTCATTTAGGGACAGGAAATTTTGGGCTAGCCATGCTTTAACCTCCTCTAAGCATCGCAGAAGAGAATTCATCGCTGCAGGGTTGTTTCTCTTGATTGGAATATAAATTTGAGTGTGGTCCGTGTAAAAATGAAAGGATACGCCATGACTCCTTAGAATAGCGCCCAGAGGTAGCATGTATAGAGAAAATAGAGAAGGAGCCAAAATAGAGCCCTGTGGAAGACCACAGGTCAGAGTATTATTATTATTATTATTATTATTTAGTGTTTGTACAGTATTTTGATCATCTCTCATTCATTTCAATGTGGAGGTAAACTTGCGGGAGTTGTTTTTGCCCCATATTTAAAGAAAGAGTGGCATCTATTTTACATGGCAGCTTTATGAAATTTTCCTCACCACCCCTTTCCAGCCATATCAACCCTCAAAAAACCATAATACTGGCTAAAAGAGATAAACAGTGAATAGAAATGTAATCTTTTTATCCATTTTCAGTCATGCCGAGAAGGAGAGACCCGTGCCAGTCACCATAAATGTAAAGCGCACACACACGCACACACACACTTTTAATCAGCCCTATTGAATTCATGCAACAATGAGCGCTCATCCTCTGGCCACCCAAGTAGCACAGCAGATCATGTGTTCCTTCTTTTGTTCTCACCCAATTTTTTTCCCTCCTCCTTTTTGCCTGCCCCATATAGACACTGCTTTGCTCCGATTGTTGCCATCCAGACGCAGCTATCTGTTGTTAAAGGTGTCAGCTGTTATCTCACCCATATATTACAGACTATTTCAAAGATTCTTTCAGTTTGTGCCAGCTTCTGCCCTCCATATCTGCCAGTTCACACACACACACACAGCTCTATCTTTCTCTTTAAATCTCATTCACAATCTGCTCTGATAAAGTTTATAGAACTGAATGGTAGGCAGAGTCAGACCCCCCATTTTGTTTTGCACAGTGCCAGTGTCGTTTGGCTCCCGCAGCTCACGATACGCTGCCAAAGCCAGACATGAATGAGAGACAGCCCTATCTCTCCTGCGATCATCTCTCTCGCTCTAGTTTCCTCACTCGGAGCATGTTCAGTACGTCACAGAGCAGTTCACTCTTCAGGAAGATGTAGTTAAACTACGTCAGCTGTCCTAATCTCAGTGCTTCCCAGCGGAAGCCGTTAATAGCTCTGGACCTCCAGTGAAGATTTGTGTTGCTTCTTCAGGAGTTTATCTGGAAACTGCTTGTTTAATCATATATATATATATATATGAAGATTTTCAGTGCTGAATATATATATATATATATATATATATATATATATATATATATATATATATATATATATATATATATATATATTTTCATGGTCACAAGCTCTCTGTGTTTTGGCAGATCAAGGTTTTTCCAACCTTGATTTAGTGGTTATAACCTGTTGAGTGCCGGAGGATACGGTTTAAAGTCACATTAAATTTCCATCATATACTTTAACGTGGAGGCTGCCTAAACGTTTCATGCATGATTTAGGAACACAAAATTGACTTAAGAATGGGCATTTGAATGAAAATTGATAATGTGTTTTAACTGATTTGCTTGTTGGCCCATAAACTTCCATTTTATATGCATTTCTCAATACGTATGTTTACATACACAACTTTTTGTCAGTTTGAATTAATCCAATCCGATTTCAGATTCTGAAACTTCCGTTTACATGAACAAATTTGCACAAGGTATTTTTTAATCTGATTGAGAAGATTCAGTTCTATTATTTTTCCCCACTATTGATCAGATTATTTCAGGCCTACACAATACTATCAATATTTAATTCAAATCAAGTTCAGTCGGATCGATTAATGTTTTTACATGAAGGCTTTTCAAAGCCATTGCGCCATTATTAACAGATTATTTGGGTGCATGTGTAAACCTAGCTTTTGTAAATGCATAGCAAGCAATTCTCATTTTACATCAGCAATTTTGACAAAGCAGAAGCTTTCAACATGTTCCTTTTGATAAACTGAAACTCTTAACATGTAGAACGAGATCATGCCCCACGGCCTCAGTTGTTGCTCTCCGACTCCATGAGGCAAAACCCTTGACCCGCTCACTGTCTGTCCTGATACTGAGGGGCCTCGACAGTAACTTCAAAAGCCAGAGGTGTATCAGATTCAGACAGGCCTGAGGAAGCTGACAGATGAGCCCGTGTTGTGGGAAGCCGAGGAATTTACAGCACACGCCTTTCATCTCCATTGGTGGGCTTATTGTACTGACGACACTAGCCTGGGGAGTCATAACAATAAAACAGGAAGTGTGGAGCTGATACATCTAAACTGCCCTCCCCTCACCTAATCACCTCTCACATCATAACAGCATTTAGTTGCCCAAAATAGTGAGGCTTTTTTTAAGTGATAAAATGTATAAATAACTTCAAAATATGACAGTTTTAAAAAAAAGAGGCCATAGAAGAAAAAGTCTTTTTTTTTTCATTTATTTTGTTAGTTGAATTCCTATAAAGGGTGAAGGAAATGATGGTCACAAAAGGTTTTTCTTTTCTTTTTTCCCCACAAAGTTTTCTGAAGTCACAGTGATTTAGACAACAACAAAACCAGAAACTTCAAATCTTTACATGAAGGAGGAAAGGCAAAGAGTCTACAGAAGGTGGACAACCGTAGCCACACCTTTCCTTCATTATTTCCAACAGCAATATGAAAATTTCAAAGCCTGCTCCACCCATACTCCCCCCACAAAAAAACAAAATCTCAGAAACAAATAGATATAATTATATATTTATATTTATAATATATTTACTCTTTAAAAATATAACTTCAGTCTAGTGACTAACATCTGTACAAACTACAAAAATAAAAATTTAATATAAATAATTTATATGGCATGACATACATTTGAAACAAAACCCCTATGCAGGACCCCCATCCCCTACCCTTGTCTCCTGTCTGCCCAAGCCACTCCTGTCCTTAAGCTTTACATGTGCTTTAGATTGCTTATTTTGCGTTGTCTTCCAGATACAGTAGCTACTTGGTTTGTTTCTGTTAAAACATATTTTGTTAAATAAAGAGATAGAGAGTGAGAGAAGCTGCCACTTACATTAACACTTTTCCCTGCATTTATTCTGGCAGTGACTTGACCAATACTGAATGAGTGAGCTTTTGGCTGAAATTGGACCTAAGAAAGAACTGCATTGCAGACAGAATACTAGGAAGACTAGCACCATAACTATTTATCTGTCCCTACACTTGCCTTATGGGAGAAGCCCAGAGGGCAACTACCAGGTAAACTATTGCGCAGGGCTTTTGCTATGTACAAAGCAGCTAACAAGATGACAAAAAAAGAGAAAACAAACAAGAAAAACAAAAATATCCTTTTGCACTCACACACAATTCCCTTTCTGAATGATATTTGGGTAAACTACACATTTGCCTGATGTCTCCCAAACCTTTGCTGGGGCATATATAGTGACAAACTGAAGCTTACTCATGTATGGCTAAAATAACCATAGAGGAAAAGCAACAAAAAAAGTGTCATTTAACCACCACTTCAAGTATATAAATGTAGCCTGCAAATGAGTATATAACGGAATAATGGAACAGAAAACATTAGACCCATAGTTCTGCTGTTCACTGCACACTGTATAGACAAGAGCATTTCATGCTAACAATGATGAGAAAAAACAACAAACAGATGATAACATTAAGCTAACAGCCATATCAATGACAATGCTGATCCTGAACAGTATAGTGATGCAACAGTTTGACAAATTAATTTTTGTGAGATTAAAAATTAAGAAGGCACAATGGTTGCTGTCAGTAAAAAAGTTCAATAAATACAGGAAAAAACCTGGAAATTTCAACTGAGAAAAACTGTTATCTATATAGGTTTTGATTTTGTACAGTGCAAACAAATATAAGTCAACATCTTTGAACAAAACAGATAAGCTTCCTATTGGCTGCAGTTTAAGAACTTGTTAATATAAAGTTAAATCTTGGCTTATGTTGGGGAAAGGGGTACTGCATATTTTCAAGACACGTCATCTTAAATTTGAAGAGTAGCAGCAAAAAAAAAAGAAAAAAGAACACTGACCTTGCATTTCAATAACCAATATCATTTCACTTATTTTTACATATAGCTCATTTTACAATCTATACATCTGACATTTACACAAGAGAATACACCAGTTATACAGCACATTTTAAAATAGTTTCCCTCTTTTTAGTATTAAAATATATATATTTATAAATGTCTATGAAGACCTTTTTAATAATTTTAAAATAAATCCTCTTGTCTGTGTGAGGTCTATGTACAGTTCAAAGAGATAAAAGACACTGGGCTGAGGTTGGGAACTTCCCAAAAACAGCCAGAGATTCCAGACAAAGGGATGTGGGGGCTGGGAGCAGTCTAGCAATCTTTGGCTGCTTGAATCCATGCACCACCTGTAACACACGTAAAAGATAGAACATGGTCATGATCAGTACAGTATTTTTTCAAAATAATCTAAAATACACAAATCTCTAGTATTGGGATTTGAAATATTCAGCCATAAAAAGGTTAAAATCTTTACCTAGTGTCTGGTTAGCTTGATGCTGGCTTTTTTCTGTGGATTCCAGATCTTGAAGTTCTAAAGAGTCCCTCTTATAATGTGTAGCTTTCCCATATGTTTGAGAAGTCCTCTTAGAGTCATCAAAAGAGTCTGACTCGTTATCCTCAAAACTCTCGTGCATGTAACCCTGGTACGACCCCGGCAAACTGGGGTGCACTGCCACTGTCACAGAGGCTGTTGCTGTTACCATGGTGATGGCATTGTTAGAGCGCTGCAATGTCCCAGGGCTGTGTGCTGGGGCTGTAGTCCTGTTTTGCTGCTGCCCTCTCCCTGGTTGTGGCCCTGGGCCACACTGAGTAGTCCTACGAGGACAGTGGGCCCTGTCGCTAGGTAAATGTTGTCTCCTCTGCCCTTGGTACTCGTGTTTGTTGTCCCATCGTGTGATCTGTGAACTGACCGAGTTGACAGCATTCTGCGTTGACTCGCTGTTCTGTCCTTTAGAGCTGCTTTCATCAAAAGGCTTCACCACCTTGGAGGCAAAAACAAGCACAAAACACATTACAAAAGTGTTCAATAGCAGCTACATCGTAAGCAGTTTGATTCCTAATGTTTTCTGTCAGGTCGACTTACTGTGAGCTTAGGGAAGCTGGGGTTCTTGCTGGCTTCAAGCAGAATATGAGAGGTTGGAGGTTGAGCTGGTGGTGTGATGTATGTGCTTCTGTCACAGTACTTATACTCCTCCTCGCCGATGCCAGAGGTTGTCGTAGTTTCAGAATAGTATTCAGAGTCAGAGGTCTCAGAGAACGCCTGACGTGGTCCCTTGGGGATGTGCCCAGCATAGTACCCATGGTGGTTCATAGGAGGAGGCATGGGCTCAGGAGAGGGACTTTGCAAATGATTGCCGTTGTTAGCGGGTATGACCTCAGCTGGTGGGCCCATAAGTGAAAGCAGTACCGGAAGTAGCACCAAACCGTTCAGGATCCCCAACAATGTCAGTATAGCCAACACTGCAAAGAAGTATCTGCAAAAGAGAACACAAATGAAGAGAATATTAAAGCTAAAGCAGCCACCAAACATCCACAGCATATTCAAACAAGATATGAGACAATGTGGTCATTATCCAAGAGAGGAAGGTCATATACAAGACTTCTTGTAGGATGCTCTTATCCATCGTTTTTTCCCTACATTCCCTCTCCTTGCTTCCTCTGTCCTGGCGACCTGACAAAGCTGGAGAGAAATTCCTGGGTTCCATCTTTGTAGCTAGTGCTCACTCTCTCTCCCTCTGGGAGCCCTCATCTATCACCACTGCCCTGCCACTTCCTGAGGAGATGTGTTTACATTAGTGAGCAGATTCTATGCGTCAGAAACAGTCACCCCTCTCCATTGCTTTTCCCCCTCTGCTTCCCTCCCTCTGGCTAAAAGCTGCCACTGCTGTTAATGCAATTTTCTCCTCAGCAACTTAATACCCTCTCTTATTAAGATCCTGTTTCACCCTGGCCAGGGCACGCCACCTTTGTGTTTACACTGGGAAGGACAGGCCAGACCTTTGCTTTCTACATTTTTCTTCCTCTTACTCTCTCACTCCTCCTGGCCCTCAACAGCCATGTTGGTTCAAGAGCTAATCACGCAACACAATTGTGGATATCTGCTAAAAGGTATTTCTTTCACATGTGCAATAAACTGTTATGCGCAAAACCTGTAAAAGTGACCCTAGAGTCCATCAACAAGAATTCCTGCATTCAACAAGTATTCTGAGTGTGAAGGGTATTTGTTCTGAGAAATATCTCTCTTATTAGTCCAAACCGTTCTGAGTAAGACTAATACTAAGACTAGTTATTTTCTCAGTGGAGGTGACTAATGCAGGAACATTAATCCAGTGCTGAAGACAAGCAGGAAACACCACCCTCCAACTCCAAAGCCAAGAACCTGGAGGTCTGGTTGGCACAAGCACTAGCGGGTCTGGTAGAGCAGTGTAAAGGGGTGCAGAGTTGCTTAAGACTGAAAACTTATGTTTGAACGAAGGGGCCTAGGGAGAGGGTGGTGAATGAGGTTTCCCATGCTTTAGCTCTTGGGTGAGTGCTAGATGTTAGCAGTAAAGGCTAAAGATATAAGGCTGAGAAGTAGAGGCTAAAGATATAAGGCTGAGAAGACCATTATTAGTTTTGCACTTTATACTGGCTTGCGTGTTAACATGTAGGGCTCACTAATAAGCTGCAGGGCTGTGGGGGTGTCTGCGCCTCTGTGCTCCAGCTCAGAACATTGAGGGAGGGCTCTGATTCACCACAAGAAAGACAGTGCATGAGAAAATTAGAGAGCACTCCAGTTAAATGGTTACACTAAAAAGAGACAATTCAGCTGTTTTAGCTGTGGTTAAGAATTCTGGAGGTAAGAAAAAGAGGAACAGAATCTGGAAAAAAGTCTGGAATGTTCTTTTAACCTCCCACCCTCTGACCATTTTTGTTTCTGTCGCATCTACAAGAACCTTGGGTTTAAGAAAGAAAGACAGAGGGGGAAAAGTTCATCTTTGGCATATCTGCTTGGAGCATTCCAGACGTACAGTGGAAACTGCTGTCCACTGACCCGTCTCCTCCAGTGAAGCCATGTGTTTACTTTGGCTGTCTGAGAACCGTCAAACAAATGAATCAAATAACCCTGTTAAAAAGATTACAGGTCTGACGGTCATCGCACCACTGAACCTCCATTTTGGATCTATTTTGGTTTTGTCTCTATCGCGGCTCCCTAAGGAACTGAGCCCGGTACTGTATCACAGAACCTCTGGTTTTAAAAGACTATAATTACCTATTTTCAGTCATTATGCACAGTCAGGGAGAGGTAATATTTAAATTGACCTCTAAAACCCAAATTTCCAAGGTGGCCCGTCGGGGTCTGTGCATACAGCGCGCCACTAACGGAGACTCTGGTCAGAATTATATGCCATTTTTAGACCAGAGACTGAGCTATGCTATGGGTTTCTCAGATGGAGTGGTTTCTCCACTCCTTCCTCCCAATTCTCTCATGTCTGATTCATTAACATAGATGAATCAGACAGCTTGAGTGTGAACCATTTTCTTTTTCAGTCATCTCTCTCTAAGTTGATGGCTGAAAACAGTTAGAAAAATCACATAGTTTGAGTGACACTTTGATAGGAGTTTGAGAAAGGCACAATCATCCTTTCATCACAGTTTGTAATGTTCATTGAAAACATGAAGGCTGTTTAAGAATGGAAAAAATCAGACAAAGCAGCCAACCATCTCTGGCTGCACTTATGTCCACCTTTTGTTAGTTAAAGGCGCTCATTCTGTCTGACAGTCCTGTATACATGAAAAAATTGGAAAAGGGGTGCATGTTTATTTTAATAAGTCAACATTCCGAAAGTGGAGCATGATTTATTTAAGGAGTAAAAAATAAAAAGAAAAAGAAAAAAAGGGGGGGAAAAGACTAAACCATCCACAGGCCCCGCCTGGGTTAGACCTCCAGAGTAGACCTAGTGTTAGGAATTCTGTTGTTTATATAAACTGTAATCTTTTCCATTCCATGTCAGGGGTTGGAAAGGGTGGCTCGTTCTAAGAGGGGCCGCTGAGCTTGTTCTCCTGTTTATTCAGTGTCCCATAGCCAGGAGATGTTTACAGCAATGTATTTATGCTACTCCCCAGCTAGAGGGCCAGACCTCTCTCTCTCTACATCTAAACAGGACCTCCCACTGTGAATGCCCCAGTGCTGGCACACCGCTTGCACCAAATGGTTTGCTCCAACCCCCAATCTTTCCTCCAGCTTTAGCACTGTCCTAAAACAATCTGCTCTAACACCCTCCTGCAGTTATCTGGAAGACCCAAACCTCTTCCTCATATCCAAGTTACTCTTTGGTGCAAAAAGTGGGTGCTTGAAAACAAATGATCAAGAGGCATATTTTACATTTTCAACATGCAGCTATGTTGTGCTGGGTCCTCCAACTAAGTAAATTTTGTGTCATGGGTCTGTTTTTGGCGGCTCTCAAGGTTGTGGTTTGCTTTCAGCAGAGCCCAAAAAACGACTATTTGGCATTTTTTTCTTCCTGTGAATCAGACATTAAACCAGGTGGAAAAGCTGCCCAAATGCAATGGCTAGAGGGAGTTCACAACCAAATCATTGGACTGTTTACCTCCTCCCCGCATTCAGGGTGCAAGTGTGTGCATGTTGAGTCACCGGACAGTGGGTTGTATGTTTACATGTTTACAAGCAGCTGCTGCACTCCATTGATGTTTCCTCCATTTGTTGTGCATTCAAGAAGCTCAAGGATGTTTGTAAGAGTGCTGTGGTGGTCTAAGGGTAGTTAGAGACTGACAACACCAGGTGATGGGGAGGCAAACATTACCACCTGTACCCTAGAGCCACATGGACAACTGTCTCCCTGACTAAGGCCTGCCACCATTTTAAAAGGCAGCATATGGGCCGACCTCAGAGACCGGCCTGGAGAAGTGTCAATCACTCACCTCATAATGAAGTCAAATTCTGAGCCAGCAAGCATGAGCACTCCCAGCAGAGTGGAGATGGCGCCGTCAATCACAGGAGCGAACATATGCTCCATAGCCACGGCTGAACGAGTGTTCCTGTCCCCAATGGCAGTCAGGAAACCCTACAACAGTGAGAAAATAGAGAGAATGAAAATGTATTTCTGCTATTGAAATCGAATAAAGCAAATACTGATGAATTACTGTGCAAGATGATCTTACCAGTGCAATGTGCACAGTAAACTCCACTCCAATACCAACGGAGGCTATAAGGATGACCACAGGAATGGCACTCAGCTTGATACCAATTAGGCCCATGATGCCAAAAAGTTCCACTGTCATCATGGCCAAAATAAAAACCTGGGATCAAAAAAAAAAAAAAGACTAGCACGTTAGCAGCTACATCACAAGAAACTATGTGCATTGAAATAGCTCTACATGAATCACAATGCAGAAATGAATCATTGGGCCAATATCCTCTACATTTCACTGTCATCTGCCCCAAGTATCAGATTACCTAATGGCCATGTCATGGCCACTCCTCATGTCTTCTCATTTTCAGGAGTACGGAAATTAGTGACACTATATGATAAAAGAGCATAAGGACCATTCTGCTTTTGCATTCCTGGTGCAGTGTAGTCTTTAGTGCTTTCCTACTCACGAGAAACTGTTTTTTAATACAGTAAATAGGGAACTTGGTTAAGTCTTTGCCCTGAAAACCTATGATGTTGGCAGGGGTCCCAATTTAGTCATGCTTTAATTGGAGATGGTAAAATCCATTTTACTGTGGCTCCATATAGGCTGTGAAACTGAAGATGACAGAACCGATTTTGAGTAAAAAAAAGAAAAAAGAAAAAAAGTGCTCTAAACAGTTTGCTTTATCATTTAAATAAATGCAATAGGTATTTACACTCAAATGAGTTTGACATATTACAGCTAAGCCAGAAATACACTTCTAGTTTCCTTGATTCTTCATGTTGATCTGAGGACCCCACCAGTCTGTGTGAAACACCTCCTAGCCCCTAAACTAACCCACCCACCCACTACCCCCACTACATCCAGTCCCTGATGGATGGGTTTAGCAGGCCAAGGTCGTGACTGGGCAGATCCGTCCTGTCCCCAAATTTCTGGACAAAGGCAGTTGGAGGTAAAAGCCTTCAGGAGAGCTTTGCATTTCTTCTTTAGAAAGTCTTGCTGCCCTCATTTGAATGACAAAAGAGATGAGGGGGAGAGTACGTATATGTGTGACTGTGTGTTTATATGTGTCTATGCAAGCAGCACCCTCTAGGCAACCCGCAAAGACCCTCCCCAGAAAACTGCCCTGGTGGCAAAGTTATTGAGCTGTGTTGAGGGGATCAGAGAGAAACAAGAGAAATAAGAGAATAGAGAAAAATGCTAGAAAAGAAGAGAGTTAGAAATGGATTAGGGTGAGAGGAAGGCAGACTTACAATGATGCCTGCGGTCCAGGGGTTGAGCAGGAGGATGGCGCACACCAGGAAGGTGCAGGCAAGCACTACGCTGATGGACAGCAAGAACCAGTGGCGCAGACCAATGTACTGTTCCCAAAACAAAAAGGGGTAGCCATTGGGATAGTTCTGGATTCCCTGCCGCATGAACTCCTCGCAGATTGTGCGCACACTCTCAATGGCTTCAATAAAGTCTGAGGCTTGTCTGAGGCCATTTAGGTAAAAAGGAAACTGAGCAAATTCTAGAGGCTCTGCCGCAGGGACTGAAAGAGAAGAGAAGTAATGCTCTTAGACACAAACACATGCCACTTCTGAAACATATCCATAAATACTGTATGACAACCTGTATAATGTCGCCTTCTGGGTTTACTTACTGCGAAGGTTCTCCCCAGTGGTGTCGTACTTATCATGGATCCACTCCCGAGGATGGGGGTAAAAGTTGGCTTGGGAGGCGGCATAGCCCAGCGGATCATTACTGACCCATACCGTCAGGTAGATGTAAAAAACCTCCGGTGGAATGAGACCATCCTCATCCACCAGGCGACGGGATGTAAGCTTTAAAAGAAACAAAATGTGTAAATGTAAGTTTTGGGATAGACGGCAAAGTTTTGAAGCAGTATTTAAACTGAATGAACCAATAGTTGACCACACACCTGGCTGTAGTTGAAAGGGTCTTTCTTAGAGCCAGTTTGTATGAGAAGCTTGTAGGCCAGTGCTCCATCCTCTGTGCCATTGCGATAGCTGTCAGAGGTGATCCTGCCAGCTTCCCAATCAGCATCAAATGTAGCTTGAAGACCTACATGGATCATACAATTAGACCAACTGTGAGAAAGACGTTCAAACCTTCCTACTTTTCTATTCAAAACTCAGTAAACTATGGCAGAAGATTGTTAAAATCACCCCTCCCTTAGATAGGGGGCAAAAAACTTGGGTCAGATTTAATGCCAATCCACACACACAAACAGGCATATAAACCAAAACAGAGCTCCATCTTTCTGCCTGGTGCTGAATAAATGTGTGTGGGCTGAATAAACTAACCAGAGAAAGCCTTTCGTGCTCTCCAAATTACAAAGTCTGGCAACAGCTGAAAAACAGTTTCCACAACCATTCTGTAATTACAGAGATCTCCTCACAAGAAAAGGAAATAGCAATGGGGAGAAATAGAGAGTTTTTAAACTACCTTCAGTTTCCACAGCCTTTTAAAATAAATAGCTTCTTTTCAATTTGTTGGGTTTTAACTATTGTGGATTCACCTCACGGTTAAGCTCTCAGTACAAACTAATGTGAGCAGAGGGGTCACAGACAGTCTGAGATAACCCCTGACCCTCCCATAATCCTCTCTATGTCCAGGTTGGAGGAAGACAAAAGCCGATGACAGAAGTGAACTTTCACTGAACTCTTTCTATCACCTTCAGAGATAAGAGCATTTCCCACACAAGGAGTGAACACAACTGAAAATGCTACTTTATGTGGCATCTTTCACCATATCTATGCAAATTTATTTACTAATATTTTGTAGATGCTGATATATCCTAATCTATGACTAACACAATAGTGCAATACTGACAAGTTATGGTCTAAACTTTTTAGACTAAGATTTAAGCATTTTGAAAAATAGTAGAAAACCAGTAGCCTTAGCAAGCACCACTAATGAAAAAGAGCTCATTGTGAAACGAAGGCTTACCTTTGAGCCAATCCTGGAAGTAGTGCAGCCACATTCTGGGAAGTTTGTGATTGCTGTCTTTAACTACGTATTTTACAGAGTTGAAGGCATTGTGAAGTTGTAGAAGCTGTCTTTGAGAACGTGCATAGTCGAAGCCATCCATGGTAACCAGGTACATGTTATAGAAGGAGAAGTATTTAAACTGGGCAGTGATGAAGTCATACTCCTTTGTATCCCTGGGGACAATATCAGTCAAGTAAAGTCCATCATGAACCATTGTGGTACCATAGAGGCTGAGGCTCAGAAGAGCCACAAAAACGACAACCACTACAGTCTTAGTTTCAGGCTTTAGCAACAGAGGGGCATACTTTTCCCGTGCAAAGCTTGACAGATTCCAGCGAAAGAAGGGCAGAGGCACACACTCTCGTCCCTCTTTGGGCTCCTCCACCTGAGCTAGAAGGTCTCGGGTGGAGCTGGAGGTAGTGAACAGCTGGGAGCCGTAAGGGTCAGCGGTGGGAGTGGGTGTGGATAGGACCATGGATGGAGGACTGGTGGAGATTTGGGAGGTGGGTGGCAGGATGGTGACAATATGTTGGCCAGCTGCATCACACTGGGTGAAGGCCTGCACAGTGGTGGTGATGTGGGTGCTGGTGGTTATAGTTGATCCAGTGTAGGTGGTGGTGGTCGGAGCATGCTGGTGGTTGTCGTTAGCGTCGGAGAACTCCTGAGGCCGGATCTGTATCACCCGAGATGAACAGGGACTGAAGAAAAGAAACATCTCAGTAAACATCTTGAGTACCACGGGCTTTGGCATTGTAAAATGGACTGAGATTAAGTAAGAGGACAGTGCATCTTAGTTACCTGTAGAAACAGCACAGGATGTCCAGTCTTTTATCCTCCCGCCTCTGCAGGTCCAAGCTCAGAATGGCAGGGAAGATCAGCAGAACCATGGCAAAGTTAAAGACCACCACAACTGCTGCCTGAAAAAAAGAGTGAGAGAGAAAGAGAGACTTTAGGATAGAGGCCAAGTCTTTTCGTTCATGAGTTCTACGCTGCCACCCGACTCCACAGCTGCTGTCTGAACTTGATAAAAAACTCTGCATTCAGGATCCCTCGCTGTTTTAGTGCCTCGGATTGAATCCCAGAAAGTAAAATATGCACCCTAAATCAACCAGCAACCCCCTCCCCCATCACTCCACAAATAGTCAACAATCCAAGGAAAGGGTACTCCCAAGGTCACAGCGAGTCTGAGCAGAACCAACCCCCCAACTCCGCCAACCTCAGACAGACATTACATTCTGTATCATTACAGCACAGACCACCCAGGGTTAGCCTGGGGAGATCAGAGAAGCACAGTCTGATGGCTGGGTGATATAGTGATATGTATTCACCCATCTCATTTCCCCCCACCTGAAAAACAGGCTATGGCATTAGTTGGATGTAGGGGTTTGACCATAAAATAGAGAGAAAGAATGTGAGAAAGAGAAACAACAAATGCTGTCCTCACTTTGAATTAACTTTGACTGCTAATTTATTAAAGCCACGTTTCATTGCCCATTTCATTGGTGACCATTACAGCCAGTTTTTCTGAATGGGCAGCACAGGGCGCAATGGTTTATGACATGTACTCGCACTCAAAATACACACTCGTACCTGAAGTGAGAAGGCCCTGAGAGCAGGAATAGGCACTAGGGCAGCCATGAAGAAAGCAATCATGTTATTGATGGAGGTGAGAGCCACACTGGTGCCAGTTCTTCTCAGGCAGTCACCTGTTCTCTCCTATGGAGAGGAATGGCAAGGAATGAGTTGTGATCTTCAACAACAACAGAAAGTCTAGGCAACATTTAATCCCCTAGTAGGCATAATCCAGAGCGTGTTCATGAGATACCTTGAATGGGATGTTAGATCTGGCCTCGGTGAAGGAATGAGCCAGCAAGAACATGTCATCAACTCCAATGCCCAGGGCCAGGAATGGCAGCACCTGTGGAGGAACGCAAAGCTCTGAATTACAGCCAAGCCCTGAGGGTGAGTGTGAATTTAAGACGTTTAGGTGTGCATTTACCTGCGTGGTGGCGGCATTGAAGGACAGCCCCAACAGTGAGCACAGTCCAAGTCCTGCAGCAACAGATAGTGCGACTAGCAGCACTCCTGCCAGCCCTACAGCACCCTGAGATTTAGCACAGTCCCAGCGCAGCATGGTCACGCATGCGTATGCCAGCTGTGCATAGAAAGACACATGTAAGGGAATAGCTCCACACATATGGAGACACACTCATCACATTTCCATTAGCCTTAACTAGAGTTTCCACAGTAATGGATGTCTTACCATGAGCAGATAACCACCTGCCACCCTGATTACGCTGACGTCGGAGAAAGACTTCATGATGTCATTAAGAGTGGTGGTAGAGAAGGCGTAAACACTGGATGAAGAGTTCTGAGGAATGCTCCCATGGACAACCTAGAAACAAAAATCACAATTTTAAACATCCAGAGAATGCAACTACATGATTTTGAGTATTTGTATTGGAAAGAGCATATGTATCTGTCAAATCAAAGATACCTCTTGTGACTCACTGCAATTTAATCAATTTCAGTATGAGCAAAGTCGCTTAACCTAGCATTGTGTTTTGAACAAACTTGTGCACACATTGCAGAACACAAAACAAATATTGAATTACTTTTTCCGACAAGCCAAAAAATATTCATTCTACTGTGGGCCGTACCCTCATCCACCTCTTATTTTATCCTAATAATACACAAACAAGATGCACGAGACCCTATGAAGCTTGACAAGCGAGAAATAATGAGCACAGATGCCAGAGGGCAGAGGTCAGATGGATCAGATGAGATCACATGGTCTCTCAGGCTACTCCATCAGCACCATGAATGGCCGACAAACTTAAGGGGAAAGGAATACCCCAGCACTTTGTTTTTACAGTGCCCTATCCCCCCAACCTCCCCTGACTTCACTTCCCCTTCTCTTGCTCTCTTTCTGAGGCAGTAGACATTATTGAAGGCTCTTCTCTCTCTCTCTAATTTCTCTCTTTCAGTCAACATGCTGGGTGTCAGTTATCACAAAAACAGCTTGTTCCTATAACTGGGAGTTTGTCAGTGGCCTCCTAGGAAGACTCCGTTTACTAGGCAGCTGAGGATTGATGGAATTCAGGCAGACGTTGCCATCCTCTGGTCTAAGGAAAACAACCCTCTAGCACCACTTGTGACCTTATACACTCTTTTTACCTTTCCACCCCAGCCGGGAACCCTCCATGGTCACTGAAACCATTCAGACCTCACAAAGTGACCCTTTGGGATCTGTTATGAAATAGGAAATTACCTCAACAAACTTCCTCTGCCAGGACTCCAAGATGGCAGTGGCCTTGTCCTCATTCCAATTGATGTCATGGATCTCATAATCGTCTTTAAAGTGCTCATAGAGCTGTTTGGGACTCATGAGGAGGAACATGGTTTGAAGAGCCTCCGCACTGTAGGGGGAAATACAGAGGACTAAGTGAGATCAGAACGTACAAATATGCATGTGCAAATACCATTGTGTAGCAAGGTGAGTTAATAGGCAGACATGTTATAATAAAGGCTGAAATAATGCGTGTGGTCCCTCTCAGGCTGCTGTAAATCACACTTCCACTGAGATTAGAACAATGCTCAAATGCTGGGCAGAAGGCCAATGTCCCGCTCTCTGCAGAGACTTTCATTTATTGCAGATTAAACTGCATTGAAAATACACATACACATATGATATTAAATTACAGGTGTCAAATACATTTACTTTTGATTTTAGTTTACCCACAGTTTGTTTACTTTGTATCATATGCTCTTTTTTCTGTTCAATATGTTTTCATTTTCCTCCACTCTGCATTTCAGATCCGTCCATAGGTTATGCGGCTGTCCATCATGTTTAATTGGTCTTTCCTATACTGGGGTCAGAGGTGGAAACTGATCCCTCTTCATGTAAGGAATTCCTTGGATGTGTGAGGTTATTAGGAGTCAGAACGATTCCTCCCTCTCTCTCCACCTCTGTCTCTTTCTGATTTTCTCTCTCACTTTCTCTCTTGTCAGGGCCTCCTAAGAGAGGCCCACCCACATACCCCCTCCTCATGACTCTCCTTCTTTCTTTCCCCCTTTCTCACCTCTGCAAGGCATTCTGGGAGTCCTTTACTCTTTCACCCAGGATCAACTCCTCCTGCCAGTGCATGAACTTCTTGGAGAAACCATGGCAACCACCCTGAAGTTCAGCAGCAATGTCGGGGACCTAAATAAAACAGACCACACATTTAAAATCTACAGACTCATATTAAGACATCGTCATTTGCATTACAACACTGTTCCCACCTGCCATGGGTCCTTATTAGGGGCACTGTAAGGGCAGTCTGTGTCGTTAGGATCCAAGCATGGGCGGTTCATATAGGCATGGCCAACCTGAGCCTTATCCAGCATCTCTCGAAAGCCCTCTAAAGATGTAAACTGGCTCAACTCTTCCATTAGCTTGAGGGGGTCCAGATTCATCCACTGAATGTCAGGCATGCCCCTACAACAACAGACAACAAAATTGAGACACATTTTAAGCAGGCTAAATCAATTCTACAACTTTTTCAAAAGATAGCATGCTTTTTCCAAGCAATCCCCTTTTCCCCTTCCCTGTTGCTGCTTCTCCAAGCCTGCCGGCACCAGTCCCTCCCTGGTGGTGGTGGACTACAGATGCCGCATAAAGTAGCGTTTATTATCCTGTTACACGGAGGGGCATAATGTGCCGGCGGTCTACAGGCTGCTGTCTCTTAACTTTGTGCATCGAGTCATAACGATTACCTCTGCCTCTAAAACATCTTGATAAGGATGAAGGCGGGCAGTGAGAATGCTGGGAAGGGCTGTGCTGACTATCTTGAATGCTGCTTTGAGCTCAGTGTTCTCAACCCCTCAGTCTGCAGTTTTTAATCTATCTTCTCTCAGTCAGTGGGTATTGAGAGAGTGGACTGTTGTCTATTGATGTGCCAAGGACTAATTCTCTAGGTGTAGTATAGTTACAGTTGGACTCTTTTAACATTCTAATTTGTTACAAGGGAAGTATTCAGCAGGGGTGTTTCTTCTGGGAAACACTAATAACAAGAAGATTGCAAAATTTTAACAATATTACATTATCAAGGCCTTGAAAATTAAAACTATTATACATCACAAGAAAAAGAAACAACACTCCCAGTCAACACCTATGTAGCTAAGAAAATGCCTCAGAAGCCAGAGTGATACCCCCTGAGTGAGAGAGGGGCCTTTCACTGTGATGAGTATTTGTGGGTAAAGAAGAATAAAAGTGAATAGTGTCCTAACTCCAGGACCAATCTCACTCTAATAACTCATGAAGAGCAGCTTCAAATAAAGCTGGTCCTCTCCCATTCCCACATACCAAGCGCCTTTGCTCCTGCTTGCAAAGAGAGTCTCCTTTATCTCCTATTTTTTGCTTGAGTGAACCGGCCTGGGCCCTTTTGTTTTTCCATAGATTGCTGCTCTTTGTTCCCTCAAGTTTTTTCTCCCTCCCTCCCTTTCTCTCTCTCTCTCTCTCTCTCTCTCTCTCTCTCTCTCTCTCTCTTTTAGAAAAAAACCCCAGCTGAACTGAAGCGGAAGCCTGAGAGGACATTAGCCTCAGTGGCTAACTCAAGCCCTCTTCATACATGGCCAAATAGTGAAATTAATACAATGAATAACAATATTTTTAAAGGCCACTCATCCTTCTCGGAAAATCGGGGTATTAGTACCGAAAGAGGAAAAAAGTCCCTATGAGAATTGACAGAATCTGTCTTAACCAATTGAAAAAAATGTTTTGTCCAGCATGAATTTAGAATGCAATTTATGGGGGGAAGGGTGGCAGCATAGAATACAATTTTCCTTCAACATAATATAAAGGAGGTATTTTGGGTTGAAGTGTAAACTACAATGTCTAATGTCCACAGTTAATTTCTCCCACTTTTCTGTCCCTCTTTTTTCTCTCTGGGCCCACAACTTGAATAATGCCCATTTTATTTGTTATAGAATACAATTTATCAATTTTCCTTCAACAAAATATTAAGGAGGTATTTTAAACTACAATGTCTAATGTCCACAGTTAATTTCTCCCACTTTTCCGTCCCTCTTTTTTCTCTCTGGGCCCACGACTTGAATAATGCCCATTTTATTTGTTGGACAACTTACAGCTCCAAGCCTGGGCGATTACCATGAGAATGCACAGTGTTACCCAGTGCTGACAAAGCCGGGCCCCCTCCAGGGCCCCCTCACTGATGGACACTCACTCGTAAACTGAAAGAATGCTTACCATTGTCTGACCCAAAAGCTCCCCCCCCCCCCCCCCCCCCCCCCACCCACCCACCCTTCCCTTCCCTCCTACCCACCCAGTAGCAGTCATCTCTCTCTCTCTCTCTCTCCCCATTCCATAAGGGCTTCTTCAGGCTGGGGGGATTGGGTGGTGGGACAGGGGTGCAGGATCAGAGATTGTCCTGTAAAGCCCCCTCACCACACTGATGACAACTCAAGCCCCAGCAACGATGGAACCAGGCTTCAGCTTATCAACAGACTAAATAGAGCTTTTGCTAGGGGCTTGATGTTAGAGTTTGTCACACCCAGCACCGTTTTGGTTGAAGGTAAAGCCCAATTGTTAAAGGAGCACGTGTTATATGGGGATGGGGATGGGGATGGGGATGGGGATGGGGATGGGGGGGTCAGAGCTACAGTTCAGGCACAGTTGCTTATTCTATAGTTAGTTCTGATCTCTTGAGCTTATATATTAATAATAGTCTAGTCAAGCTGTGTATGACTTAATTAGAGATGTCATTATATATTAATTTAGAATAAGCAGAATGCTTACGGTAAGTAGGCGGAGCCTCCCTGCAGCTTGGAGCCTTCCCAAAAGCAGTCCAAAGGAGTCACGATCATACAGGGGAAAAGCTTGTCAATCATCTGGGAGAAATAGCATATAATCTTTGGTAAAGCAGATTTCATGGCACAGAAAAATAGCCCTATAAAAGCTGTCTGAAGCACTAAGCAAAAAGAAATAAGAAAATTATTTGGGAGAAAGTCAAATAACGCATAAAAAAACATGCTTACCCTCTCAATCATGACATTTTCAATAATTGGGACTCCAGATTTGAAGCAAATTTTATTAAGATCCCAGGATCTGTGGGAAGAAATCACACAACCACATATTAAAAGACTGGCCCTCATGTTTGTAAGTGTTTGAAATTCCCTGTAATCCTTCTGGGGGTTGCACTCACTTTCCATAAAGAGACACTTGAACTTTGCTGGCTGACAAAGCAGCCTCCAGGTGGAGCAGCAAAGCCTCCTGGGTAAGAATATTGGTTCCCTCTTGTTTGGGTGTCTGTATGAGCATCTGTGGGGTGAACACTGACTCCTCTCCCTGCTTCTCTTTTGTGTAGCGTAGCTCCTTGCTTACCCGACTGCCAGCTGAAACAGACAGACAACATTGTTTATTTTCAAACATTCAGAAAGGACCTTTGCAGTCATTATGTTTTTATTCCTTCTGACTGTGGATAAAAACAAGCCAGAGGAACAATATAGTTCTATGTTAATGGTCACACTGCAACAATTGTTTAAACAAAGAAACAACCATGATCTTCAGTGAGAGGTTAATGTCATAATTAAACCCAAATTAAACTGAGATTAAACACGCTAGTTCTCATTCCCCTGTGTACTCTCCAACTAACCCCAGAAAACAGATGTGTGGATCACATTTATGTCTCTAGCACACTAAAGAGTGGAAGTACTCCTTATGACATGGCCCACAATTTCACACAAGGTTTAATTAATGGCTAACTCTACACTACTTAGCACAGATTGTGGTTCCTGATTGGAAGGTCCCTCAGGACTTTAGGTCTTTCTTGATCTACATGTCACATCCAAGATTTGAGCAGTAAATTGAAGGAGGGAGCAAGGCAGAAGAGTACAAGCAGAAATGCTGTTCATGTGGTATGTTGAGTCGGAACGAAAAGCATCAAAGAGTGCAGAGGAAACTCCCGAGTCCAGCCTCCTAATTAACGGAGGCGGTGATAAAAAGAGGACGCGGGGTATCTGTGGCCATGCCAAATGCACATGAAAAACACCGGCCCAGATCAGAGCCTGCCCGTCTGCCCCTCCACTTCCCAATACATGATGACAAGCCTGCAGTGGCTGGCTGAGCCCACCGAGCCACTTTTTCTCCCCGGCACATCTCACTGCCTGCTTCAGTTAATTGAGAGAGGGAGTGGAAGAGAAAGAGACATAGAGAAACAGAAGAAAACAGAAAGAGAGAAAGAGAGTAGTACTGTTGTTGTCAGGGTAGCCCACAGCTTTGTAAGTGGCTTAGATCTGAACAGAAACAAAGAAATTGCACCACAAATATAAATTCCATGTGGTTTGCCCTGGAGCTTACAACTTTAAAAATGCAAACATTCAACCTCCTGGTTCCATTCATGCAGCTATCTGACATGCAGGTTACATAAACACATTACTTCAAAAAATGTGGCGGCCTAAATCTGAAGGCTGTATCCATTTGCAAAACGCAAACACGCATTTGTGTCGTTATACGGACAGCATGTTCATATTTAATGCATTCAGGCATCTGCAGGAATTGAGCTCCAATCCTTGGGCCTGTAATTACAGGGGCTCCTGAAGTAAATTATAGCTATTTGTGTCTGGTTCCTCCCATCTGGACCACCCAGCTAGAGGCCCGAGTGGGCCCCGCCGCTCAGTCACCGCTCCACTCAGCCACCCTCCAGATGGGAGCTTTGCTCTGTTCTCTCGGCTCACTGCTGCTGTACACTTAAAGAGACAGGCACGCAAATACTTTCACAGCCAGAAACACAACACAGGAGGGTGGAAAAAAGAACTATGATGCACAAGAGTGATCTGGGTACATTTAAGATTCAAACAGCTAGAACTGTCAAACACAGATGCCTAGGGGGATTTCAAAGCATCTTTGCTTTGAGTTACTGGGGCTGAAACAGGGTAGAGAAGTCCATGTTTATGAAAATAAAATAAAAAGTCAATAGACACCAAAGTGAGGGCAGCATAAAGGTGTTGTGTGATATCGATGCAGCAATACTCCCATACAGAGCTTACTGTCTCCCAAGCAGAGCCCCTCCTTTCTTTGTTACTTTCATTTTTCACAGCCTTGGGGGTGACATCACCATCACAAGCCAATTATCCATGAGGAGGGTCCGACCAATGTTCCCCAACATAGCCAGAAAGGAAACCAGCCTCAATGTCTCACAGATTAGATAGTTGTACAGCGGATCCTGTAAATACTATCTAGCAAATAAAAAGCTGAAGCTAATCTACAGTCTGCTCTAACTGGCTAGGACACAATGGTAGCAAGCTTCAGCTAGCTTGTCTCAAGGTCCCACCCAGGAGCAAACCAGCAAAATGAGCTGGTGTGAGAGGGTTCCCTCCCAGTGGGCAGTATGGAAAGTGACATGTAATTAACTATGGAGAAGAAGCCCCTTGCTCCCCGGTTGTCACCCTGCCAGTGGACCCTGTCAGATCCAATCTCACTCATGTCCACCCTGGCACGGCCTATCCAATGCTCTGCAACATATCACCCACAACTGCATGCTTACATTCACCTAAAATAAAGTTATGGTTACCATATTGATGTATAAAGGGGAGCAAGAAAATGTGGTTTGACTAAAAAAGGTTAAGAACAAAAATCGCTTGGTTACAAAAACAATCATGTTAAAATTAACTGAAAGATTACGCAAAAATGTGGCTTTACTGTCAAGATTTGAGCATTTGAATATGGTGCAGTACCAATAAGTAACAAGATCTGAAACCCAGTGCTTTCTCCATTAGGACAGGCCACCTTCAAAGTGTTGTGGGCCAGATTAGAGGGATTAAGAGGCTTCTGAAAGGACTCACGCTGTTCTGGAGGAAGTCCCACAAGGAAGAGTGCTGAAAGAGACATTTTTACCTGTTTTCACCACCCAAGTAAATCCAAGAGCACAGATACACAGTCGGGTGCCAGTGCGTGCCCACGCACACACTCTCTCATACACACATTCATTCTCTCTTTCTGTTTTCCCCTTTTCTTCCACACACATTAGTATATGAAACCACCAAGAACAAAACAAGCCGGTCCAGCTCTTTCGCCTTGGTCCCGTCAAGCCCCCATAATGTCCATTCCAAGCTCTTTGTTTGATTTTTTCTTCCTCTTCTTTCCAGACACATTATAAAGGCAAGAAGGATAGATTTGGCTCAAGTGCAAATCTTTTTAAACATTTCAGCTTCACTGCAACTCTTAATCACAAGGAGTCTCAATGGCTTGACCATGACTGAGAGAACCACCCCATTTCGCCCCAATACAGTGGCAGATGGAGACTGATCCACCTCTGCCTCTATGAGCTCTAACTCAAGGCCACCAAGAGACTCAATGCAGGTCTTTGTCAACCTAATTTTCAGTCACGTTCAGTTGTTTTCCAACAAACAGGGAAAAAAATTAAGAGAGAAACTCACTACAAAAGCAGCTTGACCTTGTTTTTTCCCAGCAGATAAAACAATGCTAAAGAGAGGGAGGAAGAGCTGGCTTCATAGCTTGTCTACGAGTGTGAAATGCATAAGCACACATGCATGTCCTCCAGTGCATCTCTCTGACAGAACTTTTTGGCCTTGATGATAAAACAAATACACATCACTGTACCTCAGGTAAAAATATTAAAAACAAATCAAGAATACTAAAACTATGCTTGAGCTAACACCTATTCAGACCTGATACTTCTGTCAGCATTGACATAAATTTCCACCGGTTCTGGCATTTAGGTCCTGGCCATTTCCATATGTATAGCCTTCCCTGTACTAATTATGCTAATCAGCCCTAGTGTTGGCTGCTGTGAAAAATACCCACATTAGGCACTCCACTGGCTGCTAATGCAGCTTAATGTGTGGTTGAAACATACATTCATCCCACAGTGAAAGGCAAAAATTTTCCACGTTGCTGGTTTCATTCAAACTGGAAATGAATTTATTGAGCCCAGAAACCATTTCTTTTCCACCACGTACCAAGAAAATGTTTGTTTTTTTTACCCTAACCAAAAGGACAAAGTGTTGAGGAGGACAAAAAGGAGACTTTTTTCCCAAAAAAGTGACCAGTTTCTTTTTTTTCCAGCATGGATCAAAGAGAATGACCCTCGTTGGACTGAATGTAAGAAATACTGTCTGAATCAGGCAGCAAGAGGGGCATCTTCTTGGGGGTCTGGACTCCTCCTGCCTCCGCTGGCGTTGTTCTAGTAACATTAGCTTAAGAATATAAACTAAAAGGTGTACCCTAGCACTTCTGCCATGGAGCTAGACCTCAATTTGCCTCTCTATCCTAGATATGAAACGTGTTCTGTTGCTGCACTGACAACCTTTGGAACTGCATCATGCTCTTAACTACCCAATGGTTAAAAAACAAATGCAATGCCAAATGAACTGATTAGGTTGAGAGAATGAAAACTCTGGCAGAGTGAGCATAGCCTTAATTGGCAACGCTCTGATTTGGGGTAGAAAGTTGCTAAACTCTGAGAAGGGATGCATTCAGGTCTTATGGCTGCTCTTGAGTAATAGGGGCTGGATGGCTGGCCTGTGTGGAGTTGGGGGGGGGGGGTTGAAGTAAACATTTTCAACCGACCCAGGTTGACTCTGGCCTTGTTTGTACTTTCTACTAGTGAGGTCTAAGTCTCAGCAGTTAGAGTTTATTTATGTAGCTGGGGTACTGTGGCTTGCCATTCACCTCCAATAATGCTTCATAGAGCTTTCTTTCTCTTGATTCCGGCACCAGGACTGGAAGACTGTGTATTTTCTAATGAATTATTGCATTTACCTCGCATTTCTTTATTGTTTAGATAACTGCTCTTAACACTGAACTGTCCACATGTGTCTGTATAAATTCTGTGCTTGTGCTGGTTCCACCAGTCTACATGTATGTGGACAAAGTCATTCATGCAATGTTTATATGTTCTTTATTCCTCTCTTCTACTGCCTGGTGGCTTCATAAAACTCAAACGGGCCTGCTACCCAGATATCTGGGTAAACTTTTTAACTTTTTAGTAATGTTTGTACAGCTTGTCTGTGTGTACACATCTGTCAGGCACAATGAAATAGTTCAAAACGGATGAGAAAAATTAAGTTACAACTGTATACGAGTAGATAAACACGTCCGTCTGTTTGAAAAAGTTTGCCGTTTGTTTAGCCCAACACACATTTTGCAATGACCGTTAAATGCCAACAATCCTTTTGGCCAGCATTACTCAAGCATATAATCACATATCAAAGTCTGCTTTTTTCGCCTCTCACCGATAGGCAACTTGTCACTGACAAAGCTTTCCTCATCTTTCGCTCTAAAAAACTCAATCAAATATTAAAATCCGCACAATTAAAAGAAGATGTGGTACAACTTCTCAGTTTGGTGTCAGAAACCAAATGAAATAACTTCAGCTTCTTTGAAAACACAACTTTCTCAATCCTTTCTCTCCCTCTCTTAATTCTCCAAACAAATTCCCCTCTGCAATCCGACACTGCACATAAGAAGAAAACATGAGTAATTTAAGGCTGTAGATTCTAGAATGTTTCTTCTCTCACCAGCCCCCAAACCGTCACCCTACATTTAATTTTATCACCTCTTTCTCACGCCTCGCGCGGCAAACGAAATCACACTTTCCCAAGAATTATCCAATGATTTAAAAGGATAACTCACCCAAAAAGCTTTATGTCTTGCATTTTTAACTGGGACATAAAATAAGATATTCTGATGAATGTCTCAACTGTCTTTCATTGTATGTAAAAAAAAAAAAATCATTACCATACAACTTTCACAGTCAGATATAAACACTGATGTATTTTAGGCCAGGTTGGATAGATACTGTGTATCTACATTCTGACTTAAATTACATTTTTTAAAGGTTTTTATGGACAAAACACAGTATTCTTCACAGGATGTCTAAACCTGATTACTAAACTGTAGGTTAATTTTTATAAGACATCTAAACACAAGGTTGCTGCGTTTTGCACATCATTTGATGGAAGGCGGAAGCAATTACGGGTGGTCCCTGAGGACATGGACACTTGGTGGCCTGTGTGTCATTTGGGTGGGGGCTAGAGCAGAGGTGAAAGAGGGACAGTCACCGCCTCAGGGGTAAGGAATGAGGAGCCATATTCTCCAAAATGCACAGCTGGGCAAGTGTGAGATCCACAGGCCCTGGCTGCTTTACTATTCTTTATAGCTCCCCCAAACACAACAGATTTGAATTTTTGTGACAAAAAGGTTGTAATATTAAAAATGTAACCGATCTATCTTTGAAATGTTGCAATGCCTTTGCCATATTAATTTTATGATAAAAGGTTTTGTCTTGGCAGGTCACTGGAAAGTCCTCTTAATATATGAAACTATTTAGCAATCGCTAACAGCACCAGAGACATTTCTAAATTCAATTCCCAATCACAAGATCTATTATAAAACTCTTTTGTTTGTCCCTGTGACTTTTTATGTGTATGTGTGCAGAAGTGAATGTGTGTGCCTGTGTGTGAGAACTAACCTCTCCTTGTTACCATACCACTTACTCCCCATTCAGCCCAGAGCAGCTTTGTCAATGGGCTATTGGGGGAAACAACACAGGCAGAAACTTTAGAAACACAGGCACTGCCTCTTAAAGGCACAGCGTTCCTTTTCAGCACTTTGGCGTTTCACTCCAGGAGCCCCATGCTTTATGCCTGCTTTACATTAAAACACAAATTTCACTGCCAACATCTGACAACTCCCTTTGCTTTAAACTCCATCTAACGTTCCCACCAGAGAGCGTTAGTTCATATATCGCGACATTTACAGTTCTGAATATTTCAAAAGTAATTATAAACTTTTTGCCTTCTGACTTGCTCAAAGCCATATTTTCTGACAATGATATTGTAAAAAAACAAACAAAAAAACACGTTTTTTAAATAAACCAATGCTGAGCATGAACATGAACATGTTTTATTTTCAAGTAAAACTACAAAAATAAAAGTACAAAATAACGACTCCCCTTGTGTGTGTGCATGTTGTGTGTGTGAGTGTGAAACAGGTGGGTAAACTTCAGCTGTATTCACTTTTTTTGGTAAAGGGGGGGTGCCTTTATTGTTGAATGGAACCCAAGAATAGTGAAGGACCACACAGCGAGCATGAGGGGGAGGGTCAGCACCTCAAAGATGGCTAACGATTCACACACAGCCCATCTGTGCAGGGGATCAGCAGTGTGGCGAAAGCCTAGGGGGCTTAGAAGGAATTTGGCAGTGTGAAAACCAAATAAAGCTGCCTGAAAATGCACAGATAAGTGAGGTGCACGGAAAGGACGTCAAACGGGAAAGGGGAGAAAAAGAAAAACATCAAGCACAGCTCCCACCGCAAACAATATAGGCTGATGGGGAGAGAACAAGAGAAGGCTTGCATGCGCTAGGAAAAAGAATGCTACGTGTGCGTGACAGGAGATATGGAATTCCAGAGGCCACGGTCTATGTCCGCTCAAAGATCCCGAGACTTCATATCAGAAGCCCACACAAGGTCTAGGTCTATATCGCCCGACAACAGCACCACAATCACATTTTCAATCAGTTAAGCTTTGTTAAGCTAAGCAAAGACAGTCAAATTGTTTGGGAGAGAGATCTAAAATTGAGTTGCACTAAAAAGGACTATGTAAAACAGTGTCAGGCACTTTGCAAAGTGAAAAGTCACAGCATACAGCTCACAAATAACTTGATCCTGCAGATCTCCACACCGATCAGCCCCAAAAACCCACCCACACAGCGAAACATGAAAGCTTGGACTCACCTTCCACCCATAGTTTCTCAATGTCCGTTTCAATGGCAGCGACCCTCAAACCAACAGACAGGGCTCCGAACACAAGCAGTCCAATGAAAAGGACTTTTCCACAGTGTCGCTGGATGTGACAGCCCAGAGAAAAGAGAAAAGCCTGGAACCTCGCCCGAATCCACAGTGGTGCTTTCTGTCCCACAGCTTTCCCCTGAGACACAAGAGAGGAACACTTATTCACATGTACAGTGATGCTATTTTAGATCAGTTGTAACACACGGTGCCCTGCCAGGATAGTGAACTGTCCTGACAACGCACAAATCAATATTTAGAAGAGAGGTTTTTTTCTTTCTTGTAAGACATTTCTAAACGAGACACTGTCTATTTGTTGTCCATCAGACAATGTAAAAGATGTTTGACTACAAAAACAAAGCAAACCAACTGAAAACAATAAGTGAATGACTTCAAAATTCAGTTTGAATACCAGTGTGACAATATCAGAACTGTTTTCTCATTAATCCACCCTAACCTGTATAGTAAACACTAAAATCTCAACAATTTCATGTGTGTTCCTATATAACATGGCAACTGGCATGAGTTGGAGAACTTCATAGGCCTGTAAAAATGTTTGTTATTTTGTTATATATTTGTTT
This sequence comes from Abramis brama, assembly GCF_963993115.1. Taxonomy (NCBI): domain Eukaryota; kingdom Metazoa; phylum Chordata; class Actinopteri; order Cypriniformes; family Leuciscidae; genus Abramis; species Abramis brama. The sequence continues at coordinate 17,088,051 of NC_139969.1, read as the reverse complement.
CTAACTTGTTGCAATAATTTCTGTAATTTTTCAATTTTATTTGTCACAATTAAATTAAAATGTTCAATGAACTTCTTGTTTTCAAGTTTAGTGGGTTTAAATTGTTTAAGTGCATTACAGGCCTCAGGTTTCTCATCTGGTCTGGATTCAGTGCTCATCTTTTTGTTAAGAAAGATGGTGAACTTTATAAGAATTAACCATATATCATACAACATAACAGCTAGGCCTATATAAAAGCTTAAAAGCTTTAGCCTTAAAGGGTGGAATGCTAAAACATATAACCTCAAATAAAAGCTGTCAAACATGTGTTTCTATAAAGTAAAACTATTTCAAAGTAGGCTACTTGGTTCTTCTGTTATAACACAGCAGCGTGTGACAAAGACAGTGATTTTGTAAGCATTTTCTAGCTTACAAACATTTAATATTACATTTAAAAAGATCAGAAGTTTAATTCATGTATCCAGACTTTGCAACAACCTCACAAGTGTCCTGTAACTGGCAGTCCTATCTGCAGTATAACTGGACATGTTTTGGTTTCACTCATGGGAGTTTTGACACATAGCCAAGCGTTCATGCGCTTCACTGATGCTTTGTCAGATCAAACTTAATCAGTGAATTCCTCAGCAGGACGCGCGCATTGTCAAACAAACACGCTATATTGTATCTAGACCAACCGGGCTGTACTCTGAGGCAGCTTAGAGAAGTGTTAAACGTGAAAAATACTCAAAACGCGCGGACTTGAAGAACTAAATGAATGGAGACTCGGCTCTCATTCATAAAAGTCGCTGTCCGCACTCATACTTTCATATTTAGCGTCGTTCACTTGCCCTCTAAAACGATTTCCACCTAATAAGCTTTGAGATGTAGGCTAAATGTTGCCTTTGATCATTTCCTTCTCACTAGCCTAAAAAGAGAAGTAAATTCCCTTCAACACTTCCAAAACTACGCTAAAGAACGTAATTAACAGTTAGTTCCCTGGCTCCCTGAAATACTAATGCACGAACAACAACAACGTAGTGCGTATTTGTGTATTCCAACGGAAAAGCGTTTGTCACCTTAGAAATCTGTTTTAACGCAAAAGCGGCGTGGCAGTAACTGGGTCTTCGGATGAGGTCTGAGTTCACAGGCGGCGGAGAGCGTGTGTAACTTGGGGGTAAATCTCCTAAAACACCACCGGCCGGTCCCGGGTCTCTGGGATCCGAGGCCATAGTCCAAACGGGAGGCAGAAAAAGCGCAGAAGAAAGTTAAAGACAAACGCGGTGCTTTAGGCAAAGACGATAATAGTAATAATCCAAGATTCGCGACACGCGCATCCACCGGGTTCAGCTTTAAGAAGTATTCTCTAGTCTTTCCTTGAGCCAAAGTCTTCCAACTCCATCCCAACATTATGTGCTCGAATCCGTATAGATCCTTCGGTCTTCATTCGTCCAGCTATAGCGCGTAACTCGTTTTAAAGCAGAAGAAAGTCGCGAGCGGATTCCGCCAGTCTACCTCTGATCCTGTTGCAGTAACACTTGGAGAGGTAGCCCCTTTGCAAAGCCTGAAAAGGGTGGTTTGATGGAAAAGTGCTCTGGTTCTCATTGGCCGAGGAAGAGGCAAATTACTTTGCAAACATCTCCTATTATTAGCTGCTAAGCAACAGCTCACCAAAGTGGCGAGAGAGGGAGACCACCCAGGCAGGCAGCCCCTCACATCAGCGCCGGGAGGGGGAAGTGCTAGAGGAGCTCTTTCACTGCACTGCTGCTCCGCTCTGCACATTCCCAATAGCCTCAGCTCGTATTTTAACACGCTATCACACAGGCCATCTATTGATACTACAGCCACACATTTCTTTTATACTGACAGTCGGATGCAGAGGGAGACTTTACAAATTAATCTGCTCTGGCCTCATACATACTTTCAAAAACGTAGGAAAACCAATAAAATAATGGAACAAGTTAATCAAATAGTATTATTTATAATAAAATTGCAACAATAAATACACAATAATAAAGATGAACAAAATGCACTGATTCTGGGATTTTGATGAGTAACAAAATGGCTTGAATAAAGAAATACTCACTTGTAATAAATGTATCTTTTGCTGAGCTTAGCTGTCAAACAAAACAATCAATGTCAAAAAAGGACTTGGCTATATTTAAGTTAACATTTAACTTGTCAAAATTTCTGCTATTTCTGCTCAAGACTTTTCTTTAATTAAATTCAAAATGGTCAACAACAAAAAAACGACAACAAACAATGCACATTGTAACCACTTTGACTATATTTAGGACAGCAGTTATTCTTTATATACCATTAGTACATGATCTAAGGTCTAGGATAGTGGGTTTTAGATACTGCACAATGGCTGGGTCAAGTCCATTCCAAGGCTACTCATATAGTGATAAACTTATCAAGACTGTTTGAGATGATTGGTTCAATTATTAATGGATCATTCATTCAATTAAATCATCCACTTAAAGCAATTGTACAGCAATGCACAGATTTGGTGAACTTAAGCACACTGATGCAACAACAATAATTCTATTCATTTCTGTCAGCAAAAAAAAAAAGTAAAGACAAATTATTTGCAAACTCAACATATATAGACACACAGAGTGTGTTATATTCAAATGTGTTATACAGAGGTTGATAAGAAGTTGTACAGAGTTCAAGTGCCCTTGCTTTTGTGCAATCACCGTATGAGCAATCCGTTCCACCTGTCATTTAATGATTATTTACTTTAATACGGTTGTAGTCAAGATATTACTTCAAACTGATTTTTTTTTTAGTTTAAAGAACTATTGACATAAGGGAAAGCACAAGGGCATGTATGCGTGTACTGTGGCAACACTGAGCGTATTTCTCGAAATTGTTTAATTTGATGAGGGTAAGGGCAGCTGGGAATGGGAGCTAATGTGGAATCTGAGGAATTGCTCCATGCGGTAGGGGGCCCCTTTAAGCCTAACAAACTGAGGGAGGTCCGGGCCGAGGTCTAGAGGCCTTGGATAAATAAACTGGGGAGATGACCATGCGCTGTCCAGAAATCTGCCATCACACAGCCCCTAAACATAAACGGCCAAAGCCCGTTCCTGCTTATGTAAAGGTAAGCTCCAAAAGAACGAAGCACGGCTATCAAACGACAGCTGAGAGGCTCCGCAGGCAAAGATGTGTTTATTTTCCTCAAAAGCTTCAGGGCTGAATTTATTTATCTTATAAAGGCATCAGCACCATGAACGAATTGCTTTGAAACTACCAGACAAGTAGCTTCTAATGGTAGTTGACGCCAGTGAGCATCATTACCTTCTGATATATGGTATCAGAAGGTAATGATGCTCACTGGCGTCAATACCATTATATATATAAATTTATATCGAACACACATATACATATATACATAAACACATATACATATATACATACACACATATACATATATACCTTTATTGGCATTACAGTTATACTACAATATTGCCAAGCAAAAGCATATATTTTTCATACAGTTACAATAAAAAGTAAGTAAGTAATAAGTAATAAAACATTATATTATATATATAAAAAAATCATAATTACATATAGAGAATATATACATATACATACATAAATATACACATGGACAGAGAGGGAGAAAGAGCTACCGCAATGAGAGTGCTATAATTCACATGGCATTTTTGTGAACCTGAACCTAATATTTAGGAAAAAATACATGTTTTGTAAGTGACAATTATCATATTTCAAAACCAGGATCTTGACTAATTTAGAAAATGATCCCAGAAGAAGAAAACAACAATATTACATTTGATGTATGTTAAAGTGTTAATAACATTTGACAAAAATGTTTCTGCCACAGCCGTACACATTAAATAAGCAATGTGGATTTTTTTCCACACAACTAGAGATACTAGAAACCTGTGCCATTGTGCTCTGGAAATATCCTTAAGAAAGGAAGTCAAATTTTGTATTCAAATTGCCAGTGGCTCACTGTTTTGATGTGGATAAAAGCATGGGGAGACACTAGCCTCCAGCTAACATTCAGGACTTGTTTGGCGAATGTTTACAAAGCTTAAAATATTCTTAGCCCCCAAAGTGCTTTGTGACACACTGATGTGTACATGTTGGCATTGTAAGGGTCCATCAGTCTCAAAAGGAAAAGACCCGCCACCCACAGCTACAGATAAGATTAATTATGATAATATATTTCTTTGCCCTTTGTCATCGTAATGAATGGCTCGCTTAAAAAACTTTTTCAGCCGTCTTTGTTTGTGGCCCTTTAACAGGGGTATTGTTGGGACAAAACTAGCAGGTGGCAAGATGAAATCAGACCCCTTTGTTTTCTTACTGATATCTCTCTACTTATTTAATCCCTGTTGGAGTGCATGTATACATTCTGTATGTATTTAATATAATGAATCAAGCCTTGTCTAAAACTACAACCATACTCAATGCAATGACTAAATTGCAGAAATTGTGCACATCCAACCCAAAAAGTTGGGTAAAGGTGCATGACGCAAAAGTAGAAATCTGCTCTCTGATATCACTGCTCCAAATTTGACTCAACAAGTGCAACGTTTTAACCGTTTTAGGATCATTACAAATCTTTCGCATAGAAGCGCTTTAACTAGAATCTGATAAGTGTTTTGATTAGTCTATGGCTTCCTTACAGAAGGAACAGAGCCACCAGTCACAGGGGTGTAACATCGCCGGGGTCGTGCGAGATAAACAAGCTCCGATGTTATTTAGCGAGCGTCCTGGGGAGCGTTGTAAAGCAGCCAGTATGTTCATTTCAAAGAGCGCGCAGTCCCTCACATGTCATAGAGGTTATTGGCCTTTACAGGCCACACAGCTTCCATACTGTCTTTGTTCAGCAGTAAGAAAGTACTAATTGTTAAGTGTGTGTGCACTGAAGGTGGGCGTGAGGATTTGCAGGAGGCTTGTGGGGGATGCGGCGTCTTAAAAGGAGGCGAAAAAGAGAGGAAATTTCGTTTGTGCCTCAAGAACACAGAAGACAAATTGAGGAAGTGTTCTGTTAATGTGTAGGGGTCAGCAGAAAACATGCAGGTTTTCTGCCACTTGGGTGGCCAGCGAGCCTCTCACCACCCTCCACCATGCTCAAGCCTTCAGCCATCTCTCCACCCCTCCCCACCGACTACACACACCGCCTACCCCCAAAACACACACACACACATACATTCATACAGTCCCTCGGAGCAAAGGGCTCGACTGTGCCTGTCATTTGGTCAATCAGGTCACTGGCTCTCATGGTACACGATACTTCTTAAGACCTCTGGATGTAACAAGTCGCATAGCTATATCCAAGTCTCTATGATTTATGACAACTCACAAGTACAGTACTTAATTTACCCACAGGCCTGTTCGCATTAGTGTCTTCGTTTACAGTGCAGCTTGCATCTAAACTACTCAAACAGAAGCTTCCATGACATCTTTAAATGTACACTTCTATTTATTTTGCATTGCTTTTTTTTATTTTGCAGAGAGAGTGTGTGAAAAATACTTGTCAGTGGTAACATTTTTCATAATGCCAAAAAAGCATGGCAAAGAAATAATTAAAATAAAATATAATCTTTATATATATTTTTTTTAATTGAGAAAACAATTAAGAAAACAGTGAACACATCTGAAATATGTCTACACACGCACACATTTCAGATGTTTTCACATTTATTTGTATAGCACTTTTCACAATAGTTTCCAAGCAGTTTTACAGAAAAATCCATGTTTCTACATTACAATTAATTGAATTTAAAAAAAATAATAATAATAATAAATGGATCAAATTGTTTCAGTAAGATCATGGTATTTTTTTGTAAGACCTCTACAATATAAACACTATCGTTCAAAAGTTTGAGGTCAGTACATTTTTATTTTTATTTTAATACATTTTAAAATGGAATTTATTCCTGTGATCAGTCATTACTCCAGTCTTCCGTGTCACATGACCCTGCAGAAATCATTCTAATACGCTGATTTTCAATACTGAAACCATTTTCAATGTTGAAAATAGTTGTGTTGCTTAATATTTTTGCGGAAAGTGTTTTTACCGTACATTGTTAAAAAAGAACAGTATCTTTGCATTCATATATGCATCTTTACTGAATAAATGTGTAGATGGACAGACAGACAGATCGATAAGATTACTGACCCCAGTAGTGTGTGTATGCATACATTTAAAATACCTGTTTAAAATGGCGTGTTTGACTCAGTTTGAGTCATCTTGAACCTCAGCTTGCTTCCAAACAGGTCTAGAAATCCAGGCTGGAAGCTACACAGAGACAGCGAGGTGGGCCTGATATATGATCTGTCAGCTGACATCTGATCCCAGGCCCAGGAAAACACAAGCATCTGTCACATTTGGCCCAAAGGGTGGGGAATGACACTGAACACAGCTCCGCACAGCTCCAAACCAACACAGCCATGGGGACTCCAACTCTGGGAGGCTTTGTCTAAATATACAAACCTTTGAAAAACAACTGCTGCCACATCTCCTGAGCCAGGTCTGGTGGTCCGAGCGCGGACACTGCGGCGAGAGGGGGCAAAGGGCACGACATCTGATTAGTTATCACACTGACAAAATGGAGGACACATGTTTCGTATTAGCAGATGACAAGCATTCAGAGAGGGCCTGGGGCATTTGGGGATTTTAATTATTTCATCTCTACTTAACGTGTGCAATGTATCATAGGACCAAACAATCTTATAAACATTATGTGTCTCCAGGGAAAAATCTATTATTTAAAAAAATTGTTATTAAGCCACTTGGGATCAACACTATAGCCTACTGAGGGATCGCAATAAGCTTAATCTGCCATAAGTCTTGAATCATAATGAAGAGAAAAGGGAGGACGAATGGAACAGTGACAATCTCATAAATACACATATTATTTTATGGATTTAAAGACAAGGAAACACGAAAGAGATGTCACTGTGAAATATTTCAATACGCCCCAAAACAAAGCTTCCGCTTGAAGACACTGAACGTGCAATCATTCCACCGGTGACACTAAATGACTCGGATTGGCCCTAAAAACAATAAGTTGGAATAGTAATAAATCACAGAGAGTCAGAACTTCTTCCTCAGGCTCTGAATCCATCGTCACCAGGGAACCTGGGACCTGTAATTTAAGAGATGCACAAGTGCTGGAATGCTATAAATCGTTGACAGCAAAGAGGAAAATCTTTAGGAAGTACTCCTTTTAGGCATTTTGTGAAAGCCTGCAAGTATTGGAGAGTAAAAGAAACTGTTAGTAGTCGCTGTCCGACTGGGTGGTCCATTTCTTTCAGTCTTTTTGTGTACAAATAAACTTATCCCCATTGTGGTTATCTGTTCCTTTCAGCACCAGAGCATGCAGTCCCAGTCACGGTGGTCACGCAGATGGGTGATGGGATATCCACTGGACAAACAACCACAACCAAACTACACAGACACCCACCAAGATCAACAACTCCAACCAAACACATTCTATGAACTCAATATATCTAACACTTTATATTCATTTACACCACATAACTCAGATTTATGAATGCATGACGCAATACCACGCCTATATATAGATAGATAGATAGATAGATATAGTGCTGGGTAGTAACTGATTAAATGTAATGTGGATTAAGTAATACAGAAATTAAATACTTGCAATTACATTATATTACATTTTAAAATACTCATAATCAGAATAAAGTAAGTTTTTTTTAATTAATAAATAATCACAAATTGGCAGTAAATTATTCAGAATTCTTTGATTCTCGATAATTCTTTATAGTAGGGCGACTATAATTACATGGACAATTGAGGCGCAGCATAGCATAAACAATTAAAATATTTAATCTTTGTTTTTATTTCTTTATTTTTATGATTTAACTTAGCTTAAGCTTTTCATACATTTATGAATCAACTGTTCCTTCCCAAAACCTAGTTAGCAAAACCCTGATGTAATGGTAAACAAAAAATAAAAGATTACTATTCAAATCAGTATTATAAATAAGTAGGTCAAAAGTAATCAAAGAAGTAGTCCGATTATATTACCCAAAATGTGTAATGTAATAGATTACATTACTAACAAGTAAATTGTATTCAGTAATGGACTACAATTTGTAAGTATTCCAACCACAATAAATCCTTATTATGCCAGTTGTTTATTTTATCATTAATTATAAAATATTTCTTTATATTTTAATAATATGATTTTTAGTTATGTATTTATTATTATTACTATTATTAACATCAGCACTAATAACAACCACAACAATACTAAATTAATTTAAAAATAATAATTATTAACATCAATTACATTTTAATAATACTAACAATTGAATTTTAATAATAATAAACAATAATAATAATAATAATAATAACACATTAAATTGATTGCATTATTTTAATTTTAACACTTTTAAAATGGTATAAATTCAAATGGTACTTTTTGTAAGCGACTGCACGTACCAAACTGGTGAGAGAAAAACAAAAAAAAACAAAAACAGAAGTGTTGAGATAAATAAATCCATTTTTATTTGGACATATAAAAAATGGATCCTGTGCAGGGGTTATGCACATGGAAGCAGGTTGATCTGGGCGTCTTTGGGCCTGTGATCCGTCTCCAGGGTTCTAGATCTCCATGAGTTGGTCTGATCCAACGATGACCTCATTGGTTCTTTCAGCTGTGAGGGGACAGAACAAGATTCTTGTCAGGCATCCGCCGTGCCTCAAAGGAGATGAGCTGTGTGTTCTGTTCAGATTCAAAACTCTGCTTTAATTCAAACGAGTCGCTTCAGCATTGTATTGATATGATGACTGGTTTAATGAATCAAAAGATAGGAAAACAACTTTAAACAAACAAACAAAAAAAATTAATAATATCTAGAGTTTACCCTTTGTGGGCCATTCCATCACATACTGACAAGCAAACAGTTTACAAACGTGTCAGGCTTATACACACTCGCTTAGGAAGGATGATATCCTCTTGCCGAATGTGGCTATTCCAAACTAAACGTTTGAGAGCAAGATTAATGATCCATATAAAGACATATTTTAGTGTGAAGGAATCTGCACAAAAGACTGTTTTTGTGTTCTGAGTTTGGGGAAAGACAAATAGAGCGTGCTATGCCAGAGAGAGAGAGAGAGAGAGAGAGAGCGAGAGGGATGAACACAAAGAGAGAAGGTTGGAACAAGGGAGTCTAAACAGTCTGAGGAAAGGTACATGTCATCAGCCTCCGTAGCACCTGCAAATCTATTGCACCTTACAACACGGTGCCAAGCGGCAGGCCGGGTGGTCTTGGCCGTACAACCCCGTCTCCAGGACCTGTGATGCTTTTAGCAGCCATAACCCAACACGCTCAATCCCCTAAGGACAAGGATGCTGGGAACACAGGACCTTATAGAGAAAGTGTTCGGCTAGAGTTTATGAGATGTCTATCACTCCTTTGTGGCTAACACACGCGAACAGCCAGTAGTGGTAAACAGGACGGGAACAGAAAGAGTGAGAGTGAATGAGAGAAAGACATTGAGACGGAAGAGAAAGAGAGAGTGTGTGTGAAGCTGACTCTATTAGACCACCATAGTGGAACAGCTATAAAGTCTACTAAGAGTCGTCTAATCACTCAGCAGCTGTTTAAAAAGGTTACAAGTGTACCAGAGTCCAATGTGGGAGGAACATATAAACTACAAGTGAATACAAATCCTTGCGTGTACCGATTATGACCGATCCCGACAATTTTTATGTTCTAGCTGACAATACTTTTGATGGATAAATCTACATGGATTTGTCTGTAATATAAGTTTTCATTTCATTCATTAATCTAGAATTGCATATGCTCTAAATGTAATCAGACATTAAAATAAAATGTAGACTGAAAACTGGCGGATCTCATGTGGAAATGTGCAATATTAGCACTTTTCAATATTAGACAGACCAATCCAACTTAAACAGTATAGGCTATTCTTTTTCAGATGAAAAAAAAAAAAAAAAAAAAATTGTAAACATCATTTAAGAACTGTGTGTAATACTTCACCCAAAAAAATAATAATAATAAATGAACAAAACCTTTGGACAGTATAGTGTACTGTATACAGAACTGTTTTTGGGTCAGTAAGATTTTTTTTTTTTAAAGAAAATCATTATTTTTTCAGCAAGGATGCATTAAATTGTGACAAAAGTGACAGAAAAATTTGAAATTTAAACCATTAGAAACATTACAGATATTTTTTGCTAAGATTTCTATGCTATGCAATGCTAAAAAATATTAAACAATGAGAATTAAGAAATGTTTCTTGAGCACCAAATCAGCATATTAAATTGTAAAAAATATTTCATTATATCACTGTTTTACTGTATTTTTTATCAAATAAATACAGCCTTGGTGAGCATGAGAGAAAAAAAAATGTAGCCTATGTATAAATGTATGTTTAAAATTCCAAAATTAAAATAAATAAATACATATTAAAACTGCACATTAACAATGAATGTAATATAAAAATAAATAATAATATTACACTATTTTGATTATTAAATGCATTTCCCCTCCACATGAATGGTGCTAAAATTATGTTTTTCCTAATGTAATATATAATTTCTCTTGATTTTAGGGTGAAATATGACATACGTTTCTTGGAAGTTTTTCTTAAGATTCAACTGCTAAGCACTTTTGGTAATCCGTCATACTGTTTGAATTGGGAGGGGGGCGGAACTTGACATTGTCTCCTTCCAATATTGGCCTAGTTAGACTGATATTGTTGATACAGTAACTAATAAATCATTCTTAAAAACAGCTCATAGACGATCATAGTATAGGCTATACAAAGTCTCTAATATCAGTTTTGCTTCCAAATAGTTTTTAATTTTAAACATTACCATAACATTTAAGCTCTACTCTATAACCTTTCAATTTTCTAGCTCAACCTCAAAGGAAAATCAGCCTTTTTATTTCAAAAGGGTAGACACATCAAAAACAAGCAGCAACTCTTTAATGAACTTAATTTCTTTCTTTGACTTAACGTGTGTACAAAGGAGCGAGTGTCAACCTCAGCTACTGGAGGGAATTTATTGCAGTTATTATAAGCAATGCTTTTTAAATAATAGGTTACATTAACCTCTGCTCTGGGTTTTTCTGGGATAACTTTGAATCGTGGTTTCTCGCTGCGCTTAAAACGCTGAAGCCTAAGGGCGGGTGTGTGTCGGGGGAAGTACAGGGGGTCTAGCTTGTAATTTGGGATTTCTGGGAGCACTTCAATAAGCCTAAGCATTTTTAGAGGTTATGGCCAACTAATCGAGTCCTGCTCAAGAGTGATGATGGAAGGGTGGGGGATGGAGATGTAGAAATGTTTCAGGGGAGGGGTTAGAGCGGGTCAGTCGAGGCAGCAACACCCTGTTGTTCAGTCAATTAGACTGTGCAGCCTCTGGACATCTTAGGGCCGCCTTAAGGCACTGTCATTGATGGAGAGGTTAGAGACCAGGCGCGGACCACCCGGAATACAAGAGCCTGAAGCCACACACACACACACACAAATAGACGCACACAAACCTTGCAGTGATCTAAGACTGCGAGGATTAAGCATATTAAAAAATAAAGCTCAATTGTACACACAAGCTTAGGTTTTAATACGCTATTAAAACAGATTAAAACGTGCATACACACACAAGATCACACAAACGAAAAGGCAGACATGGGCGTGAGAGTGCACACATAAACACAAACACAAAAGGCTGGATTTAACATGAACACAGCGGAACTACAGAAGTTTAGAGTGTGTGTTTTTGTGCGTGTAGTGTAACGCGCCGAGCGCTGGACCGCAGCGTTCTCACCCTCTGGCTCTACGCGCTGGCTGCTCCCCACGAGACAGTACTTGATGTCGGCTCCGCGGCCAATCACTGCGTTGTTGCAGATCACGCTACCTTGAATGTTACACCTGCGGGGAAGAGAATGAGTGTCATTTCAATGTCCAATACAACAAACAGTTTAAGGGTCAGTAAGATTTTTTCATGTTTTTGAAAAGTTTCTCATTCTAACCAAGGCTGCATTTATTTCATCAAAAATAGTTTAAAAAAATATTATTTTTTTAAATATTATAACAAATTAAAATAACTGTTTTCTATTTGAATACATTTTAAAATGTAATTTATTTCTGTGACGCAAAGCGGAGTTTTCAGAATCATTACTCCAGTCTTCAGTGTCACATGATCCATTAGAATTGCTTATGAAACATTTCTTATTATTATCATCAATGCAGATCATTGTGCAGATCATTTTTTTGTGGAAACTGATAAAAAAATTTCAGTATTCTATGATGAATAAGAGCAGCATTTATTTGAAATAGAAATATTTAGTCTTTACTATCACTTTTTATCAATTTAATGCATATACTTGCTACTTGCTATAAAAGTAAACAAAAGTATTATTTCTCAAAAAAAAAAAAAAAAAAAAATAATAATAATAATAAATATAAATATATATATATATATATATATATATATATATATATATATATATATATATATATACACACACACATAATTTATTTATAAACTCATAATATTACTTTTGTTTACTTTTATAACAAGGATGCATTGAATTTCACATTTTTTATATACACACATATACATTATATATACACACACATATACATACATATATATATATATATATATATATATATATATATATATACATATATATATATACATATATATATATACATATATATATATATACATATATATATATATACATACATATATATACATACATATATATACATACATATATATACATACATATATATATATATACATATATATATATACATATATATATATATACATATATATATATATACATATATATATATACATATATATATATACATACATATATATACATACATATATATACATACATATATATACATACATATATATACATACATACATATATATACATACATATATATACATACATATATATACATACATATATATACATACATATATATATATATATATATATATATATATATATATATATATATATATATATATATATATATAACAATATTTTATTTTAGGACTGTCAACGTTATTGCATGCGATTAATTCAAAATCCTTAATGTGTTAAAATAATTTTACGCAAATTCCGCAAATAAATTACAGAAGTACATGAAGCTGCGTCACACAGTTAGATTATCTTTGAAGTCGGGAGTTTATCACACTGAGCATCTACAATGGTGCAAGCGCCTGTAACCCTGCTAGGTGGAAATTTCCCTTTAACCCGATTTCACTTCTCTGTTTGCGATCAGATCATTTTAAGCTGCTAAACTCTGGGAAAGTTTTCAGTCGAATTATCCATTAAGCGATAATTAATAATAATAATAATAATAATAATAATAATAATAATGATTTCTATTTAATTATTCATTCAGTTGTAGAGTAAGCACGTGTCCGTTATATTGATGCGCAAATAAACTGTATGTGTGCTCTCGACGCACTGATCACAAACTGTATTTATGCACAGACACATTTCAGTACATTGTTTCCACACATATTCAGGATAATGATTTTATCTGTCACGTGTATGTTGCAGTGTTTCATAATTCTGAATGGATCTGTGTGCTTTAGTAGACATGTAATGCAGTCAGGTCAATGCGGTTCGTTTAGGTTTGTTTTTTGGCCTCTCCATGTGGTTCTGCTCAGTATCACAACTTGACAAGTCTAAAATGTAAACAAGCTCTAAACAAGCTCTTACACATACTGTAACTGCACACTGAATTTTGAAAAGTTTTGTTCTACAATGTTTTTTTTTTCATGGGTGTTTTGGTATGCATAAATTTATGAATTATATGGACTCCTTTTATCATTTGGTGTCCTTTTGGAGTCTCCAATTGTCCTTTTTTGGAAAGACACCTAAATTTGCCTTGCAGAAAACACAGCTTTGTGAGAATCATCCTTCAACCTGATAGTTTACTTAACGTGATATAGCAAATGATGACAAAATAAACATGTTAAACAAGATAAAAGATATTTGCTTGATTTCACGAAAAGTATGCAATTAAATATATACATATATACACACACGTGCATGCATACATACACATACACACACACACATTATATAAATGTCCAAACTACATTTTGAGACCGTCATACTGGTTAATATCCACTTCTACTTAGCGAGTTAACAAAAGTGTTTGTGTTCAAATAAATGACCATTTAACTTTTATATTTTACCATTCAGCCACTGACTGGATATTACAAAGTCCATAATCGCCTGACCACCAGTCCTAACCAAACCATTCTTATGGGGCTGTTCACATAGTTTTGACTTCTGGCTTTCCAATTCACTGTCAATAAACCATTTAAATTCCATCATTTAGAATATTCAACAAGAAATCATGTAGGGTGGAACATGAATGGTGAAATGTGGACACTACATACCAGAATGGAGCCAGACCGAATGTTTGCTAAAACAATGGCTATATAGCTATTTGCGCAAAACGAACGTTGTCTCAGAGGAAGAGCAAGTTATTACATTTTGATTAAATATTACAGTGATTTCTTTGGAATAACACGGACCAATGAATCATTCACAATAAGACGAGGAACATTTGTTTAGAAAGTCATTTTTGTTGGCTTTAACTGTTGGTTTATGCACATATGCATCGAAACAAAACAACATCTGAAAAGTCTTAAGAGATGTCTAAAGCCACGGTCACACCAGACTTTGAGCATACGAAAGTTACGAAACCTCTTCGGACACTGCAACGGCCGTGATATGACGTCATGCACTGCAGCGTCTTTTTAAATACAAATTCAACACATAACAAATATAATATCAAATCCAAAATGTAAGATCATACAATCTACTCCACTTTCCTGCAACGCTGCATGCCGTGACATATTGATAGTAAGAATTCGCAGGTTAGAGTTAACCAAACCTGTGAAACATCTGCACATGAGCTTGCGTTTCTCTCCAGCATTCGTATGAGTATGAATGGAAGTCAATGGAATGAAAAGCCCCTTAAGTCCAAATTTTAGAGGGGTATCGAGATCTGTTGTACTCCATTGCACTGCACTGCACTCCATATAGCAGTTTTTGAACTAAAGCTTCTCCATCCCTAACACTAGATATAAAGCAGTAAATACTTTTCTACATTAAAAATAATACAGGACATGCATTAGTAAAGAACCACTGACAGTGCTTACATGTAACATGGCTTCTTTAAAAAAAAAAATGTACGTCTAGAACTTTGAGCAAATTGAAGGGCTGATATTTGTGTATGAGTTGTAGACAGCGAAGTGCTTGGAAGCTAGGCTTTGAACTGAGTGTACTTGGACGGACAGACACACACACACACACACACACGCACACACACGCACACACACGCACACACGCACGCACGCACGCACGCACGCACGCACACACGCACACACACACACACACACACACACACACACACACACACACACACACACACACACACACCCCTGTGCTGCTTTCTGTTTACACCAAACAAAGAATAATATTTTCCTGGGATCGCTTTGGCACCATAAAACTTTATTTGCACAGTTTTATGTTTACTTGGTTTGCCTGGGCCAACTCTTAACTTTTTCTGCACTCTCTTGCGGTGAAGCATATTTACCACGAGTGTTCAGCTTTCATGTCTTTTTGCTAATTGCACAGCTGAGGGTCTTGTCCTTTCCTCACCCGACCCTATTACATCTCCCTCCGCATCACCACCACGCCAATCTGAAACCTGAAACCTCAATGTTTTCACCAGGCTTGGTTTATTTTCCTTTAGGCGGCATTAGCATATATATTAAAAACAACATCGTCGTCTGACGTACAAAAGCGTTTTAGTGCTACTTTCTGCGGTTTAGCGTCCGAATGTCACTGGACCTACAGGAAGTGCCATTTCACACTCTCCCCCAACCATAAAGCAATGCAAAAATTTCAACCACAACTTTTTATTCAACATACTCCAAGATTTTTGCCTCACGGAACAGGGACAGCGGACAGGGCGTCCCGTTTTCCAGATCAAGGAGCGTCGGACAGTGCGGCCGTGTTGTAGCTGACGGAGGCAGGTTTCTATTGGCAGCTACAACAGGGCGCTCTATTCAGGTGCACGGGTGTGTACAAGAGCGAGAGCGAGCGAGCGAGGTTTGAAGAAAGAGAGGGAGCGGGTGTGACAGAGGGGGTAGATGGGAGATTACAAGGATTGGAGTTTTGAACAGAGAGACCACCAAAGATGTAGTTGCTGAAATACCACTAATTACTGACACTATGCTCCTCCTTGCTGTGACCCCCCTCCTCGCCTTCCACCCACACAAGCCACCATCAGCCCCCCCATCAACCCGACCTCCCGAGCTTTGTAAACAACCACTCCTACATGCAAACAAAGGGCCGAAAAATGCAAGTGGCGCTTTTAAATGCCAGGGATTTCCTAATCCCTTCTTACTTTTTTATGTTTTGAAAGAGTTGCTGTTCCTTTCTTTCCTTCCTCTATCTTTCTCTATATTCTTTCTCTATGCTCTTCATGCACAGGCTAATTTGTACACGAGGGCCGCCACATTGGCTCCCAGACCCCCTCCCCCTCCCCACCCCACGTTAAAAAAGTGGTTTAAACCAAAGCTCTTCCCTTCTGTCTCTACCTAACAGGGTCCTGATTTGGGACAGTTTGTGTTCAATGGCAAGTGAGATCGCCATTAACCCAAATCAGCTTAAAACTAAATTGTTTTGGGCGAAAAAAAGTGGAGTGCAAAGAAAAAATTCCATTGTTCATTCACAAGTCTATGATCTCAGAAAAGAAGCATGCGAGTAAAACCCTTGAACAAGAGTCGGCCGGGTTTAGCGAGATGTGAATGTTTGCTGAGGCTTCTTTTACTCGCGAGCATGTAACACTTGCAGCGAGACACTTGTTTCTTTGGGAATCATTACATCTACATTCATCACTTTTCTGTTAATTTGTTGTACGGGGGGACTGTTCAGGGTCAGCGAACACCTTTAGGGGTCTGACAACGCTAGTTTCTGCTTTTTCTCAACACAACAAAAAGCAGCAGCATCCACCCCAACACCACCCGCAGGCAGAAGCGGGTCAGACTCTCTGCGCATTAATCCTACGTCAAGCCCACTTTTAACCTAACTGACAAAATCTGAACTTTTGTTTCTACATGCTGGACATCTCATCCAGCCCACTAAATATGCTGGAGACAGCCAATCTGTCTGTCTTCCTAGACTATGGATGGTACAGGACAACACAGGGGTGTATTCAATTGCAAAAGCTTTGTGCACTACTGTTAAAATGTTTGGGGTCAGTCATTTTTTTTTTTTTTTTCTTCAACATGTATGGATTAAATGAATCAAAAGTGACGGTAAAGAATTTTGCATTGTTACAAAAAAAAATTATATTTCAAATAAACTGTTCTATTCATCAAATATTCGACAACCACTTTCAAAATGTATAATATGAAATGTTTCATATTAGAAATATTAGAAAAATTTCTAAAAGATCATGTGGCACTAAAGACTGGATACAAGAATCTTTTCAACCCCAAACTTTTGAATGGCAATATACGTTTTACTTCATCTAAATTTAAGAATGATATACCAATCTCGTGAATAGACTCCGTCTGAAGTCTGATTGATGTAAATGTAATTCAGATCATGTTCATTTTAAAATCAAGTTTCCCATTAATCTCCATATTACTCTTACAGTTGTGATCACTGGATAAAGATAATGGAAAATTAATTGACTCTTCATTCAAAACATTTTCCCAGAAGTCTCTGCGATGTACATGACATTTTTATTGCAGCAACATAATTTAGTTATTTATTTAATTTATTTAGTTTATTAGTAGGTCTATGTTTTCAAATATTATTACATTTTAACATTCAAAGAAAGCAAACAACGTTACTTTTGTTAAACATCCTGTCTGGGTTTGATTTAAAAATAAATTACCCATAAAGAGGCCTTTTCTGCATCATATTCTCACAAAAAGTCAGAATCACTTACCCTTCTTCAATAGTGACTCCATTCATGATGATGGAGTTGATGATTTTCACCTTCTCCTTGATCGTGGTTGATGTGCCAACATTTGAACGCTTGATTGATGTCTTGTCTAATATCTGACAAGATGGCCCAATAATGCTGTCACTTCCAATCTAATAAAAGAGACAGCATAACTTTATTTTAGGAGTAATGTATGGAGTGCAACAGCCTGGTTCTGGAAGTAAAAACTCTATTCATTTTCTCCATAGGGAAATTGATAATATCTTATAAAACTTTAAAGACAGACCTACTGTGAGCTACAAGGTTGATATTCCATGGTATTTGCTTCTGCTGAAGCGGTCAGCCAGCATTATTTCAACTTATTTTTTAAAATAACTGTATTTAACAGCAGAATTCCTGGTGGAAAAACTACAAAAAAAAAAAAAACAAGCACCCAAAAAGTCACTCCCACGAATGGCCTCTATGTAAGCACTGCGAATGACTAAAACCGAGACGATCTTTCTATGCTCTCAAAATACTTAAACGTCTGTCTGTCTGTGTGTGTGTGTGTGTGTGTGTGTGTGTGTGTGTGTGTGTGTGTATGTATGTATGTATGTATGTATATATATATATATATATTAGGGCTGAACGATATATCATTATCGTATCTATATCTAGATATGAACTTTCAAGATATTACTATCGAAAAAAGCAACGATATAGACGATATAGATTTCCCCTCTCCGCGCTCGCCCTGCATACAACTCTGGCAGTCACAACAAACATCAGTTTTACGAGTGCCCTTGAATGCACCGCTAAAGCCAGCGCGCACACACTACCAGGGACGTGGGAACTATATTGTGAGAGAGGGGGCGGCGTTTCCATGGTGACGCGTCATTGCTTGTCACGTGACACACCGCAGCAGCAACAGCGCTGAATGAATGATGATCTGCTTTTATGTCATTTTTCCTTTTTTATTCAGAATATTCACAAATGTGTTAGCTATGGCATGAAATATCTGATATTCCGATTGTCAAATACATGCAAGTGGAAGTATATTGTTGTTTAAACACCTTTATAACGATCGCGTTAGTTGAGCTGTATGCGCGATGGGCGCCGCCGTGTTAGTTTGTGCCGCAGACGCAGTTCAGAGAATCGGATCTGTTGGATTTACAACCTCTATGTTTACAACACGTGAATTCATCCACTTCTCCCGAAATACTTAAAGTAAGTGGCTGGTGAACTGGGAATAGAATAGAGTAAACATTGAAGTTACTTACACAATGTGTATCTGATATGAATAAAACGTGTCGAATTATAATGGAAAGGATTATTATTACCTCTTCCATAGACATCAGTGTGTATTTTACAAACTCTAAATGTATTGTTTTTTTAGTACTTACGTAGTCATATCGTATTGTATCGATATCGAGATATCTGGCATGAAAATCGAGATATGAAATTTTGTCCATATCGTTCAGCCCTAATATATATATATATATAGGGAAATGAAAGGGATGAGTCACGATTTTCGAATATTCGATTAGTTGATTTTATTATAGAATATCGAATAGGCTGTACGATTATTGTCTTTAAAAAAATCCCCATGTTTTCGGTTCTGACGCGGTGGTGATCATGAGACCAGAGGGTGGCGCTGCCAATAACACATCTAAAAGCTGTCAATCAACTCTCAGACAACAGAAGAAGATACACATTGTCTTACACCAGAGCATGTGAGCAGAGTGGTAATATTTCATCCAGAGTGGGGAACGCCTTTCTGAAGATTCCGCTCGCTCAACCCAGAATGCCCTTTGTGACATGCTGGTTCGAAAATGTGTGAAATAAGTAGGGCTGCCTGTGCACGACTAAAGTTTTTTTCTAGTCGACTAGTAGTTGTTCATTTAAGCCATTAGTCTAATCACATATTTATAATTTATAATATATTTAATTTAATTACTTAAATATATGGAAGAGAATACTAAACCATAATGAGCGTTTTCGTAATATATTGCCTATTCCGCATCAAGCGCATGCATAAAGCTTGCCATAAAGAACCGGCCAAAGTAAAGCCGGTGTTTCCAACATAAACGGACCCTCTACGCAGAAATAGTGTTTCTTGTACTTAGAAAAAACTGCAGTACAACTGTATATATATTTTTTAAGTGGTATGTTTATTGTTTTCAATAAATAATTTGAGAATTAACTTGAATGTGCAGCAATTTGTACAAATATAGAGTATGCAGGCCTACTATATTTGTTGTAGCCATTAAATAAGAGCATTTAGTTTCATATTTGTTCAAATATTATAATGTTATTTTTTCCATCTATGTTGATTATGAAAAGTGAACACCATGATAGGATGCATCGGGAGACAGTGGGTCAGACATGATTTTGTTAATGGGTCAGTCAAAATTTTCTTCATTAAGTTTTGTTTTGTAGAAAACCTTTCTTTAAAGTGAATTTCGTTTTGTATAAATTGTATCTTAATTTTAATAAATTTTTCATCAACCAATTGCCTAGATTTAATAAATAAGAAGCAAATAGCAGACAATATAAATCATGACATGGAGGCGCCAGGGTTCCCACACCTTGGTTAACTTCAAATTCAAGAACTTTTCAAGGACTTTCCAGGTCCAATTCCCTCAAATTCAAGGACTTAATGTGGGGACAGATTTCAAGTGAGAGCAAGGTTACATCGTGTTACCTTTTAAGATACGTTGTTACAGTTTTGCGCCCGTGAATGTCATTCCAACGTACAACACAAAGTACCTCATGGGAAACACTTAAAGTAATGCGTAAATGCGGGTAACTAAAGTAAATCAAGCAAGCTAATATGCATAGGCCACGAAGTGTTGACGAAATAACACATTAGCGGACCAATAATTTGGAATTTTTTTCCAGAAAACTTCTTGCACAAAATAAATTCAAGCACTTTCAAGGACCTGTATCTATGCGCGTTTATTTTCAAAAACTTTCCAGGGCCTTGAATTTTTTTTGTCAGATTCACAAACTTTCAAGGATTTCAAGGACCCGTGGGAACCCTGTCTCTCTCTAGGTGTGTTCTCTACGGAGATGGCGATTGTCAACTTCATCTTTGCAGCAGACACTGACAGAAAAGACTAGTTTATTAATAAAAATCAATGCACGCGTGTCACCGGATTTACAAATCCTCATCTTGCTTGTTGCACGCACACTCGGCACACATATTATGTCGAAATAACATTATTGTTGTTCAATTAATACTTTAATTGTGATCATTAAAATAATTGAATATTAAGTGGCCATTTTTTGCTCATTTATTAAAAGTATTTATATATAATATATCTAGCACCCCCTCAGCACGTTAAAAAATTATCTGGCGCCGCCCCTGGTTATAACGGCCCACGTATTAAAAATGGTTGGGTCTACATTGGGCTCGGGCTCATAATTACAGTTAATGTGTCGGGCCGGGCCGGGCTTGGACACAACGGGCTCAGGTAGGGTCGGGCTTGATTTTTTGGGCCCGATCTAAGCTCTACTCGTCATTACCCAAGCAAGTTGTGTGGGCTTGTTGAGGCTCTCTGATAGCAGTATCTGCAGGCTAACGTAAACCGGAAGTTCGTTACCGGCTTGTTCTACGTTGCCATAGCGATCATGGGAAAGGTCAGAGTTCGGGAAAGTTGTGAATACAAAACGAAATTTTCAAGAAAGGCATTACAGCAATGCAATGAAAAGTTATTTTTAAGCATCACACCGCTCCGCTTCGCTCACATGCTCTGGTGTGTAGCCTATACATGCATGTGTGCGTGCATGTGTGGGAGAGGTGCGATTTTCGAATAACAATCGAATAAAACCCAGCGATCTTCGAATATTATTTTTGCTTGAAATGCCCATCCTTAATATTTTATATACATACATGCAATTTTGCAATAAACTTAAAATATATTGTTTTTATATTCATAACCAACATTTGTAAATGAGTAGTTTTATATTTCTCCAATGTTCTTAATTAGATTATGCTGTTTGCAACGCTCCATGGGATTGTAGTTCTTTCCCTCACTAAAGCTGTTAAGTACATAGTCCTTTTTGTCTGATTTTTTTTTAAGTTAGGTTTTTTTTTGGTGCTGTTGCACTCTATTCCAATAGCAGAATGTTACTTTAATAGAATTTAATGAGGTATATTATAAAATATGCATTTTTAATCCTACTGTACACAGCCAACATATTAGTGGCATGGCTATGGGACTCACCAAAGAGCGTTCTGTGACCATAGCAGTCGGATGGATTGAAGGGTCCTCAAATAGCTTTGGAACCTATGGGATAAGGGAAACCATCCCACAATTCAATGCAGCCATTACACCTGAACCAGTGTCTCAAACAACTGTTTTAACTGTGGACAAATAAACTTATTTACAGATTTAATGAAAACTGTGCCATTAAAACAGTTCTTTCGGCTTGTACTCACCACACGATTGGCTTCTATGTAAGCTGCAAGCGTGTTCACACGGTAACACATGCCCTCCTCCATGACGTGAACATAGCAGCGTAGCTTTCCGCCATGATAGGCCTCGCTCATGTCTCCACGATGATCGTTCCAACACGACCTCTCCCGGGCAAGTTGGAGCAGCGGCTCATCTTTACTGGTGCTGAGGAGCTCTGTGAAGACGTGTATGAGTTTGTGAAAGGTCACCGTTTATTATGTACACTTAACACTTAAAAGGGTTGACAAGTGGGAATTGTGCAAATGCGAGTCATTACAAGAGGAAGCTTACCCAAATTGTTGTGAGCATCTTGTTGTTTTTGATTATTTGAATCCTCTGTGGCATTTGGGGAGTTTAAAGACTTGGAGAACTGCTTACGCACCAAATACGGCACTAATTCTCCTCTGATTGAAGTCACAGACCTGTAAAAAAAGCATATAGAAAAAACATTTTTGGAGATTTAAATCAGTTTAGTATTTTATTTTATTTTTTTCAGCAAATTCTGGTCGTGTTTATGCAATTATGATTAATCATTTAACTGATTTAAAGACATAACTGTGGCAGAAGAGTAAAGCACTGAATAGACATTACAAAAGGTGGCTTTAGAAGTCACTACCATTTAAAAGTTTGGGGTCGATAAGATTTTTTTTTAAAAGAAGCATCTTTTATTTGATCAAAAATACAGTAAAACTTGTGAATCTTGTGAAATATATTTACAATTTAAAATAACTGCTAAGAATTTGAATACATTTAAAAATGTATTCCTGTGATGGCAAAGCTGAATTTTCAGCCTCATTACTCCAGTCTTCAGTGTCACATGATCCTTCAGAAATCATTCTGATATGCTGATTTAGTGCACAAGAAACATTTATGATTATTATCAATGTTGAAAATGGTTGTGTTGCTTAACATTTTTGTGAAAACTGATGCATTTTTTCTAATTATTTGAGGAAATTTAAAAGAACAGCAAAGTATTAATTTCTTTAAAAATATAAATATTGACTCTTACTGACCCCAAATTTTTGAAATTGCAGTGTATGGCAATAGAAGACAAAGTATGCTTTGCATTAAGCTAAAAGCAGAGTTGTTCCAGTGGAAGGAAATCTGGATGATTCATTTAATATATTAATTATTTAAAAAAAGAAAATGATTTATTTATGTATTAATATTAATGAATGTGATAAACAATGCTTAAATCCAAAATTAAACCGCATTCACAGACCCTGCAAAAGATGAATGTTCTTATTTTAATGAACAATTGAATTTTTGGTCTCCTGAAGGTATAAAGAGTTGAATCATGGTTGTAAAAAAAAAATCATGTATGCTTGAGGAGCAATTCAAAATCTCCGCCACCTCCTTAAACCAGTCTCTCTCTTTCCCTCTCTCTCTTTATTTTCTTTTAGGCAAGATTAGAATTTCCATCTGAATGCAGAGAGAGAAACAACAGTTACTATGTCCATTTTCTCCTTTAGTACTCCATGGCACTGCAGGCTCAAGGGCGACAGAGAGAGAGCGAGACGGAGGGAGGGAGGGATGGATGGGGAAAAAAAGAATGTGAACGAGAGAGAGAAAAGGCAGCATAAAAAAGTCAAACTACTTTGATGAGGGAAAGTGGGGAGAGGAGGGGGGCAGATTAGATGAAATGATATTTATATCAGGGGGAGAGCGAATTAAAATGTCAAAGCGGAGAGAAGCCTCACGCTTTTCTGAAGTATGTGAGCGGGAGAGGACCTAAGAGAGGCCATGCACGGCACCACTTTACAGCAGGCTGCCCGGCCTCACAATGTCAGTTACAGGAGCACAAAGGGGACTGGAGGGGCAGGGGAACGGAGGGCTATTGGAGAGGATGAATGGAGAGCTATGGGAGCAATGGAGGGGTGGACTGTAGGACACAGGGACACTCTCTAAGATTAGAGACACAGCGGAACGACTAGATGAAGAGAAGACTGGTTATGTGAAAGTGGTGCTGATAAGATGCTTGCCATGAAGCGCAAGGAGCAATTCTTGTTTTTCAATTTAGGCTTTTACAGTAAAAACAAATACAAATGAAAGTGATTAATTATAGTGAAAAAAAACAAAAAAAACGTATTACATATACTTAATTTATTATATTTATTTGTTCATTAATTAGCCTACACCAAGAACTTGCACACCTTCGAAATTGCTCTTTGCATTTCATTAAAAGTCCCGCAATACAATTGAACCCCAATTTTAATGACCTATGTCCACCCTAACATCAGTTTATAATATGGTAAAGCCAGATTTAACAGATGGTAATGTGTCAAATTCAAAATTCAGAGAAGGTGCTTTCAGGTGGCACACTGTCAAATGGCTTTCAGGAAAAAAACGGATCAGTTTTTGCACATTTTGATGTAACACACAATTAGACAAATTAAACTATCATAACAATTTGAGTGAAAATGGAAAAATTAACATGATTTTGTTAATATTCCTTTTGCTTTAATGACCGCACCATTCAGTACTTCTTCTGTGACACGGAACAAGGACACGGAAAAAGCTGTGAAACTCTTCTTGAAACTAGGAAATCCTAACTTACTTGTTGTGTACTAAGAAATCTACCACAGATCTCTTCAGGCAGTACAGGTGAGCATCTAGAAGGCCGGTCTTGATGAGCATTCTGGGATGTCTGAAAGAGAGATATAAAAAAAAGAGTGTCAGAGAAAGGGAGGGCAGTGAAGACTAGCATCTTGGGGTGCAAATAAAAAATAATTTTTTATTAGCATCTTGGGGTGCAAATAAAAAATAATTAGAGTAAATGTGTGGAAGGAGGCTGCGGCTCCTCCAGAATAACACGCAGGGTAAACGTGGAACGTGCTTGATGGCGAAACAAAGTAAATACATAACAGCTCTGACAAAAACATTGTAAGGCACCCTGCTACCCTTGTTTCCTCAGATGTTTTATAATTAGACTATATAGCTTGCCTTAACGTCCCATGCAGCCTTTCATTTTCCTGTCTCACTCCCAACCTAATTGGTCTCTTTGAGGCACTATAAGAGAACTATAATGACCCCCAAAATAGGAATAACAAGTGAAAGACAAGTGAAGTGGCATGAAAGAGAAGAAATGATGTAGTATCTCTATAAAATCTCAGACAAAAATAATAAAAAAGAAAATACCATGGCAACTCCAGCCGGATTAAGTTTGCTTCCACAGCTTGTAAGTAGTGAGATGTCATGAGCACCGACGGACCCCCCAGACTGTTTTATAGCCTGCCATTGACATGAAAATGCTCCCGGAGCCCCTCCACAGTGCCACAAGAGGCCCACAAAATGGCTGCCCTGGGGCCAGAGCGATTCACGTGGAGAAAGAGTCCAGTGCATCCTGACGGACAACACGAAGTGTTACTAAAGGTAAAGCAGACTAGACAGCAATGCAAGTTAAGCTGTCAGATGAACATGAGGACTTCCAGTCACATACACAAACTCATATGTCTGGAGAGAATAGTCTTTACTTCAAGATTACTGAGTCAAGGTTTTGCTCAATGGCCTCAATTCATGATGATTCAAGTGTATTAAGGCGCAGTGCAAAGCACGCACAGCAAGGCTAAATTGATTTGGGGGGGGGGGGGGGGGGGGGGGGGCACAATAAAAAAAATTGTAGGCTATACTAAGAAATTATAAAAAATCTTTTAATTCCATACAATTATGCTAAGAATTTGTAAATTCTAAATAAGTAAATTTGATATAAAAAAAAAGAAAAGATATATTTTTTTATACATTTATTAATTTATATTATACAATACCATTCAAAAGTTTGAATGGAAAGAATAGTTGGGGGGGGGGGGAAGAAATGAAAGAAATTAATAATTTTATTCAGCAAGGATGCATTAAATTGATCAAAAGTGACAGTAAAGACATTGATTTATAATGTTACAAAAGCTTTTCTATTTTCATAAAAGAATACTGAGAAAATGTTTTACACAACTGTTTTTAACATTTATAATAATAATAATAAATGTTTCTAGAGCAGCAAATCAGCATATTAGAATGATTTCTGAAGGATCATGAGACACTGAAGATTGGAGCAATGGCTGCTGAAAATTCAGCTTTGCCAACACAGGAATAAATTACATTTTAATTAGTTATTTTAAATTGTAAAAATATTTCACATTATTACTGTTTCTGCTGTATTTTGGATCAAATAAATGCAGCCTTGGTGAGCAGAAGAGACTTATTTAAAAAACATTTTAAAAAAATCTTACAGATCTAAAACATTAAAACGGTAGTGTATATATAAAAATAAACGAACAAAAAATGTAAATTGCAAAAGAGAAGCATTATCACTTGCGATATCACACCTTTAAACTCCACTCCCACCCTTCCAGCTACACATGCAGGCTTTATGCCGGGCGACCTGCTGTAAACACAGAACAGGAGGACCCTCCCACCCCCAACCCCCCACCCACCCCGTGACATTTACGAAGCGAGAACTTAAGAGAACCATCTCGTCTCAAGAGCTTTACTGTTTCCCTCCAGCGGATGACACACTGAGAGCCTGAAACGCTGCAGTGTTTACTCAAATCTCAAAAACAGACTCGCCATGTGTAAATCAGAGCGTGTATGCGTGTGGATACATTCAAAATAAATTATGATGACACTAAGTCGTTCCATTAGCCAGCAGTGGCTCGATTCCTGAAAAGCAGGAAAAGTGCGTGCGGAGACTGAGGAACGTTCAGATGTTTTCGGCTACATATGGTACCAATGTGCTAGGCTCACACACGCAGACAGCAGGGAGAGATCCAAAGGAGGTGAGGAATGAACAAAGGCATGACACGCTGATTTATGGGAACACCCAACATGTGACATCATGGTCTGGCACCTGCGGGCAGGAGAATGAGTGAATCAGAGAAAATGATGGGCCGAATGAAGGAATGATGAGTAACGGATACAGATCCTAGTGGTTTTGAATGAGGAATGATTGTTAAAGAGAGGGGAACAGAGGGTCAGGAAGAAGGCAAGACTGCCAAATGATGAGCAACAGGTGCTGTTTATGGAGTGCAGAAAATACAAGGCTCACAGTGCAAAACAACTAGGAAGAACTTTTCAATCAAACTACTCGCTTCAAGATATTTAGGACCAAAGATACAGCACAAGACCTTCAATGAAATTCTATGGCAGTGGTTCTCAACCAGGGGGCCGGGGCACACTAGGAGGCCTCGGAATAATTTCAAAGAATATAAATGAATGAATTATTATTAATATATTAAAAATATCCAACTCTAATCTAAATTAAAATGATAAAAATAAATGCATAAAATGAAGATGTAAACTGAAATCACATTTCTTTTACTTTCTGATATACATAACTTCTCAAATCACACAATTAATCATGGTTAATTGATTTAATATATTATATTAACCACATGAATTAATTCAACATGATTTTTTTTTAACAGTTGTCAATTGCAGCAGAAATATCAGAAATATTTTGGCGTATATGAAGGAGGAGCTTCAAATATTGTGTTCTACAAAGAGGGGCCTTTGAGTCAAAAAGGTTGAGAACCACTGGTCTATGGCACTGTTTAGGGGGAAAAAACGTCAACACATAGTGCTTGTATAGGTGCCACAAGTTCGAATCCAGCTCGCAACATTCTGCAAACCAGTTTCCCCCACTTTTCCCTATTATTTACGGTCTGCTGACTGTGTGACTAGTAGAGGCAAAAACAAATTTGCTTAACTGTAATCTTGAAGCAATTGTCATGAAATGTCATATAGCGTACACTAAGGTAAAAAAACTGCTCTAAAACCAAATGTTCCATCAATAAATAATTTTCCCTCACTGTCTGCTTCCTCCTCAAGCTGACAAGGATGACAAAAACCTGGGAAAGGCCTCCAGGACTGTGAGTGACTCACACTATTAGTTTTAATGGCTTACTACTTCCTATAAAGCCCAGCACAAAAATCTGCGTTACAGCACAGTGAGGTCATACGTTACACAGTGTGCCGTCGATGGAGCCTGAGCAAATTTATCCAGACCTAGATAAACGCAAGGCCTTTGTTCTGCGATCGCTCGTCTGAATCGGCAGGTTAAATAACTAACAGACTAACATTGGAGGAGAAACACAACAGCTGAGTCTGGATTTGACGGGTTGGTAAATCTTAGCACAGGACATACTCACGCCGTACTCTCAAACATCCTCAGCCAGTCTGGAGAGTGTAATGTTTGAGCAGCGTGTTTAGGAGGAAGAGCTGGATTGCGCACAATGTTAAACACTATTAAACACTAGCAGCTTTAACAAAGCAAAAGGAGCAGCAATGTTAACATGCCTTTTCAGTGAGCTGTCCGAGGAAGTTTACTACTGCTTTCTGGCTGCCAGACTAAGATACATACATGTTTCCTGTCCGATCTATTCTTTCTAGATTTATGACAATTAGAAAGTTTAAATCTAGTGGGCTACAGCAAGTTAGTGCTAGAAAATAGGGAACCAAGAGTTGTGACCACCATTTCACAAACTGAGCACTACCACTTTGTCACGTATGTGAGTGTGTCCTGTGAGCATTGTTACCACAATTGTGCAAATACATTAGAAAGTCTATGTATATATGTGGCACTTAATATAATCTGATCAGATCATAACGTGATGGGCTCTGGGCTCTGGGCCACAACAGTCCATTGTTGTTATTGATAACTAAAACTAATTCTAAAACAACTTAAAATGAATTGAAATAATATGAATTTTTTACTTTTGCCAAAATATTGCCTTGGTAACTAACTAAAAAGTAGTAAAATGACTAAAGTTAATCAATAAATAAATTAAGTAATACTAAACAACACTGTAATTGTCTCACAGAGAATAAGATCTCACCTGTAAACAATATGAGGTTGAAAATAAAGCAAGATGTATGAGATTGGAATCTGTAAAAATCAATTCCAGTACCAACTAATGTCACATGTGTAACAGTTTTGCTACTAGACCACATAAAGATGGAGAAACCGATATCCAAAATGTTTTTTCTCTCACATTTCTTCAATCCTAGAAACACAAAAGGACCACCACTAAGATGTACTTCAACACTGTTGCTGTCTCTTATGATGAGGGAATGCTAGAAATCTGTCGGTCATTGCAAAGTTGCCAACTCTCATGCATTTGGCATGAGACATGATTTCTGAATGTTCTATTTGGCCGGTTAAATTCGCATTGTCACAGGCCAGCCAGGTGATAATTTTGTTGTGGATTAGGTGAATATGTGCGCTGTGGCATGAATAACTTCTGTGACTTACACTGAGAAAAGATCATGACCCCATTTGTCTTGAACTTTAAAGGGACTTATATTCATAAGTCTCATTTGAGCCGTTTAACGTGTCAAGTGACGAAAGGGTGCTTTTACAGTTTAAAGCAATCAAAAATCGTTTTCCTCAGCGCATAACTTACATCACAATTATGTGCATATTTCCATTTTGCAACAGTTTGGCATAAATCTAGATTAAACCTAGTTTAAAGACGCATCTATTTAGCCAATCATTCACATAATGCTTCTCATTAACTTGCTACAATTATATGATTTAAAAAAGTACAATCATCACATAATCATCTTTTGCCTAAAATGCTATTAACAGCAACTACGCTAATACTTCTCTTTTTGCTTCCCTGTTTCTACCTCAGGATGGGAGTCCTAAAGATTGCACCAGCTCCAGTTCAATCCAGCCAGGCAACCGAAGTTGGCAACCCTGGTCAACATCACATCTTTAACCAAACTTCTGAGATACTTCAAACAAGGTAGAAGTAAAAAAATTAAGGGGATAGTTCATCCTAAGATAAAAAATTCTGTCATCATTTACTCTCGCACATGTTTTTCAAACCTGAAACTTATAAATATGACTTACTTTCTTCTGTGGAAAAACAAAAGAAAAAATTACAAATTATATTATTTTGTGTTCCACAGGACAAAACGAAAGTCATTCAGGGTCATTTAAATTTTGGGTGCACTTTTTAAATTCTGACATTATTGTCAAAACAACTATGCAATCTTATTTTTTATTAGATTCTCACTTTTACAAAGTACACTTTTTCCACTGTACAACAGTAAATGGTTTAAATAAGCGTATAGCTTTATTTTTAATAAAATATAATTTCTTGTTTCTTTCTTTTGTTTTTGGGGTAAGATTTGACTCAAATAATTTTTTTAATGATTATACTTTTAATATCTGCTTATATTATGATAATATTAGTGCATTAGACTGGAACAATACATTACTTAACGTCAGATCAGGCAGAGTGTTTAGTCTCCCTCTCAGCGTACAACATGCTAACAGCTGCTGCAACCCTTCTATTACTAGACAAGATTTACAGTGGCAAATTATTTATGAGCTCCCAACACAGCCGCATGCAGAGCCCTACAGTTCTCCTACTCCCAGACCCCTGATCACCCCCACAACCAGGAACAGGCCCAAAGTACAGGCCCCACACAAGGTGCTGACAATCTGAGGAGCCTTGCCAACATCAGGTCTTAAACACTGAAATGACAACATCAGAAAAAACATTAAAAAGGCTGGGAGGAAAGATGGGGGGGGGGGGGGGTATTTTAAGATTAGTTATCTAAAAAAAGTCTCTAGTCATATCAGTGGCATAAATTGAGCTATTTAATTCTATATTATCAATAGTCCCCCTCATGGTGGCAGCCATATTGAAGTCACATGATCAGCCAAATATTACTTAATTTATCTCTATAAAAACTATACGCTTTAGTCAGACTAGTCGACATATCTAATTTGTTATATATGCAGTCTACCATGACTAAGGTTAAATTTTGGAAATTTTCAAATGCAAAATGCATTAATAAAGGTTGGAAAATACTTGTATTAATACTTTTATTCTTTTAGGGGTGTTTTCACAATTGGCAGGTTTGTTTCGACTAAAACGAACTCTGGTGTGATTGCTCTGTTGGTGCGGTTCATTTGATTGTGTGATGGTGTGAACACTGCCATCCGAACCCTGGTGCGCACCAAACAAAACGAACTCTGGTGGAGTAAAGTCACAAAAGATACAATGTTCTATTTTAAATAAACACTGTTCTTTAAACATTCTATTAATCATAGAATCCTGAAATAATAACTGTTTTCAACACTGAAAATAAGATGTAAAATGTTCCTTGAAGACCAAATCAGCATATTAGAATGATTTCTGAAGGATCATGTGACACTGAAGACTAGAGTAATGGCTGCTAAAAAAAAAAATCAGCTTTGCCATCACAAGAAAAAATATTTTTTAAATTCCATTTAAAGGTATGCATGTGAATAAAACATGGCACAATGGCCTTCATCATCACAGTATCTATCTAGTGCAAGGGATTCATCAATTTGCCTATTGAGGACTTGCTGGGACACTCCAGGTACAGGATTGGTTCTGTCTGGGGAGTCATTTACACCTCAATGACACATGTATACCATTTGCTTCACAGGACACATTTGTTTTCTCATCTTACAGCTTGTAAACTGAACTGAATGGCAGTGAACTTATTTATCTTATCTTAATCTTTCCTTTATCACTGATAATAGGGGCTTTCGCAGCAGATAGTTCTAGGAACTTAGTTCTAGGAACTAGCCATCAGGGTGAGCGAACTAATGGTTCCCCTAGGAACATTTTCCTGTTGCATTCGCACCGCCAGTACGAACTTTGAAGCGACGTAGCTCGTTGCTGTGACTTTTATTTTGACGGCGCTGCAGACCTTTATTTTGATGACACTGAGAACGCCAGACCCAGAGCAAACAAACAGTGCTCGCATTCTCCGTGTTCATTAGTTTACGATCTGTCCAACAGTCCTGTCTAATACGTTATTAGATGGAACTGTTATACATAGAAAGTAGACAGTATATGGAAAGTTATTAGCGTATGCCGTGTGGTTGATGTCCAGTGTTGCTGAGCAGAAATACATGATCATGTTTAGCTTGGTTCCTAGAACTAAATTCGTTCCTAGTTCCTGCGGTGCGAACGTGCCGGCATCCGGGTACTTTCGCCAATAGTTCTAGGAACTATGAAAAGGTTCCTCCGGTGCAAAAGCCCCTAGTGTTGAAAGTTTAAGTGATTGTAACTTTCATTATCTAAACATTCAGGTTAAATCCTAAGCTTTCCAATCAGTTCTAATGAAGACATTTCACCTTTGAAGAATAAGAGGTTAAAGAATAACAACTTTAATGGAGTCAGAAAAATACTTGAATTATGCACATCCTCCAACTGCTTTTTGTTCCGATTATTGGTTCAAAACAGCAGCGTAAGCTTACAGCCTAACAATAAGCTATTAAATTATACTATCTTAAAATATGAGAATATATCTGCACTTAAACATGAATAAAACATCCACAGATGAGAAAACAAAATTAAATATTCATACATTAAATAATCATTAGATAGAAGTCTAATAAAAATAAAACAAAAAAAAGTCTAATATTTCCCCATAGTTCTGGGAAATAATACACATAGCTCTAAAACCTCAGACACAAAGAAAATCCAAAGAAAAGAGAAACCGTGAAAGAAACACAGGACAGAAAGGCAGGAAAGAAGGATTGGATCAACAGTTAAGAAAGGCTGCCGCCTGCTAAAGCAGAGTTGACAGGCAGCACTTATGACAGGCCAGTGTGGAGGAGGCCCCAGTTTTATTAGCCAGCAGCAAAAACAGCAGGTCATCGTCCCGTGAGGCCGCTTGAGGAAGCGGCACCTCTCTGAGGGTAGCAGTTTTAAATTGTATTTAGACAGACCAAGTCAATTTTAAGCATGAAAAGTAAACCCAACCAGGCAACAAAATGCCCTAACGCATTTCCGCAGCACAACAAGTCCAAAGTATTGTACATTAATGGGCATTTTTTATTAGAAGGCTAGATCAATATCTCAAATTGCTCCGATTATGAACATGTTGGATTTTTTTTTTTTTAAAGAAAAGAATTATATAATTAAAAAAATCTGGATACTCCAATCGATCGGCCGATAATCACATTCTATGACTTGATCGGTAGTCACTAAATTTGTCTGATCTTACGAACCAATCCCAATGCGTTTAACTCACACAGTCGCAAACATCCCTAAGCAATTCCCCTCATGGAATCTCCGCCGCCATTTTGAAGTGCATTCAACTTTGTCAAATGGGCAAGATAAGTTTATTTTGACAAACCCTCGAGCCTCGATAGCTTGATTTTGACCGAGGGAGAGTTTATTCACCATATACACTTCAGGCAGATCCATAAACCACAATGCAACATGACTGTGACGTCACAGCAGATTGCGCTTAATTTACCACCACCCCACACAACTCTAGTGTATGATATTGGAGTTATTTTGACATTTAGGCTAACTTGTAGCTATTAAGCTGACTGTTTTTACATAGTATTATCTTTTTCATTTGTGTATTTTTATCCAACAGCTCAAGCATACATAAGGGCTTTAGAATGCTGCATAAAACAAATTAACAATGAAAAAATGTAAATAATAAATCAGCTCCATTGCGAATTGCAAGTTATCAAGGGCTTAGGGCGTTCCATTTCAACCCATAGCAAGGAATCCGCCAGAAGTGGGCACTCGTGCAACGCAAGCAATGACGTATATTTGAGTGAACGAGATGGAGGGAAGGGCATAAAAAAGTGGACTTAAAAGCAGCCCTGAAGTGATGTTGACACTTACTTGCGCATGATGGACTTCCGGAGAACAAGGCCTTCTTCCAGGTCTGCCTCATTGGCCATGAACAGAAGCCGTTTCCCTGTGACGTCCACACCCACAAAGTCCCTCTGTTCTCCTGCCACAGATCACAATTACAATCTGTCATAGCGAACTCGTAAAATACTACTGCGAGATATAGTATAGTCAAATTGTATTTTGGCTTAAGACACATGCCCAGTCAACAACCCGAAAGATCTGCAGGAATGCAAGATTATACAGGCCATTGGGATGCATTTTCAGTTTGAAAGAGGAAACGGTCACTACTGTAAATAGTAGTTTGGAAACAGTGCAACAACAACACTCATTCAAAACCACATCTTTTTCCTTGTCAATCACATGTGTATGAGTGATAGTACCTCCTTTCTTCTTGCCCTTTTGGCCAGGGACAGTCTCTGTGAATTCATGGACTTTGCTCATGAGCATCGACAGGGTAGCGTTGTGTGCACGAAAGAGGTCCACAACCTCATGCAGGGCAACATCCGTTATCAAATCACAGCTCACCACCAAGATGTCAGTCTGTGGGAGAGAAAAAGAGACAAATCCTATTTAAACCAGAATCAAGACAAGACAACAATCCAGATTTTCCACCCACAATTTGATTATAATGTCCACTGGAAGGACGTCATGTTCTCTACACATAATTAGAATGATTAATTTCAGGGTTTTAAATCATCAGTTGGGTATAAATACTTGAATAAAAATGTTGTACTTTTGTGGCAGTGGGCTACGGACACACTTTACAACAGCATAAAAGAGTTCAATATACTATACAGACATACTCGATCACAACATAAAGCTCCCACACCAGGTCAATTCAGCCCAAACTGGTTATTCATTAATCGTCATGACATATGACCACCAACATTTATATTAATAGCAATTTCATCTTCAGAAACATAGAATAAAAGTGACAGTATGATTAATGCCAGGACAGAGATTAGTCGATCAAACCAGAGGCCATTTACATACAGGAGTCTTAAAAGTACAGTAATTAATTAAATACATGTGTACATTCACAGAAAATAAAAACATACATACGCATATAGCATGGTCAAAGAATTCAAAAAAGTGCCAGTGATCCTGGAGCACAAGTTGCGCTGCGATGTTAAAATAAGCTTAGTAAAGTTATTTTTATAGCCGGTTTGGGTTTCATCTAAATAGACCACCATCAGCACATTAACATCATGTTAGGTTTATCTTGCCATGGCTTAGGTCAATATTTCAAGGTCCACTTTTCAGGCTATTTCATGCTATTTTAGCCAAACATACTACTGACTACTTAATGTTATGTTGTTCTCTTAAAACTGGCTGATTCATTACAACAACAATCAGGTTTTCACATATTTTAAAGAAAATGTAATATGTTCTTGCCAATGCAAAACACTGTCGCAATGCTTTCCATGGACTAAGGCAGCCAACTTCTTGTATAAAGACTCATGGTGATGGCCAGCACAACAAAAGAAAAGTTTAAAATATGATATGAGAATGACGTGAGAAAACGAGAGACCCAGTCACTGGAATAAGCACTATGCTCTGCCTCAGTTTGTGTGTGCACATGTGTGCCTAAGTGTGTGTATGAGTGAGCGCAGGCATGGAGGGGAACCTAGTGATAAATCCTGCTCGCCTTTGCCATTGTTTCTGTTTGAGTTGTCTGGTTCCCATCTGGTCTGTCCATCTCAGGCCTGTGGATAAATAAACATGGGAGCGGGAGTGGGGAACAGCCCGTTAAAGCGTGCCTGGCTCAGGGAGAGCTGCATGCCTCATTGGGGAGGCCCAGGGAGAGGCCCTGCCGTGACGCTCCGCTCCGATACAGTTCCGGTTCTCTTGTTCTGGCCCTA
The DNA here is from genome assembly GCF_963993115.1 of Abramis brama. Taxonomy (NCBI): domain Eukaryota; kingdom Metazoa; phylum Chordata; class Actinopteri; order Cypriniformes; family Leuciscidae; genus Abramis; species Abramis brama. Next base: position 17,052,119 of record NC_139969.1, on the reverse strand, counting down.
GGGCAGAAGGCCCAGGAGCCACCAGAGCACACATGCTCAAAAGATAACAGGGTGCACAGCGCTGTCCGTTTAGAATGAGCTAACTGTGCTACTGAGGAAGGAGAACAATGCCTTCCCATTGACCACTGCAAACCCAGAATGACTTCAAGCTAATGCACATTTAAAACCTCACAAATCCACAGCAAAACCAGAGCCACACACATTCCGCACTAATGTTTACACTAATTTGGAGAGAAAATCTGAGATGCTTCAGACTTCAGCTATTGTCAGAAAAGATGTCCATATCATAGAATATCAAAGCACATTCAAAGCAGTTGTACAACAGCTGATACACACAGACCTCTGATCACCCATCTACTTAAATTACTACATTGTTTGCCAACCGTAAACTGTCTACAGTTAGACTAATGAACTACATAACTTGGCAGAAGAATTGTTTATTCAAATTATTTATATTGAGCATATAATAATATTGTTGCCGGCGTTTAATTAAAGTAATCAGACCCGAGGGACTGTGCTTTTCAGCAATGTCTATCACAGTGGTTCTCAAGCCAGTGTTATTTTAGTATCATTGAGACACTATTATAGATTTTATTAATACACTGAATTGGTTTTTATTTTTACATTTTGCATTTTCATTTAAATTTTAGGTACACTATGTAACTTTTTTGATTAAAAAAAAGTCAATACATCAATTCTTCTTCTAAAACATGTTTGTGTCTTACCCTATTTTAAGTGTTTATGGCTGTCACAACGTGCGAGAATGGTTGACATGATGGCACGCTACATCTCAAACCTCTGGGAATCCCCCTTTTAAAAACTGTTTGGCAAACGAACAGAGGAGAGTCTGCTGGCAAAAAGATAATAATATAGCGGGTACTCAGTCCTTGCTAAAAGCCGCTGAGAGACTTTCACCATTTTGACTCCAAGGCCCCTATTGTCCACTACAATTTTCAAAGGCCTCATGATTTTCCAGTTGTTTGTAGTTTACTGGTTACGAATTTAGCATACGGATCTTTTTTTAAAGTACTAAAAGGAAGAAACATCTATATTCATTATAAAATTGCCCATGGAGTAATTTGATTACATACGTTTTAGAGGTCTATAAAATCGCACTTTTAAAATTGGCCTACCATATATATCCAGGTTTCACAAAATTGTAAATAATGGCTCTGAGAATTCTGTCTGTTGCCAATAAATGACCGTACAAAAACACATTATGGTTGTCCCAAACCATCTCATTGTAACTGCTTATTTTGTTTTATATTCTATTACAATAGAAAGAATTGACCTGATATGCATGAGATTTTTTTACATGTTTTTTTTTACAGAATTTCTTGGTTAATGTGCTTCATTTAGTGACTTCTGAATTAACTACTTGTTTTCAAAAATTTGATTTAATATCACTAAGTTACATCAAGGGACAAATCAAATAGAAATAGTACATTAAAACTTACAATTTGCATGATGTAACCACTTTTTGTGTAAACGTGCATTGTACAGATCTGGTAAAAAAACATGTTTTTGCTCAGGTGGCCAAAATGTCCACCCAATAGAGAAAGGTTTTGCTCAGTCAAAAAAATAATAAAGTGTTGCGTAAAGGGAACAAACCACCTGTCTGACCAAAACAAAGATCAAATGGTGGCAAATGTGAGATTTTGTTGATCCAAAAAAGCAAAAATCCCTCCCCCATATTCCAGATTTAGAACAAAATGGAAAAATTGTACACACATTTTACACAGTTTTCCCTGTTTCCCAGTTACCAGTTTTTAATTTCACTGAATTAAAGGGATAGATCACACAAAAACAACAATTCTGTAAATTATTCACATTCATGTTGTTTCAAACTTGTATGACTTTCGGTCTTTTACAGAAGATATTTTGAAGAACGATTATATTATTTTTCCTCATATATAGAAAGACACTGGGGTCCAAAAAAACACTGGATTCCACTGACTTTCATTGTATGAAAAAATAAAAAATAAAAAATCATCTTTTGCATCCCACAGAAAATAAAAGACATACCAGTTTGGAACAACGTGAATGAGGTTGATTAAATGACAACATGTATTTTTTATTTTTGTGTGAAATAACCCCTTTAAGACTGGTCACTGCTGTGGTTCAAAGTAGCCAATGGGCAGGCAATGTCTGGAAATGTATACTCCGCTCTGTGTTTTTTATTTACTCTGGGACTGAAGGCAAAGCAACCACATAAATGGCTATCGCCAAAACATTCAAACATTTACAATGACTTCACAGTCAACCAGGAATGTATGGGGACGAAACGCAAAAAATGCAACCAATGCCAGCCCACCCATCGTAAACCACCCAAGTAAATCGATCTGTCGCTGCAGCTCAAACCACTTAACATTTCATAGCCGGGGTTTCTATTTTTGAGGGGACTCGACAAGTGGCCAAATGCCTGAGGCCTAACAACGGCTGTGCCCTCTTGGCCACCAGGAGGGGAGCAGTGTAGGAAGGCTGGATCAGCGGCCTGTCTTAGTCACAGAGCCTGTGAAGGTCTGGAGTGGGCGTCAGCTGTTGGATCATCTGAGCGCCACTGCTGCTGACGCTGGGCCTTTCAGTAGGCCGTGGTTCTGCACTGCACTGCACTGGAGGAGAGGCACAGGGAGGTCAGGCCACCCACAGACACTTCCAGTTCTGCTTGGCTGCCCCCTGGGCCAGCCAGGTGAGACCACCCAAGAGGAGAGCAGAGGAAGAGACGGGAAAAAGAGGGTGGAGAGAGGAGGACAGGATAAGAGGGAATAAAAAGGAAGGGAAGGAGAAATGCGACTCACACTCGTCTGCCATTAAAGACACTTGTTGTTAAGCTTACAATTGGCTATCATGACTATGTTAAGTTGTATTGAATACAAACACATTTACATTGCGAATTTCACAGACAGACAGACAGACAGAGCTATTCAACACTGAGAACATAAAAAAAACATGATAAAATGTAAACATTTTGACAAAGTTGTTCAACTGAAAAAAAAAACGATACACACTATCAAGTCTGTCAAGTCGAGTGCAACTGAGGACATTATAAGTCTTGGTTTAATTCAATGGCATACACAAATATTACTTGTACATAAAAAACATCATCATGAAAAGCCAAAAATAAAGCAGTGCCATTCAGATTTACTTTTTCCAGACCACCTGGTGCAAACAAAGATGTATACGTTCATTTTTCAGGAAAAATTAGTACACAAGTCGATCGGGAATGACTTGATCCCAGTGAACTTGGAGCCTTATTACTAACAAAAGCAGGCAGAACGCTACACAACACGAAGATTATTCAGTTTCTGTACAAACATTGACTCAATGCATCAGAATGAACTCAAACACAGGCTAATGAAAGAGAGCTTTAAGAGTCGGGCACTCAGTCAGATACTTCCATTATGTCCGTGGTGTTTGCTGAAGCAAGGGAGTAGACTATGTGTTTACGCCATACAATAAACGGGGATTTAGGGCCCCTATTGCCAGCGCTCATCTCTCAACACGTAGTGGGGCTGTTCGTGCACTGGAGGGCTCTGCAACTCAATGCTTTTAATCTCTCATTTCTCTCTAGGATTAGAAATAAACGCATCTGTGCTGTTAGCGTGCACCAGCAAGCCCTCCTCCTCAACATTCCCTTTCCACTGCATTGATATTTATTGAGAGTTAATCTCCTGTGATGAGCGTTCACACATGTTTAAGACATCCCACTCTCAGATATTTTACACTTTCATAAGTTTTATGCGCAAAGGTATGATGCAAATGAACAAATGCACTAATAATGCATCTGACAGACACAATATTTTGACCCAAGAAAGTACGTACTTTTTTAGCAGCTGCTTCTATCCAAAGTGATTTCAGTATATAGTGGGGTGCAAATTTTTATTTTGTATTTTTCTAATTTAATACACCTACTTTCATTACAAATTATAATATCAACATGACAATTTGGTCAAAAGTTTACAATTTGAAACTGATAAAAGAAACACCTTTTTTTAAGGTTGCCATGGATTTCTTGGATCAAATTAAGTATCTGTGCTGGGAAAAATGTCTGTCCAAAAAAACAAAAAACAAAAACCTTCAAGGCATTTGATATAACAAAACTTCAGAGACCATTTTAAACTTTTTTTTAATTTATTATTATTTATATATTTATGAAAGAATTTTAGACTGATACTTTTTTATTTAAATTATAAATTTAATGAGACTGTGATACGAGTACAGTCTAAGGAAATATTTATTTTCATATTTCTCTTAAAATTTCATCATGTAATTGAGACATATTGAGAAAGTCAATAATTGATCAATTAAAAAAACTACACTTTTTTTTTTTTTTTATGAAATTCCCAATGTACTAACAATCCTATTCAAAAGTTTTGGGTCAGAATGATTTTTTAAAAGATATTAATACTTTTATTCAGCAAGGATGAATTAAATTGATCAAAAGTAACAACAAATAAGTAATAATGTCACAAAAGATTTCCATTTTGAACCCTGAAAAAAAGTATGATTTCCACAAATATATTAAGCAGCACAACTAATAATAAGAACTGTTTCTTGAGCACCAAATCAGAATGATTTCTGAAGGATCATGCAACACTTAGGAATGGAGTAAAGACGCTGAAAATTCAGCTTTGCCATTGCTGGAACAAGTTACATATTACATACAATAACATATTAAAATACATTTTAACAGTTTGTTTAAATTCTAAGAATATTTCAAATAAATGCAGCATTGGCAAGCATAAACTTCTTTCAACAAAAGAAAAATCTTACTGACCCCAAACTTTTGTGTGTAACTGAAATTAATCCATTTAAATAATTTAGTGTTGCAATGAAAGTTAAAATAATGTCACATCAACTGTCCAAATATTTCTGCTTCATTTTATTTTAAATGCTTCATCTAAAAAAAAAAAAAAAATCTAAATCCAAAAACTTCCAGGTTTAAATGGAAATTTCTGATTTTAAATGTGGTCTCAGACATTTATTCTCCACTGTACTTATTATAAAGAGTACAGTGCTGAAAGCTCATGGATCGCCCCTTGTGGGGTTTGATCCTACAGCCTACTGGTTACTAGCCTATATCTTTAACCTCTAAATTACACCACACCCAATGAAAAGCAAATACAGTTTCTGTGACTAGTTTCGAACTACATTTAACCCAATAGTGACCAAAAAAACAACACCACCAGGATGTTATTCAACTCACCGCCCCATTCCATCTACACAACAACTCTCACACATGTCCCTTAGCAGGCCCATGAATGCCAGTTAGGGTTGAAAAAAGGGTTCTGACATCATGTGTTTGTGGAGTTAGTGGTCTCTGGCCACTGGGCTTCCAGCAGGAGAAATGAGTTGGACCCATTGGTGCAGGGCAGCACGGATCAAAGATCCCCCTGTGGAACACAGCATCTGCCCCTCACATCATTCCACTGACCCCAGGCAAGCTCACATGGGAGACAGGTGAGGCTGTGTACGCTTGCCAGGCTTTTACACGCTTCTGGGCACACGCTCATGCTTACATGGACGTGCATGCCCATGCTGCAATTATGTTTCTTCCATTTAGTCACCGTGCTATGCTCTGAGCATAATGATTTACAGTGATGAAAATTCATCACATCATTGTGTTGTTGCTAACTCTTTTATGACCCTCCTTCATCATTGAGCACTCCTCACATGTCAAATCAGTTGCTACATCAATACTGGCTACAAACCAGGTTACAAATATTATCTAGGCAGTTCTTTGAAGCAGTAACATGCTACATTTCATCAGTAGATAATAACATTCAACATTGTTTTACAGTCTAAATATAAGGTATAAATTATGATCACAACAAGGAACAAAATAGCTTTCCAGAGCTTTCACACTCACTGTCCCATGATGGTGGAACAATCTTTTAAAATACAAACCTGAAAAGTTCTCACAATCTTCCAGAAACACCTTAGGGTGTAGAGTGCCTTGAAAAGGGAATTTCACTGCTGGCTAGATGGGCTTTTATATAACTTGGCTGTCTATGCAGTAGATAAGCGAAACATTTATTGAAACAGTGCTAGATGACTAGAGAAAACAAGAGAAAAAGGGCTATGGTGTTCCCTTTTGCCAAAAACGTCAACACCGTTAATGCACTTTTGATTTTGGCACCGTCCCCCTGTTGATCTGACTGTACGTGGGCAGGAATACAAAAATATGGATGTTCGATCTGCAGTTTTAACAAAAGCTCTGGAGCTGTCAAATAAACAGGGATATCTGGGTGCAGGTAACATGGTGAAAGAGTATACATTGTTAATTTACATAGACTTCTGACATTGTAACAATACAAAGCTGGTTGAAAATCTTATCCTTTAATTGTGCTTTTTAAAAAAGGAAAAAAGCTTCACAATCTCAATTATACTTAAAAAATTCTAGGATCAACATCCTTAAGGATAATTCCAATCACAGGATTCCTACACACAACATATAGTATACATATTGTATACAGTATAGTATACAGTACAGTCATCTGTAAATATTTTTTTTTCATAAGATTTATCACTTTGAGAAAATGCACTTAAATCATGATGAGAAACCTAAAATGCTTTATAACCTGCATATATTCACCTCTGACACATCAGTTTGATACTTCGATCACCAAACAGTAGGGGTGTAACGATACCCCCACGTCATGGTTCGATACACATCACGATATTCCCGATATGATATTATTGCAATTCTCCAAGACATACGATAAAAGGTTAACAAAAAATGTACTGTTGATTAAAATGCAAAATTTGATATTACATTCATTGTGGGTGTAAATGAATAGGCTTGGACTTAGTGCTGGTAACCCAATGCACAGGACAATGGTGACACCAGAATAAAAATATTCAAAAAAAAGCTGAAAATACAGAATTATTTTAGACGAATATGCTTGCACTCTGTCACTCACTAGATATATTTAAAATAATGTAGGCCACTTTTTACTGGTAAAATAAGACATTTGACATTATCAGGACCCACAAATATTCCCCCATTGCATTATTATACGTTATATTCAACATTATATATAGTAGTTTAATGTAGTACTGACACAAACTCTGAAAACTTTTTTTTCTTTCTCACACAGTAATTTTTATTTTGGGTGAACTATACACAATAAATATTGTCACTATCCACGATACATATTGTTGCATATTTGTATTGCGATATATTGTAACACGACATATTGTTACACCCCTACCAAACAGCAAAGCACAGTCTGATTTAGATGAGTGTTTGCTCCTTTTCCTATTTTACCATATCACTAAGTAAATATTCTTTTAGTGAACAGTTTTGTATAATGAAAATGAGATCCTTGAATTCATTAATTCATGTTCAACAATCACTAAATGATCGCTAAACTTTTTCCATGAAAACACACGCTTGTATGATACATAGTGTTGCTTTCGTCAACGAAAATTATGACGAAATATTGTCGTCAACGAACCGTTATCACCTGACGAAAACGAGACTAGACGTAAATGCATGGTCATGTGACGATGACTAAAATACATGTATAATGCAATATCGTTGACGAATAAAAACGAGACTAAATGTGGTTTAAAAAAATAAAAACTATGCTAAAATGTCTCTTCATTTTCGTTGACCAAAACGAGACGAGACGAAATGTTATAACGTCACGACGAATGAGAGAGTTGTGCGTGAACCCATAGCTTTGTCGGCTTTAAATTCTGGATTGCGATCTGGTCACCCTATTATCAGCGAATTTAACAATATATTACTCCATTAGTTATTCTATTAAAATGTCTCATTGATATATTTGACACATTCATAATCATTACTTTTGCCGGTTCTTTGTGACAGCTGTATGTTATTGGCAGCGTCTCTGGTTACATGAACGCATCAGCGCCAGAACATGGAGATTTTATTTTAGAGAATAATCGCACAACCTATTCGATATTCTATAATTAAATAAACTAATCGAATATCCAAAAATCGTGACTCATCCCTGCATGGAATCTCTTGTTTATTTTCCCAAATCTTCACTCACGTCACGTCTCACCCATTTTCTAAAGGTATTATAAACCTTTCTTGGTTCGCTTTTAATTAGGCCTATTATATTCGTATTCTTTACTGTGGTAAAGTAGAAAAACGCTGTAGGACAGATAGCCTACATTTGTACTTGCATGTCAAATTCTTTTTAACACAGTTTGTGCTTGTTATATTAGACATAGGGCGCGTCAAGTTTAGTTGTAAAGCGCGTTTCACACGCGCGGGTGATTTTTAGTGTCACTTTCTCTGGCAGCGCAATCTCAAACATAGCCTAAATATTTCGCCCTTGTGGAGGATAAAATTCGCTCTTCAAACCAATTTACATCAAGTAGAAAACACGAAGATATCATAAAGAGATCGATATCTTCGTGTTTTCCTGCTCGTGTCCCACATCCCTCTCAAAGCGCAGAGTGTATATCACGCGTCTTTGTGTGGAAATATAAAACGAGTTTTTTTTTTTTTTTTTTTTTTTAATAGAAATTTTATATTGACTGGGTTAAATAGAATCGCGTTACTAAAAAGAGACTAAAATACAATTTTCATTGACTAAAACTAGACTAAAATGTCATCAGTTTTCGTCGACTAAAACTTGACTAGACTAAAAAGAGTATGAATGTGACTAAAACTAATAAAAACTAAAATGACAGCTTGACACAAAGACTAGACTAAAACTAAAATTAAAACAGGCCGCCAAAAACAACACTAATGATACATTAATTTTTAGATTTTAGATTTTAGAAAACTGAATAGGTGCAATAGTCTGGAAAAACTATTTTTTTCCCCATAATTACCCAGACCTGGAAATTACTGAAAACAAATTCCAGGGATGGGCAAGAGTACTCGAGTACTCGTTCGTGACAGCGACGATCAATCATGAATATGATGATAGCCCTGACTTAAAAAAAAATATTATTTTTTTTTATTCCTGATTGGTTATTGCGGCATTTGGGACGGTTCCTGAGGTCTGATTTGTTAGCGTTAGACAGCACGCCTTCCAGACCGGCGAAATAAAGTAAAAATGGATTTGAAAGCGCGCACTGCAGTAATGCCTGGAATTGCTTTGATCATGAAATGCAGTTAAGTGAAAGATGTGGAGCGCCAATCTATCATATGCATAACATTATAATGAGAACACGACTGTAATAGAATGTTGTAAATTCTCTGTGCTTTAGTTTTTCAGCGTGCCGTTAAAGGAAGAGCGCGTTCACAAGTTACACACCAGACTAGCACGGTAAAGTTCATGTGCGCATTTGCTTCCTTTTGTGCAGATTTAAGTTGCAAGATTTATTTTATGTTGTATTTATCTGATTAATCTCAAATATAAGACGCGTTTGGTTGAGTTTAATAACCAGCTAGCACAACGCTGCAGTTTACCGACCGTTCATTCACTCTTCAGCTTCTGCTCAAATGCAATGTCCAACATAACTGACTATGATTGGGTTATTTGGGTCATATTCCATATAGATAGGCTATTTCTTTTTTTAAATCATTGATATTAATAATGCAGAATTTTGTTCCCATTTTTTAACAGTAAACCTGTTTTATTTAAAGTTGTTTCTCGGTATGGCTTCGAAAATGCGCAGTGATGACTGAAATAAAATTAAGTGCAAAATGTGCATCGCCAATATACACGCCATATATAATTATATTGAGAACAGGATTGTGATAGAATGTTGTAAATTCTCTGCTTACTTAGCAAAATCACATAGCTTGCACTTCTCAATATTGGAATTATGAACTGTAGCACTTCTCATGTTACTGTCTGGTGTGGAGACACAATCGCAACATCACAATCAATGTGGAAGAATGTTTAAAACACGAATCCCATAATTTTAGCTGTGATAATGATTGGAACTTTTTAGATAATCTATCACATATGAATAACCTAGCATGAAACTTAGCTAGTTTTAAACATTTAATGTTTATCTCCTCCCTCCCCTTTAAGAAGTCGTCTTAATCTTCTTGACTGCATCCAATTATTGTATCCAGTTAATTCTTGCCCTATTTTCTATCCCATTTTTGGAAAGTCAATGTAATTGTCAATGTAAGAAATGTTATACCTCAGTGTTATCTTATGATATTGACACTTGACGCACCTTGATCTTTTGCTGGATGTGTCGAAGGGCATCTGCAGTGCCCATGTCAGCTTCCTCCTGAATACACACCACATCCAACCTCATCTTCACGTCCGTCTTCAGCCGTTGATCGGTGCTCAGGGCCTTTTGAACCTCTTTAGTAGTGATGACAATCACCTCTGGAAAAACAAACAAACAACGATAACACTTAGGTGAATTAAGGATCAAATCAGAAGCATAATTCATGTTTTTTATGTACACTACTGTTGAGAAATTTGGGGTCAGACTCAGTAAGATTTTTTTTCAGCAAGAATGTTTTTGAAAAATCTCTTTTCAACATTGATATATATATATATATATATAAGAAATGTTTCTTGTGCTGCCTTATTTTTGTGGAAACCATTAAAAAGAAATTCAGGATTCTTTGATGAATAGAAAGTTTAAAAGAATATCATTTATTTGAAACAGAAATCTTTTGTAACAGTATGAATGTATTTACTGTCACTTTTGATCAATTTAATGCGTCCTTACTGAATAAAAAGTGTTTATTTCTTTAAAAATAAAATCTTACTGACCCCAAACTTTTGATCAGTAGTGTAATTAATAACAATTAGCTTAAAGATAGTTTATTGTCATTCTAGCCATATACAGGTATACAGTGTGACAAAATGTTCTTTCACTAGGAGTGCAGCGCAGTTTACAAAAATGACAATAACATTATAAGGACACACGGTGAGTGATACAATTACTTCACTGTAAACAAAGCACTGTAAATGGTTTTGACATGATCATTCGATTTTGTGGGAAATGGAAGAGATCTTTTTCCTTCATGACACCATTGGTTAAGAACAGCACACATTTTACCTGTGACACCTCAGACTTCAGCACAAATATATTAGACAAGACACCTTCAATCGAGTCTTTGTGAGTTATTTGCCGTTACCCTGTGAGACAGACTTTCGGCCAACTGGATGAAGTTTGTCCCAGAATCCTGCTTTACTGCATAAATATTTTCTAACGAAGCAGCTTACTTACCATAGTTTGTGCTAAAACTTGTAAAAGCTAATTGCAGGGCCTTGTTGGCTGGCACTCTGGCTGTTAACAGGATAGAATGTGCCACACATAAAGGTGCATACTGTACTGCTGGGCAGGCAAAGGGCCATAGCCACAAACTCCATACCAGCTGGATCTCATGGTTAGTCAATACAGCTAGGTGTGAACAATAAACATTTCATTATCATGAAGACATTAAACACAGATACTCAAGAAGGTACACCACCTCTACTGGCTCTCAAATGTGCTAAAGCAATGAAGTGAACAAAGGGTTCTAAGTTATCAGTTTTGGATTTATTTCCACACACACAAAAAAACCTTATTTCAATATTTTAAAGGAATGACCCTCATCCATTCCTTTAAACTATTGAAATAAGGTTTTAACAAGGTTTTTGTGTGTGTGTGTGTGTGGAAATAAATCCCAAACTGATAACTTAGAACCCTTTGTTCACTTCATTGCTTCATTTTATTTTTCTTGTATTCTAGCATAAAATTCTATAAATTCCGATATATGTTGCTTTAGGCCTAAGACTGTTTTTTAACCATTAGTATGGAGGATCAGGACTGACACTTAATAATTCAAACATAAAAATGGAAATAAATCCCTTTCTAAATGTACAGATTAACAGACATTTAAAACTGTATAAATAAAAATAAATTGGTCACACTTTTGATTAGGGTCCAGTTCGCACTGATAACTAACTACTAACTACGACTTTTGTCTCAATAAACTTAATGATTATTAATAGTTAGTAAAGTAGTTGTTAAGTTTAGGTATTGGGTAGGGTTAAGGGATGTAGAATATGGTCATGCAGAATAAGGCATTAATATGTGCTTTATAAGTACTAATAAACAGCCAATAGCCTAGTAATATATAGGCCTATGCTAACAAGCAACAACTTAATAGTGAGAATTGGACTCAAAACTAAACTAATGTGTTATCGAAATTTTTATATTCCCATTTTAAATTACAAAAATTACCAGTTGCCTTTCTTTGTCCATTTGCCAATTCCTTTTCATTTTGTCTAATGCTTTTCTTTCTTTCTTTGTCAATTAAACAAATGCCATTGGAGAGTTCACTTGCGGGGGGCAATCAATCATTTTCTATTTATTTTTTTCAACGTAAAATTATTGATCAATTTATTATTTTATTATTTATACATTAAAATGAATTAAAACGTTTTAAATGTCTATTCTTTTTGTCCATTTAAAATGTGATTTATTTCCATTTTATAACTTACTAGCACTATTAAAATTGCTCCATGCTATGTTAGCCCAAAACAGTTTTATGCTGCTGAAAGTCACCTATTGCTAAGCTATGTGGAGGAAAGCTGGCCTAAAACATAAGACAAGTACTAGGCTACAGTTGATTATTGCAGAGTTGAAATGATCCAACATTAGTTGTCTGGAGAGCATCTGACTCTGTGTAATTGTATCTTGTCATTCAGTGTCCTTCCAGCCTAAAGCAGTTGTGTAGATTGAAAAGCAACTTGGCTTAATTTCATTAGTCTTTAGTTGTATAGATAGTGTCAACTAGGCAATACATCCACCTTTACAAACAGTTTCCATTTAAGCACATGAATTTAGGGCACATAAAACGTTAAAATTTAGGACTTATAAAACAAAATATGCTGCCAAAAAAAACCCAGGAAAATCGAATTGGTTTTATCAAGCTCCTGTCCCTGACAAAAAGAGTCTTGATACTAAAAATGAGAAGCAACATGGGCGATGGTCTGTGTGAGTGGGTGTAACGTGAAACCATGCCATTATAGTATGCCAATTGTTAAAATGGCCCTACCTTTCCCATTTAGGAAATACGGACTTTATTAGTTCAATTAAAGCAGCCTGCGAAAATTATTACCACCTGCAGCTAAAGTGTGTAATAAGCAATTTCAGCATTTTGTTAACTTCCACCACACACACACACACACTCATCAAAACCCGCCCCAAAACATGTCATCCAATCCGATGTCAGCTAACCTATGCAAAGCAATTCACAGGCATAGAGTTACTGTTTCTGGTAAAGTAATAGTCAGTCCTTTTTCTGTTTTTTTTTTGTTTTGTTTTTTACAGAGTCCAGGACTGTCAGGACACTGAAAGTTAATTATTTTGAATTATTTAATAATTCAAAAATAATAATTAATACTAAATTCATACTAGAAATGCAGCTCAAAATACTTTCCAATAAGAAAGTAAAATTTAAACCATGTAATAATAAAAGACAAAGTAACGTAGACCAGATACTTCAGAAACTATACTAACTGACATCATGTATGCTATGAAACTGCATTTTGTATTATTATATCATTAAAGATTATAGATTTTATTGTCCGTGTTACTACTCCCATTTGGCAATGTGGGCCTTGATTAAATTAAATTAAATTAAATGACATACAATATCTAAAGAATTCCTTATAAAAGAAACATTTTAAAGTAATTTCAAGCCACGATGTCTTATTCATTATTCTTAGCAGATCTGTCAAACAGCTGTCAAACAATCTTCTGCAATGTCAGAAGAATCTACCCATAAATCTCTATAACAGGATATATCCTAAAACATACTACAATGTCACTTTAAATGAACTTTGTTTTCTGATATGACAGTATATTTACCTTCAAAGCCCACTCTCTCCAGCAGGTTGAGGGGGTACCAGATGAGGGGTCTGTTTCCCACAGGTAGCAGAGGTTTAGGGGTGTTATAGGTGAGATCCATCATCCTGGAGCCTCCACCTGCTGCCATCAACACCGCCTGCAGCTCCATCCCTAACACCTGCAAAACAGACAACACATTCAGTCTTCCTACAGCAGCACTCAGAAAACACTGAGTCAGACTGACAGATGGAGCTTTCTTTGATTTAACATGATTTTCAAGATATTACTCCAGACATGCCTCTTGTTTCATCATCTACACTACACTACATTAACTGAGACGTACTGCGAACAAATAACCGCTTCTGACGTTATTATTTATTAACGTTTAAAAAGGTTTAGAAACACACAGTCGACTTGCCTCTATTGGTCGTCCAAATTATTATGATTTGTAAAGTATCGAGTCCGTGCACGTGAAAATCTGCAGCACTGTAGCAGACGCTCGTGTAGAGCGGTCTGTCACTAAACTCGCTATCTTCAAACACTTACTGCTAAAACCGATATAATCTTAGTATTTTAACACAATGAATACGAATAACTAAAAATCATCTGAATATTTTATATGTAGTAGTCTACAATAACTAACAAGACATTTCGAGATAATGACATAAGACAACTATTAAATAGGTCGTACAGAAACCACGACCAGAAACTTTGGTTCCGCAGAGAGATCAGTTCCTCTTTTCACAAAAAAAAATGAGAGGAGAGCGTGATAATAGTCAGATGACTTCCCTTTTTCTTTAATTTGTTTATTTTAATTTGTATATATTCAAAGATTATTTGAATTGATATTTGGATTTATATAATGATGTATTTTGTGGTTGTTTTTTTATTTTATAGCCTACACTAGTAAATAATACTGTAGTCTTGTTTGCCTATGTAAAAGCAAAAGGGCGTTTACAGCATAATATTATTGTAAAAATATTTTTGTTTTAGTGTATGCGTTATGCAATTAATGATTTTTTTATTATTACATTTTCGCTTTCGCTTTCGCTTTTTTTTTTTTTTTTTTTTTTCATAATTTAACCAGGTAAAGGATTTTGAGAAGTGGTAGCCTAATACGTAAATGATATTTAGCCTATGTTTAAATTAAATGGAAAACAAATGCTGACATTTAAAAATACAGATTATAACAATAGAATTTTACACATAATGCAGTATGTCATGTAAACTATTATTTAACCATTAATTTTCCAGTTTCATAGCATCCAACACTCCTTAAAACAATTAGCCACTATAACAACATAAATTGGCAGAAAGAACATTGAATGCTTATTGGAGTGTTTAAATGTCAAATATTAATTTATTATGGTTTTACAGCAATAACAACAACTGTAGCTATAACTATTTTGGCAGAATATTACCATGGTACATTTTTGTAGTAGATTTTTCCTTCCCACATCAACAATACTCCATTTTCTTAAAGTTCACTGGGAACCTAATTAAGAAAATGTCCAGTTTCATAGTCAAAATGTAAAGTCTTCTCTCAAGCCCATTCCTCCACCCAGATCCCCTCAGTCAACAGACATGGCCCAAACCCCAATTCACAGACCTCCGATGTAACAGCAAATTGAACTCTGGGAATGTGGCTTAGCTTTGTTTTCTCTGGATAGGAGATGAGCTTCATTGGTCGCTGCCTGCAGAAGAAACATTGGAATAACAGGGCAGGCTGCCTCCATTAGAAAAAAAGCAGAAAGAAAAGTTAAAGCAAAGGAAATATTGATGTTAAAGCTCTGAGTGTTTGTGTGCTGAATTCACACCTTTGCTATGTCCCCTAACACCAACTGTTTGTGATTCACACTCTCCAAAAACTTTGGCCACCTTATCCTTTCTTCTTTTGTAAAGTGAAGCAATATTTTTAAAGGATAACCCGAGAAATCTCATATGGATTACATGACCCAAGTTTAACATCTGGTGTACTGCCTGAACGGACCGCTGCGATTTCTGTGGGGTCATCATGTTAAATGATCACAAACAGAGAGCAAAACAAACACTCTCATTTACATTTTTATGTCTATAGCTAAACAAGCAAATCTGCTTTTTGTTTGGGCTTTGTGAGTAAAATGATATGTTGGCGATGTGCATCATTGAAACTAGATTGGTTAAAACAGATGTGTAGTACAATGCAAAATAAGCAAAAATGTTCAACCATTGTTATATCTTCAGATGTTCTGTGGAATAAGCATATAAAATGACAGGGACAATAAAGCATTGAGTGGCTTATTGCTGATATAAAAATGGTAATAAGAATAATAATAATAATAAGAAGAAGAAATAAAACAATTAAAAACCTTATTGGACATTTATTTTTATAAAATATTGATCAATCTCTAACCATACATACATATGAAATTTCAAAAACATTCCTACACAAATGTTTGCTTGAATTTCAGTATTTGACCGTCATTTCCCACTTCTTCAAATTTCAAAGTTAAGGTCAGGGGTGCATTTTAACATCCATGCAATCTGGGAACCATCATCTCTGCAATCCAGCAATAAGAGTTTTTATGTTCTAATACCTGTGATTCATCTTTATTTACAAGCTGTTGACTACATACAGATGGCAATATTTTTGTCATTACAGCAGCGGGCTCTGGTTCAAGAAAGGCAGTAATAAAAGTCAGTCCAGGCCACTGACACTTCTCTAGTAATTATCTGCTCTTTTACAGCACTAACATTTGACCATAACAAAATATTGAGGGCTTAAGACTAAATGCAGTCACATGATAGTGCTAATGATGGCATGGAGGCTTGGGGCACAGAGAGGAAATGTGGCACAGGTGTTGCACTATGGAACAAAGTCCTTGATGAGTGCTGTTTGAGATGAACATGCACAAACGATAGATAGATAGATAGATAGATAGATAGATAGATAGATAGATAGATAGATAGATAGATAGATAGATAGATAGATAGATAGATAGATAGATAGATAGATAGATAGATAGATAGATAGATAGATAGATAGATAGATAGATAGATAGATAGATAGATAGATAGATAGATAGATAGATAGATAGATAGATTGATTTAGGGTTTTTCCCTTTGCCTGCAAAGATGACATTGTCTGTGATGTGGACAAAGTCCTCCGATCGGACCCAACATGGACATGATGCTTAAGCAGAATCAATCTCTCATTGACTTTGATTCTGCAGTTGCACAAATCATCTGAGTGACTATAACATGCTTTTCATTTAGAGTTATAAAACTGTAACCTTTTTGGCTTTTGCAGTTGGGTCACTGTATTTTCACAGTATGCAAGAGATGAATATACAGACATTCGATGGGCCTACTATACAATATCCATTATAATACTACACTTGCAGTGCATACAGTATACCATTTATTCACCTTACTACTGTACGTTGTCATACTTTACATAACTGGAAAATTAGTTTACTTTGTTACAATATACTTTTTTTTCCTGTAACTGCATGCTTTGAATTCAGTGTTTTTTTATGTAGTGTCTAACGAATGATCTGTAGTGTTTATAATTTTGGCTCGCTTGTTTATAAATTTCAGATCATATAATTTTATGATCTGAAAACATTGTTTGATTTTGAGCATGATAAAATGGTTTTAAGCCAATTGTTTGATTTTGCCAGAAGAGTCAGAGGTTCTCTGAATGTGGTTTGAAAATTTGGTGTATATTAATGTAAATGTATATATATTCCACTATTCTATGTCTAAAATGCAGCATGAATTGTAAAACCACATGACTTATGTGGTTTAAATATGCATTCAGGTGTAAAACTGCACATTTTGTGACAAATCCACTGAGCCTTATGTTATCAAGACAACTGAGCCAGACAATTTGCCATTGGTGCAGTCAACATAAAGACTTTCCGGCATGGGATAATGAGGCCAGATAGATAGAAGCAAAGCAGAGTCATAAGGCTACCACAGACTTGAAGCTCTGCCTCGATTTCCTCTGATTTCCTATTCCTGGCCATCGCAGCTCTTGTAAATCATTCTCAATTCCCTTAAACAAGCCAGTTGGATTAGGTTGGTTTAGATCATAAACATTTGCAGGGCCAGACCACCCAGGGAGTGAGACTCAGGCCTGACCGCTGCCTCACTGCAAGCCACGGCCCGGCCGAAAGCACAACACGCTCAGTGTGGTTTGTGTTTGCGGCACTTCCTGGACACAGAGAAAGAGAGAGAGAGAGAGAGGGAGAGAGAGAGAGAGAGAGAGAGAGAGGGAGAGAGAGAGAGAGAGAGAGAGAGAGAGAGAGAGAGAGAGAGAGAGAGAGAGAGAGAGAGAGAGAGAGAGAGAGAGAGAGGGGGCCCCATCTGCCATGGAAACAAAAACACCCCCCACCCCACCAACTTATTCACGGTCAGCCACCGATAGACTGTGACATAGATAAACACACTGGGCTCCACGGGCTCCATACTCCTCTGTCCTGTGCATTTCAGAAAGCCCTTTTTCATTCACTGCTCCTGTGGAAAAAAGAAATCTGCCATTCACAAGGCTTTACAGGATGGCTTCACAGACATAATAATGCATGAAACAGAAAAGGATTCTTGTTATGACAAGTGAAGGAACATAAAAACATTTTGTGTTGTTTACAAGAGAGATTAAGGATTACATTGGTGTGGTCTTGAGTATAGTGTGCAAGTGAGGCATTGCTTGACTCAAAGTATTGGGTTAAAAGAACTGAGGAATTAGCCTAGTTTGACAGAGTCTGAGCACATGGTTTTCATTAATGCACAATTGGACTCTGCTGTAGCAGGTCTCCCAGTGAGTGCTAGTTGACATGGAGGTTGAACTGTGAGAATACACATTCACAAACCCATTAGCAACTGATAATGGTGCATAAATCATGACCACACAACCGCTCGGTTAGTTCTGAACTGCAGCACTGTCTGTGAAGGTATTTATGATTGTTAATTTCTAAATAACGATTAGAAAAAATACTTATAGGTCCAAATGGCATGGATGTGTTTGTGACATAAAAATCCAGGATTTAACTTAAAGTCAGCAATTTGCATGCATTAATCTTATAGGCTTAGCCTATTTGTGTAGGACTATGTGATTATTGGTGCTTGTGTGTATGTCTCAAATAGCAGCTTTTATGACCTTCCAGCTGCAAAAGGAATATGAACCCATTTTAAAAGGGATGATCTAATCTTTCACTCTTTTACACAACAGAATGACATTATTGGCAGCTTTTTAGTGTCACCTGAAGCATATCCACACAACTTTTTTTTAAATGTCTGTTAAATACCCAGCTGTTTTACAATTTTTACAATGTCTGATAGTAATAACAAGAGCTGAAAAATGTATATAAAAAAGTAGTGCTTTATCTGGCAACCATGGGAATGAAAGTGCACCTTGCAGTTAAACAAGCCAACCACGTTTTTGAATTATCACATAACAACAATTATTAACAAATAACAATTTGTTGTTTCCTATTCATTCGTTCCTTCATTTTAGTTAAATCATTTAATCACAAATTTATCATATCACAATTGAACTGATATCAATGAACAAATTAATAAAACACATGAATTTAGGGGTTAAATTCCTAATACATAGCCTATCTATTTTTCCCTGGCTCTGTGTAATAACCGAATATCGAATAACGAATAGGCCTTCTGATGGAATTTCAACATTGAATCAATGTCACCTTCCTATCTGGGAACTAATGCCATTCCAAAAACATTCCGTTACACACAGTATTTGAGTAGGCTATCTATTCAAATCCAACGAATAACAGATGCCATTCCCAAAACATCCCGTTACAATCCATTCCTCACAAATCAAAGCTGGCGCTGCTGTGAATAAAGTATTCGAATCTAACGAATAACCGATGCTAGCCACTCCCAGTTTTGTCACCTGTAACCCGCCTGTAACCATAGTAGCATAGTAGCAGTGACTGTAGTAAATTATCAAAATGGCGACGTCCATTGACACGAGTCTAGCCAATACAGAACGTGTTGTCCAGTGCGGTTACATTCATACAGAGGTGAGCGGAAAATGCGGTTGTGAGAAAATGTTTAATAACCATATTCGGTGTGAAAGTAAACAACACAAATACAAATACAGGACTGTCAACTCTATTGTGCGTTCGTTAACTCAGTAATTGTACCCCAGCTGGCTTCCCATGAAATAGCAGTATTTTACTGTAAACATCCTGCACATTCTATTGCTCCAGCATGTTTAAAATGTTTTTGGAGTTATTTTGTTTAATTGAAGAAGTCTGTCCAGCATAGCTCTTATAGCTGGTTATTGTTCTTTAAGGATTTCATTAATGCTGCTATCACATGCTGAAAGACTGTGCTCCCCAGAGATTTGTAATTTGTGATAACGGCATCGACAGCCATCATTAACTCGCTGGCTTTAAACACAGACTTTGCAGGGTGACACCACATAAAACCCTTCAGATTCCTTGTAAAGCTTATGTAGTCCATTCTCCACTCTGACATGGGTCCGGTTGTGGCAGTGGTAAGACACATCCCAGTTGTCCCAAGCTACAGGCCAGTCTGGAATGCTGCTCCCTTCCAGAGCTTGGGCCCCAAATGCCAGGCTCCCTGTGCTAGGTGAGTGTCTGTGGCAGGGTTTTGACTGTTTTACATGCTGTCTGGGCTTGGCTTGCCTCATATCTCAGTTGGTTAATGATTGCTATAACTCCTAATTGTGGCCAGGGTCCAGGCAAAGAGTCACAGGCCAGACCTGGGTAATGAAAGGGAGGAGAAGAGGGCATAGGGAGAGACAAAGTCATGGATTACGGATACAAATCATAAGAATAGTGGTATAAGAATAAAACATGGATTCATGTAGTGATATTTTCTTTTGTAAAGACTAAATATGTTGAAATCAGTTCTGAAATGGTTTGTTCTCATTGTTCTGTTGTTTGTGGCTATTTATTTGAGAAGAATTAATCAAATATTTAGGGAAAGGACAAGCTGTAGATTTAATGTCACACAAGCATTTTCATACTATACCCTGTATAAAAATAATTTAATATAATACAATATTATATTATATCATATTAATAGAACTATAACATAAACTAGCAGGCGCATTGATATGGGTCAAATTTATTACAAGAACAGCGTGTTCTTCAATAAAAAAAAAATCTTGGTTGTAAAAAAAAAAGTATTGCTTTTTTTTGTATATTAATTGCATTAGATTGTTTTCATAATAATAATTAGTATTATTATTATTTAATTTCAATAATTTTAAGTCACCTGCTGAGCTCCCCAGTTGAGAATCGAATTTACATGGCTTTTTTGTTAAATTCATTTTTTTTTTTATGTCTTAAAGGTGCAGTCTGTAAGAATGACAGCTAGTGGTCGAAATAGGTACTTCAGTCCAAATTCAAAATATCGGTATCGATCCTTGTTTCCCCCGCCCCCTCCTCCTCAGACTCAATGCTCACACGGGTTGCCAGTTTGAGGACACGCAGGAAGGAGCACAATTGACAATGAAAGCCAAGGAGACTTACACACTGTAAGTTGATGAGTTGATTTATCCGCGTTTTAATATGCTCTCGTTCATAGAGATTTTTAGATGGATACCGAGGCTTTTTAGGTTGGGTGGAATCTGCAGTCTCTGACCCAGTTTGTTTGCTGTGTTTCCTGCAAACTGGCATCCCAGGGTGTTGAAATACTATTGGGTGAATCGGCAGTGGGTGAGATCACCCAGACCAAAACCAAAACAGACATTCCAACACGGAAAGCACATTTCAAAGTAAAATAACTGGCTGTAGGAAGTGTTTTTCAGAGAAACGAGTATGTGAACTCTGCATGTTTCCTAAATATCTGCAAACATGGTATTTGTATGCTTTAGTAGAGTGAAAAAGTTACATACGGCACCTTTAAAATGTCACTTTTTTTTCATTAATTCAGATGTAAAAAAATATTTTAATTTTTTTTGAAAATTGTTATATGTAAATTTCTATTAATTTAAAATGTTACAAGATAATTTTTTCAAAAAGAAATGTAGGCTACATGTCATGCGGCGCTTGTTTTCTTAAACTGTTGAAAACACTACGGGAATACTCATGAGGCAAACACTCTCATCTTTTATTTGACACTACCTTATCCTGCACATTATGTAGCCTACTTAATTTTTTAAAACAAAATGTAAATCTTTAGAATTTGTTTTCAATATTATTTATTAAATCTAAAAGTACTGTTTTTCACTGCACACAGTGCACATCAGTCCACCCGGTTCCTGTGATCTCTGTGTGTGTCTGCCTTGCCTGTGTCCACCCTAAACCCATCGGTCTGTGAGGTCTGTGACCACACATGCTCCCCACGCCGCTTCAAACATCCCTGCTGTCTCCAACGCCGTGCCCACACTATCTCTCTGCACGTGGGGAGCCTGCCTCCAGGCACCGAACACCGGGACTTTCTTGAGAAAAATGAGCGTCATATCTTGCAGTGGCTCATTTCGGTTGGGGAATTTTCTTTTAATTATGAACGAGGCACATCTAAGCAGTGTTTAATCACTATTTTATGGCCAACTTGGCATAGTTGCGGCATCCTGTGATATCTTCCTCCCACAGTGGCTGATGAGACAGTCGCTGTTCATTGGTGGTTGACTCGTGTTAATGCATAATTGTGCCTGTTTTATCCAGCTGAACTCGATCCATCTTTTAGACTGGGCTATATCTGGAAGAAAGAAATCTATAAAGCTTTGAGCAGATTTATAAAGGTTTGATTTATCCTTGGATGACAAGACAGGGAATAGCTTGCAGATTCCACGCCAAACACAACGGACATAATACTAGTGTGGTTTTGTGATGAATTTTCGATGTGTGGTTTGAGTTTTGTTGTATCAATAGAGCATCTTTCACCTGCCTGAATATTACTCTAATGTGTCTGTAATGAATTACTCAACATGCTTGGATCTGAACGTAGAAGATGAATGAGGGAAGACACTGTGTAATGATGACAGGTATAATGACGCCCCTCAACGGCAATAATTATAGATTTGCTGTTCTGTATTTTTCAATGTCTAGTGCCCCCGGGCAAAACGCTGGTGTTTTGTCCCAAACACACTGAAGGGCTTTTGATTCTCTCTCGTCGTAATTAGACCGATGAGTGTCAGAAAAGTCCTGTGTCTCGTTGTGGTTTAATGGAGATTTCTTCTGTGGGCACTGTGAGCGAGCTGTCAGACTCAGACACCCAGCTGGCTGTCCTGAGAAATTTACTCTGTGGCCTCTGAGCTGATATCTGGCAGCATCTCCTCCATTCTCAGAGAATTCCTCATTCTCCCTGTAGCGGCTGCCAGGCTCGGAACACTGTCGGAAACGCTGCGGCTTTGGCTGAGCGCTGTGTGAGGTCCACCTTCACTGTGTGAGCAGCCTGCTGGCAGAACAAATATGGGTGGGACTTCTTGCCACACACACACACGCACACACAAACACACATCCCACACACACACAGAGGCTTTCTCAAATCACACTTTAGGATTTCATTTACTAGGCTAATGAGGCCAGGGCTCAGACTGAGTCACGGTTAAACCATCTCCTTTTCTGCACTCCGCTGTGAACCAAACGCTTCTCTTATTACCGTTGAACGTGTTCAATCCTTCTTTTGGTTGTGGATTCGGATGTATGTCACAATACAGAAGAAATTTCATTGCAACTTTAAGGCACCCATATTGTCAGTTACTGGTCATTTACATTTATATTTTTCAGATTTTTTTTTAAAATCTGAAACAAACTACAGTGCATTCAGAGTTTACATTTTATCAACTAAACTTTTTTAAAAACTTGCATTCCTCTGAAATAACCTTCCGATTAGCCTACATAGCATATCTGCATATGTGATGGACATCGGTTTTGTACATCTTTGCTCGCTCCTTCGAAGGTATCTTGAGTAAAACGACTCTATTTAACAAAGCTCATACAAAAGGCAACCTGTTTTACAGAATACGGAAGTTTGTTACGCATAATCACCACCTGCCTACACTCAGACAATGTGATTAGACTAGCCAGATAGCTAATGTTTACCATTAGCATTCAGTTCTAGCTCCATTCTGACAAATAGCTGCCACTTTTCACAATCCATTGCATTCTAATGTCCCACTGTACATCATTATTTTTCAATCAAATAATCTATCCATTATTTTTCCAACAAGTCGATTGATATCGATAACAAACTGATTATTAAGGCCTGTTCCGCAAAGGACGATACCTATAAAGGTAACGATAAACATATAGGTCTAAAAATCATTCGTAATATTAAAGAATACCAGAGTTCACACCACAGTTATAACGATAACGGCACAGAGAAACGATATCGTTGGAATCACTTCCAGAAGGATTTTATCTAGCTGATGAACGATAAAAACATTGATTGCCAATCAGAATCCATCCTGCTGTAATGAGCTTGAGCATTTAAAGTGACAGACAAGAATAGACAGAACGATATCATCAGCTGGTGTGGATGCTAATAGTTCTAACTCTTTATTATACATATACCTGAGCAAACATTAGATTCAGTGTCTATTTTTATGCAACTTCTCCTTTAGTGTAAACGCACAGGGTGATGTTTGAAAAGCATCTCAGGATGACGCACGTCTTAAAATAATCATACCCAAACTGTAGTAAAGCCACCCAAGCAATGTTTTCATGTTTTCACTGTGGTCGTGCACCTTTGTGTTTATTATTGAGTTTAGGTGAAGTAAGATGTCCCCGGAAGACTATCTGAGATGGAACCATTTAGGTTTCTGTTGAAATAAATGTTTACAGCATTCCAAACATTTTGTGTGAGACAGTATGTGTGGTCCTGTCGGCACCTAGTGAGAGGTGATGTCTTGTAAAGGTGTGTTTCTGCGCGCCTGCTTGTTTTACCTGTGTGTGGTTACTCATATGTATTCGGGAGAGAGAGAGAGAGAGAATGTCTGAGTCTGTGTGTGTGGGAGGATGTCTGCACATGTGAGTCTCATAACTTTTTAACCAAAGTTTACACACACACACACACGCAATTAAAAAAAGGGGGACAAAACATCTGTTTTAGCACTTACTGTACAATTGTGCACTTAAATTTTTTTTAGAGATTTTAAATACTCAGTTTTATAAGAAGACTGTGCTTTTTTTCGTTGAGAACCTTTAATTTTAGGAAGAATATATTTTTTATATATTCATTTGGTGTCTATTTATTCATACAAACAGATAGCACATGTGCTTGCATGTATGGAAAAGTAAGAAGGTTCCATTGAGACTGTAAAAGCAACACCATAAAATGTGGGGGAAGCAATTGTGTGAATTAGGAGACTTTTATTATACAAAAAAGAGAAAAAATTGCCAAGTTCCAATGAAGCATCTTGTACAACTTTGCTTCAGTAGCAATTTTGATATTTTCTTTTTGCACAGCGCCACTTTGTGGTCGGTTTGCGTATTGCATGAGAAGCAGACGGGTTGCGATTTGCATCAGTCTGCCTGCATAGGGGCCTGGGGACTGAGGAGGGCCCAATGAGGAGGGTCCGGGGATGAGAATTCCTGCCTGCTATGGCTGGTAGCAGCTTCCGCTCACTCTGGGAAATCGGTTTAACTGGAGCCATCCTGTGAATCCCCACGCGGAAATAAATCATTTTTAACTAGCCCCCTCACACACCATACTGCGGCACAGAATCAGGCATGTGTTTCAGCCCTCTTGGTGTGTGTGTGTGTGTGTGTGTGTGTGTGTGTGAGTGTGTGTGTGTGTGTGTGTGTGTGTGAATGTGCACATATGTTCTGGGTCTACACATGTAGCAGTGTCTGTGAGAGTAGGTGTGTACGCAGCTGGATCTGTCTTTTATTCCACCCTGGAATAATGGTTCTCTCCTACGCATGGGGTGCTTTATGCTGTCTCTGAATGAACACTGTGCAAACGATAGCCTACTGTATGTCTGACAGCTTCTACCCCACTTAGTATTTTTTCCATCTGTCTTGGGCCTAAAAGAAGGTAGTGCAATACACTTATAAATAACACATGCATGACAGTTGTGAGGACACTTTTAGTAGCTTTCATAAGCATGCGGTCATTCACAAAGTTCCTACCGAGCCGTATTTAAAAGTCTCTTAGTCAATGACAAGCACACATACATGGAAACCTGTAGGGTCTGCAATGACTGTTAGATGGAAAGATATAGTTCACTTAAAAATTAAAACTATTTACCCGCCCTCACGTCTTTCCAAACCTGTATGACTTTCTTTCTTTTTGCCGAACAAGATGATATTTTGAAAGAAGACAGTATAACCACAAATTTTTGATTACCATTTACTTTCATTGTATTCACAAAAAAGTGAGACTTTTCTTAAAACATGTCTTTCATGTTCCACAGAAGAAATAAAGTCATATGGTTTGGATCGTCATGAGGTTGATGTGGAATGATGACAGAATTCAATTTTTTGGGTGAACTCTTCATTTAACCTTTTAACTATTATGATCTTATTACCTGATTAAACAAACAAACAAATAATAATAATAATAATAATAATAATCCTGTCATAATCCAAAATTTATGATAAAGTGTGTAATTTTTGTGTTTATAGAGTCACTAAACGGAAATGTTTTCAAACAGGTTGCCTTAGCTTTCTCTGCTTGGATCTGTGAAAACCCTTGTCTGGACTGTCTGTCCATCTCTGCCTTGCTTTTTGTCTCTTTCTCTCTCTCTGTCTTGAATGTACGCATGGGAATGAGACAAGAGCAGGGTGCAGTGGGTTTG
The DNA here is from genome assembly GCF_963993115.1 of Abramis brama. Lineage (NCBI taxonomy): Eukaryota > Metazoa > Chordata > Actinopteri > Cypriniformes > Leuciscidae > Abramis > Abramis brama. The sequence continues at coordinate 17,025,646 of NC_139969.1, read as the reverse complement.
CTTGGCAGCTGGCATGCCACCTCGCCGACTTAATGCCAGTGGGAGTGAGACAAAGACCACCCCAATTCAGTGCACCATCCCCTGTGCTCATCGACCCACTGGACTATAGTACCAAACCAATGAAACTGAAACAATGGTAGATTGACTACAACTCCAAACTTTTGAACAGTTGTATATAATAGCAAATATTAAAATAAAAGTATTGGGGTTAGTATTAAAATGTAAAATCAAATATAAAAATAAAACATATTAAAGTAACACACACACACACACACACACACACACACACACACACACACACACACACACACACACACACACACACACACACACACACACACACACACACACACACATTTAAATATTTGCTCTGCTGAGAAATGCCAAGTTTTAGGCAGTATAAACACCAGAGTGAGTCTGTAAAATATATTATTTGCTTTAACTGACCACATTTACAATTCACAAATCATCCCCAAGAGAAAGATATGTGGTATCATATATGCATGTTATTGTCCACCTAGGACTGAGTTTATATTTTTGTACAAGTTAAATATACTTTTTGTGGGTTACTAAATGGTTCCTGATAATTCAACGCATCGTGACCAGTTTCCTTTTTCAAACTGGAGCAACAGATAGAGCTTTCACTGCTTATGCTCAGACTGAGGGCTGTCATTAGTGGAAACGGTCAGCCAATCAATGGCTCAAATGTGGTCAGTTCAGGAAGGTTGATTTGCTCGGTGGTGGATTCAGTGAGTGAAGCGGTTGGGACTTTCCAGACCTGACCGTACTGATGCTGCTCCCTCTCTGCCTGACCATATATTTGTCTTATTAAAAGTAATTTTATTCAGAATTAAAGGCAAGTTATTCTGCTGTGATTCTACAGCCTGGTTGTCGACATAAGGTCATACTACAATGTGTATGTGTGTTACAGTTATTGATTATACACACTACTATTCAAAAGTCTGGGGTCAGTAAGATATTTCTTTTAAAGAAAATAATTCTTTCATGTTGCAAGAATGCATTCAACTGATCAAAGATGACAGTAAAGACATTTATAATGTTACAGAAGAGTTATATTTCAAAAAATTATGAAAACTCAGAATCAGTTGTATCAGTTCCATAAAAATACTAAGCAGCACAACTGTTTTCAACATGTGTTGAAAAGGATCATGTGTAAAGGCTGCTGAAAATTCAGCTTTGCCATCACAGAAATAGATGACATTTTAATATAGCTTTGAAGCTTGAAGATCCTGCCTTTCAGCATAATGAGCCTGGTTTCACACATCTGTGACTCCTGATTAATGATTGCCCTCTGGTGGGAGACTCAGACGATGCTTTCAGTAGCTTCATTCATATGATGCCTTAAAAGAAATGATAATCTCTTTTCTCTGTTATGATCTACAGTAAACTCAGGGTTCTCAACCAAGGTCCAGGGAAATGCATGGGGACATATCTATAACATTTCTGTAACACATTTCATGATATTTTAACTATTTGAATGAACATTATCTAAGTGTTAATGTAATATAATTTATTTGTTTAGGCTACTTTTTATTTATATACTTTTAAACTATTTATTAATTTAACATTTATTGTTTTTAACATCTCTGGCTCCTCTGGATATATTTCTATAGTCTTACACACACACTACCATTTGTAAGTTTTTAAATGCACCAGGGCTGCATTTATTTTGATCACAAATACAATAAAAGAAAGCAGTATTATTGTGAAAAAATTAAAATTAAAATAACTTTTCTATTTTAATACAATTTTAAATGTAATTTATCCCTGTGATGGCAAAGCTGAATTTTCAGCATCATTAGTCTTCAGTGTCACTTGATCCTTCAGAAAACATTCTAATATGCTGATATGGTGAGAAATATTTATTATTATTGTTAATGTTGAAAACAGTTGTGCTGCTTAATATTTTATGGAAACCGTGGTGCATTTTTAAGAATTCTTTAATAAATAGACAATTCAAAAGACCAGCATTTATTTGAAGTGGACTGTGGACATCTTTTGTAACGTTATAAACTTTTGATCAATTTAATGCATCCTTCCTAAATAAAAGTATTAATTTCTTTCAAAAAAAGAGAAAAGAAATATTCCTGAACCCAAACTTTTGAACAGTAAATGTCTTATTTCTTTGATATCTTGAATTTGCCACTTATTGTAACGTAGCTATAGCATATAGTGGAACAACCTGGTAAGAATAAGTCATTTGCCCAATTATAACTCAGCCCTTACGTCCTCTCAAGAGTGGGCCCTCCAGGTCCAGTGGCCCCTCCCCCCCACCCAAACCTCAGCTGCCCCACCTCCTCCTCCCGCTCACCCTCATGCTCTTTTCTCCTGGTTGCCTGGGCAATGCCTAACAAAGCCATCATTTCACCAATTTCCACAGAAACAGGTGCTGGTACAATGGCCGCTTCCTTCTGCACTGAAAGAGAAGGTTAGTGAGGTTCATGGGAACTCGGGCGGACAATCTCAGGGCTGTCCAAGTGTCGTCCTTAGGCTCTGACATAAAAGAAGGCTAATTTGTTGTCGCTGTTTTCCCAGGAGGGGGGGAAAGGAGGGGGACACACATTTTTTGGAGAAACAGACCTTGTGATATCAATCTCAGAGTAGCCGAGAGCTCTTTTTCTGATGTGCTTGACGTCCAGTGTTTTGCCTATGTAGAATGACACATGTTTTATGTGTATGGTTGTAAGTCACAGAAGCCAGGACAAAAGCAGAAGTGATGTCATTGCTATGAGATGTTTCGTTGGCTATTTGATGCTGGGATCCACCTGCATTGCACACTATTCCTGGTCTCTTCTGCCTTCCTCACACCTCAGAACTGAAATCCAGGCAGTACTGCAAAGTCTGGATATTTGGGGAAGGGGAGGATCCTTTTTGCATAGTCTTAAATTATGATTTGTGGAAAACATTTCAGAAAACTTTCACAACTGTATGAGACAATATTTGAAATACTTCTCTCTCTCTTTTTTTTCAGCAGTTGAAAGGCCCTTCAGGTAAAAGTGAAAATACTAATTAAACTTATTTTGCAATATGAAGATTCAAATGAATCACATTTTATTGTATTATAAAAATATATATTATGAACTCTATTTGTTTTATAAACATAAAAACTTCAGAAAATGTATGTATTATAAAACTCTCATGACTGTAATAAAAAAAAAATCAGTTTAATTTTCATCATGAACATTAAATTTGTTTTGTTTAACAATGTTTTGATTGATTGTTTGATTGTCTTATGAAATTCAGGCATAGTAACATCTCTTCTGTTCATTTATGGCATTTGCAGAGTTCAGGCTGATTAATGCAGTGTCTATTGAGAAGGTCTTGTTTACCTCTATTAGTGGTGTTGTTTCCCCCCACATCAGGCTCCAAAGCACTGCCTCCTATGGTTCAACTTGGGGGCCACCAATGCACAAAGTAAAACACACTACAAAAGAGTATAATAAAACATGCCACTGAACAGAAACGGGGAGAGAAAGAGAGAGACTGCAGGAGAGAGAAGCGAAGGGAGGGGAGAAGTCGAGCGAGTGTGTGTGTGTGAGACAAGGAGGGAGGGAGAGAGAGAGAGAGAGAGAGAGAGAGAGAGAGAGAGAGAGAGAGAGAGAGAGAGAGAGAGAGAGAGACACTTGTAAACCTGTCTGAAAACATTCCAATAAGAATGTAAGCTTATTTGAGTCTCGCCTATAGAATATCTTTCTACACACCTTAAAGACAGACAGACACAAACAAAGTGTAGCATATTCTTAAAAGGCAAACATCAAGTGCAAGTTGAAAATAAAAAACAACCCATGATCTTATAATGCCATAACACCGTTTAAAAGATGTTTCAGATTTAAATGTATAAATGTCCATTAACACAGCAACAACAGGAATTTCAAAAAGTAATTTTAGCAACAAAAATAACTGCACTGAACAAAATTATGTTGAATTTACTTAAAATATAAATGCACAATTTTTGCAACACACTTTTTAAGTAAAGCCAACTTGGACCAATTTTAGTTCAAATTAACAAGAAACCCTTTGTTATATATACTTAAATATATGATTGCACTCAATATTCTAACACAATAGAATATACTAAGTAATTGCAAGTTGTGTTAACTTAACATTTAAGGTCATTTACATTAAAAAAAGACAATTAATTGAGTTGAACCAACATAAAATTGAGCTATAGAATAAAACTGGTCTTGAAATGTGATTTTGCATTGACATCAGTGTAATTTGTGTGACTAGGTGTAAAATTATTCAAGTTTTATTCAGCTTATTCAAGTAGATAAAAATAAAGAATAAATAAATTTTTTAAATGAACTCTAGGGAATCTACCCAAAAGGCCACTTATATATCAAATAGCCACATAAAGAGAAAAAGTGTGATTTTACTGCAAACACTTGAATGTGCAACTAATATAAAGTGAAATTTGCTGAACCAAGCTCTGAAAACATTACACGTGAAGCAGTGTTATTTTATTATAATTACTCTATACTATTATGGTATTTATTAATATTTGAATTATCTTATTTTATTTCAGTTAGTTTGCCAAGTTCATCTAATATTTATGTTTTATTTCAATTAACAAAAATACTGACGTGATGAACATTCCCAAACAACTCCCCAAAAATCTACTGTAACTGTATATACAATAGATAGCTTTTTATTTGCTGTTTTAATATGGCTGGTAACAGGAGATTGCGATTTTTTTTAAAGTAAATTATCCAGTTGAAGTATTTGTAAATATTATATAAATATACAGGTGCAAATACCCCTATAAAGGTAAAAAAATAAATAAACTGTCTCTTAATTAAAAAAATATTTCTGGCACTTCTGGTACCGCAGTCGTGGGACAGGGTACTTGTATTTTAAAAAGCTTATTTCCGGTCTTGTCAGGAAACTCTCAGTCCTCGGGAAAATAAAAAAATAAAAGTGGATGGTGTCCCGTAAACCGAGCGGTTGTCTTGATATTATCTGGTTAAATCTCGACGACTTAAAATTCAACCTGGACCGATTAAATGGACAAATAAGGTGAGGGAATTACGCATCTTTTGCCATAGTCCCTACAATAAGTATCGCCACCTTTGAAAAGCTACTAAAACAAAACAAATCCAGCACTTCGATAAAGCTAAGCTAGAGCTAAGGGACACTCCGTTAGCCAGTGTGTAAACAGTGAGTCTCTCTCACAAATATAACTTACTCAAAACTTTGACGTTATGTGTATTAAAGCTGTCCAGTTATTTTCTTGGTTCTGCCTAAAGGAGATCTGCTAGTGCGTAAGGTTTGTAGCAAGGGATACTCTGGGCCCTGTCAAATTGGTTATCATTATCAACACCACGAGAGCAATATTTCGTACTTTAAAATGTCATTCCAACGTCCATAACATCGAGTTAGTTTGTGTATATATTTGCCTGATTGAAGTCACATTTCTATTTTGCTGCATTGTCTTAATTCAGCATTTCATTCTTCAGATCAACCATTTAACTCACACGAGTAGAAGTTGTGTCATGAAACTTAATTAAATAGGTTTTACACGGAAAGCACTGCGGTTAAATGTCAATTTATAACACGTCTACTCATATATTTTATTGTTAAGGAATGTTCATCACATTCCGATAGAGTCAGTGAATTAAATTGTGATGTATGCTATGGCGTGTGTTGCTGTCATATTTGCTTTTCGTGCTGTTTTCAAACTTGTTTGCATAGAGTTCAAACTGCTTGATCTCTAGATAATCATTTTTAGGTAACAACATTTTTGGTGCAATGTTTAGATTGCTCATGCATGCACAGATGTGCTTGCAATCATGTTGGTATGCTTTGAATGTATTTTTAAGTAAGGGTTTTATTAGGGAAGTATTTAAAGTCACCATGAAATCAAAATGGACAATTCGTATTTTTTATGGAATTTTGCAGTATTTATTAACTGAATGATTTATCCATGCACTTCCCCTCTCTCTTGTAATGACATTTCTTCTCTGATGATGTGTTTACTGGCGTGAGGGCGAGCACATGAGATCACAGCAATAGCAAACCACAACAATCCAATCAATTCCCGCCCTATGTTTTTTCTTCTATGAGAAGCAGTTACTTTTGGATGTACATCACAATAGTTTGTTTTCATTTAGCAGATACATCTGTTTAAATTGACTTCTTACAGCTTGTGAGTATCAAATTAGCATAAACAAAATAAATAAAATTTGTTCCTAAGGGGTACCAGTGCACGCCTAGATACCACAGGAATGGATATCACAAGTCGTTGCACCCTGGGTGACCCCAACAAGCTCCCAGAGGGAGTGCCTCAGCCTGCCCGGATGCCCTACATCTCGGACAAGCACCCTCGGCAGACCTTGGAAGTCATCAACCTGCTCCGCAAGCATCGAGAGCTGTGCGATGTGGTTTTGGTGGTGGGAGCCAAGAAGATTTATGCACACCGTGTGATCCTGTCCGCCTGCAGCCCCTATTTCAGAGCCATGTTCACGGGGGAACTGGCCGAGAGCCGGCAGACGGAAGTTGTCATCCGGGATATTGATGAACGAGCCATGGAGCTGCTCATCGACTTTGCCTATACCTCCCAGGTATGCATTTATATTGCTGTATGTTCAATATTAGAGCTGCACTAAATGTTCAACTGTTGTACATTTTTATATTAAGGTCCAGTGCTTGTATTGAAGTTCAATATTAAACTTTAAACCAGCTGATGTAAATTGTGTGGTGGCCTGCAGGTGACTGTGGAGGAGGGAAACGTGCAGACTTTGCTGCCCGCTGCTTGCTTGTTGCAGCTGGCAGAGATTCAGGAAGCCTGCTGTGAATTCCTCAAGCGACAACTTGACCCCTCCAACTGCTTAGGCATCAGGGCCTTCGCCGACACTCACTCCTGCAGAGAGCTGCTGCGTATTGCTGATAAGTTCACCCAGCATAACTTTCAGGAGGTAATGGCTGACCTCCACACACCCTCTATTGTTTTGACACTGAATGTACCATGACTTTGAACTTGAGTCTTTTTGTTTTCTTTTCTCATTTGTTTTTGCTGTCTTTTGTTGTCCAGTATAGGTCTTAATGTACTCTCTCTATTAATCATAAATGCAATGACAATGTAAACTGACAAACATAAATGCAATGACAATGGAGAGCCACCATCGTGATGCCACGCCCCCCACCCTGTCAGACCAGCACAGTCTCACGGCAGTTCGTGAAATGGTCACGTAATTTAATCTATTGATTCGTGTACACGGACGCGTTTATCTGTTTTTTTTTTTGTTTTTTTTTGTGATGGTCAGCACGATTCCGTAGCATTAAGAGCGACTATGGTAGCGAGTAGTATGAAAGGCCGAAAATCCGGTTGGTTGGGGTGGTAGATGGGTCAAACAACACAGGACTTTCACCCAGGAGACCGGGGAATCGTGTCCCGCGCGTCAAGTTTTCTAAACTCAACCGTCCCGTTGTTCTTTTACTAAACCCAACCATCCCGTTGTTGTTCCGCGTGTCATGGAAACGTAAGCCCACCCACAACCTTTTCCTTAACTTAAGGGCCCGTGTTCATTTCACAGAATTCTTCTGTGGGCCCATCACTGAATTTTCGGCGATTCTTACAAAGAAAAACCTATTGGAAAGCCCGGATGAGTAATTAGTTGGGTTCGTAAAATAACGAAATGATAGTTTTTAAGTAGAAAAAATATTTATGTAAAGAGATATAGTAAAATAAAAAGTGCTTACCCAACCCCCCCACCCCCCCGACGACATTATCATCGTCCATCACGATGTTTTACTGTAAACATTGTCAACTGCCAATTTAGGGGTCATCGCCCAACCCTACACTTTACTGTAAAGTTCAATAAGTTAATTTTAGTTAATAAATTAGGTCTCTGAACAACAATTTTAATCATTTAATCAATCATTTATTAATTTTGTTGTTGAAATTAATTTATAAATCTATTGTTCACTGAATCACTGCTAATTTATTTTGTTCATAATACGTTAATTTTAATTTATACAATGTAAAACACTTTTTAAAATATCTTTAAAATGTATTCTTTTTTTTTTTATTCAGAAGAAAAGAAAGAAATGAAATTAATCCTTTAATTCAGCAAGGATGCATTAAACTGATTAAAAGTGATAGTTAAAGACATTTATAATATTACAAAAAATATATTTCAAATAATTGCTGGTCATTTAAACTTAATGTTCATCAAAGTATCCTGAATAAAAAAAATACATATTAAGATATTAAAATAGAAAACGATTATTTTTACACACACACACACACACACACATATGATGTAAACAAAAACTTTTGTTAGAATTAATTGCGATTAATGATTATTTTAAATTAAATTAAATTAATATTAAATTAAATTAATTTTCCCAGAATATTGCTGTATTTTTGATAAAAAATGCAACCTTGGTGAGCATTAGAGGATTATTTCTAAAACATTTAAAAAATCTTACCGACCTCATACCTTTGATGTTATAAATGTTGTGTAAGTATTGTTCTTGTTAGTTCAAGATAGCTAGTGTTTGAACTGAAGTTAATGAAGCCTTACTGTACATTGATCTTGCATGGTTTTGTTTAAAAAAGAAAGCTAGATTCAAGAAGTAGTTCTGTTTGTAATCATAAGGATTGTCACAATCCTGGAATACCTGTACATTTCAGACATATTAGAAAAAAAGTTGATTTCCAGGCTTGGAGAAGTCATCGAAATAAATAGTCAATATAAATGTTTTCTAAAAATACTAATTGAAATATTTCTTTGGTTTTTACTTTGAAAATTACACTGATCAGAAAGAACCCTGTATGTGCCAAGTGTGACTTCCCTGTTACTAATTTTAGCCATGGACTTAACCTTTCCTTCAACTAGTTTAGGGTTTCCCTGATGGCCGTTTAACCCTGTTATTTTTGACTCATGGGAAGAACACCCATTGCTGGTATCAAATGAACACCCTCCTTATTTCTTTATTTAGTTTAAAAGGGTCATATTCACTGCTGGTGTTATGGGTTCAATTCCCAGGAAAAATATTAACTATATATGTGTGAAACTGTGAATGTGTTTTTACAAATAATTGTGATCTGCTTCTTGAAAGGAATTGATACCTGTCACGTGGCCTGTTCATGTTTTTAATCATTTCTACCTTTTAGGTGATGGAGAGTGAAGAGTTCATGCTGCTGCCAGCCAACCAGCTGATAGACATCATCTCCAGTGATGAGCTCAATGTTCGGAGTGAGGAGCAGGTGTTTAATGCTGTAATGGCCTGGGTTAAATACAGCATTCAGGAGCGCAGGCCTCAGCTGCCACAGGTCAGATATAAGCATATGAATCACTATAGACATACTGCTTGTTGTAAACATAATTTGGAAGAAAATTAAACTCAAGTAGTTTTGTATATGTAGTATATATCAATACATCTATCTAATATATATATATATATAAAACTGCATGCATTTTGTAGAAGAACATTGTTTTGGTTGTGCTTCGGCTCTGCGTGACTCTGCGGATGAATATAGCTCTTCCTTATTGCTAAAAAAAGAGAAGAGAGATTATCCTACTGCTCATAAAACATTTACTACTAGGCTTGAGAGATATAACCAGTGAGTTTAGATGGAAAGGATCTCAAGCTGACTAGCTGAAGATGTTACTATATCTATACCCATTAATAGTCACGGTACTTCCTTGAAAATAAATTCCAGCACAGCGCTACAACAACCACAATGAAATTACAGTTCACAATAGATAATGTTTTACAATGAACTCTGTTAAGAGCTACATATTGCAATTTATGTGGTCAATAAAATACCCTACTACCTGTTGAGTAATAAAAACACCATCTCTTCATCGCTATTTCAAATCCCTTAGTTCTCGCCATCTCTGAAAAGCCAAGCCAATGTAGATTCTGGTTTTATTACGAGCTCTGTCGCATTCTTTTTGCCAGCAGACTCTCCTCTGTTCTGCGTTTTTTTTTAAAACGGGTGATTCCCCAGAAGTTCGAGATTTAGCTAACCTATGCCACTCTCACACCATACATGCATCATAGTAGCCAGAGCAACTTTTTTTCTATTTATGGATATGAGGAGACATGCACAGGCGAGTGACGTACGTATGCAATTTCCTGCGAAAACCATCCCGCTAGGTCTAAAATATAAACACTCTTAATAGGCCATAGTAAATCAGGGTAAGACAAAAACACAATTTGGAAGAAAGATTGATGATGTATTGACTTATGTAATTTTTTTTCATTTTGAACAAAAAAAGGTTACATAGTGTACAAATTCTTCTCTTTTACATGTATATTATGTTATTATTTAGACTTAGAATAATTCATGAGACGTCATCCGTTTTTGTCATGGCAACAGGTTCTGCAACATGTGCGTCTTCCCCTCTTGAGCCCGAAGTTTCTGGTTGGGACAGTGGGTTCGGATCCTCTGATCAAGAGTGATGAGGAGTGTAGGTAAGTGTGAACAACAGTGCTATAAATTACTTCAATAATTGTACTATTGTAGTATTTACCATATAATCTACACTGGCCACTACAGATTAAATGTACGACTTTATGCCCCTTTTGCCAGAGTCCGATATCTAATAAAGAGCATAATTGAATTTTAACTGCTATAGTTCTCTTCATTTGTCAGTTCATTCTTATGAAAAAGTTTTTAATGTAGTGAGACCAGACTTTTCAAAGACAAATTTGAAAACCTTATGTTAATACTTAATACGATAGCTATTTTGACAAAATTGTGTGTGTATTCGACATTCAAGCGCAATAAGCCATGAAAGAGCACTGAACTGTCTGGGTTTATATAAACTGAATATTATGTTCAATAAATAGTATTTAAAACCTTGTGTTTTGTAGGTCATTTTGACGTAAATCTCTCCTATTAAAATATAATGTCTTACTGAGCCGTTTGCAATCAATCTGAACCATTCAAATATATATATATTATATATACAGTGGACATATATATTATATATTATATATACAGTATATATATATATATATATATATATATATATATATATATATATATAGTGAGGAAAATAAGTATTTGAACACCCTGCTATTTTGCAAGTTCTCCCACTTGGAAATCATGGAGGGGTCTGAAATTGTCATCGTAGGTGCATGTCCACTGTGAGAGACATAATCTAAAAAAAAAAATCCAGAAATCACAATATATGATTTTTTAACTATTTATTTGTATGATACAGCTGCAAATAAGTATTTGAACACCTGTCTATCAGCTAGAATTATGACCCTCAAAGACCTGTTAGTCTGCCTTTAAAATGTCCACCTCCACTCCATTTATTATCCTAAATTAGATGCACCTGTTTGAGGTCGTTAGCTGCATAAAGACACCTGTCCACCCCATACAATCAGTAAGAATCCAACTACTAACATGGCCAAGACCAAAGAGCTGTCCAAAGACACTAGAGACAAAATTGTACACCTCCACAAGGCTGGAAAGGGCTACGGGGAAATTGCCAAGCAGCTTGGTGAAAAAAGGTCCACTGTTGGAGCAATCATTAGAAAATGGAAGAAGCTAAACATGACTGTCAATCTCCCTCGGACTGGGGCTCCATGCAAGATCTCACCTCGTGGGGTCTCAATGATCCTAAGAAAGGTGAGAAATCAGCCCAGAACTACACGGGAGGAGCTGGTCAATGACCTGAAAAGAGCTGGGACCACCGTTTCCAAGGTTACTGTTGGTAATACACTAAGACGTCATGGTTTGAAATCATGCATGGCACAGAAGGTTCCCCTGCTTAAACCAGCACATGTCAAGGCCCGTCTTAAGTTTGCCAATGACCATTTGGATGATCCAGAGGAGTCATGGGAGAAAGTCATGTGGTCAGATGAGACCAAAATAGAACTTTTTGGTCATAATTCCACTAAACGTGTTTGGAGGAAGAAGAATGATGAGTACCATCCCAAGAACACCATCCCTACTGTGAAGCATGGGGGTGGTAGCATCATGCTTTGGGGGTGTTTTTCTGCACATGGGACAGGGCGACTGCACTGTATTAAGGAGAGGATGACCGGGGCCATGTATTGCGAGATTTTGGGGAACAACCTCCTTCCCTCAGTTAGAGCATTGAAGATGGGTCGAGGCTGGGTCTTCCAACATGACAATGACCCGAAGCACACAGCCAGGATAACCAAGGAGTGGCTCTGTAAGAAGCATTTCAAGGTTCTGGCGTGGCCTAGCCAGTCTCCAGACCTAAACCCAATAGAGAATCTTTGGAGGGAGCTCAAACTCCGTGTTTCTCAGCGACAGCCCAGAAACCTGACTGATCTAGAGAAGATCTGTGTGGAGGAGTGGGCCAAAATCCCTCCTGCAGTGTGTGCAAACCTGGTGAAAAACTACAGGAAACGTTTGACCTCTGTAATTGCAAACAAAGGCTACTGTACCAAATATTAACATTGATTTTCTCAGGTGTTCAAATACTTATTTGCAGCTGTATCATACAAATAAATAGTTAAAAAATCATACATTGTGATTTCTGGATTTTTTTTTTTAGATCATGTCTCTCACAGTGGACATGCACCTACGATGACAATTTCAGACCCCTCCATGATTTCTAAGTGGGAGAACTTGCAAAATAGCAGGGTGTTCAAATACTTATTTTCCTCACTGTATATATATATATAAAAAAAAAAATTTTTTATTCTCTATAAAACTTTAAATGTAAAATTTCCATTCCAGTCTCTAAATTGTGTCAGCACATATTAATCAACACTTCTTGCCCTTACAGGGACTTGGTCGATGAAGCAAAGAACTACCTTCTGCTACCCCAAGAGCGCCCCCTAATGCAGGGACCTAGAACCCGGCCCAGAAAGCCTATTCGTTGTGGAGAAGTACTGTTTGCTGGTGAGTGTTTTAGCAAACAGATCTTAGTTCTTATTCCATTGATTGATTTTTGTTCACTTTCCAAGATTTTCCCCTGCCACATCTGACTCAAGCAGTCGTGTGATGCGAGTTCTGTTTGTGTGACTGTTGTCCTGTCTGCCAGTGGGAGGTTGGTGCAGTGGTGACGCCATCTCAAGCGTTGAGCGCTACGACCCCCAGACCAATGAGTGGAGGATGGTGGCATCCATGAGCAAACGGCGCTGTGGAGTTGGTGTCAGTGTTCTGGATGATCTGTTGTATGCTGTTGGCGGACATGACGGCTCATCTTATCTCAATAGTGTGGAAAGGTGCTGCTTGAATTATACAAATGAATCAGCATTTATCTAGAATCTAATGAATAAATCTTCACAAAATGAAATAAATTAAATTTGTATGGATAAATACGAATGTCCGCCCTCTGCTGGCTCTGTCAGGTATGACCCAAAGACTAACCAGTGGAGTAGTGATGTCGCCCCTACTAGCACCTGCAGGACCAGTGTGGGTGTTGCTGTATTAGGGGGTTACCTGTATGCTGTGGGAGGTCAGGATGGCGTTTCCTGTCTCAACATTGTAGAAAGGTTAGTATTAAAATAATTAGATGATTATTATCTAAATATCTCCATGGGCATGGCTTGCATTTTCCTTTGGTAGGGGATATAATGAGATATGTACTTTTTTCCATTTTTTTTTCAGGTATGATCCGAAAGAGAATAAGTGGACTCGTGTTGCCTCAATGAGTACCAGACGGTTGGGTGTGGCTGTAGCCGTATTAGGAGGTTTTCTTTACGCAGTGGGCGGCTCAGATGGCACATCCCCACTAAATACAGGTAAATACAGGAAGATGTAGAGGCAAAACTCAGTAACATTGGAGTCAGACCAAAGTGATCAGATATTGCTATGATTGCAATTAATATTTTATGTGTCTTCTGTACTTCTAAGAATAAATGCAGTTGAGGAAGGTTTTGACAGTTTCATGTTGGCAGTATCAGATGCAATCCAATAAATGACAATTACTAAGTTTGAACTTGTCAGTTCAGGTAAATGTGTTATTGTTTAAAGTTGCAGTAGTTGTCTAGACCATACCAGTACCAAATATGATATGAATATAAAATCAATATGTAATTTCTCATTACAGATACCACAGATAAATTAATAAGCTATTGAATACAGTCCCTTTTTAAGTCAAATAGGAACATAAATATTTATTATTTTCAAGAATAGCTCAAGTAAAAATTGCTTCAAGTTTTTTCAAATAATTAAACAGTTATTAATAATATAAGAAGCAAATTAATGAATTATGAGAGGCGAGTAGTTTTCTCTTTTTTGTCAATATTGCTTGATTAATATTAACATGGTAATAGACCGGTTCATAAATGACTGTAATTACATTTAAAGGGATAGCTCACCCAAAAATTAAAATTATGTCATCATTTACTCACCCTCAAGCTGTTCCAAACCTGTATGAGTTTCTTTCTTCTGTTGAACACAAAATAAGATATTTTAAAGAATATGGGTTACCAAACAGTTGGGGAAAAAATCCATCAACTGTTTGGTTACCCATATTCTTCAAAATATCTTCTTTTAAGTTCAACAGACAAAAGAAATTCATACATCTTTGGAACATGAGGGTGAGTAAATTATAAATTTTCATTTTTGGGTGAACTATTACTTTTTCTGTTTAGTATCAAATTGATAAAGTGCTAGTATTTTTGTGATGACATTTTTTTTTAATACAAAAACTGCTCAAATGTTTGGGTTCAGTATGATTTTTTTATTATAAAAGAAATCAATGCTTTTATTCAGCAAGAATAAATAAATTGATCAAAGGTGACAGTAATTAATAATGTTACGAAGGATTTCTATTTTAAATAAATGTTGTTCCTTTGACCTTTCTATTTATGAAAGAATCTTGAAGAGATTTCAACATTGATAATAATAAAAGATGTTTCTGGCTGCTGAAAATTCAGCTTTACCATCACAAGAATAAATTACATTTTTAAATAACTGTTTTCTAGTTTATTATATTTTAAAATGTAATAATGTTTCACAAAAGTACAGTTTTTATTGTATATTTCATCAAGTACATATTTCATCAAGGCATATTTCATCATGCCTTGGTGAGCATGAGAGACTTTCAAAAACATTTAAAGAATCTGACTGATCCCAAACGTTTGAACAGTAGTGCTGATTGCTGAATTTCAGGTATTCTAAAGGAATTGCAGAATGTTTATTAACAGTTATTTTGTTGGCAGTGGAGCGGTATAACCCGCAAGAGAACCGCTGGCATACGGTGGCACCCATGGGGACCCGTCGGAAACACCTGGGCTGTGCCGTGTACCAGGACATGATCTACTCTGTGGGCGGCAGAGACGATACCACAGAACTGAGCAGCGCTGAGCGATACAATCCCAGAACCAATCAGTGGTCCCCTGTGGTCGCCATGACGTCCAGAAGGAGCGGGGTATGTGATTCTTTGATCTCGTTTCAGCCTCTTATAAAACAATTGCCCAACAAACAAATTCTCTCTTTTGTTCTAGGTTGGTTTAGCAGTAGTAAATGGCCAGTTGATGGCAGTTGGAGGTTTTGATGGTACCACATACCTGAAAACTATAGAAGTCTATGACCCTGATGCCAACACATGGAGGTAAATATGCACCGTTCAAAAGTTTGGGGTCAGTAAGATGATAAAAAAAAGGTTTATTCAACAAGGACGCATTAAATTGATCAAAAGTCATAGTAAAACGTTTATGTTGTTGTTTTTTTTACTTTCTATTCATCAAAGGATCCTGAAAATAAAAATGTATCAGCTTTTCATTACAATGATTTCTGAAGGGTCACGTGACATTGACAAATGGAGTAATGGCTGCTGAAAATTCAGCTTTGCCATCACAGGAATAAAATACATTTTAAAATATATTAAAGTAGTGAAAATTTTTATAATATTTCACAAGATCACTGTTTTACTGTATTTTTGATCAAATAAATGCAGCCTTGGTGAACATAAGAGACATTTAAAAACATAAAGACCCTAAATGTTTGAACCTGAATCACATCATATGTGATTTGCCAGTCACTAATTGTTTTTTCCCACTCCCTTAAGGCTCTATGGTGGAATGAACTACAGGAGGTTGGGAGGTGGCGTTGGTGTAATAAAAATGACTCATTGTGAATCACATATATGGTAACAACTACAGTATCCATCTCACAGATGCCTCACCATAGCTCGTTCCTCATAGAGACATTGTGCATCATGCAAGAGGAAATCCTGGTTAAAAACTGAGTATTGTCTCCAGTTACTGAGATGGCAAACCAAAGGTATACCATCTCTGGAAGCTGCTCTGAGGAGACTCACCTGTACGGCCATAGAGCATCACTCCATTTTGTTTTTACATTTGGTTTCTCTTTCGTACTTGAGCATAGCCAAAGGCAACGATTTGAAGAGAGAAACAGCAGCCGGGAAAAAAAGCATCAGCCAGTGCGTTTGTTTTTATGGATGGAACTAGGCTTCTGTCGGTCTGTTTGACTGCTTTGAAGAATGACAGTAACCTGAAACACATTACTGGGGATTAGTGTGAATGATGCTTGTGTTTCCCTGAATTGGATGCACTGTGATTTCTTTAACTTTAGTTTTTTTATGAGTTGTACACTGAGCATTATCTGTTTCTGCATTCTTACCAGATGTAAGCAGATTAGTTGGTCTTTTGTTTCAATCCTTGGTGTACTGAAAATGCAGTTCCTCCCTGAAACATTGCAATTTAACGAAGGCTGTTGCAGAAGAAAAGAAGTTATTTTTGAAGCAGTCAAAAACAGGTTTGACGTATTATCAATTTGTTTACTTTTATACAACCGAATGAATCAGTCCATGCACTTTAATCCACTAAGATTTTTTTCTATTGAAGTCTGTATTTTTTTTTTCTTTAAAATATAGTTGGATGTATTGCTGGGTTCCTCAAATCCAACCCTGGAGGGCCAGTCATGCAGAGGTTAGATCGAACTCGCCTACCTGCAATTTTCTAGTAACTCTGAAGACCTTGACAAGCTTGTTCAGGTGTGTTTGATTAGGGTTGGAACTCAACTCTGCAGGGCAGTGGCTCTCCAGGACCGGATTTGAAAAACCCTGATGTATTGTTTTATGCAAGTTTGAGGACTAAGGTAAAAAAGTTTCTGAAATTTCAGAACAAACAGGTTTCTAGTTTTAGCAGCCTGCACGTATGGTCAGAAATTTAATGTTAAACTTGTTACTGAATATGAGATATGAATCTCTTTGAAATGTACAACTACCCTTTCATTTTTTTTTTACAAACACTCATTTTCCCACAGGACAGTAATGCGTTCTATTTTGGTGTTGAAATACGGTTACATAAAGTATATCTTCCATGATCTTACCTTATTTAATTTTAAAGATGTCCAACTGTCTATACATTTCAAAACTTTTAAAAGTTGAAATAAAACAGGAAAAAAAATATTAAAATGCTTTCAGTCGATTCTGAAATTAACAACTGATCAACCTATTTAATGAGGTTTAGATCAGTGGTTCTCAACCTTATTGACTCTGGTACTTTTGCTGTAATGATGACACAGCTGCATGTTTTAAAATATTTTTATTTCTGAAACTAAGAGTGACAAATTAATTCGATTTAAAAAAAATATAAAAAAAAGGAATATCTTTAAAAAATAAATGTCAAAATATGTGTTGATCTGTTTACAGGTTAGACATTTAAAATGTTTATAGTGTTTTTTAACTTATTATTAGCATAAATTATTTGAAGTTAACTTTAGGTTGAGAACTACTGGTTTAGATTCTTCAAGTCTAGATTAGTAAAACGTGTTCATTTAAACCAAAAATGTGTTTCTCATAAAAATTGGGGATTTGTTAAAATATAAATAAAAAAATTCAACTTTAGATCTGTGCTTTATTGTAAGACAATTCAAAAACATTTTGTTATGCACATCCTAGGTCATTTTCTGATGTAAATGTTTAAATGAAGGATATGTCTTGAGTGCAGATGAATCAAAGTAATATCCAACAACAAAAACAATTAAATTTAAAATCCAAAATAACTTTTAACTATCCTTCCAACAAAAAATCTGCTTGCAAGTTCTACCTACATACTTTGTAAAACATTATACATTTCGACTGTTAGATGCTGACATTGTTGGCACCAAAAACAAAACTTAATAGGATAATTTCAGAAACCATGAATCCTGCCAAAACATAAACATCCAAAAATCAAGCTAGCCGCAACTCATTACTAAAAGATGACAACTGTCAAAGTAAGTGATTTACACATTTTTAAGGGTACAAAATGTTTGTATTAAATATCAACATATGTTACAATATACTAATTACAGATATTAACACATTTGTGTGAACTATTTATAAGCACCTATACATATAGTAGTGATACATTTACAAAGTTGACAATCAAATTTATTTGTGTTAAATGAGTTGTATCACATTAATATTAGCCTTATGGACCGATATAAATGTTATTTGTCTTGATAAACAGTCTTGGGAAAGAAAACGGGGATTCAAAAGCAGAATAAAAACTTAAATTTTAAAAGCTGGAAAACAGACATAGACATTTTACAGCACAAAAAAATAAATATGAGACGATAAGCCTTAAAAGATATAAAAGTTTAGATGTCATGAAAAAAAAAAAAAACAGTAACAAAAATATATTTACAAATCTAAAATAGAAAGATTTTAGGTTAGCATTTTAAGAAGGGCACATTCTGTCAGGAGGCTAAGTAAGGTGGTGATGTAGTCACTGTTTCCGATCTAAAAAAGAGAAAAATAGTTTAAAAAAATCGTAATAAGATATAACAAAAGCTAAATATACAATGAACAGATAGGACACATAGCAATTACCTTGATTTTCCCATCAAGCTGTGCTGATCCCAGAGCGGTAGATACTTTTACAAGCGTACCAGCAGACAGGTAGATCTTGAAGTGTCTGAAAAAATGAGTCTCCAGCCCGTTCATGAGAGAATGGACCTCTTTAATATCGATCCGGTCATCTGTACTCTCCTCTGAGTGAATACTGTTCCACAGCTCCCATGCATCCTGTGGATTCACCGTGTATGAGACATCCAGGGGTGGCTGTGTCGGAAGGCTCCAGGCCAGTTTCAGATACCTGATATTGCAGGTGGGATGGCAACCAGTCCACAAAGCAGCCAGCCAATTGAGAGTGGTGGAGTTTAAAGCCAAAGAACCAAAGTTGCAATCAAAAGCCCTCTCGAACCAGGATTTAACCAGGGTCGTAAGAGACTCCGCTCCACTCGTGCAAAACAAAGGCAAGCTGACAAAATCTGGAGGCAGCGACCTCAGGTACTCTGGATTCCCATTGACACACGTGAGCCAACCGCGCCAGACAACTTTCGGTGCATCTGCTGCTGCGGCAAACACCGGTTTGGATTGGATCTGAGGGAATAAGAATAAGAGAAAAGAAAAACAGCATGAATGCGGTGTATTTATACACTATTGTTCAAGAGTTTGTGGTTGGTGAGAAGTCTTAATGTTTTTAAAGATGTCTCATATTCATAAATGATGCATTTATTTTATTAAAAAAAACAACAAAAAAGTAATCAGTAATATTGTGAATTACACATTTTCTAAAATGTAATTTATTTCCATGATGGTAAAGATAAATTTCAGCAGTCATTATTATGCTGATTTGGTGTTCAAGATTTTTTGTTGTTGTTATTATTAATGTTGAAAATGGTTTTGCTGCTTAATATTTTTTATGGAAACCATAATGCAGGTTTGGAACAACTTAAGGGTAAGGGACCATTTTCATTTTTGGGTGAACTATCCCTTTCATTTTTTTAAAAACAACAACAAAATATTATCCTGTTAGACTTACCTGAATGAAAACAGTCTCAGCATCCTCATCTGTCTCAGCCAGTCCAAGAACTGCAGTAAATGTGACCTTAAATCCCGCCTCTAACCCGACTTCAACTGCAACTCCTTGCTGTTTCTCTGCTACGATGAAGGCTGAGAGATGCTTGGAATATGATTTCAGCTGTGTATGTCTGAAGCAATGCAAAGGAGTGACATATGACAGCTTCCACTCATTTTTCACCAGAAGAGCAATATGTTCAGGGTCAACCTTATTCTGTAGAAAGAATAAAGATATTTGTCACTCAAGCTACTCTATGTCAGAAACAGCATTTTTAGATGGAGTCATTTCCATGGTCTCTTACAGTGATGATTTGTGATTTGGCAGCCCCTCTACTGGTTGGGATCTTCAAGACTGTTAAATGTCCTGGTGTTTGCCAGAAATATGAGGGTGCTTCCACACAGCTCCGGCCATAACTTTTGCTTCTACGAGTTACAGGTCTGCTGGCAGGTGTACCGACGGCACTGCATTGGTAAAAGATGCAACAGAAAAGGGTTATTAACACAGACTCTACTACTACTAATGGGACATGCAAAGTTCAATCCCTTCAGTGTTATTTAATAAAATGTTAATGGGCTGGTTTCACAGACAGGGCTTAGATTAAGCCAGGATTAGTCAGGACCTTAGTTCAGTTAAGAGGTTTGTTCTCACGTGTCAAGCAGGTTCGGTTGAGCTTCTGTTTATGTTCGCTGATCGATGTTTACGTGAACAAAAGCCTAAATTCAATCCGTTCATCATTATATAAAGTGACCGAGTCTCTTCAGAGAATTTCGACTACATCACTCAATTCATATGGATTAGTTTTACAATCTCTTTATGAACTTTTTGAAGTGTTAATTGCGTAACATTAGCTGTCTATAAACATGGACAGAAAGCTCTCATGTTTCATTAAAAATAGCTTGATTTGTGTTCCGAAGATGAACGAAAGTCTTACGGGTTTGGGACGACATGAGGGTGAGTAAGTTAGGCTAATGGCGCTTTTCCACTACACAGTACCAGCTCGACTCGGCTCTGTTTGGTTTTCCACTGTGTAAAAGTTGTACCTGTACCTGCTTCCAGGTACTTTTTTTCGTACCACCTCCGGCGAGGTTGAGGCGATACTAAAATGTGACGTGAAAACACGGCAGACTGCTGATTGATCAGAGAGAATCGTCACTATTCACTGCGTCATCATTGCACGCGCCAGACGGAGTATCCTGAATAAAAAAACAGCAAAAACAAAAACAGCATACACTCGATTTCCTCCATTGTCCTGTGTGTGTGGGTAGCGGGTGTCTCGCGTAAAAGATTAAGTCATGGCAGTTTCCTGCGGCGTCGCTATGACGACCAGGTACTATTGTGGAGGTACTATCTGCAATGGAAAACGGAGCGAAAAGTGAGCCGAGCTGAGCTGAGCTGGTAACGTTACTGGTAATGGAAAAGCGCCATAAGACAGAATTTTTATTTTTGGGTGAACTAGCTAACCCTTTAAGTAGCTTTTATAAACGTGCCTTAGAAAAAATAAACATTACTGGTGTGCATCTTGAGACAAAATAATGGCACTGAGATATTTTAAGATATGTCAGTGCAAGTTGCTTTCAGTTAAACAGCTCAAACATGCACTTTAGTCTGGGACTAGGCTTAAGCCTTGTCTGTGAAACCGGGGCTATATGTCGTAACTATAATACGTTCAAAACATAGCCTACTTAAAATGTCATTTTGAGGTTTAAAGCATTTAATCAAACACAACTTGATCAGAAAACAAAAGACAACAGTTCAGACAATCGCGACTAGTATTAGCAGTTCGCTTCCACCACTAACTACGTTACAAGATCCATTTTCATCGTATTAAGTAAAATGCTAAAACGTGTTGTGTTTTAAATAAATCATTCTGCGTGGCAAATTTCTTTTTAAGACAAACTAAAACTTGAATCCGCCGTACCTGCCTCTCCCCTCCATGATGAACAAAAACACACCGAGCCAAAAAAAATCAGGAAGAGGATTTGAACATCCCGCTTTCCCATCGTGCAACGGGGCGGCGCAGGAACACTAATCGATTGCTGCTAGCGAGGGAAAATGTGTATCATATATTTCTACATTTAGTTGACTTTAGACCATATTTACCAAGATCAGTAATTGGCGGTGATCAAAGTAAAAGCATGGCACATAAATGTAATATAAGTAAGTAACTAGTTGCCATGTTACAATCGATTAGATCTTGTTTGATTAGTCGTGTCAAAGTATTCCATGCGCCTGACTTCATGTAACACACGGATACACTTCACAACTGTCATGATTCAGAATGTCATTGAAAATTCAACAGGATTTATTTTGATTCACTTATTGTTATACGCCATATTATCCTACTATTATATGTATTTGTATTTTGTAGATTGGCGTATGTGCTACAAGATTAACGAAAGGAAAGAAAAACAAAGGTGACCGCCAGTGTTACATTAACTGCAAAAATGTAACTGGATTTATAGAACTACAACCGCGTACACAAAGAAGACATGAACAAAACATGTACACAGTCAAGTGGAATAACAGCTCTGAAATGTATATTTTCATTTGTTAAAGAGAATAAAGGTTAAATGTAGCCAGAGACACTAAGACCTCTCATAACGGACAATGGCAAACAAATACAGATTATTTTTTCTTAGATCAGCCCAGCAGGTGTTGAGGTGTGTGTACAGCACGAGATCAGTACCTTCCATAAATCAAATTTACTCCACAAAACCATCTCTTCCTCCAAACTCTTTGGCATGGGCTTATGAATTCTCCAGAACCTGCTCTACTTACACTTCAGGTAATGTGACCTTGAACAAGACTTTGTATTTGTTATTGCCTTTTTTTTTTTTTTTTAATCTATTTTCTTCTTCTTCTTGTAGGTCAAAGCAGTTTTTCACAGAGAAGCCACACATGTGGAGAACTGTGCTCCAGTCAAATAGATGAAGAAGTTACTTTATGTGGCTGGATTCAGTACCTGAGGTTTGTATGGACGCTCGTTTCCATCACAGAATAGAAAAAAGGTAGTTGCAACGTTTTATCTCAAATTCTGACTTTTTTCCTCACAATTGCGAGTTTATAGCTCAACTCAGACATTTTTTTGTTCACAATTTTTAGAAAAAGCATCAGAAGCATATAAATAGACTTGTGACAAAAAAGTGAGAATTGTGAAATATATAATATAGCAGCAAAATTGCGAGAGGTAAACTCAGAATTTTGAGGGAAAAAAGTCACAATTGTGAG
Source organism: Abramis brama (assembly GCF_963993115.1). Classification (NCBI taxonomy): domain Eukaryota; kingdom Metazoa; phylum Chordata; class Actinopteri; order Cypriniformes; family Leuciscidae; genus Abramis; species Abramis brama. The sequence continues at coordinate 17,002,633 of NC_139969.1, read as the reverse complement.
ATAGAAAGTCACAATTACCATTTAATTTTTTTGTTCTATGGCAGAAACAATCTTCCATAGGTTAGAGACAAGGCTTATTCTTTTCGAATATCACTGGGCCACATCACTATAACACATTCTCTGTTCTTGACTTGTTAGGCAAGATCTTTTTGTGATCTTGAGAGACTTCAGTGGATTGGTGCAAATTCTTATCCCACAGGAAGAGGTAGCAAACCAATTCTCTTTCTTGTTTTGTATTTTATAAACTAATTCTGATGCTGTCCACATGTTGGTTTATTTGTTGGTGTTTTCACCATAACATTTTTCTTTTGACGCTTTAATTTTTTTAGTCTAAATCTGAACTGAAGAATGCTTTTCTTGGCCTCACGGTGGAGTCGGTCATCATGGTAAAAGGACGGGTCAGGCGTAGACCAGAGGGACAGGAGAATAAGGTTGTTATGCCTGTTCAATTGCACGTAAAGAGAAAAGTCTGACACTGTACTGTTTATTGTGAAATGTGTGTAAAATTGTCCTTTTTATTCAATATTAGACAATGTCCACTGGAGACATTGAGGTCTGTGCTGAGAGCATGAACGTGCTGAATACCTGCCGAAAGCTGCCGTTTGAGATTAAAGAATTTGTCAAAGTAAGTAAATATGATAAAACAAAGTGTTGCATGCATGACTTTTTAAAATAAAATTTTGCCTGCAATATTTCTAGGGTGAATCTCACGAAGAACAACATATCATTCAGAAGGAAAAATGATGTGCATCACCATTCAAAAATGTTGGTTCCTTCAAAAATATTATTTTAATGTTTTTGAAAGAAGGCTCTTATGCTTACCTATTCTTCATTTATTTGATCAAAAACACAGTAAAAACAGTAATATTGTGGATTGTTATTATTACAATTTACAATAGCTGTTTTCTATTTTAATATATTTTAAGTAAATATATTTTATTCCTGAGCTGAATGTTCAGGAGCCATTCTTCCAGTCTTCATTGTCAAATGATCCTTCAGAAATCATTCTAATATGCTGATTTGGTTCTCAAGAAACATTTCTTTCTATTGTCAATGTTAAAAACAGTTATGCTGCTTTATATTTTTGTAGAAACCGTGATAGATTTTTTTCATTTTTTTTATAACAATATCAAATAATTATTTTTATCAATTTAATGCATCCTTAATGAATAAAATTAATAATTTATTTTTCAAATCTTAGTGACCCCAAATGGTAGTGTATGTTTTGCAGAAAAAAATCATATTCAATCAAAAATATATTTTTAGGATTTTTTGTTGTTGTCATTTTTATAACCATTAAACAAATGTATATTGTAATACAGTAATTGTGTCTTGTCTGGAGACAGTGTTTTAATTTGTATTGCTATTATTATTAAAATTAGTGTTAATTAAAGGCTAGACCTATAGTGCAATTTTTTTGTTGCATTTTTTTGTTTCTATTGGCTTTAGCTAAAGGCTTCAGCCTACACCATTTTCAGTTATTACTGTATGTACAGTGAGGAAAATAAGTATTTGAAAACCCTGCTATTTTGCAAGTTCTCCCACTTGGAAATCATGGAGGGGTCTGAAATTGTCATCGTAGGTGCATGTCCACTGTGAGAGACATAATCTAAAAAAAAAAATCCAGAAATCACAATATATGATTTTTTAACTATTTATTTGTATGATACAGCTGCAAATAAGTATTTGAACACCTGTCTATCAGCTAGAATTCTGACCCTCAAAGACCTGTTAGTCTGCCTTTAAAATGTCCACCTCCACTCCATTTATTATCCTAAATTAGATGCACCTGTTTGAGGTCGTGAGCTGCATAAAGACACCTGTCCACCCCATACAATCAGTAAGAATCCAACTACTAACATGGCCAAGACCAAAGAGCTGTCCAAAGACACTAGAGACAAAATTGTACACCTCCACAAGGCTGGAAAGGGCTACGGGGAAATTGCAAAGCAGCTTGGTGAAAAAAGGTCCACTGTTGGAGCAATCATTAGAAAATGGAAGAAGCTAAACATGACTGTCAATCTGCCTCGAACTGGGGCTCCATGCAAGATCTCACCTCGTGGGGTCTCAATGATCCTAAGAAAGGTGAGAAATCAGCCCAGAACTACACGGGAGGAGCTGGTCAATGACCTGAAAAGAGCTGGGACCACCGTTTCCAAGGTTACTGTTGGTAATACACTAAGACGTCATAGTTTGAAATCATGCATGGCACGGAAGGTTCCCCTGCTTAAACCAGCACATGTCAAGGCCCGTCTTAAGTTTGCCAATGACCATTTGGATGATCCAGAGGAGTCACTGGAGAAAGTCATGTGGTCAGATGAGACCAAAATAGAACTTTTTGGTCATAATTCCACTAAACGTGTTTGGAGGAAGAAGAATGATGAGTACCATCCCAAGAACACCATCCCTACCGTGAAGCATGGGGCTGGTAGCATCATGCTTTGGGGATGTTTTTCTGCACATGGGACAGGGCGACTGCACTGTATTAAGGAGAGGATGACCGGGGCCATGTATTGCGAGATTTTGGGGAACAACCTCCTTCTCTCAGTTAGAGCATTGAAGATGGGTCGAGGCTGGGTCTTCCAACATGACAATGACCTGAAGCACACAGCCAGGATAACCAAGGAGTGGCTCTGTAAGAAGCATATCAAGGTTCTGGCGTGGCCTAGCCAGTCTCCAGACCTAAACCCAATAGAGAATCTTTGGAGGGAGCTCAAACTCTGTGTTTTTTTTTTTTAGATTATGTCTCTCACAGTGGACATGCACCTACGATGACAATTTCAGACCCCTCCATGATTTCTAAGTGGGAGAACTTGCAAAATAGCAGGGTGTTCAAATACTTATTTTCCTCACTGTATATTTTGTCATTTATCATGAAAAGTTGTCTGATTTTTTGTTGAATTGAAAAAATGTAATTAAATATGGCCCTGGAGTGTTTCTTGACAGTGTTTGATAGTCACTCTCTGTCATTTGCTGTGGAATAGCCAATGCATTTAATTCCAGATGGATGTTATTTTTATTATATGAGGTTCATTGACCAACAGTGTTTGTGATCCAGACAAAAATTGTTGTCCAAGCAGCATAAAAAAATCCATTGATACATTTCATCTTAATTCTTTTTTTGTTTTCCTTGAAGAAATCAGAATCCCTCAGGATGCAGTATCGTTATCTTGATCTTCGGTCACCCGGGATGCAGTATAATTTAAGACTGAGATCACAAATGGTGATGAAAATGAGGGAGTACCTTTGCAATTTGCATGGTGAGGATTAACAGTGGAATTTTCAAACTTGTGCATACAGTACATTTGCTTAGTTAATGTACCCCAATACTCACTGAGCATTACCTGTCTTTTCCCAAGGATTTGTGGATGTGGAAACACCAACGTTGTTTAAAAGAACACCTGGGGTAGGTATTTTTTTACGATATGAATTAGTTTAATTCGTATAACCAAAACCAAAGACTTTAGATATACAAAGACGGTACATTTATATCACTTACGAATGGGACAAAGTACAAAGTGCAATATGGTGGGATAAGTCCCATCCTCTAAACAAAAAAGTCAATCAGTATTGGTAAAGTCATCGAGTCACCGCTGCTGCTGTTAGAAGTTTCGGCATAGAAACAGTCAGTGATCTGAGACTGCTAAGGACTGCACATGCGCATTGGCTGGTCTAGCATGAAAAATAAGCTTTTTTAAATGCTATTTGAACAACATTTATGTGACAGTCCATGTCAGATGTTGTTTCTGATTTGAAATATGTTATTTAAATGCGGCAGTTTTTGAGATTTCAGGATACCCCTATTAAAATAAATAGGATGCCTGAAATAGCTGCCCAGAGGCATTGCAAATATGGCTGCCAAGTGAACAGACTTTCCTTGAAAGGGACTTTGCCAAAACTTAAGACCATTTGCTAATTCAGATACACAGTATTTTGTATTTCATAGGAATCTATGCTGTGCTACTCTGCACATTGTTTCAGTATGGAAATGTTCAGAAAATTATACATAAAGTTACAACAGCTGTGCTTATGATTCGGATGTACTCCAAGTTATTTCAGGAATTAAAAAACCTGGCACTAATGAGCACTAAGAATCTAAGAGTGTTTATTTATTTCTTAACTTCCAACATTGTAAATTGTATTTATAATCAAATAACACAAAAACAAATATAATACTTACTGAGCTAAATCCAAAAAATGAAGCTTGTATGCTTGACATACTAAGCATAAAAACATTTGTAATTGCAGAAACGTTTCATTCATGATAACTTATTTTCCAATGCTTCTATGGTGACTCATGCTTCTGTTTCTTGTTTCCTGCAAGACCCCCTTGTAAGGCTTGCCCAAACAACAAACTACAGCTGGTGCAAAATATTGCCAGATCATTACCCGAAATTTTGTGAGCAATCACATCACTCTGGCTTCCTCCCTCTGGCTTTGTTGTGCTGAGAACTTGTACATCTGTTTCAAAGTTTTATAACTTTTAAAGCTTTGACACATATGTATGATCGTTTGAATGCTACCCACTTTATCTGGTGTTACTGGAAACTTTAGGTTGTGGAATAAATGAATCATGGCTGAGTGAGAATAGTGAGTGAATTTATACAATGGCATCGGTACTAAAATAATTTATTATTATTTTCTAGCTTTTTTTACTTTTTTTGTCACGCATAATGTGTAACATGATAAAACACACTTAAAAACTATTGCATATTCCAACATTGAGATATGCATAACTACAGTGTTTTTTTCTATACTGTTGTCACTTTCATTTCAGTGCATCACAAGAAAGCATAGATAGATAGATAGATAGATCAATCGATCATTAACCCTCTGGTGCTCCTCATTTGGGTGTAGTTCAATTATATTTTTTCTTTTGTATTTTGAGAGGATTTGATGGTACTTATTAATATTTATGCAATAATTATGGTAATTTTTTGCCATTGAAAATAAAAAAAAATAAAAAATTCTAATTTTAAAAATATTTTTTCAATTAATGCAGAAGTCAGATTAGCGCCATCTGTTGAGAGAAAATAAAATAAAACATGTAATTTCATGGTGTAACCACTAGATGCCTGTATAGCTCTCTATGGAGAGGCTTGTGAATTCTCTAATAGTTTTTGGACAAAATGACTTGCTTTTAAGATGTGGATTTAAATTTTTAGAAATCCTCAAATAATACTTTTTGTCAAGGTTTATAAAAAGTGTACATGTTTTTGCATTAGACTATTTTTACAGTCAAACCTGAATACAGAGAAAGCATTTTGTTACACGTAACATTAAAATTCTATAAAAAATGTACAAAAATAGACAGGAATGCTTTATCACAGCTTAATCCATCTGGATCCGATCTCATTTCAACCTCTTATTTCAGTCTTCTGACTCAATTATGCTGCATGGTATTAGCCCTACCAGTTCATTTGTGTTTATAATTGTGTATGTATGTATGTGTGTGTGAGTGGGTGGGTCTGTTTTGCACTATTGATGTTTTAGAGTTTCACCCCTTCATTGCTGAGCACTTTTTTTCTGCATCGTGGCCGATTTGTAGATTGTACATTTTTGTCGATTTCCCATTCATTTCCAATGGTTGTAATTTTTGACCGAAGAGCACATGTGTGACTATTTGTTTTACAACCACTTAGCCTGCTCGAATCATGCCCTCATTTTTTGTGTGTGTTCACATTCCAAATGCCATAAAAGTCACCGATTTTTTTAAATAAAATTTTCCGAAAATGTTCCAGTCAGAAATGACCGAAGAGCACCTTAAAACACTTTTAAAAATATTTTCCCATGCTTTTTCTCACCCTGTGCTACATTATTTTTGCTTCTCTCTTTTATATTTCATAATGTGACTTTCATTTATCAGATTGGCTTGGGATATTCTGGCTGATTTAGTTCTCAGTCAGAGGCAGGAATACACACTGTTTATTCAAGTGTAACTGTTTTTCAGGGTGCCAAAGAGTTTGTGGTGCCATCTGGAGACCCTGGGAAGTTCTACTCTCTTCCACAAAGCCCACAGCAGTTCAAACAGCTTCTTATGGTGGCTGGCATAGACCGGTAAAAATCATATTTCTTATCACATTTTCTTGCCTTTTTCTAATTCCTTTATATTCATAGATTGTTGTCAGATGCTTGGCACATTCACTAAACTGCTTTCACTGAATGACAGCCCCTTGAAAACAACTTTTGGCCATTTTGGCCAACATACTCTTGGAATCAGATGGTATTATTCGTAGCTTTTAGCAGCTCTGGAATTTGCAGAACTGCATTTGTTCCAATGCTGTATGAAATGCCAAAACAGTGACATGTATGCGGCATGTACAGTGTGATATGCTTTAGAATGCAAGGACACGTTCATTTTAAACTCAAATGACGCTTCGCAGTCCAGCCAGTGAAACTCTAAATAAGATGTTGGAGCCCAGCATGTGTACTCAGATATGTAAACTGTTGTAATGAGCATAAGAAGAATTTTTGATCATCTAAAAAAATACACAGTGATTGTAAAAATTTTGTATTTTAAAGCAATACTTTTTTCTAAATAAATTAAAAGATAAAACACTGAAAATTTAAATCAATGTGTTTATCAATATATTGCTACAATATATTTACTAGAGATATGCTAAAGAGTATTTATATATAAATAAGTTATTATTGTTTTTTATAATTTACATTTTTTTTTATATACAATTTCAATAAATTAAGATAGTGAGATGATGGCAAATGTAATATGAATGTAAATTTGTAGGTTCATCTTTTATGATTTCTCCTTTTATTTGTATTTTTTATTATAAATACAAAAGTTTGTAAATATTGTTTTTAGTTTGTAATTTAAAGTTTAAGTTTGTAAATTGTAAATATACAAAAATTTAACTATTCAAAAGTTTAATTTGATCAAAAGAGACTGAACAATGTTACAGAAAGTTACTTTGAAAAGTAATAAAAAATAACTAATTGTGTTACTTAGTTCCTTTTTTACTTTTTACTTAGTTAAACTTTTTCTCATCTGGGCTGGGCTTGCTTGTTTAGTTTTTAATAAAAAAATTGATTCTATTGAAAATGATTCTATTTATTAAATTTTTTTGCAAATGTATCAGCCTAAAGGCCCCAATATACCCACAGCGAAGTTCTTTTTCTTTCTTAAGTTGATGTAAATGTATCATGGCTTACAACATTTTCTAACATTGACAATAATGAATGTTAATATTAGAATTATTTCTGAAGGCTCATGTGACACTAAAGACTGGAATAATGGCTGCTGAAAATTCAGCTTTCCATCACAGGAATAAATTACATTTAGCAATATAATGAAATCAATAAAAAAAAAGTTATTTTAATTTGTAATAATATATCATAATTTTACTTATTTTACTGTATTTTCGGTCAAATAAATTAGCTGTGGAGAGCATAAGAGACTTAAATCTTACCAACTCCAAACATTTGAATGGTAGTGTAAATTATTTATGAATTTATTATAAATATTAAATGATTTTTCTGAGTGCACCTTTTAAATACTTAAAAAGTTCTTCGTGAAATAAAGTTGGAGTGAAATCAGGCAAACAAAAGTGTGAGAGAGGGTGGCAACCACCCAGAACACACTAGCATTGTGTTAACATTTTTATACAGGCAAGCAACTCTGTCATTGTCAAATCAGAAAATGCATAAGTCTGGTTTCTATTAGATTTTGAAAAATGATAATGACCACAATAGAACCATTTTCATTTAAATTTTGGCAGCACGTCTCTTTGGATTAATAGTTGCGCTAAGCCAGGACTGCGGGCTAGTTCTATGAAAAGTCTGTCAAAGGAAAATGATATGCTATGCATGATTTAAAAATGTCATTCAATATTTGGCCCACAGTCACTTGCGTGTTGGTTATCTCCTGCAATCTCAGGTACTTTCAGCTCGCTCGCTGCTACAGAGATGAGGGCTCCAAGCCTGACAGACAGCCTGAATTCACACAGGTAATGATGTGCTAAAGGTTGGGAGGAAACATGTAGCACATCTGACGATATCTGTGAAGCTGGGGCTCGCTTCTGATGTAGATGAATATTGAGTGTTTTAATGACGTGACTTGCTCTAACTCCCATTCATGAGGGTTAGAGCTGCTAATAGGCTCACTCATGAACCCCAAAAGACCATTTTGGTTTTGTTCAGACAGGCAGCAAAAATCTGATTTTTTTTTGGTTGGTGCATTTAAGTCAAATCCGATTAGTTGTTGATGATCTGAATTGCAAAAAAAACACAAACATATAGGGCCCTATCTTGCACCCAGCGCAATTGACTTTGTACACCGACGCATGTATCATTCCTATTTTGCACCCACGCACAGCGGACTTTTCCCTCCACAGACGCATGTCGGTAAATTAGGAAATGAACTTGTGCGCAAAACGTTCCCTGGTGCTATTTTGCAGGTTTAGAAAACAATTCCGCCACTGACCAGGAAAAACCTAGTTGCGCATGTATTCATATGCTATTTTAAGGGCGCATGCTTGGCCATAATCAATGTAGCGTCTACACAACGCGCATGCACTTTGCTTATCTCATCTACACACAGACACAGCAGTTCTCATTTTTAGAAAACCATACATTATTACATGGAAAAATATTAAGACACGAGGGAAATCATTGTTGTGTCCATGAAGATGTGAAAAAATAGGCATAAATCTAGCTTACACATTTACCCAAATTTTTATACGCCTGTTTAACCGAAGCTAATTTGGGTGAGTTTCTCCCATCCCCATACAATGTCACTTCTCTGTCTTTTACGGCCCTGACGAGAACGTTGTTCTCCTCGGCTGTGAACCGCTCCTGGCGTGCGCCTGGCAAATCCGCCGTTATAATAGCAATCCGCCATGGAACAAGCGCGCCTGCTCTTAAATGGAATGTGAGATGTCGCTCTGATTGGTTTATTTCACGTTACGCCCAAACCACACCTATGAGTAATGAAGCTACTTCAGACCAACCCATTTTAGATTTGCGTCGGGCACAAGAGTCATTTATCCCGCCGGTATAATAGCAACAGCGCCCAAGACCCTCCCACAAAGTTACTTGCGTTTCATGCTTGATACTTGCTTTTCAGATCGTTAGAATAGGGCCCACAATGTCTTAAACCCTTAAAATCAGGTTTTATACACTGTCTGAGCAAAAGAATTAGATTTGAAAAACAAATCAGATTCATTTGCAGTGTGAACAAAGCATTTTGGCTTATTTCTCTCTTCTGTGTTGACACATCTCTTAGGTGGATATTGAGATATCCTTTGTAGACCAGGCTGGAGTCATGAGTTTGATTGAAGGCTTGGTCCAGTACTCCTGGCCAGAGGACAAAGGACAGATTAATGTTCCCTTTCCCTCCATGACTTATGAGGAAGCCATGAGAGACTACGGAGTTGACAAACCAGACACTAGATTTGGGATGAAGGTGACTGCACTTTCTTTCTTTGTACACATCATCCTAGATTGGACGTAAGACATCAATGAGGTTGTTTGCATGCTGGCCGTCCTTGGCGTCACTCTGTGCTGGCATCCTGTTTCCCCACACATCACAGATTTTCACGCGGTGCTCAACAATTAAAAATGAATCTCTCGTGATGCGTTCTCTTGGACCGTTGTGCGTCCTGAATGCATTCAGTTCTGCTTGTAGATTTAGAGCCCTTTGCTGAATCTGTGATGTTTTAGCATTTAGAAAAATAACAGATGAATATTAAATACACTACTGTTAAAAAGTTTGGAATGAATAAAAAGAAATTAATACTTTTATTCAGCAGGATGCATTCAACTGATTAAAATTGAGCGTGACATTTATAACATAACATTTTTCCTGAGAAACAAAGTATTACAGGTTTCAAGTAGATTTTAAACAACTCAACAGTTTTTGGTTTTTACATAAATTTGAAACAGCTCAACAGTTTTCAACATTGATTATTGTAAGAAATATTTTTTGAAAACCAAATCAGCTTATTAGAATGATTTCTGAAGGATCATGTGACACTGAAAACTGGAGTAATGGCTGCTGAAAATTCAGCTTTGCCATCTTATAATTAAATTTTACATTTTATATTAAAATAGAAAACAGTTATTTTAATAGTAATAATATTATACGTTATTACTGTTTTTCTGTATTTTTGATCATATAAATGCAGCCTTGGTGAGCATAAGAGACTTCTTTCACCCCAAACTTTTGAATGGTAGTGTATGTATTTTAACTACATTTTCTTTTATATTTTTACTTTTCTATTTGTTTGTTATATTTTGATTTTTAAAATACATCTATCTTTATTTCATAAGATATTATTAAAGTACTAAATTTACAAGTAAATTTTAAATGTTAAAGTAAATTTGCACAAATGATCTTGTTAATACAAGTCTTAATACAAATCTCTTTGTGTATTGCCTTCTTAAGGCTGATGTAATAGTTGTGGCCTGAGTTAATTCTGATGTGTTTTCTTGTATTCAGCTTGTGGATGTCACCACGGCATTCCAGGAAACGCAAATCGAGTTCATCAAAGATGCACTTCTTGAACCTGGTGGCTGCATTCAGGCTATCTGTGTCCCAGAAGGAATGGTGAGGATAGAATCCGGAGATTCTGTTACTGATGCCCTAACACTGAATCAACACTATTTAATCAACAGCACAGTGTAGTCTGATTTCCAAACAAAATAATCTTTTGAGTTTATTTCAGTGATTCAAAACTGACAGTGCAATTAGTGTAGCCTGGTTTATGAACAAACAATTATTATCATAGGCATACTATAGTGATTCAGGTTAAGACAAAAACATGTTTTGGAAGATGGATTCATGATGTACTCACTCATTATATAAATTTAGTAAATTCCTTAGAACTCTCATCAGGAAGGCACCACACCAGAAATGTGTTCCTTTTAATTCGTATTATACTGGAAACCAATGAACATAATCATTAATATAAATCACATTATTGTATTTAATCACTTATAAGATGACATTCTTTAAAAAGTTGTTACTGAATGTGTTGAGGATCACAATTTCTGCCATTCATATTTCTATGAGAGGCCGATCTCTTCCCCCTTATACTGTCTCTGGAACAGGTGAAGCTAACTGTGTGACATTTCTTCCACAGAAACACCTGAAGGGCAAAGACTTAGAGTTCCTCAAACAAGCAGCGAAGGCCCAGTATGGTCAGGTGAGTTTCGTGTCTGTTTGCTGATGGAACACTACCAGCATTCAGTGTGTGCACATCATGGGAGGTCTCCTGAAATATTTATCTGAAAGTAATCAATAAGTCAGGATGATTTGGTGGCAAAACAGTCAAATGTAACACACTCCATATACTTACCCTGAGGCAAGTATCGACCTCACTGAGGGTCATGTGTTGAACGTGTGTTGTAGGCCGTCCATGGAGTCTTATAAAAGGAATGTTAGATGTATTTTTTTCCTCCACCGCATATGTAGTACATTCACAATTTTTAGCTTGTAATGATTTATATAATATAAAATGGTTTGATCAATTTTTCATGTTAATTCATGTTAAATGCTTTGTACTGAGATACAAATTAATACTAATTTGCATTTTGTCTCAGTCTGCTCTTGTTAGTGATGATGCTAAGCCAAGAATCGCTATTGCTCATCCCCTATGAGCCATTTTAAGTGGATACAAAACATATCACTCAACCAGTGTAGTGTGTAGCCCGACTCCCAAACAACTGACTCTTATGAGTTATTTTTAGTAAATCAAAACCATACAGTAGTTGACTGACTACCTGGATGAATGACTGATGAGCTGGTACTTTTTAGTAAATCAAACAACTTGCAAGCTGCAAACTGCAACTTACTGTGTAATATACTTAAGGCTTGTGAGGCTTAAATCAGTGTAGTTTTGCCAGTAGTATATTATAAAACAATTATTGATAAAATATGTTGCCATATTTTTTGTTTGTTTAGTATTATTTAACATAACCCCAAACTTGAAGTGTATAGTAATATAGTACATTTAATTTAAAGGGTTAGTCCACCCAAAAATGAAAAAACAAATAATCTTTTACTCGCTCTCATGTCGTTCCAAAAACGTAAGCCTTTTGTTCATCTTCAAAACAAAATTGAAGATATTTTAATGAAATCTGAAAGGTTTCTGTCCCTCCGTTGACAGCTACGCAACTACCTCTTTGACTTTTTAAAAGTTCCTAAAGAGATCATAAAACTAATCCATATGAATTGAGCTGTTTAGTCCAAATTTTCTGAAGAGACGCTATCGCATTATATGATGAACAGATTGAATTTAGGTTTTTATTCACATATAAACACTCATCATCAAACATAAACAGAAGCTGAACTGTTCTTGCTTGACGGACAAGGACTTCTTGCAGAAGCTCAAACATGCTGCGTAACACTCGAGATTGAACCTCATTGGTTCTCGCACTTCAAGCAAGCGTGCTTCAGCTTCCATTTACCATAACTGATGTGACATGACATGACTTGAAGGCCAAGTATGGTAACTCATACTTGGAATTTGTCCTCTGCATTTAACCCAGTGAGTAGTGAACACACACACCACACTGCAAACCGTGGACACACACCCGGAGCAGTGGGCAGCCATTTGCTTGAGAATCGAACCCGCAACCTTCGGGTTACCAGTCTGACACTGTCTGACTCGCTCTGTGCATTTATCAGTGTTTATATGTGAATAAAAGCCTAAATTCAATCTGTTCATCAGAGGATGCAATCGTGTCTCTTAAGAAAATTTGGACTGAACCGTTCAATTAATATGGATTCATTTTACGATTTCTTTATGATCAAAGTGGTAGATGCGTAGCTGTCAATGGAGGGACAGAAATCTCTCAAATTTCATTGAAATATCTTCATTTGTATTCTAAAGTTGAACGAACTTCTTACGGGGTTTGGAATTTTTGGGTGAACTAACCCTTTAATATCCTTCCTAAAAAGTACATCTTGATAATTTTTTTACTGATTATCTAATTCCTGTCAAAAGGGGAACGTTGTGTTAATAATAGTCTCCTATAACAGTCAAGAGTAATGATGAGGGACATAACTTTTTAATGTTTAATGTGGACACCACTTCAGGTGACTCAAGTTAGATTTTTTTTTTCCTGTCAAGTCTCTACTATCCAATAAAATAAAGGCAACTTACCAAAAAAAAAAAAAGAAAAAAGTTATTTAAAACTTATGATAGCTGCTTAGTTTTCCCACTGAAAACACTTTATATATTCTTCTGTCTGTATGTATAAATGTAAAGTGAACTTTGAGCTAGTGTTCTTGGCTTGAACTAAATGGCATCGTCAAAGGTGATTCTCCATTGCTATCCATTTTAGTTCAGGCCTTGGCTTGGTTTGTGTCTGGGAAACCAGCCCGCAGAGTTCTCGAAACTGATGATTGCTCAAGAGTTTGTGCCCTATGCTGTCAATTGCAATTGAATATGGTCCGGTGGAGGAAATGGATGATCATTGCTGTGCTTGCGCCGTGTGTCGTACAGGAGGTGAGCGTGGCTCCAGTAAGGGCAGATGGTTCACTGAAATCCCCTCTCAGCCGGCTGCTCTCGGACACGGCCAAACAGCAGCTGCTCCAGATGGCCCAGGCCAATGCTGGAGACCTGATCTTCATCACGGCCGGACCCCGGGAGGACGTGGTGCGTATCCGCCTCCATTTTGTTCCCTGTCTTCACAGATTGATATAACCATGTTGATTCAGTTTCTTAGATGCATCATGAGAGCTCAGCGAGCATATATTTAAATAAAACTACAGTTGGACTACAAGTACATCAAGACATTTTGCGTTGGAGTAAATAATTCAATGATCAGCATCCTTATTTGTGGTCCTCAAGTACCTTCCCATCAGTATTTGTGCCCTAAAGTGATTGATGACTAGGGTTTTTTAGAAAATATGGCTTCAGAGGAATGCTGACATGATCTAATCACTTTAAAAGAATAGTCATCTTTTCCATGCCTCAGCTCTCGCTCAGGGCTGGTGCAGATGGTGAGCTTGGCACAAAGTGAGACACTGTTTAGTCACAAAGCAGAGGAGTGGGAGATGGCTAGGGATAACTGGCGAGCTTTGTGTGCTGAGGTTGTGGGATGAATGGTGATGCTAGCTCAGAAAGCAAGAGAAATGAGAGCTGAGGGAGATCTTTCTCCTCAAATATAGTTTTAGAGATCTTGGCATTCATTAACATGTACCTGCCCCTAAATGCATGATTTTTTTTTTTTTTTTTAGCTGTTCCATGAATGATCAAAAAACTACTAGTCAGATTTTTTAATTTTTAAAATGACAAATCCATGGTTAGAAGTGACTCTCAAATTTTCTGTAGCACTTCAGTATGCTTCCTAAGGCTATCATAAAGTTTCTGGTTCTTAACCTGAAACATTCATAATCTTTTATGTATCTCAAAGGGATAGATCAAACAAATATATTTTTTTTTATCATTTTCTCAACATCATATTGTTCCAAACCTGTATGATTTACTTTCTTCTGTAAAACACAAAAGAAGATAGTATGAAGAATGTTTCAACTGTTTTTGTTCATACTATGAAAGTCAATGGGCTCCAAAATAACACTGGATCCCTTTGACTTTCATTGTATGGACAAAAAATATTATAAACTAAAACTATTAATTTCAGTTTTCAGTAATTAAAATAATGCTGAAATAAAATATTAATATTAGATGAAAAACCTAAACTTAGAAAATTGTCAACTATCTGAAATAAAGTTACTAATGACTAAAACTAAAATAAAAATAAACCTATATAGAAATATACCCCCCAAAATAAAACAAAAATAAAATGCCAAAAGCATGTAAAATTACTAAAACTTAATCTAAAATGAAAATTAAAATATAAAAATAAAAGCTAATTCATGTCGGTGATGCAGGTTCGAGTCCAGCCTGCAACATGTCTTGAACATGACCTCTTTCTGATAATTTCTTGTCACTGTTGACTGTTGTGTTTAGCTATAAAGTAAAAAATGTAAATTAATTTTGTCATGTTGTAGCGTCCTCTGCTGGGGAAGCTGAGACTGCAGTGCGCTGAGCTGCTTGAGCACTACGGCGTGCCTGTTCGTGACCCCTCTGTCTTTCACTTCTTGTGGGTGGTGGACTTTCCCCTCTTCTTACCCAAAGAGGATAATCCAGAGATGCTTGAGTCTGCCCACCATCCCTTCACGGCTCCAGTCCCCGAGGACGTCCATCTGCTCTGCACCCAGCCCCACAACGTATGTAGTGTCACATCACAGATAGTGGATCATCACAGATTGTCTTTTTTAACCTTACAGAATCATAGCATTGCATTTTGATGAGGACAGGACAGGACAGGACATCTTGACAGTCATGAAGATTAAAATAGTAAATAATATACACTATTATTAAAATTATTCTTCTGATAGCAAAGCTGAATTTTCAGCAGCCATCAGTGTCACGTGATACTTCAGATATCATTGTAATATGATTTGGTGCTAAAGAAACATAATATTATTATCACTCTTGAAAACAGCTGCTATACATTTTTGTGAAAACAGTCATGCATTATGCTCAGGATTCATTGACATTGATGAATAGAAATGTAAAAAAGAACAGCATTTATTTTAAATAACTTTATAAATGGTTTCACTGTCACATTTAATGCGATCTTGCTGAATAAAAGTATGGTTTCCTTTAAAAAACACTTTTGAAACCAAGTGTGCGTTTTTCTAGTTTTGCTGTTCTCTAAAATTTGCTCATAGTGATGATTGTCTGATATATGAGTAAATCAATCTTTGGAGTCATTTTATTCCAATGAATTAGTCAAATTGGTCTAAATTACTCATTAGCGAGTTAGTCTGAATCAAAACAATTAAAACAAATCCTTATCCAGTAGTCACAATAATCACAAAAGGGTTGATTAGTTTTGTAACCAACCAATCAAATGAACCGACCTCTGACATCAAATGAAGTTTCAGATGTGATTAGCATGATATCATCATTGTTCGCAATGTGACATACAGTAGGTTCCAAAAGACATAAAAAATTTGATCTTTAAAAAAAAAAAATTTTGACGAAAATACATGAAGCATTAGATAACATATGGTAGAATCTGTAATGAAAAATTGTGTATTAAATGAAAAGAACAATACAAAATAGAAGCATTTTTACTGGTGGTCTCAGGCATTTAGACCCCACTATGTATTTTGATGTGCATTGTACCGTGAGGTTGTTGTTGACACCCAGCACTAGTCTATGCTTTTATCACTTTGTAAGTCTACATTGATGAGCCAGGTTTATCATAGAGGAAATGTATGATCTCGTTCTAAATTCCACATGCTTCCCCTACCTGTTTATCTGCTTTCTCAGGTGCGTGGCCAGCATTATGACTTGGTGCTGAATGGCTGTGAGATCGGAGGAGGTTCAATTCGTATCCACAATGCCTCTCAGCAGCTGTATATCCTGGACACGATTCTCAAGGTAATGGAACAAGAGTGAAAAATTACATAGCAAGCGAAGTGCATCATTTAATGCTACTCTGACAGCGAGTTAAAGCACCTGTAATAGATGTGTCCAGATACCCGACTGCACCATTTTCTTATTTGTGACTCTTACTTAACACCCCCGCACCACCGACAACCCATTCGGTCGCTGTGGCAACCCATTAAGCTATATTTAACCGTCTTTTAAGAGCACAGATGCTTTGGATCTTAAGAGCCAGGGAGAAGAAAGATCACATTAGGGTGTTTTTACCCAAGTTGAGTGTGCTATCATAAGATTTGTATCTACAAAGGAAATCTTTTTGAAGGTCCATTTACTCTCTTGGCACTAAAGTAGATGTATGGATCTGTACGATTTATACATACTGAGACTATGAACAATTCCCTTTCAAGCTGAAAAGGCTGTGAACAAGGTCCACTGTGTCTTTTTTCCATGCTGTCTGTGTTAAAGGAAGACCCATCACTTCTTTCTCATCTATTGGAGGCTCTGGACTCCGGGGCCCCTCCTCACGGTGGAATTGCGTTAGGTGAGTGAGCATTCAATACATGCTACCTTGGACTTTCGCAAGGTTGTTGGGTACCACTGTGACGAAAGGCCTTGTTGATTACATTCTCCTGTTGGTTAAAGTGGAACGGTCATGCTCAGAAACTGAAATTGCTTGCCCAGCCAAGAAATTTTGGCAGCTTTGTTTCAGTTTGAGACTGTAAACTGAAGCATGAAGTGCCCTTGATCATTCGAGAACTTCTGTTTGGGTTTATTTCTGTGTATGGCAGAACTAGAGCTGTTTTTACAGCTTGCATAACCTGTGATACACAAAATTACCATGTTCTTGTTTACATTATAAAGATTAAAGAGTATAAAATATGTCTTTAACATCTGAGAGAAATATGTATAATTATTAGGGATACACTGATTTTAAAATTTGTATTATTTTTATGCGATGGCCAATAATGGTTTAATAGCAGATATTATAATGATATACTACTTTGTTCCAAAAAAATAAAAAATAAAATTAGTTGTTTTAAATGTCTAACAAGTGAATTTCTACAAGTGAATTTAGGCATCACAATATTATAATGTACAGTATGACAAATGGATATTCATTTTGAGATTTGCTAAATATTACATTTACAGTGTTGTTTAATTATGTGTTTTAAAGATTAAGTTAAAGTGAGCATTTGTTGTCATTTAAATGTAAAAATATGGGAAATGAGCATGCATGAATAAATTAATTAAATATCTATTATTAAATATTGTAATATAAATACACTACCATTCAAAGTTTTGTGCTCCATATGATTATTTTTTAAAGAATTTAAGATTTTTATAAAATAGATTCATCGATGCATTAAATTGAACAAAAGTAAAGATAAAGATATTTATAATGTTACAAAAAAATCTATTTTTAATACATGCTGATCCTATGAACTTTCTATTCAGCAAAGTATCCTGAACAAATATATCATGGTTTCCATAAAAATATTAAAACAGCACAACTGTTTTCAACGCTGATAATAAGAAATTGTTCTTGAGCTCCAAATTAGCATATTGGAATATTCTGGATCATGTGACACCGAAGATGAGTAATGAGTGCTGAAGATTCAGCTAATACTTCACAATATGTTTTTTTTTTTACTTTGATCAAATAAATGCAGCCTTGGTGAGCAGAAGAGACTTCTTTCAAAAATATTTAAAATTCTCACCAACCCCAAACTTTTGACCGTTAGTGTATATTAATTATATGAAAAAATTACACATAAAAAATCACTATGCATAATCAATAATGTAACCGAAAAGTTGTGCATTCCTAATAATTATAAAATTGCTATTTTTCTTCTGAACAGGACTGGATCGACTGGTGTCCATCATTGTAGGAGCTCCCAGTATCAGAGACGTCATAGCTTTTCCAAAATCCTTCAGGGGTCATGACCTCATGAGTCACGCTCCAGACTTCGTCTCTGAAGAAGATCTGAAGCCGTACCATATTTCTGTGGTCTGGCCAAGCACAGATTCAGGGGGTCAGCAGGACAACTCAATGTAAGCACTAATATGTGTATTAAGTTCAGTGTTGCCATCTGTGCCCACACTGGTGATGGACTTCAGAGCAGAAGCAGCAGGATCACTTCCTGTCCTGAGAGAATTGAGCACCATCTTCAGAGTGAAGGCCATGTCTGTGTCCTCTACATCACGAAACTCTTCTCATCTGCTGCTTGAACAGATCAGTCATGCATTTTCTTATCATATACATGCTCTGTAATTAGTGTTTTCAACTACATTTTTTAATTAAATTTGTTTTCGTGAAAAAACAGAGAGAGCATGGCATTTCAGTAGGGGGCAGTGTTGTTCCATTCCATCTGTTTACATTGCTTCTCCCCCCTCTCCACATGCCCTGTGTTGAAGTCAGCATGCATCATATCCTACATTTTTTCCCCCACCACCAGACATACCAAATAAAGCTACATTTCATTTTTTTTTAGCGATGCCTTATCTGCAAAAGCAGATGCTCATTTTTCATGCCCAGGTACAGCTACTCATTACAGCCAGTGTTGTTTTAAAACAGACCTGTGAGCTGGCCGCCATGCTGTGAACACAGTTCTTTGTGTATGACATGCTGTTTTTGCTGCTCTTCCAATGACTTTTCCTTAAGTACCCACTCTATTTACATTACCGTGTTTACCTGGAAGTACCTGCCCACGTTCGGTATGTTTCTGTTAGTGCTTTAGAGACAATTTCAGTACCGAAGCTCAGCTGTTTGATATAGAGCTCTTTGGACTATTGGACTATTGGCCCTCAAAACAATTTTAACATTCTGGTTTGCCCTTTTAACCTGTAGTCCTCTTAAAGGGGGATAGTTTAATTGTTATCATTTACTTAAGGTTCCTAACCGATTGATTTTCTTTCTCATGTGGAACACAAAAGAAGATATTTTCAGCAACCAATTTTCAAAATTTCAGCAACCAAAAATACTCGCCTGAAACGGCACAAAAATGAATTTTCAATTTCAGCCAAAAAAGATTTGGAGGGCTGAAATCAGCGCTTCTCAGATGACACATTGTGACCTCTTCTATTTTATGCAGCATGCATAAGTTACATTACGTAAACATGTTAGCAGTGTGTACCCACTTCATTGTGCCTAAAAATAACGCTAGAGTTGCAATAAGTGAAATTTGTTCAGCTGAAATTTAGAGTTGCCGAAGAATTTTTCTACGACTGGTTTAATTTATTATCTGAGAACATGACACTCTGAACTGCACATGGAGTTTAGTTCCCCAAATTTAATCACCAAATCATTGGCTAACTGTAAAACTTTTGGTGTTTTGGTAAAATAAAATAAAAAAATAAACAATTGGTGGATTACTACAGGTTTGGAACAACGTAAAAGCGAGTAAATGATGAGCATTTTGGGTGTTCGCTATGTGGCACTGATTTATATTTCACAAATAAAACGAGTATGTAAATATGCAGCTGTAGCCTTTTTTGGTTATCCTAAGTTTGGTTACGGTTGCAACACAAAACTGCAGCGCTTGCATTATAATCAACAGGCCTGTCTACACCGTTAACTGATGGCCTATTTCTATTTTTAAACACACTGCAGCTACTCAAGCTATTTTATTTTGCCGTCCAAAATAAAATGATTTACAAATAAAATGTTTGAATTGCTTGTGTATTGATCGTGTTAAATCTTCACAATCAGCGCTTCAATCTTTCAGTCTTTATTTATGTTCAAGTAACTTGACCTTTACATCAAAGAAAGTGCGATTTTCTCATCTCTTAATAGAGCTGCTATTTCCCTGATCTGCAAGACGAAAATTGCAGCTTTCAAAGAATGCGATCTCAGGCATCATTACTCCACTCAGCATGCGGTGCAGTCTGTTAGGTATGAGTCTGAGATGAACTGCTCAACTCCAAAAAGATCTAACCATGCATCATTAATTGTATATAGTTAAAATCCATAGTTGTAAAACCCTGTTGCCTGGTTTCACAGACGAGGCTTAAGCTAGTCCCAAAATAAAGTGTATGTTTGAACTGTCTTACCTGAAAGCAGCTTGCACTGACATATCTTAAAATGTGTAAGTGCCATTCTGCCCTACAAAGGCAAAAGACAGTAACTTCATTTTTGGTCAAAAATTAGTTACTGATATTTTTGGGACATTCAAGACCTCCTTTATCCTGTGGATAAGTATCTTGAGTCAAATCCGTTGTTTTTTTATTTTTAGTTGAGAAAATAATGGGTTGTCTTAACAGTAACTTCTAAAAGCACAGGAGAAACCAAGGCAGAACACCGTAACACCAGTTACCCTTCTTTGCCTTTTTTTTTTTTTTTTGAATGCTCAGATTGAGTTAGGATACTCTGCTATGTTTTGCCTTTGTTTAGAAGTCACTGTGCCATCCTGGAGTTATGGTATTCTGCCTTTGATTTACTGTCCATTAACGTTTGCTGCATTTAAATTACGGTGTAGCCTGTGTCATACATCTGTCACTGAAGCACTTCTGAATAAAAGTGTAGGTAAAGCAAATAATACTAATATTTACTAATAGCATTTAAGTATGGCCCATTGCTCTTGAAGGGAAATTATGGTTGAGATGGCTTTGAAACGCAGACATCAAGGTCAAGGTAAGAAATTGTGTAACACAAAAGATGCATTAGACAAACAAATTAGATAGATCGCACTCTTCTTCATTTAGCTGCACTTTTTGCAGACAATACAAAGGCAGAGTACAGTAACTTCTTAAAAGTGATCAAAAGTCAAGTTTGAGCTCAATATTTTTTTGTGTAGATCATTTTCATTACTAAACCATCTAATTGCCCGATTTCCAGTGTCCTACCTATGATTAATTTGGCTGGACAACAAAAAAATCGGACATCGGCAGACCGTCATGGTTACGGACATCGGCACAGACACCAACACGAAATCCAGCACGGACACCGGCACAGACTTGGACATAGGCATGACGAGACTCTGGTGTAGCGACCACAATGTGAGAGGACTCTGGCTTGGTTGGTACTGCAGGGTTCCTCAGTTGCTTCTCCCACAAAATGGATTTTTCCACTTGGCATCCCAGAGCGAATGGGTTCATGGACACAGACACACCCAAAATGCATCTAACTACTATTTACATTGCAAAGAAAATATTGCTATTTTTATACAGTAAAAAATTGCTATTTTTCCACAGTGTAAATAGTTGCTACTTACACTTAAACAAATAGCCGCTGCGTTAAAAACATTTACGCACAATTAGAGAAGAAAGCTGCCTTATGAATGGACCAGAATGGCAATGGTGGGCCTGGCACGGACATTGGACACCGGACACATTTTGGAGGCCTGCCTGAGCAATGCTGCAGTGAATTGAATGCCTAAGAAACCTACCTGATCACTATCAATAGAATTAACTGGCTATCTCCGGTCAACTCCATTCTTATCTTTTTTTTCAACGCATCTACTTCTCTGGTTTGTCTCTAATTGGCCTACATAACCAAGAAATGGCCCATGTTTGTGGATGATATACACAGCAAACATAAAAGTCAAATAAAGGACAATGAAAATTTCTTCTGGATAAGCCATGTTGTTTTGCAGTACATGACTTTCAATGATGGAAAGGTAATTATAATGTATTCCACCACAAGACACTTTTAGGCCTTCCTAATTTGTTTCTTTATAATTCTTCCTGTTTTGTAATCTCGAGGGATAGTGCTCTGTGGAGAATAAACCAAGCGATTTGACGGGAAGACCCTTTAGGTAACTTGCTAACATGGTGGGGGATAATGAGCTCACTGGCTTTATACCTTTTGTTCAAATTTCTTTCTTTTTTTAAAGCACTCAGACGAAGGAAATAATTGGCTTGTTCTTGTATCTGTTCATCAGTAAAGGAATATAGGTTGCCTTGCCAGTGAAATTCCCAATATTTATTTCTGAAAATGTGTGACTCACAGATTTTTTTGGTATTTTTGTTGTTTTCAACCAACAAACTATTAGCGATTGTTCATGTTTTGGTCTGCAGTGTAAATGGAGTTGCATGTAGGCTATTCAACATATAGGCCCCGTTTCACAGGCAGGGCTAGATAAAGCCAGGATTAGACCTTTTTCAATTAGGGCATTTAAGGATAGCTTTTATAAACGTGCCTTAGAAAAAAACACTACTGTGTGTCTTGAGACAAAACAATGGCACTGATATATTTTAAGATATGCTAGTGCAAGTTTCTTTCAGGTATAACAGCTCAGACATTCATTTTATTATGGGCACGGACATCGTGGACACCGGAACGGGCAGCGGTGTTGTTTCGACCGAATTTCGACCCCCGCCAAATTATTACCCCCCTAGTATTGGTTAGGTTTAGGATTAGTTGTGGGGGTGGGGTTGATTAGGCAATCAGGTGAGGGGGTTAATAATTTGGCTGGGGGTCGAAATTCGGCGCAACACCGGCACGAGTTTGCTGGCTTAAGCCTTGTTTGTCTGTGAGTGAAACCGGGGGATACGTTATTAAACTAGTATCATACATGGGAGAGCTCCGCCCACATCGGAATCTGATTGGTCCGAAGTATAAACTTAACTATGAAGAAAATAAGAAATGAGAAACAGTTTGAGATCGAATTAACGCTAGATGTTTTGATATAAATTACAGACATGGCATCTGAAGACTATAATTTCTCTCTTTTTTTTATTTATTCATAATCAAATGCAGCCTTGGTGAGCAAGAGACTTATTTTAAAAACATTAAAAACTTACCGATCCCAAACTTTTGAACGGCAGTAACTGTTACATCCTGGTCTATACAGATGTGTTAGTATCAATTAAATTGTCTCTAAATAGTCCTGACGAGCACATTTCCTGTGAGTATATAGCTAAAGACCAACGTCAGGCCAATCTGCCCTTTCAAAAATGACGCATTTCCTTTTTATGTCAGTCAGGATTTAATGTCGCCTAAGACCAAGACATATAGGCTACTGACATTAGGCTATGCTTTCTATTTGATTGGTCGACGCTGTTCATTCCCAGTGGTGCTGAAAGTCTGCATTATTTAAATAAGTAGAAACTTTAAACTTCGCTATGCTATTGTCTTTTATATAATAAGTTTCAGATTATTGTGTCTGATTATTGTATAGTGTGACTGCCCAAATTAGTCAGGAGATAGCCTGGGTCGAATATTAATTATTTTATTGTCAACTAGAAATGAGAGAGAGAGAGGTGAGAAAGATCACAACCACCTATTGGGTTGAGACGTTCAATGTCCTGTAATAATAATACGTTAATATACCATTTGTTTTGTGAAGAACAAAAATATCGTACTCGAGTCTACTCCGAAAATGGGGCTAGTCAGATCAGGAAATCGACTCTTTTAGAGTCGACTCTCCCCATAACGACTGCGCATGTGCTTTCAAAGATCCTCACCACATCACACAAGTGGAAGACGCCTGTCCCAGCGGGAAAACTAGGTACGTAGCCTATTATATGATTAATATGTATGGTCAGTCAAAAATATTTGATTTTATATCAAACAAATGTAACAGATAAAGTAACTATGTGTTACTTAAAGTGACGAATATGTGTTTCTGTGGTTTAATCGAGCAATGTTTAGCGTTTGCGGTAACGGTTGATTTTGTGGTTTGTTGAAGTGGATTAGGTCTAACGTTACACCTTTAAGTTCTAACAAACTGTTCTTTAAATTTAAAAGAGTAAATACTGCGTGACGACAGACTTGCTGTAAAATATTACGAATAAATTACTAAACGTGCACACATGCCTTATAATTCAACGGTTATTCTTCACTTATCATCAGTTATTGTTTTACCTCATGAATGCCCGAATGTCGAAACAAATGTTTCCATATCTAAAACACTCATGAGTCTGTAAAACAACATTTTACACCGTTTAATTAAACAGCATATGACTGTTATATTATATATATATAAAATATATATATATTTGTAAGACATTTTGGACGTACCTATTAAGAGTGCTTCTATATTTGTTTTCCTTATCCCTCGCTTTTTTCCCCATCCGCACCAGGGTAGGGTTGCACCAGTCGTTCGTAAGTTCTTTCTTAAATTGGAACGTAAAGTCCACACTAGAGGCTTAGTAACTACTAGCTAGTTTGTAACTAACTCTGAACTTTATTCCGTTGCACCATTTGTTCGTAAGGCAGAACATAGCTAGTAGGTCGTAAGCTCTCCGTAAAGTAATGCGTAGTCGCATAATATGACGTTTAGCCTCGATGATCCAATAGCAGCCTTCAAATACGTGAGCAGATGTTGTGTTGAAATGCTGTGAATTTCAGTTTATCCTTCATTCTTTTGCCTCACGTTACTAACGGTAAAAATAAGTTTCCATTAAATACGATACTTGATCATGAATAGCATAAGTGTTTTTATATGTAAATAACATTCAGAAACTGTATTTGAAATGAAATGAATAAGGATCAATAAATAAATATTGATGCAAAAAGCATAAGAAATTACGTTTATTGATTATGACTGATATTTGACATGCACAACATGGACCGATGCGCACAGCGGCGTGCTGTTTAAGACGGGTTCGTGTTAAAGATAGCCGCTAACAAAGTAATCTTTTCACATAATGTTCTCTCTCTTAAAATGTAAGCGAGTGTAAATGTCAGCATAATCATATATGTCTAAAGAATTGAAGTCTGTCAGGTAAAAGAAGAGCTTATTGATGCAGTTCAGTCTGCCTGATATTTTATTCCATCCGTTACTCCTGATCGGAGGCTGCCGTAAATATTTAGTTTATACGTAGAGTTACGATTCAACTAAGTTTAATGGTGCAACGCAAAAATATTTAGAAGTGCGTAAGTCGTAACTTAGTGTCCATTTACGTCAAAACTAGGCTAAGTTATAACTTACGCACAGCTGGTGCAACTGGCCCCAGTTCAGTTGTTTGGCTACAGGACAAAAAACCTTGAACAGATTCTCCATATTGTTTTTTTCATGGTGTGTCCCTCCACTGATGGATAATCTGTTCACCTTAAAAAATAAAAGGTAATATCAGAACAAAACACAAATAATATACTTTTTTTCAATATTTGCTTCATTACAATTGTTAAACCTACAAATGTCAATGATTCTTACCATCTTTTGCATCATCCCTCTTTCAGATAGGCTAATTGTCTTTCCAGATTGTCTAGTTCTTCCATGAATGTGAGAGGAAAGACATCATCCTCACTGTCCACCACCAGCATTGGAACATTGGAACGGCTGTTATCTGCAAGGGACTGGACCACTGAAGTCAGGTGATTGATCTTTATGTCCAGTTCATGTAGTGTCTCCAGAATTGCCCTCTCAACAGCTGCAATACAGTAGGTTTATCTGGGAGAGTATCTTTATTAAACTTAAAAATGTATAATTTTACAAATTTAGAACTTCAATTTAACGTACGTGTACATTGATCAGAGATGCAACTCCATCGTCTCACACCAGAAGCACCTGCAAGCACAAAAAGCTCTTAACAGGGTTCCTACACATTTTCCATTTCAAAATTACATACTTTTCCAGCCTCAAATTTCCAAACCTTTCTGTAGATTTTCAGACCATATTTAAAGTGCCCCATTATGTTATTCGAATATTCCCTTTGATGCAATGTGTAATGCAGCTTTCTGCAAAGTTATGAAGACGAAAGAGCACGTGATAAATAAAGTTATTGTTTCTCAAAAGAAAGAATTGACTCTGAACCGCCTAAACGAGTCGTCAGGAATTCGAATTCGAATCGGGACAGTACCCACTTTATCACTAAGTATGATTATTTAATGATGTATATATTTCTACCGGGTGTTCAAAATATGTAGTTTTGTGTTTTATATTGTGTAGTTCTCCGGCTAACCGGCTAACTCGCGTTAATGTTACATTAGTCATTCGGCTAACATATGCAGTATTATTAATACAGTTAATGATACAGTTCCCACATGTGCACCACAATAAATTAAAAATATAATCGGTTTGTTGATGGACATACACTTGTTAATGCTTATGGTGAGGAATTACAGCTGCAACATCTCATAATGTACCTCAAACTGAGTAGTGTATCACTGAGAAACGTCCTGCTCGAGTCGTCCTTGCGATGGATTTTCGAGTTGAATAACTAGTTCTTCCAATGTCTCATCATCAGAATCGTGCTCGGATTGATATGGTAAAATCGACGTCAAAGTTACTGTCTTTACAGTGTGTACAATCGCTGAGGACTGAGGAAGCCTCCGGAGCTGGAATTCAGTTATGGTAATAATAAGACAATATAGGGCTGTTACCTAGGTTGGGCTGATCAAATTAAATCATTTAAACTGAAAAATTACAATTGCATTACAAAATGTTAGGAGATTGTTTTAAATATACAAATAGGAAACGTTTGAAAGAATGATCCTTTTAAACATAACACTAAACCGCCAGCAGGAGGCAATAGGCAACCGTCTTAATGAGCAGGTCATTGATTCATTCATTTAAACGATTCGTTCAAACGACTGATTCATTCATAAATGAGACAGGTGTTATGAATGGGTCATTGAATCTTTGACTCAACCGATTCTTTCAAAATGCTGACTCATTCAGTAAAGAAAAAACACGGCTGAGTGTTGCTGTGAGATGCGTTATGGTTCTGCTGTGATCTTTGTTTGGAACTATTTTCGCTGCTGAAACAGAACAAAAACAGTCAATGTTGCATCTAAAATGTAAGTGACTTAATTTGAACTGTTTATTGAACTGTTGTATGAAATCAATGTCACATTTTCACTCGTGATGGTATCAAGGTTATAATCGTTAACGAAAACGAACGAAAAAACGAAAACTAGGTGCGAAAAAACATTGTTGTTAACTGAAATAAAAATAAAAACGAGGCATTACAAAAAAACGATAACTAACTAAAACTGTAATGTGTGTTTGGCAAAACTAACTAAAATAAAATAAAATTATAGAGTAAATGTCCTTAGTTTTCGTCTTTGTCAAGGTCTTTCATTTTTTAATGCTATTTAAAACACGCAGCGTATTCCCTGCTCACCCTCCGTCTCTCTGTCACTCATGCGTCTCTCACATGCGCGCGCACACACACACACACACACACACACACACAGCCCCTCCCCTCCGTGCACACCGTCTCCATGAGAACGAGTGTTCGTTCGACGTTGCAAGTACGCGAAAGGTTGGTATCTCCATCTCGTGAACACCTTTACACAATCACACATTAAAAAGTGGTATAAAAATATTTTAAATTCTGAATATAATTTTGTCAGTGTGTTAATGTTGACCCGAGAAGCGATTGCGCCTTCTTTAGAAAGTTAACTAGTCGCAAGTTTAAAGTAAAATGCACTTTTTGGTTGTGGTTGTCGATGTCAAAACACTATAGGCTATAAGCTGTGATTCAAATATTAAATAATGTTACGTCATTTTTTTACTTTTACACTGAATGTTTGCTGCTTCAATCCAGATGAGTAGGCTATTGACTATATAGGATAAATTAAGTATAGGGTGTGAAAATTGTACAGCTGTGGTATTTGTATAGGGTGTGATTTCTGTATAGAAGATGTGTAGATTTCTGGTACGGCGTGTTGATTTTGTAAGAGGTGAAGGAATTCCAATGGGGTGTGAATTTTTTCCTAAAATTGTATGACATTTTTGTTGAGTTAGTATTACACAATACTTTTTCTGACCTTTTTGAATCTTGCCCCTGACAAATAACCCAAATTACAAAAAAAGACTAAAACTAACACTAAAACTAATAAAAACTAAACTAAAACTAAGCATTTTCAAAAAATAAAAACTAAACTAAACTAGCAAACCCACTTTAAAAACTAATTAAAACTAAACTAAATTTGAAAACAAAAAGTCAAAACGAAATAAAAATAAAAACTAATGAAAAATGCAAAACTATAATAACCCTGGATGGTATTCATCTGCAGGCTGCAATCAAGTGCATGACAATCACAGAAAATCACAGAATTTAATCTCTAAAAGCATAAAAAGCTTTCTTGTCCTATGCTGCATTATAGAAGTACAGGGGATATTCACTAAGGTTTAGCGATGAATAGTATGCCTCATGCTACAGTGTTATAAAAGATAACAGGGAAGGTTCAAAAAGGCAATAGGAAAAATAAAAAGTTTGATCGCTTTAATGATGTCTCCGAAAGCTAACTGTAGCCTTGTAGTCTGTAAAGTCTCACACAACCAAATTAGCTTTAGTCCACTGGTGTTTTGAGGTAGTTCTTAGAAGATGAACCATACAATTGGTTGGTTAGGATGCAAATATTCAAATATACCCCATAGGGAAAAGGCATGAATGTCTGTAGTCATATAATTGTGTTTCCCAAATGATACTTGACACTGTAACAAGTGTAGCAGTGTTGACATGAAGTCAGTGATGTCAGCTGCATTTCTTTCTAGCAAAAGAGATTGAGTATTTGTCCTCTGTCCTTAAATCCATCAAATTGCATTGACTTGAATAATAGATTGTCTGTCAGGCGTCCTGATGTCATTTTTTTTTGTCAATATTGAAGCAGCTTGTGTGTTGTGGTACGCTATGGGAGTTGCTGCTCAGTACATGCCTGCTGAATTATTCTGAGCACAAAGATAAACGCATCCAAAATGTCTAATTTGGAGGCATGCTGACTGGTTTGGTAAGGAAGCATGAATGTTGATCAATGGGAGCTGTGTTGCTAAAATAGAAAGAGGATCAATAAAGTAAGCAATGTTTGCTTACAGAAGCTGCACGGTTTTGCGGTACAGTTTGAATATGTCAAAAAGAGACCAATGGAGGTTTTTCTTATGATATTTGTTTGATTGATGTGCATTGTGAAGGTCACAAGACCTTGAATGCTTGTAAACAGGTACTCTAGCTGGAGAGTGCTTGTTCTCTAGCCATACTAGGAACCAGCCACTTTCCATTTGTAATGTACAACAAAAAATGAGATGGAGCTCTGAAAGCCTAACCTCATGGGCAACATCCATTTCAAGTGCATGTTAAATTTATTCCCTCCTGCTATATGTGAAATTTTGCTTGTAAATTTAAACTGATAACACCTACAGCCGTTTACCGTTTTTTTCTCAGTTTCAGTCCCAAATGTCTGAAACTAGCAAGGAAGAACACTTTTAGGGCCGGTTCACACAGAACGTGTTTTTGCTGTTAAAACTGCGAGACGCAGGTCAGTGGAACGGAAAAAAGCGAAAGGTCTAGAAATGCGGTTTAAAAAATAAAGTTGAACTTATTTTAACTTGAGAATCGAATCATGACCCGAATCAATTTTAATCAAATCATGAGATTCCAAAAGATTCTCACCCCTATAAATTATTCATATTAATAAATTATTAAATACAATTAATAATCAAATTAAATAATAATATAAAATAAATTATTGAATAAATCACATTTTATTCTCATTCTTGTTTTAAAAAAACTGCTAAACAGGTCATTTTATAACTTCAACTGTATAATAATGAAATGCTAAAGGTTGTTGGAATTTAGTATGTCTGCTATTATGGGCCGAATATAACTTGGATAGAAAGAAACTAAATTCTCAGAAAACAAGTGAAATATGAAACTGAATAAAGGCCATATACTGAACCATGAAAAATGAGAGTGCAGAACATTTAATATTCCTCTGGTGTGTCATTCATTTCAGTGCAAGACCTGGTGACAAAAGACATTTTAGGTATTTGTCAAAAGCTTTAGGGATTGCAGTGTCCCCACCGACCTGCAATAGTTCCCAAGCATCAGAGAACAAGCTTGCTGGAATCACTTACTCCATTCACAGCTGGTGGTCTAGTCATGCTACGTTTAAGGCGAGACACCCTAGATGAATAGGGTAAAAAGATAACTAATAAATATCACCATTCTTCACCAGTTGATTGATTACAACAATAACTGCAAACATTTTTTGTTTTACAAGTTTTCTGAAATGTTATGTTTAAATATGCAAATTAGGGGTTATCTAATTAAATATGCACTAATTTGCATACATTTCTAGAACAAAAATCTGAATACCAGGTTCAGAATTCATGTTTCTTTTTTTATATATTAGTCAAAGGGTTTTACAGAGGGAATTTTGGATATCTCTATTTATCACAAATTAGAAAATACTGTCAACAGCCAAAAATAAATACATTTTCGCAATTTTTTTAGGAATAAAATGTTGTATAAAATCAGGAAAATTATATATGAACAAACCCCTCAGTGAAAACCTTCAGAATATAGACTGTAAAGTTTGGTGTATGTAAGTGTTACTGAAGTGGAGATTTCTGGCTCAATGTAGGAGGAAAAACTCATTTTGAGAAAGCGGCCTTTAAAGATATACAGTATACTGTAGTTGAAATCTACTGACGCAAATAGATGAAGTGCTCTAAAAGATACAGTTAAAAGTGTATTTTGGATGTTTTCTGTCCACAAGTCTGAAAAAACAATTTTTGAAAAGCACAAAAAACCCCAAATCTCAAAATTGACAGATGGATGAAAAAACACAGTTTTTGCCTGTGATGTCTCGCCTTAATTTTAGAAAGAGCACATTCTTTGTTGCATCGAGCCAGCAGATAGATAGATGTTTTCGCTTAGGTGAGGAACTGCTGCTGTTGTTATTTTCAAGCCATTATACAAGCTCAAGTTTTGATGGTGTCCTTAAAATTGAAGTGTATATTTTTTGTGATATTAAAATGCTTTCTCCTCTGCTTTATTTTACCCCAAACTGTTGAAATATTGTGGTGCTGTCTCCTTCCAGACACAGCAGGTGTACATGATTTCACCAATAACATCATGTTAGGGATAGGGGTAACTCATGGGTAGGTGTAGGGATTTTTCAGACTTTTCTGAAAAATATTTTGATTTTTCAAAATAGGTTGATCCAGGAACATGACCTGGAAAAATCACAGTGACCAGACACAGCAACATATTTTTAAGCAATGTTGTGGCAGAACTAGGGCTGCAGCTATCGACTATTTTAGTAATCGTGTATTCTACCGACTTTTCCATCGATTAATCGGATAAAAAAAAATTGTATTAATAAAAATAGATCCAAGTGAACAACAGCCTTTAAAATGACTTTGTTGGCATTGGCAAATCTAACTAACTCTGTCTGACATTTCTTTATACCTTTAGTACAAATAGCATATTATGTAGTATAAAAGTAGTATAAACAAAATGCTATTTCTTGCTGTTCATTCCTAGTGCTAACAGTATCTTCCTCTATTTACACTGTGTAAATAGCACCATTCATAAAAAGGCAACTGTCTTTTTTTTTTTTTTTTTCAAACCTGTCTTTTGCAAATTTAAAATTAAATTGTTTCTAAAGATTTTCACATCATGTTGCTTTGTCGAGGAGAATTTCTGGTAACACTTTACAATAAGCACCTATTATTTAACATTATAGTTGATCCATTAACTTACATTAATACGTAATACATTTGTTACAGTAATTATTAATCTGTTAACATTATTTAATAAAAATACCACTGTTCATTGTTAGTTCATGCTCAAGTCTGTTAAATATTAACCGATAAAACATTTGATTTTAAACATATATTAGTAAACGTTGGAATAATAATAAATGCTTTAGAATATTTTTTTCATTAGTGACCTACATTTGTTATTACAAATGTGACCCTGGATCACAAAACCAGTCATAAGTCGC
This sequence comes from Abramis brama, assembly GCF_963993115.1. NCBI lineage: Eukaryota > Metazoa > Chordata > Actinopteri > Cypriniformes > Leuciscidae > Abramis > Abramis brama. Next base: position 16,970,587 of record NC_139969.1, on the reverse strand, counting down.
ACGGGTATATTTGTGGCAATAGCCAACAATACATTGTATGGGTCAAAATTATCGATTTTTCTTTTATGCCAAAAATAATTAGGATATTAAGTAAAGATCATGTTCCATGAAGGTATTTTGTAAATTTCCTACCGTAAATATATAAAACATGTATTTTTGTGAGTGAATGCAGCACAACCGTGAACATAAATTAACAACTTTAAAGGAGATTTTCTCAATGTTTCGATTTTTTTGCACCCTCAGATTCCAGATTCTCAAATAGTTGTATCTCGACCAAATATTGTCCTATCATAACAAACCATACATCAATGGAAATTACTTCACCATGGCATTACTTCACTCATTTATTCAGCTTTCAGATGATGTATAAATCTCAATTTCAACAAATTGACCCATGTGTGTGGTTTTGTGGTCCAGGGTCACAAATTAACAATTTGTGGGTAACGCTTTACAATAAGGTCTCATTAGTTAACAATAGTTAATGTATTAGTTAACATGAACTAACTATGAGAAATATACTTTTACAGCATTTATTAACCTTTGTTAATGTTAGTTAATAAAAAAATAATATTCATGTTAGTTCACAATGCATTAACTAATGTTAACAGGTACAACTTTTGATTTTAAAAATGTTGAGATTGACATTAATTTAAGATTAATATATGCTGTAGAAGTATTGTTCATTGATAGTTCTTGTTAACTAATGTTAACAAATGAAACCTTGTGCGTTACCAAATTACCATATGTAGTGCCTTGAAGATCAATCTGCGAAGGGCAGTCCAGATCAAAGTCAATGTCGTTTTGAAAAAAAGTGTTTTTTTCCACACTTCATAATTCCGTGTTTGCATATATGCTCTCAAAAATGCATTATAAATAAGATGGACTTCATAGAGGTAACCACAAAGCAGTTTGAGGTAATTTAATTAGCCTTTTGCGCGATTGCTCGCTCATGAACAGAATAAACAAGTAAAGCGCTCCAGGGATGAGATGGAGATTGCGAAAGGTGCCTGCACTGAAGTGGGCCCCGCTTCAGAATCACGATGACTATTCATCGATAGCGGCCCCTGAGCAGTGAAGGGTAAGAGCAGTGCACTCTGGGAAGGAAAACCATCCACCCCAGAATTGGAATATTATTCCGCTGCATGCCTCCAATAGACTGCAGTTTCCTTTCTGAAGTGCGTTAAGCCTCACAGCCTCTCTGAATTCAATCAGTCATCAGGGCTGGTGGCAGGTTAGTGCTTCTCTCTATTGATTTCAACTGGGAAGTCAGCAGCTGACAACATGCATTTTCAATCTCGACGGCTCTTGTGCTTCTGTGAAAAGTTGCATAAATAATACATCCAATGAGTTTTCATCAGCCGCTGTATTTCTGTGGGCGCAACGCATGCCGTGACGAAGCCAAAAGATGTGCATCTAGAATGGTTGAAAAGAGCTTCACTTTTTCTGCCACCATCAAGATCATGTACTGCAGCGATGTTTTTGTTTTAAGATACATCAATACTTAATTTCTGAGGTGTGAAGAGGGGTAATGAATAGTTAATATTTCTTCCATTCACTGACAGTGATTAACTAGAATTATTACTAGAGTCCTTTACCACCACATGCAACACTCTCCGTCTGCGGATGATGGATGACAGATTCATTCGGAGACTTAAACGCCCCAGACATCCGTTCAATGAGATTTCATCTGCCAAAGGCATCCTCTTCTATTTCTCCATTATAAGTGGACATTTTTCATATTGGTCTGATTTGTCTATGGAAGATGCATTAACTCATTGAGATTTACAATGGAATACAAACGGTAAGAGCGATGACCCCGGGGACATGCTGGATTTCTATACACACTATAAATCTGGTGGTGGGAACAGCGTGGCAGACAATATTAAAACACTGCTGAAGCCATCACACCTTATCTGGGTTAACCTTGATGTTGTGTCATCTTCCTCGCCATTCTGGTTGCCGTTAATGAAAACTTCAACAGCAAGCTAAATTGTGAATGTGTGTTTGTCACATTCTGTCTGTTTCTAATTTACATGTTCTGCTTTATCACTTCTTTAATGGTGTAACATTCATGTGTTTTAACATAACTGTGGTATGAAGCAGGTCGAGATTGCTAATGAGAGACGGATATCAGCGCGAGTCCCGCGAATATAAAGGAATGAGGACACTTCATTCGACCAAACTACACGCAAGTGCTGAATTAATACTCACACAGGTCAGTTTATTTGACGAATTAAACTTGTGAGGTAACGCAGCGCTGTTTCACTTGGTCTAACGTTACACTATCATACTAAATGGCATTTGAGTGTGTTGAAAGTTATAATGTTATTCTATGTGTAGGTTTGTTGGCTATATGCGACTAGCAGTAAGCTAGATCAACATTAGAATAACATGCTGACATCATATTCTAACATTTCATCATGTTGAGCAATATAACATTGATTTGTAAATTTGCTCACCTTTCTAATAAAGTACATGCAAGAGCCGCATCTCTGTCAAGTCATGAAGCTCTGTCAAGTCTAAGTTTGCCGCGAAGCTCTCACCATCTCGAAAACGCCACGCCAATATTGATCCTCGCTTTAGTTCTCCTTTTGTCCTAAAGGCTGCTTGTCATGATCCATAATGTTTGAACGAAACAACAACAGCGTGCCGCTAAACATTACGCAGTTGTCCACATATGTTGCCATGGTTACTATGGCAGTACAAGCGGAAACCATAGGCGGAAACCAGGGATAACGCGGCTATTACATCATTGACAGGCGACAAGTGACAAGGGACGGGCACTATTTAAAACTGTGAATTTCTCTGAATTTACAAATTCTTGGAAACATTTAGGATAATGTAAGTACACAATTGAAAGAAATGTATAACACTGTGCAAGTGGTTTTTGGATATTTTGATACAAAATTCTTACATATTGTACTTTAATTTACACAATTTAAAATATGTTAGTATTCACTGCTATTCAAAGTATAGTATCCAATATATGCCATTCATATATTTTTTAGTTTTTTTTTTTCTTTATCACTTTTTTAAACAGAAAATCATCACATGCAAATTGCATTTTTTTTTTCTATGCAAGTAGCATAATAAATTATTCCTTTAAATTGCTGTCTCGAATTACTATAGAAAAATCTGCACTATATATATATATATATATATATATATATATATATCTCACATGCTGCCCACAGTCACTAATTACTAGACAACCTAATCCCCATATCTAATCCTCCTGCCATTTTCTCTGGTAGGGTTGACCTCTATCACAGATAAAGAGGCCACCTGATTTTCCATTCCTCATTAATAGTCCTGAGCCCTGATAAACTCTCTGTTTTAAGACAGTTCAGACGGTTCAGACAGTGAACCTTGACCTGTGGAACACAGTATTCAAGTGTTCACGTTTACCAGATGAATCAGAGAGGTCTCAGGGGAGCGATGCATTATCTATAGAGGGCAGTATTGACCTGGTGACAGCCATTGAAAGAGGGATTCTGAGTGGCTCAATGAGTAATGTAATTTTTATTCTACATTGTCAGCAATGAAAGGACTGAAGGTACTGTGATGGTGCCATGGTGAAGTAATGGTATCATCAGATGGTAATGGACGCAGGATTGACGCCATTTTTAATGACTTTCAATTGGTCGTACGGTCTAAGACTAACCAGGCACAGGCGTGATAGGTTTTCAGTATTTTGTCCACAGTCCACACATAGTACTTTTTTTTGCTTGTACTGTTTCAGCTATTCACTGCAGGTTCCTTAGTGGCCTTTACCTTAAGCTTTAAGATCTTGGGGGAGAATCTGCTAGGCTTTCCATAATAATGCATAGGCTTGCATCATAAAGCAGAACCACCACAACTCCCAGTGATGATGTCCGAAGTGCTAATTAAGCTAATAAATCACTGACACATTGTGCAGTAGTTGAGACAGTGAGACAGCTTTTGCCATTAAGCATGCAGTCTGTTGGTGTTATCTGGTAAGGTCACTTGAAATTAATTTTTGTCACGAGTTGTTGTATATCTCCCAACATGATTTGATGTTAGCTTGAAGAATTGAAGGTGCAGGAAATGCTAATACAAAATTATTAGTTCAATTTGAAACTGTACTAAAATGTTTAGATTGTAATATAATTGGTTAATTGTACTAAAATAAAATGGCAGGCTATAAGTCTAACAAAATTAATTCAGGTTTAGGCTTAAAAGAAGAGCAAAAAACTAAAAATAACAATAACCTTCAGTAAGATTTTGAAAGACATTAATACTTCAGCAAGGACACATTAAATTGATCAAGAGTGACACTGAAGACATTTATAATTTCCCATAAGGTTTTCATTTCAAAGGAATGCTGTTATTCATAAAAGAAAAATGTATCACAGTTTCCTCACATTTTAGGCAGCACATCAACATGATAATAATATGATAATAATAAGAAATGTTTATTCAGCACCAAATCAGCATATTAGAATGATTTAATACTGGAGTAATACGGTAGTGTATAGTTTCAGAAATATATTTTCTTTAAACAAGTATCATCTTTTACACAATTTTTGCATCTCAAAAGTTTCTTTTCTAACTATATTTATATTCTATCATAGTGGTTCTCAACGGGGGTGGTACCGCCCCCCAGGGGGCGTTCAGAGAACAACGGGGGGCGTTGGAAGCAATATTTTTGAAAGGGGGGCGTTCAGGCGTTAATGGGGGGCGTTCGCGAGTTTAAATATGTAACGCAAATTTTTGTTCATTTACTTTTATTCATTTTAAGCATTTAGTAATTTAGCTGTAATAAACACTTTAAGTGGGCTATTTAAAAAGTGTTAGGACTGTCGGTACACGATCCGCAGGTGGAACGGATCGTGTACCGACAAGGACTATGTTTTTGTTAAATTATGTTGTAAAACATATGCGCAGAGTGTGATATCCATCATATTGTGTGTGCACGCGCATCTATGGTGCGCGTGAAAGAATACCTCAGCAGCACAAAAAAAAAAAAAAAACATTCGTCCGCACCCGCTCTAGTCCTGACCGCAAGTCGACCGTCAGTGTTGTTGGTAGGCACTACGCAGGTTTTTTTGTATTCATTTCTATTGCATTACGATTGAAAGCAGTATCAATAATGTCAAAAATATGATGTGCAGTCAAGTTCGGGTATGTGCTGTGAGTGTTCTCACCGCGCGCGCTTGTTTTTTTTGACGACTTGATATTATTTCTTATTCAAAAGTTTAGAATGCCTAACATTCTAAAATCTTCCAGTTAAATGCGACATGTAGCCTATCGTTAATTTTGCAACGACTCTATTATTTGTCCAGTCATAGACCAGCGCTCAAGCACTGACTAGAATCCAGCGCTGACAAGAATCAGCATTCACGCGCTCAGAAATGTGTTTCGCGCTGACAACAATCCGGTGGTGCAGAATCACGCAGCGGAGGAATGGAAAGTTGACAAGCCATTAAAAAGTATTGACTTAAGAAACACTTATATTTTTTTCTAATATTTTCAATAAATCATGTTCCCATTCACTCTGCGACGGATTTTAAAATTAATTAAACTTTATTCTATTTATAAGGTAAAACTTTTACATTTTTAGGCATTAACTAATTCAAATCCCTAATGCCAAAATGTTTTCTTTGTTCACCAAGTAATTTACTGGTCAGGCATTATTGTTAACTGGCAAGACAGTAAGGAGAAAATGACAATTTGATGGATAATTTAAATATATTCTGCAATCACATTTTGGTAATTTATTCATTCTGCCATCACATCTGAGCACGAAACGCTGCTTGGGTAGTTTCAAGATATAAAAATAATTAATAATATAATAATAATTGAATTGTTCATATGCGTTTTATCTTGTTAGAAGATTTTTTACCGATTATGAACACAAATTAATCACAACAAACCAAATTAATTGTAATTGTATTAATTATACCATTGATGAAAACAAGCTGATACCAAGGTATTTTAGGCCTACAATTCTAACATAATTTTTCATGAAAAATCATGATTGTATTTATTTATTTTTCGAAAGTAAGGTTAATGTAAGCAGCTTCTTGCAATACTCTCCTAAATGCGTAATTAAACCTAAGTGCAAACATTACCGCTTTAATGACCGTCCTTTATTTTTCAGTGCATTTGTTTTACAACATATGGCTATTACTGTCATGTGATTAATATTATAACTATTATGTAGTAGTGTAATGTAGACAGACACAACTAAAAGAGGTTTGAATTTTTCTTTGTTTAATTTGCACACTGAATATGGGTTGGCACTTTTAATTTTGAACTCTCAAAGTGCACCAGATTGATGAATTTAACATTAAAATGCACAAAATTTTCTTAGGGGGGGCATGCCCCCGAAACCCCGTAGAAGGCCTGAGGTCCACTCACCACAGATTTACCAAAAATCCTGTGAGAAACACTGGTATTGCTATGCCAATGCAGTTTATAACTTCTTTTTGGATTAATCACTGTGGAGTACAGTTCAATTGTATTAATAAAAGACAATTTTGCACTTATTTCATCTGTTAACTCTCACTCGTTCCAGGTCACTCATTATTTTGGGGGTGGGGGGCGTTCAGGGATTTGGATATTGGATAGGGGGCGCTGGCCCAAAAAAGGTTGAGAACCACTGTTCTATCACTAGAAAACGGTACAAAAATACTGATTAAGATGTTTTTTTTTGCAGTGTGCACAGACTCAACAACAGTACTGTGGATAACAATGCAGAGGAGAGCTTTTCTTGTTTGTGATGACAGGTGCTTGGACTGTTAATAGAGAGCTTGGGCACTGTCAGACACATTTCAAGGCCACGTGGTCCACTGATGAGTATCTTGGGAGCTTTCAATGCCTTCCAACAAAGCCTTCCCTACACCATCTAAAGCACCACACATCCACATCCTGTTAGCGGTCATTGGCAGCTAAAGATCACTGGTTTTCTGTTGTAAACAACACATTGATTTCTCACCAAAACAATTTGCATAAGTGACAAATCCAGGACAGGTGTCAGATAAGAGTAAAAATCATATAACCTACTGAGCTTAAGGCTAAAAAAAACAAAAACAAAGGAGAACACAAACGAAATGATACAGGCATTTGCATATACATTGAAATCTTGTTTTCCCAGACGAGTCTTAGACAATGGGCACAATATAATTTAGATTTTTAAATTAGCATTATTTGTATTTTTCTGAACTTTTGTTATCAATTTTGTTTGAAGAAAGTGAGTTTCATAATTAAAATATATTTTTTTATAAGCATTAGGCCCTTTCTGGCCACGAGAGAAGTGAAAGGCAGATACAGAATGACAATAAGATGTATTTTCAGCGTGGCTCTAAATGTAATGTTGAGTTTTGTTTTCCCATATTCTGCCATTCCAAGAGAATAAAAGGTGAATTTATTGTTGTGTACTAAAGGGAGACTGATAGAGGAATAAAGTCCAGAGAGTAAAAGGGCAAACGGTAAGAGCAGAGAGAGTAATGAGGTCCAAAGGTCCTACATATTCTCATGGCGAAGATAATTATCTGGCTGCATGGACAAATCTCTCATTTAGGGATTTCTAATAGGTGAATTCTGCTTACATTAAAAGTATATCAATGCTGTAAATAATTCCCTGACATTACTGTGTTAATTGGATGCTGTAAAGGTGAGGTTACTCATTTTAAATTATCTGCGGCTTAAAGAAAGCATTCATTAGAGGTTTGGCAATTTCAGACCCCCCCCCCCCCCCCCCCCCCCAAAAAAAAAACTGTAATACAAACATCTATATAGTGTAATAGTGTAACCATTTTCTAAGCACATAAAGAACACATCAAAATTATGAAAGCAGATTAATTTTTAAATTTGTCGTCTTTCACTCAAGCATTAAGCCATTCAAACACATTTCCTGACAACTGTTTCAATATTTAGATGTAGTGATAAGCTTAATCAAGCCTCTACACTGAAAATGCTTTCAATGACATCTAAAATCTTACAAACAATGTCCCTCTCTTCTCTTGACAGTTTTTCAATAAGGCGGTTTATTGGAGAGCTTATAACAAACTCATTATCATTATCTTTTATAATCGCAAATGTTTATTCTGCTTAGTTGAGCCACATTCCTCTATGTAAGCTGTTACATTTACACAGGAGTCCGTTGCAGAGCGACAACGGTCCCTGCTGGCATCTGTTAGAGAGGCTTTTAAAAGTAGAAAAAAATGGTACAAAGTGAGTTTTAAACTCATTAGGCATTTATTTCAGAGCTCCCTTTCCCTCCCATCAACTTCACATCCCCTCAGTCCAACCCAAGACAGGCAGGTATGAGCGAGGGGGACTAGAAGCCTTTCATCGACTGCTTATAGGGATCAGATTGGAGAGAAGTATTTAGAAATCTCAATGGGCCTTGACTCCCGGGAGGGGGCGGGGATTGGTTAGCCGTGAAGGCTTTTGTTATTGTTGATGTTTTTAGAAGGTTTTTTTGATGTTCTTTTCTTTTTTTTGCCCTCCGTCTCAACATGAGATGCAGGCATCCATCATGGCTGTTCTCTCATATTGAGAGCAGACTCTTGTTTGATGGAGCAAAAAGATGTAGTCAGTTTGTGAAAATTGGTCACGTAGTATTTTCGTAGACGATGCAACCCGAGGTGTGCTAACTCTCTTTTCTCGTCATTTCTCTTTCCATCAGTGTTTGAGCATTTTAATTGGCTCTGTGGGGTATATGGAGAGTCAGAGTACAGCTCATTTAAAGAAGATTGCATTCTATAGGTTTATAGTAAAGTGTAAAATGGCTGTGAACGATTTTAGAAGAATGAACACACACTGTGTTGGTTTCAACATTGGTGGAACTGCAGCTGGTCATTTACACCGTGTGCTAATCAGATGCAACAAGGACATTTTAGGTGCATTTACACTGCAGGTCTTGATGCCAAATTCCGATTTAAAACATTTTGATGACCAGCTTACATCTTCTTTTAAAAGTGACCCATATCCAATATCTGCATTTACACTATACACTTGGCGAAACAACCCAAGGTAGACATATCAACTCGGAAAATCTTAGGCTGAAAAGGAAGTAAAAAATTACATGATTTGCAATGGACGCAGATTTATTCATAAGCTTTTGCTTTCCGTACCATCTTTAAAGGTCAGCAAAACATTGTTGTCTTAAGTGGGTTGAGTGTTTGAACCGCACTGAATTTTTCAGTCTTTACTCTAAATGACTCAGAGAAACTTCACTATATGCTCGGAAAGGATGAGCTGCAAAATACCTTACACACCATACCAATCCATTGTATTTGTTTTTATTGTTTTTATTTTATTTTATATTGTATTTATATTTTATATACATTGTATTTATAATTAATATTAGGATAAACCAGATATATTATCTTCTGTTATAATTATTATTATTGCTATTATTATTACCTATTATCCGACTGCGCGAGACTTGTCTTTTGTGTGCATGTGCTTGTCAAATAATGTCAAACATTTTGTTAAAGATTATAACAACTTTAACAAAAAACAAAAAAACAAGTGTGAGTGTGTATCTGTGAGTGAGAGTTTGTGAGTGTAGAGAACAAGTTCTGACGTTCAAACAAATCCTGTTAGGTTTTCTGATTTGTATTTTTCTTAATTTTTTATAAATTATTTATTGTTCTGACAGCTCAGGTCCCTTTCAACAAAATATACATCTTTTTGTGCACTTTATTTAAAAAAAGCCTATATATTTGGCAGGTGTAAAGCATGTGTATGTTTTTTGTGTTTTTTTTATTACTTTAACAGCTCAGGGATGTTCAAGGAGAAACCTGTTTGTGCACTTTGCACTGAATTTGCACTGTCAGTTCTGTTTTTTAATAAAGGGTTGGAAATGAATGTTGTTGTTTTTTTAATCCGATTCACCGATTAATCGGAAAAATAATCGACAGATTAATCGATTATTAAAATAATCGTTAGTTGCAGCCCTAGTCCGCTTATATGGCAGATGCAAATGCACGTATTTGATTCATATTAGATTTATTTCCACTTATGAATGAGGCCTGAAACTGATCTGAGAATATCGGAATGCTTTTTTCCTGCTTACACGTTTGTGGGTCATATCCAATCTGTGCCACATGGGAGAAAAAATTCGGAATTGGGTCACTTCAAATGTAAATGCCGCCTTTGTCAGTTGTTAGTTTCTGGATACTTTCCACTGATCTATAGAAATCTATAGTAGAGAACTGTATATATCTGTGGTACCCTGGCCTAAACTTTTGTTATTATTTTAAGGAATATCATTCAACCAAGATATTTTTCATCCATATTTGAATTTTTACAGTATTCAAGTTGTGCAGCACCTTATTTGAAAAATGTGTTTTGTTTTTTTGGGGTTTTTTTGTAAATTAATTGTAAACCTCCCCAAAAAACTTCTATTTTATGTCAGACTGCACAGCATATTGCACTTGTAATGTGATTTCACTTATGACCTGTTTTTGTTACACTGAATTTAGTGCTCATAAAATGCTTGTTAAGATTTAGACATATCTAAAAAAAAAAGTTGCTTGAGAGACTTGCAGCTTTACTTTTGACTGTAATACATTATCCAGCCATCATTATTTTGGAGATACGTCTATTCCACTACCATCAAATGCATAATTTACTTCAATTCACATTCTGGGTGCTAGGGGTATGAATGTTCTATACCAGAGAGCTGCTAGGATGCAATTTCTAGATGAACAGCTCTGAAGCAAACGGTACCTTGACTTTTAGACTGTATTCACTCAAGAGGACTCTGCTCTCATCTCACATGGTGTTTGAACAGTCAGTTCAAACGTCTTCCGATGCCATTTTATACCAATCACTTGCTGACTGGGAGACCATTTTAAACAGTCTCTCAGCATATTTCACCCTGTTACAATCTCTGCTGGATAATTTGGACTGGTGTGGTGAATTATTATAGATATTACGGCTTGATTTAAACCTTATTTAGCCGGTGCTATTGATTTTCACTTAGTTCCCCCAGAAGCACACCACCACAAAGAGTTGCAAGCGGAAAATGGCAAGTCAAATTCAATCCACATACAGCAGGTAAAAATGACCTTTATTAGAGGCTGTAAGAAAGCCAGGGGATATCCATCCATGTTGTGTTAAACAGCGGGCCGCTGTGGAGCCAAGGCAGAATAAATTAGAAAGGAGGGATATCATTTATTGTGCACTGCTGCACCAGGGGTAAACTGACATCATTAATAATCCTGCTGGTTGCATTTGGTTCCATTTCTCCAAATTTAAATAGAGGTCCTGCTATTGAAATGCTGGACATTAGACTCTGGGTTCCTAGCTAGACCCTTGCAAATATGCCATAGCACTTTCATTATTATCTGTGTTATGGATTATAGACGCATTCATCGGATTGACTAGTATTGAGGTTTCACTAATAGGCTGACTGGACTAATCTGTGCTCAATTTCTCAATTTCAGTGTGTAAGGAATGTGTGAATTATGCAGATGAGCAAATATCATGATGAGCAAACATCTAATCCTTCCTTGAAATAAATCTTGTATAAACAGCATGTTTATTGGATGGAGGACAACTGATGTCAGCATGTGTCCAACAGAAGATTCTCTGTAAATATAGGGAAGCATTCATCTTCTGTAGCACCTATTAAATGTGGTGTCCCTCAGGGTTCAACTTTTGCACCGTTACTGTTTTCACTGTACATGCTACCCCATTGGTTCTATATTTAGGAGATTCGGTGTGTCGTATCATTGCTTTACATACCATTTATGCACAATGACAGGTCTGCCATAAATCAATTGACAGACTCTCTTCAAGACTTGAAAACATGGCGAACCAAGAACTTTCTCCATTTGAACAATGACAAAACTCAAATTGTCCTGTTTGGGCCTACCGAGAAAACTGATCTTAGCAATGTTGACTTGGGTTCTCTCACTCCATATCGTTCTTTTGTTGCAAAGAATCTGGGTTTTACACTGGATAGTGGCCTAAAATTGAACAAACAAATCAATACAGTTGTCAGTTCCAGCTTTTACCACCTCTGAGACTTCGCTAATCTGGGAGACTAGCGCCACCACCTCCCAGATTAGCGAAAGTTAAGCCATTCCTAAGCAGGAAGAGTTTTGAGATTGTAATTCATGCTTTTATTTCATCTCGGCTTGATTACTGCAATTCGCTGTATCAAGGCCTGCCTGTCTCATCTATTCATCGACTTCAACTGGTCCAAAATGCAGCTGCCCATTCGCAAACGGGACCACATCACGCCTATTCTACGTTCACTGCACTGGCTACCTATTCAGTATCGTACTGAATTTAAAATTTAGCTGTTAGGGTATAAAGCGTTAAACAATCTCGCTCCTCAATCCCTTACTGAGTTGGTTACGGAACACAAACCAGTCAGATTGCTCAGATCACAGACCAATCACCTACTACGAGTATCCAGATCCAGACTGAAATGCAGGGGTGACAGAGCCTTTGCAGTAGCTGGCCCCAGGTTATGGAACAAATTGCCGTCATCTATCAAAACAGCGTCCACGGTGTCTGAGTTTAGAAGTCTTTTGAAAACCTATTTGTACTCTTGTGCTTTTAATGTCTTGTGAATGTTTATTTTGATTTTGGGGATGGACCTAGATATTTCTTGTGCAGCACTTTGGTCAACCAAGGTTGTTTTAAATGTGCTTTATAAATAAATTAAACTTGAAACTTGAAACGTGAGGACTGAATATAATTTTGTGGACATTTCATGAATGTTGACAGTTTTCCATGCACTAGTACTGTATAAAAAGGATAACGTTTGTTTGTTTGTTTGTTTATTTATTTATTTATCAATTAATATAATGAACTGGATAATATATGCTAATATTGGCCAAAGTCAGCTGGTCTTTACAACCCAGTATGATACTAATGCAAAACTTGCTTCATTTCGATTCTGCCAATTTGTTTTAGCTAATCTTTAAAACAACCGGCTCGTAAGAGTCTTTTGTTAATGAATTAGTGGAAGAACTGATTCACTAACAGAACCACTTCAAAAGAGTAATTTGTTTATGAATTGGATTTCACTAATCATGTACATTCCCAGCTAAGGTAAAATATTATTTATTTTGCCGTGGAGCTGAAGATTCAGCAGCAATGGAGCACCGCTGATGAAAATAGGTGCAGGAATCGCTGATGTGAGATGAATCACTTTTCATACAACAGGAGACATGAAACTATAGTGTTTGGCTTAATTATTCAATATTCAATATTGACCAGCCAGAAAGAATTATCTATTTTAGAGCACTGTGTAATAATGATTTTTAAAGCTTGTGTTGTTTAAATAATTATAAGGGAAAATACTTTTTCAGTGAAAATATACCTTTTGAAACAAATTTGGTTAAGGGAAAATCAATTTTTCATGCTTATGTTCACATCAACAGCCATTGTAAAGAGAAACCATGCTGCAAAGTGTAGCATCACTATATATTTTTAAATGTAACATCTACAATCAATTCCTGCCTTATAATCATACATTCTCAAGCCTGTTGGTATTTACCTCACTACCTGTGGAAAATAATGATAAAATCAATAAAACGTAGGCTGATAAGAAAGTGTTACATCACACAGACAGCTTTACAGCACTACAGTCAAGAAATGCTTAAAAGTTTTCTTCACCATGACTGAGCTTCATGAAAATAGCCTCCAGCAATGCTGATTTTCGTGCTGAGCTAAATAATGAGCAGACATATCTGAACAAAATACTATCTGAATTTTTGTCATTTCAGAGAATAAAGTAATGCAGATTGACTATAGGCCTTGTTTATATTCTTTAATGCTCATTAAAAATGCCTCAGATTATGTGTTTTCCTTTTCCTGTAATAATAATACAAATATATTGTGATAATATTTTGACCATATCTCTCAGCACCCACTGTGAAATCTCACTGGTCCAAAATCCTTCTCATTATAGCTTATTTTGTCACAATGCACTCAAAATAGTTCACCTATGACATTTTTTTTGTCACACCAAAACAAAGTTCATGAATTACCCATGAAGTTTTGAATTAATATTAGTCTTTCTGTATGACAAATATACTAATAACTGAAAGCTGCAGCTGTACTTTTGATTAATACATTTTCCAGCAAGCATTGATGGATGTGTCAATTCCACTACCATTTACCATGTTGCATAACTTACTTAAATTCAGATTCTGTGAGTGATTGATGAATTTCAAAGAATAAAGATTGACCATAGACTTTGTTCATAATCTTTAACGCTCAGAAAACACCTCAAATTATGTATTTTCCTTTTCCTGTAGAACAAAAAATACAGTTAATTTATATGCACAGAACAGGAAAATGAAACGACTGTCACACCGGTTTGGCAAATTAAGATGAATGAATGGATCTAATTGCAGCAGTTTAAGTTTTATTTACAGTGAACTCAGAAACTAGAAACACGAACATAAAAAACAAAAGCTACGAGAACTGAGAAACAGGGCTTAAACAGGCCAAATAAACCGATCAACGAAAACAATTCACAGGTGTATAACATAATCAATCAAAAACCGAAACTGAAACACAGGAATCTAAACATGTGCAAAACACACCCAAACAGACATGAAACACAATTACCCATATACACAGAAAAAATTCACATTTCTTTAAATATAATTAGTAAAAATTAACACATTAACGTAAGAGCACTGCAGTGACGCATCAGTTCTGTAAGATTAAGTCTATAGAAACTGGGAAAATTGCAGATTACTGTATCATGAATGTTGAGTATTCTGACATCATTTGACATGCTGCTTTTTGCATATTGTGCTGGAAAAAACACATGCTCTGACACAGGATTGTTATGGAAGTGCTATGTGTGATGACCCCTTTAGGTTAAAATGAAATCAAAATATATTTATGTCCGGCAATGCAGGTTATCATCAGGATTACTAAGGGTGTAATTGTTTTTTAACCTCATAAAACACTTGATAAACATTGCTTCAACTTATCCACTCTGTTTGATGCGCTTTTTCATTCTACCTCAAGTAATGTGCATCTGATCACTTTTATTTCCTTACTGCATTCCAATCAGGCAACCGTGGTACTTGTTGGTTGATTTGAGTGCTCAATTTCTGTTTTATGTACTGATTTGAAGGAAAATATAAGAGCAATCTTGAAAACTTTATCCCGCTGTAATCCATCTTTATATGTTTTGTGGATACAATATCATTGTAGAGGAAGTTTATTGCTGTTTTTGCAAATGGTGTTAACACATTTCTCTAGAAGGATAAAACCGTTTTAGAGACATGAAATTCCTCTGAGCTCACACTACTCATTTTAAAATGAAAAGCCAAGGAACATTGGGACCAACAACAAAGGCAGAAGATAAACTTCATAATATGAACAGTACTTTTGGATAGACTTCATGCAGATTAAGTTTTAGAATGAATGCCACTGAGTAAACATAAATGACACAATGTGTGTTTGGGAAAGGATGACAAAGCTAAATTGTATTGAGGAGAGAAATTAAGCTGATTGCACCCCGCTTTTGTTATATTGTACAGTTATTATTAGGGGTATCCATGATGATAAAGAAGATGCATTAAAATTCAGGAACATTTACTCACTTGAAACAACCCAGGTACATTTAATTGCTTTTCATATCTGATGAGATTCCCTCCATTGATTGACTATGTGCCTTCTCATTTATTGTAGCTGATTGAATTTATTTGAAGCTGATAGAAATGGCTCCCGTGACACTTGCAGTTACTCGCATATTCTTGGTTAGTTGGAATCAAGGATACCTGCGGTCTTTGTAGTTTACTACATAACTGGCATGTTAAGATATTAAACTATTATCTTTGCTATTTAACAATGTGATCATTATAATATCATTGCTTGTGTTAAAATGTTAAAGGTTGGTTTAGTTTGCCTGCAGAGGTCCCCAAACCTTTTACATCAAAAATCAAACTTGATTGAGGTCTGTGGGCCAAAAATAAAAGTTACATTATATCAAACTATGTTATATTAATTGTAAAGTAGTTAACCTTAGTTGAACCACTCTTTATTAAACATATCAGAACCATATAAAAAATATTATGCTGATAAGGTAATTTGTGATGAGTAAATTGAATTAACAAAAAATGTAACTAAAAAATCAAAAGTTGTCCTTTTGGACCCCATTGTATATTAACCCTAACAGCAACATTACTTACATGAGGTTAACAAGCTACCTTTTAATTTATTGCTGAACTAGTTTACATTATGCAACATATACATGATATTATAAAAATCATGAAGGTAAGTGTTAGCCAGATGGTTAACGTGACAACCATCTGTGGCTGTCTTGAATTGCATTTGGTGCCTAACTTTTGATTTGAATGGTAAGGTTTCTAACTCTCCAAACCCTGGCTATATTTGATCTGCTGCAGTGTCAGAATGGAGATATTTGAGATGGAATAGAGGTAATGAAGCAAGGACAGTTGGACCAATGACTGGAAGATATGTGCTTTAACCATTATGAAACAGAGCTGAGTCGCAGACGGCCAACATGAATTAAAGTTAAAGCTTTAAACCCCTGCAAAGGGTGAAAAGGCAGTTCTTACTTAAGTCAAGAAAGAGCCATTGCAGCTTACTCTGTCTTAAGTGCCTTTTTAGATCTAGTTCTAACTGAATGAATTGATTTTGTTTTAACAAAATGCAAATACTTGATTCCGTTGACTTGGTTTGAGATGGTTTAAAATGTAAGTTAGGGAAATACCTCTATCTCATGTAAGTATTTGATATCTCTGAGACAGAATATCACTCTATATCAGTTTAGCCTTTTGAAACTTATTCTTTTGTGCATTTCATCTTGGATTTCTAATGCACTAGCATTCTTGCTCTGTGTCAGTGGATATAACCTTTTTTACTTCAAGGCCCCCACCCTCCCCCTAGTGTCCACAACAATATTTGAAGGCTCCCCCAGTCCCAATTTCTACCCAATAAAATAGTTTAAAGCTTGGCATAATATATATAGTCAAAAGATGGACAACTTGTCTCCACTTCCTTCCACTGTAGAAAAAGGAAGCCAAAATCAAAGCCACTTGAAGGCAAACCTGCACCTTTAGACGAAAAAAGCGAAATAACAAGACGAGGCATTTTTTTTAATGGATGTCAATGGAGCAGAATGAACCGCATTTGTGAGGAAATAGCTTATCATTTAATGAATCGACAGCCCATCGGCTAATCTTCAACATGTTGGCTCTTTAACATTAGTTTTGGATTGATTTATTGATTTAAAAAAAAAAAAGTGCTGTTTTATAATAGAAGTCACGGACAATTGTGTGGCAGGTATGATTTCTCATTCATTACATGGTGTCCGCAAACAGTAATTGACTGTCGCACAACTCTGAACAAAATTCAATGACGTCAAGGCTGTAATATGATTGGCTGTCAAGGCACACGTAATCCAAGTTTGCCGTTATGCTTTTTCCAATGGTAGAGCCACGGACCTTCGTATCTGCCAATAATAAGACAATCTTTGCCAGAATATCCCAGAAACGGTTATTGCAAATTACATAATTCGGAGCCCGAGTCTGTAGTGATCCTGAGGTGGAGCCGTGGTATCAAGGTCCAGTCCATACTCCCGCTGACTCAATCACAAGCACAGCTGTCAATTATGACACAACACACTATTTTTATAGTGTCAAATGACTAACTAAACCCAGACTTATTGGAAAAATGAACAATTGAACATACGCCAGCATAAGAACTGCCCTAAAGTGACAGAAACCATCTTTGGGGGGAAAAAAAATATTTAAAGTGTAATTGTTTTTTTGGGCTAGCGCCTCATTCGATTACATGGAGAGGGTTGGGGTTTATGACCTATACCGCAGCCAGCCACCAGGGGGTGATCAAAATGTTTTGGCTGCACTTTTCAGGACAAGTGGCACACTTGGTGCAGACAGTTTGGTGTGACCTTTTGCATTACTGCAGTAGTGGCAAAATCATCAATCTTCTTTGAACTGTGTGGGGACTCATCACTTAGAAATGACAAGTGATACTTCAGTGACATCATTACGGCTTGTGAAGTTGCCATTTTACTGAGGCCGTTGAGGATGAGGAAGGAGCCAAGGAGAAGGTTAACGCTTTGCATGCACACAGAGAGAACATTTGTAATCCGTTTGGTCAATGCAAAATCAGGATGATGAATGGCCGTATAATGGTTAATGACTGCCCCTGGGTTCACTGCTTTTGTATGTCATGAATGTAATATGAGGGAGATAATGTGATTGGTGTCGCTTCGACACTTCAGGGTAATACGGCAGATTTATCAGCGAATCGCCACTAGATGTGACATTGTTGACTGTGACTCTCATTACTTTTCACAGAAAAAGAGGAAATCTCATAATTCTGATTTACATGTCCTTAAAATCTTGTTTTGCCTCAGAGCACTTCACCACAATGCCATTAGGATATAACTAATTCAGAGATTTGAGCTTGAGTGTACATCAAGTGATATTTACCAGATTTAATTTAATGACTCCTTTTTGAAACGGTTCTGTAATGACTGCCTTATTGTGCTGGAGTTTTAATTGATTGCCATTTACTATATCTTTAAAGTGGTAACTCTGTGGGTCTTGAGGGAAATTTTACTGCACACAGAGTTGCAACAATTGCAATTAGCACTAGGAAGTGGAAAAACACCTAAAAATACTCATGACAATGTGTTCTCCTCTGTGGTTTTGCTCACATGTCATGTTATAAAAGTTTGCCGTTAGCACCTTCATTACCACCTCCAGCAAGGGAAGTGTATGTTTCTCACACGGAGACTGTTAGCAGGACTAAATCAATTACATGTATCAGTTCTGAACCCGGTTTGCTGTAATACTTCAGAGGAATGAAGAGATTTGATTGCATATATGGTTCCAAGCAGAGCATCAGGATTATTTGACAGCAGATCACATGACTTAAATCATTAGAACAGGGTCTTTCTAAACAAGGGCCACTTGTGTTTATTATATAAAAGCTTGTGCCAATGAGATTTTGCCTATTTATATATAAATTTATATATATGCTAAGATTTTTTTTAAATTATTATATAGACTTTTTTAAATATAGACATTTTATTTTAAGATATTTTTGTAAGTTTTTCAGAGATGTATCTTAACCCCCAGAGGTCGGAGGTATCGCCGGCGATACCAGCTCGCTTTTTTTTTAGCAGTGTAAAAGAAACTCAAAAATACTCGGTTGACTTTGATTTTCCATTGGAGTTTCATACATCAATCGATTCTGTTAAATGTGTATTATTTTTGTGTATACTCACAATAAAAACAAAGTGTTGTGCTTTTTGCCAAATAAAGAAAAATAAACACGAAGCGAGTTCTGCCTCCTCTCTGTCAGTGTAGTCCATTCTGAAACGCGTCCGAAAATGAACCATAACTCAGCGAATACTCAGTCAAACAGGCATTCAGACATACCGGCATGAAGCTTGAATTCTCATCTTTTAAACGAAGTAATTTTTATAAAAAACAAATATTCACAGTTTATGTAATATGTATGCAAAGAGAGAGATGTCAGTCGTTCTCATCTCAGCTAATTAAGTTTTAATGTGCTCCGCCCACGGAGAGCACGCGCTATTCAAACGCAAATGTGAGCCGATCCAAACAAACCTGTAAAACGCCCATCAGCTGGATAACACACACCGCGAGTTCACTTTCAGACTTATGTACTTTACGATGCTGTGAGGAATAATACTGTCTTGATAATAATCCTGCAAAAATTTACCTCAGAAGTTCTGGAAGTATCATTTCGAGGAGCAAACGGATCCCGCTGAGGAATTAGGTCAGTTCTGTTTGCTTTGTTCTAATCGGAATGAATGAACGCAAAGATGCGTGCTGTTGTGGAGCTACTACAGCTGGCAAAAATACTGTTTAAATATGAATCGCGTTACTATGAATGAATGAACGCAAAGATGCGTGCTGTTGTGGAGCTACTACAGCTGGCAAAAATACTGTTTTAATATGAATCGCGTTACTATGAATGAATGAACGCAAAGATGCGTGCTGTTGTGGAGCTACTACAGCTGGCAAAAATACTGTTTTAATATGAATCGCGAATACAAAGAAAGATTACACTGGAAATATTGTTACAATTATAAATGTTGTTGTAATTGTATAACCTTAAAAAAAAAAATTATATATATATATAAGGATAGATGTAAACAAAATCTTAAAAGGTCATTATAAGCCTTATCTTTAAATAATTTTATTATGCTTTATTAGTGACACATTTGGGAAGAGAATATATTCCAAATCTGAAAATACAGTATGAGAACAATTAACTGCACAATTACTAGAAATGTTTACCTTGGATATTGTACAATTTGCAAGCAAAATTTGTGGAAAAAACAACAAACCAGTTATATATTGTCCTTGCATTCTTGTGGCTCATTCACACACCTGAATGAAAGGCTCATTACCTATGCAGCCTCATTATGCGGCCCCATTGACTCCATAGGTGTGAATCACGCCCACCCGCATATGGCCTTTCCAAACAAAAAGTGTTTTACAAGATTTAAATCAATGTATTGTGTTATGGGAATGATTAGGCAGGACGATTTTCACATAATTTTGAAGAAAAAATACTAGGCAACGACATCCATTAGTCAAAAGTCTTATTTACATATATTTAGAATGTGTTTTATGGCCTTATTTCAGAAACTTTAGTTTTTTGTTTTTTAAAAAACCATGCATAAACATTATTCTATCAAAAATACAAACATGTACATGCAAGTTGTTCACATATTATGGTAGCCCTGTTTGTGCTAAATAGAGTGAATTTACACCTTTGCCATTAATATGTTTATAAGCAACTGAAAAAAGCACAAATGTCAGGGCATGTCAGAACATCTCAAGGACCCCAAAAACCCCTCAGACTCCAGAGGGTTAAGGCTGCAATTATCTGATCAAAATACAGTAAGAAGAGTAACATTGTGAAATATTAATACACAGTCTGTTACTGACTCCTACTTTATGCACATTTTAATAAAAAAACGAAATATATGGAAATAAAAGCAAGCATTTAGTACTCATTATCTTTGTGTATATATTTACATTGTAATTAAAAATGTGCATCTCCAGGTCATTGAGTAATTACTTATCATCATAATGATCATCTTTTTGAAGTCAAGGACATATCTACTCTTTTAAATCCCTTTAATCCATATTATTATAGAAGTGTTAAAATATATAAAATGTACTTTAAAAATCATCCAATCAAACTTACAAAGGCACCTCTTGCATAAAATGACCCAGTATCAGTCAATTGCATAAGAGCATTGATTATGTGTGCAAAACAAATTTGAACAGTATTTCAGTCTAGCACTGCCACTGTTTGCTCGGAAGGCATTCACAGCTTGCTGCCTGGTAATGCAGATGATCACACTCCTTTAGACTTTTGCAAATATTTATCACTTGCCAGTATGTCTGTGCACTTTGTCTTCACCAGACGACAGGGGCGAGCCAGGATAATCCAGGACAACTTCATCAGCCTCGTCTTCTTAGTAAGAAGTTATTCAGTGGTACGGCCTCTCCCCTGTGATAATCAATATCTGTCTGCATAAGAGAAGTAAATATTGCTGCTATCAGCCTGTAGAGTAAAATATATTTCCAATTAATGTCATTATGGATGCTAGTTTATTAGTAGGTCCACAGGTGACCCACCCTAAAACAAATGTTCCTGTTTTATTAAACCAAGCACACAAAAAGCTTGCTGACCTTTCATGTTTTAAAAAGGACAGTTCAAATGAAAATTCAGTATACATTAGGGTTAAATGAATGTTTAATGCATTATTTTAGTGTGTTACCATGATGGTGTTTTGTATTTGTTTGCATGACACTGTGCACCTTCTCTATATTTTGACCTCATCTTGTAGAAAAGCTGTAATAAGTTTCATCATGTGGTTTTCTCATTATGACTTGTGGTTTTTGGTGGTTGTCAGTGCATTATAAATCTACAAAACAGGTTTTTACTGTAAATTTAAGTTCAATCCATAAAACCTAAAATGTAGCTAAAAGTTCTGGAAACCACATCTGCCATTTTTTCAAGGCCAGTTTACTCTGCACCTGTCACGGTGGGGTGCAGGAAGGCAGACAAAGACGATATTTTCAAATACAAAGTTTTAATTACAATCTAGAAGATAGGCAAACAGGTTGATACACACTTAACATAACAGTGATCGGACAGAGAATGGATGTGAGGGACCAAATATTATCGCAAACACAAAAGAGGATGATTAATCAAACACAGCTGAACCAAATTAACTCATAATGGTGACCATGGTAACAAAGGAGTTGCAGGAAAACTGAACAAAGGAAAACATGTGACTAATGAAAACAAACTGTGACAGCATCGGCCAACCAACCAACCAGCACAATCACCAGATTGCAGTACGTCACTTTTCAGACATTCCACGACCTGACAAAAGCTACAATGTTCAATCGGCAAAAACAAACACCAACTAACACCAGCAGACGCCGACTGATCAGACAAAACACAGTTACAGTGTCTGCTGCTGTTGGTCGGCATCTGTTGATGCAATATGAATTGGCATTTACCATAAGTAAATGATGAAAGAATTTTTGGGTGAACTGTCACTTTAAGTCTGCAACAACAACAACAACAACAAAATAGATCATAGCCTACAGTGTGTGCATAACGCAGATGCACTTGTGAGCCACGCTATGATTAGTCACATAAATTTGAACAACTTTCTGTCTTGTTGTGTGCACTTGGTCTTATTTTTCCACTTAGGATGTAGGACATCCCATGGAAAACATACAAACAGTAAGTGAAGAACAATGTTAAATTAAGCTTCAACAATGATTAGGTTGACAGACAATGATTATGACTTCACTGAGGGGCCCGGGGCCAAAACCTGAGCTGCAGTGCTGTCAGGGCCAAAAAAGAGAAAACATAGTATTTCCAAGCACGCCTTATCTTCGTCCCCAGTTTGCTCACTGCAAAGGCAATCCATTTGGTCAGGCATAATATTGGACCTCTTTGATTCAGTCTCCCTTCATTACACTTTCTAAAGAGATGGGGAATAGCTTCCGTCTGAGAGTCTGTCCATGAAAGGTCCTCTGTTTCCTGTGTTCTTCATTCTGATTCTCATTCCCCCACCATACAGTTTATATTCTTCTTGGCATTTGATAGATATCACCTTGGCTCTAAGAAGCCCAACTCAAGCAACCAACCAATGCCGGATTAAATCAATATTGACTCTCAAGTCAGTCTTTGCTCAGACAAGAATTTTATTGTAAATATCCTAAAGCTCCCTTTTTTTGCAAAAATGCTGGCTGTACCTTTCTATAAGGGAACAGATAAACAAACATTTAGAGCAAGTTTATATTCTGTTGCAATGCTTTCCTTTGTAAAAGGAACTTCGGCAGAATGTCAACCCCTCCCTCTCATGCACCGGGTTGTTATCAGAGTGCGCTAATAGGACTTCTTGATCTCCTAACATTCGTCAGGAATACCAAGTCACCCATCTGGCCAAAAGGAAATTGCCTTTGCATGTCATATTCATTTTCTGCAGCCCGCCACCTCTTGATGGGGTCTGTGCGCTCCACTCTGGCTTGCTCTCTTATACAGTGTGAAATAATCTCTGAGCATGGGCCATGCCTCTGCCAGTAATGAACACAGGGGTGAAAGTGAAGGTCATGCTTCCACAATAATTCCAATGAATTCATTGTTGTGCATGTAATGAAAGACAGAAGGGCCCTTCATTGCCTCCCTGCGTCAGTTACTGCCATGAATATTCCGGTGCTCATCGCTTGAGATGAGCATGATTGGGAGGACAAATCGTTTAACAAAACAGATGCCATCCATGTTCCTTCTTTCGACCTTTCTAACCTCACAAATTAAGCCCTACTTTAGTGCTGCTATTAATCTATCTATATATCCACATTTACTACTGTATATGTATATTTTAAATACAGTGGTCCCAAAAATATTTGGACACTTAAGCCACACTTAAAAATATGTGAATATATTATTGTGTAACAAAATACCAAACCAAATGCCATGTATTTTAAAGAAACAAAGCAGAAGTACCCTTTTCAAGCAAAATATTTCTCAGAAACATTTTTTTCAACTTGATGTACTAAAATAACTAAATCTAAAGCTGAAAAAAAAAAGAATAAAAACTGTATAGACATTTAAAACGAAAACAAAGATAAAACAACACAACAAAATTACTAAAACTAAAAACTTACTAATTACTAAAACTAGAGACTAATTCAAAATATTAAACAGCATACTAAAATAGATACTAGAATAGCACTGCTCCAAACAACATTTTAGTTCCTGAATGAATCAGTGTTTTAAAAAGTTTGTTTGACTGAATGATCCATTGACTCCCTCCTAAAGACACTTGTTTAGTTTATGAATGACGAAACAGCGTTTTTGAACAAATCGATTGAGTGAATGATTCATTGACTTGACCGTAAAGATAGTCGCTTGTTTCGTTCCTGAATTAATACGTGTTTTGAACGAATCAGTTAAATCAATTATTGATCATTTTATCATTAAAACTTTCGCTTGTTGTCGCCTAAGAGAAAGAGCAGTAAAAAATCCCCATCATTAATGCAGTGAAAAGTCCCACAGCTTCCTCATCTTTATTTCATGCTATCTTCCTAATCACAGAGTTCTAGGATTTATCTTTAGTTCCAAAACCCTGCATTTTTATATAGTACTCAACTCCTTCCCTGCTATCCAGGAAAGCCCTCACCATATACTCTCTGCTTACAATTCAAAATCCTTCATAATACTTTGGGAGTTAGTACTGAACTTGGGAAACTTGCCTGGTGTTGTCGGCCCCTAGAGATGTAGAAAGATTTGCAGCTCTGTATTGTTTTGCATAATGGCCTCATGTAAGATAAGTTAAAAACAAAGTACTTTTATATATTTAATAGCTTGTATGTTCCTTTGTTATTAAATATATAAATATTTAATTGGGAGAAAGATTTACTTTGCTTACTGAGCCATTGTTTGATGCATCATGTTTTTCAGCTTTATTTTCTTGTTTTTGGTTGCAGTAATACTTTGATTGCTCTGTGTTTTTGAGCCAGGAGTCACAGTTCTTACACAAACACTCAAGCTAAGGCATTTAATGAGTCATTAAAATTCATTCTTTTGGGACTCAAGTACCTGCTGTTTGTTTTCACACAAATCTGATTTTGATTTTATAATAAAGTAATTTGTGTGTTCAGACTTCAGAAAAAAACCCAACAATGATTAAAGACATGATTTAGACATTATAAAGTAACAACATCTGAATTATTGACTGGCCAAATTGTACTTCTGCAAGTAGACTCCGGAGTTGCCTACTAGTTCATTTAATGAATGCACCTAATTAATGTACTCTTAATTTCGCTTGCCATCAGGCCAGAAGCCATTAGCAGTGATGTAACATACCGGGCCCTGAAGAATCTTTTTTCCAGCTACACTCCATCTATTACAAAACTGATTCCGTCCCTGATCACCACCTTGTCACTTTTACTAAACGGGGTCTCTGCCATAGAGAAATATGAGCAATATGAGAGCAAATATTCATATTCTCCACATTTGACCTTATTAGAGGATATCTAAGTGTAAACCCTCTCTAAGCGGCGGAGTGTTTGAGCTGTAATTGGTAGAATTTGTTACTATGGCGATGGGTGCAGAAGAGATCTGTTTTAAATCTCAGTCTGTGGAGGCCAGACACAAAAAGTTCAGGGGTGAGTTGCATGTTCGGGAGAGTATATATCAAATATATGTGATATGAGCAAGTCTATTTTCCTTTTTTGACAGCAAAAGGGAACAATGGATTCTGTGGAATGGAATGTCAACCACCAGGGTCTCAGGTGTGCTTGTACACGGATCTATCATGGTAAAACACAGGGAAAATAGCTTGTCGCATCTGAAGAAATTGATCGGAGTATTCTTTCATCTCGCTGTTTTATTCATGTAGTCTCACCACATTACAGAATCTGTATAGAATCCAAGTTGGAAGCGAATCGCGAGGTAAATAGATAGAGATATGGAATCAAAATGTGGTTTTGCCATTTTTTTTTATTTTTATGAACGTCTGATACATGGGGTAAATATCTGCTCAAGTTTGTAGTAAACTGCTTGACCTCTAGAGGCCGCCAGACTCCTCTGGTGCATTGATCTCCACTAGAAGAAAACTTTTCTAGGAAACTTTCAGCTGCTTTCATACCAGGAACACATAGATCAATGGCCACTGATGACAAGACATGCAGACACGCTCGTTCATGTTTATTCTCAGAGCCTTTGTCCCAGACCGTCTTCAGATGCCAAGCTTCACAGCGGGTTGTTCACGCTCTACAAGTCTGAGGGAAATTAGATTAGACTCTTGAATTGGTGAAGAGGCCTCATAATGCGGAGAGCGCAGAAGAAAAATGCTTCCGCTGTACCACTGTTTGTATCTGTGGTATTACTCATAGGCACACACAACTGCTCTGAACTGCCTGCCAGTTCTGGTAATTTGAAACAGCAAACAGTCAAGAAAGCAGTTGATGGTGATGTTAAACTCAGAATTATAAATCATGCTGCATGTAAACTTTCGCTAATTAAAATGAATGAACTCTCCTCACGTTAACTGTTTATAATGGATGTGAAGGCAAAACAGTCATAAATTCACAGCGATTTCAGCAGATGTTTGTAATTAGAACAAAGTACAGAAAAATCGTGTGTAGAAAGGGTTTTGCTATTGATTTAAATCTGTCACACCTATACAGATCATACCGATATCATACCGATACCTTGATTTTGATACCGGTTCCTGAACGATACTTTTTTCAATACCAATTTTATGAAATCCGTTTATTTGGTTTTGGTTTTATTGTTTTAGTTTCAGTCATAAATCATTTCTGTGATGTAACCAAAGCCTATTGGCTATTTCTTTTTTATTCAATATGTCCCAGCCAAAATTCCTGTTTCAATAGGAAATACATTAACATAAAGAAAAAAGCACTCGTCAAACGAATGAGTCTTTAATTTTGGACACTATATTAAGACTTTAAAGGGATAACTCCCAAAAATGAAAGTTCTGTCGTCATTTACTCACCCTCAACAAAAGAAGATATTTTAAAGAATGTTGGTAACCACACAGTTGATGGGCCTCATTGACTTTTCCCATATTATCCATTTCTTTCTAACTATCTATCCCTGTAAGTTTTAAGTCATTTCACATCAGTTGCTCACAGAGAACAAAAAAGACAGTAAAAAGATGCTGTAGATGTAAACAACAGCTTGATTCATAATCATTACTCAGGCACACAGCAGGTCTGTTTACAGCAGAGCAGGTGGGGAGATCTTTAGCAAGGGGTCGCTGACCTGCAGGGTTGTTTGTCATGTGATGGAAGCCAGGTCACGTTTGCTAATGAAATAGTTGGCAGGCTCAGTGTACGAGTGACATTTGTGAGCTGTGCAGCGCTCAGCCAGGACAGAGGGCTGGTCATCCGGAGGGGAGAGGGTTCTGGTGTACCATCAGCCCGGCCGTTCAAGTCAAACGCCATCACGCCCCAGGCCAGTGAGAGTGTGGAGACACTGATAAAAAAAGAGACCAGAGAACAGAAGTACTGAAGCAAAGGGAAGAGGCCATTTTAGAGGATTTTGAAAGGTTTACACGAAAGACTTAAAATGGTTGATGTTGTCTTGCAACATAACAACATGCTGCCATTGCGCTGGATCGTTTACGTTTTATGAGGCAGCGGCAGAAACTTGGAATGCGCTGCTTTATTCCGTGATGCTGTCTCCTTACATTTTACATGGTGTGAGAAAGTAACATAGGTAAAAAGCTATGCAGAATCTAATCAGAGTCAGACTGAAATCTGGTCAGACTGAAACAAATTCCTAGAAATGCGATTTAAATACAATTTCAAACCACATATGAATGTAGCTTGAAATGGATGTGTAAAAATCATATATCATGTGATTTAAAAAATGTTTTTTTTTTGCTGTTCACATTTGCTAAATCATGATCGGATTCCAATCGGACAATCAGAACAAGGCTCGTGAAGCCCATCCTTCCGAAAAGTGCAATGTGCTCTGATTGGTCGGCTGGACCAGTGTGTTGTGATTGGTCAACCACTTCCAGTTTGTTTCAGAAATGTCACGCCCCTTACCATCACCACTAGTATCAACACTCTACTTACGCAACTCAACCAGGCCTCATCCCCCTTTTTTTCAAATGCCTTGTGTGGGAATCATTTAAATGAGGAATATTGTGACGTTCCCAGAAAAAAACTACAATCAAGGTGTTTCAGAGAGTTCAGTACCAGTGTTTAGCCTGATAAAGAGAATAACCCCCTTCAGAGTGACTTTGTGTTTTGTGATTTTGCAGGCCTTTTTCATGCTCAAACAGCAACATTACACACAGTTGACAGTTGAAAATATTAAAAAGCATAATAGATCATCTTTAATTGGTAGTACTTCATAACAGTTTGTTAAATTTCACGCATAATTATGAACAAAATGTATAATGCTCATCAGTTGCTGATATACGGTACTGTGCAAAAGTCTTAAGCACGTTAGTATTTTCATCCCCCAAAAATGGTTTTAAGCCAGTTATTTAAATTGTTTGCTGTAGTGTGTCTGTTGGAAATATCAGTTTACATTTCCAAACATTCCTTTGGCCATTAATTGTAATAATCCAGTGAGATTTTTGTGTGCACAAGGAATCTGACAACAGCTGGTCTGCTCCATACGGAAATCGAGTCCATCTGGGATTACATAAAGAAACAGAAAAAACTGAGACAGACTAAATCAAGAACTGCGGCAAATGTTTCCAAGAAGCTTGAAGAAACCGACCTGCAAAGCTACAGTACTGTGAAAAGTTTTAGGCACTTGTGTAGAAATGCTGTAAAGTGAGGATGCTTTCAAAAATAATGTCTTAAATAGATTTTATTTATTAATTAACTTCTATTAACTATTAAATCAAATCAGTATTTGTTGTGACCACCCTTTGGTTTTAAACAGCTTTTGTCCAGGTAGACCTGCACATCGTTTTTCAGGTAGCCTTGTAGGTCGGTTTCTTAAAGCATTTTGGCGACGTTGCCGCAGTTATTCTGGATTATTCTGGTTAGTCTCAGTTTTTTCTGTTTCTTTATGTAATCCCCAGACAGACTCGATGATGGTGAGATCAGATGTCCGTGTGGAGCAGCCCGGCTGTTGTCAGACTCTTCGTGCACACAAAAATCTCAACGGATTATTACAATTAATGGCAAAATGAATGTTTGGAATGTAAACTGATATTTCCTGACACACTACAGCAAAATATATAAATAACTAATTTAAAAGCATGGAAATACTAACATGCCTAGCATAGTACATGGCAAAATTAATTTAATAATAATAATAAATATTTTTTTAAATGCAATATTTAAAAAAACATTTAATAAAAAAACGTATGCAAACGTATTCATTCATTCATTTCTCAGTGTACATCAGCAACTGATGAGCATTATAAATAGGTTCAGAATTGCAAAAGTATATGACACACAAGCCTACACTTGATACTGAAAAATGTACTGTACCAACAACAGTCAGCTGTCTGAACAATAGCAAACAAACAATATATTTGTGTTCTCCCTGATGCAACATACACCCTCATGGCCATATGGAGACGTAGCCGTATCCAGCACTGCAGTTTCCACTGGGTCGAAGATCAAGCAGCTGGCTCGACGTTACAGGCGCCTGAAGAAACTTTTCTTTAAAGCTTTTCTCACGTTGCTCCATCGATCCTTCCCATGCTTGTGATGCCTCATGCTGTGCTGTCTCTTCAGCAGGAAAGCCAACCTACAGAGACAGGAGACCACTGATGGACCCTTTCCACACGGCTTCCTTTATGTCTGAGCCAGTCACGCTGGCAAGCCGTGGCTGCTATAACGAGCCACTACAATCCTGAAGATCCACTGGATGGATTCTTTAGCAAAACTTCATTGGAAAATTGTTGCCTAAATCAAGCCAAGCTGCTAGATGTAATTTAAGCAGTAGCCTATGCCTATGGGTCATTCCTGCAGTACCCTTTAAAGATGAAAATTCTTGTGTAATTTAAAGAAATATTTCTATAAAAGGGTTTACCAGATTATTTTAATGATTCTTTACACAAAGGCAAGAAAATTAACAGGGTGAAAATAAAGCATTAAAGTTAGCCATTTCTCAGTGAGGGATTTATAGTTCACATATATATGTATATAAGTGAACTGTAATGATACGTTTTTTTTTTTCAAGATTCTTTGATGAATACATAGAAAAATAGAAATAAACATTTATTTGAAATTGATTTTTTGTAACAGTTTAAACATTTACTGTCACTTTTGATCAGTTTATTTTCATTGCTGAATTAATTAATTAATTAATTAAAAAAATCTTAACCATATCTTTTTTAACTGTATTGTATACTGTATATATTATAGGACAGGACTCTCATTTATCTTGAAACTTTGACTAAGAAAAGCCTTTTTAAATGGCAAATTTATTTAGAAAAGACAAATGAAATCCAGATGGCACTAATAAAAGTAATTTGCACATTTTATGGCTGAATTAAATTATCATTAAACACCAACAAGGTGTAAAATATATGTGAATTGTGAAACATTGTTAATGTTGATGTATGATGTGCAAATATTCTTTAGAAAATCCTACAGAAGTGAATTAAACTCTGTTAAATCATGTTAGATATATTCATTACCTGTAAATGTAATGGTGTTGTACATAAATTAAATATTATTTATTATAAATTGATCTGTCAAATAAATCAGCCTATTAATTACATGAATTCTATATTCTAGTCATCTCTTTGTACATTGCTAAAGTTTTAAAAGCTTTTCTGTTTTATATTGATTTGTATTTTCGGTATTTGCAAACGTGTGTTGTAGAACCATACTTTCAGTATGATTACCTACGAACACTAATAATGTTGGCCATGTCTTTGTTAATGAGAATTATCATTCCTGGTAGGAGATCTGGTTATTATATATCCTGTCTTAAAACTAGCATGCAGTCTTGACAAGTCCTTGTTCATAATATTAGAAAGTTTTATTGAGACTGGCCATTTAGCCCAGCTCACATTGCCACAGAAAGCATTATAACATGACCTCTAATTGTTTTAATGCATGCATTCAGACCTTAATGGTCCTATTGAATATGAGAGATAGCTGTATAGTTTCCTGCTGAGGCATTTGGATTGACAAAAATAGCTGTCATATCTTTTGTTCTTGTCTCACTACTAACATTTCTTTCAGTGCTGTTCAGTCATGCATATATACATGACTTGAAAAGGAAAGATAAATACTGTTTTTTTGTAACTGTTTCTCATACATGGAAAGCAGTGCCCTACAGAATCAAACAGCAGGATCAGAGCTCACTATGCAACGTCTGTCAGGATCACACATCATTCCCACTATCTTAGTCTAGAAGTATTTTATTCTCCATAGTAGACTGATGTTTTCTTCCCTTAAAAGGAGGAGTCAGCCATGCATGCATTGATAGTGACTTATCTTTTCCTGGAGTCTGAGCTCAAAGATTCCTGCCTGAGAGAGAACTCAAGATTTCACAAGCAAAGCAGATGCATCAGTGGTGATCTTGTGTAGAGTACAAACATCCCCATGTCTCATTTATGAGTTATAATTACAGGCGCTGTGATATGATGAGGGAATGTGGGGTTGTTAAGACGACATATAAGAAATAATTTAAAAGAGCATAATCTTTCATCTTGGTGTAATCACCAGCTTACATTTTGTTTATCTTCCTTCCCTCCTATCCTTCCTTCCAATGCTTTCTGTGACGTACTTTAATGAGACTTGATTTGTTTCCACGTAAATTAGAGGATCTTTTTTCATTTTTTCAGCAGGGCCATCTCATAAAACAAACATCACTATAGCGAATTTTACCACCAAAATGATTTGGAAAAGATTTACTATATTCATTGTATAAATATATTATTATTTGTATTTTGTGTTGAACATTATATTGTATATTTCAAAAAGAATAATATACAAATATTCTAATATATTACAAAATATTCTAATATAAAATTAAAAATATTATAATAAAAATAAAATAAATTATTATACATTAATTGAATTGATAAAACCAATACAATGATATACATCTAGTATTATTCACATTATTACTTTTATATAGTAATAATGATACTTGTATATTCTCAAAAAAAAACTCATTTTGTGTTTCACAGTAAACAACAGACAATAATAATAAATGATTAATAATTATAAAAATATTAATTTAATATTAAGAAATGAATTAAATCATAGAAATATTCATTTTAAATGTAAAAGTTTGGTCTTTGATAAAGTTATGGAATCCTCTGAAGCACATTACAGAACCAGAATGATGTTTTGGTGGTGCAGTTTACTGCAAAAAAATAAAAAAATAAATAGTTGTTTCATTATGAGAGTGTGTTGTTTACATGCAGTATGACAGATGATGCAGTCCACAAGCGGTCTAATGTGATTACGACACTTAAAAGAGAAACCATCTGCCATAGAAAGAGGGACCAAGCTGTTTTCAAATCTATTTTCCGGCATTGGGTTTTCTTGAATCTGTGTAAGTGGCCATGCTGTGCACTAGCGTTTGGCCTTGTCTTGCTGGCGATCTAGTATGAGAGTGTGTCTGTCAGAAACAATTTGCATTCTGTGAAGGACATACAAGACAGCAACTCTTGAAACCATGACACCTGAAAAGTCAATGAAAACCTTTCAATAATAATGATACAGGAACACAAGATGCTCTTCACTATGCAAGCTGGAGCACCTTTTGTAGTAATGATTGCTTTTCCTGAAATCACCACCGCTATTACACGAACAACAAGATCACAGGTCTCAGGGTGCCCTGTACTAAATTTGCATGCAGGAATGAGGCTGTCAAATGTGTGCGTTAGCTCGACATCTCAATACAACCATGATGTTCCCGAAGGATACTGTACAAACAGCTCAAGCTTGTAACCTGACATGTCTCATTATTCCAAAATAAATAAATACAGCCTGCATGTAAACAGGCAAGAAAGTTGTATCCTAAAACCTTAAGTACCCTCTGATATTAATGAACACTTTTTTATACTGTCATATTTGCTGTAGTCTTCCATTCACCACTATTTTTATTCAACTATGATGACTTTCGCTTCTTAGAAACCTGAAAATGTAAAAAAGGGTAAGCTATATGTGACCCTGGACCACAAAACCAGTCAAATGGGTAATTTTTATTAAATTGAGATTTATACATCTCCTGAAAGCTGAATAAATAAGATTTTTTAGGATATGACAATATTTGGCTGAGGGTGCAAAAAAAATTAAACATTGAGAAAATCGCCTTTAAAGTTGTCCATTTATGTTCGCGATTGTGCTGCATTCACTCACAAAAATAAATGTTTTATGTATTTTCAGTAGGAAATTTACAAAATATCTTCATGGAACATGATCTTTACCTAATATCCTAATGATTTTTGGCATAAAAGAAAAATTGATAATTTTGACCCATACAATGTATTGTTGGCTATTGCCACAAATATAACCGTGGTACTTGTGACTGGTTTTGTGATCCAGGGTCACATATTGTGTGAATTTGACAAATTAGCAAACTGTTGTTTTTATAAAGTATAAAAAAGTAACCAGATCTCATATGAAAACTTTTTTATAAAATGGCAATTCTGTATGAATCCGTACAAATGCATTGTACGGATTCATACAGAATTGCCATTTTATAAAAAAGTTTTCATATGAGATCTGGTTACTTACGAAACATACGATTTTTATTAAAAAAGTAAGCTAAACCTCAGCGCTAAACCTATAGTCAGTGGGGCGTAAGCAGATATTACGAATACGTATATGCAAGTTAGATTTTTTACAAATTCATACTCATTGGCTACCAATTCACCAAAACACTGTAAAAACAAAGTTGCTGCCTTAAATTTTTAAGAACAATCAACTTGGATGATTAAGCTTTTTCAACTTAAATTACATTAAACTGACTTAAAGCTGCAGTCCGTAGTTTTTCCTCTTTGTCGCCATCTCTGTTCGGAATCTGCAATTGCAGTTATTTGTGGAATTATCAACTTATCAACGTTGTGCCTTGGCATAGCACAGCGCGGATGAATCCAATGTTTTGAGGAGAATGTGCGGCTGTCAATCACTGCGCCGGTGTGGATACTGTCATTCGGAATCACAGATTCTACTTTTTGGAAGTATGACCAACATAAGAATTTTCACCGGAAAATGTCATCTGAACAAGCAAGTAACATCCACTTTTGTTCTGACCAACTAAGGGAAAAAAAGCATTGCAGCAAATTGCTCTGATTAAATCTACCGATTGCTTATCATATCATGTCAAACCGTGCAAATTACACTTTGTTCTCAAATTGTTAATGTTAACAACATCAGCATTGCGTGACTACATTTAATGCCCTTCCGATATTATCCTTGGTTTCGCACGGCCCGGTTGCAGTCTCTTTTTTTCTGTAGCTACTCTCAAGTCCGAACGAAGTCTTTTGCATTTTACAACAGGTGAATCTCCAGTTGTGATTGTCGTTTGAACCTTTCTGTATCCGCCATCAAATTGATGAGTTTAATTATATCAAGTGCTGTGAGAAAAGGCTATAAATCTCCACCACCAACATCCTCACACGCAATATAGTCTACTAGCTGAGACACCTTCTTTATGTGTACAGATGTGACGTAATGACGCAAAGACATGCTCGAATTTCCCGCGGAAATCCACCAGTACCACTGGAATAAAAAACATTATTACAAGCTTACCGTTTTGAATCAAGCTAAGGCAAGCAGATAGTTTTGAACACTGGCTGGTTATGTACTTGCTCAAATTTATTTTGGATCATTTTTAACCCAAAAAAGTTAAGGAATGCAGCAAGTTGAATCTTGTATAAAATACAAAAAGTGGAAAATTGCTTAACTTACTTTAAGTTAAAGCAATGTGAAAACATATGTTGTCATAACTTTTTGATCATAATATTTTTTTTTACAATGTATTACGAATTGCCATGACAGTGTGTTAAAAAAATGCTTCTTGCACTTTCATTCTAACGCGGCACTGCAACACTGCTACTAAATCCAACAACGCAAAGCAGACAGTACGAGCAGTGTAGAATTAATGACTCGTATGAGCCGGTTCTTTTTAGTGAATCAAATTCATATAGAGCAATATCAGTGTTCGTTTGAATAAATAATTCTAAAGTTTTTTTTGTTTTATTGAAAGTAGCAGCTTACAGCATCTGTGAGACTGAAATTGTGTAGTTACTGGCTGGTTATTCATATGACAATGTGTTGTTAAAGACACATATTACATGTTATCAGTAGTATTTTATATATAAAAAATAAAGTGAATGAAACATTTTAACATGTTATTTATTCTGTTCTGTTGTTTAATTATGTTGCCTTTGTGAAAAAGGGCCCCCCCCCCCACAAATATTTATTTCTTAATAATACTAAAATAACTGTTTATGGAATTGTTGAAGAAAACAAAAACATTAATATGAACGGAATCCTTGAATTATATCCAAGCCCTTCTTCTCGCAAAGTGATATTAAGATGCACTGACAGTTTCTTTCCTAGCTCTCAGCTGTCAAAAACAGATAATACAGTATAATGGTTAAAATGTCTGTTTATACATTTTATAAGCACAAATCTATTCCTGACATATCTAGTCCGAGCTGAAGACTTCCGTGAATTTTGCATTTTGATAATCTAGCTATTCAACACTTTTTAGTTTTAATAAGATTAGCCTTGCCTCTTTATATTGTCATGTGAAGTGTTTCTCAAAGCAAAACAAAATGTCAAGAGGAAGAGTAGAGCTCAACTTTTTTAATTTAGTTTATTTTTGTGGTAATTAGGCCTTATACAGTGATGTTTGGGCTCTTCAAACCATGTTAGCATCATTCAGATTTGATGAACATAGCGCTTTCATGAAAGAAAAAACAAGACAAAGTAGATGATGAAACCGACTGTCTGTGGTGAAAGCATACTTATGATGTGGAGAAAGACTTGCAGCACATCAAGTCGGTGTGAGAGGCACTTCAGAATGTTGCGGGAAATATTCTCACGTCATAACTCCAGTTCATTACTGCTTCACTCTCGAAAAAAATCTCCAAACACAAAGAGTGCCATCAGTATATTCAGAAGTAACTCATTCTGACAATATTTAGCGCTTAGATTCAGCAAAAAGTTTTGTGAAAGTCCTGAGCTCACTTGTGTTGGATTTTACTGCAGGGGTATTTTCTGTATTTATGAAATTTTCATATGATCATCTTACCGACTTTCACTGCAATGCATATGAATGAAATGAACTGCTGTTAAGCCTCATGTTCTGTTTGGGGTCTGCTTTAAAAAACTCTGAAATGATGATTTAATGATATCTGTCTACAGGGTTTTGATTATGTCAGTCAATTCAAAATTACTATTATTATTTTTATACATAAATGATTGGGGTCTCTGGAAACCCAAACATACAAGCACATACAGTAAATGTTTGCATAAATGATAATATACTAATTTTCTGTGTTACAATAAATGTGCTGCAGGCTAGAAAAGCAAAACCCTTTATAATTAATAACAACCTACTCCTTCCTTTTAGATCCTTAGAAAATAACTGACATCATCACAAGTTATTCAAGGACAATCCAACACAGACAAGCTCTGAAAAGCTTGAATGGTTAAAAGCGAAATATAAAAGAGATGCAAATGAATCACAAAATAAACTGCCATTGGTAGACAATCTCAGAATAAGGGCTTTTGTGGATGTGGTGTGATGTCTTCAGTAAACCTACAATGTAAAATATTCTTGTAATAAATAGATAAATAGCCGTGATTGTACTGCATTATGGGATTGAGATTGATGAAATACCCATAAGATTTTTCATTTGAAAAATTGAATTGGACAAAACTAGTAATATATAATGTCCTGAGTTGGTTTTACTTTCTAATAGAAATTAGTTTTGAATTTCCATTTAATTAATGACCTATTTTCTCAGTTAACAAAAAAAAAACATACACTGCTGTGCAAAGGCAAAACACAGTAACCAAACCAACACTAGAGCTTAGAAAATTTACTTTAGAGTTCTCTGATTTATTTTTTTAATGATTTGATTTCTCTGAACTTAAGCATATTAGAGCCAAACTATCTTTCAGGGGGCAGATCATAGTGTAAGATACCAGATTTCACTAATAATTAGCATATGTGTCCATGGCATCCTCTGTATAGCTTCTTTCATCCTCTGTTGGCGTCACTAAAGGAATGTAAAGCATGTGGAATACCAATAACTCAATCTGCTTTTCACTGGCACCTTGATTATAACTGCTTTTTTTTTTTTTTTTTTTTTTTAGCTTTGGAATTCAGACCTGTTTGTATGATTGCAGTCCATTTGACACCATGAAATCCCTTTGAATGTTTTTTTAAAGAGCCAATACACTTGGGCTTTTTGACTGTGAAAACGTCTTAATAGAAGCTAGAATTACTTCACACATCAGGAGAGCTTCTTGCATTGTTGGTTCTTTTGTGATCCTGTTATATGATGGATGATGTGACATGATTATATTCAGATGAAGTTGTCATCACATTCTCCACAAGGGATTGAATGTCTTTCAATAGGATTGGATTAGATTGAATACCCTTGATGCTCACTTGAACTTGTAACTAAAGTAAACATGCTGCCAGAAAGCTCTGCTCTGCATTCTGTTCCTCATGCTAAATATGTTCAGATCAAGATGTTCTCTTTCTCATGGGTGCAAAAGACGCAAGGAAATGGTAATATACATAAGTGCCTGATTTCCGTTTGATGTGGGATACTATTTGAGTGTTATTTGTTTCTGTTTGATAGCACAGCTGATACTTCAACATTACATTCCAACATGGCCACTTTTATACTGAAGCATCATCTAGGGCCTATTTAAGTAGCAAATTAAGGCTGGTAACAGGCAGCACTGCTAAAGCTGGCTGAGTCCAGGTGGAGCCTGGATCCGAGCCTACCTATACACAAGCTCACAGTGGCTATTCTCAGAGTCAATTAACCTTCCTCCCTTCAGCTCTGTAAGCGGTCTAGACTGTGCTGCAATTTTATGCAAAAAGTACTTTGTTTTCCCCTTTTGAAGAGATTTCCCACTAATCTCTCTCTCCTTAGATCCATCCGTCCATCAATCCATCCATCCATCTGTCCGTCCATCCATCCATCCATCCATCCATCCATCCATCCATCCAATCCCATAAATTTGATCATGTTTGAATGGGGATGATTCCTCTGGGTTAACCCAGCAATGTGTGTTTAAAATTGTGCAAAATGCTTTTGTGAAACATATTTCTTAAGCATTATGAACTCGTAAAGAATGTGACACTCATGTCACGGTCAGCCTCTTACTCCTCCCAGACCTACACATATTGCATTTACACAGGTTTCAAGTTCATATTGCTTTGGTTACTTCATCAGCATGGAGCCTGACACTGTGACAGCCATATTCAGTGCTGTTTATCCTGTGATATTGAATGTCCTTCACATTTTGTTCACAATGACCCTGAATTACTTCTTAACAATCACTGAAATGATTGCACTGTTCCACCAAACAGGGAACACCAAATAACATTACCAAAAAGAAGGGAAAGAAACCCTATTCATTTCACAATTTGTTCAAAAGGTCTCGGTGGAAAACTGTTCTCCATTATTAAATGTGAGTTCTCATTTTTACCACCTTGCATGTTTTTTAAACCAGCAAACTCTCAGAAAGCAAAAAGCAGACTATCAATAAAAATGATACAAATTTGTATAACCATAACAATGAAACTATTATTGAAAAGTACTGTATGATACAATTTAACCATTTTCTTTCAAATAAAAAATTATTTTGAACTTTGAGAATGCTTTCAGGTAGAGTATGACCAACCAATAGGCTACGTTTTCTTTTGTGCCATGAGGCCATTCGTCTTTGTAATCTGAATTTTTAAAGGACTCTTAATGTGCTTTTAATTAGTTACAGGTCTTAATGAGTGATTGAATTTTAAGCATATTGTAATATGTGATTGTTTTATGCGTTTTAATTTGGCTATGTGTTATGTTTATGTCTGAAATAAGATTGTTTTGTTTTGACGCCTTGTAATTGTCCCTTGCGGAATTAATAAAGTGGTAAATTTAAAACGTATTTCCACATTGCAAACAGCTTGAAGCAGATCGGATCATTAGCCAATCAGGACATGGCACGTTTACATTTGTTCACATTATGTGGACTCTGTATCTGGATAACCGATCGGATTTCTGTTTACCGCACAATATTTTAATTAGGTAGACAGAAGCGTTTGAAAGGCAGAAGCTTCAAATGGCTTCATAGCGTAGGCCTACAACACTTTAGCCTCTATCTATGGCAGTGCGCACAGCACAGAATGTTTGTGATTTAAATTATTTAACAGTCGATCACAAATTCACAACATTAATCTTGTATGATGAAAAGATTAAGATCATTATTTCGACGCATTTCATGATTGAAAGGAGCGCGCAAGCATATTAAAAACGGCAGAATCTGAACACGAAAATAAAACAAAGAACAAAGAAATAAAAGAACACAGATCACATTAAAGTGCAGTAATTAGAACTAAATAAGGGCTATAGGACACCAGATTAAGAGTAAAGATGATACAAATTAAACAATGTCCCATTGCTTTCACTCACTTACTTTCCGATGCAATCTTCAATCTTAGATCAAATTAAGTTGTTTAAATGAAGAAATACTTCCATAGGTGATCATACGATAGCTGGATTGCATTTACAGATCACAATACGTCCTCTCTGGAGCAGGATGACATTCCAATCAGAAGCACATTTACACATGTCATTTCAATGTGCATCCGGATACAGGTCACATGTTAATGCCAAGTGAAAACGCAGCCATATCTCAGGGCTCATGCAACACTAAGGATTTTTTCTACTTGCCCTGCCAAAATTTTCACTGGCCCCACAACAAAAAAATAGTAAAATAAAATAAAATGGACCTATAAAATAAGCCTATATTGTTTTAGTTATTTTTGAAATAGGCTATGTAACCATAATAAATAAGGTTATGACACCAAAAGCTAGGCCTACTAGATTAACTAATTTAAACAGTAAGTAATAAAATAGGAACACATAATCAAATTACGAGCAATAGCACAAATAAATACAACAGAACAAACATATAAATTATATAAACAGTGCTTTTCAGGTTCATGTAGGTTTAAACGAGATTTTCAGGTAGGCCTACATAAATTGTAATCTAATGTAGCCTACAACTAAATCAAACTTTATTAAAGTTAATCAGTGAAGAGCAGTTAAAGGTGCATATAAATAATGTTTTGAAATGTTGAAAATATAAAATATTATTGTTATTTGAAATTATTTAAAAAATGAAAAGATACTTTAAATGTGAAATTAAACCCGCCAGGAGGTGGCAGCAAGTCACACTTAAAGGGTTAGTTCACCCAAAAATGAAAATTCTGTCAGTAATTACTCACCCTCATGTTGTTCCAACCGCGTAAGACCTTCGTTCATCTTCGGAACACAAATTAAGATATTTTTGATGAAATCTGAGCCATTTCTGAATCCTCCATAGGCTTCTATGTGACCGAAACTTGCTGGCCCAGAAAAGTTATTAAAGAGATCGTTAATATAGTCCAAGTGACTCCAGTGGCTCAATCTTAAGTATATCAAGCGACGAGAATACTTTTTGTGCGCAAAAACAAACAAAAATAACAACTTTATTCCACTATTCATTTCCTTCTCTCTGGGCCTCGTAGTGTTTTTGCGCAGCGCGTCTGTGTTCCACGTCATCACGCAGCACACACATGACTGGCGTCGGCCAATAGTGAGCCTACGTGGTGACGTATAACACGGACGCGCTACGCAAAAACACTACGCGAACCAACTAGAGGTCCAGAGAGAAGGAAATGAATAGTGGAATAAAGTCGTTATTTTTTGTTTGTTTTTGCGCACAAAAAGTATTCTCGTCGCTTGATATACATAAGATTGAGCCACTGGAGTCACTTGGACTATATTAACAATCTCTTTAATAACTTTTCTGGGCCAGCAAGTTTCGGTCACATAGAAGCCTATGGAGGATTCAGATATGGCTCAGATTTCATCAAAAATATCTTAATTTGTGTTCCGAAGATGAACGAAGGTCTTACGCGGTT
Source organism: Abramis brama (assembly GCF_963993115.1). Classification (NCBI taxonomy): domain Eukaryota; kingdom Metazoa; phylum Chordata; class Actinopteri; order Cypriniformes; family Leuciscidae; genus Abramis; species Abramis brama. The sequence goes on along the minus strand of NC_139969.1, from coordinate 16,929,424 downwards.
GGAACAACATGAGGGTGAGTAATTACTGACAGAATTTTCATTTTTGGGTGAACTAACCCTTTAATGAGTGAGTCATTGAGATTCAAGCGATTCATTCAAACGGCTGATTTATTCAGGAACAAAGCATTTTACTGTCTTAATGAGTGAGTCATTGAATCATTGATTCAGCTGATTCGTTCAAAAAGCTGATTCATTCAGTAAAGATAGGCTACTACACCGTCGTGTGTTGCTCAGATCGCAAAACAGTGCTGAAGACTTTGTTTGGAACTATTTTCGTTGGCGGAATAGCTAGCTAAACAGGCGATTTGATGTCTAAAATGTAAGTCACTTAATAAGTAACTATAGTAACTAGTAAGTAATAAGTAACTACGTTGTATAAGATCAAGTCTCATTGTAATCATGCTGATATTTGGAGAAAAACGGCGCTCTTCGTGTAATATTGGTTAACTATATTAAATTATATAAATATATAATGCACAGTGGCATTTTTGCCCCTTATCTTGAATCTGGGGGCATTCTAAATGCATTTTAATAGACTAAATCATGCAGTAAAAGCGTCTAAATGTGCACGCGCGCTCGTCTAATCTACAAGACTACATCACAGTGTATGCGTGCACTCAATGGGTGTGTTTTTGTAAAGTGAGGAACTTCCTCGATAATATCAGATCGTTAAATCAACAATTACGATTGTTGTGATCATAGACGATATACAATCGCACAACCCTACAAGCGCTTGGGCAAGTGACAGTTCCGTCAACTGTCCTGAGCATCGTTTACACTGGCCCCAGGCCATCGGGCAGTCCTTATTGTCGAGCCCTGCTGCCCTGCATATCTAATAGTAGGGGAGAGCCGGGACAGTTGAAACACTTTTCAGATAAACGTCTAAGATAAGGTTACAGATAGATGTTTTTTTTTTTTTTTTTTTATCAACAACTCACATATGTGTTCTCTTAGTATCATGTGTTATTTGGTACAAATATAGAATGATTTAAGTAAAAATTTACTTTGAACGGTTGTTGTGCAGAGGTGGGACGGATGAAACATAACAGTTTAAACGGCAACTATTCATCTAATGCTTGTTTTTATGAACAATACCTGTAACTTATGTACATATTGTTACAAACATATTTTGTAATTTATTTTAATTTAATGGTTCATATTAACCATTTTTGTTCTGTCGCCCAATAAACAATAGGCGATAAGCCTATGCGCATTTTGCGTAATCTTGCGGCAAATCCAAATCAGTTAATTTTCTTACATTTCTTCCTGTCATATTGAGTGTTTGCTAGTTGAATAGCCTGTTATTATGAAGAAAACGAGGTCAACCAGAAGAAGATAAATGACATTTATTGAAGATTGAAGAATGGACAATTGATGATTATTTAAGAGATAATGTAATTGAAAATGAATTTTCATTAAAAGAAACACAAGTCTAGGAACAGTATATGAATATATGAACAGTAGCCTATAGGCTAAATAACCATGAACAGGTTTAATTCATGCCACAATGATCACAGATGTAATGCTCTGTGCTCACCATGCTCACCATTGGTGCAGGCCTCATGGGACCAGTGGATGCAGAACAGGCACTGCACCCACACTTCCCCAGGCATGGAGGAATTAAAGGCCTCGCCACACACCACACATTCCTCCTCCTGAGAACCTGCGTTTGCGGTGGCAGGAGCGACTGCAGCAAAGGCGGCGGTGGCAGGGATGGAGAAGAGTTGCTTCTTTGGACAACGGCGCTTCTTCAAAGACGGAGCAACTGCTGCTGGGGTGGAGGCAGGGGCGACTGCAGCGGGGATGGAGAAAAGTCGCTTCTTCAGATGACGCTGCTCCTGTTCCTTCTAAAGCCGCCTTGACTGGGGTGTCCGTAAGGATCGCAGTTGTCCTGGAATGGTAAATAGGACATTGGCAATAATTATCTTGAATTATAAAGTGTTTGTATCATATTTTAATGTAGGCTAATGATAGTTAAACAACTTGGAATTTACTGCACATGACTGGAAAGGAAGCTCACTAAACTTCACTTGCCTCCTTCTCCCTCCGCTCTTATTTTCCTTCCTAGGACCAGCCTTAGGAAAGGGACGGACTGCCTCCCGGCTGAATTCTTCGTCAGCTTCAAGGATGTCGATGTCTGCAAATGGAATGATGACATTTTTTTAAAGAACTGGTTAATCTTAAATGTAACATTCATTCATTTATTTATTTATTTATCCATCCATCCATCCATCCATCCATTTAATGTACCTGGAGTTGCAGAGGGCTCCGGCACCTGGTCTGCACTGTGTGATGAGGTGGGGGAGGAGGACGGTCTGTCATAAATGAGGGGGCAAAGGCATCCTTTTCAAAGATCTTAGGATTCAGGGGCCAGATCCCGGTGCAGTAGAACCCAGCCGCCAGGTTCGATATTGTTGCTGCCAGGGGTAGTGTTGCTGCCACCAGGGAGGGGATGTCATAGATGGTCATATGCTGGCCTGGATGGTTTTTCATCCACAGGTCTGCAGCTGTGTCGACGTAGTGGACCAAACACACTTCGATCCAGGGGCTGGAGGCGGTGGGAACAGTGAGGCGGGAAGGACAACATCACAATCCCGTGTACCCTGCAGAAGTCTATTGCTGCTACTGAAATGTGGGAGTGGTGGTTGTCCAGCAACAGAAGCAGCATAGACTCCTTGGACACACGGGTGTGATTGGCAAAATGCTGGAGGAAAAGCAAAAATTCTGCCTCTTGCATCCACCCGGATCCATTCGCAGACCCAATGGAGCCAGCTGGACCATCCCTGACGAAGTGGTTTTTGTATTTTTTCCTAGGGAATATGAAGAATGGGGGGACATGGTTGCCCTGCACGTTACCCACGAAGGCGATGGTGACCAATGTCCCCCTCTCCCCAGAAGTCATTGCTCCTAAAAAAATAAAATAAAACTCTACATTCACTGTAAAGTTCAGACTCTAAGCTTTCAAATGACACCAATTTTGTGTTAATCAAGGCAATATTTTTGAAAAATATGATAATGAATATTTTCGCAGCTAGGTGGCGCCCGCGGGCGGTGCACTCTGGTTTAGAGCGACCAGTCAGCTCTCGTCCAGAGTTGATCGAAGTCAACCAGTTCATTGGTGCGCCTGTGCAACTTCATGTGTTAAAAGTCTATGAGGAATATCTTTAGTGATGGATTAAAGTCTATGAGTCTCTATCTGAGTGATGGATTATGGTGAGTTTGGGCTCTTTTTAATCTTAACAATCTGCTGTAAATAATGATGTGCCATTTTCCACAATTTTTGCATGCTTCATGGAGTTATGAGTTAAAACGTGACATCAGTGCTCAATCTATATACAAGGCTCTGTGTGCGCCTGTTGGGGTTTGTGTGTAAAAACACAATTTTTAATCGTGAGAGTCTGCTGAAAATAATGATGTGCAATTTTCTACGATCTGTGCATGCTTCATGAAGTTATAAGCGAAAACCAAACGCGAGTGCTTCATGAGTATATACTTGGCTAGGTGCGTCTGAGGTATTTTTTGTACGCCATGAGTAATATCTTTAGATCTGATTGATGGAATATATTGATATATTGGAATATATTTGGGCTCTTTTTAATCGTGAGCTCCTGCTGTAAATAACGATGTGTCATTTTTCATGATCGATGTATGTTTCATGAAGATACGAGTAAAAAGGCCAAGTCTAAGCTACCTTGCTTGGCTACGTGCGTCTGTGTTAGAACTCCATGAGGAATATGGAATCTTTTCTGAGTGATGGATTATGTTGACTCATTTTAATTGTAAGCATCTGCTGTAAATAATGATGTGTCATTTTCCACAATCGGAGCATGCTTCATGAAGTTACGAGCGGAAATGTGTGTAAAATTCAGCATCCATATGGTTTACATATGGGTCTCTTGAGGGGCTTCTTTTACAAAACCTCCTCAAGTTTAGTAAAAAGCCTGAAACAATTATGCTTGTTGTATTCTACTCATTGAGACCTTTCAAATGATATATGACACAGGACTCTGAGCTGTATGATGTATTTGACATACAGTGAGGAAAATAAGTATTTGAACACCCTGCTATTTTGCAAGTTCTCCCACTTGGAAATCATGGAGGGGTCTGAAATTGTCATCGTAGGTGCATGTCCACTGTGAGAGACATAATCTAAAAAAAAAAATCCAGAAATCACAATATATGAAACGTACCGCACAAAAGAATTCACTTACCGCACTCAAAAACAGCTTTCTGGCTTTAACTCCAAAACGGCATGACGTAAAGAAGAAATGGTTTCGCGGGTCTGGTAGGCATTGCGTGCTGTACGTGCTGACGAAATCTGACGTACATGACATGAGTGGTTTTCAAGGAAATCTCATAGGTTCATCCGTACCCCGTTTCAATCGTCTCGGCTCTCCCCTACTTGTCTCGGTAGAATTATTGCAGCAGCTTCACTTTCATAATTCTGCATTATTAATCAATATTTCAGATGGATATGAAGTGATATGTGGACAGAATCTCTCAGAATCTGCTCTTTCAAGGTCAATTTTGTTGGTCTTTCTCGAATGTCTGACAGAGTCTGACTATAGGACATTTACTGTTTTATCTGGGGAATTTCAGTTTAAATTAAAAATTGTATTATTTGAAAATATATTTTAAACTCATAAAACTCAATCAATATCTTTATGATATTTTACTATCCACCGTTAATCCCACTTGGGAGTACTTTGGTGGAGATAAAAGAGGAGGTGTGTTTGTATACTTAACTTTTAATGAGTTTGAATTCGCACTCCTCACACAGAAACATTTACAACATAACATTGTTTTGAGATAAACCTTGGAGACCATTTAATAGGGCAAGCTAAAAGCCTCCACCCAAAGAAGATGGCATTGAAACCCACATGTGCTTAAGTCATTGTATCAAATTGCCATTGAAATAACATCATAGTGTGTGATAGACTTAAACAGTTTACTTAGATCTTGAAAATACCTCAGGGTAATAAATAAATTGCTGTATTAGACTCCTAAGCCAATTAAATGTAAACAAGTTTTTTTTTTTTTTGCAGTCAATAATTGTATCCCTTAAAACTTATCTTTGATCACCAAAATGGCATATTTAAATGCTTTTTTTCCTGTGTATTTTTTTTATTCATGCCTTAAAATAGCTTGAATGTAACTCTACAACCTTATAAACCCTATATGCAGATTCATGAATATGCAAATGAGCCCCACGTCCTCTCACTCATACAGGGCATCATGCAAGTTGATATATCAGAATGGTAATGTGATTTATACATCACTCTCTACAACGTCAGACACATAATGGTAATTCATTTGGTTAGACTTTTGCTTGACTAGGCCTACGTTATCAAACAGCTACTGTGTACCACATTTGCAAATTTTACTTCTCCCAAAAATGCTAAAAAATAAACGTGTGAGAGCATGTTATATAGGCTATATGTCATGTTATAGCCAGATATGACAACGCTACTGCAACACGCATCGCTTGCAGCTGAGCATCTATTCATCAAGCCAACGTGCAAACTATCGCAAATCAAAGTAAAAGTAAGTCGCAGACGCTTAACGCACAATCATCTTCATTAAAGTAAAGAACCGAAATGATCTTACATGCCGCTCAATCCATGTATCATTCGTTCAGTCGTTTTTTATTTATTTAATATTGAAAGTATAAAAATGAGAAAACAGTTCCTATTTCGTTTTTTCCAAAAACAAAAACGAAAAACAAGAATTTAGCTTGATTTTTCGTTGTGAGGTAGAAAAATTAATAAACAGCTGGAATATTCGATTTCTACACGTGGGCGGGAATGAAACGCCCCTTTCCTCTGATTTGTCAGCCGAAGATCAAACTGTCCCATCATCAGTTCTTCTTCAGTTCTGTACTGCAGAATAAGAATCCTCCGTTGTGGGGATTCTTAACGCGTTTATTGCAACTTCATTTCATCTTTTTTCCATCAACCAGACTAACGAATGGCTCGACACAACCTTTACTGGGGAATAGACTAGACAGGGCTTTCTTCTGTGTATACCAGGAGTTCTCAAGTGCCAGGGGTTTGCTATTTTCCTATTTTCCGAACTGTAAAGTCACGTTTTTTTTATCATGAACCACGCTATTCCTAAATGACTATATAATGCATTTTACTTCAAATAATCTAAATGTTGACTTTGAAAAGTAGGCGCGCCAAGAAGGCTATTCACTCTATTTTGGTTCATTTTTGGTGTGCGCCAGAAAGATGTTCAAGGAGACTGAGACGCGCTAAAGCAGCGCATCATGTTGTTTTCTTTATTTTTCAAAGGTTGTTTCGAATGACAGAGTATTAAACTACAGAATATTTCCCCTGCTGAGCAACAAATCCAAGTGATGGCGCCGGCGCATCGCTCTCTCACACAACAGCTAGGCTAATTACCGAATGAGAGATGCGCGAAACCAACGTTGGTACAGTTTCAGTTTCGATTCAAATAAATTCGTTTAGGCTTGGCGTTTAAAATAGGCTAAATGTTGTTTATAATAAAGGGCACAATAGGCTATTTTTATAAGCTATTAGGCTATACTTTTATTATACGTGGCTACTTATTTTTCATTCTTGTTGTTTTCTGAATACCATTCATTTAAGTATTTGACATAGGCTACAGTAAGGGGAAGTAAAATACACATAGGCATAGCCTATATGTTATTAATAGTGTTATTAATAGTGTTTATAATGTTAATGTTGCATTTTATTTACCGGTCTTTTACACTATTTCTGAATAGGCTAATAATAAAATGCCTCTCAACCTGACCCGGTGCGCTGCACACAAGCGCACATCTTTGAGATATAAATTAATAAATTTTAATAAAACACAAGGCCTACATCATAAAACTCAGAAGAGTATGTATTTTAATTCAAATAAAAATATATCGGTTGTTCTCTGTTCACCAATTGTTAGATAGTCAGTCGGATGACAGTTTATGCGTTAACGTTAATATAGAGCTCGGGCGTAGACGTTATGGAATGGTGCATTGTGGGTAACGGTGGCCATTTTAAAGGCAACGCAAAAAAAAAAAGGCCTTGTCCCTTAAAACCATAGACAGTAAAATAAATGGACACAGCGACCCCATAGACTTCAACGGAGAAAAGTGAAGCAAATTAGAAGCACTCACTTCCTGATGGCTGAGCGTACTGTGCATACTCAAACTGAGCTTGATGACGCAGATGTGATGTGAGCAACCTGTCTGACAGTTGTAAGTCTTCTAGTAGCTGTGCCAAGAGAAATCTGAATCATTCCCTTCCGAATCTTGCAGAGACGGAGAGTGTGAGTAGGAGCTGGCCATGAGCTAGGAGCAGGAGCAACTTTATGACTCTCTATGGGCATCTCCCTTGACTTTATCGGACTTTATGCCTCCATGTCCCCCCGATTGACTGCGAGCTTCTCCTCCTGTCTATATGGTAATTTCCAGAGAGTCGCGTGGTTACGACGCAATCGTTAGCCTATTTTTACAAAAACTGCTTCTACGGGGCCATAATGTAAGATACAAGGTAATGGAGCCTTTTATACATTGTCGTGTTTCTTTAGAAATAAACAATGGACAAATAGAGTCTTTAAACGCCTCAGATGTAAAGTTATTCGCTGTCAAAGTGACGCCAAAATGAATGGGAGTCAATGGAATGCTAACAGCAGGTGATGGCTTGTTAGCCAGTGGCGGCCCTCGGGGATGGTACGCTCTCCGAGAGCTGGATTACCCCCCTGCTTAAAACAGAGCGTTCAAATCAGAGGCTAAAATCAGGCTTGGAAAAATGCCTTTTATTTATAAATTATGACATTTTTTGATGTTAAAATCATACTAACATTATAAGGGCACCCCAGGAAACATTATAAAATAATCCAGTCTATGACCCCTTTAATGCATAATGTTGCATTTAAAAGTTAATGGCCAAACGGATCTTTATAAAAGTCCACATTGTTATTGCAGATGGAATATAACATGGATAACATTTAATAAATATTTTTTTATCAGGTTAAACTGATTAGTCACTCAAACCTTTATCTGAACCTCTCACCATCGGTTGTGCATTTTATGTTTTTTTTGTTTCTTTTTACACTTTTTACTTGTGTTTGTAGTTCCTCCTCAAAAACACAATGGGTTTGAGCCTTTATATTGAGCATGGATCCACACTTCGAAAATCCACTGGAAATAGTAGACCATCCGGGTACTTCCTGCATACTCTTTTTAACATACTATGCTTTGGGACACACTTATTCTAATCTCACATGTTTAGAATGGATAGTATGGACATTGAGACGCAGGGCTGATCTGCCCACCATAGCAACATTAGCTGATCCAGTGTCACAAGCTTGGGGTGGGGCTATTTTTTGTCCAAACAATGGCAGATAGGTGGAGAGTTTCTTTCCTTGTTTCCTATGCAAATTATTATTCTTTTAAAGCTACTGATAAACACTTAAATCACCCTTTTTGTATAAAATTAAGAACTTATTTCAAGAACTTATAAAATCTTAATATGACTGATGTTCACATGGGCAAAAATCTAATTTGAAGATTTCATAAGTCCTTATGAAGGTCTTAAAGTCCATTAGTTTGATTAGTTGGAAATGACAGACATTTTAAGTCTGGAATTTTACAATAAATGTCCCTCATAAGTGTCACATAAACTTTATTGAGTATCACCTGGTTGTGGCAGGTCTTGGAAGAGTTTTGCTTTGATGAAATGTTGATCACTAGAGGTGAACAGCTTTGATGACACACCAGACTATAGTACAGTAGGATCCAGGTGAGGTTGGTAGCAGGATCAAAGGACACATGATATCACCACCGACTGTGAGCACAACGTGCTCTCAAAACCAATAGCGGATCTGAAATACAACATATGGATAAAAATGACACCATATGCTACTCCCTCTCATCAGAAGAACACTTCTAAATAACTTGAAAGCCAGCACTTTTTTCCAATATGATGATGTGACAGTTTGTTTCAAACATTATTGTTTTTGTTGATGGAAAGATCATATTATTTTGATCCTAATGTATCTTTGTTCTTTTAATTATTTTGATATTGATCTTGTATTTCGATTGTTCCATTCTTTTTCTAAACCTAAAATAATAATACACTATCTGAGGTGCAGTTCTGTTATAAAGAAAAGCCCATCTGCGATTTGTACATCCAAGTTCCTCATTGAATAAAAGAAGACATTGCCTGAGGAGGTGGGGGAGTGAGCATTTGACGTACACTTTTTCATCTTCTCCATATCCATTTAAGGATCATGATCGCATGGACTGGAACCTATCAACTGAGCTGCACACTGGAAGAAAAAGAATGAGCTGAGTCAGAATGCAGTTAAGATGGGCTTGTGGTCAAGTGCCCCAAAGCCTCTATAAATCCCCCGGAGAGGCGGACAGCCCAGACTGATTCCTGATTCCCATTCATCTCAATGACAGTTGCTCAGCTGGTGCAAGAGCACCCCACAAATAAGTGATTTGACATCCTGCCATCTTAAATGTGCGAGGCTTCCAATGTCATTCACTTCCAGTTATTCTTTTTGAATGGGGTTTATGTTAAATGGCTGAAATCAGGTCTGTGGTGAACACAAGCTCAAGAAACTCTCACGTTTCATTCTACGACATAAAATACATCAATATTACTCCACTCGTGATTTTTTTAAGCTGTTACGTGTCTTGAAAAGGCAGTTGCTAACAAGTGGCTAAATGAGACTACAGAGGCAGTCGAGGAGATTAAACGTCATCACACCGAAAAGGTAAACGGATTTACAAAGTTCGTATTTACAGCCTTGTTATGGTTATAATTGTGCTCTTACAAACTATTCTAACTCCAACAGAACGTTGGAACCCAGAACGGGAAAATGTTTTTAGTTAAAAACTGAAAGAGTTGTCGGAAGCTTAGTGATGGTGACGTTGAATTCATGGGACCGTGATGTAGTTCGTTTATAGCCTACCTTTAGCTTTTTACTTCTGGCAGCTGCATTTAGGCTTCAAAATTCATAAAAGTTGTGTTCATCTGTGATAATTATCATGATGGACAAAACGTGCAAGTATCATAAACTTTTGTTGATCACAGAGCTTGTTTTTAGCAATAATCCAAAAGCCTATGGGAAAATCCTATTGGGTTTTTGTTGAGGGAATCAGCGTGATGCTAACTGCCGATTGGCCTATAAGTGATGTCATACAGGCCCACTCTATTGCAAACTGGTATGTGTTATTATTTTATTTGAATTAAAACACACTGATTTGTAACGCAAATAGTTTTATGAATCGGAAGTATCGCAAATGAATCGGAAGTATGGCACATTCAAAGAAAGCTTACTTCTGCATTGCAAGAAACAACAATTAGTTGCACTCCTCAAATTTGATTGGTCGAGTTTTCCAGATGTGCTGACAGTCCAACAGCACTGTAACTGGTCCCGTTCCTATCACTTTTTGCATGTTACTTTATACCAGTAGGTGGCAACAAGTGACTGCCTTTTATTGTGTTAAGTGACAGTGAGTTAGTTTTGAACTCAGTAATGGCTTTAACTGCTTTGCTGACTGAGTGAGTCTGATTTGAACCGCTAAAGGCGCAGTCACCTTAGCGAAATTTTGCAGGTAATCAAGGTCCATCAAAGTCACTTTCAAACCAAGAAGCTTTCTGTGTCAGGATTTTGCCTGCAAGAAAATGCTAAACAACGCTCCAGGTGTGTTTTTATGAAACTTTTTGAATAACACTTTAAAAAGAACCAGTTTACAAAAGTTATTTTTTTACGAATCAAATATCGCGTTTCGTGCTGTGTCTGTTGTGCAGGGAAACACTGGTGTGCCTGCCACAACAAAATTATGAACTACATTCAAAAACTTTTTACTAAGCCTTTCTCCTAAAATTAAAATAATAAGAAACCCATTGTTCATTCATACTGCTTGAGGAAATCAGAAGAATCAAACCTGGACAGTATTTAAATGAAGATGATAATGTAACTACTATTAAGAAGAGACTGTGTAGCTGTCCATATTTAATATCTTTCTCTTTTTTGCAGGAATATTGAATCTGCACTTTGATAAGAGGCCAGGCTGAAAAACTCTAAAGAGTTTTATTCCTTCCCTCCAGCCTTTTCCTTAAATCAAGAGATTAATTGAAATTGCCCAAAGGCATTGCGTTTCTCCATCTTTCTTTACTACTGTGTTGAAACAGAGCTCTTTTTTTATTTAGGGGGTTGAATATTTCTTTTTGAAAGAGATGAATGACTCAATCACAGACTGTATTACTTGTTTTCAGAGCTTTTGGAGAAGAAGATGTTTGACACACTCCGGGGTTATGGTGCAAACGGGATTTCACGCTTAGATCTTGACTCGCACTATTCAGAGTTTAGGACCTTGATTAAAGTCTTCTTTCTTATTTTTGGGCCAATTTCGGACTCCTCCTTGAAATATACATGCTGACTGATCTGCATATACTGGGTAGAATGTTCGTCCTTTATTAGAGCCCGTTTATTGACCCCAGGCTTTAAGAGCTCTACAAACTCAAGTCTTATTTGCAACTTAGCGGACTGAATGCTTAATAACGGATCATCCGTTAATAAGATGTTGCCCTCCACCTACACTATGGGTCAAGTGTGATTTTTTTACAGTTGTGATATTGCTATTGTTTGTGCTGATATGTGTGTGTGTGTAGGGTTCAAAACGAACACTCGCCTATAAATTAATTCAAGTAAAAAATTTTTTGACTGCTTGTTGACCTGTTAGTTGACCCACGCTGTTTGTTGCAAATATGCAAACAAATTTTTTTTTTTTACTAATAATATTGTGAAAACACTTCAAGTGACACATAAATAGGAAATATTTATGCATATTTAGGCATGTAGTCTCATATTAGCAAACCACATTGAATTTCTTTCACATGTTGTGCTCCTGGGAGACCATCCACAACACAGACTAATTCCTCACTTTCTTTAGCCTTGGATCTGCATCTCTGAATTGCTGGCTGGATCCCAGTGCTTAAGATTTGTTTTTGGTTTTTGAAAGAAGCCTGTGCTTACCAAGGCATTTATTTGATCAAACATACAGTAAAAACAGTAATATTGTGGAACATTATTACAATATGAATAATTTCTAAATCACACAAGTTCCCCAGATAATACTAATCCAGTGCGAACAGGGCTTTTGTCAGATTTCGTCAATGTATAGGTTTTTTTCTGCTTCCCGTGTCTTTGTTTCCATTTAATTTAATTTTGAGTTTATTTTGCTGCTTGCTGATAGATCCAGCTCTTTTATTTTCTGCCTTTTTTTACCCCTTGCTGACAGCTATATTTATTTCAGGATTCTTTGATGAATAGAATGAACAGAGTAGAGCATTTATTTAGCATATGATCAATTAGATCAATTTAATGCATCCTGTATATATATATATATATATATATATATATATGCAGGCATCTTAACCATCGTTATACTCTCATTCGTATATTTATTTATCTGTATAGGCACATACATCAAGGCCTTAGCAACAAAATAAGCATTAAATGTTTTACATATTTACAAAGCTACTTTTCCACCCTAACTGGCCTGGAAAAAAAGATACAGTTCATTGAACATACATTGACCCCATAGTCGGACATTTTCGTCACACTTTATAGGATTAGTTGAAATTCATGTTTTAGTCTGGAGGATAAAATTCACGAAAAAATATATTGGATTTTAACAAGGTGTTTGAAACCAACATTAAAACCCACTGCTAGAGAAAACATGTATTTGTGTAATTGACAATATACTGAGATATAGCCCTTGTGACACCTTCCTTGTGTGACAAAATCAAACTTCAATCCTTCCTCATCAAATCTCTGTGAAGTGGGCAGGTTAAATTAAACTGAGTTTCCAGCCCACACATCCTATTTAATGCAGTAATGGGCTGCATGTGTTCGTGCAGTGAGCTCTGCGATCAGTGCTGATACTCATAGCGGGAATTATTAATTAGGTGGAATCAATTATGAGGATTTGACGTCAGTAACACTTGTCACCTACAATTCTATGATGTATCTGGCATGTTTGTTTATGTCTTCTCTTGAAAATTAGTCACATTTCAAGAAAGGTGAAATATATAAATTTTTCATATTTCTTAATTTCTAACAACTTTTTCCTACCCTACAATTTTCTGTGTGCGATTCAAGGTGGCATGATTTGATTTTTATTCTTATATTCAATCCTTATTTCATCCTAGTTTTATATATATATATAAATTGAAAGATATTTAATATCTGAATAAGACACCCGATGCGTCCAACTGCATCTTCAATGACACTATGCTACAATTAAACACAAATATGATCTGGTTCTTGGATCTGGTAATAGAATATGGAAGTTATAATTTCAATGAAATTGTAATTATATCATCATGTGAGCAATTATAAAGGCTATTTCAGTAAGCCATCTGGTAATGCAGATGAGTTTAATCACTGCTATTGTCACGGCGACCTTTAGTTATGCACTTTTCTGCTCCCTATGCTGTATCATTATGTGTCTGTAGCTTCTCATTCAAGTTATAATATCAATTAAACTTTATTTATGTTCGTGACTACACTCTTTAAAGGGTGCCAATGCAGCCAGTGATATATATCTCTTAATTCGGAGCTGACGTTTACTTTATTACAGGGGTATTTAATTAATGTTCTAAGAGGTTGAGCCTCTACATTTCCTGTGATTTCCCAATATGCATTGTATAACTATGAAATGAAATAAGTAATGCATTTCAGGAATCCTTATTGTAAATTGTCAAGTTGGCATCCATCCATCCATCAAGTTACAAAAGTCTCAAGAAATGAGCGTGTAAAGCTAAAGTGGGAGTGGAGAAGAGGAGAGAAAACAACCAATACAAGTTGAGGGGACCTTGATGTATTATAAAAAATATAATCCTATATGACTTTTCTTTTTTTCTTTGAATTTTAAATCTTTGTCTTCAGTGTATCAGAATAATTCATCGTGTTCATGATCAGACGTACTGCTGTATCAGTGTTCTTATTTGCATATATATATATATATATATTTCATTTGAAGAAGGCATGATGAAATATGTGTGCATAACACTGTGCTGCTTAATGTCTGGATATTAAGTCAGAGGGATGAGCCGGACGCCATCCACAGTATTTATCCACAGAATGCGCATGCGTCGCGTCTGAACGCGCTGTTGTCTTTGGAGTTCTATCGATTTGATTTATAATTCTTGATTTTTCCCTTTAAACTCACTTACAACGAACATTTTCTACTTTTCCTCACTGAGAAGCACTACTGCTCAAACCTCATAGTTACAACGCGGACCGTTGAGCAGACGCTCACACAGTCTTCTCCACACTTGCAAACAAACATGGCGAATATATCAGATGTAAGTAGTCTACCTCTTGGTGCAGGTGAGGACACATTTGAGCTGCACGCATTGCAGTCTGAGCTGGAAGCTGTTGAGAAACAGATCCACGACCTTTTAGAGAGACAGGCCGAGCTGATAGACCGGCGGTTAGCTCTTGAAACATCACGCGCCGATGCACACAAATCAGTGATTAACGTTACTAACCCGCTGACTCCGACCTCGTCTACTCCGTGCGTTACTCAGCATCGGTCCCGAGCGCCGAGGTCGCGATCAGCCATGGTCTCGTTCACTCCGGCTCCAACATGCCACCACGAAGCCTGTATGGTTCCGCAGACGCGAGTCAGGTCTAGACCAAGACTCTCTCCGACCCTCCCGGTTTTCGAGTTATCCACACAAAACCGCTTCTCCCCTCTTCGCGAAACCGAACACAATGCTGTGATCATCGGCGATTCCATCGTTCGGCACGTACACGCTACATTAGGTAAAAGTAAGGTGCACAGTCACTGCTTTCCTGGTGCTTGTGTTTCTGAAATCGCTGCCCGCGTTCCCGAGATTCTGAACGGTGACGAGCGCGTCGGAACTGTGGTCCTGCACGCGGGAGTGAACGACATCAGGCTGCGCCAGACGGAGGTTCTGAAGAAAGACTTCAGGAATCTGATCGATACGGTACATCGCCTGAAATAACGATCATTGTGTCAGGACCGCTTCCCACATACCGACTAGGACATGAAAAGTTTAGTAGACTATTCGCGCTAAATGAATGGTTAATGTCATGGTGCAATGAGCAGAAACTGCTCTTTGTAAATAATTGGAATCTGTTTTGGGAGCGTCCTAGGCTTTTCCGTGCCGATGGCTTACACCCAAGCAGATTCGGAGTGGATCTTCTGTCGGATAACATCTCCAAAATGTTAAATACCATTAGATGACTAGTAACCAAAAGTCAAAATCATAGTCTCTCCTGCACCAATTTAAATGATATAAATACTAGTGTAGAATATTGCATAGAAACTGTGTCTATTCCTCGTTTAGTGAGATCAAATAATAATTCTACTGCAGGATCTAGGAAAAATCTAATTGTTATTAAAACAGAAAATGTTGCTATTAGTAAACAAAAACAAGTTTTAAAGCTAGGTCTTCTAAACATTAGATCACTCACACCTAAGGCAGTTATTGTAAATGAAATAGTCACAGATAATAGCTTCGATGTACTTTGCCTTACTGAAACCTGGCTTAAACTAAATGATTATTTCGGTCTAAATGAGTCTACTCCATCTGGATACTCCTATAAGCATGAGCCCCGTCTGATTGGTCGTGGCGGCGGTGTTGCAACAATCTATAGAGATATTCTCAATGTTACTCAGAAAACGGGTTATAAGTTTATTTCGTTTGAAGTACTTGCACTAAATGTTACGCTCTTAGATGTTAGAAAAAAATCCATATTATCTCTAGCCTTGGCTACCGTATATAGACCGCCTGGGCCTCACGCTGATTTCCTAAAAGAGTTAGCAGATTTTCTCTCAGATCTATTGGTCAATGTCGATAAAGCATTAATTGTTGGAGATTTTAACATACACGTAGATAATTCAAATGATGCGTTAGGGGCTGCGTTTATAGATTTATTAAATTCCTTTAGGGTCAAGCAAAACGTCACCGGACCAACTCATCGTCTTAATCATACACTCGATTTAATTATTTACATTTACATTTAGTCATTTAGCAGATGCTTTTATCCAAAGCGACTTAAAAACTAGGACTAGATTAAGCGAGTCATCATGAAGAGGCAAAAACAAAAAACAACGCAAGAAGTGCTCAAGATACGAAGTTCAGGCATTATTCAGAGTAGCATAAGCCCGATAAGTGAGGTTTTAGAGGGAAAGGGGAGGTTTTTTTTTTTTTTTTGGTTTTTTTTTATGCGGTTAAGTGCTCACGGAAGAGATGGGTTTTCAGCTGTCTTTTGAAGGTTGTCAGGGATTCTGCATTCCGGATGAGGGTGGGGAGAGCGTTCCACCAGCATGGAACTGTGAATGAGAATGTTCTGGAAAGTGATTTTGTGGCTCTCTGTGATGGAACCACGAGACGTCGCTCGTTGACCGATCGTAGGCTTCTGGTAGGGATGTAGGCTCGTAGTAGTGAGTGAAAGTAGGAGGGAGCTGAGCCTGTGATAGGTCTGTAAGAAAGCGTCAATGCTTTGAACTTGATGCGAGCAGCGAGTGGTAGCCAGTGCAGAGAGATGAACAGAGGAGTGACGTGTGCCCTCTTGGGCTCGTTGAAGACAAGACGAGCTGAAGCGTTCTGGATCATCTGTAGAGGTTTGGTTGCACATGATGGAAGTCCAGCCAGAAGAGCATTGCAGTAGTCAAGCCTAGAGATGACCAGGGCCTGGACGAGAAGTTGTGTTGCATGCTCAGTTAGGAAAGGCCTGATCTTCCTGATGTTGTACAGTGCAAACCTGCATGATCGAGTCTTTGAAATGTGATCTGTGAAGGTCAGCTGGTCATCAAACGTTACTTTAATTATATTGTTAATTATGATATTATTAAACGTTAATTAAATCATATGGAACCGATCCAACCAATATAGATATCATTCCACAAAGTGATGATGTCACTGACCATGACTTGGTAACTTGCATATTACGTACTGCTGTAATATGTCATGCTGCGCCGCGTTATCGACCAGGCAGATCAATCCTTCCATCCACCATAGATAATTTCTCAAATTGCTTATCTAATCTGTCTCAGCTGCTGCCTGAACCCAAACAAACAGATGAACTAGAAGAACTAACTAGCACTATGAGCACCATTCTCTCTAGAACATTGGATGTTGTTGCACCCATTAAATTAAAAAAGGTCAGAGAGAAAATTAAAGCACCATGGTACAATAATACTACGCATGTTCTAAAGAGAGAAACCCGTAATTTAGAGCGTAAATGGAAACAAACTAATTTAGAGGTCTTTAGAATCGCATGGAAAGACAGTATGTCACGTTATAAAAAGGCCCTAAAAGCGGCCAGGGCTGAGCACCTCCGCAAACTAATAGAAAATAACCAAAACAATCCAAGGTTTTTATTTAACACCGTGGCTAGACTAACAAATAAACAGACGTCACCCGAACAAAATATCCCGTTACAGTTTAGTAGTAATGATTTCATGAACTTCTTCACTGAAAAAATAGAAAACATCAGAACCACAATTGTAAACGTTCAATCCTCAATCGCGCCTTATAATTCAGCCTCAATTATCCCCCCGCAAGAACAATTACAGTGCTTTACAACTATAGAACAAAAAGAGTTAAATAAACTTATCACTTCATCTAAAACAACAACATGTTTATTAGATCCTATACCAACTAAACTACTGAAAGAAGTGTTACCTGTAGTGGAAGAGCCTCTCCTCAATATTATTAACTCATCTTTATCTTTAGGTCATGTTCCAAGAACATTTAAACTGGCAGTTATAAAACCTCTCATTAAGAAACCACAATTAGATCATAATAATCTAGCAAATTATAGACCCATTTCAAATCTTCCATTTATGTCTAAAATACTAGAAAAAGTTGTGTCCGCTCAACTGGGCTCTTTCTTGTAAGAAAATTATATCTATGAAAAGTTTCAGTCAGGATTCAGGCCGCATCATAGCACTGAAACTGCGCTCGTTAAAATCACAAATGATTTACTTTTAGCTTCTGACCAAGGCTGTATCTCAATACTAGTTTTATTTGATCTAAGTGCTGCGTTCGATACTATAGATCACACAATACTCTTAGATCGACTACAAAATTATACTGGTGTTCAAGGACAAGCATTAAGCTGGTTTAGATCATACTTATCTGACCGCTACCATTTTGTCTATTTGAATGGAGAAAAATCGATCATAACTTCAGTAAACTATGGAGTGCCGCAGGGATCTGTGTTGGGCCCTCTATTATTCTCAATATATATGATGCCACTTGGAAATATTATAAGGAAACATGGAATTAGTTTCCATTGTTATGCTGATGACACTCAAATATATATTTCATCACGGCCGGATGAAAACGCTAAATTAACCAAATTGACAGAGTGCGTTAAAGATATAAAAGATTGGATGACGCGTAATTTTCTTTGATTAAATCCAGACAAGACAGAGGTAATACTTATCGGTTCAAAAAAACGCCCACAGAACCTCTCACAATACAACTTTGACATCGTAGGATGTCCTGTTACTTTATCCTCTACAGTAAAAGACCTGGGTGTTATACTCGATTGTAACCTGTCTTTTGAAAATCATATTTCATATGTTACAAAAACAGCCTTTTTCCACCTTAGAAATATTGCTAAGCTACGTAATATGCTATCAGTTTCTGATGCAGAAAAGTTAGTTCATGCATTCATGACCTCGAGATTAGATTACTGTAATGCTTTATTAGCTGGTTGTCCTGCATCCTCAATAAACAAGCTACAGTTAGTCCAAAATGCAGCCGCTAGAGTTCTTACTAGATCAAGAAAATATGATCATATAACACCGATTTTATCATCACTGCATTGGTTACCTATAAAGTTCCGTATTAATTATAAGGTATTGCTACTGACTTATAAAGCCCTAAACGGCTTAGCTCCAGTCTATTTAACAGATCTTCTATCGCCCTATAATCCATCGCGCTCTTTAAGATCAATAAATTCGAGGCTTTTGGTCATACCTAGGATATCCAGATCAACCAAAGGAGGGAGAGCATTTTCACATTTGGCTCCGAAACTCTGGAATAGTCTTCCTGATACTGTTCGTTGCTCGGACTCGCTCTCCCAGTTTAAAACTAGATTAAAGACGCATCTTTTCGGCCAGGCATTCATATAATATTTTTAATCTTACAGTTCAAACTACAATCCGGCCTCTAGTTCATAAATGTCAGAGGAGAACTGGCCCCGACTGAGCCTGGGTTCTCCCAAGGTTTTTTTTTTTTTCTCCATTAGGTCACCTGGTGGAGTTTCAGGTCACCATTAGGTCACTTGATGGAGTTTTTTCGGTTCCTTGCCACTGTTGCCTTTGGCTTGCTCAGTTGGGGATATTTTGGGGATATTTAATTTTATTTTATCAATCAATAAATTCCACTAGAAACAAACCTTGTTGTATTATTTTATTTTAATTTAATACTGTGAAGCTGCTTTGATACAATCTGTATTGTGAAAAGCGCTATACAAATATACTTGATTTGATTTGATTTGATTTAAGTATATGAAATATGAATATTTGATATTCAAAACCACATTGGACCCCCATTGACTTTCATTGCATGAAAACAAACAAAAAGAAAGTCATCGAATGGCATGAGGGGGAGAAAATAATGACAGAATTTAAATTTTTGGGTGAACTGTCCCTATATAAGTTCAATAGAATTCCTTCTCTTGGCTATGACAAGTTTAATTTAGCATGTTCGTCTGAACAATGCTCAACAAACCTGTCCGTCAGCTCTTGTTTTCCTCAGCTGGTCTAATCAATCCACACTTTGCTCCATTGCTTTGACTTTGACAGTCTATCATTCGTTGCTCTGTCACGTTACACTCCGTCAACCAACCCATGCATTCCTGTGCACAGAGAATCAGAGCCGACTGATTCAAGACTAATGTTTCCTGGGTCCGGTTATTACCGTGTGGATATGTGGCCCTGGAATTCCATCCATCCCCTCAGACAGGAATCTCTAATGGAATTCTCATGTGCAACGTTCCACAAAAATATCCGCTAGCAAAAACAGTCTATATTCTCCAAATCAGCCCGACTTTCTTTATCAGCCGGTCCTGTTGAATGAGACTTTGCAGCCCGAGCTCTCTGTTTTTTTTTCCATGCTTGAGGGAAAGATTAATTTAACCAGAGAGAGTGGCTAATGGATTTCAGATAGGAAATTATGCTTGAATCCGTATACACTGCGATTCTGATATTTACTGTATTGCATGGCTGACTTCAGCTTCTGAAATTGGCTGCCTCCAAGCAAGAGGAAATGACAAACAGAAAGAGTAAAAGAGAGAAATGAGGAAGCCGAGTTCTATGGTCCATGTCAGGCAGTCTCTCTGTTCTCTCTCTTGCCAAATACAACACCCACAAATCCTGTAATTGATACATACATCTCAAATAATGACAAGTACTGCACCACCCACAAAAAGTATCAGCTAAATTCATCTGCAGCAGAAAAAGAGATGATACGGGACTATAGGAGTTTTCTTGGATCTGGTGTTTGTTTACATGCTTTGTGCATCCTGTGGAAACGCAGCATCTTCATATGTTCCATCTGTCTGCAAACAGCCACCTGCCCCCGACAAGCTGCGCTCTCCCCAGGGTTTTGCTCTGTGCCGTCTGCCCTATGACCTGTCTGTAGTTATCACTCTATCCTCTTTCTAAACCCAATTAGAACCAGTTTTTAAGTGTGAAAAGTGACAACATGTTCATCATATACATCACTGTAGCTGAAGTGATGATAAGTCATAAAGGGGTTAAATAAGAGCTGCTGTGGCTCAGAGAAATAAGAGATTTTTGACTGAAGGATCATTTTTAAAATACCCCCATCAAAACTGTGTGTTACGCTGGCGGCTGAAGCAGATGCAGAAGCAGAATCCAAGTGCAGCAGAATTTATTAAAGAAACTCAAACGGTTACAAACTCAGACAAAAACTACAAACTCAGACAGAGACTCAGAAACGGGAACAGGAACAGCCAACATACAACGTCAAGAACTCACAAAGACTGAAACAAGACACAGGGCTTAAATACACAGAGAGACAAGCTAAATAAGATAACAAGGGGGCGTGGCTAATGAAAAACACCTGGGAAAACTAATCAACATAACGGGGAACTGCTAAACATAGAATGAGACAGGGGAACACAGACATGAATCGTGACAATGTGGCTGCAATTTATTTTATGATTTTACTAGAATAGAGAGCATTCCGATAAGCTTTCACTTTTTTTCTTTATTCCTGTTTATCTTGTTTTTTCATTTCATTTTAGTTTAGCTTTTCTTCTTTTTCTTTTTTGTTTCAGATGTTTTCTTATTTTCATTTTTTTATATACTGTATATACTATTCAAAGGTATATATATATAAAGGTATATATATATATATATATATATATATGTATATATATATGTTACTGATATATAAGGTCAGTAACATTTTATTTTTTAAGAAATGAATACTTTTATTCGGCAAGGATGCACTACATTGATCAAAAGTGACAGTAAAGACTTTTATATTGTTACATTGAAAGTTTATATCTCAAATAACTGCTGTTATAGCTTTCTGTTCATCAAAGAATTCTGAAACAAATGCATCATACTTTCCACTTAAAAATTAACCAGAGCTCTTTTCAACATTGATAATAATAGGAAATGTTTCTTGAGCACCAACTCAGCATATATAATGATTTATGGAGCATCATGTGACACTAAAGACTGGAGGAATGGCTGCTACATATTTTTTAATTAATTAGTTCGATAATAATGATAACACTCACTGCAGCTGCTACTTTAAACAAACATGATGAGAAATCACAAAATTACAGATTTTTAAATGGGCTGACAGCTTCATTGCACATTTTTAGGGGAGCTAAATAAAACAGGGTCTAAAAGCCTATAGCTCCAAAGCTGTTTTTCATCAATCCAAGTAAAATTTGTGGCAAAAATCATTCAAAGTGGTGTGTGTGTGTGTGTGTGTGTGTGTGTGTGTGTGTGTGTGTGTGTGTGTGTGTGCGTGTGTGTGTGTGTGTGAGAGAGAGAGAGAGAGAGAGAGAGAGAGAGAGAGAGGTCATCAACGCTGAGCAGTATTTAAGTACATCTGACAGTGCACATTAAGTGTAACAGAATCGTCCGCTTCCTCGGCTGGAGTAATTTACAGTTTAATTCATTGCTTAAGGGGGTCTCTTACCCCCTTATTGACATACAGTGTTTGTTCGATGTGCTGAGCATGAGCATATGTTCTGAGTGGACACCAGAGAAAATGGATGGAGAACTGGCACAGCCTCATGCCACATCTCCTCAAACTGATTAACTTAATGGATAAGTGTTTGTCTTTTTCGAATACTCTTTCATTTAGCTCCAAAATGACCATGAACATCTCCAAGCAGATGAGAGCCTGATGCAATGAATGAAATAGGCTGTGCGGCAAAAGCAGATTTCATGATCTTTCCCGCATTATGAAAATAGGAGTAAATAGCCAGCGGTGAGAAGGCTTGATGTTTTTAAATACTGTATCTGGAGAAAATTTTGTCATACAACCAACAGGAACCTTGATCCTCGGAGCAATGAAGTTAAATCAGATTGCGATCCTAAAATGTTAGTGTTATTAAAGAAAGGCATTTATACAGATATGTCTGGAGTTATGCTCACCTGTTTGGTTTGAAATAAAATAATGTATTATTAATAAATCTAATAAATATGTCAAGGTGAAAAATAGAAAAATGTGCGGTGAACTGCACTGTAATGGTGGATGATTTTCTCTAAACAGTTCTAAATTCTAAAACTCTTTAATTTCATAATCTTTAATCAAAGTATTTTTATCCAACAGTTGAATAAATTTAAAATTGAAATTTAGTAACTTACCTTTTGACACATTATTCTCAGTTACGTTGGCTGTTTTTGCTTCTGCCAACAAAAGTAAAAGCTACAACAGAATTATTTCGCCAGCAGAATTATTATTGCATCTCCGAGCAACACTGTGGTGTTACGTTCCTGAACGAGTCAGCGTTTTTGAACGAATCGCCTGAGAGAATACTGTTGTAAACTATTTTTGCTATTATTTGTAAATCAAATAATGAATTATACAGTCTAAATATGCAACTAATATCATAAATAGACCTAATACTTACCTAACAAGCATTCTGCAAGTTTATGTTTACATTCGTTTTCCCTCTAGGGTAAAATCATGCTAATATATCTTTGTCGATGAAGAAGAAAACACCCGTTGTTCCTAATAATGCAACTGTGCATATTATCAGAAAAGCTATTATACAAAGCAATATCTTTTACCTGAATATTAATAATAATAATTTTTATTTATAGGTGAACTATACCTTTAAATTAGTCACATTGGTAGGCCTACTTTTAATTAGCAGTGGCTAATACCACAGTGTAACACCAAATTTAGACATAACTTAAGGACCTGCTTACACATAAGTTTTCTCTATTCGGTTAGCTATCTAATTTGTTAAAACGGTTACATTTACGCTTGGCCACATAAATGTCTATTCCTGCGCTATTTGCAAATTTAATGGAGGCACATCAATGAGAGCAAAATTTTAATTATCATCAGCTTATTTCAAGGTCAAAGACTGCATTAGGAGTGAGAGCGGCTTCAACACTGGTAAGATAATTTAGTCTCACTACTTTTAATGAAGATGATTGCCTGTTAGGCATCTATGACGCTGAACTTTCAGTTTCATTTGCGGCAGATTGCGCATTGCCTATAGACATTATTCAGAGCAGCGCCACGACAGGTACGAAAGTGAGGCTGAGAGGGATAGACTTACCGTGTTTTCAATGGCATCTGCTGTAAAAAAAAAAACAAAACAAAAAAAAACCTGTAGGCCTATAAAGCATATAGATATTTTTTTTTGCAGTGTTTCATCAGCAAAACAATCCAAAAACACATTAAATAACTGATATATGTCTATCCCTCGCTTTCATTAAAAATCAAAGATGGCGCTGCTGTTAATAAGGTCTATAGGTAGCTGAAGAGATAGCCTACTCAGCTACTCATCTGCGACGTGCTATATATCTGTGGCGATGCATGTTGAAGTAGCACTGTCATATCTGGCTATAACATGACATAGCCTATCCTCACACATTCATTTTTAAACATTTTGGGAGGAGTACAATTTATATTTTGGTAGCTATGATTAGACGGTACATGGGTAATCTTGAAATGTGTTTTAAATCTGAAGCTAGGCTAATCAGAGCCACTTCCACAAGTAGGTTACAACAGACATATGTAATAAAACATCAGGACAGTGAACATGCAATGCTGTTTATGTTTAATCAGTTCCTTGAAGTATTTTGTCACATGTCATATTCCTCCCCAGAAGGAGAACCATATGAGACTCAACATACAACATCCTGTTCACTGTTTGCTTGTCGATGCTGTTTAAATCAGACAGGGTGTTTTGGCATGACCTTGGGTGTTTTCGTTCTCCACATCATCTGCGAATGCTCATTTCTCTCCTTCCCGGCAGATGCTGCTTACTATTAACACCTCAAAGCAGGGGTTGCCATGCTTGCCACATCTATTTGATGTATGGATGAGAAAGAGAGAGAGAGAACTGCAAGGCAATTTGATTTAAACAGACTTTTACTTTGACCAGACACAAAAAGGGCTTATGTTCTTGAAAAGGCCTGACAAAGCCCATAGTATTGTGGGATAATAAGGGGGATGAAGTCTGAAGATGTGAAGCACTGCAGAGACATGCAATGAAATTAATCATTCTGGAAATGTAGGATACAATCTTAATTATAGTCGCACTGAAATGCTCTAAATCAATGGATTGAACGGTATAATGGAAATAGATTCCAGGGCTTGTGCATCCATGGTATGATTATTAGATATATCAAATCAAATTGGCCTCATCTAGTATTTGCCTTGTACACATACATACCGTACATTTTAGAAAAAGAGGTCTTTGATCATCAATGAACGCAAATGTTTATGGTCACTTTCAGTGAAATTGATGAATAATGAGATTTATCACTGTACAGGCAGTACCATTAATACATCTGTATTACAGGGTAACAAAAGCTTTGGAGGAAATGTGTTCTGGTTTTAACTCAGTCCTATTAAATTAAATTCCAGAAAAAGGAATCTCTACTCTAAACACGGAACAGTAATTGTTGAAGTGGAAATCCAATTATTTTGCTGATGTTCAATTTTAATATGTTATGGTCAATTATACAACTAATTAGAAAGCTAATCAGAACACGTCTTATACACGTTCCGACTGCTTTTATCATTCTGACTGAATTTCAATTGAATGACCACATTAATTTCTACTCAATATTTTTTTCAATATTTCAATCATCTTGCAGCTGAAATTGTAGCTGTGTGAATCTGATGTAATTGTATTCAGTTCTGAATCCATATTAACTCTGTTAGAACAATATTCATAATGAAAAGAAATGTGATATTTGGTAATATGTTCATACACTAGCATTAAAAAATGTAGGGTCAGTAGTTTTTAAAGAAATGAATACTTTTATTTCAAAAGTGACTGTAAAGACGTTTATATTGTTACAAAAGATTTATATTTGAAATAAATGCTCTTCTTCTGAACTTTCTATTTATCAAAGAATTGTTCAAAATATTATCACTGTTTCAACAAAAATTGTAAGCAGTACATCTGTTTTCAACACTGATATCAATGTATCTGAGCAGCAAAACAGTTATTTAAATTGCAATAGTATTTCAAAATATTACAGTTTTTACTGTATTTTTGATCAAATAAATGCAGCCCTGGTGAGCATAAAGGACTTCTTATGAATCTTAGCCACCCCAAACTTTTGAACAGTAGTATATTCACAGTTTACTTAGTGCAAATATACAAAGTTTAACATTTAGCTTGATGAAAGAGACATGTGCATGTTTTTCACAAAGAGGTTGCACCAATGTTTCATGACAAACACTGAAAGTGTACTCTGATGTCAAAGATTTGTATATACCCATGGGTTCTACCATTCAAAAAGCAAGTTAAGAGAATCATAAACAGCGAAGCCTAATCTATCAATCTTCTGTAATATCAGAAACAGCTTGACTAAAGGAAAAAGGAAAAAACACTTTCCATGCAATGATAGTTCTATACTTTACATGTTAAGCAGATGGGTTCAAGCCTCTTCTGCAATGCTTATACACCTCTACTGTCAGTGTACCACCAGACTCTCAAGTACTTGACAAGAAGGCTAATCGATACCATCAATGTCACTCCATTAAAAATCAAAATGTACTAAGCTGGGACATCTTAATCAAATTAACTGATTCTTGTCTGTAATCTTGCATGGTCGTGTTTCCCCATCTGCTTTTATGGAGCAGTGAATGAGAGATTGTAGGAGATACTGTAGATCGTGAGCGGACTTTATTCTTTTTAAATTGTGAAAAAAAGAAATGGTGTGATTATGCTATAATTTTTTGTTAATTTTTAATTAACATTATGTTCTTGTTTTAATTACTAAAAGCTTTTTTTATGCCCCCCCCCCCCCCCCCCCGTGTCTTTTTGCTGCTGATTTTTTTATTTGAAAGACACTTTAAATAAGCAGCTGATAAATTAATAAATGTAAATGTTTGTAAAACTTGCCCAATGACTACATTTTAGCTTTAGATGCAATTGTTGTGAATGAGCTGTAATAGCCAAACTGGTACTTTTACAGAAATGTCAGTAAATTACCACAAGAATCTGTTTTAAGCCCTTTGTTATTTTCACTATATATGCTGCTACTTGGTAATATAAAAAAAAACAAAAAAAAAAACAAACATTGGTTTCAAAACTGTTATGCTGATGATTCTCAGTTATATATTTCATCACGACCAGATGAAATCTCTAAATTATCCAATTTAACTGTGATAAAGACATAAAACATTGGATGACCAGTAATTTTCTTCTATTAAATCCGGAAAAGACTGAGGTATTACTTATTGGACAAAAAACCTTTACACAGAATCTCTTAAAATACAATTTGCATCTAGAAGGATGTACGGTCAACTGTAGAGGATTACAGTTAAAGGAGAAGTTCACTTTCAAAAAAACTTTTGCTGATAATTTACTCACCCCCATGTCATCCAAGATGTCCATGTCTTTCTTTCTTCAGTCGCAAAGAAATTAAGGTTTTTGATGAAAACATTCCAGGATTTCCCCCCATGTAATGGATTCTATTGGGACCCAAACGGTAGAAGGTCCAAATGACAGTTTAAGTGCAGCTTCAAAGGGCTTTAAACGATACCAGACGATGAATAAGGGTCTTATCTAGCGAAACGATCGGTCATTTCCAAAATAAATAAAAAAGTTTAAGTTTTATAAGCACAAATGTTCGCCTTGCTCTGTTCTGTGATGCGCGTTCGTGACGTCACGTAATACGCAATTACGTTGAAAAGGTCACGCTTGAAAAATTTCTGTCCTGAAGAAAATGTTCTTTTTGGCTTTTTAATATTAAAACACCCAGGATACGCACACGAAATGGGCATTTTAAACGATAAACTGACACAAATACATTTGAAAATGTGTATATGGTCCTCCTTCCGCACATTTGTAAACACGTCAAGCGTGACCTTTTCAACGTAATTGCGTATTACGTGACGTCTTCAACGCGCATCACAGAACAGAGCAAGGCGAGCGTTTGTGCTTATAAAACTTAAACTTTTTTATTTATTTTGGAAATGACCGATCGTTTCGCTAGATAAGACCCTTATTCATCGTCTGGTATCGTTTAAAGCCCTTTGAAGCTGCACTTAAACTGTCATTTGGACCTTCTACCGTTTGGGTCCCAATAGAATCCATTACATGGGGGGAAATCCTGGAATGTTTTCATCAAAAACCTTAATTTCTTTGCGACTGAAGAAAGAAAGACATGGACATCTTGGATGACATGGGGGTGAGTAAATTATCAGCAAAAGTTTTTTTGAAAGTGAACTTCTCCTTTAAAGACCTAGGTATTATATTAGACAGCAACTTGTCTTTCGAAAATTTAATTTAAAAACAATAAATGCATTCATGACCATTATAGGATTACTGTAATTGCTAATTATTTTCAATTTGCTTTTCTGTTTTATCTCGGGATACCGATCCCGATGTAACTAGAGATTACGCCAGTTTGGCTCCAGCCTCTTACGAAGACTTCAGATGACCCCAACACCTGTCAAAAGATGACTCCAACTCCTGCGAGAACTTCAGATGATGCAAACTCTGAATCAACATGCACCAATGCTAAATGTTCTATATACTGTATATGTATAACTTGTAATAATACCTTTAATGAGCTCATTGTTTCTTACTTAAATTAATACATGATGTTAGCTAACTACATGATTTGTATTAGTATTAGTATTGTATTATTGTCTTAGAACTGTACATTTCTGAAATATGGACATTACTTGGACACAGTCACCTCACAGAAGTCACCTTAAATATATATAGCTCCTAAATTTTGTGATTATTAATTTATTAATCGGTCCCATTTTTTAACTCAAAACTCTTGTGGAGCACATGTGAAATCCTACTGCTCTCTCTCTCTGTTGATAGAGCAGTATAATTGATTAGTGTACTCAGGCAGATTTCTGTCCCATTTATGATTCTGTCACTGAGCTGAAATCACTGCAGGCTGACAGAGGGCCAACATAGTACTGTGGTGCACCTTGGGTGCTGCCACACTCTTTTGACAAAAATGAGCCTGAAAGAGAGGAGAGTGATTTCCATGACCTTCCATGATACATTTTTTATGGTGAATAGAGAGGAATTGAGTGCATCAGGAATAATTCTGGTGTGATGTGTTAATGTAATATACTCAACCCCCCAGGCATATCTGTCTTGCTTAGTCACGTCTTTAGGAATCAGTGGAGGGAAATTGAAGACTTGAGGTGCTTTTGAACGTTCTAAGTGATAGAAAATACCTCCATTATTCCCACCAGATGCATGCACACTTTTCTTCTTCCTCAATATTGATTCAGACTTGTGTGACTGTGTAATGAGACAAATGCTGACTTCTGCAGAGTTCTTATTAAACAGTATGTCGACTCAACTCTTGATTATTAAACAAATCCAGAGAGCACTTTGAGATTCACTGGTAAGCGATAGTTCAGCCAAAATTAAAATTCTGTTATTCATTTATTCACCCTCATGTTGTTTCAAACCCACGCATTTCTTTCTTCTGTGGAACACAAAATGAAAGGTTTTGAAGAATGTTCAAGACTTCTTGTCCTGCGAGCTCCTATTACACTATAGTCCTTCACGTTTATTGTGGTCTCAATTCTGGCCTGTTGATAATACGGCAGATGCAAATCTAGGTTAAAGACCCATTTATTTAACCAAGTATACACATAATAATAATAATTCGTTACATTTATATAGTGCTTTTCTGGGTACTCAAAACGCTTTACATATGGAAGGGGGAAATCTCCTCAGCCACCACCAATGTGCAGCATCCACCTGGATGATGCGACGGCAGCCATATTGCGCCAGAACGCCCACCACACACCAGCTTATTGGTGGAGAGGAGACAGAGTGATGAAGCCAATCAGTATATATGGGGATGATTAGGAGGCCATGATGGACAGAGGCTAATGGGCAAATTTGGCCAGGATGCCGGGGTTAAACCCCTACTCTTTTTCCAAAGGACATCCTGGGATTTTTAATGACCACAGAGAGTCAGGACTTCGGTTTAACGTCTCAGCCTAAGGACTGTGCTCTTTGACAGTATAGTGTCCCCATCACTATACTGGTGCAGTAGGACTCACACAGACTACAGGGTGAGCACCCCCTGCTGGCCTCACTAACACCTCTTCCAGCAGCAACCTAGTTTTCCCAGGAGGTCTCCCATCCAGGTACTGACCAGGCTCAACACTGCTTAGTCTCAGTGGGCAACCAGTCTTGGGCTACAGGGTGATATGGCTGCTGGCTGGGACACACTATCACATTTCTATCATTCAAATCTGTTAAAGGATTGTTAGGCTGCATAAATTAGGTCAACTGGAACTGGGAACACTTCCCATAATGCCCATTGCCCAATGTACTTGTTACACTGTAAGAAGAATGGCATCTTTACTTATATTACTGTAATCTCTCTGTTTCATCCTTATCCCAAGATAACTGTAGTCAACCAGATGTCTACTAGACGAGCCCAAGAGACAGCTTTGACGACTCCCCAGCATGTGCCGGTATGATGTATCCCAATCTTCAAGCAGAAGGAATTGGATGACATATTCTGAATGAAATCAATCTACAATCTGACTTGTAATGCAGCCTGGAATTAAACCACACCATGTTGGACTGGTCCCTAATTGTCTAATTAATTAGAGAAGTTTGGCATCTGAAGAATGAGTTATGACATTTTGATTTTTTTTTTTTAAAGTAATACATGCACGGATGAATCATTTTCAATAAGATCAATAACATGCATTTAGAAAATTAATTATTTTTTTAATTATTAATAAGAATTTTTTATTTTATGCTGACTAACTTAAAAAAATAACTTTCAATGTGGATTTTCCTTCAAAATACCCCTTCTGAAAGTCGTCATATAATTTGCACTGTCATATGATGCTGTATAGGACCATTGTAGACACTTTATTTTAAAATGTGCTCAGAAGAATAGAATATACCAATAACTATTGAGTTTGCTTGAGAGACACATCTTTCCTCTGTTTAGTGACCAAAAGATCAAAAGAAGTACAAAACAGGTCAGCTGGCATGACTCCATCTGGAAATGTGTTTATTATGAATGAGTTCCTTTGTCCTGTGTCAGTGAATGCTCTGTTCTGTTGCCATTTCTGATGTACTCATTCAAATGCTAATGTAGTGTAGGTGCTGAAGAGCTGGTAATTCAAGCGAGTAGTGCAGCTGCATGAGTGGAATTTTGTTTGGGTTGTTGTGTTGTGCGTGGATGGGTGGGGGCGGCAGGTAACGGGATGTCATCCGATGCCTCAGTTGCTGAAAACTTCTGTTTGCTGCCTTGTCATAACTCCCCAGGTTAATCAATAATTCACAGATTGACATGTTCTGTGGCTGGCTGGTTTTCTCTTCTTCTGCTGCAGGGGCCCCTCGTTCTCAGTTTCGAAAC
The DNA here is from genome assembly GCF_963993115.1 of Abramis brama. NCBI lineage: Eukaryota > Metazoa > Chordata > Actinopteri > Cypriniformes > Leuciscidae > Abramis > Abramis brama. The sequence continues at coordinate 16,898,325 of NC_139969.1, read as the reverse complement.
TCAGCCAAATCAGTCATGCTGTATTCATTTTGTTCTTTCCAATTTCTCAATAAGAGGAAAACCCTGTATTGTATTATTCATGAGGTATGAATTCTGTTAGTACCTCTCTGTATACAGCTGAAATAATAACCCACTTAAAGTTAGTGCTAACTGCCATTGAAGGCATGAAGATGTGGTTTAGCATGCTGTAGGGCAATTTATTGAAACACATCAACTTCTAGTCAGCCCCAAAGAAAAGAGTATTTGTAGTCAAAGTTTCTTATTGGAGTGATTTCCCATAAAGGGTTTGCTCTTGTAATATTTAATTGATTCTTAAACATAAAAATAATGTCTCTTTCTTTTTTTCTCATTAGACCTGTTTAATGGGAATGATTCATTCTGTACTAAGATAAGTGGTTTAGCTTCTCGAACAAGATTTTACAGTGGACATTTAATGGTGACCCAACACATTACTGGAAGCAATGATAACTTTGTTGTTCAGTAAGTGAGTCACATCTTGATTTATTACCAGCCATAACCAATTCATTCTGTAAACAATTTCTCAGACTAATTCAAACGGGCATTCTTGTGTTTGTGAGTGGTTGGAATGATTCATTAAAAGAACTGGCTCAATTACTTGTGAATCGGACCAAACTGTTTGTGATGTGATGTATGTTTGTATTTATGTGTCTGTGACATCTCAATAGGAAGATGTGTTTTCTTGCCGCTATTTGGCAATTCGTTTTTATTTTACTGTGATGTAATGCATCACAGCAAAGTAATGCATCAAGTAAATTTGTGGCAATATATTGCACTATACTGTAGTTGCGGTCACATTTACTGCTGCTCTGCAAAAGTTTGCAGATGAAATGCAGTCATTTTGATAAGAATCTGTGCAATTAGGAATTTTGTGCGTAAAATATTTCACCACACAGATATTGCATTGGGTTCTTCATGCGTCTTGGATTTCAAAAGGGATCTATGAGATCATGACTTTTGAGGGAGGACAAAATTGCTACACTATTGACAATAGACAATGGACCTTTTTACTCATTGGGACTGCACTTTTATGATGTTTTAACGCTTAATCTTTAGTGACCTGGGACATCATTCACTACCTGTTTTTTGCACAACAATAATTGAATCTTTGATGACTGAATAAGTGCAATTCACTTTTAATGTCTGATACACAATGATGAAGTGAGGTTTCACTCAGTTTCTGCAGGCAGAAAACAAAAGAATAGGAAGTATCATCAGCAAAACTTGAAATGGCTTAGCAGAGCAAGTACTGAACGTCATCAAATATTAATGTCACTTGATGGTGGATCTGGTGAAGAAGCTGTCAGCGATCAAAATATTGATTTTTAAGATGTGGAAAATTATAGTTTTGAGAATATGTTTGAGATTACAAATATGAGCCAGATGCTGAATGTACTGGGAAAGGAGCTCTGACGAAGACAGTGATGGGTATAAAACATCTGCTCAAACCCAAGCTCCAAAAGGTAACAAAATATGCTTTATTTTATTCTTCTGTAAATGTTACTTTAATATCAGGAGAGTTTCATATTATCGCAACAGGTAGAGATCCATCCGTGTTAGATATAGATGGAATATGTAATAATGATTGGCAAAACATTCATGCATTTAAAGGTTAAAAGTGTTTTCCTTTATACATTTCAACTGTGTTTTCAAACAAGGTTTTTTTTAACCTAAAAGATTAGTCAGTTAGTCAGAGTATGCTAAATATACATGTGAGGATGTAACCATAGCAACAGCCCCTTGATTTGCTGTCTGTATCCAATACATTGACAAAGCTTACTGTCATTATTTCACAGTATTATAGATTTACACTTCAAAAATATATCATAAAAAACATAAAAAACTGAACTTTTTTAAAGCTGAGCCTCTTGAAAATAATTAATTCACATACTGGCTCTCAAATGAAATCCCATTCATTGTCTCGATGCAAAAAATAATGCATTTCTGGAGTTTTTAAGTCGAGTCTGTGGGCTTGAGAAGCGTATATAGAGGGTTCTTCAGAAAAATATATTAAAACGATTCAATTGGATTGGTATGGGTTGCCATACGCGAGAGTCATGGGATGCAGTGCTGGACCTTAATACACATAAGTGGAGTCCAAATAATAGAACTTACAGAGCCTAGTGTTGTGATCCCAGTAATAGGCTTACATCAAAGAGAAGAATGCTTACTACAGGGGAGGGAGGAAATGGTGGCTAGGTATCGGTCTCCTCACACTTCTGCCCTTTTCATCCTTTTAACTGCCATCATTTCTCCACATGGGACTTGTCAATTTCCTCCAAGAATTATAATCGCTTTCCTTGCCGTTGTACTGCAGTCTCATGCTATGTTATCGTGTGCCAGAGCTGTAACGATGAGCGAGATTACTTTATTGATCTCCACATCTTTGGCAATTTTACCCCTCAGAATGCACAGCGCAAGCAGTTAGCGCACATCATGAGCACTGCTTACCTTCCCATATCAGTTTTTCTGACCAATGCTCTTTTGTATTCAGACAGAGCACTGAAAAATCCTTCATGCAACCTCAGCAATGTAGGATAACTTATGGAAAAGTTTATTGTACTGAAGGTTACCCTTGGAATTTCTTACCAAGAAAACACTTTATAGCAAAGTATTGTGCATCTGAAATATGTATGGGTAATGTAATTTATAATGTTGATTTCATAACACTATGTCTCTGAAAGAAGTAGAATTCATGATCTGTGCTGCCGTTCTGCTGATCTTTTTTATGCAATTTTTTAGCTAATCTCTAAACTAAACAGATTGTGTACTTGTCAATCATGTATGCATTACTTCTTTTGCTTGTTAGGCGTCCTCAAAAGCCAAGTGTTTATAGATTAACTGTCACACATTTCTTATGTAATTCTCAGGCTGCCCTTGTTGTTGTCGGCTTGTTGTTTTCCAAGTTTACAAGAATCAACATTTTAAAACTCAAGAAATCCATGGCAGTACTTATTATTTCACATAGCTGACTGCACACAATATGCTGATGCCATGTCGATATTTGGAATTTTTAAAAGCAGCAAAAGATCTCGAATAAATGAGTCTACTTTCTTGAGACTGTCAAACTCTCATCATTTTGAGTTTTACTGCTTTAAAAAAAAAAAAAAAAAAAAACCTGAGTAAACAGTTTCTGTACTATGAAAATCATAGCCATAGCAAAGATTGGCTAGTAGATGTGTTATCCTCCCTTTTTTACATTCTCCTGAGCTCTGTTACCTCGACAACCAGGTCTCTGTAAAGCTTTGGGAGATTGCAGCATGATCCAATTAAGGTACATGTCCTCACACGCTGCACTGCAAACCATCTCTTGGGCCAATGATAATTACCCTGGGGGCCCTGCAACTCCAATAACCTTTTTCAGTCCTTACCAGGCAGAGAGCATCTTCCCCTTAGTAACTTCCTGTCAGCGTGTGCCCCTGGGTTCAGGGTGTTCACCGGTGCAAGGCATTACACTGGAAATGTTTATTGATGGAAACCCTGATGCACAGCATAGACTGGGATTTAGATCAATGTTTATTTTTTTACTGTATTTACTGTGTTCACAACTTTTTTACCACTGTTTGTTGCGCATTGCAGAGTTTTTCTTTTTGTAAAAGCACTCAAGTTTGATAGTTTTGAAGTTTTATATTACTTAAAGCCTTAATTATACACAAGTTATACTCTGTTCAGTCCAACATATTTAAATGATTCTTTCTGCACCAAGTAACACCAATAGATGGCGACAAGTGACTATCTTTATGAGTAAGTCATTTACTCATTTAAGTGACTGGATTTGTCCAAAATCATATACTCTCTTGAGTAGTTACCAATTTTGAACAAGTAATTACTTTTCTGTTGCTAAAAAAGTATGTTCTACATTGTACTACCATCGCCATGTTGTCAGTCATGTGACCTTCCATCATTAGTTGTGTCATTTCACTTTGTCATTTAAAGCATAGACATAATAAATACATAGACGCCTTATTGGCTGCTGGATCGTACGTCAACGACGCCGTCATATTGCGGAGGGCAACTTTCCCATACCTCTCATAATGGGAATTTAGAAAAATACCTGCTTCCTGTGCTGCTTGGGGCTGTACAAATCGCCACACAATTGAAAACCACAAGACTTTTCACAAGCAAGACTGAACATTTGTTTCTGGTTGTATTTGGTCATGATATAATTAGTAATAGTAACGTACAGTTGGCTACCGGAGTCAGTCAGACTTAAATAGCTAGCGATGTGTCACTAGTTAACTTAGCTGTGAAAGTTGAAACGATTTATATTATAGTTTTAGCTTACATTATATTTTATATTATAAAGTAAATTTCCTGAAATCGAAATATTCATCTATATTTTCTTAAAACCGACTTTTATGACAAGTACTCGTTTCAGGTAGGTCACTATTATACTAGTCACTATTTTCATTTTAAAATACTAATGTTATTGTGTCACGGAAATGTAGTTTTAAGAGTTTTTCAGTAGACAAAGTAGTTGTTTAAAGATCAAATCTGTGGTTTATTTATAAAGATAGCGCCTATTTAAACATTTGATCTGACGTTTTCGGAGTTGTGAGATCCAGGCGATCACCGGGCGCTCAGCACTCATGTACCCCGCCTGGAACAGCCTTACCTCGGCTAGTGCCGCTGGCTCTGATGTCTCTAGTGGTTAAACATGAGATATAATTCGTCTTATGTATATCTAACGGGCGATCTTTGGTCTCATTAATCTATAATTTGTTCCCTGGCAAATCGTTTTGGCTGAGGGCAAATTGAAGTTTCATAACTTTATATTTAGGCTACTTAACTTTAACGTTGTAGCCTGCTGTATGTTTGACTGAATTGTTTACTTTATTTCTTGACTTGTATAGCTTCTTATACCTTTTAGGCTACTTACACTGTTACAATGGCTATTTTTGATCAATAAAAGTTAAATTTAACAAAAAGAGACAGGGTTGCGTCATTTTATTTTATATAATGTTAGCCTATGTAAGAATATTTTAAAATATATAAATAATTTTATATATACATTCTCTTCACTGTATGTAGGCCTACATAAAATAAAATGTCACAAATCTCTTTTTGTTAAATGTCAGTTTAATGATCAATATTATAATGTTTCATATTTTTTTCATATTGTCTATATTATTCTGCAATTGATATTACATTGTATTTGCTGTTCTTCTTCTTATTATTGTTATTATAATATTATACCACTTGTTGATAGAATTATCAATCTATTATAGTTATGCTGTTAAATTATTGTACTATTCATAGTCACTATTTAACTTATTATTTTTTATTGTCTATATTCTGTAATTGATATGTCATATTATATTGCTATTATTATAGTATTATACATAAACTATATGCTATTATCAATATATTATTATTATATTATTGTACTTATTATAAAATTATACTATTCAATACTATTTTATTTGCTGCATACTGTTTGTTTATTTTATTGACTAAACTATTTACTATTACTTCACACTTTATCTTATATTTACTATTTGCATTGCACTGTAGTTAAATCGGGTCAGTGACAGAAAATGCTTTTTCCACAATAAGAAAACTTGTGAACTTGTGAAAATTAAATTATATCTCAGTATGGGGGTCTATGGCGGCCAATAGGGCGTATATGTATTTATTATGTCTATGATTTAAAGCTTTTTGCTCACATTTTTCTCTATAGAGCTCCCCCTACAGCTTCGGAAAAGATATTTGACAACACTGTCTCAATCAACCTCAGCTGGATCAACTGAGCTTGATCAACTGAGCTTGATCAACCTCAGCTGGGTCGCCTGAGTGAGGGTGTCTGATGTTCGAGAGACCCGAAACACCCGATGACCTCAGGATACATCACTGATGATGTGCCCTGGTGCATCAGAAGATGTATCAGTACAACTGTTAGACTGGAAAAACCAGTGACGACCAGGAACAGGCTGGTTGACAACCAGGAACAGGCTGGTGACAGCTGGAGAGACAGACGACAGCTCGGAAAGACGGCAACCGGGGCGGCGTGGGTCAGCAACCCTAACCGCACCTCCTGTGAAGGAGGACCCAAATAAGCTACGGAACAAACATATGAGATATACCCCCAGGGGAGCCCGAGAGGGGGGGAGAATGAGCACCCCAGCCGGACAGACACAAGTTTAACGAACCACAGCAATGGACAAACGTTGACGAGAAGAGAGTGTTTTTGTGGAAAGATCTGCAAAAATGAGAGAGGCCTAAAGATCCATCAAACAAAGATGAAATGTAAGGAGAGACTACAACCATCACAATGCTCAGGACTAGTGCCTGGTGAGACAGAGGAGGAGCAGGGCCCGGAAGCACCCCACAGAGCCCAGAGCCTCCAAGTGGTGCCGCCAGTCCCTCCAAGCAGGCCATCGGAGAAGAGAAGGATCAAGTGGCCTCAAGCCTCTAAAACATCAGAGTGGCAGAAGTTCGACGAGGATGTGGATGCAGTGCTAGAAACAACGGCCAAAGGGGATGTGGAGAGGAGACTGCAGGCTATGACAACTATCATAGTGAGTATGGCTGTGGAAAGGTTTGGAGTTGAAGAAGTAAGAGGGGCAAGGCAGCCCTACAGCATGAACCAGCGGGCGGTTAAAATCCACAACATCAGGACAGAGCTGAAAGCCTTGACCAAACAGTACAAGGTGGCAAGACAAGAAGAGCGGGCACCATTGGCAGAGCTTCGTACTGTGCTCAGGAAGAGACTCCTTACCCTGCGCAGGGCGGAATACCACAGGAGGCGGCGCAGAGAAAGAGCTCAGAAACGCACTGCCTTCATCAGCAACCCATTCGGGTTCACCAAACAGCTCCTCGGACAGAGACGCAGCGGACGCTTAGCCTGTGCAAAGGAGGATGTCGAGCAACATCTTCAAAACACTTTCAGAGACCCCACCAGAGACCAAGACCTAGGACAGTGTGACACCGTGTTAAGACCACCAGAGCCAACGGTAGCATTCGACCAGAGGGAACCCCTCCTGAAAGAAGTTCAAGATGTGGTAAAGAGGGCAAGAACCGGGTCAGCACCAGGACCAAGTGGAACCACTTACAAGGTATACAAGCACTGTCCCAAGTTGCTATACCGACTTTGGAGGATCCTAAAGGTCATCTGGAGAAGAGGGAAAGCAGCGCAACAGTGGCGGTTTGCTGAGGGTGTGTGGATCCCTAAAGAGGAGGACGCCAAAGAGATCAGCCAGTTCAGAATCATCTCACTACTCAGTGTTGAGGGGAAGATCTTCTTCAGCATTGTGGCTAGAAGGCTGGCTGACTTCTTCCTTAAGAACGGGTATATCGACACCTCAGTACAGAAAGGCGGCATTTCTGGTGTACCGGGGTGTTTAGAACACACAGGCGTGGTCACGCAGCTCCTTAGAGAAGCAAGGGAGAACAAGGGAGATCTGGTGGTCCTCTGGTTAGATCTGGCCAATGCCTATGGCTCTATGCCCCACAAGTTGGTGTGGGAAACACTGGAGAGGCACCATGTTCCAGCTGCAGTCAGAGACCTCATTCTGGATTATTACAGCGAGTTCAGTCTGAGAGTCTCAGCAGGGTCAGTAACATCGGAGTGGCACAGATTGGAGGTTGGAATTATCACAGGCTGCACCATCTCCGTGATCCTGTTCGCACTAGCAATGAACATGTTGGTAAAATCTGCTGAACCAGAGTGTAGAGGCCCCAAGTCCAGGTCCGGGATCCGCCAACCACCAATCCGTGCGTTCATGGACGACCTGACAGTAACCACCGAGTCAGTGCCTGGAGCCAGATGGATCTTGAGAGGCCTAGAGAGGCTGTTGGGATGGGCCAGGATGTCTTTTAAGCCAGCAAAGTCAAGATCCTTGGTCCTGAAGAAGGGCAGAGTGGTCGACAAGTTCCGGTTTTCGATCTCAGGAACACCGATCCCTACCATCTCCGAGAAGCCTGTGAAAAGCCTGGGGAGGTACTTTGACAGCAGCCTCAGGGACACAGCTTCAATAAAGAACACCTGTGAGGAGTTGGAGAAATGGCTTAAGAGCGTCGACAAAACAGGCCTACCCGGCAAATTCAAGGCGTGGATATACCAGCACGGGATTCTGCCGAGGATACTGTGGCCACTGCTTCTCTATGAATTCCCGATCTCCACCATTACAGACCTGGAGAGGAGAGTCAGCCGCTATCTGAGGAGATGGTTGGGTCTACCGCGGAGCTTAAGCAACATCGCACTTTATGGAAACAGCTGCAAACTGACACTACCTCTGAAATCTATCGAGGAGGAGTTCAAGGTTTTGCGTGCAAGAGAGGTGCTGCAGTTCCGGGAATCAACAGACCCAAAAGTCTCTGGGGCAGGGGTGGTAGTCAAGACTGGCAGGAAGTGGAGAGCAGAGGTGGCAGTGGAGCAGGCAGAGTCCCGTTTGCGCCATGGAGTCCTTGTGGGAACTGTGGCCAGAGGAAGGGCTGGACTAGGAGCCGTTGCAGCCCCCCGTTATGACAAAGCGCGGGGGAAGGAGCGGCGGCAACTGGTTCAGAAGGAAGTCAGAGCAGCTGTGGAGGAGGAGAGGACCAGCAGAGCGGTGGGGATGAGACAGCAAGGCGCATGGACTAGATGGGAGCAAGTTGTGGAGAGGAAGATCTCGTGGACTGACCTGTGGAGGGCAGAACCACACCGCATCAAGTTCCTGGTCCAGGCGGTCTATGATGTTCTACCCAGCCCATCCAACCTGCACCGCTGGGGCTTGGCCGAATCACCAACATGCCCCCTCTGCCAGAAGAACAAGGGGACCCTTGAGCACGTATTGAGTTGTTGCCCAAAAGCTCTGGGGGAAGGCCGATACCGCTGGCGTCATGATCAGGTGCTCAAAACTATCGCAGAGAGCATCTCTAGTGCTGTTTCCATCTGCCAAAAGTCCAGACCTAGGAAGCAAACCATCAGCTTCATTAGAGCCGGAGAAAAGCCAGGAACAAAGAAAGGAACATCAGGGCTTCTCCAAACTGCACAGGACTGGCAGCTGTCAGTAGACCTGGGCAAGCAGCTCAAGTTCCCCCAGCATGTAGTCAAGACCTCACTCAGACCTGACATCATCCTGGTATCTGAGGCAACAAAAAATGTTGTCATGCTGGAGCTCACCGTGCCATGGGAGGAGCGAATGGAGGAGGCCTTTGAGCGGAAAAAGGGGAAATATCAGGACTTAGTCAGCGACTGCCACGAACAAGGCTGGAAGGCAAGGTGCTTGCCTGTAGAGGTAGGGTGCAGAGGCTTTGCTGGGCAGTCCCTTTGCAGGGCATATACTGCACTCGGCATCTCAGGCGAAAGAAGGAGAAGAGCCATCTGTAACAGCACAGAGGCAGCGGAGAAAGCCTCTAGATGGCTCTGGATTAAGAGAGCGGAACCGTGGTTGAGCTGCCAGGGCACAAGCTGAGGCTTGATCAACCTCAGCTGGGTCGCCTGAGTGAGGGTGTCTGATGTTCGAGAGACCCGAAACACCCGATGACCTCAGGATACATCACTGATGATGTGCCCTGGTGCATCAGAAGATGTATCAGTACAACTCAAAACTCGTTGGCAACTCCCCCCCCCCTCCCATCTTCTCCCTCTGGTCATGTGCATTTGTTTTCAAAGACGTCGGCGAACACACAGAGCCATGTCCACTGAGGTATGTATGATACACAGAAGGCTAGCATATAAATGTTTAGATAGTGTATGTGTGCATTGCCGTAAAGCAATTCGTTACATCGCGAGACCTGATATCACGCGATACTTCCTGATGCTGAGGCCCGCCGGCCCAAAGTTGCAAGGGTGGTTTTTCCACTCACAGGCGCTAGGGGTGTGTGAGAAGAACAGTACAAAAAACAGTATGTTACAACTATGTCCGAATTCACAGTACTCATTAAAGAGTAGGCAAAAAAGTACCCATGATGACATACTTCTTCTGGCGCGATCCTGAAGTGCACATACGATGGACACTTTACTATCCCATGAGGCCACGGAAAAGGATTAGTGAATTACAGTGACGCGACACAACCAACGCTGGTGGGTCACATGATAATGACAATATGGCGAATGTAGTCCGGATTACATTCATACTACACACAAGGTACTTCTCATTTCTTATTTGTGCATCCTCGTTTCCTTCCCTCGCTTCCTTTCCTTGCGTCTTAGCTCCATCCCCTTGGGATGCGAGAAAAGGATACACCTGTGTGTCCTTGCTCACGACTCCTCCCTCCTCATTCCTCGACTCCTCGCGGTGAAATTATAGAATTTATGTTCTTCAATATGGTTGAGTTCAATTGGTTTCCGGGTCACGGGCTGGAGGACGTAGGAGCGAGGAAACAAGGAAGAATCAATTTGAGTATTTAGAAGCACCCACATTCATACTAACATACTCTTTTAGTGGTCGCAAAGTAATACTTATTCAAAATAAGTACCAACTCAAGAGAGTACCGGTATGTGATTTCAGACGCAGTGATATTTGCACTTCAGAATCTAGCCGGAAGTAGGTTATCCAGGTACTTTGTCTACTCTTTTATGAGTACTTTGAATTAATTCAGACATACTTGTCACTTACTGTTTTTAGCCTACTATACATATAGTGGGGAAGAATGCGATTTCAGACACAACCACTGTCTGTATTGAGTCATTGAATCCTTCATTCAAATGATTCATTCAGGAACCAGACAAGTGGCTATCATTTTGAGTGATTCATTGAAGATGCTTAATTCTGTTGTGTTTGGAACTATTTTCGTTGGCCAAAGCAAGCAATATACCAAGTAACTGACAATACTTTGTCTAAAATGTAAGTTACTCAATATTACAATTTTGTTGTAAAATTGACTCCGACTTACTCGATATCTCACACTCTCTGACCATTTCAAGTTTCAGCAGGTATATTATGTTTGTGTATTTTGGGTTTTGTCTTCTAATGTTATCTATATTATTTACATGATACATGACATTTGATCCACACACACACACACACACACACACACACACACACACACACACACACACACACACACACACACACACACACATATGCATGATGAGGCGTGATGGAAAACATGGTCCCCCACAAGAAAACGATGGCAAGGCTGCAATAGCACTTCTTGTGCAAGTTGTTTGACCTCAAGTGTCAAAACATGTAATGGTGAAAGTGCAACCAAAAGAAACAGTAAACTAGACAAGGTGTGCATTACATGCTCTCATGCCATTTTGAGTTGTGCTGCAGTCTTTCAGAGTCTCGAACATTTACTCAGAAAGGTGCCATTTATTTTTCCCATGCATCTAATGGTGGTTTTTTATGTTTTATTTTATCACTGTGTGGGTTTCAGTGAGGAAGGGATCAGGCCTGTGTCACTTTTTTGTGTGAAGGGTGAGACTGTGTAGGAAGAGGTTGGTAGAACTAACTGTACTTGAATTGTAATAGCTTACAGCTCCCACATAATTACATTCTTCATTTGTATAGACCCTAAAAGGCTTTATCGTCTTACTAGCTCTGTAGTCATGACCTTTCCATTTGAGTTAATTTAAGCTATTTGTGTCAAAGAGAGCAACTTGAAAGGTTAATTCAAAGGGAATTTTTAATAATGTATTATTAACAGCCTGCTTTACATCCCCTGATTCAAACACTAATTAGCAAACACTGTCAATTTAATACTGTGAAAGAATAATTTTGCCATTTCATGTTCCTCTTTTCATAATCTCAATATTTCAATATATATAAATATTTTTAATAATGTATTTAAATATATATATATATATATATATGTATATGTATATGTATGTATATATATATATATATATATATATCATATACATATCAAGATACAGGTGTTGGTTTTCCTGCTGGACATCACTGCCTGACGCACCTCCTCCAGTGCCTTTTGAACTGGTGTAGATGTTTGAACCTTGCTATATCTCTCTGGCGGGAGGGTCTGACACTCTCTCCAGCCCTCGCGAACTGGATGGAATGTCGTCCTCGAGCAGAAGGTCTGCTGTTTGCCTCCTTTCTGCATGACTCTGACACCTCTGCCAGCTTCTTCAGTACTTGGTCATGTCGCCACCTGTAGCGGCCTTGGGACAATGCTGTCGTGCAGCCCGACAGGATGTGCTGGAGGCTTGTGTTGCTGGTGTTACAAAGGGAACAGGTCTCTTCGGCACCAAACCATTGGTGGAGGTTTCGGGGACAAGGCAAGGTGTCATAGGTTGCTCTGATCAGGAAGCTGAGCCTAGCTTGGGGGATCTTCCATAGGTCGGACCATGACATGGACCTGTCAGTGAGACCTTCCCATGCCGTCCAATGTCCTTGCTGGCCCTGGGACACCGCTTTGATGTTAAGGCGTTCGTGCTCAGTTCTTGCCACTTCCGCCACCACCATGGCTTTTCGGTCTTCTTTGGAAGCCTTTGACCAGAACAAGGGAATATCGCCCCTCCCAAGGCCTGCTCGACCCTCCTGGACTCTGCCGACCACCTCGCGGTGCTTCAGCCTGCCGATTGCCATGTCGACCTCTTCTTGGGCTTTCCACTTTCTTCCCGTTCTTATCTGGGTGCCCGCTGCTCTCACCAGCTGGTCAGTGGTTTCCCTCAGCTCCAGCACCAGCCGAGCCTTCTCTTGCTTGTATCCCACGCTGATGGATCGCAGTGGTAGTTGTAGCGTGTTCCTCCCAAAGAGGCCTACCTCCGAGAAGCATCTTGGTAGTCCCAGCCACTTCCTGATGAACGAGTTTGCCAGCCCGTCCATCTTGTTTACTACTGATGAGGGGATTTCGCTCATCTTCAGTGGCCACATCACCCTTTGGTACAGTATTGCCTGGTAACACCAAACTTTGTACTTTCCGGGGAGTTGGCTTTGGTTGATCTTGGCCAGGCCATCTGCGAGCTGCTTCCTCACCGTCTCCCCCATCTGCCTGTCTGAGAGCTCTGCTGTGTAGGTACGACCCAGGCTACGAACAGGTTGATCTGTCAGCAATGGGATATTCTCACCGCCTGCGACAAAGATGGTGTTGTCATTTCTGACTCCTTTCTTGATCGATTTGTGATTTGGGGGGTCCTCTTCATCCTCGCCCAGCCCACAAGCTCGTCGATCCTCTTCAGCAGTCTTGTTGTGCATGCTGCTGTCCGGAGTATGGTGGTGATATCATCCATGTTACCTCTAACTGCTGGTAGCCTTTGTCCTGACGGCAGTTTCACTCCTCCGACCATCTTCCTAGCCCCTATGAGGATGATCTCAAAGGCTGCGACGAACAGGATGGGCGAGATTGAGCATCCCATGGCAATGCCTACTTCCAGCTGTTGCCAGCCTGTTGTGAAGTCCTGGTGGGTGCAGCACATCTGGAGGTCTCCAAAGTACTTGGCCACCAGGGCTCTTATACCGATTGATTGTGCATATCAAGATACAGGTGTTGGTTTTCCTGCTGGACATCACTGCCTGACGCACCTCCTCCAGTGCCTTTTTATATAAAAATATATAAAAGGTTTCATTAATCAGGGTAAAAAATTGTCATACATGCTGCATAAATTATTAATCATATTGTCTTATATGCTTTCTAAGCTAAGATGTACATTTTATTTAATAAACTAGGGTCTGATTACAAAGAAAGCTCTAACAGAGACAATGATTTGGGGCACAATAAATGTTTTTTTTCCCATGTCTATAGATACTGCTAAAATGTGAATGATTTGTTTTTAAAGACTTCACCTAGTGTTGTTTGTTTTTGCCCCTTAAATAATGTGACAGCCTAGAGTTGGTTTGGCAGCAGTACTGTAGCTCTCTCGTCACAAATCTAGTACATCACTCTGTTCTCAGATATCCACCTTTCTGACCTCCCACATTGGCTCGCAGTGAGCTAGAGCTTTACTTCCCTTCCATCTTTAATCTGATCTCCAGGGATTTCAGATTTCACACTGTCACACATGTGCCAAAAATTCCATGGCATCTCTCTCTCTTTTACTGCTGTGTCTTAAACTGATATAGAGGCTAAATAGAAAGAAAGCAGAAATGATGGGGTGAAGCAATAAAAAAGACAGAACTCGCAGAGGCTGAAACCTGCTCTCATGTTAATTCATGACCATTTATACCAGTGCAACCTAGCCCTGCATAGGAATCAAAACCATTCCCAAATTAGAAATAACTTATTCTAGATACAATTTTGTTTTTGTTTGTTTGTAAGGTTTTAGCCAGTTAATCTTGCAACCTACAATTTTTGGTTGTAACTTATCTTGTGAAAATAAAAAACAAACAAACACCACCCTCCACCCATATTGTATGAATATATATACATATGTATAAATAACAGGATTAATGGTTGCTGAAATTTTATTGAATCTTATTTTGATTCATTTTAATTCTTAAAATAATTCACAATACTTTACTGTATTTTCGATGCAGCCTTGATGAACATTAGAGACTTCTTTCAAAAACATTTAAAAAAAAAAACTTACTGATCCCACACTTTTGAATTGTAGTTGCAATAAAATCACCAAAGAAGTTATTTTCTATACGTATAGTTTGTAATATATTTAGGCATTTTAAGGTTTAAATGAAATATATCTCAAAAGATATCAAAATTCATATTCTAAAACAGTATTTCTTTGCATGTATTTCAGGTCACACTACAAACATTGGTATTGCTTTCTCATTTCAATCTGAAAAGTTCATGAATTCAGTGCACAGTGTTGGTGCAGCTGTGCCCTTTCAGTGCTTATGTGACGAATCTAATTGCTATTCAGGAGTCCAGTCTGATGGCATTTGATTTCTTGGGCACAGTGCTTTTTTTTTTTTTTTTTTTTTTTTTTCAGGATCGGAGGTCTACTTTAAAACAAAAATTACAAGTGAGTCATTAAATAGTTGATCATTTACATGCCGAAGGCTTTGCTACCGTGACTCCAACCCACTTAGCAGGTGTACATTAATTAATAATCCCACTAAATACTTGTGACTTCAGGCATATTAATTTACTTAGTTCAGTGGGGCACATTTAATTATTTTCCCTTGCTCAAATGCCACAGCAAGAATGAGTTAGCCGAAAAGTTTGGGAGAGTAAAGGTCTTTTATTTGTAGCTCATATTGGAGGCATTGTGTTAAATTTTAACCAAGGAGAAGAGTATGGAAAACACAAAACAACAGGGCGGCAACAACACCATCCACTTTAATCAAACACCTATTAGAACAAATGCCAGGAACTGAATCTTGGTGTCGAGTGAAAAAATACTGAACATTACTCAGTGGCTTTCTGCAGTTTCAGCCAGTGTTTATGCACTCAAAGACACTCACTGCGTCTGTCTTCATTTTTGAGCTGCTCCTTGTGTTCTGTGAGTACCGTTTTGGGATTTTCAACTCCGGAAGCTCACACCCACATAAGCCAAATGTCATAAAGCAAACTTCAAGAAGCTTTAAAAATACATAATTCTGATCAGAGCCACAGATCAACACCTCTTTAAGGCAGCGTCGCTCTAGCAACAACTTGATTCTTGCATTTGCCAACTGTTTTGAGGAAGTCTAGCCCTCTTCTGCTGGAGGTTATTTGTTTGAATGTTGACGCATAAATAAATGCCTCAAACAATTGCTCATTGGTCACTGCACTGGCTATGAGAGTCCTGACCATCAGAAAAAAAAATCGGCTAAAATAATGGTTTATGTAGCATATCAAAGTAGCCTTCTTGATAATGTTCAGGGCTCAGAGACACAGTTTAAAGACATCTCTTATTCACATAATGCATCTCATTACCATGCACTCCAGTTATACCAGATTAAATGCACATGATTATCTTTCTCTTGAAATGTACAGCAGCTACACTAATTATTTTCCATTTGCTTTTCTGCTTCTTCCTCGGGATGCCCATCGCCAACTCCTGCAAGGACTTCAAATGATGCTAACTCTGAATCAACATACACAGCTGCCAAATTTTCTATATATTGTAATCATTATTATCACATCTTGTAATAACTGCTTTAATGAGATTATCATTTCTAGCTAAATTAATACATGATGTTCACTATAACTGCATTATTTGTATTATCTTAGAACTGTACGTAATTGGATGCAGTCACCTCTGATAAAAACTTAATCTAAATCGTAATGTAGACATTTTTCTGTAAAGCTGCTTTGAAACGATATGTATTCTGAAAAGTGCTATACAAATAAATGTGAATTGATTTATTTGAATTGGGACGATGATAATTTAATTGATTTCGAAAGCCATACATTTGACAACCTTACCCATAGGAAAGTAAAATCACAAGCGATATATCTTTAAAGATCTGTTGTTTCTCCTAGGCCGCAGTCAGATTAAAAGATTAAAATCTAGTTATTTGTTGAAAACTGTCCTGTAAAATTGTCCTTATAATGGGGACCACTTTCAAAGTTTTGTTGGAACATCTGAAAAAAAGAGAGGGATTAGACAAAACAAAGTTTCTGATGTTTCATACTTTGTGCACTTGCCAGGTTGCCGAGTTTAGAAAAGCCTATTAGTTTACCAATAGAAGGGTTTGGTTTGTTTTCCAAACAGTAAATGATCTATCTAAATAATTGTCACTTTTTTGACAGCAGTGTATTTTAAACCTCAATTATCTTTTCTTATTTCTTATTTATTGTAAGAGTTTTATAAGGCCTAAAATGGACCAGATCATAAAGTAAAACATAAGCTTTAGGAAAAAAAAAATAACACAAACAAGTCTTTGATCCATTTCTTAAGCTCGGAGGAAAATCCTAAGAACTTGAAGTTTTGATACGAGTGACTTGTTTGTTTTTTGCACTGCTTTATTGGAGAAATCTAACAGAGTGAATACTGTTGATCTTGTGGGGGAAACTCTGTCACTCTGTGTAGAAGTTCTTGTGCTGTGATCTGATCAGAGCCGGCTGAAGTTGTTTTTATGGTGGCAGTGCTGCATTGTAGATTATTGTGGAAACTAGACACATGCCTTGAGAAAACTACCAACTTGTCAAAACTGTGTGAAGGTTATATTTTATAAGTATGTAGGTGAGAGATGCTGATGGTAATGACAGTTATCTCCAGAGCAGTGCGAAGTGCTACGAGAAATCAAAATTATGTGATATGCTTTCCACAGTACTGTGAATTTTTCTAGTGTACCAACAGCTCGCTTGAACTGACGGCTCTCTCGCTGCTAGGAGACTGACTGTGCTGTGACTCTCACTGTACAAAGACTTTTAGTCTTGAAAAATAACATTTTGACTATTGCTATTTAATTGACATCTTAGCCAAGTGCCATCCATTCTGATATAAAGGCTTAATCTGAATGATAGTAGTTAGTGACCAATAAACATTTTATCCATTCATTACTTCATTCATTCATTCATTCATTACATTTAGAGCATCAAATATTGTCTTTTGATGACTCAAAAACATTCAAATTATATATTTTAGATTTTATGACAGAAATGTCAAACTTTGATCACAATGATGATCACAATAATAAAAAGGTTTTTTTTCATAATTTATTTTTCTTTCAAATCTAATGCATTCACTCATAATGCATTTAGTTTTTTAAGAAAAGAAACTAAATGTTAAATGTGTTGAAAACATTCTTTCAAATGCAAGATTTCGTACATTTTTTTCATCATAGACTATCGTATGATAAGAACATTAAAGAATTCATGACAACATGATATGGCATGGTAAGAAATAGCGTTCATGTGCTCAGAACCTTTTGAATGTAATCACTTTATCACACCTAATCACCTAATATTTCAAATAAATGCTGTTCTTTTGGAATTTCTATTCATCAAAGAATCCTGATTAAAGTTTCCACAAAAATATTGAGAACAACTGCTTTCAGCCAATAATAAGAAGAAATGTTTCTTGAGCTCCAAATCAGAATATTAGAATGACTTCTGAAGGATCATGTGACACTGAAGACTGGAGTAATGACTAAAAGTAATTGCTGATTTATCAAAAATTCAGCTGCGCCATCACAACAATAAATAACTTTTCAAAACATACTAAACTGGAAAAGAGTTATAAATAGCAATGATATTTCACTGACATTTTTTACAAAATTTTTGATTTAATAATTGTAGCCTTCACTCAAAAAAATGAACTAGGAAGGTTGTGCACTTTACATAATATATTTATATTTAGTTTACTTATAATAATTGTGTTTGTTGACTTGAAATGTTTTTTTCTATTAAGGTCCACGTAATTATGTCTCAACTTAACAGTACAAAATCCTAACATGTTGTCTAAACACAAACCATTTATGTTAAGTAAAAAATTCTTACATCCAGCGGGTGGCAGTATAGTGCGACGCCAACTGCCATTTTGCCCTAACTTAATTTGATTGTGTTCAATCTGCTTAATATGTAAAATTTAAGGTTACTTAATCCGTTTGTGTTGGATTACATGAATGATTTGTGTTGCATTAACTGAAACTGGGCAGTGCTTGTTAGTTCCCAGCATGCTTTGCATATGGTTGAATTAAGAGAGAATAAATGTTAAAATTAAGTGTTATTTTATGTGTTTTTTTTTGAGAAAATGAGAAAAGGGGAAGACTTGATAGTGTGTAATTGTGTGTAATGTTCAATTACATTGGAATTATTAGAACCATTTAAATTACAGTGGGTTACCATTGTGGAGACGTGTGGAGCATTTTGTTTGGCTGTGGACTGATTCAGTTACTTTTAACTGCTTTGGTTGAAGGAGCATGTAAATCTTAGCATTTAAGATGCTAATATGTGCTACTGCTAACAAATAGCTAGCTGTAGTCTATCAACTTAATTCTGTGTCACTAAAATAAATTAAATATTAATGGATGATGAAAATAACAATCACATAAGTTGGATGCAAATTAAGTAAATTAGTTGGTCCAAAACATTGCAAATTAGTTGGGCTGACAAATGTTGACATTAAATTAAGCTGTGTCCAACCATAGTAAATAAGTTGAATCAACCTTAATAAATTAAGTTGACCCAACGTAAGTACATTAAATTGGAATAACAGAATTGCATAATGCTGAAATAAAGCAAGTTAATCATGTGGAAATCATTTCCATGATTTTTTTATGTTCATTCAAAGAGTTATTTTTTTGAGTGTTGCTGAGCGTAAGAGACTTTTAAAAACATTTAAAAACAAAAAATCGTGCTGACCGATATATACATTTAGATTCTTCAGGAACCCAGTAGTGCCACCTCCTACATTGTTCCACTAGGATCACTGGTTATCTCCCATGGCCCGTGCCATTTTCATCTCCCAGCAGATCCTGAATCACACACACTGCCTCATCATCTGGATTTGCATTCTGCTTGACATGATCCACTCGTTTCTGTTTGTCTTCCTCCCCAGGAATTTTGACAGTAGTGATATGGATTGGTTGCCTACTGCTCATTTTGGGTGTCCTTGGTTCTCCTCCTGACAGTCTGGATTAGAGGAACTCTCTCATGTCAACTCTGGAGGGAGAGACAGTCTTTGGACATCTTCAGGGACGCTTCATTCTGGGACAGACACACAAACCACCCTGCCACTGACGTGAGCGCTTCTCTAGCACATGCCGTCTCTCCAGGCATGCATGAAGCTCACTAACAAAAGCAGAATTTGTTTTCACACACTGCTGCTCGTGTCCTTTATTTCACTGCTTCTGGATGTTGCCTTATCATATGCTTCCTGTCACCAATGTCATTATATAAGCTGGCCACTCAATCGATAGGGTGAGACCTTACTTTGTTTGCTCTGAATGCAAAATTAGAAAGCTAAGGTAAGACCTGCAATTTTCTGTTGCACAAGGACAATAACTGATGTTGCATTACTGCCAATCCATACACAATATTCTTATTGCATTACTGTTTATTAGTCCTTTTTGTAACACATTAGTTTAGGGTCCAATTCTCACTAACTAGTTGCTTATTAGCATGCATATTACTAGGACATTGGCTGTTTATTAGTAATTATAAAGCACATATTATTGCCTTATTCTGCATGACCATATTCTACATCCCTTAACCCTACCTAATACCTAAACTTAACAACTACCTTACTAACTATTAATAAGTAGTAATTAGGAGCTTATTGAGGCAAAAGTTGTATGTAGTTAGTTAACATTGAGAATTGGATCTTAAACTAAAGTGTGACCAGAATATATATATATATATATATATATATATATATATATATATATACACATATATATTATTATTTTATTTTTTTCTATTTTGGTATTTTGAATCATAAGGTACTGATCAGTGTTATGGCCCTATCATACACCTGGCGCAAGGCGCGACGCAAGTGTTTTTTGCTAGTTTCAACCCGATGCAGTTATCATTTTCACGTCCTGCACCACGTTGTTTAAATAGTAAATGCATTTGCGCCCATCTGTTCACCCATGGGCGTGCTGGTCTGAAAAAGAGGTGTGTTCGGGCACATTGTTGGCGTGTTGCTATTTGAGGCAACTGAAATAGACTGCGTCAGTGACCAACAAAAACCTGGTCTAAAGTCAATTGCGCAGTATTTTTTTTTTGTTATTTAAAGGGTGCATTAGTAATATGTGCCTCGGGTGCACAACACGCATACGCTCTGCTTATTACACACACAGGGATGCGCAGCAACACACAAACTAGCCAAATATTTAAATTAATATTATTGGGTACATAAAGATATGGTGGAAACCGGCTTGTCCCGTAGATGGTCTGCTTGCTCGCTTTAACCTCGCGCATGAGCAGTTCCGTTTGATCTCTGGAGAAGCGTTCAGTCTTTCCGCTTGCAAATTCCGTCATGTAAATAGCAATCCGCCATAGCGCGAGCGCAACTGGCTTTTAAAGGGAATGGGAGGTGAGACTCTGATTGGTTTATTTCTTGTTACGCCCAAAACACACCAATTACT
Organism: Abramis brama; assembly: GCF_963993115.1. Classification (NCBI taxonomy): domain Eukaryota; kingdom Metazoa; phylum Chordata; class Actinopteri; order Cypriniformes; family Leuciscidae; genus Abramis; species Abramis brama. The sequence goes on along the minus strand of NC_139969.1, from coordinate 16,877,506 downwards.
CATTAAGAGAATAGGGACAACCCTATTCGCGCGCCGACCATTTTTGCCGACGTTAAACTAGCAAAAGTGGATTCAGACTCGCCCTAAGTGCACTTGCACCCTGCGCTTTGACCATGTGCTTAGATCGTTAAAATAGGGCCCCTAGAGTTTTGTACAGAGATTAGTAAAGTAACATGTTACTTTTTTGGTTATCGGTGCACTTATATTAATAACAATAATGATTGATGATGAACTCAATTAATAATGAGGACCTATTATATACTTATACTACTTTTCACAAAGCACAAAGTCACTTTAAAGGGAGTAATTCTCAAAACTGTTTCTGAACTCCCTGAAATGCCGATAACAGATATGGTAGGCCTAGAGATATATTGTACATCCGTATGAAACCTGTATTAGGGATTATGCGTCACATTTAAGTTATATATATATAAAAAAATGTCTTTGGGAGCAACAGTGTGCTGACTTTGTTCTTATTTGTTAAATCATTAATTGGATACTAAAATATGAGTTACTTTTTAACTCAAGTAATGTACATTACTATTCTGTGTAGGCCAATTCATTTATTGACAATTACAATTGAAAACTTCCCCATGTTGGAAGAGATGGTATATTTAAGGTATAATACAATTGAAAGCTTCCCCATGTTGTGAGAAATGGTACTGTATATTTAGGGTATGCAAATGCAGAGATATACAGAGTGCAACAAAGTTTACTTTCAGTTCACCCTGAGATTTAAGGGCCAACATAAACTTTGCCATTGTCTGTTGTCAAGTGCAAGTATTGCTTTCTGTTGGTTGTGCGCAATACTAAAACAACCAAACTATTGTACAGTTATATAGGCTACATAGTAAAACATTTAGCATTTGCGTTTTTGATACACAGTAGTACATTCTATGAATTCCAAAGCCATAAAAATAATAATATGACATCCAGCACACCAGCAAATCCAATTATTCTCTTTTCATTCAATCATTAAACATTGTATTGCATGTGTGAAAGACAACATATTTCAAGGCCAGACACACATGAGAGTTTCCCCCAATGCTTCTTTCGCTGCTTTTCTGCACAGCTTCAAATGAGCCAGTGTCATTAAAGACTTACTCACTCTCTTTGTCAGCTGCGCATTGCCTGGAGCGCAAAAGAAGATCAAGAAAGACTGGTGCAAAAAAAGTGCCTTTATTTCATTATTTTTGGGGAGGGGATCCTTAGTTCTTGTACTTTCGGCTGGCCTTAGGATTACATTAAACCGTTGTCCCCTAGTAGATCTTGCATAACTTTTGTTCGTACGTAGGAGCTTTTCATCAACGTAAGAGGAGAAAAAGACAAGTAGGAAACCTTAATTATAATACCAGGACAGCTTATCTCATTAAAGTGAGAGTTAGAATTATGTCTTCATTTACTCAACTTCATGTCGTTCCAAACCTGTATGACATTCTTTATTCTGTGGAACAAAAAATAACAAATAAATGAGAATTGCTTATAAATCTGTTGTCAACAAAAGACTTTAAGCTCTCCTTGTGGTTTTCTGGTTAACATTAAGACAGCCATCAATATTAGTATTGCTATTTTACCTTTGGTTCACTAAAAATTAAATTAAAATGATTATTTTTGTTTTTTTCTATTATTGTAGCTTTTATTTTACAGTATATTATTATTATTGCAATAGTATTATATTTCTTTGATTGTTTCATTTAAATAATAATAATAATGTATAAAAATGTATAATATAATGTGTAATCATATTTAGCTTTAGTTTCTTTTTTGTCCTTAGCCGATCATGTGCACGATACAGGTTTGGAACAACATGAAGTTAAGTAAATGATGACAGCATTTTCATTTTTGGGGGTAAACTGTTTCTTTACTGTTTGGTGGTGAATCGTATGCAAACAAACACAGATAAAAAAAAAAAAAATCTATTAGAAAACGGTAATATTTTAGAGTTTCAGTTACAATAAAAGAGATTTTCTTCAAAACGACTCATTGCTCTGAACTTTTACCCTCTGTGTCAGGATTCTGTTTCTTCTTCAAACCTCCCATCGGCCTGAGTAACAAATCACATCTTTATTCCTCAAGTGGGAAACTGATTTCAAGATTACAACCCACAGAACGGTTTCCTTTGAAAATAATTACTATTCATTAAAGTGTCCTGTCAGATTCTCTTCTACCCTTCCTCTTTTCCTCTCCCTCACAGGATGTCCTTCAGGACTCCCGGTGGCTGTCATTCTGTCAACCCGCAACCATCTTATCGATTCACACATCTCTGCTGAAGATGAGGAAGCTGGCGGGCCAATTCCTCCTGTTCCTCTACCAGTGTCGACCTTTTCGTTTCTTTAAAAGCCCCGTTTTAGAGGGAACAAATAAACTAGGCTGGCGTATCCACCCTCAATGCCCATGGAAACCTGTCTTGTTAACTTTCTTCCTGTTCTCTGTTGTGCTAAACCGGTTTGTGGTGTCTCTTTATCTGCCTTAGAATCCTCAAACATACACTGGAGGAGAATCAGGCAGAATTTATTTGCTCTGCGGTATGGTGTGTTGAAGTCAGATTATATTTTGAACTCCCTGACCTGCTTATCTTCCTGCTTCCTCACAGGATTTCTGTTCCAGCAGGGACATATAGAGTCAGTAGGAAGTGACTGAGTTCAAAATGGCCTCTCTTATAAACATAGAGCCACAGCAGCTTTGTCCCCCTACATTCAATTTTCAGTTTGTAGTCCTAAAACTTCAAGAGAATAATCATTGAGGATTAGCATTGGGAACTTATGTTTTTTTGGTAACACTTTACAATAAGGTTTATTAGTTTACATTAGTTAATTACATTAGTTGGCACGACCTAATAATGAACTGCACTTATACAGCATTTATTAATCTTTAAATTATTAAACTTATTAACCCATAAATTATTGGAATTTATGTTAATTACTTTTTGACATCAAATTTTGAAAAGCAATTCTGCTTGCTGTTTGCTAACTGTAATATCAACCCAAGCTCATTGATAAACATTACTGTGGTGACATGTCTTCAAAACGATATTATGCTGCTTTGTGCACATTTCATGAAACTTTCAAAAGTGAAATGGACTGTGAGTGGCGGACTCAAAGGCATGTTCAGTTTTTTTCCGAAGCGGATGAATGTGAATTGGGCAATGCTTTATAAAATCGTTTTGTTGTTCATATGGCTGTGGTTTGAAAATGAAATGTTGAGTGAGTGGCACTGAAAGTAAATCTATGCTCTATCTGAGGTTATGTGACATGTTTAAGGATAAGCGGATAACCTCAACTTGCGGTTCCAAAAACGGAGGTAACATTCAGGGTATGTAAGTAGCCATAGCAACTTACTCCCTGAAAATAACCTGTTCTGTTCCAGGGTTAGTTTACTTCAGATTGTGTTCAGCGCATACTTGACCTATTGATGCAGGTGCAGGTATAACATCACTTTGTAGGCCAAAATGCGGGAACGAGTTAGCATTTTAGCACTTCCGGTTCCATTGACTTCAGGACAAAGTTATTTTTGAATGTGATTTTTGGCTGAAATAAGGTCTGTGGTGAACACAAGCTCAAGACACTTTTACATTTTATTCTACGACATAAAAACATCAGTATTACCCCACTCGTGATTTTTTAAGATGTTACGTGTCTTGAAAAAGGCAGTTGCTAACAAGTGGCTAATGAGACTACAGAGGCTGTCGAGGAGATTAAATGTCATTACACCGAAAAGGTAAACTCAGTCCGCTTTTACAGCTGGGTATGTTTATATTCGTGCTCTTACAAACTATTATAACCCAAACTTTCTAAGAAAATGTTTTTAGATAAAAAGTGAAACAGTTGTCGGAAGCTTAGTGATGGTGACGTTGAAGTCGAGCTACCGTGGTATAGTTTGTTTATAGCGTACCTTTAGCTTTTTACTTCTGGCAGCTGCATTTAGGCTTCAAAATTCATAAAAGTCATGCTTACCTGTGAAAATTATCTTGATGGACAAAACGTGTATCATAAACTTTTGTTGATCACAGAGCTTGTTTTTTGCGATAATCCAAAAGCCTATGGAGAAATTCTATTTGATTTTTGCCGAGGGAATCAGCGTAATGCTAACTGCCGATTGGCCTACAAAGTGACATGATACCTGCACCACTCTAAAAACTACTATGTATTTATACACATATATATATATATATATATATATATATATATATATATATATATATATATATATATATATATATATACTGTATATAGATATAATTCTCATCTCACACATCATTGATCTGCTTTCTGCTTCTTCTTTTTTTCTAACATACGTATCTTACCTTTCAAGCAACGTGGAAGGAAAGTGACTAAACATAAAAAAATAAACTTATACAGCCATGATATCTTTGTAAGCACAGTCTGTTATTTTTTGGTCTTTTTATTTAAATTAGCATCAAACACACAATATAGTTCTTATTCACAGTGATTAAAGATTATTAAACGAAAAGATTGAAAAATTGCACAACCACCAAATACAGTAGGTGGCAATATGCACTAAGTATGTAAAAAGCCATTAAACAAAAGAAGAAGAAAGTAGCATGGCATGCTTTTTCTTAGCATCTGTTTCCATGGTGACTTGTCAATTCTTCGCTCTGTTGACAATGTCTTGTGTGTTAACTGTAAACATACTTATTTTGTAATTATTTAAGTAATTACTTCACAACCGCTAAAACAGTATGTTCTATAGTATGAATGTGTGTAGTATGAATGTAATCTGGACGTACTACATTCGCCATGTTGTCATTATCATGTGACCTACCAGCGTCAGTTATGTGCATTCACTGACATTCATAAATCCTCTCCCATGGCCTCATGGGATGGTAAAGTGTCCATTGTATGCACACTTCAGAATCTCGCCGGAAGAAATATGTCATCTGGGTACTTTTAGCCTACTCTTTTATGACTACTGTAAATTCAGACATACTTCTTTTGTCACATACTGTTTTTAACCTACTATAGTTACCTTTAAATCTAGACTAAAACACACCTCTTGGACCTAGCATACTCATAACACATTATCAATTTCTATAATTCAGTGTTAGGCTGCATAGATTAGGTCAGCCGGAATCGGGAACACTTCCCATAAATCCCATAAATGTACTTGTTACATCATAAGAAGAATGGCGTCTACGCTAATATTAGTCTCTTTGTTTATCCCGAGATTTACCGCAGTCTGCCAGATCCAAGCCATATCCAGATCTGATGAAGGACCTGCGCCCGGACACGACGACAACGCAGCCCTGAAGTGTCAACTAGTCTCTCCCCTGTGAAGGCCTCCCTCCCTTCAGTTTACTTCTGTACAGATAAAATGTTGTCAAAATAATTCCAGTTCACATGGCTACGCGGAAGCGATAAATAATTCTGTATTATACATTTTTAAGGCCGTAATATGCATGTGCAGCGTTTTCACAGGTTTGCAGCGTTTTCACAGGTTTGCGTTTTTGAAGTTTGCGCAGAGATAACCTTTTTTAAATTCTTTTCAAGGCTTGCACCTTGGAACCTATTTCGGGGTTTGCATTCTCGAGCCACCAGGCACTGTTGTTGTGCGAATGAGCGGGACGGAGCGCGTTAAGGGTTTTCTGTTAGAACAGTGTCGTGTTGGCGGCCCCTAAGTTAACAACTAATGATCTTTGCAATGGAAGTGAATCAATCAAAACTAACTTTAGCTGGACAATAACTTTATTCTAGAGCTGCTGTAAAGCCAAAACAATCTCTGTTACTTAAATTTCCTATTATCACTGTAAAGCTGCTTTGAAACAATCTATATTGTTAAAAGCACAATATAAATGGTGACTTGACTTGACTTACCTACTATAATATTTCGGCTGCAGCCCTTAATTAGCTGGTTCAGGTATGTTTAATTGGGGTTGGATCTGAACTCTACAGGACAGTGGCCCTCCAGGAGCAGGATTGGACACGCCTGGCATACACTGATCCTTACCCTAAACCGAACCAATAGCATTAACAAAAGCAAAAATGAGATAAAAATGCATTTGCTGAAGTAACCAAGCCATTTTTGCTAGCTTCTATAAGTCTTTGAGCTCTTTTGTGTTTCACGGGGCTCATACCTTATAGCGCTGCACATTGCAAGTGCAATGTAGTACCAGGCGAGCTAACAAGCAAGTTTCTTACACCAGAAAAGGCGTATCATGGAGCTAGTTATGTGATGCCACATGAATTAGTTTACAAATCATGTGCTATGGTAAAAATGTTGTGAGGCCATAACATAAGCTAAAGTACTATTGTGAAAGGAACTGTGCGAAAATAAGTCTAGTAATCAATTATAATGCCCCTGTAATCATTATTTGTCTGAAAATAATAAAAGTTGTTGGTGTTTTACTGCCAACAGGATCTGCAGTGAATTGTATATAGGTACGTTTTTTTGGAGTTTTGCAAAAATGTAATAAAAGGCATGTTTTTCCAGAGGGCCTATACGTTGCATAATAGAGCTACATTCCATTGAAAATCAAGCTCAGGAATTACAGTTTTAAAGGCATTCTGAATTCAATTCTGAATAAGGGACAATCCTCTAAACCACAGACCTTTACTTAAAATAAAACTGCGGTTCTAAAAACCTATTAAAATTTGGCCTTCAAATTGATGTACCAAACATCTCTATAAAAGTAAATGATTGGTTTAAATGATTGGTTTTACCATGGAAAACAGTGCACAGGCTAAATTCAATCTTTTAATGGTCGTCTGTTGCTGTTCAAAGTATACAGTTCATGGCAGAAAGGATATGGCACTTACCCAGTTAAGCATTTATTTAGAGACTCCATGCGGGGAAAAGATTGCTTATTCCTTTTATAATTCATATAAGAACATTTACATCTTGTTAAAACATTGAGAGAGAGAGAGAGAGAGAGAGAGAGAGAGAGAGAGAGAGAGAGAAATGATATTAAAGAGTATAAAGATAGTTTAACTTCACGGCCACACCGCCCATATCTGACTCTGTAGAGAATCATTCGCCAAATACAGAATCCTCTCTGCAATATTTCATGCTGGCATCTCACGCTCATAACTGAGCTATATTGTCTCTCATAGAAATGGATGCAGTCAAACTATTTACATTCAGCACTTTGGTTCTGGACATTGATACCTCTCTCTCAAAAACAAAACAAAAAAACATCCCCCTATGGCAATGCATGGAGGCTAAAGGCAGGATTCTGGACTGACCCATCTGAGATTAAATCTTATTTGAACATTATTCATGAGTTGCTGGATGTACAGGCATAATAAATTCATCACCACTGTTTATGAAATGGCCGAGATACAATTTCAGTCACTTGATGTTTACAGCATGGTAAAGCTGTCTGACTACCTGCAGCACAGAAGTGTAGTTTAAAGATGGGATGGGGTAAATTGACTGCAAACAGAATCAAGAACAGAGCTGAAATGTCCTGAAATAGCATTCAGGTGTGTTTTAAGTTGACTCAGCGACTAGTATGACACCAACGGATACCTCAAACTCCAGGAGTTGTATTCTCTTGACAACATGCCATTTTCTTTCAGAGCATGCTAAGTAAATAACTACAGGCTGAAATTAATTAATGCAATGATTTCACAACAAATAATAGTTTTTTTCCTCTTTCCTGCAGCATTACTGTGTTGATTTTTTTCTTCAAAGAATGCTAATGAGGATTGGTTTTCAAATGTTTTTCTGAAAAACCTCCCATTTTATTTCGGCGTGCAGAGAAAGCCTGAAAGTAGGTCACATTTTACATGTTTCTAGTAAAGTTTGTATCTGAGGAGCAAAAAAAAAAAAAAAAAAAAAAACAAACAACCAAGGCTGCTTGTAACTGTTACAGTAAAGAATCTGAGACCTGTGTTGATAGTAATGTTATCAAATTTGCTAATGGAAAACAAATAGTAAAACCGGGAATCCAAAAGATGGCTAGATTAGACATATAGGTACGTTCACTTTGAAATGAGCGTATTACAAAACATACATTCAGTAGATGATTAGAGCCATGGTAAATGATTTTCATCTCATGCCTTTGCACAGAAAAATCTAATAGCTTTCTCAGTCAACTGTGCACATAAACAAGAATGAAACCATGACGGCTGGAGCTATTTTAATCAGAAATATATTAGATTGTAGGATAAAAAAAACTTCAATCTCTAAACTCCAAGTACAAAACAGTGAGATATTAACCCAAGATTTATATCTCACATATCCATGAGATAAAAAGGTGACACTATTTAATAACTTTTTATATCATCAATTTTTAAGCAGTACATCATATGCTTCAAAGATAACTAGTTAATACTGATTATTGTACAAATTAATGTAATATTTATAACTTTATATATACACTACACTTCAGAAGTTTGGGGTCAATAACAGTTTTTTTTTTTAAATAAATTAATACCTTTATTAAGCAAGTACACATTAATTTGATAGTGACAGTAAAGATATTTACAATGTTACATTTCAAATAAATGCTGTTGAATCCTGAAAAAAAGTATCACGGTTTCCACAAAATATTAAGCAGCACAACTTTTTCAACATTGATAATAATAAGAATTTTTTTCAGCATCAAATCAGCATATTCAAATTATTTCTGAAGGATAATGTGACACTGAAAACTGGAGTAATGATGCTGAAAATTCAGCCTTGCCATCACAGAAATAAATTACATTAAAAAAACAAAAACAATAAACAGAAAAGAGTTATTTATTTTAAATTGTAATAATATTACACAATATTACTGTTTTTTTTTTCTGTATTTTTGACCAAATAAATGCAGCCTTGGTGAGCAAAGGAGACCTTTAAAAACATAAAAAAAATCTTACCAACCCCACACTTTTGAACAGTAGTGTAAAGTATGTAAATATTTTATTTATGACTTAATTCATGAAAGTTATTATAAAGTGTCTAAAAAAAAACCCAAAACATTGTAAATTCAGGCAGTTTAGTCATAATAAATCATGAAATACAGAAATATTCAGATAGTTTATGCCTTCTCAAAAGGGAGGCTATGCCAGTTTACATTGGGCTGTTGTGATTGATTAGACGCCCTTCACTGTCTTGACAATTTGTTGAAGGGTGAAAACCGATTCCTGTCTTAGACATTAAGATAAACAACTCATATTTACAGACTCCATGTGATTTCCATCTTCTGAATTTAGTGAGAATGTTTTCCCCCTTTGCAGTTGAGTCACATATATATATCGTGAAAGACTATGTGAAGGTCCTATAGCTCTCCATGACAACAGCATAAATTGCACTTTTTTATTCTGTTTTTTTTACCTCGCACTGTAAAAGTTGCTCCTCATATATTGAGCGATCCATCTTATCTTGACAGAAAACTGATCTTTTTTTATGTTGATGCATATATGCAATTTTCACAGACATTTCCACACATTCCAGTTTTATATAAAAAGCAGTAATAAATGCTCTGTGTTGTCAAAGGCTGTAATTCTGTGGCTGTTTGTGTTGACAAATGCTACAACCCAAGCAACTTAATCAAGAACACTTAAGCAGTACATGTACAGTTATTCAATGCTGAGTGGAAATAATTGCCTCTAGATGTAGAGATACTAAAATGAATTAATGTATTACAGTTACGCCTCTTCACATCATGTCTATGTGACTAATATGTCTAATAGAAAAGCAGGGAAATGTAGTAAAACAAACAAAGCTATTGAATCAGGTGACGTAAATGTAACTCTGTATTTGCACATAGATGACACGTAATGCACTCCTCATATAATACTTCAATTAAAAATGGACATTTACAGAGAAAAAAAAAAAAAAAAAGTGTTTCCTGCTTTTTTCTTAAAGCGAGAGACATACAGCCAAGTGTGCTTTGATATCAGAACAGAGACTTCACTTCATAAGGCAATTGTTTTGTGGTGAAGTGTGTGTGTGTTTTTTTTTTTTTTTTTGGTCTTTGTACTTTCAAAAAGTACAAATATGGGTGTTTATCAGTATATATCCAAGAAGTAATGTGAAGCTTTTCACGTTTTGAATGAGATGAGCAGTATTTACAAAGCCTTTTCAAAACAATATTGTAAGCGTATACCATAACTTTAAGGTTGCCTTCTCAAAAGAGATTTCAATAAACATTAAAAAACCTGTAATGAAATTTAGCCATTCAGTTTGCTTTCATGTCTACCTTTTGGTTTAGCCATATCTCTGAATACAAAGGAATTTATATCCAACATTCTGGCAATTCAGTCCCACATTAAATACAGATATACAGATCTCACAATACAGGATTTGTAACTCCAGATAGAATAGAAAAGCAAGAATTTGAATCTTTGCTGATTGTTATAACTGTTGGACCACTGTGCTCCGATACTTTACATCAGAATAGATTTCTTATTGTTGATTCTCCATCTCAAACAATGACATCACCATGAATAACTACAGCACCCGCACATACGTGCTAAGAAACCGTAGGTATATATACTGACTTAAAATGTTCTTTTTCAAGGTTCATAGGCAGTCCACTTAGGAAAACCCCCCATAGTCTCAAAAGGAACCTTTATTCAAAGACACTATGTGGGTTTGACTGTAGGCTAGATCCAACAAGGTTTCCAGCAAGGGAATATTCTGGCAACGTACGGCTTCCGCATGGTATGCTCCTATCTCGGTTACAATCAAAAATTCTGCTTCTTACAATTGCTGCCCAAAGGAAGAGGGTTCAAAGACAATCTCATCCACAAACATTTACATGTACACTGACAATAAATTTATTTTCTCTCTCATCACATTTACAAATACATTCTCACTGGCAGGCACAAATGAACAACAGAGGCTCATTTGAACTAACTGCACAGCTGGCTGAGTTCTGGCTCTGTGGAGTTAGGGAGCTTGGTGTTAAAACTCTGGAGTGCTTCCCGTATTCGCACCACCTCGCTGGACGAAAGCTTGAGCCTGTGCCTCAGCAGGCAGGAGAAGAGGTCCAGCTGCTGGGCTCCCGGTGGAGAGAGACGGTTGATGCGGTCCCTCATCTCCAGAAGCATTAGGAAGGCCGCATCCTGGGATCCCTGCGTGTACGGGTAGTCCAACTGCAGGATCAGGTCCTTGATCCCCTCTGGATCAAAGTGCATGCTGTAGCCAAAGACCTTCAGACTGTTGATTTTCATGTAGCCCAGGTTGGCCGAGTGGTCATCCAGGTCCAGCGGCTCGTAAAAAAGCGTCTCATTGACGGCAGGATCATCAGTGATGATGCGACTGCGCAGGTAAATGTGCACCGTTTCGAAGAAGGACTTCCACTTGCTGCCAAGAGCGAGGGTCCAGTTATAGCACTGGAGTGAGGCATCCAATTTAGTTCTTTCCCAGTCTGGGAAGTCCTGCTGGTTGACGGGCATAAACCAGCTCTCGGAGTGGCTGCCCCCGAAGGGGTTGACATAGATAGCAGGCACGGGTTCCAGCGTGCTGTTCTTGGTGGAACAGATCTGGAAAGAGATCCCCATCAGCATGTGGATGAGGTTGGACTTGTTCTTGTTGCTCTTGAGGGTGAGCAGCATGCGCTTCCTCCACGCCGGGTTGAACCAGCTGCCCAGGCGCACGTCGTTGCTTATGTAGATGGCATGGACCTCCATGCGGCTATCGAGCCTTTGGAGAAGGTAACGCATCTCTGTGTCTGGCATGTCAAAGTCAAAGTTGATGTAGTGGTCCAAAGAGTTGGCGATGTTGGGGCGGCAGAAGCCCATATGGAGGATGCTGCCTGGGAGGCATGTGCCACAGCGGGTGATGTTGTCCGGGGCGCAGGACAAGCAGAGGGTCCCCTCACCCACCCTACATGGCACAGGGCCCTGGCAGACGGCGCGTTGCTCTGTGGCACAGATGCAGCCCTGCAGTTCCTCAGAGAAGGTGCCGTGCACACCATGCTCGCTGCAATACAACAGAGACTGGGCTTTGTTGAGCCAAAAACCCAGAGGTCTGCAAGAGAGAAGGTAATAATTACAGACAAGATTAGTTCCTGAAAAAATGACAGGCTAGGATTTACTAAATGAAGATAAAATCGAAAGATTTCTGGGCTTCGTTGCCATGAAAAATTGTTCAGCTAACATGTTAAAATTGTTCAGTCAGAACTTGACATCAGTCTTATTTTCTTTGTGGTAAATGAGGCATTCATTTCCTCTTGCTGATTGATACGAATATTAATCGAGTGCTGATGGCCTGTTCTTTGACAAATGCAAATTGTTCTTAACTAGTAGAGGAAGTGAGTCTTAAAAGCCTTTGGGGATGTGTGTGAGAAGATGGCACATTCTTTTCATTCTTTTTTATCCAATTTAGTGAGAGACAATTCACTTAAATAAATGCTCTCCATTATCTTCCAACTCACTTCACAACTGTTGACGCATACTTAATGCCATGCATAGATAAATACAATTTCTCACATCACATGCCCTTTCTGTCGGCTGCCTCCCTGTGGGATTTCATTTCATCTGGCCTTCCTTTTGTCCTGGACTCTCGAGTTTATTAATGATCTTATAAATCCACTAATGTAACATGGTTTTCTTTTTCATGAGAGCATTTGATGTCAAGATGCAATTCAGGCGGTAAATAAAATTAGGCGGTAAAGAAGTGCTCATTTATTCATGTTGACTCGGAGAACTGCATCTTGGTTCAATAATTAAGAACTGGTTGAATCTTCTATTTTGGTGAGAAATCTCTCAGAAATTAATTGTATGTTAAAAGATTCTTTTTTTTTTTTTACCATTCAAACAAACTGAAAATCTCATAAAACAAATAGAACTGCATTTCTGAAATTACTAATTGTGACCATCTCAGACTTGGCCAGACATAGCAATGAAGTTCTTAAACTTTTTTGGGGAACATCAAACTTACATAGCTGACTGTTTGTCACCTATGAATACAAGGGGATCAAAATGACCTGGTTTATTTATTTTATTTTTTTAAAGAAAAGACATCCTGATTTTATCTTTTTCAGAGTAATGGCATCTTTTGACTATTGTATTTATTAAGTGATGAAATCACTTTTTAGATAAAAAGAATAGAATTAGAATAGAATAGAATAAAGATTGTCTTTTGTCTTTTTAAAAGTTTTTTTTTTCTAAACGTATGACCAACAAATATGTAAATGACATTACAGAGGCTCACATTCAAGATTTATAAGAAACACATGGAATATCAAGCCATTTTTTTAAAATTGAAAAACCTCCAAAAATCACATTCTAGGGTAATAAAACTTTTGTTTATGAAACTAATGAAGCAACAAAAATTATTCCACTCTCCGTTTGGGTTAATTCTAGTGTGTTTTTCCTTGTGCAGTGTTACATGTACAAGCAGATGCAGGTGGAAGCCGTCTATGGAGTGAAAGTCTTCAAGTTGAAGGATGCTAACTACAACCTGTCCCTCGTGTGGAGCTCTTGATTATAGTGTGTGACATTGACCACTCTTCAGAAATGTTCACTCTATGCAGGCACCACGAGGCACAACGTTCACTCACTTTAATATCATCCAGCCTTATTTCTCATCTCTCTTTGTTTTTCCCACAAATTCAAATATCCAGCAACTTTTTCTTTGCATAATCAAAAATAATTGTCCTGTAAGAACAACATCTGGACCACACAATAGTGCAGCTTCAATGCCTCTAAGTCATAGTCTAAATAAACCACACAATGTTGTATATACTGAGAGTGAAACAGCCAACTGTCTTATAGACACAGAAACACAAAGACAAATGTTTGAATGCTAAAGTAAGCTAAAAAAAAAACTTATTAAATAAAAAAAAACAACATAATGTTGTTCCAGCTATCTGTTTAATTGATGCTTTCTAAAATCCACATTGCACATGCTACCTTACATGATTTGCAAAAACAACAACAACAAAAGATCATATGGCCTTGTACCTTTCTCTAGGCAGGCTGATCTTTGGCTGTGTAGGACAGCGCTTGCTGAGAGCGAAGAGTTTGCGCACTATCTTGATGGCTTTTCCCAGCACCACTTTAGTGCTCGCCTCCAGCAGACCATAACGTCTCTGCAGGACCAGATCTGACGTCCAGAACTTTAAGACGGCAGAGGTGTTTAAAAAATGATCTGTTGGCAATTTCTTGAGAAAGGCCTTGAACTCATCTGAAAAACAGAAGGAGAGCGAGAAATGTTATTATGGTTATTATTACTGTGAAACCTTGGAGAAGACGAATAAACTATATTGAGCTGTTATGAGCTTCAATAAGAGGACACGAAATGGCTCATGATATGAATGCATGAGTTATCAAGTGACTCATTGTGGGTGTTGTTAGGGAAAAAATAGCAGAGACAAAAACGTTAATCACTTGACTCACAACATATCACAAAACTATATAGCAGCAATACAAAGTGAGGTTTTATTAAAACTTTTGACAATCATTGTGCACTGCTGATTGATCACTACTTGAAATAAGGACAAGCTAATCTGTCTTCAGCACAGACAGTTTAGTTGAAAAACTCATAATTCTTAACAGAATTTCCCAACACCTTCCATTGAAAACTTCCATTGTACAAGCTGTAAACGGTGAAATATTAGCAGAATTATCAAATTCGACTTATCTAGAAATGCATTTGGGCCACTCAAAAATGGAGAGAAATTAAGACATTTGCGCAGCTCTGAGGAGACGAACTCCTATCCCCCTCACTTTTTCATTGTAAGGCTATGCAGAAAGAGCTCCATTGGTGTCACAGGGCATTACAATGTGCAATGATCCCGCGAGTGCTGAGCCCATAGGCTCCCACACACAAGACTAAATCACAGAGATAACATTAGCATTGGCTTAGACTGTCAGTTAAGCTCAGTTTAAGCTCCGTTTTTCTTCTTCTCTTCCCTATCATTTTGTCTATGCATGTGTGTCTGTTTGACTCTGACAGCAGAAGAAAAGCCTACAATGACCAGTGTCACAACATAATTGCATTATAATTAACAGGGTGGTCTGGCAGTGCATAATCATGTTGTTTGCTAATGTGATGTTGGTTATATAAAACTAATAATGATAAATGAGTAACAGTTAACTAGACAGTTGACGGCACCCATTGACTTCCATAGTATTTTTTTCCTACTTTGGAAGTCAATGGGTGTCGTCAACTGTCTGGTTACCACATTCCTTAAAATACTGTCTTCTTTATTCTTTAAAATCTTTTTTTGTGTTCAACAGAAGAAATAAACTCATACTGGTTTGGAACAACTTGAGGGTAAGGACAAAATGTTCATTTTTTGGTGAACTATCCCTTTAAACTAAGTTCTCTGTCACGTCTTATTACGCTTAAACTGTCAAATGCACACAAGGTTATGTCAAGATCACATGTGTATATTAGATCTGTGTATTACAGTGAAAGCAGTGTAATATTAACAGCATATATAGCACTAGGTACTGTATATGAATCAAACAACAAAAGAAAAATAAAATCACTCACTGCTCTTGATTGAATCATTTTAGTAGCTTTTATAAGAATAGATTTTTTTCTTGAATGCTTGAAAGGATTAGTTCACTTCAGAATTAAAATTTCCTGATAATTTACTCAAATGAACAGGAGCAAACGTTTCATCACATTGCTATCTTCAGTGCACCTGTTCATTTGTTTTTAATTCACTTTCGATTAACACTTTTTGCATGATGCAAAAAAACAAAAACGATGCACTAGACTTCTGTAGTCTGTACTGAATCCGGTGTACAGCCAGCCACCTTCTTGCTCGTTTTCCATATTCCTGCGGCTCTACGCACCTGAAGAAAAATGTTTTTTTGTCAATTTAGAGCGCAACAGTTTCTTCTAGTTTTCCTAATAATATACTCACTCATGTGCGTCCACAACTTCACGCATTACGTAGTCACGCTGAAAAGGTCACGCATGACGTAGGCGGAAGTATCGACCCAGTGTTTACAAAGCGAACGTGCAAAGATTAAGTCAAACGACCTTTACAAAAAAAAAGGTAAAACAACTCTGTCGAACGATTTTGAAGTTGGAGGAGAAAATGAGATGGAGTTTTTCTCTTTGTAAACACTGGGTCGGTTCTTCAGCCTACGTCACGCGTTACCTTTCCAACGTGACTACGTAATGCGTGAAGTCCTGGACGCACATCCCAGAGCTAGTGCAAGATGAGCATCTGTGGTTAAAAAGTAAATACACATTTATTTTATTTTTTTTGAAAATGACTGATAAGACCCTTATTCCTCGGCTGGGATCGTGTAGAGCCCTTTGAAGCTGCATGGAAACTGCAATTTGGACCTTCAAACCCGTTGGTACTCGTTGACGTCACATTGCATATAAACAAACGGCTTATTCTGAGACACTGCTTATGATTTATGGGGATTAAAATGGAGTGGGTGGAATTTTACGATTATAGGGTGGTTGTGTACACATACTGCCGACACGCATTTATGTTACACCATGTAAACATGAATTTTGCATAATAGGTACCCTTAAAAAGTGATTTATTCATTTTAAAAAATGTATTACAGTATTTTGCTTTTTTAGTTATTGTATGTTGCACCATTATCTGATAAGTGATATCAATATTCTTATTAAAAACAAATTATTCAGTTTGGTCATTTAGTTAGAAAGAAGACTTTGCGTTCCTTGACTGAATGAGCTCAATAGCATTTCATTTTGCAGTTATTCTATTCAGATGAATCTTACATCTGCACAGATGCTTTATCGCTTCATGAATCTGATCTGCAGCACACTTGCTTTCATTACATGATAAAAAAGCAAGCATTTAATATGTACATGTATATTCCAAACATAAGCCTACAGGGCCTGAGATCAGGGTTGTGGTATGCTATAATGCAACCCAATAAAACCATAGCAGTTCGCTCTGTACCTGATCATCCCTTTCCCACATAACGGCATAAAATGTAGCCATATGCAGCAGTGCTTTTATTAGATTTTCTCACTCACTCCCTCCCTCTCTTTCTCACTCTACCTTCCTTCTTTTGCCTTCCACTGTTTACAGTCGAATCTCTCTCTCTCTCTCTCTCTCTCATCTTTTCCCCATCTCTTTATCTCCTTCTTGCCCATATTCTGCTGGAGATCTCATTATTCACAGTGGCACATTTACAATTTGAACTTTTCTTCCCTTTTCTGCCATATTCTGGCATTTATGACTATATGTTCAAATTTATGGACTATTTAGCCCTTCCTAAAAATGCCAGCTGGAATTGATGAGGTTATTTTCCTCAAAACACATTCTCATTTTGTACATTAGTACCTCGAATTTCTATGAACAAGGAGAGATGGGAACTTACTGCTGGCTATGCACATTCAAGAAGTAAACCACATTCATGCTCATTATATAATGGTTCAAAAAAATGGACTACATTGAAAATTTAGATTTTCACTTAAAGACACACATAACACGGATTCCTCATGCAGATGTAGCGCAGGCCAGACCGCTGGTACAGGTGACAATTCTCAAATGTGTTTGTACAGAATTAGGTCCCTTTAATAGAAAAGGTAGTTGTGTGTACATGGTGAGTTTATCCTGTAACAACAACAACCCTTTCCTTCGATCACGGAGGAGAAAACTTGACATTTACACTTTACCTTACAGTTATTTCTTATATTGCATCCTGTGTTGCATCTCCACATGGTATGGACTTTAAAAACTACAAAGACAGCTGGAGGAATAGGAATCAATGCTGTCTGCTGATGTAACTATAGACTGTCAACTACAAAACTATCACAAAGTATCATCACTGAGAATGGCCATATGTCAAGATAAGAAAGAATATGCCAGAGTTGTTATAACAAACAATCAAACGATTTAATAACTGAACCAATAAATTAATAATACAACAACAAAAAAATGAATAAATAGAGGAACCCGTGGAAGTTGACAAGGATTATATCTCAGGAACTAAGGTTTTCAGTAACAAGTCCAATTATTTTGTTACCTTTTACATTTGCATTGTTTTGTGTTTCATAATTGTTTAACAGTTTAAATTGTGCTTTAATCGGCTGTTTAAATGCCATGTTTCATTGTGACAACTTGCCCAATTTGGCAAAAGGTGAAATGAACTGTATTTTAAAGCAAAAGGTAAAATCAACAGTGGAAATTATTTTAAGGTATGAGCCTACATAGAAATTGACTATCAAAAATAAACCCACCCAGAGAAATATTCACTGGAGTAAAAAAAAGTATGACAACTAGCCACAGTCTCCCCTATAGTAATTTCACAGGGAAAATCTAACTTGGCTCAAAGACAACGAAACTATCAGATCCCCAACAAAGTTTTTCTTAGACAGCCACGATTTATTTGAAATGAAAACTCTTTACCTCTAGTTGTAGTACACAAACCCAGTGCAACTATTTGCGTTCTACTTTATTTTAGATATTCAGTTTCAAAGTGCCTCTTAGACTTCAACTAAATGTGTTCAGTTTGTGCATAAAGCTCCAGTGATCTGCCTTTTTTGGAGCGTTAGACAGCTGTCTAACCAAGCCAAGCGTCCCTGCAGGTATGGCCTGATTTAGTTTTGTAATTATAAGCAAACCATCAGTGCGGTGCAAACTATTCTCAAGTAGACGCACTGAGGAACTTAAAACTTTTGATATCAGGCTGAAAGCAGATGCGGGCGATATTGTTGAAATTACCTAAAACGGCCTCATACATTTTTTTTCATCAGATGCAAATAGGGCTTGCAAATTCATTATAGCTGTAATGAACTGTTTTGCATCTAAATAGAGAGAAACATAATAATCAGCTCCAAACTCCACAGAAGTTGCATTTTGTGCAAAGAAAAATACAAGTTGTATAGAATTAGTTTACAGTCGTTTGAAAAAACTGTTTAAAAATAAATGAAACTGTTAAGTCAGGACAGAGAAGACAGATCAAGGATGTACCTTCTGCCCTTCAGCTTATTATTGCTTGGATTTTTTTTTCTTTCGCAATGAGAAAGCAGGACACCTGTATAATATATTCAAATGAGCGCTTTTCGCTCTTCATGGGAGGAAGCGTTCTTGTTATCTTTACCGGACACCCTACAGAACAAACAGTGCCGCCTGGCCTCTATACGTCTTTTATATCTCCAAGTGGAATCTGATTTTAAAGCCGGTAAAAATGTGGTGGCTCCCAGAGGACAGGGCATAATTCACAGATTGATCAAAGCACAGGTAACAGCGGGATGGCTGAATTACGGCTCGTCTGGAGATACTGACTAGTGACAGGGTCCTGATTAGACATTTCTCGCAGTGTTAGAACGAAATGAAGGACATTTGCTCTGTTAATCAGTCAACCGGGCACATTTTTCCCTGAACATTAATGCAGAATTGAGTTTTCCCTGTAATTGCAGAAGAAGACATTTGTGACATGAACAAGACACCATTTCAAGTCTGTTGGAAGGAACCGAGGTAAAATAAGCCTGGCAATCAGACAATGACAGATTTTCATGGACTCTCCGATTTAACACATTCCAATGACAACCACATATGTATGTGTTGTTACATTTCTAGGCATCAGCCCAAGCCTTTGAATCATCCTTTACTGACAAACAACAGTTGGTTTTGTGTACTGTATATACAATGTTAATCTCGTCAGCGAAATTACTGCGTTATTTTTACCCAAACCAGTTACACGCAAACCACACCCTGCTGAAATGCAAAATCACTGACAAAATCTTTGTTAACAAACTTTTTTTTTTTTTTTTCGCAATAACAAAGATGGTACAAAAGGGAATCATGCTAATTAAAACAACTTGCATCTGCTCAAAATGAGGTGAAGTGAACTTGAACTAATGTTGCGTTTACCTCGGAAGAAGGAATTAGGAGCTGGGAATGATGTCACGCCCGAGGTGACCACATTCCAGTACACATGTAGCAAAACTAAGATGGACGCGTCCAGGCAAATCTTTGTTGTACTTGCTCTTTCAGAATACAATCACATAAAAAAGTGGTATTTTGCATAGATAATGCCTAAGTATCATGTCCACAAATAGAGGTTGGATAGTACTGTGTGTACAGACAAACAGAAGTGCTAATAAACAGTATTGCATTCTGAAGTCAAGGTTGGTGCACTTGGACAGATGGAACGCACCACAAGTTAGTCCTACGTGTTAGTCAGAATGTGTATGTCCAGTTGTGAAGACGAACAAAGCAGCGCATGTAAAACTTGGACAATGGGTGTGTCTCAAAGTTGCTCTTGGTACTGACCTGAGAGTCGAGCATTTGTAGTGCTGTCTGTTTGTCAAATTGTTCTAATTCACTGATATCAGTCTGTTGATAAATGCCAGTGATGTATATGCGAGTACTCATGTCACCAGTCATTAGTAGGCTATAGCTTTTTACATTTAAACTGTAACCCTTCTCATGTATGATGTGGCTTGTATATGCATTGTTCTGTAATAATAATAATAAATTACTTTTATTATTATTTATTTACTTATTTTTAAATCAGTACGTCTTTATAATACAATGTCAGAGCTCAGGTTTTCACAAGGGCAGTTTTCACATGTTGTTATAGTTTAATTTTGCACTTTCTCTGTAACCAAAATGTTCTAAGCCTGTACTAAAATTAGATGTAATTTAGTCTGACTAAAATGTATGAATGTGACATTTACTTTGAAAGATGAAAACTATGACTAAAACTGTGAAAAACAACAACAAACTTATATATATTTGCCATTGTGGGTATATTCAAAATAAAAACCCCAAGGAATTTTTTTTTCCCATCCTACAAAGAAAAATAATGAGCAATGCAACATCTTTCTTTACATGCTAAACAAGAAATGCAAAGCGAGGAATGCTATCATAATTCATAGATGGCAACCTGTTGAAAGAGTCTGTATAGCTTTTAGAATAAGAATGAACCGTCGCTTGAGCTTTTCTCTGATAAAATACTGTTTCCTCCACTCCTCCTGTCATCAGAGCTCCAAAGCAGTCACTGAAATATACTCCTCCTCTCTCTCTCTCTCTCTCTCTCTCTCTCTCTCTCTCTCTCACTGTTGCTGAAACCTGAGCCATAAATATAGAGCCTTTAGCCTCTTTGTCTTGGTGCTGTGCACTGCGATCGCTACTTATGGTACTCCGGTGTGTGCTTTCAGCAAGGCCAGGCTGTGTTGTTGAGGTCTCAGCCTCCAAAATCTCATAAAGGAGATCAATCCTAACTAAGACAGTATTTTTTGCCAATCAAAGTCTGGAGAGGAGCATAAAACACTTTAAATGCTTGCATGTTGTGAAATATAGGCAGCCAGCGTTGTGGCGCGACATAACGTAAATTTATCCACAGTCGTAAAAGTACACTCACAAGAGAGAAAAAAGGAAAGATTGAAAGAAGAAAAAACATGTTTACTGTGGGTTCCACAGAAGAGTACTCAATTCCGTTAAACATATAAGCATGTCTTTTTATAGTTGATTTTAAAAGATTTATCTGCCA
Source organism: Abramis brama (assembly GCF_963993115.1). Classification (NCBI taxonomy): domain Eukaryota; kingdom Metazoa; phylum Chordata; class Actinopteri; order Cypriniformes; family Leuciscidae; genus Abramis; species Abramis brama. Next base: position 16,856,162 of record NC_139969.1, on the reverse strand, counting down.
TGCTATGAAAAGTGACACATATTTCTAAAAGCGTACATAACCATATTGCAGCCTGGGTATTCTTGGTTTAAGTAAAATTATAATTTTAATCACCCCATACTTCTAAGTTAGCAGAAATGATAGTGCTGCTTGTTTTTCTTAATAGTCCATTACCAAGTAGCATATTAGGCCATCGTGTCATTATGAGTTTGAGGTGCACTGAGGCCTGGTCTGAACCTAAATGGGGCAGCAGGATGAATGAAACCCTAAAACAGGCATCGGCGTGTGGCTGCAGCATATGCATCAAAACCGGATGGACTGTTCTGTCATAGAAGCCAGTGCTCGCATCATTAAAGAGAGGGAGAAATTACAATGTGTGACTTCCTTGAAATATAAATGCTTGTGAGTTCGGAAACTAAAGTTAAGTGGCAGTTTTTTTTCCTAGGCTGGAGGATAAGTTTGCATGATTCTGTTTAGTTGCAAATTATTGAGGCTCAGTGGGGCTCTGGCTGTACTTGGCATCCACTACCAATTTACACAAACTGTATAGTGTTGTCTGCATTCATAAATCTCGACCAGCAGTGAACCCAGCTACCCAAGAAATTGAAAAAAAAAAAATTATCCACCAAATATTCCTCTTTAATAATAAGTTTAAATATAAGTTTATTAATAACTACAAGCCAACATTTGGCACCAAATTAGCAAACCCCTACTGATGTAGAGTTGTATATGTTATTCAGCTCATCTTTAACAAAAACACAAACAGTATACAAATATGATAATATTGGGCCTCAAACACATAAAAAAAAACATTATTTATTTATTTAAAATAATTGTCAGTGAAAGGAGAAGCTTAATAAAATAAAACTGACGATATTATGTATGAATCTATATATCGAAATACAACTTATATATTTGATCATCTTACATTTTGTCTAGTTAATTTTGATGTTTAATTAAGGTTTATTGATAGAAAATTGCAGTCACACAAATCAGGGTTTTAAACAGGTTTTTAAATATTCATGTCCCAAGGACGGTCAAAATTTAATTAGACTATCATGAGACTGACAATCACATTTTTTTTTTTCAAACTTTCACTGACAATTTGATGAAAATAAATAAATAAAGATGCAAAAATAAAATAAATAAATTATTACAATTTGTATTCTTGCCCAATTTCGTTCATTCGTTCATCGTTTGTGGTTTTGTTGGAGAAGAGATTATGGTCAATTAGTCATGCTCAAAAAAAAGAGAAAAAAAGAGAGAGCGAGAGAGAGAGAAAAGGCGTTCTGCAGAGTGTCTCCGCTCATCTGTATGAGAAAAGCAGATCTCACTCAGTATTCCATCACTCATAGAGAGTTATAAACTCCCTATCCCCTCTCAATACGCCTCTGAATTTCATTATAAAACATTATTCTCAGCTTCCATGCAAGGTCAGTAAGATTTAAAAAAAACAAAACAAAAGCATTAGGTGGTCTGCAACTTATTTGAAGTAACTGTTTGAAGTTTCACTCACGCAGAGAGATGAATTAAAGTGGAAAGAGCAGCTATTTTAAAATAACTTATCACCTGAAGAATTGAATAAGATAACGTGACACAAATATATAATTTAACTTTATGAAATATCACCAGTCGTCTACTGGCCTTCAGATGGAAAGCACATAGGGTATGCTACTGTATGTTATTTTCTCTACTTTAAGGATACCTTGAGATTAAGGCTTTAGCTGCTTACAGCTTTTTTCATTACCTATAGCTGAAGAAACATTTCAGTTCTATCATATGTTTCTGTCAGACTGCCCCCCTTTATCTTTTTTGAGGCTCAGGGCTGAATTGAAGTCTGCATGGCACTGGAGCTCAGTCTCCTGCCCACATTAGTGCTCTGACAGCAGGGGTGACATCACACGCTTGAAAGGAAGCAGTTCAATGACCCCTGATGCTATCCAGGAACAGAACTCTGATGGATCTGCTCAATCGGCTGGTATCTTTACACAAGAAAATCCTTGATTTCACTGTTTGACAAATAATTGCAGAGAAATGAAGTGGTAATCTGTCACAGGATTTAGGACTGGAAAACAAAACTGTGTGCATGCTGCTTATGAGCCTAATATGCATATTATGTATTTACATACTGTCGGCATGTGTAATTTTTCATACATGATCCGCAGTTTTGATTGTACATGCACACTAATAATAATGCAAACAAGTTCAGATGGCTCTATGAATTGAACAGGTGTGTGGTTGAATGTTCCTTTACATAAGCAAAACAATGAACTGAAGCACATAATAGAAAAAAAACCAAAAAAAAAAACAGAATCCTATCAGGGTCATTAAATCGTGTTTATATCTCTGAGAAATATTCTCAGATAAAAAGGGAATTATTTTATTGCATGTGTATTTTTAAGGGCCCCTGAGGTTCCGATGAGTCGAGCATTTGATGTCAACTTATTTGCTCTGCTTTGTTGCACTGCTATTGCAGATGCATAAATGCTGTCAAACTGTTTCTTCTACTTACTGAAACAATTGAGATCAAAAGAAAAAAGAAGCCAAAAGAAAAGGAAAAATGTGTGTAATAAATTAATATAATATACATTAATATAAATTAAGTTATTATATATGACAATATATGACAAATGTATTCATGCATTTATTTATTTATAATTTATTTTAATATAATATAATTAATTGATTCACTGATATTACAGCAAAAGTATGATATAATTTTTCTTTGGACAGAATTAAATTATAATAATAATCCAAGTTAAAATTGATAATAATCTAAATAATAACAATAATTGTATTTATTTATTTACAATATTATCGATATTACCTTTACAGCAAAAATATGTATGATGATGATGTATGATGATGTATGATCATATTGCAATTTTTTTTGGAGGACAGAATTTACTAAAACAATTCTGATTTGAGAACTTGAACTAGGTGTTTGAAACTAAAATACAAAACCATATAACAGACTTTTGACTAAAAACCTTGCTACTGAGATATAGCCCTTATGACATCTTCTCTGTGCGGCAACTAGCCCAGTCTCCACTATATTTAACTCTTGCCGTTGCTCTGTCACACGGAGTCAGATCTCCCTCACAGTCAATGATATCAGTAAATGGACTGCTCAGAGTCCTAGAGAAAGTGATGTATGTCTGCTTAAACTCATCATGATCATCATCACAGTGCAGATATGACTTCCAATTAGTCTGTCTTGCTTTTCTTCCTTTTGAGGAAGCAAATGACCTTGATTACCCTGCTCTGTTAAAGATTGCTACACGTGTGAATGCTAATATCAGTGTTTTTTATTGATCCAAGCAAATATATAATTCAACACAGGGCTCGAAATTAACTTTTTTACTTGGTAGCACTGGTGCTCCCAACTTCAAAAAGTTAGGAGCACCAGCAAAAATTTAGGAGCACCCACCAAAAATTAAGGACCCAGAGAGTATATTCAACTATTGTTATTTCTGTGTTACAAATATTTTTATTATCTCAGAAGAACTTGAATTGGAACTAGAATTAAAGATTATAGTTTGGATATAAACACTGATGTCTACAGAAGCGATCAAAATAGAGAAAAGCACCTTTTGAAAGTAACATGGAGCTTCAAATAACAATTGTATCGATTACATTGTTACACCACTAGGTGGTGACAAGTGACTTAAATGTATTTGTTATTGAATCATTCATTCAAGGGATTCGTTCAAAAAAGGCTGATTAATCCATTAATGAAACAAGCAAAGTATTTATTTATTTATTAATCATATATTGCTATATAATACTAAATAAGCTATGTATTAATATTAATAAAAAAATTAAAATAAAAACATCCTCACCATCAGCATTGGCGTGTTCCACCTCTTTAGGTGACGGCTTACAAAAGAAATCTGTCAGCGGAAGCCGATCACACCAAACGGGTTTTTCAGGTTCAAAAACGTGAGGTGCACAGCACTGCCCCGATCACACAGAACGAGCAGTGCGCTGCGGTTTTTATGTTGCTAGGCAACCACCGAAACAGCTGTCCGTCAAATCAGCCTTTTAAATTTCGCACGGTAATCAGCTCCCTGTCACATGACAGGCGCAGTGAAAGGGAGTGGGAGAGATTGAAAGCTAAAGCTAAGGTAATTTATGAGATACAAATTGGAGCCAATAGCGCCTGCACTAAGCCATCCGCTTGATATCTCGAAATAAGCTCTAACTTTAAAAATGTTCAACCAAGGGAAAAAAGGCTTCTGGGGGGGGTGTTTGGCTCGATGTCATGGTGCAAAGGACCCTAGGTTGATTTTACTCTGAACCATCCATTTAATATAAAAGGGATTGAAAGTATTTGGAAGATTGAAAGTAGTGTGTGAAGAGTGAAGATCGGAGTTGCTCACAAGTGAAGAAGAAATGGTTCGCGTTTGTGCCGTTCCGAATTGAAGAACAACTAGCCACAACTGCAGAATCTCGAGGTCATGGAAAGGAAGACGATGAAAATTTAAGTTCTTGTATTTCCGCATTCTGTTGCCACAATTCAGAACCACACAAATGCGAACTATTTCTTCTTCACTTGTGAGCAACTCCGGCTACAACTGAGTTCCCACGGGACTTCAGCGCGAGACTACAGCTAGCCGCTAATTTAAACAATGGCTAAGTTGCTAAACGCATCTTGTTGTCATGTAAGGGCCCTGTTCATGTTGGACAGACATTTTAATTGCATTTTGTGTCTGTTAAGAGGCACAAAGACACTCTTTATGTATATGCCCCATAACTGCCGTTTTAGCTGAGTGGGAGCTCTGGGCATTAGCTGTAGCAGCTCCGTGTTGCAAGCACCAATCTGGTTCGTTTTTTTTTCTATAGACAGTACTCACAAAGGTATAGCAATCAAGATTAACTTAAAAATTGCCCGGAGTTCTCCTTTAAGAACGTAAGGATGAAGTTTGATTGGTTATGTAGCCTAACGTTGGATAGAATGATGCGCACACATAAGGTACACACTGTGCAGTCATTTGTGAACGTTTTGTATGAAATGAAAACAGGTCGCAACACAACCATTATTTGCACTCGCACAAATGCTCCCAAATATATTTTTAAATTTAATCACAGATTAAATTTCAGGAGCATATGCGACCAAAATGGTTGCAATTTCGAGCCTTGCAACAGCTGTACAGAGCATGGGGAATACCTCCTGTGCTCTCTTCTATGCTGATGTACCACCAATTACATGTAATATCTCAATGCCAGTAAAGAGCTTGTGGAAAAACATAAATTTTGGCAATCACAGCAGGGAGGAAGTGAGGATACGTTTCAGGCTTTCTTCCTCAAGGAAGCATTTGTAGCCTTCAGCAACTTAAATGGTGTTTGTTGGTCTTTTTCATTCTTTTCTTTCTTGCTTGCTTTTTTAGTCTGTGTGAATTTACTCTTTTCCTTTTTCTTTAAACTCTTGTGTGAATTGCAGGCCTGTTTAGTGGGCACAATTCCTCCCTGCATGCGCTTTGTAGACCCTGTTATGCTTAAGTTACATTCTTTTGCCGCATTCTGCGTTTTAGGTCATGTGTGGAGCTCTTAGTTTAGTCACATTAAAGACAATCTGACATGCAGTGAGCAGTTAAACTCTACCCTAATCTCGCTGTTCCACATATCATTGTGCCAAGGTGACACCAAACTGTCATGCTGCGATGTTCGCATATTCTAATACCTTTATTTTCCAGGGTTGACATTTATATTTTGCAACCTCTAAAAATGTAGAAAAACATCCTTTGTGTGGGAGTTTGTGACTATTTCCTTTTCAGTGAAAACCTACTTGGCTGTCCACAGATTGCATGCTTTACACAAAGACTACGATCTCATCATAAGTGTTTTGGAAATAGCAGGCAATCACTATTTACTTTCCGCCTGACCAGATTTATTATATTTGAGTGACTCATGATCACCCTGTATCTTCTGGTTTGGCTGCCGTCACAATTGTTGGATATTGGAAAGGCCAATATCTGACCCATACAATTACAATTTTATTGGGTTCACAGATATTGCCAAAATCTCTGCTGAAGGATACATACAGTGATTCACACTAATTGATGCATGTGATTCACATTAATGACCAATACTGATTAAAAGAAAATCTCTAATGTCTGCCAATAACCAACAATAGATGGCACTATGCATCCCTAGCAAACACTGCTAAATTGAAATGGTTGTCAAATAAGACGACAATTGAAAATCAGTAAGACTTTGGCCCCTTGTTACTCCACCCTTAATGGAAAAGTTAATTTTCTAACAATTGTACAAACATTAACATTACATTGACCAATGCCAGAGTAATGACTTAAATGGACTGTAAATATCTGCAAACATTGATTTTGAAGCTTCCAATCCAAAACAAGAAAGGCAAAACAAAGAAGTGAGGACATGATAAGTAGCTGTTGACTGAGTATCTCTGACATGCAAGAAAAGCATACCTCTCACCCACCATTAACCACTCAATCTTTTCCCATTAGTGCTGGAGTGCCTTTTGATTTTGATGAATTTATATAATATGCACCAAGGCCTATTCTCTAGTGATGAATGCAGATATCGATTGTGCCTCTCCGATGACTGCCTCAACCAACTTTCATGGCAATTAGAGCAATTAATCTAGACATGGCTGATTCTTACAACACAGCTACTGTTGTTCACTGTTCAACATTGAAATGTGACAAAAACAGCTGCACATCCTGTTGAAAAATGAAAATGGGACTGAGATTTAATATGTGGAGGTATCACAGGTGCAGTATGTACTATTATGATAACATTTAGAGTTGGCACAATGTCGTAATTTTTACACCAATAAGGGATCCTTGCTCAAACCGACTATTGCAGAAATACTGGTTGGATGTTTTAGATGTTCTATGTAAGAACATCGTCTATTTTTGTTGCACAGTATCAAAGGTTGTATATATAGTAAGACGGTTCACTCATATTACTATGAATGGAAGAAAGTGCAACATATGGTGGAATAATTCTTGTTTTCAAAATAATAAACGAGAATATTAACAGCACTGCTAGACGGACGTGTTTGACCACTGTGCTGGTCGCAGAATCTCGTGCATGACATGCCGTTCTAAAACGTGATGCTTTATTTGTAAGTAAATATTTGTAAGTCGGTATAGAATATCTGGCTTTCAATGCGTTCATTTAGGTAATTTATCATCCTTGCAAAACTCTTCATAAAAGCGATTATACATTCAATCATTGCATCTAAAATGATTATTTTTAGTTATTAGACTTTTATTTTTAATTTATTTACAAAATACAAAATTTTATGATATTCTATTTGCTAGGCTATTGATATAAGAATTGATTCCCCCTTTTCCCCGATATATAATATTTGTTGTTTGTACTGAGTATAGTTTACCTGAAAACACTGTACACTGTGGCAAGTCTAATATTATTGGCACATCTTGAAATCTGACAGCAAACTTACAACAGAGAAAATTTGAGATTTTTTTTTTGTTACTTTTCTTTTGTTATTTGGTAACACTTTAGAATACTGTTCTGCCATTCATTAATAAATACACAGGAACAAATGAGTAATGCATTTTTAACACTCTAGTAACATCCATTAACTAACAAAAAAACTCTGATTAACTTATTAGTAAGTAATAATAATAATGCTTATTCAAATGTGGTAGTTCACTATTAGCTAATTGGTAACTACTATTTTTCAATACCTCCTAGAGGACTGCTAAGAACTACAGGTTCATAATTAACATGAATAATGTATAATGAGTAATATTTCTAAAGTGAAGGTCATTGTAACCCACTAGTAATAACTCATGTTATTACCAAACCCTTCAGAAGGAATTACTAATAATTTTGATCAGTATTCTAAAGTGAAAAACATCATTGTAAGCTTTTGAGTTTTTTGTAAGGTTTTGGATAGTAATACGGTGGCCCAGTAGTGCACAACACAACGAAATTTAAAAAGCAAACCTAAGTTCACAACACAACGAAATTAAGCCACAACACAACGGAAATGAGCCACAACACAACAGAAAATGTACAACACAACGGAAATAAGCCACAACACAAAGGAAAATGTACAACACAACCAAATAAACACAACGGAAATGCTCCCGACCACTAGGGGGCTCTCGGAGCGCGGTAAAGTTAGTTTTCCTTGCCATTGTTCTATAGAGTCAGCAGTCTAAAAAATATATCAACACCACGATTAGTTTTAACAGTATGTAGCTAACCATTGTATATCGTCATTTATTAATTCAAAATCACCTACGTGCATTATAGCTGCATATTTATACTCTAGAATGCTTTGATTCTAATGCTCTAGAACGCGCGTCTAAGGGAACGTCTGCCAGTTCCTCCAAGTTATTAAAACGTATAACTTTTATTAATTAAAATTACTTTTAACATTCAAAAACAGACACGTTTAAAATCCAAAGCTTGATTGAATTGGTAGTAGACTGACTTACTACAGGTGGCTTTTGTCCAATACCGCTCTTCATGTATTTATAGTAAACAATTATTTTTTTTAGGAAATTTAATATAATAAAATGTTTTTTTTCTTTTATCATGTTTCAAAGGTTGTAGTTCCTATTAACCTGACTGACTTACAACAGATGAAATTGTGCCAATAGCTCCCTGTATGCACAGTACACAATTTGTTTTTTATAAAAACATTTAAACTTTAATTAAAAACATTAAAGGTTTTTTTTTCCATGTCCCAAAGCTTGTGGTAGGTTCCTAGTGACCAGACAGATTGAAATTGTGCCAATACCTTCCTGTAATTCTGCAATTCACCAAATGGTTTTAATTTTTATTTATCAAATTATATTATAATAAATTATACATTTTAACCACTTGGTGGAATTGCCAGACATTCCCTTAGGGATCATGCGCTGTGATAGCGCTTCAAAGCATTCTCGAGTATAAATACGTGCTATAATTCATGTAGGTGATTTTGAAGTATTATTTTATGTCGATATAAAATGGTTACATACTGTTAAAACTGCTCATGGTATTGATATATTTAGACTGCCGACTCTATAGAACAATTGCAAGGAAAACTAACTTTACCGCGCTCCGAGAGCCCTCTAGTGGTCGGGAGCATTTCCGTTGTGTTGCGGCTTTATTTCGTTGTATTGTACATTTTCCCTTGTGTTGTGGCTCAATTCCGTTGTGTTGTACATTTCCGCTGTTTTGTGGATTCATTTCGTTGTGTTGTGGCTTAATTTTGATTTGTTGTGAACTTATGTTTGCTTTTTAAATTTCGTTGTGTTGTGCACTACTGGACCACCGTATAGTAATGACTCAAGTGTTACTGCATCCTTCTAAAGGAACATCTAATTATTTGGATCAGTATTTTAAAGTGACAAACATGATTACTCTCTAGTAATTATTGAAGTCAATGTCAATGTAAGCTTTTGATAGCCTGGAAATCCAGACCTAAATCTGAAAGATTAATGGTCTGGCATCGACTAATGAAAATCGGCCAGCTCGAGGTGCGGCACCAAGCATGCATTTGAATATCTCACTGCACGCAATTGGATAAAACTACGACCAATCACAACACGCCCCATATGCTTAGCTACCAGCAGAGCTCGGATGCAGCTCGGATACAAGGGCATATTTAATGATCAGCATTACTCGACGCCAGAGTAACTCGCTGAGCAAATTCAACTTGTGCTCTCGCGAGAACTCTGGATTTCCAGGGTAAGCTTTTGAGGTTTTAGATAGTAATGGCTTCTGACAGATTTGGTAAAGACTTGAGTTATTAGTAATGACTCATTACTAATGTTACCATGATTGTCAATTTAGAGTACTGTTCAAAATAATTAGTAAAAACCTCAAAAGCTTACGATGACTTCAGTCAATATTAGGGAGTTATCATGTTTTTCACTTCAGAATACTGATCCAAATAATTAGTAATTCCTTTGGAGGGATTTGGTAATACTTAAATCATTACTAGTGGGTTATTCACTTTACTTTAGAATTAATTATATATTATGCATTATTCACATTTATTATGAACCTATATATATAGTAGTTCTTAGTAGTCCTCTGGGAGATATGAATTTTTTTTTAGCTACTGGTTAGCTAATAGTGAACTACCTCATTCGACTGAGCAACTACTTACTAATTTGCTAATCAGAGTTTCTTGTTAGTTAGCCTAACAGTAGTTACTAGAATGTTAATAGTGCAATACTCATTTGTTCCTGTAGTCATTTATTAATGACATAATAGTATTCTAAAATGTTACCTATTATTTTGTTACTTTTCTGAGTAGCGGACATAATATCCAACAAACATAGAATCATCAAGAAAATCATTGTCTATATTAAGATATTGAAGAACATAAAGCTTACGGATCCAGATGTTTAAAGCAGAATGTTGGATTAATCTTTCCTCCATTTATTTCAGGTTAATTCAATCTACGACAGCAGTGCTCCTAGTCAAAATCTTTGTATCAGTGCCATGGACTGTTGTGGTGAATAGTGCTACAGAATAGTAATGTCTTTTTAGCTGTGTGTGTGTGGTCCCTCCAAATAACATTATTTAGAGGTGCTCAGTGGGTGATCTCAGCGAGAAATGTGACCTGAATTAAAGCCCTTCTCACCCTACTCGAATTACCCCATGTGGATTTGATCCTTTTCCCTTTACATGAGCACATAGATCAGGCCGCGTACAAGATGAACTGCCATTGTCTCTCACATTTGTCAGCAGAAGGAGAGCCGGGAAGTGCTCGGGCTACCTACAGGCCTAAGTGGCAGGCAGTCAGAAAGTGACACTTCTAATACCGTTGCTGATGACAATGACAGTATTTTTTCTCAGAGTCGAAAACTCATTTTGCACACGCCACACCGCACAAATCTATCCTCATTTTGTCTGGGCCACCTGCCAGATTTAATGACAGCTGCTTATCAAGGCAGAAAATATATGCAGTTATGCAGAACAAGGTTTCGCAGCAGTCAGTGGGAGTGTCACTATGTGATAAAGCTTCTTCATAGTAGTCTTTATGTCTGTCTAAATGTAAGTAGGTTTGTTTACTGTAATATTTAAAGTGTAAAGTGCAGCTTCCAAGTTAATTTCATTATTGTAATGGATTATTTTTTTCTATAAACACAAGGGTCTTACATCTTGACTGTATAATTTCTATGAATTAGATTGTTTCTCTCATTGTTACATATTCTTTCCCACCCTGTTGTAATCATAAATAAGTATACGTAGATGCAACATTTGACCACCCCAGACACTTTGACGCATTCCCCTTCTTGGAATGCTCAACATAGCAGATCCTGTTGTCACTCACAGAAAATAATCAATGAGTTTTCTCCAAATATTGCGTAGCCTCTGGTAGTAAAATTTCCGAGATTTAAATTCCTGATGAAATGGGATAACCTTTTATATGCAATATCTAATATCATTTTAGCTAATGCCTTTGTTTTATCTAACATGAATGATAAACTAAATCCTATGAAAATCATCTGCTTAAGTCTATAACAGATAGATATTCATACAGTATAACTACGGTTGCAGAAGCACAGTCAACTTGCTTTCGAGTGTTTACGGACTGGATTTGACTATTGCGGCCCATAGAAACAGATGTTCGTAATATTTTTTGTAATTTTTAACCTAAATTATTTTTAATTAATGACCGGCAAAATGGCTGACTTTTCTCTAGTAACGTATTCCTGATGTTTCCAATCATTTAGTCTCATAATTTAAACCCTGAGCCTTTTTTTCCATCCAATCAACAACCGACTGATAAAATCTTACATTTAAAAGTCCCTTTTACTCGGATGTACATCACAATACAGTAAAAAAACCATCTGTTGCTACTTTAAACTTTTACATGTACATTAAAAATGTAAAATAAAATGTAATATATAACTCTGTACATCATGTAGAGTTACATTTTTGTAAAATGTAAAACACAGAGATATATACTCAAAACCCTGAGCACAGAGTTATATAATTTGGCTAGTAGGTTTAACCTGAGCTATATATATAATACAATCAATCAAGCAATCAATCCTGTACTCATCAGGTCATTTCATGGAGTCTTAGGGAAAACAGAGGGGAAGTGAAGCTCCAATTGGTTATTTTATAGTACCAGAATATACAGTAGAAAAATTGAGAAAACAGTTCTTTAAAGAGGCTACATGCGATTTTCTGAAATTTAAACTCGCGACTGACACCTGTGGCCAAAAAACGGAACTGCTCTTCCTTTCTGCTCGCTCTCGTACGTGCACACTTCACAAGTCATCCGCTGCAAAGAAGTCAACATTATGTTTACAGAGGTAAGAACAGTCAAATACATATATTGTTTGAGAAACTAAGTTTGTTTGCTGACTAGCGGTGGTGGCAGAGTGATCTGAAACGTTTAACATGAATGCGCTTGACGTCACATCCGCAGACAGCGCGCGAAAAATCCGACCCGACAGAAAATAGGAAAAATAGGATACAGGCTTATAGGTGCACCCACTGTGAGCTGACAAGGTGTCAGTATGCTCATCAGGAGATGTTTGAGTCATAAATGGTCAAATAAAAAGGCTATTGTTACGTTTATTTTGGGGAAAAAGTTGCATATAGCCTCTTTAAGCAACTACAAAAGGTTCTCCTATGGCATCAGGCTGTCAAATGTGTGTGTATGAGTGTGCTTATGCTGTGTAAGTAAGTGTGTGAGTGGGTGTCTATATGTTGTTGATGTATTATGGAGCTGTCCTACACAAACAGAAACTGACTGTACATCCACGAAGGCCTTTCGAAACATCTACAACGTCCAACATGGGACCTTGCTGAAGCTGATGTCCCTAAGCCGGGACCTATCTGTCAGTCTGGGTCCAGTGGGAACCACAGTGAGACACAAGGTCAGTAGAGCTCCTGGCAGGAGCTTCAAACAATGCATTTCTCTAGAAATCATCTGCCTGCCTGTGCTCTGCTCTGTCCATCCTCTTCCCTTGCCCAACAACAACTTCATGACAGCAACTTCCTGAAGAAACCCTTTGCAAAAGTTTCTAGACTTTTCTGAAATGCACAAGAATGACTGTTCCCTAATGCCACTGGTTGAGTGTCTGTTCTTTAAGGGAGGACAAGGTAAAGTGTGTGTGTGTGTATATGTGTGTGTGTGTGTGTGTGTGTGTGTGTGAGAGAGAGAGAGAGAGAGAGAGAGAGAGAGAGAGAGAGAGAGAGAGAGAGAGAGAGAGAGAGAGAGAGAGAGAGAGAGAGAGACAAATGGTGATACGCTACATTGTGGAGCCCTGAGCAGTGGAAAGAATCCATGGTGAATGTATAATCAAAGAGGAGAAATCAAAACCATTGCCTGCAAAACGAGCATCAGAAAATGAGATGCGCATAGTAAACAGAAGATAAATAATAAATATTATTTTTCCAAAATGGTTAGTAGCTATATTTGCATATATTGCTATATTGAAAAAATGGCTTGACATCTTAAACATCCCATTAGAATCTGAACTGTTAAACGTACTTAGTTAATTGCAAAACATAAGGGAAGGACATGCTATCCATAATTCATTTTATAAATCCACAGCAATTATTCCCCCAAGCAACATGCAAATATTAAATAAGAAACTGGCATTTTCGGCATTTGCGAATATGCGATAGGTCGACCTACGCTGAGTTGTTTATTGGCTTCTTTAGCGAAAGCGAAGCACTTGTGGGATTTGGTGGGGAGAAGTATCATGTTTATGACAGTAGGACAGTTTTGTATAATCCCTTCTTAGACTCACCAGCGCTGTTGCTGGGCGAATCCATTCGTTCTGCTAGCTGATTTAACCCGAAGTGAATGGACTCGTAAAATCTTGCACATGCTGTAGAACTCAGGATACGGTGTTCTTTAATCTTAAAAACAGCATCCACTACCCGTGCCAAGCTAATCTACCTCTGATTTACTCAGTTTATGAGGTAATGAGAAGCATGGTGAAGCCATTTACAACCTGCATTAAGTTAATCAAATGCCAAATGGGAAATGTTTTTATTAAGCGGGCTACTGTGTGCTACATTTGACATGTAATACATACAGTAATCAAACAGTTTGAATCATATTTTAGCTCTCTCTAAAGCAAGGAATTCTATTTGCCAAAGTTGTCCATTAAGAAACGTAGGAAGCCTTTTTTAAATGTCGAGAGGGAAATCTTTGTGAGACAGAAGGATATATCAGAATATGTGTGCTGAGTGTAAACCTCTTTATAGAACCTCTGGTTGGTAAATGGGTGCCAAAAAAATCAATTCACTGAAAAAAGACCTTCATTTGTTGTTTATTGCTATCTGTCACATTCAAACTGCAAAAGCGCCTTATCTAAGTACAGGCTCTGGGAGCTTTAGCAACTAATTGAGCCCATAAATGGACAAAACCCCAGTGAAAATTTCCATTGGCAGACTCTGATGAGGATAAACATGTTGCCAGGTTGATTGTTGCTGGTACCATGTATCAAATAACACCATGTATTTTCAAGCCATTTTTTAATTAACATAATGGAGCAGTTCAGCTAATCAAGCTATGAATTGAAGGATGAGGGACACAGTAGTTTAATACTGCCAGACCCCTTGACTTTTAAATACTGAATTTACTGTTGTAAACATGGAACTTTTAATTATTTGCTCCAACTAAAATGCTTTTGTGAATGCTTATTAGCCTACTATTTACATAATACTGGTCTTTTTTGAAAGTAGACACTTTAAGAGTCAGAATCAATTTAAATCATAAAGAAAATGAGACATTACTTGTTCGAAAAGCCGTTTCACTCAGAAATATACATCACAACAGGGAAGAAAAACTACCGAAACCTGTTTCATGCTGAACACAAAAGAAGATATTATGAAGAATATGGATAGTTGATTGATCCCATTGACCCATTGATACATGGTGTTAATTATTCCATTATGTTCCATTATGTTAATTTTCCATAGTAAGAAAAAAAGATATAATTTGGAAGTCAATCTAGCCCATCCACTGTTTGGTTTTTCGAACATTCTTCAAAATATCTTTTGTGTTCAGCAGAAGAAAGAAATTCATACAGGTTTGGATTGAGGGTGAGTAAATGATGACAGAATTTTCATCTTTGGGTGAACCCTTTAAAAGCGGCCGCTGGGTGCATATGAATGTAACGCGTGCATGATAAATGAGTGTTCCTACCATGTTTATAGATCAGTGGTTTCCACTCTAAATGCTCATCAGGTCAGCTTAATTTAATGTAATAGAGCAAACATTATGATTATTTATCCAATGTATGTGACATAAACACGACAATCCATCAATGTTTATCAAAATATGCATCTGTATTTCAAGCTCTACTGGAATACTTGATGTGACAGATTAACCGAAGCTTGCATGATTAAACAGGTATGTGCTTCTTTATTACATTTATTAAGTCCTGTTTTGATTTAGCATGTTTTGATGTATAACTTACGACTGACACAAATTAATATACAGCTGTTGCTGGACTGTTTTTATCTTTCAACAGTGATGTAATATTGAAGCGGAAGTCTTATATACTTTGATACGTAGTTTTATTAATATTAATGATAGTAGGTCTACAGTTTGCAGTAGATGATTTTGTGGTTTAGAAAGCCATCCAATAAGATATATCGGCTAAGAAATGGTCAATGAGTGGTGCTTTCGAACAAAGTTGCACGAAGTGCACTGAGGTTCAGACTGTGAAGGAAGATAATTTCACATCCCCAGTCCAAAAAGGACAAATATACACAATCCCACCCATACACCAATACAAACAGAGAGTATTGGTGTGTGGGTGGGATTGTGTATATATGTTCTTTTTAAAGGTCCCGTTCTTCGTGATCCCATGTTTCAAACTTTAGTTAGTGTGTAATGTTGCTGTTAGAGCATAAATAATATCTGTAAAATTATAAAGCTCAAAGTTCAATGCCAAGCGAGATATTTTATTTAACAGAAGTCGCCTACATCGAACGGCCCGTTTGGACTACATCCCTCTACTTCCTTCTTTAATGACGTCACTAGAACCGTTTTTTGACTAACCTCCGCCCACAGGAATGCTCCCTCAACTCTACTGAAATTCGTTTATGTACTTGCGCACTTCTTATAACTTACTGTGTTTACTCAGCTCTTACGGTGATTTTCTGAAGTAAAACTGACGCTTCATCTTTTGTGTGATGTACAATAAACTTTATTAAACTCATCATGTATATGTTTGATCATCATTCAGACAGCAGACTTGTAGGCTATTAATAAATAATGGATACATACAAGCAGATGACAAATACGTTATAATAACCGTAATTAAACTACTAAACTATGCCTGTTTCATCTCTATACAGCACTCTGACTCTGTAGGCATTATTGTCCGACTCGAAATGAACACCGTTACTGAGAGTTTCTGATATTATCATCATTCCGTGAGATGAAATTGTCCTGAGAGACTGAGCGCGAGCTCATGAAGCTCCGCCCCCTGGGTCGTCCAGCAGCAGCTTATTTGCATTTAAAGGGCACACACTAAAACAGCGCGTTTTTCTGTGCCCCAAAAAATGACAATTTAAACATGCTGTAAAAAATGATCTGTTGGGTATTTTGAGCTGAAACTTCACATACACACTCTGGGGACATCAGAGACTTATTTTACATCTTGTGAAAATGGGCATAATACGGGACCTTTAAGATGTAGTGTAGAGGGCTATAAGACCAACTTTTTTTTTCTTTTGTTCTTCGATTTGTTTTTCCACTTGATGTTTTTCCAACTGATGTTTGATATTGAGTGTACTGCAATTCCTACATGTACATACAATTCATACAATACTTTTTTTGGAGCCACTATGCAAACTTGATTTCATGGTGCCTGACTTAAGTTAAACTGTCATTTGCTTTTGTTTGGGTGCAGTTTCCCCCCCCCAATATTTTTTAATATTGTTTATCAGAATCCTGCATGACAAATCAGTTTCCCATTCTAAATCTGAACGAATGTTCTCTCTCTCCTATTTGGCCTCCTGACAATAGGGACAGGTTTCTGTGAGGCTGGATAAATAAAACCCTTACGCTGTAGCTATGCTATGGCCAAAGAGCCCTTTCCCCAAGCCTAGCACTTCACCTGCTGAAAGGAGATATGCGTTCTTATGAGTGCAGCGCCACAGTTAAAGGGATTTGAGCTGCTTTCATTAATGCTCCATCACTGAGCAAGAGAAGCTTTTAGAGCCAGCTAGGGTTTATCTCTCTGATTGAATCATTCTTTGAATGTGGAAACACTCAGCTAGGAGAAAAACCTGAGGTGCCATCTTTCTATGCTTCTCTCTCTTCGGCTCGCTTTACTTTGGGTTTGCTCTCTCTCTCTCTCACACACACACTATACCAGCATTATTCAAACCGAAGATTTTATCAGTCTGGCCTTCTCGCAACCAGAGCAATAAAACAGACAAACCCTCCCTCTTGTCGGTTTAGGTTTCTACTCTAAGGTGCAAATGTATCATAGTCAGTGAACTTTAAAGAACTCTGAATTAAACCCAAACATGGGTCCCATTTATCAAAGTAGTCCAGTTCATTATTGACTTGTAGGCCCTTGCAGGCTTTTTCAGGGTTTTCAGAAACAAATGGACCAATAACACCCATGAGTCTTTCAAGTAAAATACACCACACAGTTTTTTTAAAGTCTCTCTGTAGTCAATAATTTTATCCATTAAAACTCATCTTTGATCACTAAAATTACATTTAAATGTAACTCTACACCCTTGCATTATATAGTATACGTGGACATATGAATATGCAAATTAGCCCTGCCTCCACTCCACTGACAGAAATTAATATGATTAGCCTTTTGCTCGACTACGTAATCAAACAGCTAATAATGTGTTGCTAATGTTACACAAACCATGTTCCCGTTCACCAACTCAGAGTCAGAGAGCACTCTTCTAAAAATCAGTATCCTTAGAAACACTTTGAACAACTTAGAACATCAGTGGAGAAAGGCATATAGTTCATCATAGCATCGTAATACACTTCATTTACATAATTCACCCGCTATATTGCTAAATGTACCCAATTTTTCATATCAACAGAAAAAAATACAAGGATAACCTGGCTTCTCTTGAGACTCCACTGCTTCACAGCATAGTTAATGATATGCTAAAGCCCGGCTGCATGTTGACGTGATTTGTTACAAGGTAGTTTGTGACGTAAGGAACAATGTTGATTTCAAACTGCGTTTTTTGAGACTGTCTTTGGTTCACTGCAATTTTGAGAAAATACTCAATAATGGTGTTGACTTATGAAATTGCACATGGTTTGTCTTAATGCCTTTTAAAAACACCACATAGACATATAAACAACATTAAAAACTTGATTTTTACCACAAGGGGCCTTTAAAGATATATAACACCACGACAGTTTTAAAGCCAAAATTCCATACTACTATATAGAAATACTGTTATTTATACTTATCTAATAATAATAATAATAATAATAATAATAATAATACATATGTGGCTTTTAGTGTGAAACGCATTGAAATACAAACACTACTTTTCAAAAGTTTTGGGTCATTAATTTTTGAAGGAAATATATTATGCTCAGCAAGACTGTATTTATTTGATCAAAAAGCAGTTATATTGTGAAATATTAACACAATTTAAAATAATTGTTTTATATTTGAATATATTTTAAAATGTAATTTATTCCTGAAGGCAAAGAATATTCAGCAGCCATTACTCCATTCTTCAGTGTCACATGATCCTTCAGAAATCATTCAAATATGCTGATTTGCTGCTCAAGAAACATTTCTTATTATCAATGTAAAAATGGTTGTGCTGCTTAATATAGGCCTACTGTGAAAGGCGTGTTACATTTCATCAGGATTCTTTGCTGAATAAAAAAGGTTAAAAAGAACAGCACTTATTTACTGTCACTTTTGATCAATTTAATATATCCTTGCTGACTATTAATTTATATATATTTATATATATATATATACATATATACTGACCCCAAACTTTTGAACAGTTCAGTGTACATTTTTAAGTGTCAAAATACTTTTTGGAGCAGCAGTTGTTGTTCTTTAATTGTACCCATCGATTGCTTGTCTGATACTGAATTTAATAACACTGACTTTTTAATATATTCAGTCTGTAGGGGTTGTTGTTAACATTTAGCAGATGCTTTTCATCAAAAGCGGCATACAGTACACTAACTGCAAAGACAATCCCCCAGGTGCAGCTTGGGGTTAAGTGCTTTGCCTATGGACACAATGGTAACAGAGCAGGATTGTTTTCTCATTAACTCTCCCATTTCCTTGGACACCTGGGATTGTACCTCCAGCCCTTGTGTTTGAAGCACAGATCCTTAAAGGGTTAGTTCACCCAAAAATGAAAATTCTGTCAGTAATTACTCACCCTCATGTTGTTCCAACCGCGTAAGACCTTCGTTCATCTTCGGAACATAAATTAAGATATTTTTGATGAAATCTGAGAGCTGATCACTTCTCCATAGGCTGCTAGGTGACCGAAACTTGCTGGCCCAGAAAAGTTATTAAAGAGATCGTTAATATAGTCCAAGTGACTACAGTGGCTCAATCTTAAGTATATCAAACGACGAGAATACTTTTTGTGCGCACAAACAAACAAAAATAACGACTTTATTCCACTATTCATTTCCTTCTCTCTGGGCCTCGTAGTGTTTTTGCGCAGCGCGTCTGTGTTACACGTCATCACGCATCACACACATGACCAGCGTCGGCCAATAGTGAGCCTACGTGGTGACGTGCAACACAGACGCGCTGCGCAAAAACACTACGTGAACCAACTAGAGGCCCAGAGAGAAGGAAATGAATAGTGGAATAAAGTCGTTATTTTTGTTTGTTTTTGCGCACAAAAAGTATTTTCGTCGCTTGATATACTTAAGATTGAGCCACTGTAGTCACTTGGACTATATTAACGATCTCTTTAATAACTTTTCTGGGCCAGCAAGTTTCGGTCACCTAGCAGCCTATGGAGGAGTGATCAGCTCTCAGATTTCATCAAAAATATCTTAATTTGTGTTCCGAAGATGAACGAAGGTCTTACGCAGTTGGAACAACATGAGGGTGAGTAATTACTGACAGAATTTTCATTTTTGGGTGAACTAACCCTTTAACCATTACGCCACTGCCCATACTGTATTACCCCATGCATTATCAATGTAAGTGTAATTAAAAGATGCTTTGCTGGAGCTGTGGTGCAGCAGTAGACTTTTCAGTTCTGATGTTCTTTTCATAGTATATACATGCAAAGTGCATCTGTTTACACTGCGGTGAACTCAGAAACCTTGTGAGAAAGAGTTGCTGAGGGAATATGACAGTATATCAATCATCTGTCAAGACTGAGATATACCAATGAAATTTAACTGTCATTTTAAATCTGAGAAGTTCCACTCTCCGATTTAATCCAGTGAAGACACAAAGTGAGTGTGGAAAGGTGTTGTAACCCCAGAGATTATACAAGAGATTTTAACACTTCCATGGCCATCAGATTAACCTACCTGACTCCATGAAGTCATTGTTGAGGTTGACCCAGGACTCTTTGCTCTTTCGCAGACTCTCCTCCATAGCTTTGATGTCTGCAAAGGGGCAGTTACAATCAGGGAACTTTGCGGAGCAGCGGCACCAGCAGTCATTGTTGCGGCACAGTAGCTCGCCCTCTGAATTACACGCCACGTAACTGAGCGCCGCCTCCACAAAACGATTCCGCAGAAACTCAGGAAGCACATCCTGCAGACCTGTGAATGGGGGACAGTGAGAAATATCGGTTTACTGTCATGTTAGACTCAGAACTAAACTGAAATTTGATTCCAAGACCAGATAAAAGATTTTGTAAGTTACACAACACCGTTTTTCTGATGCTAGGTTGGTAAACAAGTTCAGAATGGTGTCTGGATTTGTTATAGTCTTGTACATTTGGCCAACATCTCAAATCACCACTAGGTCTGGCATTCCCGTATGGACACGGACACGGACACGCACACACACACACACACACACACACACACACACACACACACACACACACACACACACACACACACACACAAAATCAATCCCTGAGTCATATGACACCACTTTGAACCCACCCATCATCTGTCCTCTGGCTATCCTCTCATCTCTCCTCACCCCATCTCTCTCTCAACCTACTTAACTCTCAAAGTAATATGTTTTCTTTTTTAAGTCTCCATTTAGAACAATACAATAACGCAGAGGCATGAGGTGGACCTCTGAAATGATGAGAAAAGGTGCCCTTCTTACATGGTAAATGTGTAAAATGTGTTCACTTACTATTCATTTGTTGCATCCTAGCCTGTCTCTAAAGTGTAGGTATTTTTGTTTCTTTATTATTTGATTATTTGAAACAGTTTCAGACACGAACCTTTAACAGTGAGTGTATTTTGTTGATTTTCTGTCTTTACGTTTCTGTGAACTGTACAGTTTAGTCTTTATGTAAAGCTCTTTTTGTGTATTGTTTATTTCTTTTTGGTACTGTTGTTGGAGAGAGCTGTGAGACATTACAGTATCACTGAGGATTGTGTGATTTCTTCCTTTTTAAATATATATATATATATATATATATATATATATACAGTGCAATGCATAAGTGAATACACCCATGCTAAAGTTGACTAAAAAGAGGAATAAAAAATTATATTTTGGAAATTTAACTTAATGCCTTAATTTAAAAAATTAGGAAAAATCCAACCTTTAAGGACACCAATTTTCTTTGTGAATGAATAATGTATCGTAAATAAATAAATGTTCTTCCTTAAAATACATGGTGCATAAGTGAGTACACCCCTATGTTAAATTCCCATAGAGGCAGGCAGATTTTTATTTTTAAGTATTTTTTTAAAATAAATTTTTAGGATACTATGCATCCTGATAAAGTTCCCTTGGCCTTTGGAATTAAAATAGCCCCACATCATCACATAGCCTTCACCATACCTAGAGATTGGCATCATTTTATTTCAGTTAGCCTAAAAGCTAGTTTGATTTGCATTGAGAGATGATCTTATGGAAAGTACCCCATGCCAATCTCTAGGTATGGTGAAGGCTATGTGATGATGTGGGGCTATTTTAATTCCAAAGGCCAAGGGAACTTTATCAGGATGCATAGTATCCTAAATTTTTTTTTTTTTAAATACTTAAAAATAAAAATCTGCCTGCCTCTATGGGAATTTAACATAGGGGTGTACTCACTTATGCACCATGTATTTTAAGGAAGAACATTTATTTATTTACGATACATTATTCATTCACAAAGAAAATTGGTGTCCTTAAAGGTTGGATTTTTCCTAATTTTTTAAATTAAGGCATTAAGTTCAATTTCCAAAATATGATTTTTTATTCCTCTTTTTAGTCAACTTTAGCATGGGTGTATTCACTTATGCATTGCACTGTATATATATATATATATATATATATATATATATATATATATATATATATTTATATTAAACTGTTGTTTGTCTTTTATTAATAGTAGCCTCATTTTTGGACCATTAGTCAACAGATCACACACAGGTCCACAGAGGTGCATCTTTAATTTAAGCGATCTGATTTGAGTGTTCGCTAATATCAGACTCACTCGCAAATCATCTTTTCAAAGTTCAAGCTGCAGTGTAATTTCAAGTGGATTTGTAATTAAAACCTGACTTGAAGTGGTGAACCAGATGTCTAGACTAGTTGTGAACATGATAGGTGGGCGTGATGCACTGTTTTTTTTTTTTTTCTGTCTATTATTTTAAATAATATTTTCAAAACTTCTGCCTCCCCAGTCAAAATATCACTGCAGTGTAGACATGTTACTATTGCTTCACAGCCTTGATTTTGCTCAGCAATACAGTGAAGGCTGAGTTGGGAAACAGAGAGCATGTAAAGTGGGTCAGAGAGACTGGCAGTCTGACTGCTCTAACAGCATCAGTGATGGGAGTCCTATTTGGGACGGAGAGGTCTGCTATGTCAGCGCAGTAATGGGGTAATGGGATGAATAAAGACCAACAATCTCTGTGGCAAGGTCATTCGGCCGTAAACCTCTGTCATGAACTGCAGGCACGCTGCAGACAGGGAATCAATGCGGCTATTGCGGAATTCTCCCTCCCGATTAGATATTTTGATAGCAGGCAATGGAAGAATTGACATTTGCCTGGGAAACTAATTATTGATTTTCTTGAGCGATTTGGGAACAAGCGGTAACAAGATGGTACAATTGTAAACACGGTCCAAAATTAATTGTTTGCCACACTTGCCAATTGCAGGTGAATTGAGGAAATATAGCTTTTTGTTTTTTTACCAGTCATGAATCTGTATTTTGCATTCTGCTTTTTTCCCCCTTTCTAAAATAATTATATATATTTATCTCAGAGGCCGCGTTAGACTTCCGCTTTGTCCGTCGTAAAAATTCCTTCATAATCTATTTTTGCCCGTCATTTTAATTTTCATATTTTAATGATAATAAGCCATTTAATAGGCTCTGTTTTCGTTCACATTTTCATTTTTATTCACAAACTTACACTTTTCAGGTTTCATCATGAATATTTGTCCAATAAATCGCAAAAAGCTTTGTGCTTTGTTACTTTTGATATGAAAAAAAGTCTCAGCTTTCAAATTCTGTCCATTTTATCACACAATTCAAACAATAAATACAGTTTTGGCGACTATATATATAATAGTATTAATATAATATTTAAATATTTTAATAAAAGCTGTTCTATTGAACTTTCTATTCATAAAAACTATTTTTATGCCACATTAAAGAGCGCCTAAACTGCATTTATTGTTTGAATTTTGTGATAAAATGGACAGAATTTGAAAGCTGAGACTTTTTTCATATCAAAACTATATATATACAGTATATATATTTTTTACAATTGAAAAGTCTTTACTGTCACTTTCAAACAATTTCATGCATCTTTGCTGAATAAAGGTATTAATTTCTTTCCAAAAAAAATAAATAATAAAAAAATAATAATAAGAGCCCATAAGAATAAGAGCCCAGTTAGTTAATTTAGATTGATAATAACATGTAAAGAAATCTATGCAGACATTTTGGAGAGCAGAACCCCTCTGTTCATTTTGATAGATTTGATCTCCAAAGGCCTTCTCATCAATACTCACCTATGAATTACTTATGAAAGCATTCAGTGCTGAATACATTAATCCACCAGCTCTTCCACCACGTACGAGAAAGATTCAGATTTCACAGCCCAGCTGTTGGTGCTGAACACCTGCTAATTATATTATGTGAGAAAACGCTCTTCACAGCTTTACCAGGTCTGACATCCTTAAAGAAAGAATCAATGCATTTTGCCTTCATATTCAGCCCTTTTAAATTCCCTTCCCAGTGTGAATATTTATGATGTGTTCCTCAGTATTTATCCGTCGGATTGTGGAAAAACAAGAGACATAATTAGATGCAGTCTTCGTCTTAAGCTTTGGCTTCTGCTGGGTAGAGAGCCAACAGTGTGGGGAGCCTCACAAAAGAGACTGACTTGGATGGCTTTCATACCGGAGACAGCTAAATAGCTGCTCTTGTGCCCCCTCCTCCAGAGTCTCAGCCTTTTTAAAGAGAACGAGAGGAACGTGAATTTTCCCTGTGGATTATTTCAGTCCTCTATGGAATTGACGGCTTGATGTCCTAATTTGAAGGGGTCTAAATTCTTCTCTCTGAAAGGACACGGCGCTTTGATTGAAAATATCCTGGGAAGCCCCAAAAAGTGAATGAAAGAATGCAGAAAGTGACATGCTCAAATATACTCAAAACTCTTCTAGCTACATCTGCACCCCTCACCCTACATTTTCTTTCCCAAGTCTTAACTCAGCAAAAGATAAGCTTTGGTGCTGAACCCTATGGCTAGCTCATTAAAGTAGTTACACGAATCTGGGCAGCAGGGAACTTGCTTCAGGAGATGGCAGTATTAAGTAGTTTGACAATTTAAATGTCAATGTCAAGAAGGCAGTGGAAATTGACGCAGGCCACGTGTATAATTAGCAATGGCTAGAGGCTTAAAACCTTCCTTTTTGCTCTTTTCAGTCCTGTTACTTTTCTCTTTTTCTGCTCTTCCGACCACCTCTGACTTGAGGTGACACTGCTGTCACGAGAGTGTGAGTTGAATTAATACAATTATAAATGCCTGTCTTCTGATAACCCTTTACTTGCTTTTAGAAAGCATGTATGAGTATTAGCAAGTCATGTGTTCCTCTAACGGGGTCAGACCTTGCCAGACTTTTGACTTGGTCCTCATTACAAATTATTCGGACCAAGAACTGCCCACAGAAAGTTTGACTGGTGTGTAAATGCACCAATTAGAGTTTGCTTTATTTTTGCGTATCGTTTAAGGGCAGGGTTGTATGAAACAAATTGTACAAAAATAATGGACTAGTGTGAATTCAAAATGTAACAGTTGTCTCTGTAAATAGTGAATTAGTTCAAATTAATTAGTATCAATTATTTCACTAAAATAGCTCAGAAAACAAAATCTCATTTCTTCTTTGTCTTTTGATATGTCATTTTCCAGTAATCAGATCTACCTCTAAAGTGCTGTTTATTTATTGTTTGTTTGTTTACTTATGTATTTGCCCAACTACTATTTTATTTATTCAGTATATTCTTAATTAAGATCCAGACCATTAATCATGACATGAATTCACTAATACTGTATGTGTCTGCAGTA
Organism: Abramis brama; assembly: GCF_963993115.1. NCBI lineage: Eukaryota > Metazoa > Chordata > Actinopteri > Cypriniformes > Leuciscidae > Abramis > Abramis brama. Next base: position 16,830,532 of record NC_139969.1, on the reverse strand, counting down.
ATTTGCTTGATTGCACTGCAGTTAAGGAACATTTAGTGGTCTCAAAAACAGTCAAATATAACACAACAGCTGTCTTACCTTTTAGATGGATTTTATTTTCGGGGCTGTGCACTAAGACAGAACTGACGGAATCCAGGCTGTCGTAGTTACTGCATCCAAGAGGCCCCGTTCTGGTCTCCGTTACCTAGGAAACAAGGAGATATTTTAATGCCTTATTATCGATGAAATCTTGCACCTGTTTGTTTCTCTTCAGAAGCCGTAGAGTGCTGAGCATATGCAGTTGTCTAAAACAAATCAACACGCCTGTGCAATAAGCCAGAGTCAATATCTAAATGTCACTAAAGCCCATTTCAGCACAGCTCTCCAAAAATGCTCACTTTGCAGAGCGCCATAGAAATAGCAAATTGACTCTATAGTGTTAGTTCCAAATGCATTATTAATTTCAAATCTAGAGAGCGGTGAGTCATGTGCAGTGGCATATTTCTGTTAACGGACCCTAGTGTTAAATATAAGGAGACTTTTATGATTCTAAAATAAGGTGTCTGACCTGCCATCTCAACTGGGACTTTTTATACTGTGGCGATGCACCAGGATTTTTTTATTTTAAAGGCACACTATGCAGTTTCCGTTTTTCTCAAACAGAGACCCCTAGAGTCGCCGTGGAGTACTTGTATTTAACGTTAGTGTCATAAATACCACTCACGCAGAGCCGTCTCTGCACTCTTTCGACCGTGCTTTCTTCATTTTCTTCGTCGACTCTGCCATGATTCACGTCTGAAATGTGTGCTAGTGTCTTCCATTGAGGCCGCTTCATATGTTATTTATGTATGTGACGTCGTGCCGTAAAGCAAGTCTTGATTCTCACGAGATTTGTCGGGGCGCCACCTCTCAAACTTGCATTGTTGGATGGCCCTAATGGGGATTCTTTACATTAGTGTGTCTTCAATGTGTCTTCTCATTAATCAATTAATAACGAGATAAAGCATTTATAAATTGGTGGATAAATAAGCATTAGATAGCATCAACAATTAACAAATCAATGACTATAAAAAAAAATTCAAAACAAAAACAGTGTGTATGTGTATATATATATATTCAAAGTCAAAGTTCAAAGTTTTTTTGTGTGTACATGTGTACGTGTGTTTTGTTTTTCCCCACGGGTGGCACATGACTGACTGTGATAATTTTTTATTTAGAGAATGACTCTGACTAGGCTAATTTCAACTCCATAATCACTTCAACGATGTCTACAATGCTTTTGTTTTAGTCCATTTGTTGAAAAGAGACTATTTAACATCTGTCAGCTCACAAAAGCAGTAAATGTTGAATATTGTCACAACGTATATGGTTTCAAATGATGTCAAAAACTGGTTGCTGTTACCTTGTTAAATTACAATTTGATGCTCTGCACAAATTTTAGCAAAGCTAACTAAATTGTTCCCAAAATGAAGTGTGAAACATTGACACTCATGAAAATGTTTTTAAGTGACAGGATATTATATCATAACCTAAGCTATTTAATACTGAAAGTGATCTTTATCATTTTTTATGTGGACGACAGACACTATAGACTATGACTAGGGGCCCTATTTTAACGATCTGAAACGCAAGTATCAAACGCGAAACGCAAGTAACTTTGTGGGCGGATCTTGGGCGCTGTTGCTATTATACCGGCGGGATAAATGACTCTTGTGCCCAATGCAAATCTAAAATGGGTTGGTCTGAAGTATTATTCATAGGTGTGGTTTGGGCGTAACGTGAAATAAACCAATCAGACCATCATCTCACATTCTCTTTAAAAGCTATGCTTGTTCCATGGCGAATTGCTATTATAACGGCAGATTTGCCAGGCGCACGCCAGGAGCGGTTCACAGCCGAGGAGACCGACGTTCTCGTCAGTCCCGTAAAAGACAGTGAAGTGACGTTGTATGGGGATGGGAGAAACCCACCCAAATTAGCTTCGGTTAAACAGGCATATAATAATTTGGGTAAATGTGTAAGCTAGATTTATGCCTATTTTTTCACATCTTCATGGACACCACAATGATTTCCCTCGTGTGGAATATTTTTCCTTGTAATTATGTATGGTTTGCAAAAATGGCAACTGCTGCATTTGTGTAGATGAGAGAAGCAAAGTGTATGCGCGTTGTGCACACGCTACATTATGGCCAAGCATGCACCCTTAAAATAGCATCTGAATAACGCGCCACTGACTTTAGACTAGGTTTTTCCAGGTCTGTGGCGGAATTGTTTTCTGGAACTGCAAAATAGCACCAGGGAACGTTTGCGCCGGAACACGCCTCCTCTTTTCGCTGAACCGCCCCCGGGAGCGCAAATTCATTCCCTAATTTACAGACGTGCGTCCGTGGAGGGAAAAGTCCGCTGTGCGTCGGGTGCAAAATAGGAATGATACATGCGTTGGTGTACAAATTCAATTGCGCTGGGTGCAAGATAGGGCCCTAAATGTCTTTTGTCAATAAGAAACAAGAATATATGTCAGCTTCACTTGGTAAATGTAGTGCAGTTTTTTTTTATCTTGTAGCCTAGTTTTCTAATTCTGCACAAGATAACTTGGCTATGGATTCCATAACTATGTTGTCTGAAGACGTCCTTTATTGCTAATTAATATTAAAAGCCTGTGAAAATTAAATTAGATTTTTCCTGCATTCACAAATGTTTTGTTTAATGCTCTGACAAATGCTCTGAAATATCTTGCAAATATTTCACCAGCACAAACAGCTTTCTTCTATTAGATTTCGCCCCACCACTTTTGGAAGCATGGTGCCGCCTCACAAAATTTGTGATTTTACACATCATTGTCAGGTCTTTGTCTCAAAATTAAATTCTGTAGCTAATCCAACACTAATCCAACAGAAAAATGCAATGGATTTGGGACCATGTCCTCAAAATCATCAGTTTGGATATTTCATTTGTGCAATTATATATATATTATTCTTCTTCAGAGGATGTTATGATGAATAATTATTTTTGATCTGACGTGGTTCTGAAGTAACTCACCCTACACTGTTACTGTCATTGATTAATGATGGCACATTTTTTCACATTAACTCTCCTTCTTAGTGTCACTATTTATTAACACATGGATTTAAACAAATTAATCTTTAAAAAAAAATCTTTAGAGACTGTAATCTAACACTAGAACCATGGATATTGAGTTAAGTCTGTATGATGATGTTGACAGTTTTAGTGTGAAAGCATAAACATTTATCATAATACGGTATATGCACATACAGATGCACACTCTATCATTAATTTATGAAATACTGTCTCTTTTCTGAAGTGTCGTACACATGTCCTCCTCCGCACACCGTCCCACTGCAGTATCTCATTAGATCACTTGTCATTTATGATTGCTTACTGCAGCTCAATTGCTCTGATCCCAATAGGACTCCAGGCTGTATACCTCACGCATAAAACCAGACACTAATCCGTGTAACTGTCTTCACAAAACCTGCATTCTTTTTGCGGAAATCATTCCAATCATTTCTTTTTTTCATTATTTTTTCATATTCAAGGTCTTATATACTGAGCCTAATGTACATAGCGAGAGAATTATATATTACGGCTGTAATTGATTTTGAATTTTTTACGTATCCCAAGGAAGTTTCTTATGCTCACCAAGGCTGCATTTATTTGAATCCAAAATACAGTAAAAACAGCAATATTGTGTAAATGATTACATTTTAATTAATTAAATTAAAACATTATATATACATTCATTATGTTGCACTATAAAGTAGGTCTCTACTGTGCATGAACAAAGAGGATGAATAAAACAAAATACAGCCAGCTACTCCATGCTAAGCCCAACAAAATCTCTAGTTTACTTGTCACCCTGCTGTTTTTACTCCACAAATGTGTATAAGTTTTATCAGCAGCACTTAATATTGCTATCTATTTAAGGAATGATATCATACCTGACAAAACAACCGGATAACACTGAAATCCCACATTTTCCACCCTGCCTCCTCAGAGAGTGTCTTGTTTTGTTGTTGATCTTCTATTTACCGGAGCTGTTTTTCCACAGCTTCCTCTGCATGCTTTTCTTAAGGGCATAACAAAGGAAATGAATACCTGGGGTACAGTACTCTCCTCTCCATTTATTTAACATCTCACATCATCCACAGCCCCTGAAAACTCCCACAGACCACAGAGTGCAGCCTATTCTTTGTCAATTGAAATGCTGGAGGAATGCATATCAAGTTGACTCATTTGTCAAAAATGCCTCTGCCTCCGCTGTGGAAGGCAAAGTTGGCTAAAGACTGCAGATGCGCTCTGAAAGCAGTTTAGGAGTTCATGACATGTGACAGGATTTTAAGTGCAGATTCTGAGCTTCATTGAATTTGACAGCTTATTTTGATTATACGGCACTGTCAGGTCGCTTGACCAGTGCCAACTATCTAGAGGCGGCTCTTGACATAAATGGTGCAGAGTTCTGAGCTCCCTCCTTTAAATACTAGTGCTCATTTACATTCTGCACTCAGACAAAAAAAAAAAAAAAAGTACTGTGTTGGTGAATGCCATTTTGTTTATGCCACCATTGCATATACCACTGTACCGAATTATCATCATATTTATGTACCATAGTATGCAATCTAATAATTGCTATCTTTATATTATGTTTTGGATTCACAAAGAAATGGCTCATAAAAGTCAAATGTTTGGTGATCACAGTAAACTGCTCATGCTGTGTGTATTTGATTCACTAAAAAATAATGATTGTCTGGATTCACAGACAAGGCTTAAACTTAGTCCCAGAATAGAATGTATGTTTGTGCTGTCTTAACTGAAAGCAACTTGCCCTGACATATCTTAAAATCTCAATTTGCACACCAGTAATGTTTTTTTTTTCTTTCTAAGGTACGTTTATAAAAGCTACTGTACTTAAATGTCATAAATTTAACTACAGTAAGGCCTACTCCTGGCTTAATCTAAGCCCTGTCTGTGAAACCAGCCACATAAGAGTTACTTTTTAGGTAATCATAGTAAACTGGCCATATGTTGTTGATTCATTAAAAAGAATTGTCTCAGAAGAGTCATTTGTATAGTACTCATAGGAAACTGCTCATGTTGCATGTTTTTGATTCACTTTAAAGAAACTGCTCATAAGAATCGACCTGACAGTTTGGTAACTGTAGTAAACTGGTCCCGCTGTATATGTTTTTGAGTCACTAAAACTAACTGGCTACTAAGAATCATTTGTTTGGTAATCATTGTGCATTGCTCATGTTGTATCTTTTTGATTCGCTAAACATAATTGGACCGTAAGAGTCATTTGTTCTGGAATCGGATTAGACTGGTTGCACTGCGTTTTTGATGCATTAAAAAGAACCGACACATAATAGCCATTTGTTTTTTATTGTTCGGATAACACTGGTCTCGATGTGTGTTTTGAGTTGTAGATTTGGTGTTCACTGTTGTGGCATTGCTGAATAGTGCAGGAAACACTGTCAGAGTATTTTAGAATGGTGTTCAGTCCACATTGGCGGAAAGAAAGGTTAACAGAACCAAGTGTGATTGTACATTTTGCATTGATTCTGTGTAATGTTGTAGTGCCTTTCATTTTCACTCCAGTACCCTTTGGACAAGTGAGACGTCCTTGCGTGTTTAAAGAACTGTCACCTTTAATGACATGTACCTAGTCTTTTAACATGGTCTTTACAATTATATGCTTCTCATGTACTCGGCCATAGCTTTGGTGGTAACTCTGAGATCCGTGTCCTACACAGAGGTGACTGTTAATAGTATGTCATTATGACAAATGGTTATATTACAGAAAGGGGCGAGAGTCTAGTTGTAGATCTGGACTGAACGGAAAACTTTATGAAATCAGACGTAAATGCGCTGATATTGATTCTCCAAAGCAGTGTAAATTTTACCGTTGAGCCAACAAAATCTTGTTGATCTGTGAAGACCAGCTAATCTCAGGACTGTTTGTTCCTGCAAAATCTGATCACCGCTAAACCTGCCTTAGGATCTCAGGCTATTTTTGGTCTTAAGTGGTCTCTGATTACACCAAGGCAAAGTGATGTCCCCCAGAAGCCGCTTCCTGGTGTGCTTTTACACTTCGTTTGTGAGCGGATGGTGTAATTGATCATGCTTTATGGCATTATTGATGAGCTCAAGATAACCCACTTCTGCAGTGGTGCCCAATTCATCAGGCTGATTTGCACACAGGGTGCAGGAAGAAAGCAGTCAAAGGAGGGCCCTATAGCCCCATAACGTCTCATTAGCTCTCCCCTGACAAAAACACCTGGCAGGACAGACTGCTCCCTAAAGCGATGCTAGAAGGCTCTCTGAAAACATTTCAGGGGTGTACACCAAAACAAGTTCACCAATATGATTTGATGAGGTCAGTCTGTCACAAAGTGTCATTTACTGTTGCCACGGACACTTTTCTCGTGCACAAGCAGGATATTTTATAATATGTTTACAAAATGGTACATCTATGCTAATTTGAATAACGTGATGTATTTTGCAATCCCGATCCACAGAGCTTCACATCTAGTGCACATTTTCTGCAAATAAATGCAGATGAGTATGTAGGTCCGTGGTCATATTGAAATGAAATCGTACATGTTAAATTGAACTTCTTTGCAGATGTTGTGTAGGGAAAGCTCAGGCTAATGAAAAGCATGTCGAAGCCCAAAGAGAAAGTCATTATCTTCCCACAGAGCCATCGTTCCTGTTCCTATTTCATCTTGCTTCCATTTCACACACTTTTTTTGAGGCTAAAACTTTTCTTCACAGGATTGAATGCACTGTGTAGAAAGTTTGCCTTTGAAAGTGTTTGACAGAGCTTGAAAATGGCATACTTCATTTTGACTAGCCAGCATTAGTGTGACTAACAAAAGACGGTCACGGCATCCAGGAATATTGCATGGTCAGCTTTTGCGAAGTTGGCGAGTGTGCTTTGGATCGATTGCGGTGAAAATATGTTCATGTAATTAGTATTGAATACTAAGCAAAAGCTCATAAACATATTAACAAAAGCTCATTTTGTCATCATTTTTTCCTGCTTACCCTCTAAAGCAGTCTTGAGTATTTAAAAAAGGCACTATATACATAAAAAAAACGTATTATGATCTTCTACCAAGTGAGAAATATGCTTTGAGAAAGCATCTCCAACCCTGACAGATATATTTCTTATATAAAACTATAACATACAAGCAGGTGCATATCTTGATTGAAAGTCAATGATTTTGTCTCAGTTCAGCAGCATAATGTCATGCAGAGCTCCCTCTGAAGAAATCATGATGTTACAGTCACCAGCATTTCTACACCCACTCAGCAGCTGCGAGTAAGACCAAGGGCCACTTGACACATCATGGAAATGGCATTGCTGCAAATGTAAGAACCTTAATAGCTAAAGATTTACCATGGCAACAAACATACATCTCAAACACCTATACGACTGACACTGATAAACAATAATCAGCATGCATAGAGAAACTACAGAGAACTGGAAAACTTTTACATTCAAAGATTTAAATTAAGTTAATTATCACTCTGAAATGTCAGCTAGAACAAACCGACATTGGCTCATTGAAAAATGGCCCTTTGGCTACATTTTTGGTCAAACATCCAAAAACGTACCTATACAGTATATACAAGTCATTGCAGATTCCAGCTGAAATGACCACTAGTGGCAGTAAAACATTTTTCATTAATTTTCACACAAATTATAATTATAGGAGAGATTATTAATGAATAAAGATTTATATTCTTGTGTTTCCTTGCACAATACTATGTTATGACCTCAAAACACTTTCAATACATCTTGACGTTTGCAGCACACAATCAACTCCATAGACTCTAAATATTCGATTGTTATTCCCACGGCCATCTACGCGAGTGAGACCTGGAAATCGTCAGCAAGCATCCCTAAACGTCTTCCAACAACGATGTCCTCGGCAAATACTCCGAATCTCATACTGCGACCGTGTCAGCAACGAGGAAATCTACTGAAGAGCTGTTACCCACTCCTTGGCTGATGTCGTCACCAAGCGTTGGTTTTGTTTCACTGGCTTTATTCTTCGCCTATTCTGGGAACGATTAACAAAGATGGCCATGTCATGGACGCCATCCCACGGGAAGCAGAAGCAAGGACACCCGATACAAACATGGCACCGTACATTCATCGAAGACTTGCGCACAGTCGACCTATCATGGGACAAAGCCAAAACAGTTAAGACCGATTGAGCCCGCTGGCAATTGCTTCGCGCCCAATGCGTCACACGGTGCAGGCAAATCTAAGTCTAAGTCTAAGTTAACAACTTTTTGATTGTTCAGCTGACAGCTTTCCGAAAAAAACAACAACCTTTCAGCAGACAAAAACTCTATAAATCAGTTTTTAAAGTTGTGAGTTGTGAAAATGATATGATTTTTGGCCCTTATACAGTGTTATGCAATGACTGTAAGTCTATCCTTCACACAACACACGTTTTCATCCATGTTAAATTCAATATGGGGTCTAAGCTGACTAAGGTCTATATGGCTTTTTTGGCATAGTAAACTTGCTCATTATCTCACCTGGTACTGCATTGCACTACAACTACAGGGTTTAATATAACTGCAGCATTAACCTTTTAGCACCACTCACTGGACATTCAATTTTTGAACTGTCACGAAACGTACAACAGCCAACATAAAATGTTGCCAGATTCACATTCATCTGTTTCTGAGAAAATTGTGCATGCTTTTAGTGCCATCCACTGGATGTTTCGTCAAGAAGCAACATTATCTAATGTAACAGAAATGTCGCCACCGGCTACGGCACCAGACTCATTTTCCAATGAGTCTGGTTTGGATTAGAAAGGAAAAAGCTGAGTCGTCTGTTACCTTGATGGCAGATGTAGCGATCTGCAGGTGGTGGAGTCTTCGTAGGGTGCTCTCTCTGTCTGTGAAGTATGACGCCGCCAACTGGTGCAAGACTTCTAGGGAGACCACAGAGCTGTTTCCGTTGCCCTCTGACTTTTTGCTCAGCTTCTGTTTGTCCAAGAAGATCGTGAGTGATTCCTCCCCTTAGGAAAGATGCATGCAAAAACCAAACCATGAGACCAAATATATAAAGTCTTCACTTTCCAAAGACAATGTTCAGCAAATCAACGGTGAGTTCTGCTCTGAGTCTGACTGTGTACTATCATATGTCTTTCGTACAGTCGTTTAACATGAACTGTGGATGAGTTTTTCAAGGCTTCGTTAAATATGAATCACAGAAGTTAAGGAAGAGAAGGAATAATGATTTTGAAGGAAGGAAAAGGGCACACACGAAAGGGTTTTTTTATCCCAAAGGGAGGTTGTTATAATCGTACATTTCTTCTGAAGATCAATTTTAGATTTTTTTTTTAATATAAATGCTATTTTTGATCTGTGGCTCAGCCTGAAATTCAGATAAATATTCTTTTCAGTGCGGAGGAGCATCTCCTGTACCTATATGTGTTGAGCTTGAGTGCAGTTATTAGTTTCAGTCTGATTAGTATGCACGCAATAACACAGTCCCCCCATTTCCTTTGCTTTGAGTCGTTAATTACCAGCGTTCACTCTAGCTTTACTACTTCATTTGTCTCCCCTGTCGCTGAAGTTCTGCAGCTTCACTGCATACATACACCAATAAGTGACATCATAATTAGTGTCAGTAACGTGCAACATTTTGCAAGAGACACACTGAAAGGTTTGAACCCACCACTGGGACAGTCTGCCCTACTTATTATTTGGGTGCCAGAGGGAGAAGAGAAAATGAATGTCTGATAATGGCTAAACGTATGCCAAGGATGTCAGAATCTGTATGAATTGTAAACATATGCCTTTATTTTTTATTTTATTATTGTAATATTTTTTAAATGCCAGAAACTTTCCCTGAAGCTTATAACGCACTGAATTCTTAATATTCTATCATGACTTTCAAAACACCTCAATATATCCTTGTAAATTGCTGCTTAATACCTTCCTGCCCATATTAATTGAAAGACTACATGAAATATTTGTACTTCAGTACTACTAAATTATCCATTGCATAAAAATTCATGTCACACCACGTGACCATTTTCAACTATTGACCATTGAACTAGTTAAGACAAAAAATATGATTAAAAAGGAAAAAGACTTAAAATAAATGATGACTGGACCTAAGATAAACACTTTCTTTTTTTATGTTCATACATAAACTGTAATTTTGATGGTGACTAAAACTACCCATATATAAGTTGTACAGAATATATTACCAAAATCCCAAGTTAAACAAGTTAAAAGTTCACCTTAACATAGATCTCATCTACAGTATTGGCTTACCTCCCAATGTGGCTGATACCAAGAAATGAGTGCCATACTTCTTGATCAGATTTTCATGGATTTGCTGAAGGCTCGGCCTTCTCCCCAGTAGCCTGAGGTTGCGTAAAAACTCGGGTGCCAAAGGCAGCGGGGCTTTGAAAAAGTCTCTCTTCTCTGTCACCAAGCTGTTGACTTTCCAGTGACTAAACTCCCTGCAAGACAAAACAAACAATGTTAAGTGCTTTAATGCATGTAGTGAATTTTGTAACCCATTTTTTCGTCGGTCATTGGTAGAACAGGAAACCGCACGTCTGTGTGTGCGCACAAGGTGCGAGAGCAAGAGAAAATGCTGATATAAGCAGAAAATAAAGCATGCATAAATACTGCATGGTGCTGAATATTGATGCACCTCATCGTAATGCGGGACAAACATGATTCAGGCCCATAAACACAATAGAGCTTACATGATGCAACTGACAGCCTTTGTAACTCTGGCATCATGCCTGCACATACATCTTTCAAAACACTCTCTGTATCTACAGAGAGATCTGTGCATTTTATAAAACCAATAACAACTCCGGTCACTGTTTTTCTAGAGTTATGTACACAGAACAAAGCTTGCACTTCCGTGAAGATGCTACCCAAAGGAATCGTCTTTTGGGCTTAATACGGTTCGTGAAAATCTCTAAGAGTTAATTAACGAAAGCAGTGGCTGTCCGACCATTAGCTAATGATGATAGATGGTCTTAATTAAAGGCCTTTAGCACAAGCTGATAGCACCTGGAACTCTGCTGGGGAGTGGGACACTATCACCCAAAACGCTCAGCTTTTTAATACTCCCATACTAGGGGGCCACCGCACCTGGGTATCATTTCACAGGCTTGCTGTAATTTAACTTCTGGCATTCATTGTTTTTATTGTATCTGTCAGACTGGTTTCTGCCTTAAGCTTTAAAGTCACCATGAAATCAAAAATGGACAATTTTTATTTTTCAAGGAAGATTGCAGTATTTATTATAAATGGTTTATCCATGCACATACTTTTTTTTCATTCATGTGCCCTCATTATCTTTAATCAAGATAACCTCCCCTCCCACTTGAAAAGACAACCTGTCACTCATGAGATCACAGCAATAGCAAACCACAACGATCCAATCAATGGACAAAGTCCCACCATACATTTGTTCTTTTCAAGAAGCCAATTCACTAGGATATATCACAATAGGGAGGAAAATACTATCGCAATTTCTGCTTAATGCGATTTTAACTTTAAGGCTCCATCTGTACAGCACACACACATACATACACCTGAAAGAGAGAACTGCTGATCTGCAACACCTCGCTCTGGTGGATTAAAACTGGGTCTTCTGGCCCGTTTGTATGAGCCTGCCAATCAAGCAGAGGACGGCAGGTGCGCTTTATGAAAATAGGTCTTCACCTCTCAAACTTTCACTCATTAAAACAGACACAAGCCTTTATCGGATGCATATAATGAATGCTCTGTCCTCTGCTCAACGATGGACTGAATAGCAAAGTCATTGTTACTACTTTAGAATTCCTCATAGATGGTGGTTAGTGCTATGCAGAGTTTGGTGAATGAAGGAGGGGAAGTCTGAATAGCAATTAGAGTCTCTTTCATTTCCCCTGTGAACCCGTGCTGGCTGTGCATTTTGCAGCCGCGTTTGTGCTCAGCACAATAATAGTTGCCTCACAACACTTCTGCGCTAATTTGAGACAGTTAAACATTTCCTCCAAGAGGACCTTAAACCATTTTCTAGGACAAAATATATATTACTTGTCAAGTAGTCAGTGCTGTTTTACAGGCATTTTTTTTAAAATCTTTTTGTAGTAAATTGATAAATGCTGTTAATGGGATAAAGTATTGTGTTGTGCACTGAGGTTTTGTTTTTTCCAAGTCAAGAAGCAGAGGCTCTGATTTTACATTGAAATTAGCTCGAATCTTGATTACTCACCAGGAATCTCAGTGCTAAATGCTCTAATTAGATTTTTTTCTAGTTTGGTGCCTTTAGGTCCTCTAATAATACATTTTAATAGAAAATACAAATTCCTGTAACTTCCTGAGAAAATAATGAGCAAGGCCTTATTTAAATATACTTACAGATATCATGATGACATATTAAAGGTTATTGATATTGCTGTGTGATGACAGTTGTAAAGGTTTTTATGAATATGTTCAAATGAGATTAATTAAGAAAATACCCAATTCGTTCATGAAAAAAAAAAGAGTGAATGTCAAGATTTTCAGTGAATAATGACTTAACTTTCAGTCTGTTTCATACACAAGGCTATCTAATGACTGAAGACGACTTGGAATAAAGAGCCATATGGATGACTTTTATGATAGTTTTATGGTGCCTTTGAAAAATTGGAGATTCCAGTCCTCATTAATTTTCATTACATGAAAAGATTTGGCAGGATATTCACCTAAAGATTAGTCTTTTGTCCTCCATAAATGAAAATCATACTATTTAGAACAATATGGTTGAGTAAATCTAGGTTTTGTATTTCTAGTTTTTTGTTGTTGTTGTTTTTTTGAGCAAAGCCATAAAATAATCATTTTTGGTTCCTCCAAGAACCTTTACGAGTGTACTACTTTATCTGCAGTGGCAGGACATTCCATTCCATGGACATCATGTTCCCTCTGATGACCTTCACACTTTGCCTCAGTATGAAATCAGATCAGAACTGACATGAATTAGACTGGAGTGACAGACTATCAGGCTCTAGAAATATTTGCTCCCAGTGCATCTTGGACTTTTGTCCATCTAAAATAAAATAGGAACTTCTTGTCAACTAAAGTACTGTAAGTATGATATATTGCCTCCCTTCTCGAAAGCAGACACTGAGACATTTACTGAACCCTTTACAAAAATGTCCAATGTTTCACTCTTGTGCATGTCCTTCAAAATTGCTTTGCAGATTTACAGTCTTTGTTTTTTCCCCTACACTGTTAAAATATTTTGTAAGGTAAACTAAAATATGCTTCATGTGGTAACATCTAAACTATCCAGTTTGATTTAAAACAAAAATATTATTTAATAATACACTAGGGTTAGGTCAGGAAATAGCTCCGTAAGCTAACAACAGCACATTTTCATTTTTTCAGTGTTCTGTAGAATGTGGAACCAATTTGAAGATAATTATAATTATAGCTCAAAGACTTGTGGCAACTAATATACTGTCTATTTTAGAATAGTGTTAAAGCACAGTAGGTCCAATGTGGTAAATCACTGAAGTAAAACAAATCAGAAACAGGCTTTACACAAGTATGTCCAAAGCTTGTCCCAATTATGTGTTTTGAAAAACCTCAAATTAAACGATGCCACGTTTTCAACAGATGGCAATTGAATCACTCTAAACAGTTTGTTCACCTATTCAGCCAAAAGCTTAAAATGTCACAATCTGTCTAAACGTCCCATTCTGTCTTTGCTCTCCTTTTATTTTTCTCTTTAAACCCTTCGTTTAATGCAAAACTTCAAAGGCTTCTGTTTAGTGAACTAAAACATTGGCACATGCTGCTTTTTTTTAAGGGCATCATCTAGAAAATGAGCTTAGGAACCCCTCCCACCAGGCGCTGCATTGTATTGTGAAAGCAGCTTTAACTATAGATTTTTAAAGAAGGATTAGTTGCCAAAGTTAAGCAAATAAGAAATGACAAAATCGTGCTTTTAGCAAAAAACTGAACTACACAATGCAAAAACAAAATTAAACTGCTCAGCAAAAACTTTGCACGGCAAGCATCGATATAGAGAGTGAAATTTGGCTCAATCTGTGGAAGCTCAGACGTTTATCAAATGCTTCTGAAATATTCTTTGGTGAGTGATTGAAGTGGTAAATTGCATCAAGTCAACAGAACACAAAAGCAATTCTTTTCAAGCCCATGTATGGCCTTTTTCAAATTATAATTCCATGCAAGCATCTCCGAGATTGCCATCCATTTGGCTTATTAATTCTACTTTGTTGACCAGCGTCACCAACATGATTCAGCTTGTGTGTTTTCTATGAAAACTAGGGATGTGCCGGTATCAAATTTTCATGCTGCGATTAATTGATTGAGCTTTTATCACGGTATACGGTATTATCACGATATTTTAATTGCTCAAGAGAAACGAATGGATTGGGAGGGGATGTAGAAAAAAAACACAACTTGCATCACAATAGGTGTAATTGTGATTGTCAAAACATTTGGTAACTAAACAGAATTTTACACACTTTTCACGATTTCAATTCAATTCTTGGGATTTGATTTCAATCTTGATTCAATATTGACTCTTTGGATAAATATTAGGTAGGCTACAGTAGATAGCCTACATGTTAATTTTTCTCAAGAAAAAATATATCTCACATAATGTTGTAAACATACAGAGAGCCCTGTCAGCTGGTATTATTAAAGGTTAAAAATTAACAAATTAAATTAAATAATATAATTTGGTTTTCATTATAATAACAATTATGACACAAGTAAAAATATAATACAAAAGTAATATAGTGCATATATTTAGCAAAATACTCCTCTCTATAGCTATTTTTTCTAGTCAACTAACGTGTTGGTCATTAAATGGCTTTCCTGAGGTAAATGTAACGTTCTGTGACATAATTGTTCACCTGCAGTTTTATTGACCTCTTTTCGTGGTTGAAAAACACTGATTGATCGATATTATGTATGAGGCATATACCTTTCGGTAAGTTGTACTGTATCTTTAAATAAAAAGTAACAGATGATCGGTTTACTTGAACTGAGGCACTACAGCGATCGGTCACGTCACATTTACAAGCGCCAAAACGGTATTTATTGTCTGAATTTCGTAATAAAATGGACAGAACCTGAGAGCTGAGAATTTTTTTCATATCAAAAGTAACCTGCTCTGTCTAGTCTGTCGATCTCCGTGTCCTCTTTGCTCCGTGTTTTTTCTCTGCGTGAGAAAATGGATGTGTGGCGCGAGAGCGTGTGAAAAGTGTACGTTAAATTGCGTGAGTCTCATGCTGAAGTTGGCAGCCCTGCTTTTAGAAGGGGGATAAATCCTTTATTTTACTGTCTATGGATAAATCGTCGGCAGCGTTCCTCCTTCCGCCATGCTTCTTCTCCATATGAGGATTGTTTACATTAGTGCACTGCGCTGCATGCACACAGGGCTTCTACATGTGGGGATTGTTTACATCAGAGTGCGCACGTGTTTCGCGCAGCATATGCAGTGTTTGTTTAAGCGGTTGATGGAAAATAAGTTAATGCGCGTTCTATAAATATAAATTCTGATCTATTATTTTTCACGGTATTTTGAAGTGCCCGCGATAACAATATCGTGCATATTCATTACCGCGATTTATCGCATTACCGAATACCGGCACATGTCTAATGAAAACATAACATTTCATCTCAATTGCTTATGGTTTACACATGTCTTTGTGCTTGATTTCTTTTGCAGATACTCGTTGCCTTTAGAAACCAGCTGCTACCAGGTTACTAAATCCCAACGGAGCAGCTCCCTGCTGGTCGTCATTGCCGTCACCTTGTGCAGCACCAATGGTGTGATGGTCTACAGATAATAGCACGAATGGGAGCTAACACATCATCTCAAGGCTCCACATGGGAAGGGTCGTGCGTCATGTCATAAATGTTACTTGTAGTAGTACTTGTAGTATTCCTTGTCCAAATCTTTTAAAGTTGAATTAGTCCAGTTTTACGCATAAATGAATGGTGCTGAAAAATTATAAATAAATAATACATGAACAATCTAAAATAAATAAAAATGTAACTAAATTGCTTGTGAAATAAATTCTATAACATTAAATAACGTTAAATTTGTTAACATTCGTTAGTGTATTGGGTATGATGAACTTGAAAATGTATTAATCTGGATTAATGTTAATTTATAAATATATTGCTCATTAGTCAGTCATTATATTCATAACCTATCAAGTCATGTTAATTCATTTAACTTATTTACATTTATACAAAAAAGCGTTTGTATATGTAGAAATCAATGTGAACCTAGATTAATTGCTGTGCCTTCATTCATTGTTACTTCATGATACATAATGCATGAAATAATGTTAATGAATTGAACATAACTGTCAAATATTACCATAAATTAAACATACTAATGAAAGTGAGCAGTAAAGCATTTTGACATTAGTAACTGGAAACCTTTAAATTTCTGTGGTGGTAAATTCAAAACATCTACCATATCAGCCAGTGCAACATAAGAAGAAAATTACTGCAAACACCATTTGATATTTTGATCTGTTATTGTCTGTTATTGTGATACATAACAAAAAATATCACAATCTATTTTTTGGAAATCCATTGTTTGGGATGAGACATCCAGCAAATTTAAAACAAAACGTTTTGATTACACTGGTCTACAGCCAAAATGCTTCTGAAATACATGTGGTCAAACTTCAAAATTATCCTTAAAATTGTTGATTGGCCCTAGTTTTCAAGATATGCTATTGGGTCAGTACACAAAGCTTGACTTGGGATTGGCAGATGACAAGTGAGTAATAAAGGGAAGGGATTTCAATTTTAACCAGAAATAACTAAAATACATCTGACGGGATCTATGAATAAATCTCTGACTATGGACAGTACTTGCTTTTTAGGCAAAACAATGAATGATGCAATCTGAAGTTGGTATTGCATCATACATGATATGAATGCCATCATGTTATTCCTAAGTCATGGATGATGCAATCACAACAACAAAGCTTACATATTGCCCTATATCAGCTCTAGAAATCATACAGCAAGGGTGCAAAACTCAATTCCTGAAGGGCAACAGCCCTGCAGAGTTCATTTCCAACCCTGCTACAACACACATGCCTGTAGTTTTCAAATAAACCTGAAGGACTTGATGAGCTGGATCAGGTATGTTTAACTCTGCAGGGTTGTGTTTGGCCCTCCAGGAACTGAGTTTTGAACACCCAGTCATACGGTGCTGTGCTGTCTTATATGTCGGTGTTTAATTGTGCAAAGGGACATATTTCTGTTTGGCCAAAGTGAGCAGAGATGCCTCATACTTGTGTGAACGGTGCAGGTAACTTCAAATGGAGCAAATTGAGCCCATCAATCCTCGCAGACTGCTGGACAGTGGCAAGAGATGCTCCATTTAATGAATACAAGAGACAAGCAAAGAAGCGTAGAGTAGACACTGAACAGGACTAAACTATGTACATTATAGTTTTTTTGCCTTTTGTTTCATTTCCATTTGATTTATATGACCCTTTTGCAGATTTTTAAAGTGTTACATGAACAGGACAGGTGACACGTAGCCTATCTACACAATACATATACATAGACAATGTAAAAACTTAAATATCTTGGAAAAAGTAGCCAATCACTTGCTTTAATTGTCATATTTGCATTCAGTACATCAAAATACATAATAAATAGCACTTTTTAATCTCTGAAGCAGATGACTTGTAAATGTAAACCAGTATTATGAATTTCTTTTCATAGAGCTCAAAGAGGTTTTCATATTCAATAACTTCTGAATGTAACTACTGCTAAAACTTTGGAACAAAGAAAACTATTGCAAGCACACATCTCTTTCCATTCACAACAGAAAAAAAAAATCCCCATCGGAGCTGGCAGTATGACTAAAGAGCATAGAATTCACTCTGCCGGGGATCCTTTGGTGCATTGTTAACCCCCAGAGGGGAGCTGTGCCCAAGGAAGCAGTAAAAGGTACAGTGCCTGCTGGTGTTCTCCTCTTGTGATGTGCAACACTCTTCTTGGAAATTCTGATCTGTTATCATATCAAAGGGCCAATGCAGTGACCAGCTGAAGTCACATCTTCTTAGTGTGAGTTCAATGATGCTGTTTACACAATGCATCTGAACTGAGGCACATACAGAAGACTCGCCTACACCCAAACACCCACACAGACTCTTTGGCTTGCAGGACAGCCTTTCAAACAGGGCTGGCAGAGGCTCGTCTCCCCCTCACTGAGTCCATCACAGTTCCGTGGGCCTTTCTCTGCCCAGCTGCTGTAGGCATGCTGGGTTCTGAATTCGACGAGCGGAGAGAGAGTTGGACAGAGTTGGCCATGTGCCGGCGGGGGTCAAAGGAAGCAGGCAAAAAGGCCAAACTCCCCTGGCGGAGCTGAGGTCAGCCACAGTAAAGCACCAAAACACACCTTTCCTTCCCATTGTGCATGTGCCTTTGACATAGACTGGAATGCATGTGTAGCGATCGATATACTGAATGAATGATGTTAGCGGCAGGTGGTGTGCATGTAATTAAAACTGGTCAACAGCTGAATAATCACCACCGTGTCAGCAAGGTCACAGGTTTGATTCCCAGGGAACATTTACTACACTAGATGGCGTAGTGTAGTGCAGGGGTTTTCAAACCACGAAAAATTGTGTAATAATGTATAAGACAAATCATTTATTGACAGACATAATTTAACAGTTTGGGGTAAAAAATGTTTTTGAAAGAAATCTCTTATGCTTACCAAGACTGCATTTATTTGATTCAAAATACAGTAAAAGAGTAATATTGTAAAATATTATTAGAATTTTAAATAACCATTTTCTATTTGAATAGGGGAGACTGGGTATGGTTGTGACACTTTTTACTTCATCTGTAACTCACTGAATTTTTGAGCTAGAGTGGATAAACTTTTATACAAAGTATCCACGTTTGTTTACTACAAAAGGCACCAATTCAAACTTCTGCAAGAATACAGCCCTTAGAAGTTGATATCAAATGTGTGCCTTTGTTACAATCTTTATTTTTCACAGTATAAATTTAAGTGAATATATAGCTTCATTTATATTTTAGGAAGGGGGTCTTTTACTAGGGCATCATCGTTTATGGGTCAGTGCAGATGTAAATGGACACTGTCAACTATGTAAACATTATGTCGTTCTGTTGTGTTGGTTTTAGTAACTGCAGACAGCATCAGAGAAGATGAAGTCTTCTCTACATGCACTATGGCCTTTTCTATAATGTGACTGAACCTGTCCACTTAATGATATCTGCAATAGATCGACATCATCACAACTGAGATGTCAGTTTTTTATTTTTTTATTTTTTCATTTTCTCCAGATATGATGTTGTCAGGTCTTCTCACTGTGCTTTATTTGATCCATCACAAGACTGATGAAAGGTCAGTTTGTCTTCACACAATCTGTCCCCACACTATTGTGCAGAAATCCAGAATTCAAACACCTTTCATTAACAATCATTTATCTTTATTATTAATTATAATTTCTCAAGGTAGTTTTATAATGTTTTCACCTACCTAGTGTAGTCAACTCCATTTAACATGGTTTACCATAATCAACCTTCAAGATTTTTTTTGTTTCTCTAACATTACTATGAGTGATTTCACCATTATACATTATTTTTCTCTCCCCACTTGCAGAGATGTAATAAAAGAATAACGCATGGAAAACTGCATCAGAAATTGTTAGGACTTGTCAGTAGGTTTGATTCATTCATTTAGAATAATTTATGTAATTTATGATTTGATGCACTGCAATTTACACACAAACACTTTCTCAATAAAGTGTTTTTTTTTTGCCAGCAAAACATCCCATTTGTAATCAGATTTCCACTTATGGGGTAAAATTAGCATTATCATTCAAAAGTTTGGGGTTGTTCAGATTTTTTAAAGAAATTAACACTTTTATTAAGCAGGGGTGGGTTAAATTGTTCAAAAGTGATATTAAAGACTTTTACATTGTTACAAATTATTTCTATTTCAAATAAGTTATGTTTGTTTGAACTTATATTCATCAAATTTGTCAAAGATCCTGTAAAATATGTATCACGGTTTCCAACTGTTTCACAACTGTTTTCATCTGTGATAATAATAATAATTATAATAAATGTTTCTGTGCACCAAATCAGAATATCAGAATGATTTCTGAAGGATCATGTGACACTGAAGAATTCAACATTACCATCACATGAATAAATCACATTTATATCACAATATATCACATTTATCACAATATATTAAAATATAGAAATGTATTTTAAATTACAATTTAAAATATATATTTTTTTCAATTGTAATAATATTTACTACATACTATAGTGGAGCTGAGAATTTTTTTTATTGAATTTTAGTTGATTTTATATTTGAGGACTTCAGATGCAAAAGCCTCTAAGTGCCATCTGAAATTTTCTTCTAAAATTAGCATTTTTTTCAAGCTTGTATGTTGAAGTTCAGTAATTTCACTTTAATGACAATTAATACTGTAGGTCATTTTCATTGCCATTAAAGTGAAATAACTGAACATAAACATACAAGCTTGATAAAAATGATCATTCTAGAAGAAAATTTCAGATGGGACTTAGAGGTTTTTGCATCTGAAGTCTTCATTTATTTTCACGCAGGTTTCTCTGAATCTGTCATGGGACCCGATTTTGCTCACAAGTCAATTTTGAATATGCAGTATTTTTTAACTAATAATATAATCATCACAGCACAAACCTGTAGATTTTATAGCGTGTGGAGAAGCCTTGTTGGAAGCGTTCTTTGAACTCAGTGTATTCTGGACAGCGATGGAAGGGCCCTTTATCAGAAAGGAGCCAGTCCAGCTGGCCGCTGCTCCGGCCGGAGATGGAAGAGAACGGTGAGGTCTTCTGGTCCAGACGCTCAGCCAGAGCCAGAAACCAGCTCAGTGGGCCCAGAGGTGCCCAGTGCCACAGGAGCATCAAGAGGAACCATCTAACAACTGCAGCTCTCAGCCAACACAACGCCATCCTGCCCCTGGGCACCTGGCGCCAGCATTCTTCTGCCAATCCCTTTGACCTGAACAGACAAGAAGAGAAGACGAAGGTAACACTTTGAGGATCAGCATATATACATAACAATTTTCTTTTGTGTGGGATCCTAAAGCAAGTATGTTAATTATAGTTAACACAGCGGTCTAGTATTTTCTAATAATCTCTGACTGTATATGAGACAAAAATCTTCAATTTTAAACCATTGTCTCACAGATTCTCTATGCACATGTATTGCAGCAGTATTGGGAAAAATGCAAGTCTGAAAATAATGTTTGACATTTGACCAAGGGCTACAAGGGATGCTTATATTAATGAGTTTGCATAGATTATGTAAAGCACAGATAGACATCGGCTTTGAAAGAGGCAATGTCTTCATGCACCACTGCATAGACTATATCAAACGATTAGTTCCATACAGGGGTTAATTCCATTCCCTGGCATTCCTTTAATCCTTCTTCAAATCCATGATAAAAATTAATTTTCTGAAGGACTAAATGCAGGTTTGGGTTCCTAATGATGTATGAACTACCTTGCATGCATTCCTAACTGCAGCAAGGGACTATTGGTAGTTTTTGTAAAAGGCAATTAGAGACGAACAGATAGTATGAAACATAAAACAGGTCTCGATATAGGCAATAACCATATACACAGTATCTACGACCTCATGGTATGTACAGTAATAAGTTCCATTTACCCAGCAAAGCCTTCTTCGGCACAATTCATTAAACTAGGAATGGCCATCAGGTCACCCAGAGATGATTTCCCCATGTCCCCCCCCCGCCCCCCATCGCTTCCTCCAAGAACATCTTTCCTCACTCAGTCGTGTAGTTCTAATATACAAAATGTAATTATCCCTATTCTTTCAGCAAAATATATTTCTTCTGCTCCTCTCATCTCCTTTGTTTTATAACTCTACAATCCTCTCATTGCCTCATCTTGATACATCAAATTCCGTGTTATTGCATTTCCTTTTTTCTTTTTAATATCGTTCATCATTTTTGTTTGTTTTTTCTTTCTAGCGATTAATCCCATTGCCTTTTTTTCTGATTTAATTTTCTTCTTCATAGTTCTGTAATAAAGTGACCAGCTCTGGTGCCATTTCTGTAAGTGAAAAAACAAGTAACAGACAGTAAAAAAAGAAAAGAAAAAAGTATTGTTATATATTTAATATTAATATTAGTATCAATATAAAACTACTAAATATTAGGGTTGTCAATCAATTAAAAAATATTCAAATTAGTAATGGCATGATTCATTAAATTAATCAATCAAATTTCGCAAATGGCCTGAGAATCCCTTATAACTGAATTCCTTGTTATTGTTATTTAAAAAAAATAATCAATTACATTAAATTAACATTAAATTGACAGTCCTTTGAATGTATAGTGTATTAAAAGAGAGCAAGAGTAAAATCAAATTTAATTGTCACTGTATATGCACACTTAACTGTACACAAATTTTTTATTTTTTTTAATGGCAAATGCCAACACAGATAGGCAAATATAAGAGCCAAAATATAATACATTAAATTAACAGTGCTCAATACCTGATGAATGGCATTTGTACACAGAACGCATTCATCAATGCTTGCTCCCTGAGAGAGGTAAATGCCATGCTATTTGTCACATTTAGAGTAACAACTTTATCTAAAATATGGTCAAAATAGGGCCTTTATCATTCACAGAACGCTTTGCTCATTTTTTATTGTAACTTCCAAAAAAACATGCTTGATAATTACTCTTTTTGCACAAATATTGTAAGTAAATTACATATATCCAGGACCAATTTACCTGTATTTTTTAAAAGGTCCTGTTCACACATAATCTCTTACTGGTAATTTACTGATAATTTACCAGCAAAGACTGTATGTGTGAAAGGGCTACTGACTCGCTTTATTATAATGCTACTACCATCACAAATTTCATCTAGCAGTATTGCACCAATTACATGCCGTTTGCCACATTTGAAGGAGCAACAACAGATGGACAACCTTTCATTCTAAAATACCTTGACTGACTTCATTTTGAAATTTGCCTTTCAAATAAACCCAGGGTCTGAGTAGTGACCCCCCAGACAGCTATAGCAATGCACACAGTCTTATTGCTCTCCATTCCCTCTGGAGCCTCTGCCTAATTATAAAATGCATAAAACACTGAAATGCCAGGGAGACAATGGAAGAAATACTGAATTTAGCCCTGACATTTTCATGCGCATCATGCATAATTTAGGTGCCTTTATATTTACCCTTCCCGCTTAGGAGAGAAGCCAGGCGCCAACAGAGAGTAGAATTTAGCATAGGGTAATAGGGACACCGAGAACACAACATATGTCCACAACACTTGCATACAAGAGCACACTAGTTCTGAAATCAGCATTGCAGGGCCTGAGGTTCACCTGAAGGCTTTAACAACTCATGATCCAAACAGAGAGGCTTAAGATCTAATTGATCAAATAATGATTATGTAGTGGTTTTAGAAACTATCTCGAGGACATGCTGATACAGCAGCTCTTGGTTATTATGAGGGATAAACAAGCCCTGAGAATAGAGAATTTCTCAAGGAGGCTGTAATTTTGTTGCACATCTCCATCCATCCATCCATCCATCCATCCATCCATCCATCCATCCATCCATCCATCCTTAATTTAGCTGTTAGTAAGTTTTCACATTGCAAACTCCCTCAGAAATGTTGTCTTTATATGTCAAAATAGTCCAAAATGTCTTGAGATGCCTGTATTCTGTTCTAAACAACCACATTTAGCTAGAACACAATATGTCAATGCCCCCTAAAAATGCTTGGTCAGGGTTGGGTGAAGCTTAAGTATACAGAACATTCTTAAGACAGATTAGCCAACATGTCTTTTAGTCTAGTTTATTTTGAAAACATGTAGTTTTGCACATCACTACATTAATATTATCTTGTTGGGACCTGTTATTACTGTTTGGCAGGTGGAGATTCCAGCTGTATGGTATGAGCATATTATTTGTTTATTAGATATCTGCATAGAAACAACACAACAAAGCCCTAAGAAATTTGGCATAGCTGTGCTTGAATATAATTGCTGTCATATTAGCTCAGAATTTTTCAATGTTCTTAACAATGTTTATAAAAGAGCCTATGACTCATGCTGTGCACCTGCTAGTATTTTGGTAACCTGCTCTGCTTGTTCATCACACTTCATTATTTTTGAAAAATAACACACCTGCAGCTGTTTTAATGTACTGCACTTTATGGAGCATCTCGGAAGCTCAGTTGAGGCTCTTTCCTTGTATATAACAGTTATATGTGGGAGAATAACTGTGTAAAAATGTGTTTAAAGTTTCACTTTTAGCCAGTAGTAGGCACATTCCCCTGAAAAAAACCTGATTAAGTCTTTTCTTTATGGTTCACCTAAAAATTCAAATTCTGTCATTATTTACTCATCCTCAAGTCGTCCCAAATACGTACGACTTTCTTCTGTGGTTACTAGCATTCTTAAAAATATCTTCTTTTGTGTTCCCTAACCCAAAATGAAGAAAGTCAAACAGGTTCTGAATGACATGACATGAGGGTGAGTAAATGACAGTATTTTTGTGTCTATCCGTTTAAGGACTCAATGGCGATAGCCTATAGCTCGCACTTTGCACGGATTGAACTAGCAACCTTATTGTTTCCATCACTGAGCTTGTAACAACTATACCAGCGTTTTGTAAGTAAGAATTAAAGTGAATTTAAGGCGAGACACGGTAGGCAAAAACATCGATTTTTCATGCAGTGGTCAGTTTTGAGATTTTGGGCTAGTTTACTCCTTCAATATGTGTTCTTTCAAGCTGCTATAAAGAAAACGTTGAAAATATACATTAAGATGTTTATTTTATTACATTTTGTTTACTTGCGGCAGTAAGTTTCTCCCGAATTTACCAGGAAGTTAGCATTACAACGCGACACGCCGAGATCCGTCTGTTTACTGAAGTCTGTCATGACCGGTATCGCTGTAAAGCTCCGAGTCTCCTGCACAACGCTATGTAACCCAAATATGGGCATTTCCTTTCTATCAGTAACCAATCGTGAAATGTCCAAAGGGGGATTTAAAGCTAATGACGATTTCTCATTTAGAGCTATTTAAATCTTTAACTGCCGTTTTCTCAAAATGAGTTTTTTGTCATACTCCAGTACAAACATCTCAGCCTATGTAGCACCTATGTACACCAAACTTTCCAGTTATACACTTAACAGTATTCTGAAGATATTTTCAGAGGGATTTGTTAATAAATCATTCCTGGCCTGATTTATGTGACATTTTAATAAAAAAAATATGGTGGAAATCAATTTTTTATGGCTATGGACAGTATATTTTGATTCCCTAGGTAATGAAAGCATATATCCTGAAATCCCTCTGAGTTTTTATTTTCATCTTGTGTGTAAACAAAATGAAAAAAGAATTTTGCACCTGGCTTTATCATATGTTCAGATCTATCTACCGAAAATATATGCAAAATCGTGCATATTTAATGAGATAATGCCTAATTTGCATAATTAAACATACACATTTCTAAAACTTGTAATACATTTTTTTTACATACTTGTGTAAGTAATCAACTGAGGAAGTTTCATGGTGATATCTATTATTTAAATAGATAGATTTTTTTACCCTATTCACCTGTAGTGTCTCGCATTAAATTCATATAACTGTTTAGTACGGTGGCCGTGAGAGCTCAACACGCTGCAACTGAAGAAAACACATGCAAATAGAAAAAACACCTGCAAATTAAGAAAACATCTTCATCAGTTTTACAACATGTGTTCTCCAAATACCCAAAACACAACCAAATACAGAAACGCACTGCAAAAGTTCACAACACAACTAAATACAGAAACAAGCTGTAAATAGCACCACAACGGAAATGTATCCAGGGGACCCCAATAAGTGACGAATCCGACTGGGACATGCTTATTGTTAATGAGCATTGCTATGCCCTACACCCTTAGAAGGGCAGAGCCCTTGAGGTGGGGACTTTGGAGTGAGCAGGGCACTTGTATGCCATTATGTAGCCGTTTGGAAGGCACTTGGCGAAGGGAGCAACGAAAGACAACATCATTTCCTCAGTATTTTCACCTGGGATGTTCCCATGACAACGCAGCACAGTGTCCATCAGCTGAATAGCTGTTCTGATGACATAAATTTCTTATTATTGCTGTTAACATAACTGTTGCAAATAAATATACATTTTATACAAAAATTATATATCTGTGTGTCATTGTCTCAACTTTAAAACTTGCCGTCTCATCTTTGGACCCTGCATTACCTACCATTTATGAAACTTATTTAAACATAACATGACATGACAAAAATTTTACAATGTAACTAATGTAGCCTATAGATTAATATCGTCCTTTTTCTCTATCCTTTTTTCAGCTCTTTGTTAACTCTTCTTTTCTGATTTGTATTCTGATGAACATATTGTTAATACATTTTGTATATTGTATACAACATTGTGTTTCATAAACATGTCATCTCTGTATGTTTTGCAAGAAAAAAAAAAGTAAAATAAAATAAAATTAGGCTACAAAAACTTAGACATTGAGCTGGGTCCCCTGGAAACATTTCCGTTGTGTTCTGTGCTATTTGCAGGGCGTTTCTGTATTTGGTTGTGTTGTGAACTTTTGCAGGGCGTTTCTGTATTTGGTTGTGTTGTGAACTTTTGCAGTGTGTTTCTGTATTGTGTTGTGAGTATTTGGAGCATACTTGTGTTGTAAAACTGATGAAGATGTTTTCTTAATTTGCGGGTGTTTTTCTATTTGCATGCGTTTTCTTCAGTTGCATCGCATTGAGCTCTCTCGGCCACCGTAGTTTAGCTAATAAAAAAAGTTTCAATGTTGACTTGTGAGATATGGCCAATTTAATTTCTCATAGAAAAACAAAAACAAACAAAAACACCACATCATACTTGCTGCATCACATAATTCCTCCCAAAAGAATAGTGTGTATCTTCTATAACACCTCATTTCAACGTGTATGACCGTTGGAACATGATTCATGTTGAGATCCACTCAATTTCACTTAGTTCCCAGAGGTGCTGCATCGCCCTCTGAGCCATCAAAGGCATTTATCCAAAAGTGCCTCAACAGCCAGTTTTCAGAATGCCAGTAAATCGCAGGAATTCTGTTGCTGTTCTACTCTTTACTTACAATAGGTCCAGATGAAATCATTCACATAGCTGCACCAAATTGTTCTTGATTTAAAGCAGATTTAATAGCTCTCAACATGGAAGCCAGAGCTCTCAAATACCCAATATTGTCAAGTTTAGAGTGTCTGAGCACAAGGAAGACCTGTTGAGGATTTAGGTTGGTTCTCCAGTATGTGTTCTCATCCATTATTCAATGTGAAGCTAGAAATGTTGTGCAGCTGCAGACTTTTACTGAGCCTGAGTGTGCAGAGGAAACGGGTGCACTGCCAAAACCATAAGGCCGTCTGTCCTATTGAACTACTGTGCATCTACTCACCATTCTCTAAACTCAGCAATCCCCACCACCTGCCTTACTCCTACCACCATGTGTGCCTGGAGGCCCCCAAACAGAAATCCAAATGTAAGCGAAAACATACCATGAATTTTCTACTATGCTGCAAATTGAAAGCTTTGGGGTTGGTAAGATTTTATAAATGGTATCTTATGCTCATCAAGGCTGCATTTATTTGATCAAAAATACAGTTAAAATATGTCAAATTGTGAAATATTATAACTGATTTCTATTTGAATCTATTAAAAAAAAATCCTATGATGGCATGAAAGCTGAATTTTATTCAGCCTTTCTGCCTCTGATAAACTGATTTGGTGCATTTCTTCTTTTTATTATTATGATATGACAGTTGTGCCTCTTGAAAGGGGATTAGTTCATCCAATAAATAAAAATTCGGTCATTAATTACTCACCCCTCATGTCGTTCCAAACCAAATCTTCCGAACACAAATGAAGATCTTTTTAGTGAAATCTGAGAGCTTTCTGTCCCTCCATTGACAGACAGCCATCATTAAAGTAATCCATGTGACTTCAATGGTTTAACCTCAATTTTATGAAGCGACGTGAGTGCTTTGTTTGCCCAAAAAACTTAATTTACCACATAATTTACAAAATATGAATCTACAACGCGCGTTCACGCAACAACGTCTACTCTCGCGTGTCAGCCATAACTCTCTAACACGCAGGTGCCATCTGGTGGTCGCGCGCATGCGTGTTTTGTTGATCTGTCTGCTCTCGCGGCAACACAACACGCATGCGCCGTGGTGCTCTCGTGAAAGCGCGTTGTGGTAAAGTAAAATGTTTGTTTTTGCGCAAACAAAGCAGCACTCGCGTCGCTTCATTAAATTGAGGTTAAACCACTGAAGACAAATCACATGGATTACTTTAATGATGATAAAATGATGACGTTTCTGGGGCTTGAAAGTAACAGTTGAGTTGCATAGGCTGTCAATGGAGGGACTGAGCTCTCAGGTTTCATTGAAAAAGTGGCAGTAATGCAATTAACGTTATGGACGTCAACTGCTGTAAAACACCGAAGAAGAAGAAGAAGAATATTTCATTAAAAATATCTTCATTTGTGTTTCTAACATGAACGAAAGTCTTACAGGGTTGGATTGGAACAACACGACGGTGAGTAATTAATGACAGAATTTTCATTATTGGGTGAAGTATTTTTGTGGAAAGCGTCATACATTTTATAAAAAAAAAGTTTCATGATAGAAAGTGAAATAGCAACATTTATTTGAAATAGAAATTATTTGTAATATTATAACGTTATATGTCTTTAATGTCACTTTTGATCAATTTAATTCATTATTATTTCTTAAAAAAAGAAAGAAAAAGAATTCCTGACCCCAAACTTGTGAACAGATATTTTAATACATTTTTGAGTGGTGCTTTCCAATGAAAAAATTGCCAGCACAATGTTTGGATGGTTGCTAGGCTGTTGCTAAGTGGTTGCTAGAGTGTTCTGGGTAGTTGCTAGGATGTTGTTGTGTTCTAAGTCACTAGGGCATTGCCAAATACAAAACAAATACAAGCCCACTTTTCCTCATAAAGCCATATGATTTGTGCGTGACTAATTACTTGCTAACATTTGGTCTTTTGGAGTAGTATTTAAACGAGGAATACTAATATCAATGCTAATTACCTATTATAACCATTCACCACTAATTACCTATCATGCACCAGTGCTCATAGCAGTTGTCTGATTTCACTCGCTCATTAATATTTGGAGTTTTACTCTGGTAACCAACCGAACAGCAGTTTCGCCATTTGAACAGAGGCCGTATGTTTTTCCTGCTCATTCAAGAGAAATAACTAAAGAGTGAGACCTTAGGGTGAGACCCCCCCCCCCACGAAGAGAGCCAACCTTTGAAACGAGAACATTTTTATCTTGCAATTCTTGCATCATGGTTATTGCATCTGTCTTGTTTATTGCATTGGATCTGCCAGAATGTGAGTGTCAAAAACCAACAAACAAAAGAACATGCAAGAAACTTTAAACATAAGGGCGCGCTCAACAAACCTACACGTGTGAATGTTTATGAACAATTTCTTCCTGTGAAAATAATTAAACCGCATTTAATTCCACCAAAAAATATGCCCCAGGTGACCATTTGTAAGATGGGAGATAAATAAATGAAAGGGCATAAATCCTGAAAATGTGTTTAATTAAAACATGCAAGCATGGCAAGTTAATCAGCGAAACAATTATGCGGGCGTGAAAGAGCATTAATGTGAAAGCAATTTCAACAATACCTTGTCGCAGAGGGGTTTTAAATGTCTCTATCCACTGGTTTCACAGACAAGGCTTAAAGGATAACTGTTGCCTAAATGCAACCTAGGGTCTTTTTGTTAATCTACCTGAGGTGAACTTTCGTTTAAAAGCATAATTAAAATGGAAACGCCACTTTTAAGTTTGACCGTATTTTCGTTTTCGGTCAAATTGCCTTTTGAAGGGGGGTGCTTGGGGCACTTCTATGATAGCATCAAAAATTGCTATTTTTAAAACACTAAGAAGGCTCGACACAACATGAAACTTTGCTCGAAGTATCACCAGGGGCTCTACACATGAACTCGAGCATTGAGAACTTTGTTTGTGTACACAGAGTTTACTAAAAATAAAGATTTTGAACACGTACTCACTGTAGCTGTGTCTGCCGGCATTTTGACAGTCAAAAATAGTCGATCTCCGAATGTGAATGAATTTTGAAATGAATCCGAAAATGACTTGCTTCTTATATGAGCATCCTTTTTCAAATACAAGGTCACTATTGATTTTCACTAACAACAAAACAACAAATTATCGGTGAATTTATATGGAACTAAGCTTTACTCTTGTCCAATCCTGTTACGCTGCATTCAGAGATCGACTATTTTTGACTGTCAAAATGCCGGCGGACACAGCTACAGTGAGTACGTGTTCAAAATCTTTCTTTTTAGTAAACTCTGTGTATGTACACAAACAATGTTCTCAATGCTCGAGTTCATGTGTAGAGCCCCTGGTGATACTTCGAGCAAAGTTTCATGTTGTGTCGAGCCTTCTTAGTGTTTTAAAAATAGCAATGTTTGATGCTATATATTACATGCATGTCTGTGATTTTCAAATTCTGCAAGTTTCTTTTACAGCAGGTGTTACGGCATGATGGCGAATTAATATGTTGTACTGTCTGCAAAATAATTAGCAGATGTTCTGCAAAGGCAACAGAGGGAAAACATTCACATGAGGAGTCAAAGCAAACAGCCACAATCACTGGCATTTATTTCAGAATTAGGCAAAATAACATATGGATAATTAAGACTCCTCAATGCCTTATTCAGCATACCTGCGCTAGATCATTAAAAACAGTAATTTGTCTGTCTAAACTAGACTCAGATTCCACATCTCAACTGTCTCATACTGTGCAAGTGTGGAGATTTGTGCACGTGGGGATCGGCGATCTCTTAATGGGTGACTGTCCAGCTGTTGTATCACCATGAACACATTTCAACCTTCCATTGGGTGTAATCGCTTCTACATCACACTTTAAAAAACACCATTCACGCGCACACACACATACTTGCACTCAAGATAATTACCCCTGCTGCTTATTAGATTAACACCGCTCCATAAAAACACATCTGCATATTGCTCTGATACTATTAGCTCTGTGTCTCATCCTTAAATACATCCTGGCACACTTTATGCCGGGTCCTCGCAGAGTTTTCCGGAGTTTGTTGCCAGAGCCTGTGCAAACTCATTTGGTAATTGAGGGGAAAGCATGGTCCCTGTGCTAACAGACCTCCCACACACCTATAAAACATTCTCTGTGCTAATGAGAGAATGTGCTTTAGGAAAACCGAACACACAGAGGACAACACATCCTTCTGTACACATTCCAGCATTGTTGCCATGGTCACCTCATATGGGCAACCACAAGTGCATGAATCATGATACGCCACAGGTCCTCAAGTGTTTTGAGGAGTGTCCGCAAAAACGTATGATCTAAATCTTTCATCTCTGCCTTATTAATATTTGCACCCATGTTGGACGTTTCCTGAAAAATAGCAATAATAAACATCTCCCTTGAGGAGAATTTTTTTGTTGTTGTTGTTAATTGAGGGTAAAGGCAGGAACGGAATTTATGTCACAATGATTTGGACTGCAAAACTCATCTAATTTGAAGGGAACCATGGCAACTGTGTCAATTAAAGGGGAAACGCATGAAAAACATGACACGCTCCAAATTTTCTATAATACAATGGGATCCAAAAGTCTGAGATAGGCTAACATTGAAAATCTGAGATTCAAAGTCTGATTGAATCCTGGAAATAAAGTTTACATTTTTTGGTAGCATCTAAATGAACCAATTCAAGTCAAATACTGTATATTATTTAGTATTATTTAAAATAAACCTAAATAGTAAATACATATAATTTATACCAACAAAATGGGTTACATCAGGTAGAAAGCTATCAGATTTCAAAAAAAGTCTTATGGGTTTGAAACGACTATGTCAGAATTTTCTTTTTTGGGTGAACTAACCCTTTAATTTAAGCAATAGTTATTTCCACATCCTCTAATCATAAATTCACAGCGGCGCCTCCGTGATGGAGGAATACTAAATTGTGTCCAGCCAACCATATAATTGTAGCTGTTTATTAATTGTAACAAATGTAATTAGTATCTTAACACTCTCCAAATGATTCCTCTTTTTTCTGTTATGGGAATATGCAGGTTGGTTTATCACACCCAGATAACACAACCACAATTTAACCTAATGTGTTAGAAAGCTTTGCACATTTAAATAACCGCTGCTAAAAGGGAGTCATGTCTTTGGATAGAGTAGACAGTCAAAACATCAATGTACTTGCTCTCTCAGTTCAAGCATTATGATTTTACTTTTTAGAGTACTGTTATACTTGAATAGCTGAAAACAGCGCTTCATTATGTAGAATGCTGCTTTTTCTTTGAGTGGTCTCCATAGCATTTGAACTCTTGATATAGGAAGGGGAGGTGGAGAGAGGAAAGGATAAGAGGATAGAGTGGATCGATGTGAAACAGTAATACAAATACACCGTCTGACCTTCAGACACACACCGATATACTACGCTTAAGTGTGTTGTTCTGCATATCGCTTATGTCATTGTTCATGTGTGATGTAAGTTGTCTGTTATCTTGCTTTTGATTGAGCCAGAGTACTTGGCTTCTAATGGACTCTGGCAGACACAGGGTGATTGCAAAGCTCCATATGCATGTGTGATAATGAGTGAAGACAGATGTAGTGTGCAGAGACTGATCAGGGGCATCGGGGTTCTCAGATAGTCAATAAATCTACCACAAAGCAGTAAGAGGTCCATTACCCTCCAGCAGCAGATAAAACCTCCCCTAAAGATTGTTCTGGAAAGAATTTGACCCGTGACCCTGTTTATTGGGCTTTCACTGATTGAATCAGAATCACCAAGGACTAAAAGCACAAAGTGACTATACAGGATGATTGCTAACATGAATGTATAGATGTGGTATTTAGAAGCCTGCCTATTCTCAAAATAAACCACAGTGTAGTAAAACTATTAAGGATTTTTATTTTAAGGCACACTATGTAATTTCTTTTTGTTCAAAATGAACAAAATTTAAGTAATGAGTCAATTCATCATCAGTCCAAAATGTTTTTTGTCTTACCCTGATTCATATGGTAAGACTATTATAGGCATAAGTGTTTATATTTTAGACCTGACGGGATGGCTTTCGCAGGAAATTGCATACATTAGGGTGACCAAACGTCCTGTTTTCCCAGGACATGTCCTGTTTTCACGTCCTGTCCTGGCTGTTTTTTATACAGTGATGAAAATGTCCTGATTTTCATTATTTTTCATTGGGCCATTAAGCGTGTACTTTAAATACACGCTTGCCTTTGCACACAAAACATATGAAACCGGCTTCGGCTTCGCCCTGTCTTGTTATAATCAGCGCGTTCCTCAATCCGCAGCGGAAAGCAGAGAGCATGTCAGAATACAGAGGCCTGTGTGTGTGTGTGTGTGTGTGTGTTCATCTCAGCCTCATTGGTCTGTCACTGCTTGTCAATGTCAGAATATTTGAAATGACCAATCAAATCAAAGTAGGCGGACTTTACGTTCACAGAATTTTAGCGTGACTCGATGCTTCAGTTTACGGTCAAGTGCGAGATAAGATGTAAGTAGCTAACAGCGTAAAAAAAAAAAGCCCAAATGTAAATTCACAGATGATTTACAGAGAAAATTCCCGTGTTTTCGTTTCGGTCGGGATCCGTGTAAAGCAGAATGCATGACTTGCAAAGCTGGCACGTACGTGTCAGTGTCAGATAAAGGTGCTAGCGACCTAGAAGCCCACATAAAGAAAGTATAGGCTACAAGAGAACATCAGGAGGATTGAAATTTTTTTTTTACTGAAATAGTGTAGTAGATTTTTTATTTTAGTAGTAGATTTTTAACCTATGGCCATGAAAAAGAAATAGTGTCATGTAAAAGGTGTTAAAAGCTTTATAGTATTCTATTGTTGCGGGCCAAACATTGAATGGAAAGGATGTATTACTTTATGTATAGTTGCAAGGTTGTGAATGCATTTGTCAAGTATTTTTTTATGCATTCACCCCCAACCACACCCCCACCCCTTAACCACGCCTCCCCAAACCATGCCCCCACCCATCAACCGCGTCCTCTTTTCTGAAAACTAAAACATGGTCACCCTAGCATACACACGTTACTCGCCCGTGTGTCTCATCATATCCGTAAATAGAGAAATGAGCGAGAAAGTTGACATGGAGCAGCTAAATCTTGAACCTCCAGAAATTTACCTGTTTGAAAAAAAAAAATGCATGAATGCAAAAAGAGAATGCAACAGAGCTTGTAAGATTGTTTTTTTTTACTCAATACTCAATTTTATTGAACAGATATTGCCATATGTATGTAGCTCTCTAACAGAGTTCATTGTAAAGCATTATCTATTGTGAAGGGTCATATTCCGCACAATCACACTGAGCCGAAGGGCAACCAAAACGATGTTCTACCGCAAAATGCATGCAGTTTTGTTTTTTAATTGCTAGAGGGCCAAAAGTTATGTAGTCTATCTTAACTTGAAGCTGCATAATTTTTTGAACACTTTTTTTAATTTTTATTATTACTGAAAATGCCTTATATTGGTACAGTATCTTATGTTTGTTCAGCTCTGCTACTTGTACACACATGAACTCACCATACAGTCGGCTCTTAATTAGATTATACCTTATATATTATGTTGTTTAACAATCCGTGGAGTGTTTTATGAGGTTAGTGAATCTGAATTATGTCTCATCCTAACCCCACACTCAGTGTTGCTTTAGCTGTAAAATAAATTTACAAGATAGTTTATGCTTCTCTTTCAAAAAAGCAGTTAGCTACACTAAGCTACAAACAAAAGTGAGATAGCTACATTAAATTTTAATGGGGTAATACATTTTTAAGTATACATTACAGTTAAAAAATGTTATTTTAATTGTTTTAAACAAATTAATACTTTTATTCGGTAAGAATGTATTAAGTTGATCAAAACTAACAATAAAGACATTTATGTTACAGAGATTTCTATTTCAAATAAATTCAACACTGATAATAAATGTTTCATGAGCAGCAAATCAGCATATGAGAATGATTTCTGAAGGGTCATGTGACACTGAAGATTGTAGTAATGGCTGCTGAAATTTCAGGTTTACCATCACAGGAATCGATTACATTTAAAACTATAGAAAATAGAAAAATAAATAGTAATATTTAATAATTTTAAAATTTATTTTCTAATGTAGCCTTGGTGAGTGTTATATACATCTTATGTACTGTATATGATACATTTTTTAATTGCTTGATACACGTGTGAACATTGACTGTGTGAATTAACTGAATTTCCAAGCTTTTAGTCAGTGAAAACATTAGATATTGTGCTCAGTTCTTTCCTCAGCTCACTTGGCTGTCACACTACTGAAAAATGCTACTTTGTTACTGATTCTTCCCAACACTGCCTACATAGGACTTTATTGGAAAAGTGGAATGTGATTGCATTTATTTAAATACTTTTTAGAAACATAAATTAAATATAAATTCACTGTGCCGTTCTGATTTTTGGCAGTGATACATTTGCTCAGGCCAGTGGGGTTTGATTCTAGCGTTTGCATTGAAACTTGTGCACCATCAATCATGTATATTTGCATTCATTAATTTAGCAGACACTTTTATCCAAAGCGACTTGCAAATGAGAAATACAACAACAATTCATCCTAAGGAGAGTGACATTAGAAAAGCTGAAATGCAAAGTTCCAACAATGCTCAGAGATGAAAGTGAGAAACAAGTGATGAATCAATCATATAGAGGGAACAACAGACGATACTCCCCTGCCTGTTCAATGCTATCAGGTCTTATTGTCTAAACCTTCCCTCCCTGTGCATCTAATAATGAATTAAGATAACATATGGGCAAGTATAAAATGATACTGATAATAGGCTACACACTATTGTGTCCGGTCATCGTCATCATCAGACACAATACTGTGTATTATCGCCCTGGCCTCATTGTTAATACGTAGGTATCAATACGTAACATTTACAGTACAAAGCGTACGTTTTTTTACATTTAGATAGATTCTGAAATGTACAATATGGATGCATTGACAACATTTAAATGTAAACATTACATATTTACAGCTAAAAAACTAATTTAAAAAAAATCTTTTATATCAAAAGATATGTGTGTAGCCTAATTACCCTTTTACAGTTTTATAGATACATATTAGATCCCTTAACCCTACCCCAAACCTATACTTAACCATTTTAGAGAGAAAATAAAAAGAATAGTCTATATAAAACGTAATGGACAGAAATATGTAGGGAAATGACAATTTTAAAAATAATATAGCATTAAAAGTATAATTTGAGCTGCTAATCCCACTCCTACCTATACATCTACCCATAACCATTTCTTAAAACTACAGTTATAAAAAAACAACAACAACAGATAGACAAGACATCTTCTCAATCAATCACAATAATGAATTATTATTGGAAAAATGTCAAAAGCGGTATCAAAAGTAGTCCAAATGACGATGTGTTGCAGTCGCAGTCCTCTTTGGCAGTCTATTATAGTTTTATATGTTGCACAGAGCAGAATTTAAGTGATTAATCGCTTAAAATATTATCCTGATCCACTAGTTCAGGGCGAGAGCCAATGGCTGAATCCGAAATCGCCCCCTAAACCCTCATTCACTGTTCCCTATGTTACCTTAGTCCACTAATACTGTTCACTTGAAGGAGTGAATGAAAAGGAATGAGCGAATTCGGACAGCTGTTGAGCGTACATCGGTTGTACACTCGTTATTACAGTGCAACGTGGGATTGAACAAGTGCACTCAATTACGTCGGTTAATGGTTAACGTGAATGATATAACAATATTGTGAGGCAGTTAGCTGTCACAGCTGTCTCTAAAAAAGAGAAGGGCTTTAAATTATATATTTCGTGCTACATCGTCAACTTTGAGGGTGAGTATTCTTTCATATCATGCGAAATCCGACTAGCGAATTGGTTTCTAAAATCGTTGTCTCCGTTTTTGAGAAAATGAATTTTATGAAAGTTTTGCCGCAAGTACACTTCGCTATAGAACGCGCTATGCGGAAGTAAAGACGCAGGCTGAAATTCTACCGGAAATACGTCAGCAGCGTTAGTGCATAGAGCGTATTAGAAGCACTCTTTTCCTGATGGCTGAGCGTACTGCGCAGCCTCAAACTGAGCTTGACGACATAGATGTGACGTAAGCAACCTGTCTGACAGTTGTAAGCCTTCTAGTAGCTGTGCCAAGAGAATTCTGAATCATTCCCTTCTGAATCTTGCAGATACGGAGAGTGTGAGTAGGAGCTGGCCATGAGCTAGGAGCAGGAGCAACTTTTGGTAAGTATTCTGATTAATTATTTTGTAATTTTGCCTCCACGTTCCCCTGATTGCATGCGAGCTTCTCCTCCTGTCTATACGGTAATTTCTCTACTATGCGACAGAGAGTCGCGTGGTAATGACGCAATCGTTAGCCTATTTTTTCAAAACGGCTTCTACGGGGCCAGATGTAAAGTTATTCGCTGTCAAAGTGACGCCAAAATGTCAATGGAATGCTAACAGCAGGTGATGGCTTGTTAGCCAATGGATGCCCCCATAGAAGGTACGCTTTCTGGATGCTGGATTACCCCCTTGGGGATTTGATGTTGACGGACCGCTGCTGAAAATGAAAATAAAAGGTCTGAATTTGGATCAAAATAAATACAACATGATAAATGTTTAAACAACTACAGAAATGTTATTCATTTTAAGTTTTTAAAGTGTATTCTTGTTTAACATTATGCAATTCTTTGAAATGAGTTTGCACCAGAAGTCACACTGAACAGAATGAAATGTCATAATGTTGGTCATTGTCATGGTGTGGTGTAGGTTGAAGAAGACAAAGAGGCCAATGGCTCCAATACATAAATTTTACTAAATCACTCAGGTAGGCACATACAGGCAGAAGGTTTAAACACACCAAACACGACGTGACTATGACTAACCATAGACGAGAACGGACAAGGACTAACTGAACTGAGGGAACTAAATACAGACACTGATGAACACTGATTACAGAAACACAGGTGGAACAGATAATTAGCTAGACACAGGTGAATTAACTGAACTGATAATGATAGAAAGACAAGTCCAATGAAAAAACAAACTAAACAGAAACACAACAGAAATGTTTTGTTATCTGAGCCTAATTTGGATTTTGGATGTGCACACCTCTTTTATTTGTGATATTCAAGTTCATGCCATATGCTATTCAATTTATTTAATTTAAAGATTTATGAATGAAACATCTTTGCTGCTGTGAAAGCATCTGATCAATTTACCAAGTCGTCTCTTGATGTATGTGTTCTGAAGTTTGTGTCACCCTTTTAGATTTTATGGTCCTTCAGGACATTTATCATGTCCACTGTGAGTTTACATTTGGAGCTTTAATAAGACCTGATGTTATTCCACTGGCCTGAGGTAGTTGGAGCAGCTGCACAGCACTACATCTGCTTATCAGGGAATATAACACTAGTGTAGTTAAGAGTCAGTTAGTGTCCCACAGGCAAACTTTTATCGACATAATGTCAGTCCAGATTGCATTTTATTCTAGCTAACAATCCCCCACTTTGACAGAAAGACACATTTGACTGACAATTGACCAATTAGTTATTTTTTTTTACATATTTTGGGTGGATTATCTGATATTCTATCCATTCAAAAATAATAGGAACTAATTTTGGCAGGCATAACTCAGGAATTGCATGTACAGTGTCTGAAACAAAAGTTTTAATGTCACTAACCTGGCAAACCTTGACAGTCACTGCATCAACTCAGTACCTTGTAAACAAATTTTTTGCTAAATGTTTTTTTTTACAGGAGAAGCAATGCAAAACAGCCATAGATTGAGATTTTTCTTTGGGGTTTTATAATGTTTTTTTTTGTTTTTTTCATTTATGAGTGAAATAAGGCCTGTGGTAAACATAACTTGACGATACTTGGACGTTTTGCTCTACAACATAAATTCCACACACCCATATCGAAAACAGAAGCTTTGGATTTTTATTTTAGAAGACATATGTTTCTAATAAATATCTAGATAAGAACTTAGGCTGGGGTGTGATTGTATGCAATTTACATTGTAGAGCAAAACGTCCAAGTATCGTCAAGTTATGTTTACCATAGACCTTATTTCACTCATAAGCTGAAAAACAAAAACCCCATAGCAAAATCTCGAGGGAACCCGTGGCGAATTAGTCCTCCGGGTTTTGACGTTATCCCTGCACCACTCTATAAAGACACATTTATAGTATTTAGAGAAAATGTTAAGTATTATGTTCAGTGATGTTATCGTTAACTAAAATTTAAACAATAAAAATCATTTTTGTCAATTGAAATAAAATAGTACTAATACTTAAATTAAAATTGAAAATATAAAAACCTAAGTCAAAATATTAATACATATTATACTATATAAATAATAATATGATTGTAGATTATTTTATAAACCATGTTATTTCTAAAATTAAATAACTTTTTATATTGCATTGTACTAAAGCCAAGCCAAATGATTTATTTAACTTTGTATTAAGTTCACACTTTTTTCACACCTACTATTAATAGTAATGTTAGATTTATTGGATACATACCAGTTTAAAAATCTCTGATCTAGTTAAGTGGTAGTTAAGTGTTTTTCATTTAGTCGCTCAGACTGTAGCTGGCGATTTTAGCCAACGCTTCCCATCTCTGTGTCAATATGCTTCAGAAGGTCAGTGGCTGGACTGTAGCCGTTCCGTCTGAGAGCAAGGAGTCAGTTTGCCAAAATACAGCTCAGAGTAAATCACCGAATGCAATTGTGAGATCATTTGTTGGCACAGCAGCTGCAGGGTGAAATACTTCTATCGAGCAAACCATCATTGGCAATGCTGTGGGAATATGAAATTTGGCAGTTTCACACTGTCCGTATTATGTATTAAGTAAGTCGCCCTGAACTCTTTTCTGTGTCAGTTCTGCGGTACGTTTCCATCGGAAGCAGCCTAAAGCCACTGTCATCATAAGTTCTATCACCACAGATCTCATTTCTCACACAACCAAGTATGGGGTGCACTGTAGGCACACTGCGTAAGTCAAAAGTATGAAAGTCAGAGGAGATGATTGACAAGCTTAGATGGATCAGATAGTTTAAACGGGTCAGTTTTGATCACTCTAAGCACAACATCCACTCTCCACTCATCCTTTCCAGTGAAATACCCACCCATAGGGAAAAACTGGCATCAGAAAGCTAATTCCTCTGGAGTTTGTGGCTGATATTTATGAGTGTTAGGTCATGGTGTACTTCCATCTCCCTCGCAGGCATGCTGGGGTTAACGGTGACCGCGTCACAAGAGAGGTTTATCAACAGTACTTCGCTTCTCAGATATTGCAGTTAATTTGTAGAGTGCATGAGGCTGTTATAGCATGGGTGAATACATTTGCCAAGCTGGAAGGGCGGATTTATTCTACATTTGTGAGGTTTTTTTCTAGTAGACCATGTGAATGCATTTGGCTAGCTATCCTGGAACATAAAACAACAATTGTGCTGGCATTGAAAAATCGTTACGGTGACCAGTGGAATAAAGTGGTTATTTGGCTTCTCGCTCTGTAATGAGTGGAGGGCGTAGCACTTTTGGCTTTCAGAGGGTTTATGGATAAATGCTTTTTTCTGTTGCACTGTTGCATGTGGGTCGTTCCATCAGGGTCAATGAACATTAATGACCGAAGGAGCTGTGAAGCATGCATCATGGAAATGCACTTTAGCTGCTAACACAGATTTCAATACGTGACAGATATTGGTGGCTGTAGATCAGAAAAGGGGAATGCGTTGTAGATCAGCAGAAATCCATTAATTTGGAAATGTAGGCATGGTAGGCTATGTAATGGGTAACAAATTAGGGCTTCAGGTTTCTCTCTTTTGGTTGTTATCGTGAGCATTAAAATTATATTATAGGTTCAATAAGGTTAATCAACAGTATTTGTTAATCATTTTATTGTTTAAGGTATTATGTTATTATGGCAACAAAGGATATACATTTACACAGAAATTGTTAGTAAGAGATTTGATCAAACTTAAATCATGTTAACAAGCATAATGTTTTATATTATGTGTTTAGAAACAGTGGGTATTGGATTGGCCCCATTCACTTCCATTGTAAGTGCCTCACTTTTTTTGTGGTAATCAGCATCATGCCACGAGTGCTGCTGTGCTGATTGAGCTTATAGCTTGTATTGAACCCAGAATAATCTTTTAAACAATTGAATATGAACAATCAAAGTAATAGGCTTTATGCACAGCCCATGTTGTATTGGGTGTGTGCATGCAGTGTGTATGGTTGTTTGGTGTTTGCACCTTTTCTGTATCCATGCATGTGTCCAGGATGCCTTCTAACTGATAATTCTGGAAACCTTTCAACTGCAATATTACGATGTTGGATCAATACACGTGCATTGTTATAGTGCATCGCTCCAGAGGGACTGCAGCCAGTGTGCTGCT
This sequence comes from Abramis brama, assembly GCF_963993115.1. Classification (NCBI taxonomy): domain Eukaryota; kingdom Metazoa; phylum Chordata; class Actinopteri; order Cypriniformes; family Leuciscidae; genus Abramis; species Abramis brama. The sequence continues at coordinate 16,788,886 of NC_139969.1, read as the reverse complement.
TAGTCCACAGGATCCACAGACAGCTCCTTATGCCAAGACCGTTCCATTGTGTCTGAAAACCCCAAAAGCTTTCATCAGTCCAAAATAGCCTTGAAGAGATCATTCACCCAAAAAGATAATCATTTATTCTTCCTCATGTCATTTAAAACCCATATGCTGTTGTTTTGTTTTCCTCAAAATGACCCTATTACGCTATTTTAAAGGTTCCTACAATAGGTTTACATGCATCCAAGGTCAAAAATACTTGCACCACTCTATAAAGACACATTTATAGTAGGCTATTTAGAGAAAATGTTAAGTATTATGTTCAGTGATGTTATCGTTAACTAAAATTTAAACAATAAAAATCATTTTTGTCAATTGAAATAAAATAGTACTAATACTTAAATTAAAATTTAAAATATAAAAACCTAAGTCGAAATATTAATACATATTATATTATATAAATAATAATATGATTGTAGATTATTTTATAAACCATGTTATTTCTAAAATTAAATAACTTTTTATATTGCACTGTACTAAAGCCAAGCCAAATTATTTGCTTGTCAAGAATCATATGGGACAACTACGTTTTTTGTTCTTTTTGGAGCTTGACAGATGTGAGCACTGTTGTTGTAGGAACAAACCTGAGTTAATATTCTCTTTTAGTATTCCATAGAGCAAACATTACAGCATATGGGTTTGGAACAACATGTGGGTGAAAGTAATAACAGAATTTTACATTTTGAGTAATAAGTGTGTATGTAAATGTGTCTTTGTAGTTGTGTTTAGAGTGTTGTCTTTTAGTTTTTTTCTCCCCCAGTTTGTTGATCAGCTAACACTCAATTACACCCACCAATCAGTAGGTGTTATTTTCCATGCATCCTCCCCAATGTTTAGTTCTCCAGACAGGCGCTAGACCCATCAGAGCGTTGTTTCTATAGCCTACTCTCTGTTTGCTCGGCTAGCAGAAACAGCGGAGAGGTCCCTGCATGCAAAGGCGAAACCGGCATGCAATGATGTTTGAGGGGGTGGAAGAGCACTCGGCTGAATGATGGACCATTTCCCAGCTCGTACTGGCAGTTCTCACATCACTAGTCCTCAAAAGGTAATGACATCCAGCCCATTTTGCATATTGGCTGCTGGCTTTCATGCCTCCATACATCATAAGCCACTTTACCCTCTGCCCCCATGGGAAACCCTTGATAACAGCTTTAAAAGTTAAAACTTAAAAAAGAGCAAAGGGAAATTTAGCCATATCTGTACCATGAAGCAGCTAAATCCACAGTTTTTGACTTTATTTTGGTTATGCAAGACAGAGCGCAATGGAGGGGGATGCTTTATGGATCATACTAAAGGTGGGAATTAGATGGTTACGTGTAAGATTCATACTTATACGTATATAAACTCATTTTCATCTCCTTCACTTGCTTTCTCTTTCATTTTAAGGTTACATATTTCGTCTGGGTAATGAAATTTGATTGTATATGTATGTCATTCATATTTCAAAGCAGGAGAAATAAGAAAGAAAACAGTGTTGTGGTGTTTACTTGTCATTGCATTTGTGAAAATATAATTCTATTCTCTTTGGGATTTCAAGACTGAATGCTTCACAAAGCTAATATGGATGAAATGTCAAGTTGCTAAGGGAAACAATCAAACTAGACATTCTGTTGTGAAAAGAAGAAAACATTGGAAAGACTTTCCATCTGGAACAATCCAGAGTGATGTGGTGCCAAGGGCCCATGGTAGTTGATTTTGGCACATAGTTGAGGTGGGCATTTACCTTAATATAGGCAAGCCATTAGGGACCAGTTTCAACCCTGCTGACACAGCCTAACTGACTAAAACAGTTCCTGACTTGCAGTATGAAGTACTGCTACTATTATTGTATAATGCATTATGCCTGTAATGGTCTTGTTGTAGTAATATAATGTGAGCTCTGTTATTCTGGTTTGTGGAGCCAATGATTTCAATGATTTGGGAATTCAGACTCAGACCGTATATGTGACAATTCTGATAAAACTTGAACTGTTCATTAGTTCCGAATGCATTTTTTTTTAACACCTGAGCTGCAAATTCCATGTCCCTATATTAGAATTTTTTAGCAAGCATGAAAAAATGTGTTTATTTCATGCTGTTTTATGTTGTAATCTACTAATATTGTAAAATGTAGGCTATTTATTTATTTGCATAAACCTTATCTTGTTTGTTTTGAGAGAACACTCAGAAACTCTACTGACACCCTCTTTATTGCATTTCAGTTCACACTTGGTGGACCGACTGCCTCTCAGACACACATTTCATCATCTCTGCCCAGTGTGCCATGGGGGTCTTGTATAGTTCTGACAGACGGCATGCCAAAGTGTGAGCTAAGCCAAGGCTAGCAGATGCTGACTGGATGAGCACAACTGAACACAACTGAAATCCAGACCCCCTGCATGAGTGTCTCTCTTTTTTCCAATGATCCAAGTTATTGTGTCCGTACCATAGCACAGTAATGGTATCAGATAGTTTGCTAAATAATGAAAGGAAAGGAAATGCATCTAGACCCAACATCTAGAAATTAAGTCTGTTTAAAATCATTCACAGAAATGCAACGATGGCCAATCGGACAAGGATGAAAATAGCTACACAGCCTTGTTTAGCAAATCGCTGTAGGAGACTTATTTATACCTGGTAAATGGTGGATTGAAGTTAGGGTCTTTAATTATGTGTGGAGGAAGAGCATGTTCAGCAGTCAGGGTGAGGGAATCGACTAAAGTGCACAAGGGGAAGGGGAAGGGGAAGAATAATGCTGCTGACAGTGTGCCCTGGAGCAACAGAGAAGTCCATACCTCAATATTGGCCCTCTGCATCATTCCGCCCCACCTCAGCCTGTATTCAACCTACTGACAGCTAATACACAATTGGCAATTGGGCTTATGGGACAAGGCAGCTATACCGTAGCATACGAAGAGCGAGCAGGCTATATTTATGCACCATAAGGCTGGTTGTAATGGGAGGTATTGCTTTAAATCAGGCAAACGAAAAATCTCAGTGGAGTGTTTGTGCTACCATGCTGTGTCTGTGGAGAAAATAAAGATAACAACCTGCTAAGCAATTTCTGCAGTATTTGATGCAGCTGGTATATTTTTTTCACAAGATGATTTCCATTTCAGACAGAATTGAGTACTAGAGGGCTTGCCCTGCTTGCCGCTCGTGAACCTGCATCTCATAGGAAACACAGCTGATGGAGTGTCCATTTGCATGAGAGAGAGAGGTTACAGCGATGAGAGCGGGTTTATAGAGATTGAATATTTTTTGCTCAGAGTCGGTAGGTTCAGTGTTATACAATCTTCCCAGTTCTATAACCTTTTGTCTCAACATCGCAGTTTTCTCTAACATTCCTCCTGGTACTTTTTATCTCAACATGCATGTGGTACACTGAACCCGTCAGCGCCCAAAATGTCTGAGAGCACATTTGCATTGACCCACTTGAACTCTCCTCTCCTCTCATTAGCATACTTTGTTCATAGCAATCACTGTTTTGGCTTCTCTCCGTCATGCTCTCTTTCACACTCACACAGAGAAATATTTTTAAAAAGCTACGTCATAAGTATTCTCAGTATGATCTGAAAGAAAATCTCTGACCTTTCTCTTTGCTTATTTCACATAATGCCATGACCTTTCCAAAGACTGTCTTTAAAGTTGCGTACTGCGTTGTCATTCAACTCCACTGCATGCAGATACTGAGTACATCTTTTAATGTTCTGAGCAGTCTTTGGAATAAATGCACTATTATTGTAAGTAGGGAGATACAGTCTGATTTCATTTTCCTGAAGAAAATTTTTTATTATTTAGAAGCTTATTCTCAAGATATACCACTGTGCATTTCTGTTTGAACTATGAGCTACAGCATTTTATTGAACTAAGATTTGAAATTATATTTGAAAATCCATTATAAACGAAAATGGTATTCAAGGTTTGTTCAGCATCTACTTTAACACACTTTAACCTCTGACCATACAATTGTCATATAACTATTTACAGCTGTTTTCAATATTGATAATAAGAAGAAATGTTTTTTTGAGCAGCAAATCATCACATTGAGACTGAAGACTGGAGTATAGCTGCTGAAAATTCAGCTTTACCATAACAGGAATAAATTGTACTTTAAAATATATTACAATTGAACATATATATATTTTTTATTCTAATACGATTTCACAATATTACTGTTTTTAGTGTTTTTGATCAAATTAATGCAGTGAGCAAGAATACTTCTTTCAAAAATATAAAAAATCTCCAAACAGTAAATAGTGTATGTACAGTATAGATTGAATAAAAAACTTAAATTATTTATAGGTTGATAAATAATGATTCATAAATAAATAAATACATACATATAAAATATCTAAATCTAAATCACTGTATGAAACTCACAACTCTTTTTCTACATTTTAAAATAATAGTAAAACAAATCAAAGCTAGTTTATATTTTAGCTGCTTCTAACTTCCATGCCCACTTGTTCATTTAAAATGTTATTGTTTTTTTATGTAATTGTTTTAATTAATAAATGCTAGTTTTGTAAAGACATTCATCTTAAGGCACATCTTTATTTGTCTACAAAGCTAATTTGCAAGTATTTAAGTAAAAGACAGCTCTTTGGCTTTGCAATATCATGCAAAACTCAATTGTGTACTTCAGATCTTTATTCTGAGCTATCCCCCATATACCACATCCATAAGAGAGTTTGGCCAGCAGCCTTTTGCAAAACTACTGGACTGTGAAAGCAGAGTCAAGTCTGGACCATGCAGAGAGCCATGTGAATTCCAATAAGATGTATGGGAAGACAGTTGCAAGAGCCATTTAATCTTGCTCACATTCAGCTTAATCCTACTGAGGCTGATTTACGCCTGTAGGCATTGTGGGAGAGGTACTGTGAGTCATTTGCCCGAACGCTGCACTGGCAGAATGGCGGAGACATGAAGACAGCACACATTCTTTTGAACCCCACAGATGAAATAAAACATGAAAAAAAGAAAAGAAAAATGCAGGCTTCTGTAAGATGAGTCAATTCTCACATAGGCCACTACTCTGTGACTGTCTGCATGAGATATGGATAAAGACAGGAGTCTTATATGTTAAAAATCAAATTGCTCAGACACTTTTTTTCTTCTGTCTGTGAGGTCTATTTCTCTCGTCTCTGTCTCGTGTTATCATTGACAGTCCTAGACGTGTACACGGATAAATCCAACACACAAACACACTTTGTTTTTGAAAGAAGTCTCTTATGTTCACGCATCTGCATTTATTTGATCAAAAATACAGTAAAAACAGTAATATTGTGAAATATTATTAACATTTAAAATAACTGTTTTCCATTTGAATATATTTTAAAACAATATTTATTCCTTTGATGGTAAAGCTGTGTTTTCAGCATCATTACTCCAGTCTTCAGTGACACATGATCCTTCAGAAATCATTCTAATATGCAGATTTGCTGCTCAAGAAACATGAATGTTAAAAACAGTTGTGCTGCTCTATTTTTTTGTGGAAATCTTGCATCCTTTGTGAGTATTTTAAAAAGTATGTGTTTTGTCAGTATATGATTCTATTATGACAAAATACTCTTTTTAGAAGAACATAACGCTTATCATTGAAAACACTCATATGGAAGAGCTGGAACTAGGCAATTGGATAGTGTTCAGATACAGATCTTCTAATAGTTGGGCCCTCATACAGATTTCAAATGTGGCCAAGTGAAGGCTGAGGTGTCAACAACAGTTACAGAATTTAATAGAAAGAGGGATGGCAGATGTCAGGACTATTAATCAGTAAAAGATTTTCATACCTGCCTGCTGCTAATCTCATTGGTTAGATAATAAGTGCTGAGACTAAGAGGGAAATTCTGATGACCATCTCAAAAGCACAAAGTGAACTCAGACATTTGCACCAAGAATAAATTAGGTTAGAGACAGCCGTGAAGTAAAGGAAGAAAATGGAAAGTGGTTATCATGGAAGGTACAAATACTGTATGCTGTCTCTCATATTTTTTCCCAACACAGTGACAAGAAATATCTTAGAGTCATTCAGTCCTTCAAAAGGTCATTGTAGAGCAGCAGTGCTAAACTCAATTCGATGTCAATAAGGATTACCTTCATTGATTACAGCACAGCGTGTAGTGTCAGATTAAATTAAATATGCATGTAGAAAGGATAGGGGTTCAACAATTGCAGCATTTATTAAATGACCAATGCCAGTCTTCATCTGTGTGTGTGTGTGTGTGTGTGTGTGTGCGTACATATTGTTTATAATATGTATAAAGCAAGCAAAATCACTACTGCAGTTGGCAGTCAGTGATCAATGTGCACATTCATGGTATTCAAAAGAGCTTATTTTTTACATTTTTTTAAATACTCTAATCTTTCACGAAAAAAAGGTTGAAAGAAAAGAGTTTTGAGTAGATAATGACAGAATTTTTCGGTGTAAAGGTGTGACTAAATTAGATTGACCAAATGTAGATATGGATGGATAATTTCTGGTGCTGCATTTTAGTCATGCTAAAAGTGCAATGTGCTATTTATTTTATTTTATTTTATTTTGCTAAAAAAAATCACTTGGGCAAAACACAGGAGGGTTTATATATATATATTTCCTTTACAATCATGTTCATACACATATTAATTAAAAGGTAATTCACCAATGTTTGGCAACTATGAATATAAATGAGGCAAAGTAAAATGTGCTGTACCAAATATGCATAACGTGACATTTCATCTTCTCCTCTTTGTTATTTAACAGAAATTGAACACAATGGACTATAATGTAGCTGTCATGTCTACCCTTTTCAAATATAAAATCACAAAACAAAATGGGAAATTTAGCCTATGCGTCCAATCAGCAACAAGGTAGCTAGTCTGTGTTCAGTCTACAAGAGATAAAAAAACACTCAAAGGGGGGCAGAGGACAAAGCTAAAAGAGTTTTTCTGTTCTTCTGTTTGATTCTTGAAGAATTTGTGAAATGGTGCAGTAAACAACTCAAAGTAAAGCCAGTAATGAACTGTATGTCGGTCACTAATGAGTCACTGTGTGAATTACAAATTGTCTATCTAAGGTGATCAGTCTCTACAAAGTCTACTAATCTTCAAGCATCAATCTCCACTAAACGTTATATTTCAAAGCACATATATTTACACAGCTTGGAGGATTTGTCGTAACCAAGGTTGGCCATGAATCTAACATTGATCCCCATATTGCAGATTTGATTGAACATAAATAGCACACTGGTACAGCACTTGTCCTCGGAGAGACATTGGTCAGGAGTTGATCGATGGGTTATGTGCATCACATTGCTGCAAGGAAAGGTCAGGGGGCCCTGAATGAAATGCCAGGAGAGTTGGCCATAACCGTAACCATCCATCTTGCCTCCTAGAGACCAGGGGATTGGGATACAGACAATGACAGGCTTGTGGTGTGTAACACAATGGTTCTTCTGTCTCTTCTGCTCACGTCTTCCACTCACAGAGTTAAGCCAGACAGGTTCTCTGGTTTCCACACTCAGCAATAATGAATGGTTGTGAGGTTGCAGTGCTGCTGATGTTGTGGCGTCAAATGAATTGGTCATATTTGACAGTAAGGCAGGTGCGTGTCCAGGTGCCACCCACTAATTCTAAACTATGAATGGCCGAAGTCAGAGTGTAACCTTATGCCAGGTTCAGACTACACGATATCAGCCTGATTTTGGCGCGATCCGTTTGACGTGGTGCCGTGATCATTCGGAAGTGACAATGGGCGCAATCATTTATTGTTTTATCTCGTATGGTGTGTCACAGTGGACGACAACCGACGCCGTGTCATGAGCACAGAAGCTCTTTCTAACACAGCTTTTAAACATGACGAAATGACAGAGAGACGATGATATTGGTGCTGCTAGGTGGAATTATGCAATGGAGGAAAGGTTCGTGGAGCTATAGCAACAAAATTCCTGCCTTTATGATGTTTGACACCACAAGTGAAAAAAGATAAATGCTGGCAAACACTGGAATTAGCATTTGGCTAGTACAACCATTGTTCGTTTACACTCTTGTTTCCGTAAGTCAGTCGGTAGAGTCACACCTGTTAGATGACATCATGCACGTCTTTAAGGACGTAAAGCGTTGATTGGTCGAGAAGCAACGTGTAGTCTGAAATGTTTCTTGTCCATGACACGACAATAATTTAAGAGTCAAATCACATAATCTCAGTGACTATCGTAACGGACCATAATCTATCCTGGCATTAAATAAAACTAGATACAACCTCCTTGGTTTGTATCAGAGCAGGAAGCAGTGCCAATTTCCAGCAGTACCCTTCATGTTTTATATCCAGTTAGTTTTAAGAAAAGCAAATTATAGCAAATGCAGTATATTCAAATACCAGACACAACACAGTAGCTAAGACTCATCTTGTTGATTGCTTTTGTGTGTGTGTGTGTGTGTGTGCGTGTGTGTGTGTGTGTGTGTGTGTAATTATTTACTTCTGTATGGTCCCATGTAGAATGGTCCTCTCACCTTCCTTTTAGGCATTATGATCAGTAATATTTTGTTTTGTTTTCTGTGTGTTTTTTTTTCTGTTTTATTTTATTATTGTTTTGTTGAAGTGAATTTATGCTTCACATGGGTCAAATTTGCTGAGTCACACAACAGCAAAAAGGTGTCCAGCCTTTTTTTATCCACCTTATTTTTTAATGCACGAGCCGGCAAGGCCTTTATTTAATGTAATATGTAGTTGTAAGGCTTCTGGTGTCAGCCGAAGTGGTACAAAAACTGCACACTTTTTACCTGTACAAAAACTGAATGTTATGCTGCTTGATTTTGTAAATCGTTGTTTATCATATTATTTAATTGTAATCATAAACACCGTTGTGTAGCGCAAATAGTTTTAGTGTTTACATCTCTTTGTTATTCTTAGTTATTTACCTATAGCAACTAGTTAATCGGAAGTCTTGCACATTCACAGGAAATGGCTTACTTCCGTGTTGAAAAATTAGGTTATGAATAGTTATGACAGTTTTCACATTACTCTCTACCACAGAGTTTCTTTGCAGGGAGAACAGCAAAGGCAGCGCGATAGCTGACCCTGTCGCCACATGTAATGTCGTCCAGCTTGATGTCTGTGAAGGCCGGCCGGTACACAGCAACCAATTAAAACTTAGAGAAGTGGTCCTGCTGCTAGGGCTGATTGGTGGAGACTCCTTCTGTGATCATCTGCAGTAGGAGATTGGTGCTTCCTGGTTAGTCATTGCCTTTGATCTTTAAATCTTTGTCAAATAAAATCATTTTCCCCTTGGCCCCTTGACCAGCTGGCGGGGAGTATTCCCATTTGATGCCTCATGTCATGGTGAAATTCACTATTAACTTGGGAATGTGGCTGTGCATACCACATAACCGGATATGCTGTGGATGTCTTAACAGGTAGTGAATCGCTACAGATCCAAACAGGATGAAATTTTTGGTAATGCAAACCCGTTATGACAATTTAGATTAGTCCTTTTTTTTTTGTGCACACAATTAATGTTGTTGCTGCAACTATATGACTTGTTGTATTTGTTTGTAATGTATTATTAATAATAATGATACTAATAATTTATAGCACAAATAAACTAAAATTAAAATGACTTTAAAAGGAAATAAAAATAAAAATAATGACAAGATAAGAATCAGCCCACATCTGTCCACAAAAACAAAACAAAAACAAAAACAAAAAAACTACTACCACAACTGTGAATTTCAAGTTTCTACCATAACTGTGAGTTATTCATCTAAAGGAGGCGAATCAGAATCCATATTCCATATTCCATATCCATATATCAAAGCAGCCCAGCTTCTTATCTGTATGCTCTTTTATCATAGTGCCTTTAGTTTGGTCTGGGCAGGGGAATTACCCAATTCATTTAAATTAAATGTCCCTTCCATTAAAGGAGTAGACCTGGGATCCTCTTGGAAATTAGATTTGAAAACTACTGAAGCTTATCTAATGAGTGACTTAATACACCATATGATAACCAACATGAAAGACTTCATTTACTCATCCTGGACACTAATTAGACTTTACTGAAGGCCTGAAGCCAACTTTTAGTATAAAAGTTATAGACAACACTATCGATGTATATGTCTATCTGCCTCTTTTTATGAATATATCATATTTTTATATTTAATTATTCATGCATTTTTATGGTTTTCTCATATCCGCTCATCTTGCTTTTAGGCATTATGATAGATATTATCATTTTTATATCATGAATTTTTTTCCCCCGTTACAATTGATTCATTTGAGTTTTGCATGAAAATGAGCTCGATGTCATCCACCCCACAGTTCTGCATTCTGAACTTTGAATGACATTTGCAATCACTACACGACACACACAAGTAGGTTCAAAGGAGCTCAGGCTATAAAAGTTATTAGGCTGTTTCTTGGTTATTTCCAATTTTGCATGTAATTATGCATGCTAATGAGCCAAGCAAATTACGCTTTCTGAGTTGATGGCAACAGAAGTGATGAGCAAGATAACCAAACATCAGAATTCATTTTCATTATGCACTTGTATGAATTTTACATTTTTTAAAGCCAGAATATTTCCCAAAGATTATCTGCTAACTGCAGTACAGCTCACATAAATCTTTAGTGTTCTCTATTTTCCCATCACTCTTTTGTGTGTGTGTGTGTGTGCGTGTGTGCAGTCAACCTAAGGCCTTTAGCTTTCTCTAATACAGCAGTTGGATAAAATTAGTTTTATTTACAAAATATGTATTTGTTAAAAGCACAAGGAGTATATTATAAAGCTGGCACATACTGAAAAATATCAAGTTGCTTTACAGCTAAACTATGAGATTTAATTTGCCGATTTCATTTCAGTCTGCCGTAAACCTTATATAATAAAATGTCCTTCGTATATGAATATATATATATATACAGTGTACCTTTCTTTACAATATACATTTCATCTTGCACTTTGTGAAGTGTCTTTTCTTAGTGAGAAAGCCTCAGACTACTGTTATATTTTTATATTTCCATTTCAGTGAACATACACAGTATATTTTGAATCCACTTTACATTATCCTCTGAGACGGTGAATATTGCTTGGGCAGATCGATATTTATTTTATAACTTCACAGAGAAAATGACAGCCCACATGCACACACAAATATCAGCGTCCCCTCCGGGACTGGAAATGGAGTTTTGTGTTCTTCTTCCACTTCAACACTTCAAAAACATCAGAGGGCTTCTTAGTAAGCAGGAGAGTATGTTCACTGGGGAAACGTCATGGACTTGCATCCCAATAACTTGGGCCTGCACGTCACAGATGCAGAAATATTCAGCATCTTCTGCTCACCTTTCATAAATTAAATCTCCCTTGACAGTATCAGTGGAAATTGATCATGTTTGGATGTTAGATAGAATGGATACACCTCTCAAATAACAAATCAATACTGTAAACTGATAATCGAGTTTTCATCTCTTCTTTTTGCAATGGTTTTGGCCGTTCTGAATACGATTCTGTTCGTCTGAGGTTGTAGGGTGCTTGCTAAGAGAACTGCTCCCTCTGTAGGCTAAGTTAAGAATCAAAAGTGCTGCATAAGCGCTGTCAGCCTATATGTTTGTCTCCAAAGAGTTTATTTTCTGTTAAATGAAGGTGGCCCATTGTTTTCTGATTGCTTGCTATGACGAAATAGTCAATGGTTGACTATCGGGTAGGTGTAAGCGCAAAATACAAAGTCACGATTGCTGGCACTGCTGAATAATGTGGATTAAAATGCTATTCTTCCCACAGAAAGATGGCCTGGTGGGTTTGTTGTGTAGACACGACAAAATCACACCATGAATCGGCTTTTCCAAAATGAAATGTTTTGAAACCTACTGTTAAGACGGTGAGAAAGCGAGGGAGAGTGAAAGATTGAGAGGAAGAGAGAGAGAGAGATAGAGAGAATCCATGGACAGCTTAAATATTTCTGCAACAGATTAAAAAGCAAGCTGCTTTATATTTTGAAAGAAAGGGGCATTAAATATTCTCCTTCGACAGTGGAAAGTCAGCGTGCATCTGGTCTGCCACTGTCAGAGTGAGTAAAGAGGATTAATGTACAATGTAAGACAATGCAGTCCGTCTTTTACCCCCCAGACTAGAAAAAAAAAAACAGGAACCACATGTCTAAGAAATCAAGGAATGCAGTCCTTCTCTGGGTTTCTTGTGGTGTCCAGGCACAAGTCCAAGCCAAACTGTGAGGAAGCCATCCCGTGAGTCACTGTAGCTGTGGGGCTGTTTTGTTTTAGCTCTCCACTGCTGTTCGTGTTTTTTCTGTATTATGTTCAAAAGCTTTGGAGTGAGGAGAAAGTTTGGAAATGGAGTTAAGGACTTCTTGCTTGTTTTGAGAGCGCCCCTCTGGGTTATTGTCGTTGTGCAAGGAGCTTGAAACTCTTGGGGCGAGCTCTAGATTTAGTTTGAGAAAGCATTGTGGGATGAAATCAAATCCAGTTTAATGAGATGGAGGCAAATGCCCTGTAGAAGGCTGCTACTCCAGTAAAGACGACTATATTTATTATAAACTCATTATCACTTATACGTTTAATGCATTCCGAAATACTCTGAATTTAGAAATCCATAATTAAAACCAAATGAAGTCAATCCTAGTCAAATAGAACCACCGTTTAATTCTAAATTATCGCAACCAACCGTATCCTTTTTTTGGGATCCAAAATTAAGTTACCTGCAGCTTACGTTAATCTGACGTAGTTGACTGACACTGCAGCTATCCTTAATCAGATGTAGGAGTGTGCACAGATACCCAACAGATATAAGACCCCACAAACGCTGTAACATTTAAGTCAGGAGATGATTCCAACACAACAAGATGGGCTCAGTGAAGTGGTTAAAACCCGTATAGATTGAGTGTCCAGTGAACTGTGACAGAGTACTCACCCAGACCGTGAAGGGTGGTTTCACTCCTTTCCCTATAGCGTTTGTATCCGATCGGCTTGTATCGGCAGTCAGGATGTTGGATTCCAGTGGAGGAATGCAGCTCCCACCCGCTCTGCCCCCCGCCGTACCTCCTCCGCGGTGATTTCACACGAGTTCACAAGGCAGTCAAAAGGGTAATCCAGGCATTGTATTGAGTGCGCTACCTAATTGCGCTCTTTATGGGTACAATTAAAATGTTTGATAGCTGTTAGTTGTTTTTCTTTCCTTTTTCTTGACTAAAGATTAAAAACAAGATGCACAAACTTTGACATCAGTTCTTTCAGAATGCAAAGTCCCAGCAGATCGATTTTTGTCCAAGCAGGATAGGTGCAGTTCAGATCTTCTTGAACAATGTGTGATCTTCCAAAACAAGTAGGATCACATCAGATTACAATCAGACAGATACATCCATATGAAGCTGATCTCTTCTTTAAACTCATTAGCATTATCCTGCTTCTTCCAAGTCGAAAAACTGCACCTGCCACGGTTGATTTTGTGACATCCACTGTCTCTCTCTCTCTCTCTCTCTCTGTGTTTTTCAGTGTGTGTGTGCCAGAATGCTAAAGCTAGACTTGAGCTGCTCGTGCTGTAGTCATCACTCACTGCCAAGCTCCAAAACGGTGAGCTTCGCACAGAGGAGAGCTACACCAAGTCTTTCAGGAAAGCATCTCTTTCTTTTCAACAAGCTCTGTCCAACTGAGACCAGAGGCTCCACCCATTTCACTCTGATTGGCTGAGCCGGCAGCAGGCAGCGATGTGACAAGGAAGGAGAGATAGAGAGAGAGAGAGAGAGAGATAGTGTATTTGAGGGGAGGGAGGGTAGACCGGGCTCTGTGAGCCCTGGAGGGACAGGGTGGCTAATGAAAGCGAAAATGCTTTTCTCCCAATGCTTTAGCCAAATTTGTCTGCTACAAATTTGTTGTGACTCCTGGCAAACTGAATTCATACTGACAAAGTCTCCAGTTTCTTAAGGGAGATGTATCTTGTTCTTCATACAATAAAGCCAAAAGTAAGTTCTTGTCAGCCTAGTGCCCTGTTAGTGCCAGATATCTTGGGAATATTGAAGGAAATGCTAAAACTCGTACATCTCATTCTGATGTGGAAACAGTTTGAAGTCAGTGCAGTTGGGAAAAAAAGGAAGGAAATATTCAAAGCAACTTGAAGGGAAGTCTGCAATCTTAGCCGAAAAAAAAAAAAGCCTAACGCTGCAGTACACCGTGCAGGAGACTAGGGCTGGGACGGTATGGATTTTTTCTTACCGCGGTTGAAAAGCAAGAAATTCCCGCGGTATAGCGGTAAACCGCTTTAAATGTCTGTAGGTACTCTCGCATATAGGCCTAATAGTCAATACGAATGGAATGTTATTATGTGTCATGGAACATTGCGCTCCCCAACTCGCGAAAGGTCGGATGTGCTCCATCTTTTGATGGATTCAAGGTTTTCTAAACAAAACTTATGTAAGACACAATGTCATTAGACACAATCCATGTCATTAGAATCAACTTATGTAAGACACAATGTCATTAGACACAATCCATGTCATTAGAATCAATGTAATTAGACACAACGTGCACACATGTGCAGGCCAATGCTTTTTTTTTTTTTTTTGCGGTGATGACGGTGAGGAGCTCAGACCCGCGGTAGGCATCATGTGACCGCGGTATTGCGGTAATGCGGTAACCGCCCCAGCCCTACAGGAGACAAAACTTCTTTTTTTTTTTAAATGGATATCAATGGCGTAGAGGCTTCACTACTCTGAATAAACTGCTTTTGTGTGGAAAGAGCTTATCATTCAATGAATAGACAGCCCATCGGTTAATCTTCAACATGTTTGCTCTTAAACATTCAATTTGGATTGATCTATTTTTAGAGTTTTCACCGAGAAAAAAACGTTTTATGAGAGAAGTCAAAGACAATTGTGTGGCAGGCATGATTTCTCATTCATTTTTTTATGGTATCTGCAAACAGTAATTGACTGTCGCACAACTCTGAACAAAATTCAATGGCGGCAATGCTGTAATGTGATTGGTTTATCAAGGCACACATGATCCAAGTTTGCCGTTACGCTTTTTCCAATGGTAGAGCCACAGACTCTAGTTTCTCCCAATAATACAACCATTAAGATTCTCTAGTTGTAAAACAATAAAAAAAATATATTGTTCCTTAAAAAAAGCATAGATTTGTGGTGTTGTGAGGTAGAAACTGAAACGTTTGATAGGACACATCAATACAATAAAAAAAAAAAACACTGTGAGATTGTGAGACATAAGGTCATATTGTTACATGAAGTAACATTGTGAGATATAAAATCACATTGATAAGAATTAAGTTTACTTTGTGTCATATATACATTTAGATTGAGGCATATACTTTTAAATTATGATAAATTAAGTCTCACTTGTGAAAAATAAGGTCATTATAACCTTTCTCCCCCTTTACAGTCAGATTAATGATGTTTCGGTGCTTGGCTCATTTATGCTTTGCGGCGTACACTACATAATTACCAGTCTAGATAATTTTAACCAGTGCTGACATTATGTATGGTTGACAACTATTCTTATCCATCGCAACTGAGTGAGCTTTTCCCTGCTTCCAACTGGAACATTTTCTGCATATCATTTGTCTCCTGCCTGGGCTTGATAAAAATAATCTAGGTCTCTGTCTGTGCCGGAAGCATTGCATTTCTGTTTGCTTTATGTCACTATTGTGCAACTGCACAAGTTATCAGTCTAAGAAAATACAGCAAAGTAAAACAAAAGTGTTGAAGTAAGCTAAGGTAGTGTATTAAGAGTAAGATAGAGAAAGATGGGTTAATGCCTTTAATTTTCCTCTTGATCATAGATCATTTTCAGCATATTTGGCTGTGCTCATCAACATCAACATTTATAGATTAGATTTATTCCACAGGAACAGTTTATTTATTGCTGTGGGATGGCAAAGCCGAATTTTCAGCATCAGGCATCAGGCAAAACCAGATAGATCCAATGCTCAGAATTGCAGTGTGACACTATGATGGGCCCCATTGATTTCCATAGAATGGAAAAAAAAAAATACTATGAAAGTCAATGGGGCTCATCAACTTTCTTTTTTGTTCAGCAGAAGAAAGAAATTCATACAGGTTTGGAACAACTTGAGGGTGAGTAAATGATGACAGAATTTTCATTTTTGGGTAAACTATTCCTATAAACCTTGTGTTTCTTTCTGTTCTTTGTCAGTTCTCGTTGTGATATTATGGATGTTCTGCTCCTGTTTCTGAGTATTTTGAGCTTTGTTTAATAAATATATTGACACTGCTGCAAGTAGATTCTTTTCCTCATGTTTGTGCAACCGTTTGTGACAATCCCAAACTTTTGAACGGTAGTCTATATTTATTTATAAGGAATAAACGATACCCCCATGTCACGATCCGATACATATCATGATACTGAACTGATATTTTTGCGATACTTCAAGACAAATGGTAAAAGGTTAACAAAAAATGTACTGTTGATTAAAATGCTGAATTTGGTATTACATTGGGGTTGTAAATGAATAGGCTTGGACTTGGTGCTGATAACCCAATGCACAGGACAATAGTGACACCAGAATAAAAATTTTCATGATTCTGAAGTTGAAAATACAGAGTTATTTTAGACGATGCTTAGACTATGCTTTAGATATGCTTGCACTCTGTCACTGACTAGATATATTTAAAATAATGTAGGCTACTTTTTACTGGTAACATAAGACATTTGGCATTATCAGGACCCACAAATATACACCCATTCATTCGGGTAGTTTACATTAATGTAGTTTAATGTAGTACTGACACTAAAACTCTGTAAACTTGAATTATTTTCTCACACAGTCATTTTCATTTTGGGTGAACTACCCATGATACATATTGTTGCATTTATATTGCGATATATTGAGGCACAATATATTGTTACACCCCTAATAAAAAGCTTTGAGTGACAGTTTCAGGCACCACCATCTGACAGTCTGAACAAAGCTCTAATTACGAGATCGTTAACGTGACCGGGCCTTCAAAACAACAGTCACAATAATATTCTACACCTTAACTCCTTTCTATTTGAAGCGCAATGGTCCGTCTCAGTGCACAGGGTTATAATATCACATTAATGGCTCTGGCTTTTCATCAAATGTGATACCTGGAATAGATATTAGTCCAGTTTTCACCGCTTCAATGTCACTGCAGTGAGGCAAAGACAATTAAGGTGTATAAATATGTAAATATGGGAGGACACCTCACTAGGAGTCAGGTAATGACATTTTCAGCCCTGTTTTGGTTTATTCCCCAGTCGTCCCAAATTAGAAACCTTAATGACGACCAATAGGCCACAGATGGTCAAACTCTAGGGTACACGAGTCTCCTGATCTCCTTCTGCTTCTTGCAGCATCACTTTTACGTGCCAACAATGCATTACCTTGCCAGCTGCCGCATGCCCAAGGGGGTAATCATTACCTTGAGTAGAAGGTCAATCCATGGCAGCGTTTGCCAGTGAGATCATGGCCCAGACTGCATTTGGAGACTGGCAAACTGGACAACAAGGGTGATTCATCTTTGGGGCTGAGGGGGCAGATACTCCCTGTCGCTATTTGTCTTGTGACGTTGACATATAAAAAACACTCAGAGGGCACAATCTCTGGAGAAAAACCTGGCGGACGTCCACAGTCAGTCTGGACGAGACCTCCTGATGTCTTTTCTGTCTCTTTGTGTCTCTTTTGCATCAAGTCTTGTTTGGCTGAGCGTTACTTCACAGATTCATAGGAGATAAATGATATTTGTTGAACATTTGAGAGATGAATATGGAGTAATCTAATTGTGCTAATGTCATAACACTGATCTTTAGCATTTGCAACCTGAATGACTGCAATCAGCATATGTCAGGGCTATTGCTTTGACTCATAGGGAATAAATCTAATTCGAAATCTCTTGTTAACCCATGAACAAACTGTTGTTGTTTACAAGCGTATGAGCGTAATAATATTTTCATTATAATTTTGAATCAAATAACATTAGACTACAGAATGACATCTTTTTTGCTAGCATACAAATTTATTTGTTCTAAAAAAAGGTCAAAAAGGTTGCAGTTCATGCCAATCACATGATCTTCTGTGACTGTGACTTTGGACATATCAAATTATTAATATATTTATTTTCCAGTTTTCTGCATGCACAACATAACTGACTGAAAAAAAAAAAACCATGGGTGAGTGGAAGGGGGACAATCAATCAATCAATCAATCAATCATCTAATAGAAATAAAATTATTTCAAAACTCAAGACTTGTAGATTAAGAATTGTAGTGCAAGTGTTTGTGATGAAATAGTCAAAGCTCATATGACAAAATAAATAAATCAGACGTTGAATATTTGTCTGAATTTGAAGAATATCAAACAGTCACAAGTATGTTTAATGATACTCAAAATACAAGAACAGATACTTGTATAAAATGTAACACCCAAACATTCTTGCTTTACATTAACTTATTTACACAGTACAAATAACTTCTAGAACAGCAATTTCAAATCTTCACCTCTTGAATTTTACAACACCACTTTTTAGACAAAGGGGAACTGGAGCGCTGCTGGTGCTCGTGGAAGGGTTAAATGTTCATAAAAAAAGAATTGGAAAAAAATCCAGGTCCAGGCACCCAGTAGGATGCAACAGTTAAAAAGCCTTTATTATTTTAAAGGGCTAAAACACCTATGCTTTAGTAGGTGATTTAATGCTTTAGCCCTTTAAAATAATAAAGGCTTTTTAACTTTTGCATCCTACTGAGTGCCTGGACCTGGATTTTTTTCCCAATTCTTTTTTATGACCTCATAGTTTCGTGTGTGTGCTGTCTCAGCACAATCTTATGCAGCGCTTTTTGTTTTTCTCCAGCTAATTTGGTTAGGTGCAACACCTTGTACATGAGGGGAGGAAAGTCCCTCATTTTGTCAAACATCTGGCCTGTATTACTGCTTAGGCATGGCTGGAAAGACACCTACCAGTAGATCAATTACCCGCGTTACAGATTATGGTGTCTGTAGTAGAACATCTCTTAGCAGGAATGTATTATAAGGAAGATGTTTCATGGAACATACAGTAGTTTAAAGGCTTAAGCATGGCTGTTAGCTTAAGAATAAGAGCCACTGAGCATAATATAATATCTTTTTATGTGTATGTATGTACTAATGATTTTCATATATGAGAATTATGTAGAGATTGCTAAATCTAACCAAATCCGTGGTCTTTAATTTTCCAGCAGTACTTGTACATAATCTTCCATCGAGTGCTATTTTTCAGAACCATTGTCTGTCCTCTATTAAAGTGCAGTCATACTGTTTGAAGATCATTTTATGAGCTGTTTAACTCAGTGGGAAACACTTTGCAGCCGTAATTGAGAAATGGCTAGCACAAGTTTATGAAGTTCTAATTGCTTGGCTAAAAACCCTTTCCAGTTTCTTCCTTTGTGAACTTTTTAAAGAAATTTGAGAATGTTTGATAGCATGTACGTGCCTCGACAACCTATAAGAAGCTTGTATTTGACATTTTAAAAGAATCTGCATAGATGTGGACATGGTGTGCTGTTGTACATTGTGATGTAGAGTATGATTTGTTTTTAGAAAAGAAGCTTATTTCTAATCCCTGCTTCACACCATTTTTAAAATGCAAGGACATTTTATTAAGCAAAAGAACAATATGCTGGATATCCTAAGGTTGCAAATCCCTGAGTGATAATTTGTCATGTCAAATATAGTCTGCTGTTAAGCCTTACAGAAAACATGTGGAAATATTGTTTTCTAAATCTAACAACTGGCTTGCATGAAGTTGCCATGGCTATCAAGTATGGAAGTCATTTTCTGCCAAATTTAAATAAATAAATTAAATGATTAAAATGAAAATTAAAACCAGATTAACGATTTCATTACAGAAAACAGTACGCAAAATATGTGACAAAATTGAGAATGAAATTAAATGATTTCATTTTCACAGCATTATCCCTGTCAAATTGAAAAATAAAATGCAATTGGTGATTTCACATTTCATTTTCACTACAGTCTCGAGGCAAGACTGCCAATATTAAAATGAAAAGCCAAACGTGAAAAAGAAACTACAAATACAGTTTTTACAATGCTCTTTAGTAACGCTCACGCAATAATAGTGACACAATTCAAATACAAATGTAAATTTTCGTTTTCATTTTAATTCCTCTTTTATTTCACAGTTTTCATTTTCGTTTTCATTTTCAAAGACAACCTGCATGCAAATTCTATGTTAATGAGTGGGTGTGGCTTATTCTAGTAACGGCGCTGAGACACGCCTTCTGTAAAGCTAAGTTGTCGATGTCCGTGTGCATGAGTTGAATGTGTGAAACGAAATTATTTAAATAATATAGTAATCGAGACAACGAGATATGGCGAAATCTGTTAGTGAGCTTTTGCGGGAAGCTGCCGCAGCATTAGAACATGGAAACAACCAGCCTGACCATGTTAGTTATGATGTTAGACTCAGACTAGACCATAATCGACGATGAGGTTCATTCATGTATTAGGCTGTTTTGGAAATTCAACTATTTGGGTGTACAAAGGTCTTAGTAACACAATTTCTACAACAATTATAGCCAGACATTAATACCCACTAGCTTTAACCGAGAACCTCGGACAATGTTTCATATTCGCGTCGTGCCTAACAACGCCCTTCAGCCGTGACTTATTCAGATACAGCACTAGCCTGTATCTGTCCGCTGTTTAACTGTTAGGCTACGTATCTTTTGGTTATTTTAAGTTTGTGTACAAAAATAATCACAATGCTGATTTGCATTTCCAGTAACAACTTCTGGATGAGACCGAGAAAGCGAGTGTACCTGCATTTACAGTAGGCTAGATATAGCATTTTCCTTCAGGTCAGTCCTATATTCATAATAAAAAATCCGTTTGAATACCCGGTGTGATATTAGGTTAAGTTAATAGGGGTTGTCCGTGCCTATAGTCATGTCAGTTGCGTCTTTCTTCTCCGTGATCACAAGTTTGAGTAATTTCAAAAGTCTTTACTGACTGACTGACTCACTCATTAAGACAGTCTTTGTCTCCATCTAATGGAGAAATAATGTAACTTCTTCTGTTGCAAATGGTCGGACTATTTTTTTTTCTCCAGCGGAAGGAATTGGCTTTTAGTGATTCATTTTACTTCATGAAAGTTGCATATATACATATGTTTCAGGATTAATATTTGTATTGCGTGGTAACCGTTTTATAAAAGCAATAAGGTAGGCTACTCTAGGCTAGTGCTGTATCTGAATAAGTCACGGCTGAAGGGCGTTGTTAGGCACGACGCGAATGAAACATTGGCCGAGGTTCTCGGTTAAAGCCAGTGGGTATTAATGTCTGGCTATAATTGTTGTAGAAATTGTGTTACTAAGACTTCTGTACACCCAAATAGTTGAATTTCCAAAACAGCCTAATACATGAATGAACCTCATCGTCGATTATGGTCTAGCCTGAGTCTAACATCATAACTAACATGGTCAGGCTGGTTGTTTCCATGTTCTAATGCTGCAGCAGCTTCCCGCAAAAGCTCACTAACAGATTTCGCCATATCTCGTCGTCTCGATTACAATATAATCACATTTAAATAATTTTGTTTCACACATTAAACTCATGCGGGACGTCAATGACTTAGCTTTACAGAAGGCGTGTCTCAGCGCCGTTACTAGAATAAGCCACACCCACTCATTAACATAGAATTTGCATGCAGGTTGTCTTTGAAAATGAAAACGAAAATGAAAACTGTGAAATAAAAGAGGAATTAAAATGAAAACGAAAATTTACATTTGTATTTGAATTGTGTCACTATTATTGCGTGAGCATTACTAAAGAGCATTGTAAAAACTGCATTTGTAGTTTCTTTTTCACATTTGGCTTTTCATTTTAATATTGGCAGTCTTGCCTCGAGACTGTTAGTGAAAATGAAATGTGAAATCACCAATTGCATTTTATTTTTCAATTTGACAGGGATAATGCTGTGAAAATGAAATCATTTAATTTTGTCACATATTTTGCGTACTGTTTTCTGTAATGAAATCGTTAATCTGGTTTTAATTTTCATTTTAATCATTTAATTTATTTATTTAAATTTGGCAGAAAATTCCCTCCATAATCAAGGGCCAACACGAATGCAAAAAATGCAGAACACAGAAGATGCCAATGCATAACATAGATTCCTCGTGTCACAAAGAGGTTCTTATCTTTTAAAGGCTTAATTCATGGTATCATGTTCTAGTAAAACATTGTGTTTTTCATGTTCCTGAACTCTAGTGTCTCAAGAACATTCTCAGTGGTATATTCCTTTCACCACAGAGCATGATTTTTTACAGTATCTTTTCTGTCATTATCATAAACCACAGCACATGCAGTTCAAGATTTGCTTTTCAGTGTGCTCTATCAAGCAACTAGCATTTTGAAAAGGTGTCACTTTTTAAAAATATGTCTTGGTTGCTAATTCCTTGAGCAGTTTAGGAATATTTTAGAGTGGCTTGCTCAGATTCAATTTTCGTTGGATTGCATATGATGCTCATTTGAAGGCCATTATATGTTTTGTGTTATGTTGATACCTAAAATGTATGTAGTTGCCATAACAGACCCATGTCTATTCAGAGTAACAGTCCAGACAATTTTTTGTCTTTTTGTCTGTTTATTTATTTTTATTTAAAGATGGGACTGTACTTCAACTAATGGAGGCATTCCAGTCATCTGTGTACACATTTGCCTACCAGTATTGCCGCCAATGCCAGTAAAGGGCCAATAATTTGTGTCATTTCTAGTTAGATTCCTCAAAACATGCTTATAGGTGCTCCAATTTCTCAGCTAAAATTTGAATCTAGCATCACTTATCCATTTAGAGAGAGCATTTACCACGGGATATATAATAATATAATAATAATAGTAATTGTATTATCACTATTTATTATTATTTATATAAATATGTATATATAATTATATATAAAATTATGTATATATATATTATATTGTATTATATTATATTATATTTAATTTTAATTGAAATTGAGTGATATTCTCTTTTTACATGTTATTTTTAATAATAATAATATTGTTATTATCATCAGCATCTCGAATAATCATATAATCTGCCTTTTTAGAATGTAATAATGATGGCAACAAAGACACATCCTCAGCAGAATAATGTGATTATGCCATTTTGACAGTTCTCTATTCCAGTTGCCTTTATATATGTGTAAACCACAAGCAGTAATAGCTTAGCGAGTGTTGCAGAAAGAACCCTAAAAGAGAGCAGGATATCACAGCAATGGGACCACAAGTGTGTCGATACCCCTCTCTCCCCCGAACGCCCTCAAAGTTCAATTATTGAGCAGGTCAAAGCTGAAATGAGTACTGTGCCCTTTCATCACAAAAGTGCTTCACACTTTGCTAAAGCCTTGCTTCAGTGCTGGTATAAGCTCAAGATTACACAGGGAGATCATTCTTTGGGCAGACTGCCCTGCTTCTTTTTTCCTCTCTTTCTTCCTTTCTTCCTTCTTTCAGAGCTTGCAGCTGCTGTTGGCTTCAGTTCTGCTCTTCTTTCCTCAGTGGTCAGTGAACTATAAAACTTACTCTCACATTCTCTACTGATGCTCATTTTTTGCATTTATCTTCAGCTTACGATACAGAAAGAAGAACCGTATCCATTTCAACCAATAAAAAAAAAAAGTATATAATAAAATAATATATAATTATTATTTAAATTGCTCTTCAATGAATGTCCTGTTACTGTTTTATATATTTTTAAACATAGTTTGACAGTTTACTGTAAAAGTATCTGATGTTGACACTGTATAGATATTTCTACTTTTCCTCAATAGGGAGGTTTATACCGAGGCATATTTATTTTTTCTTTACATTCATGACTTTATCTATAAACTCATTTTTACTGTTTTATGTTTTAGCTAATTAATGTGTAGGCTAATGTAAATCAGAGTATAAATGATAAAAATATGCAACAAATAGGCAACACATGTTTCCTATAAACTACCATGAAAATGGTAAATTATATAGGCTATAGAATGGCGTTAAATTAAAAAAAAAAAAACAGAAGAAAAAAGAGAGCGTAAGTATTTTTACTAAGATAAAACAACAAACTCGAGGATATGAGGGCAATTAAATGGATAAAGTAGAAATAATGTCAAACAATAGTCAGTTTTAAAAGTGTTACAGGACTATGTAGCTCTTGCTAATTTTTATCCACTGCAACAAGAAAAATCGTTATTGATGGCTTGAGTTGGAGAAGCCCAATAACGGGCTCCGTTGCTGCGGTGTTCCGCCTCTCTCGCTGTCATCACTAAGCCGAGTCGTGTTATGATGACAACAAGAATATTTAGCCGTTGGATGGAGAATATCTGAATATTAAATCCTGCCTCTATCGTGTATTTTCACGCAAACATCTAGATTAGTGTGTTGCTAACGCATTCCCCGGTCCTCCTCCTCCTCCTCCAGCTCCCAGTGTGCAGCTGACCGACTGCCGCAGCCTGACAACCGCTACACAGTCTCCGGCAAGATGCTACTACCACACTCCGGTCTGCTTATCGGCGTTCTCTGGACTGTCATCTTCAATTCCGCTGGGGTGAAATGTCTGAACGGCGAAGAAGATCAGTCTCAAGACATGGAGTGCAAAATGAAAAGCGTTACGGTATCCGCTTTGCCGTTTTTGCGAGAGAACGACCTGAGCATCATGCACAGCCCGTCGGCCTCCGAGCCCAAGCTGTTATTCTCCGTCAGGAACGATTTTCCGGGCGAAATAGTCGTTGTTGACGACTTGGAAAATACCGAGCTCCCGTACTTTGTATTGGGTGAGTGCTGTTATTTATAATCAATTTAACTTTTTGTTGAAGATATATACTTGAACTTGATTGTGATAAACTATTGTGATTTTAAATTGAAATAGCCTGTCAGATGCAGGCCTAGTGCAGAAACTCAAATATATCAGTTCTATTATGTTTTTCGTCCGGATTAATACGCGGTAACCTGCAGATATGTGTCATTTGCGCAATAGGAAGCATGGTGTTCGTTAGGCAGGGTGAGACATGCAAACAGTTGTTATAATTATGAACATGCGTGACATATACAGCTGTTATCCTATAGAGACTAAGTGGTCACTGGGCTACATTCTTGTGAGAAAACATTCTTGTGTAAACTTGTGTGAAGTTTGTGCCATGTATAGCTTCACCTGTTGTGAACTCTAAAAAAAACAAAAACAGAAAACAAGCAAAAAAGCAAACAACAACAGCAAAAACAAATTATGCTTTTATTCATTTCCATAGATAGATAGATAGATAGATAGATAGATAGTTTGTGTTTGTTTCTAAGTTTGTCTCAAATTTATTTTACACAAATGTGTCAAGCAGTCTCATCCTCCAGTGTTATATTAATGTTTACAACTACATTGAAGAACAGGGAGTGTTGTAACACATTTTGTTTCAACATCTGTAACTCAGTGCCTTTGATATAATATAAACCATGTTGAAGAACTTTGATATTCCATAATTGTCTGCTGTAAACCAGAAGAAATAGTAGTTTAAATATGCAACATTCTGTAACACTAAACCGTGTGCCTTCGTGTCAAAGTGTGCAGTTGTTATTTGCACGAGTTGGCAGGGACATTGAACTGAGTTTGATTACCACAATTAATTATTGCACATTTTGAATTGTTTTTGTGCACAAATTTTTTTGTGGTAATTAGATGTACTTGTTCAAAGCAATCATTATGCCATCCCCATGCCTTTAAACATGTTAATTAAAAAAAGTTTAACATTTACATGTGATTTTTAATTTAAAAGAGCAACTAAATAGACATACATAATGTTTTTGTTTGTTTGTTTGTTTCTCTCTGTGTGTGTGTGTGTGTGTGTGTGCAGGGCTGGACTGGGACAAAAAATCGGCCCGGGCATTTTGGCCCAGACCGGCCCACTATATAATCAAAAACACCACCCATCTTTGCACGCCCTTAATTATATGCATACCAACTCCTATTCATTAAAACCACTAATGCCATGTAATGAGTGAGTATAGGAACAAGTGATAGTTAACAGATGAAATAAGTAAAAATGTGACATTTATTAATACGGTCCAACTATACTACACAGTGTTGAATGCTAAAACAAGCTGTAATCTGCATTGGCATAGCAATACAAGTGTTTCTTACAGGATTTTTGGTAAAACTGTGATGGGTGGACCTCGGTCCTTCTAGGGGGGTTCGGGGGCATGCCCCCCCGTGAGAAAATTTTGTGCATTTTAATGTTAAATTCATCAATCTGGTGCACTTTGAAAGTTCAAAATTAAAAGCTCCAAACCATATCCAGTGTGCAAATTAAACAAAGAAAAATTCAAACCTCTTTTAGTTACAGTGTCTATTTACATTACACCTACTACATAATAATAGTTATAATATTAATCCAATGACAGTAATTTTTTCTTTTTCCATTCGTATTTTTTCGGCCCCACCCATTTCTTTCTCTTCTTTCCGCCATTCTTACCGTCTGTCTCTCTGTTGTATTCACACAAACCCAAACCGAACCAAAAGTAAACTCCTTTGATCGGCGCCCGCGCCTTTGAGCCAATCGGATGTCAGGAAAAACGAGGATCAGTCCAAGTTGGGAGGGGCCGCTCATATCCCCCCTCAAAATTGGAAGTATTGGTTTGGCCCGGTCTGAAACACACACACACAGACACACAGCGTTCCGCTGCAGCTGAGCGGCCGGCCAGGCCGGTACGGTAGCTAATCATTTGAAAAAAATGTTTTGCCCACCGGCCAGTTCGGCCTGAAATGGACCGGCCTTTCGGGATTGTTCCCGGTATTCCCGATTGCCAATCCGCCCCTGTGTGTGTGTCAAATGGGGTATATAAACAGCCCCATTTTGTGAAGTTTTTGTGGGTCCAGAAGTACACTGGAAAGTGTTACAACCATGTCTGGTCAGCCTTTTTTTTGGAGAAAGAAATGAATGTCCATCCATCCATACACTGTAAAAACTGTATCTGTCTGTCTGTCTGTCTGTCTGTCTGTCTGTCTATATGGTCACACTTTAGGTTCCAATTCTCACTATTAACTATGAATTTTGCCTCAGTAAACTCCTAATTACTGCTTGTTAATAGTTAGCAAGGTAGTTGTTAAGTTAGAATATGGTCATGCAGAATTAGCCATTAATATGTGTTTTATGAATAGGACCCTAAACTAAAGTGTGTATATATATATATATATATATATATATATATATATATATATATATATATATATATATATATACTAAACTGCATATATATTCTTGATCTTCCCAATTCTTTTGATGTATTTAAAGACAAAAAAAAAAAAAAAAAAAAAAATCAAACTTTTGTTTGCTTTAACTGTAATTTAAAGAACTACTGTGTGGGGGAAATACTGTGTGTTCATCATTTATCACAAGCAGCTTCACTGGCCGCTGTCCATGGTGCTGAACACTATATGCACGTCTGCCGCTCACTCTGACAGTTGTATAAGTCATTTCTAGGCAATCAGATATAGTGTGAAATGTCTGTGGCTGTCATAGAGTAGTTCTGACATTTGTGCTGGGGTTGACTGTTTATATGGCACTGCCATAGCATTGTCAAATATGTCATGTTGTTTCTCACTTTAGGGATGTCTGGAAAAAATATTAGACAGGAAGTAAACATGGGGAAATGGCAAATCTTTTTTTTAAAAGAAAAAAAATTATATTTAGCTCAATAGTGACTTTAAAGGTAAAGGTGTGGGACATTGACATTGCCTCCTAAGTTTTATTGATTGCTACGCCATTGCATTTATTTGTGTATATAAAGAATATACATAAATGATAGACACATATTCTAATTTCAATATTTATTGTACTTTATAAAAAAATAATTTGTGATGTAATTTATGCTTACATACTCTTGCAAACTTATGAAAGGTTACACCTGGGAATAGCACAGTTTGATCTGCATACAGTGATATTTGAATGCATGAGGACCTGCATATTTATAACTAGAAATCCTTAGAGTCTAAAAAATGGTGTCAGCATGCAGAGGTAACCAGATTTCAGGTTGTTAACAATGTTTAGATGCGACTGCATTTTTCATAGCACAAAGTTCTCAGTAGTCAGGATTTTAATACTTAGCCTACAGAATTAAAATAAGCTCAGCGCTTTAGAGTGCATAAAACACTCAAAAATAGCATGCGCCGCCTCTGCAGAAACCTGCTGGTCTTTATATAGGCCAAAATAGAATTTTCTAGGTTTTTGGAAACTGGGAAACTTTTTTTAAAAAATCTTTATCATAACTTTTTTTTGTGAATGTATTGGATTTAATGTTTGAAACCAGTCTCAAGATTTTTTTTTATTTTTTTATCTTAATCTGTTCACCTATAGACTAGGGCTGGGACGGTATGGATTTTTTCTTACTGCGGTTGAAAAGCAAGAAATTCCCGCGGTATAGCGGTAAACCGCTTTAAATCAACCCCCCCAAATCTGTACATCTCACAGCACCCGCACCCAGTTCTTGCGTCTAAATTAGTTGCTTAAATAAACTAAATAATCCTACAATAGTAGACATAAGCCCTTTAAATACAAATAAATAGCCATGTTTTATAAAAATGTTCACAAAACTAAATGAAAATGTTGTATGTAAGATAACGTTAATTAAGTTGTAGGTTACGTTTCTAATGTCACAGGTAGCCTAATAATCTCAAGGTTTACTGCTTACACAATTCTTTTGTAGTTTGGTGTACTAAAGTGTTGTTCTAAAATAAACATTCACGAGTGTACCTTATTACTTCTTCTCACTGCTGATTCCTGATGGTTTAGAGGACGAGTCGCCCGCTGTCGTTTCAAAGAATAGTATACGGCGAGCGCGTCAAGCATAACGCCGGTTTCACACTGCACGCATTAGCAGAGCGTAAGCAGCGCAGGAGCAGTGCATATGGTGAGCAGGAGCAGGACACGAGCGTTTTGCTTTCACACTAGCAGCGTTTGTCACGCGCGGTGTATAGACAGAGTAGGCTACTCTATAATCAGGGTAAGTTGGCATTGCTTTATTTCGTTTTCAAATACATTTAAGAGAAAAGACTTGTCAAGAAGCTTATTTTATTAATCATTTCATTTATATAACTTTTGGTTCGTCTTTGTTTTTATTGTTCGGGCAACAAGTTTGTTTTTGGACATTTGTTTTCTTTTTAAATTGATGTTGGTCATTTGATTGACTGTTTAAAACACAATATATCATCAATGCGCTTTTTGGGTAAAACTGCGGTGTATTTTGGCCATGATCAATGTATTGTCACTTTAATTCAGCGTAAGCGGCGCAGCAAAAAATAGACCAGGCGCTCTAGATTCCGGGAGATTTTAAAGGTGCCCTAGAATGGATTATTTTATTATTTTATAATGTTTCCTGGGGGTGCCCTTATAATGTTAGTATGTTTTTTAGATCAAAATTTGTTATAATTTAGAAATAAAAGGCATATTTCCTAGCCTGATTTCATCCTTTGATCTGAACACTCTGTTTGAAGGGGCGTGTCTGCTGTGAGACTTCAGTGTTGTTGCCCACTGCTGTGATTGGCTGACATGCTTGCATATGAAATATCTGGCATTACATGTAGAGCTATCTGGAAAACTTTTACTATTACAGCTTTTATACGCAGTTTCTGCGAGAAACGACGTGAAGTTGAGCGTTTAGTAACTGGCTTGATTTACTGATGCATAAACAGTATTGAACGACTTTGAGAGAAAGATTATCTGTCTGAACTTGAACAATTACACATCAGAAATTCACATAACTCATGGTTCTCCAGAGGCTCGGATGAAGGAACTAAAAAAATACTTTTGTGTTCATTTGTACATCCAAACACTGAGCAACTGCCATGCTTCGTTCGCTCGTTTGCAAGCCATGATGTCTCTCGAGGAAAAAACAATATCGCGCTGGATCTAGATAACACAGTGTAAATTATCGTTAATAAAATCACTACTTACCGCTTGCGGGAATATAACGTTAGTTGAAATTGCCCCCTTCGTCAGTATGAGACGCTGAGAGAAGCCTGGCTGCTTGATATTGTTCCAGGTTAGAAAAACAGTCCGTGGTGAAATGGGCAGAGCAACTAACAACTTTGAATTAAACTGTAGCGGTATCCGATTATAGATAGATAGATAGATTATAGATAGATCTGCCATTTTCCCTATAATCCTCCTCCTGCTTGTTTTTTCTTCACCTGCAGAACTTCCGATGATTCGGCTGCGCAGTTCCGTCTGGCATTGAGCATGGGCTGGCATATGCAAATTTTTGGAGGCGTACATATCAATGATCCCGACTGTTGCGTCACAGTCGGTGTTATGTGGAGATTCGCCTGTTTTTCAGGGGTGTTTTTCAAAAATGAGATTTAAATAAGAAAGAGAAAACTATGGTGTTTGAGACTCACTGTATGTCATGTCCATGTACTAAACTCTTGTTATTTAACTATGCCAAGATAAATTCAATTTCACATTCTAGGGCACCTTTAACTAATTTGCGGGCATCATGGAGCCGCTATTAATATGCGGGAGACTCCCGGAACTTCTGGGAGACTTGGGATGTCTGTAGGTACTCTCGCATATAGGCCTAATAGTCAATACGAATGGAATGTTATTATGTGTCATGGAACATTGCGCTCCCCATCTCGCGAAAGGTCGGATGTGCTCCATCTTTTGATGGATTCAAGGTTTTCTAAACAAAACTTATGTAAGACACAATGTCATTAGACACAATCCATGTCATTAGAATCAATGTAATTAGACACAACGTGCACACATGCAGGCCAATGCTTTTTTTTTTTTTTTTTTGCGGTGATGACGGTGACGAGCTCAGACCCGCGGTAGGCATCATGTGACCGCGGTATTGCGGTAATGCGGTAACCGCCCCAGCCCTACTATAGACTTACCAAACTCAATATTCATTGTGGATGAGGGTCCCAGAATACATACAGTAGAAATAGGAATGAAGAAGAAATATGCAGTGAAGTAAGCCATTTTTAGTTTCTGGTCTGGCATGAGATTGGGGTGTGACTATTTGTTTTTGTCCAATAGGTGACATGGGAAACCTGTTTGCAAATATATTCTTTCTGGCATCCTTTTTGCTTTAGTAATTCACATTGGACTAAGTGCTTTTTCATTTCTTTCAGACAGACTATACCTTGCCTTACTTCATAAATCTCACTCTTGCTAGATAGTCTCCTCTGTTCCTTCAGCCTCTACCTCCTCCAAAGGCTCGTTGTTTGCATAAGATTGATTGGAATGATCATGGGGAGTAATTTCAAGTCAGTGTTATAAATGTTGCCTAAGGTGTTTGAACGTCCCTCCCTTCGCTCTGTGGTCTTGTTTCCTGATTATAAATGCAGTCTTTACAGAGCCGCCACTAGTCTTTGAACAAGCTATTTTTAATTGGATACATTAGGGTAATTGGTACGGTCTACAAATGCATTCACAAACACACGCACACACACACTTTCACTTGCTCTTGCACACACTCATTTACTTAGCTCTCTAAACGAGGATACACCAAAGACCTCTTTTGCTTTTAATAACTTCAAGGGGCAGACTATGGCAATGGGATTCCCTAAAGGAAAAGTCTAGAATTAAAGTTTTAGTTTTGAACTCGGTTCCACATTTAATTGATTTTTGGCTAAGAGTCACACATAGAAGAGGCGTTGTTGAAAAGGTTTTCATTCAGACGAATGCAGACAATGCTGACAACACTAAAATGAAACAGAAGCCAGCTAAAGCAAATAAATAAATAAACATTTTTCCTAGATAGGATTTCAAATTTCATCATTAGGTTTTAAAACACGTGGAGGTTTTAAAACACATATTGCCTCCACGTGTTTTAAAACCTAATGATGAAATTTGAAATCCTATCTGAAAAATGTTTATTTATTTATTTGCTTTAGTTGGCTTCTGTTTCATTGTAGTGTTGGCTATAGCATATTATTGATTTGAAAAGAATGGAGCCCTGAAGCTGATTCATGATAAACCACAACATGTTTAGTAAACATATTGCAGCATCTTCATCCTTATTTTAGTCATCACTGTTTTTTGCGATGGCCTATGTTGTCTTCACTACTGTTGTTTTCACAGGAATTGTGAAGCACAGTTTTTTTTTATCTTGTTAGTTTGTGATGTCATGAGTTATGATGTCACTGCTGGAATTTTAAATGTTTTTACAAAAGCTCACCAAGGCTGCATTTATGTGGTGAAAAAATACAGTAAAATAGTAATATTGTGAAATATTAGTTCAATTTTTTTAAAAATATGTTTTTTATTTTAATATATTTTTAAAATGCAATTTATTCCTGTGATGCAAAGCTGAATTTTCTGCATCATCATTCAGAAATCATTCTGATATGCTGATTTGCTGCTCAAGAAACATTTTCTTATTATCAATGTTATGTTATTATCAATGTTAAAAACAGTTGTGCTCCTAATATTTTTGTGGAAATCTTCAAAAAGTTCAAAAGAACAGCATTTGTTTTAAAAAGTAATTTTTGATTACCAAATTGATGCATGCTTGCTGAATAAAAGCATTCATTTCTTTTTTTTCTTCTTTTTTGTTAATGTATTGCCTCTTAACTTTTGAGCTGTATTATTATTATAATTTATAAAGAAAATAGGAGATTATAATTGAATATGTTGTCTGACCTTTCCTATAGGGGTGTACTGAAGTAAAGCAAATACAATAAGATAAAAATGATCCATGTTTCGACTCTCTCTCTCAGTTAAATCCAGGATTTAGAGGTGAGATTTACTGTGTGTTTGTGAGGAAGGTTCTGCGAGACGGCACAGGAAGATTGTGTGGCAATGAATGGTTTCCATAGCAACAAGAGCTGGCGCTTAAAGGATACCTTGAAGAGTGGTGACATTCTGCTTCCACCTCAGGAGAGAAACAGCAATTCTACCCAACTACATCTGAAAAGAATCAAATGTAAATTATCTTTTAGTTTATAATCGCAAGCATTGGCTTCGAGTCCCATCTCTGTCACAATCGATGTATGTTAATTTTGTGTTTCTAACAAACAGCTCCATGGTGTTTGCATAGTGCGATTATAGTTGTCTTAGGAAATGCCTTTGTTATGACTAAATCATAACAATTGGAAAAATGTAGCATGTAAGTACAGACATTGAAGTAGAAACATTTTAAGACAAGCAAATGGATGATGTCCGATTTTGCTTTCCGTCACAGTTTACACTGCTGTTTAATTTTCAATGTCTTTAGCCTTTGAGTCCCTTCAGTTTCCCTCAACAACAGAAACTACATTCTCGGATTATGTGGAACAACACACAGCTTTCAGGAGAAAATAGTCCATGATGACTTTGAACAACATCCCTTTAAAGAATAAAATCCAGGAGATACGGTGAAGAATTTTGATCAGTCACTCCCTGAATCATCCCAAGGATGACACTGTTTCGAGTGTCTGCATATGAGAACGCAAAGCAAACCTTGAGGTATTCGCAGAGGAATTGAAGATATTTATGCACACTCACGTGTTGTCAGCAGGGCCATGCACAGGACAAGCAAACAAAGAGTGAGCTTGGCTTCTGCAAACTTTATTTTGAAGGAAAGTGCAGTTGCATTAACAGGCTGCTGGTATAATGTATGACACGCCACGTGTTGCTACCTGTAGTTCTTTGAGCAAACAGGGAAAAAAAAGACATCATGAATCCTCAAAAAAAAACAAAAAAAAAAACATTTAATGACAGATAATGAATGGTTTAACTGGTCTTCAGACTCTTTTGGACTCTTTTGTTATACGATTATGCATTTTAATTACTGTTTATGGCTGTGACATTTACTTATATTTAACTTTTATTGTTCATAATGGCTTGTTCAGCACCTGGGGCTACAATTATTATTATTCTGCACAGGTTTTACTATCACTTCAGTAGTTTTAGCAGGTAAATAGATGCAGCATTTTAGCAGTTATGTGCAGTTATAGCTGGAGGCTAGCTAATGAATTGAAACCCTCAAGCAATGCAAATATAGCTACATGCATGCTTGTTTGCATATAAAATTGAGCACATAGTCAATTAAATTGCCCACATTGGTAGTTATAATTCTAGAAACATTCTACTTTCTAACATGTTGTTTTATGGTTTGTCTTTTAAGTTCTAAGGCATTCTATAGAGGCTGGCAGCAGCGCTGCAACATGACGCAGTCAGTGAGAATGCATTCACTTCACTACAACTCTGACACATTTGACATTATTATATGAAAAAGTTCTTCTACAGCTTTTTCAAGGGGATTTTCATTGTCAGTCTCCTTTGTTCACTTAAAATAAAATGAGGTGCCTAGGTGAATCTTGATGGACTCTCTTTGTTAAGAAGTTCAATGTCAAAGCCCTTGTGTTTCTAAAATCTCTAGCAGATCCAGCATAACTTCTGTTAGCCAACCATATCAGTTTTAAGAAAGAGTGTCTGAAATGACTAGCAAATGAATTCCCTGTCTAGCCAGGGTCAGGAGATTGTTTGATCTGTGTACAATCCTCCATTTCTTATTTGATACTGATATTAAAATTCTGTGGGGGAAAAAAAAACATTATGTGAATAGTTTATGCAAAAAGCATGGGGATTTACAGGGATGTATCATAGTTGATATTATCAATTATTTAAGTCGTTTTGTTGTAGTTGGTTAGTCGTGTTTTGTGTGAAGTTACGTTTAGAGTGATCAATTTTTCTCTGGTGAACTTGGACACTATAAAATTCAGTCCATTTCTCTTCATACAAATGTGTATACAGAAGCTCAGATTGATCTGCACTAACTACTTAGAGGGAATAAGTTATGTTCAATGACTGAATCAGAGTCAAGTCCTAATTCCCCTATATACCTTGTGCTATTTTATGTTTTTAAAATAATTTTTAGCTATATTAAATCATTAAAAGCATGTTTCACCCCAAAAATGGATAATTCTATAAAAAAAAAAAAAAAAAAAAAAAAACAACAACAACAACCTTACTTTGTAAATTATGACATAACTTTAATTTTTGGTGAGTAAGATATTTTTTGAAAGAAATCTCTTATGCCAAAGCTGCATTTCAGTATTTGATCAGAAATACAGTAAAAACAGTAATATTGTGAAATAGTATTATAATTTAAAATGATTGTCTTCTAATTTATATATGTGTGTATATATATATATATATATATATATATATATATATATATATATATATTTGCTGTTTTTTATATTTAAATCTGTAATATAAATCTTTTGTAATATTATAAATGTCTTTTTAAAAACTGTCACTTTTGATTAATTTAATGCGTCATTGATGAAAAAGTTTTAATTTCTTTAAAAAATAATGGGAGTGTAGATATTTTTGACAATAGATTAGCATTTGTTTTACAGTTACATTTTACAGTGGATGATAAAGATATGGTCATTTATGATGACCATTAGAAGTAGAGTCCCCCGTTTTTTTATCTGTGTTTCTGGCTTAATTCATAGCCTGAACTGCATACCATCTTACCAGCTTCATTGTCCATGCTTTAGCCTACTTGTGGCACTTTAGAACAATGAAGAACCCTATAAAACATCTAACAGCAGAGCCAACTATCTGTTCTGCTTGTATTGATCTCTAATGTCAGGGCTGGATATGAAGTGTAAAATGTACCGAGTGTGTAAGAAAAGGAGAGTGACCCACACAGGGATCTCTAATGGACACTTCCCACCTCCACTCACTGGGTACTTGAGCTGAGTGTGTTTTTTCCCTTGCTTTTACGAGCCACAGTTCATCATCTTCTCAATTTGCCACAATCTTCACTTGTCGACCTTGACATCCTCCCCTTATTCACACAACTTTGAAGAATCCATGAATGCCTTTCAAGTCAAAAACGATGCAAACTTTCAAGGAGATAATCAAGAAGAATGGGCTGCTTATGTTAGCTCGTTTGCATAAACTTGGACTAAAAGCTTACTAATGAACAGTCTCTCTTATTTTCCTCAAATAAGAGAGTGAGACTTCATGATAAATGAAGCTTGAAATTCTAAAGATTAGAGGGTTTTGTTCTTGACATTGTGTTTTTTTCCACAGTGAATCTGTGATGTGTATTAGGCTAAGTGAAACCCAAACTCGGATGCCGACTGATAAGATTTTGTATTTTGGAGTGTTTCTGAAGACTCCTGAAGTGGTATTAGAATAAAGAAAGATGATAATCAATCTGTCTGTCTGTCTATCTATCTATCTATCTATTTATCTATCTATCTATCTATCTATCTATCTATCTATCTATCTATCTATCTATCTATCTATCTATCTATCTATCTATCTATCTATCTATCTATCTATCTATCTATCAGGGCTCGCAAAATCGCCTGACGTCCCGGGGCTATTGTGTTTTCCAGTCGGGCTACCAAAATGCATAACCGGCCTGCCCGACGGGCTAACTGAAATAGTGTTCGTGTCAGTCTTGTTATAATCAGATTCAGCGCGTTCTTCATCTTCAATCCGCAGCGGCGCCAAGCAGAGCGCACGTCAGAAAGAGAGGACAGGGTGTGTGTGTGTGTGTTCATCTGAGATCATTGGTCCGTCACTGCTCGTCAATATCACAATATTTGAGATGACCAATCAAATCAAAGTAGGCGGGATTTATGTTCACAGAAGCTGCTGAGTGCGAATTTCATAGACATAATAAATACATAGACACCCTATTGGCCGCTTTGGAACGTTGCTGCGATACGTCAACGCGTCCGCCATTTTGTGGAGGGCAAGACTGCGCTGTAATCAAATGCAAGTAAACAGGCGAGCTGCGGTTTTTCTGTATAAAAAACAAAAAAAAATTACATTTATCAACCGATTTCGGTGGTTTGTATGTGGTGTACAAAAAAGTTAAAATCTCGATAGTTAGACTTATAAAAAAAATTTTTTTTAATAAGGAATGGCCAAAGCTCAGGCTTGTCATGTATTTGGCTTTTCATTCTTGGATAAGAATTGTGAACACCCCCATACTGAGATATAATTTAATTTTCACATTAAATTAAATAAAGTTTTCTTATTGTGGGAAAAGCATATTCTGTCATTGACCCGATTTTAGCAATAACAAAGATAACTGATGGATCCTTTATGGTAATACATATGATATGGTACAACTACAGTGCAATGCAAATAGTAAATATAAGATAAAGTGAGAGGTAGGCTAATAGTAAATAGTTTAGTCAATAAAATAAACAAACAGTATATAGCAAATAAAATAGTAATGAAAAGTATAATTATATAATATCATAAGTACTAATATAATAATAATAATAATATATTGATAATAGCATATAGTTTATGTATAATACTATAATAATAGCAATAGAATATGAAATATCAATTACAGAATATAGACAATAAAAAATAATAAGTTAAATAGTTACTATGAATAGAAAATGATATCTATGAAAAGTTTCAGTCTGGATTCAGACCGCATCACAGCACTGAAACTGCGCTCGTTAAAATCACAAATGATTTACTTTTAGCTTCTGACCAAGGCTGTATCTCAATACTAGTTTTACTTGATCTAAGTGCTGCGTTCGATACTATAGATCACACAATACTCTTAGATCGACTACAAAATTATACTGGTGTTCAAGGACAAGCATTAAGCTGGTTCAAATCATACCTATCTGACCGCTACCATTTTGTCTCTTTAAATGGAGAAAAATCGATCATAACTCCAGTAAACTATGGAGTGCCGCAGGGATCTGTGTTAGGCCCTCTATTATTCTCAATATATATGATGCCACTTGGAAATATTATAAGGAAACATGGAATTAGTTTCCATTGTTATGCTGATGACACTCAAATATATATTTCATCACGGCCGGATGAAAACGCTAAATTATCCAAATTGACAGAGTGTGTTAAAGATATAAAAGATTGGATGACGCGTAATTTTCTTTTATTAAATCCAGACAAGACAGAGGTAATACTTATCGGTTCAAAAAACCGCCCACAGAACCTCTCACAATACAACTTTGACATCGTAGGATGTCCTGTTACTTTATCCTCTACAGTAAAAGACCTGGGTGTTATACTAGATTGCAACCTGTCTTTTGAAAATCATATTTCATATGTTACAAAAACAGCCTTTTTCCACCTTAGAAACATTGCTAAGCTACGTAATATGCTATCAGTTTCTGATGCAGAAAAGTTAGTTCATGCATTCATGACCTCGAGACTAGATTACTGTAATGTTTTATTAGCTGGTTGTCCTGCATCCTCAATAAACAAGCTACAGTTAGTCCAAAATGCAGCCACTAGAGTTCTTACTAGATCAAGAAAATATGATCATATAACACCGATTTTATCATCACTGCATTGGTTACCTATAAAGTTCCGTATCAATTACAAGGTATTGCTACTGACTTATAAAGCCCTAAACGGCTTTGCTCCAGTCTATTTAACGGATCTTCTATCGCCCTATAATCCATCGCGCTCTTTAAGATCACTAAATTCGAGGCTTTTGGTCATACCTAGGATATCCAGATCCACCAAAGGAGGGAGAGCATTTTCACATTTAGCTCCGAAACTCTGGAATAGCCTTCCTGATACTGTTCGTTGCTCAGACTCGCTCTCCCAGTTTAAAACTAGATTAAAGACACATCTCTTCAGCCAGGCATTCATATAACATTTTAAATCTTACTGTTCAAACTACAATCTGGCCTCTAGTTCATAAATGCCAGAGGAGAACTGGCCCCCGACTGAGCCTGGGTTCTCCCAAGGTTTTTTTTTTCTCCATTAGGTCACATGATGGAGTTTTAGGACACCATTAGGTCACTTGATGGAGTTTTCGGTTCCTTGCCACTGTTGCCTTTGGCTTGCTCAGTTGGGGATATTTTGGGGATATTAATTTAATTTTATCAATTAATAAATTTACACTAGAAACAACCTTGTTGTGTTATTTTGGTTTAATGCTGTGAAGCTGCTTTGATGCAATCTGTATTGTGAAAAGCGCTATATAAATACACTTGACTTGACTTGACTTGACTTGACTTGAATAGTAAAATAATTTAACAGCATAACTATAATAGATTGATAATCGCAAGTGGTATATTATTATAATAACAATAATAAATAAT
This sequence comes from Abramis brama, assembly GCF_963993115.1. Lineage (NCBI taxonomy): Eukaryota > Metazoa > Chordata > Actinopteri > Cypriniformes > Leuciscidae > Abramis > Abramis brama. The sequence goes on along the minus strand of NC_139969.1, from coordinate 16,749,802 downwards.
GTAAATTTATACATTTTAAAATATTATTACATAGGCTATATAAAATAAAATGACGCAACCCTGTCTCTTTTTGTTAAATTTCAGTTTTTAAAAGGTATAAGAAGCTATACAAGTCAAGAAATAAAGTAAACGATTCAGTCAAACATACAGCAGGCTACACCGTTAAAGTTAAATAGCCTAAATATATAAAGTTATGAAACTTCACTTTGCCCTCAGCCAAAACAATCTGCCAAGGAACAAATTATAGATTAATGAGACCAAAGATCGCCCGTTAGATAAACACAAGACGAATTATTCTCACTAGACTAAAGACATCAGATCCAGCGGCGAACATCAGAACGTCAGAAGCACTAGCCGAGGTAAGGCTGTTCTCGGCGGGGTACATGAGCGCTGAGCGCCCGGTGATCGCTGGATCTCACAACTCCGAAACCGTCAGATAACATTTTTAAAAAGGCGCTATCTTTATAAATAAACCACAGATTTGAGCTTTAAACAACTACATTGTCGACTGAAAAACTCTTAAAACTACATTTCGTGACACAATAACAGTAGTATTTTTAAATTTTGCGGCCTTTCTCCTCTGAAAATAAAAATAGTAAATGAAATGCAACCAGAAACAAATTTTCAGTTTTGCTTGTGAAAGGTAATTCCCTGAGACCTGTTTTCAATTGTGTGGCGATTTGTAAAGCCCCAAGCAGCACAAGAAATAGGCATTTTTTTCAATTCTCGTTATGAGAGGTATGGGAAAGTTGCCCTCCGCAATATGGCGGCGCCGTTGACGTACGATCCAGCGGCCAATAGGGCGTCTATGTATTTATTATGTCTATGGCGAATTTGAGCAGAGCGACTGACGCTTCAGTTTACGGTTAAGTCGTGCGAGATAAGATGTAAGTAGATAAACTAAACATTTCACATTTGACAGTTTTTTAGGTCATAAATGTGAAACGAATGACAAAAATAATCAGGCAAACGATTTCGTTTGAAACAAATATACTTTTTGTCGAATTTCGCCATTTTGAACTGAAAATAGGCCTATGTAACGTGACTCATGTAATGTAATAATTAGTTTACTGTCACTGTGAGGGGACAAGAAACATTAACAAAGCCGTTTTCATCATGCTAGGCATAAAATTAATAATGAATGTGTACATGTTGAGAATTAATATAATACAATTTGTAGCCTTCAGTAAATTAAAAAAGTTCAGCTTTAGGAGGGGAAGAGACAGGGCAAGATGAGAGAGATGGATAAGAAGTGAGAGCAGGTATTGACAAATAATCTACTGTCCGCTGACATGGTTTTAAAGCTATTGTTATCGAATTTTTTTGGCCTTCAAAACATCTTAAAATGCACATATGTAGATCAGAGAAATAAAAAAAAAAATTGTATAAACCCCCGAACCCCCCTACCTAGCCTACCTCACATTCGGGACCTCAGTGATGATAAAACCCTGCCATTTGCATGTTAATGAAACTAGTTAATAGTGAGCAATAGACCCTAAAGTGTTACCTTTTTTTTTTTTTTTTATCATACCCTCGTTGGGGGCTGAGCCACCGACACAGACTGATTCATGTTCCATACCGGTCACACAAATTTCAGTTCAGTTAGAACCAGATGCATATTTGTATTGATAATTCTAATTTGATTATTTTATATCCAATTGTTGATATTTGTGTTTTGAAAAAGTTTTTGATTCATGTTTTGACTCCTAACCAATTTTCTACATTAAAAATTTTCTTTTTATTTGGGCTAGTAAAATTCATTTCGGGCTACCAAAATCTGAAAAGTGCCTGCCCGAAGGGCTACCAGCGATTTTGAAATTTTTTGAGCTTAGATCTATCTATCTATCTATCTATCTATCTATCTATCTATCTATCTATCTATCTATCTGTCTATCTGTCTGTCTAACTATGTGTCTAACTATGTATCTGTCTGTCTGTCTAACTATGTATCTGTCTGTCTGTCTGTCTGTCCTTAGAAAGCAGATGTTTTTAAATTAGGTTCTTGTGGATTGCTTTTAACCTGCCAAAAGCAGTGGTTTTATGATTAGAAACTTCAAGATGGAGCAGCTTGTAAGGACACTTGGGGAAGTACAGCTGTACATCATATTTTTGATGGAACATTTCAACAGCTGTACATGATGAGATGAGCTTTATCTGTAATTGAAAAGTGTGGCAGTGAGAGCTTACGGTAGTAAGAACTTTTGAGACCCTGTTTAATGCCAAACCAAGAACAAGGTGTCTCCTCTATCACTTTCTGAGAGAAAACCCTCAAATGTGCTCATTTAATACTTTCCTCACAGTGATCCTGTGCTCTTAAAAATGTATACGAGCCTATATGCTACACCTTTCTACCTCCATTTCCATCTCTTTCCCCTTCAACCACTTGGATTGCAGACCAAAGAAACATTCTATGTAGTACACTGTTCTGCACTGCTACTTGTGGAGAGCCCAGGCTAATGAGATGACACAGACGGTGCACTTGTCTGGTCATGACAGGAGCTGAGATTGAATAGAAGGGCTTATGGTGCAGGTAATGGGCATTTCAGCAACACAATGGTATGGTGAGGTCATTCATTGTAAATATATATAATATTTACATCGTTAAAATAGTCCATGTGACTACAGTGGTTCAACCTTAATTTTATGAAGCGACGAGAATACTTTTTGTGTGCCAAAAAACAAAAAAAAGCGACTTTATTCAACACTTTCTTCTCTTCCGTATCAGTCTCTGAGAGCATTCACGAGAGCACCACTTCCTCTGCTTGCAAACACAACCTTGCATTTTTCAGTAATTAAAGTTTTTGAGCTGCGAGGGTGAATAATTAATGACAGATTTTTCATTTTTGGGTGATTTTACCGTAGAGAAAACAACAAAATATCATCTTAACAGAAACAGGGGCCAAGACAAGACAGTTTAGCTGTGTGTAAAAGGAAGTGATTGTGTGTTTTCCACACACCCATGATATCGGATAATAAGAAATAGGACAAAAACCTGACAGATGTCTTGAAATACAACATCTGTACAATGTCTTGAGGTGTGGTGATTGAGGATGAGTAACTGATGACGAGGCTGTTGAATTGCACTTCGAGTCGTGGCTGCATTACAACCTCGGATGTGCATTATCTTTCAAATAATTCAGCAGCCCGTCATCAATTATTCCCAAACCTAGAGTTATAATCTGATGGAGAACACTGAGTGAAATGCCTCACCCGTTGAGAGCGGTCTATCTGGCTGCAACACGATTTGCGCCAAGTAACGTTAGTACAGTCGAAAAAGGCGATTTTACAATTTGGGTGCAACATAGTAAAATAGCAACAAATAAATGAACTTATCTTGAACTGTTTCCTTCTTCTTCTTTTTTTCTTTTTTTTAGATTCATTTTATTTAAACAGGGACAATGCACAAGTTAACATTAACCTTGTATCAAAACAAGGAGAGATGCATTGTGCCAGGTTGTAGCACAAGTGGTATTTTCCGCCCGTAGTCCCTTGGCAATAAAACAAGACAATAAAACAAAATTCCATGCAAGTGAAATACAAAACATTAAAATATACAATTTTACAACCACAGTCACACTTAATTTTCAATTAAAACTATCATGTGCTCACACACACACACACACACACACACACACACACACACACACACACACACACACACACGCACACACACACTTCATAAATGTGTACAATTTTGTTGTGACAGTAACCATGCTTTTGTCAAACTCGAAAAGGTTAGAGGATTTGTACATGTAATAAGGTGTGTGGGGAGAGTATTCCACTGAGTTATGGCCACAAAAGAAGGAAGTTGATTTGCCAAAAGAAGTTTTATTGTATTATAATATTTTATTATTAAGTTGAGCGTAATACATTTTTTTAGAGGAGGAGCGACAGCATTATTAATGATTTTAAAAAGTAAGCAAACATTTGAATGCATTATCAAATTTCCAAAATTTAAAATATTATACTTAGTAATTATTTTGCAGTGGTGATATTGATGTGATATTTTTTTTTAATTATGGATCTTAAGTGCTGTTTTATATAATGATTCAAGTGGTCTTAAGACTGTCTTACCCGCTTGAGACCAAATTGTCATGCAATACAAAAAGTGTGGAACAATCATTGCACTTAAATAGGTATTTGATGCCTCAATGATAAGAGAGTTTCTTATATGTCTAAAATTTGTAAGATTCAATTTCAGTGTACTACTCAGTTTTTTAACATGTTTAGTAGACGCAGGCGGTAAGAGTTTTAAAGAGATTCAGTTGACCGCTTTCTGCATATGAGAGCTCGTGTCGTGTTGAAGGTGCCCTGCCCCCATGTGCTGCTTTTTACAGCGCAAAACCGTTTTTCTCAGAAACAAACATTGTACATTGTAATTTTACAGCAATTTTTTGCATGCATGTGCCAAACACATGCAATTTGCTTAAATCAATAAGAAATTCAATCTGATGTGAACAAGAAACTAATTGTTTTGAGATCTGAAAGAAAGTCTAATTTGAGAATTGAGCCAAAGTGATTGAGAAATATCATGTTAAAATGATGCTGTCAGAATAGTTGTCTCTTGATATGCCATGTCATTGTCCACTGTCAAATTTGCAATGCTGTTCCAAAAACACTCTTATGCACTTCTATAGTAGTGTATTAATAATTTTCCCCAGATCGATTATTGCACTGTCAGTATGCATTACAATTCCACAATTTTTATATTTGTGCATATATGCAGTATATACATATTGTATTGCAAGGTGAAATCTTTTACCAGGGTACAGCTGTATTGGACAATAAATATGCTGCCAGGTACTCAGAGGAGAATTCAGACAGCTTAGCACACGGTCTGTCTTCACCTCAGATGCCTTAAAGCAGCACATTAAAATGATAGGGTGGAATGAATTTGATAACTATGCGAACGTAACCACATTACGTAGGGCAGGCTCAAAGACTTGTTTATTTAATGGAGCATATCGTATCGTTTCACGTGCTGCAATATGATTGTTTAATACACATATCTGTAATGGATGTGGCCATTCCAGAAGTGTGCTGACAAATAGTTTTTCTGTTACCTGAAACCAAACGACAAACATGCCAGTGTCATTGTTTTTATGTTTCATTTCCAACATTCTCTCTGTTCCAGCCTTCACTAGTCTGCAGCGAGCAAATAGAAACCCAAAATGGTTGACGAGAGTTTTGCCCTAGGTCAGAATGAGATGGTAACATGCCCTTGGAGAATTGCTGCCACTGTCTGTCAGAAAGAGGGTTGGACCATTTGAGGTGAGCAAGTGCTCTTGAAGGTCAGGTCATTGTTTTTCATTTAGTTCCTGAGATATACTTTTGTTTGAAAGCGTAGGCTCACTCCCAGCTCAATTCGGTCTGTTGTTTGTGCGCAGAATATTTAATAAAAGCCTCATTTCTTTCCATCTGCATGGCTGAACTGTTGACTCGCTGCTCTCTGTGGTATAACTGCATTGTTTCGCTAGGCACCCAAGGCCCTTGCAATAATGTCTATAATTAGATCACGTTTATTTAGAAGGCATATTTTTTACAGCTGGTTGCAACAAAGAGGATAATATGTCAGAGCATGGTGGTGCAGATATCATGCTTTGATTATAATTTATAATTTACAAAGTTTCAAATGCCTGGTTTGACAATAATGCAACATGAGTGCGCCGCCTTGGGAGGTACAGCAGTCTGAGAACTTCAATAAAACAAAGAAGCTTTACTTTCATTGCCTTGCGCTGGTTCATGGAAAACTTGCTCAGTGGTTGTCACTGAACGAAAATACTACAGTACTATCCCCTTGACAATTGGCAGCTTTTTGACACCGTTATAAAAGTTTAGTTATGTAATTTGTCAGCTCAGAAAGCACAAAATCAAGGTTAATTATGAATACTACTGCTTACTACACCTCTTTTTGTCACATTATTATTTTCAAGGTATAGTTCACAGACAAATGAAAAAGTCTGGTATCATTTACTCACCCTTATGTCTTTCAAAAACCTGTATGACTTTCTTTGATCCACTAGACACAAAAGGAGATTTATTTATAGCGAAATGTCCAAACTGCTCCTTTACATACAATGAATTTCAAGCAAGATTTTCAAGCCATTGTTTTTAATGAATAACCTCTATTTCAGTCTGTTCCTCATACAAACTTATTGTATGGCTTTAGAAGATTTAAAAGTCTATTACAGTATGCCTTTTTGGATCTTGACCTTCCTTAGTCCCCATCCAATTTCACACTAAAAATCTTGCCTTGAAAATTGTTTGACAGTAATTTAATTTTTATTTTATTTTTTCAGATAAAAACAAAAACAAAACAAATGATATGGGCTTGGAACAGCATGAGGATGATTAAATGATGTCAGTATTTCTTCATTTTTGGGCAAGCTATCCCTTTCTGTTGATCTTCAGTTCAAAGTGTTCAAATTATACATAAAAAACTAGATGTATTCCTGATCTCTGAGAAATGCATTGAACAAATGGTGTTAAGTTGAAAAAGTAAGGAACTGCTGACAAGCCTGTCTCTGCTTTCTCGAAGTAAACAACACCAGAAGGTCTTAATAACATTGATAAATCTGTCTTTAACCCCGCCCTGACCAGAGGTTAACCGAATGGGTCTGACATTGAAGAGCACACATACTAGCCATCTGTGAACATCTGTTATTAGCAGGGAAGGAGAGACTGACATGTTAACTTGAGGGGAAAGAACAGCCAGGTGAGGCATAGAGACTCTGTCAATCCAGTAGTCGGCTAATTGCCAGATGAAAGCTTGAACCGTATCGACTGACACCTAGCTATACGTTTTCAACCCCTAAAGCTTAGAATTAAAATACCTCGTTCCTGACAGCTTGGACACTGTTAGATGCTACAGCCAGCTAGCTTTCAACTTCAGACACATATGAGAGAAATAAAGAAAGCAAAAATATCTTCCCTCTTGTTCAGTGTCATAATGTGATTGGGTAATGCTTTGAAAGCAATCTGGGTTTTTTAACGAAACATTACACATTTTCCAAAGCTTAAGGGAATTTGAAGGCTTAAGAGCTTTTTTGGCATGACCTAATCATGCAGATTTACAACACATACAGTCAGGCTGTGTATTGCCTGAAGGCACCATGCATTTACATCTTGACTTTATGATACAAAGCTTTTTTTGAAGGCATTGATCTGTTGCTATTGAGGATTCCTAAGCCTGTAAGCATTATTTTAATGATTTTCTTTTATAGAGCAGTCATTAAAGTTGACATGAAATGTCGAGATGATTCTTTTCGCTTTTTAATGTAAATCTTTTTCTTCCAAACTGGATAACCACAGATGTGAACAGAAATGATAGCCACAAGACTAAATCTTTTTGCAATGAGCTCAATGTGGGCCAGATCGGACTTACCTAGTTTTTGTCCCAGTTGGATGATACAGTAAAATAGATGACATGAGTGTCGATGGTTTGCCCTGGCTGAAACCCAACCAAGCCAACTTTAACTCAAATATTGAGCAACAGTTTCAGACTTTTTGGAAAGGTGTAAAGAAAACAAAATTAGCCTTCCAGTTTTGCAGGCGGCTTTTCTTAAGAAAAGGCTGCTTATAGTGTACACATCCAGTCGCTTGACTTTGTTTTCTGTCTTCCATATCTGGTTGATGGATGGACCCTGGAGGCAGAATTGCATGTATTTTTTTCAAGGTGTTTATTATTGGCTGATGGTGGCTTTGCCATGTGGCCGAGTACCAGATGGAGGGCTCAAAACTATGCTCCAAAGCAACACAAGTGTTGGGGGAAGTGTTTTATTAAGCTGCATCATGGAAGTTATGGCCTGCCACTGTGAGCAGTAATAAATGCAAATCAAGGTGGATGCTTCCTCGACGCTTGTATACACAGTGATACGAGAAGGTAACGATGGCGTCAGTTGTACTGTATCAGTTTGAGTCCTTTGTAAGCATGCAAAGTGGATTTGCTTTGGCAGCGCAGAAAACAGCGTCTTCTCAACATGTCAACAACACTAACAAATGTCTTAGTTCCAGGCCTCAGCTACAACTACAGTGTTTGAGGGTGAGACAATGTAGACATGGTTCATGTAACTAGTAACTAGTTTCTAACTACACCATCTGCAATCAGATGTGTGTGTATATATATACATGTATATATTTACAGTATTACATAATTTACAGGATTAAAGAGTATTATTTTACAATAAATTACTGTAGTCAGAAATTTACAGTGAAATTAGTGCATGCAGAGTAATTTTCTTACGAATTACTGTTAATCAACTGCACATTTTATTTTACTGTGAATTCACATTATAAAGTTGTCTTTAACCATGCTACTGTAAGAAATTATATTGTTTAGTACTGTAATTGTTTTGAAGTCACAATAATGATGATTAGTGTTTCATTTGCTTGGGCTCTTGGACCTTGTGTATTCATATTCAAATTTCTGATCTAGCCAAGTGAGAAGTGTGACAAATGAAAACATTTGTTAAAACAATGACAAGCTAGAATATAAAATATGCTAATTGGCTGATTTTAAGTTAAAACTACAATATTATTAGCGTTATTTCAGCTTAAATATTTACCAATATCTTATTTCAAATTCATAATTGTTTGTAGATGGATATTTCACAATAGTAAAGCAGCTGCTTAGAATTATCTTTGAAAGGCTTGACTCATCTTGCAACACAATATTTATTTTCTTCCATCACCTAATGATGCACAGACATCAATACAAAAAAATATAATAAAACCTCGAATCTCAATAACACTTCTGTTCTGTTTAGTGGTGCTTTTTTAAAAATAGGCTCTTAAATTTGATGTTAGTAATTTGACCATAGGCTTGCTAATGTTTTCAGAAAACAAGAGGTTTAGAGATTATTCCATCCATTTTAGGTGTCTGAACGCCAGCATGTCCAATAACAATTGGATTTACATGTTTTGGTGATCAAATTTCCCTTTGCTGATCAAATAAGCCCCGAATAGCCATTATTGAACCAAATGCAGGTAGTAGGTGTCATAAATACTATGCAAGCATACCCTAATATCTTTGAAATACACCTTGGCAGGAGATCACAGTATGTTAGGAGGTTAAATATACAGCTATAGATCTATGTAGATGAGGCCATTAGAGCACTCAGACCCTAGTGCTAGTGCAAAAGGAAATGTGCCAAAAGACTTAGCTCGCAAAAGTCAGTGTTTATCATCACTGTAAAGCAATCATTTTAGATGGCTGTTCTGCGTTAGAGAAAATAGCCTCTATCACATAAAAGCGCTTCCCCCTTTCCATAAACATATATTATTTTCCTTCTACAATTTTATTCTAGCTGCCATCTTTGGCACTTGAAACCTTTTTTCATCATTCTTGCATTTTTCCTACCATAACACACAACAAGCACTATAATAGGATAAAACATTTTCTGAAAATATGATCAGCAATACCATTATCATTTCTCCACATAATAGATCCCACTGTCGTGCTTATCATTAGATTTAAAAACAAACACTCTTTCTGGCCACCATATGTGGCGACAGATGTCATCACGCAGCCCCTGAGGAGGAAGACAGACGACCTGTCTACATAACTGAAGCTGAGAAATTGTAGTTTAGTGGAAACACAGACAGAACATTTGCATTCTCTCCGTGTCCTTCATCCAAGATTCATTCTTCTCTAGGAATGCTCCAGAGAGTCTGATGTACGCAAACTGTGTGAAAAGGTGGCAAGGGTTTGGCAAGGTTGTGAGAGCTTTATGGGACCAGCAAATGATGCCTGGGTTTGACTTAGAGAAAGGAGCTGTCCTCATTATGTCCTTTTATATCCCTATTTTAAAACATTAAATATATGTATTTCAAATAATTAGTATTTTATAATTTTTTTGCGGAATTTCTTTTTTTTCTTCTTTTTTTTTAAATCACAAGCTACAGTATAGAAACCTTCAAAAATAGCCGCAATTTGAGTTTCATAAAGCCTTTTTGATTGAGGCCACAATTGTAATATGAATAGTATGAATCAGCCCTCTGTATTGTTCCTGTTCAAAGTTGAAAGATTTATTTTTTACATGCTCAACAGGGTGGCAGAGAAATGTTTTTTCACCCCAGCAAGCTATGATTAGTGTAGAGACAAAAGGCTGTGGAACATGTTGGACAGTAAATACTGAGGATAGAGGATAATAAAAAATAAAATGCCACTTAGGCCACACTCAAAAATGTCTAAATGTGTTTGCATTTGAAAACAATCTTAAATCAAATGGCATATGGCATTTATTTTTAAGACCTTTTGTCAGACTTTTTTATTTTATTTTTTATTATCCTAAATTTTATGTGCTGAGAACTTTTGGTAATTGTTATTTTTCTCAGTTTAGAATGTGATTACAATTACTGTCAGGATTACATCACCAGCTCCTCCCACTCGTTCCCTCTCTCCGCCTACTCAGTCATTCACCCGTTCATTATCACCGGATTACTAATCACCGTCACCTGGATCTCATCTTCACTCACCTATATCTACCCGCATTCACCATTCAGTCATTGTCTGATCTCGTCATTCCATGACACACAGACTCTCTACATCACCTACCTGCATACCTACCGTTCCCAATCCTCTTCAGCCTGTCTTCCGTCCATCTTCTGAGGATCGTCATCATCTGCATCTGCATCTGCAAAAGAAAGAGAGAGAGAGAGAGAGACTTGGTTATCATTCAGTTAAGCTTCATACAATTATCTACTTCCTGTTTACTCACCTTTCACGCTGTATCCGATCCATTCTGCTATTAAAATATCAAACTTACCATCTTGTCTGCTTCGTTTGTGCAAACCTGACAATTACAGACCTTTAATTATAAAAGTACTTTAATGTTGTCAAAGTGTTTTTAAACTTTTTTTTGAGAATGTCTCAAATATATCAGGCAATTTTATAAATTGACAGCCACATTCATTCTCCCAGATTGCCCTTTGTTTTTTTCCAGTGGCATGTGCATCCATTTCACTTCTGATTCTATTTTGAAAAATAAGGAAGTAGTAATTAGCCTAAATCACTTAGTCTAAATGCTTCCTCTAAATTACTTAACTGAATTGCAGGTTTGTTTGTATTTGGCTTACATTACATTTCACTTATACAAGTAACCGTAAATGTCCACTAACCACTTACTGGAAACTTTATAGATGGAATTTTCAGAACACAGTGCTAAAGTGAGGACCAGGACGCTATAGCAAGGTAATTGTGTGATTCATTGAGAAAAGTAGCTTTCGTTCTATGTGCTTGAAAGTCATTATTTCTAAATCATCCATTGCACTTGTCAGAAGCCTTGTTGTAGTAGTGTTGTTTTTAAAGAACTCAAGGTTATTGATTTTGAAGATTTCTGAACTGTGTATGTGTGTTAAAATAGTTCAGATTCTTTCCAGATATTTTTAGGATGTAATTATTAATTCCATTTTTGTGAGAGAAATCTCCTCTATTCTCCATTAGGCCTGCCAGGAGTCCTTGGGCACAGAACTACATCAATAATAGAGGAAAGAAGATAATCTTATCTTCACATCTGGAGCTCTATTAGACAAAATTAACTGCTTAAATCTGGAGCACATGCTGCCTCATCAAAATGGGAGATCATGAAATTATGGTTTCAGAAATAGAGACATTTTCCCATAGAATTCATGCAGTTCATGGCATCAGACTTTAATTTGTTATTAATTTGATGAATACTTAATTATTAAAATTATTAGCAGCAGTCAGTATGTATATGCCTGGTTTAAACTGTAAACACAAACATCTAAAGATTAATTAGGATTGATTCACAACCGTCCTACATAGTCAACAAGAAAGCAGTGATATTATGAATTAGGGATGCACCGATATCACTTTTTCCAGAACAAGTCCGATACTGATACTGTCATTTTTGGTACTCGCTGATACCGTAATCGATACCTGTGTTTTCACTGCATTTGTAATTTTTAAATGTATTGGTAGAGCAACCAAAAGAATATAAATCATATTAGTTGGCTAAGTTATTTTCATGCTTAATAAAGCCTGCTAAAATGCTTTGTATGAACTTCTGTTACTTTCACTGTTCATATTGCTCTATCATATTTTATCTTTCATTTAAAGGGGTGGTATAATGCCCTTTTCACAAGATGTAAAATAAGTCTTTGAGTGTTTATGTGAAATGTTAACTCAAAATACCCCACATATATTTTTATATAGCATGTTAAAGTTGTCACTTTTTGAGGGTGAGCAAAAACGCACCGTTTTTGTGTCTGTTCCTTTAAATGCAAATGAGCTGCTGCTCTCTAGAGGGCGGAGCTTCAGGAGCTTGTATCCTTTTACCTCACACAGACATGCACAAAAACTTTTAGCCTTTTATGTTCAAACCGAAGTCAGAAAGATGGAGAGACTCAAGAAGAAGTGACAACATGTAGACAACATTTCTGAATGGTTAGTGGGTGAATTTATGTAGCTTATGTGTAGTTATCTTCTAGTCATTGATTAGCATATTCTGTCTTGATAATCTATAAATCACGTTCCCGGGGGCGGGGTTTATATAAATTTTAGAGTTGGTGATGTCACTAACCCAGGAGGAATGTTGTGTAGTCCTTACCAGCCGTTTGTTGTAGTTTTTAAAAAGCAATTTCTTTAAAAGAAAATATCTCCCTTTTCTTTGAACTTTGAGCGTTGTAACTTTGCAGATGTTGTTTTTGCTCAAACAGCAACATTACACACTAACTAAAGTTAGAAAAGTGAAATCATATTCAACCACCCCTTTAACAGTACAGCACATATTTAGAGCTGCTCCAGAAGGGCTCAGTGCTGAGGATTGGGTCAGTGGTACAAATGTTTATACACAAGTGAAATATCAATTATTTATTCAAATTTTGATACTACATCAAAAAACTACAGTAATCAATAAAATGTGAAAAAACACTGCATATTCATTACTGTATAAATATAGATGGATCTTTTTATTTAGTCAAGAGCAGTGAGTAATTTATTTGTCCTTTGATTGAACATTAAACAATGTTTGAACATTAAAACACAGCAGAAGGTTTATTAGACTGCTGCCCCTTTAAGACCGAACGCACGTACCTAATTTGAATATTCTGTCTACGTTCACTTGAGATATAATTGACTTTGTTTACCAGGATACTTGCCAAGACAGACGTTTTTACATAATGTGTGAATTCGTCCGAACGTCTGATATGTTGGTTTTCGGGGCGCGCTTTGGATGTGTGTGTTGGAACTTCTTGTATGTGACGCTTCTTGGCCTGCAAACATCCTGTAAGTAATAATGTAGGGAACCACTCGTTATACATAAATCAGGTAACAGTGTTTTACTTACATATACAATTTAGTTTTAATCCAAATAACACGTGCTGAGTGAACAATCAGAAATCAAGAGCATTCAACAGAAGTGCTCTCGCTCTCGCTCTCTCTCTCTCTCTCTCTCTCTCTCTCTCTCTCTCGTCAGTTAACGTTAATAATAAGCTACATGCCTCGTTTTACTTTCTTTGCCATTGACATCCGACTTAACTACAAACTTTCCACTGACGTCGGTGAAAAAGGGATGCGCAGCTCGCCATTATCCATTACTCTCTGTTGTCAGTGTTTCTTTGTCTGGACACAAGTGTACAAATGCTGCCTGGTATCGGTTGTTGGTATCGGAGCATTTTTACGAGTACGAGTACATGAGCTCAGTATTGGGTCGATACCGATACGGTGCATCCCTATTATGAATGTATTGCTCTTGTACTTTAATTACTACCTCTGCTTCACTGGGGGAGAGACATTTCAGGCTGTAACAATGAAATAGTTTCTGACTTCCACACAGTTTCAACCATCAGGACTAATTGGTCAGGCACAGTGGGCACGCTGTTTTCTGCAGGACTATAAATTATTAAATAAAAGAAGCATAGTCTTTTAGAAGTGTTGAACTTCAGGGAAGAGCCTCTGTGTCACATACAAGGCCTTTCTCCATAAAATTACTCATGTAGAGACACATTTTCAATTTGTTTGATTATTATAGTTATGACAAAAGGAATCAGTTTTATTATATTTTATTCAGAAGGTGTTCACAGGACATAGTAACACTTTATAAACGGCAATAAAGTACTTACTAATCGTTTGCACACAATTAGTTTATAGTTAATTCATAGTTAATATATTGTAGTCTCTACACTGGTAATCTATTAATTGGCTATATATAAATAGTGAGTTCCTCATTTATTGTCACTATACAGAGCTCCAGACTAAGTCCCCTCCCAATTAAGTGCTTTAAACCTGTAAATCAACCTTTATTAGTCATTAGTACGCTCTATGCACTAACGCTGCTGACGTATTCCTGGTAGAATCTCAGCCAGCGTTTTTACTTCCGCATAGCACGTTCTATAGCGAAGTGTACTTGCGGCAAAACTTTCATAAAATTCATTTTCTCCGAAACGGAGACAACGATTTTAGAAACCGATTCGCTAGTCGGATTTCGCATGATATGAGAGAATACTCACCCTCAAAGTTGTCGATGTAGCTCGAAATATATAATTTAAAGCCCTTCTCTTTCTTACTCTTTGGTGTGACAGCTAACTGCCTCACAATATAGTTAATATTCACGTTAACCGCTGTAAGTTCTTGTAAACAGCAAGTATAATGTACCATTATCTCCACCGAATACTTTAGTATTAGTAGTACCAAAAACAGCTTCCGACACAGCACCGGATGTAGCTGGGCGGGCCGAGACAAAACGTGGAAGTGATCGTGCATAGCCTATTGCATTTGTATTAAGCAGGCGGGAAGGAAGTTGACCGGAAGTTGAAGCCGGCCGCGTGCCACCATCTTGTAGCAGAACTTCACCTGCAGTTAGCATCCCATTGACTCCCATTCATTTTGGCGTCACTTTGACAGCGAATAACTTTACATCTGAGGCGTTTGAAGACTCCATTTGTCCATTATTTATTTCTAAAGAAACACGACAATGTATAAAATGCTCCATTACCTTGTAGCTTATGTTATGGCCCCGTAGAAGCAGTTTTTGTAAAAGTAGGCTAACGATTGCGTCATAACCACGCGACTCTCTGTCGCACAGTAGAGAGATTACCGTATGGACGGGAGGAGAAGCTCGCGGGCAATCGGGGGGACGTGGAGGCAAAATGACAATATAATTAATCAGAATACCTAGCAAAAGTTGCTCCTGCTCCAAGCTCATGGACAGCTCCTACTCACACTCTCCATCTCTGCAAGATTCGGAAGGGAATGATTCAGATTTCTCTTGGCACAGCTACTAGAAGACAGACGGGTTGCTCACGTGGTCCGTGTAACGCTTTGCTCAGTTTGAGTCTGCGCGTCAGGAAAGGAAGTGCTAAGAAATCGCTAAAAATGGGCTTCACTTGTCTCAATTGAGATCCAATGAGATGGCTCTGTCCACTTCTTATACTGTCTATGGTATTAAGTGTTTTTAAGATTAAAAATCACGATCGCGAACGGACCAAGGGGACCATACCCCAAGGCCCACTTTCGCTACCTCGCACTGCGCCCCACCCCATGCTTGGGACGGCCCCCAAGGATATATATATATATATATATATATATATATTCTTATATATTCTTTTTCACCCTCAATTCACTAATTCACTAAATTCATCTGTCAAAAAATAATAATATTTTGAACCCTAGTCAAAACACTGGACATGAGAATTGGACTCCATTTCACACTTTTCAATACCACATGCTTGTCTCTCCATTTATAATGATTTGGTCCCTACAGATATGCAGCTCTTTCTCTCTATTTGTGTTTTGCTTTTAATGTGATTCCGTTTTTTTATTTCAGCCTATAAAAATAGCTGCACTCACTGGGTAATTAATTTGTAGCATTTTATATATAATAATGCATTCGCATTAAATGTTAATCTTCTTTGTTCTGGAAAAGCTGCGTCTCATGGTCTTTTAACACACTTCTCCGTGGGGGGCTGTGGTGCGAAGTGCATGTCAGCTTTTGCACTGTTAGAGTGTTCCAATGTTCTTTGTTTTTTAATTGCCCACTTACATAATTGTTTCATTAGCTCTTGCTGAAAATGGTTGCCTGAGAAGTCGAAGACAAGATGTGTGTGGGCACCTCTGTTGAACAGGGCCAGTAAATATTAGGTTAATTGAGTTGGTTACAGTAGCACTTAGGGCTCAGTGCTGCCATTCTGTATTATTTGCATATATTAGGAGCACCACTGCAGTTTCGTGAAGAGGGAGTCCCTCTAGGTAAAGCAGTAAGAATTGACTTGTCATTGCTCTGTGGTTGGGAGAACAGAGTTTGGAATAGCACACCACCATTCTTCTAACCTCTTTGCTGTATGCAGTACAATATGTATTGTGCACAGCAGGCACATTTTCTGTACATTTGTCCCACATTGCAGTGTGCTTGACTTAATCTTCCATTTTACTACTTGAAATGACTGACACATGTTCAGACATTTTTACACAAGAATGTATTAAAAACATAAAACAGCTGCAAGGATACACTTGTCACGGTCACTGGTTGCAGCACAAAGGAAAGTTGGCAGGATCTAGATGCAGCAGCTACGTTTATTAAACTTATAAACTTGAATCTTGATGAAGCACTGAAGAGACTGGAAAAAAACAACCAACATGGTATGATCGAGGACAGATTGTGAACTGAAAAAAAAAAAAAAAACAGGGCTTAAATACAAGAGCAAACAAAGGCGCCAATGAGATAATTAACAAGCTAATTAAATAAACAGGTGACAGTAATACAACATTCAGAAATACTGAGAGTTGTTCAAGTGAGCAGGTACACAGGCAAACATGAAACTGAATAAAATGAAAACTAATCTAGAAACACACACATGAACAGAACAGGGCTGGGTTTCCCGAAACCTTCTTAACGCTACGTCGTTCTTAAGTTACACCTTAAGCTGTACCTTATTGTTAATATGTGTTTCCCGAAACGTTCTTAGTTAAGTATACCTTCTGTAAGTCATACGTTCGGAAGGTTGGTCTGGACCACTCTTAGCTTTACCTTATCACTGTTGCAGGTCTATACGAATATAATTCTGAAGTTTTAATACACCCAGATAGTGTTCAGTGTTAGGCTAATTCAAGTGTTTTCATGCAAAGAATAAAATTGTCATTATACGGATTGTTTTTAGATTTTTAATTATATTATCCAAAGGTACATCAGCTGCCGAACCATTAAAGGATTAATAGTCTATTTAAAGGGAATGATTGTGGTGGGGAGTTTGCTCAAACTATGGCAGCGATACAGTGAATAGTTGTTCTAAAAGACGGCGCCATCTGCGGAGCGCTTTCAAAGGCCAGTGAAAGCAGACTGTCAGTTAAGTCCTATTCGGATGCTAATTGTTTCTCATGGGCTCGTACGTACGGTATTTTAAACATTTACAGGGGTAAGTGATTTTATTGCCGTCTGAATCCATAATATCAGTGTTTTTTCAAAATTCAATGTTTAAATCCTTTTTGATCACTGCCGAGCACCGTACGTAAGATGTACACTTTTATTACTGAAATGCTGGAAAGTATTTACAAGAACACTATTTCATCGCAGCTCCACCTCAGCGAACAAAAATGGGAAAGAGATGAAAGCACGTGAAATTTTTGAAATGGTTATTATGGCAGCAATATATGATACAATTTTAAAATATGTAGGCTAGGCTATTATAGGCTATTATAGTTTGGATTATTTTTTGTAATATCCCATGAGTCCTAATAAATGCAATTTCAACTATTTCTGAAGTGCTTCTTTTATAAAGAACACCGCTTTCTCGCATAACGCAGTGAAGCAGCCCCTGCACGAGAGATTAGATAGATATCCATAGATATCAACCAATTCAGCACCATCGCCACGGACAGAACCCGGTAACGTCGCACGTAAGAATGTATATCTTAAGCAGCTTTCTAAGGTATAGTTCGGGGAACACGCCTAGAAATGGTAAACCTTTAGTTAAGTTATACCTTAAGAGTCTTCGTAGCGCGCTAAGAGACAACGTTATCGGGAAACCCAGCCCAGATAAATAACAGACACAAAATGTGACAACACTACTGTGCAAAAGTTTGGGTCTGTACATTTTTTTATGTTTTTGAAAGAAAGTCTAGCAAGGCTGCATTTATTTGATCAAAAATACTGTAAAACAATGTTGTGAAACAATATTAGAATTTAAAATAACTTTACATTTAAAGACAGCAACCAAAAGATGATCACAACTTCTGTTTCATGCTGACTTTAAGTAAGTGGTGGTATCACAAGAAAGCGGTTGGAATCATTTCTGCCTAATACTTCAGAGAAAATCTTTTGAGGTGTATTCATTTACGTGTGAAGGCGGTTGTGACAGTAATGGCGCTGCATTCTATATGTGGATGAGGAGCTGACCCCGAAGGCATACATAGTCTTATAATTAAACAAGCCGTCAGCTAGATTCAGATGGTGGATGAACCGGAAGACTTTTCCGGAAGCGCTTTTTCGAAGTGCCATAGAAATCTTGGTTAATGAGGTAGTTGATGACTAACTATGCTCATCAGGAACTTCTTTTAACTTTTTGGAGAGAACCCATTGTTTGCAGTAAACAACAGTAGGTGGGCTAATATTTCATGTTATAATGCCCCCTGCATGAGCTCTTCTGCAATTGGCAATGCGGTACTTCTGAACTCTAAAAACTCTCCTACTGTGCTGAGATGTGGGTTACAATGGATCACAATAATGCTTGGCCACCCAGCGCCCCAGACACAAATTAACGTGAAGGCCAGATTGTAGAGTATTTAGTGGATGCTGAATTGAAGCATCACTAGTCAGTGATATTTCTGTGGAGAGTTTGACTAATTGTAAACAGTGTTCGAGTGACTGTGAAGTGCTTTTTTAACACCAAGACATGTTTTATTATTTTTCTTGTGCTGATTTCTTCACCTGCCAAATATGTCCTAAGCAAAATGTTCTGTGCAGTATTAAATCTAAAGCAATTTCTTTAGATTTATTTCCGATCTTGATTATGTATGTGCAGAGGCAAACACATGCACCTCTATTGTGCATACCATGCATTTACTGTGAAATATAAAGACAATATCCAGTGAATGAGTTTGAGGATGATGGATATGAACTAGAGCGAGCTCATGTGCATTCTTTTGAATTATGAAGTTGTGAATAATCAAGTATGATTAATCAAGTTTTCCAGTCGTGATTAATGAAGTTCCTCTAATATGTTAGACTGTGTTGTCGTTTAGAGATGGGAAAATGCAGGTTCTGATTACCTGGGGAACTAAAGCAGGTACTTTGATTATTTATCACAAAGAGTAAAACTTAATGGTTTTTATTCCATAAAAATAAAGTGGCATTTGTTTGAGCTATCACCTACTCTAATGGTTAAAGCTGCTTACAGCAGAGGTTTGTTGATTAACTGTCAAACAACATTACTATATTTTAGTGTAAGGGGATGCATGTAATGTTTGTGGGTGTTTTCATCTCTGTTTGTGTTTCTGTGCAATTTGAAGCAGCCGGAATGGCTTTGTTTGTTCCATTTGGATTATACCATGAAAATAACCTACATATGACTGTCATGTAGGCTTAAGCAAGAGCACAGAGGAATAGAGCTCTGTTTTTTCCTCATCTGTTTGACGTATGGCTCATGCAAACACAGATTTGCTGTTGAATATCTATTCATACTATTGTCTGTTTGCCTGTCTGTGTGTGTTGGGGAGAATCATGGACATCTCTTTGGCTGTTTGTCAAGGGGACTGGTTTCTAAATATCAAGCTAATATTTTCCAGTCAGTATGCTGTCAGTAACAATACCAGTGGAATATGATTGGTCAACACATGGCAATTGTTAGTTATAAGACTGAGAATTTTACAGTTATCATAAGCAAATTAATCTGCGATATTACATGTAAAAAACCACAACTGCCAGTGGCATGTAGTATTTTAAACAATACTTTTACATATAATAGCTTTCAACTTCAATGAGGCAACTCAGTGTTCCTTCATTAGTAGCTCTAGTGATGTTTTAGAATTAGGTACCGAAGCTCAGGCTCATTTGTTAAACTGTCAACTTTGAATCGGTGGCAGTAGGAAGTAGTTCCACACACAAGAGGGTTTTTTTGTAAGACACCCTGTTATTGTTTCTTATTTATTTACACACTTGTGGCATCAAACTGTTGTATAAACGCAATATCACACTCGTAGTCATGCGATATGTCTCTATATCAGCATGGCTGTGATTACCTACGACCGTATCAAAGATATGCTCTCGTGCTGATATAGAGACATATCACACTCCTATATAATGTATAATAGCATATAATGCCCATTTGTAAGAATAATTCAACAACAATGTACAGCTCGGAACAACAACAAAACTTAAAGCTGCAGTCCGTAGTTTTTCCTCTTTTTTGCCATCTCTGTTTGAAATCTGCAATTCCAGTTATTCGCGTAATTATCAACTTTACGTGGGTTGTGGCACAGCACAGCACGGATGAATCCAATGTTTTGAGAATGTGCGGCTGTCAGTCACCATGCCGGTGTGGATACTGTCATTCGGAATCACAGATTCTACTTTTTGGAAGTATGACCAACATAAGAATTTTCACCGGAAAATAGCCGTCTCTGCATCCGTTTTGAACCCCTTCAAAACACGGAGTTCACGCCACCTTTCAAAAGCCCTTCTGGTATTTATCCTTGTTTTCGCATGGGCCCGGTTGCAGTCTCTTTTTTTTCTGTAGCCACTCCAAAGTCTGAAGTCTTTTGCATTTTACAACAGGTGAATCTCCAGTTGTGATTGTCGTTTGAACCTTTCTGGATCCGCCATCAAATTGATAAGTTTAATTATATCAAATGCTGTGAGAAAAGGCTATAAATCTCCACCTCCAACATCCTCACACGCAATATAGCCTACTAGCTGAGACACCTTCTTTATGTGTACAGATGTGACGTAATGACGCAAAGACATGCTTGAATTTCCTGTGGAAATCCAGCAGTACCACTGGAATTAAAAACATTATTACAAGCTTACTGTTTTGAATCGAACTAAGGCAAGCAGATAGTTTTGAACACTGGCTGGTTATGTACTTGCTCAAAAAAAAAAAAATTGGATAATTTTTAACCCAAAAAGTTACGGACTGCAGCTTTAAAGAAACACTGAATTAAAGAAACGTTGGATTAACAGACTGTGAAGGAAGCGAAGGGAAGATTAGAGCTAATATCAAAGTGACAAGACATGCAGTGCTCTTCAGTCTGGCATGTCATGTAATTTCCCCATTCATTTCTAATTATCTGCTAATTTCAAGGCAGAACGTTGAGTATTTTTGGATTTGCAGAGAATCTTCATTTTGAACCAAAGAACAGAAAGTCTCAGGATTATTTTCATGTGCTTTAGCAAACTCTCACATGCTATTATCTACTGTATACATATGTGTGTCAGATGCCTGCATCCTTTGAAACATGTTACTTATGTTGAATGTAAGATGATTGTCACTCACAAATTGTCTGTATTAATTTGAGGATGTTTCTCCCCCTTATGCTTTGTCTCGCCGTTTTTTCATTTGATGCTAAAGTGATCAAAAACCAGAGAGGGAAAAAGAACAAAACATGTCATCCCCCTGTGACTTTCTATCACTAGAGCGCGTTTCCATTGCAGATTTGCGCAAAACTCTTGCGATTTTTTTTTTTTTTTTTTTTTTTTTTTTTTTTAATGTCGACAACGAACTATTGCGAAATGACTAAAATGTTATGTTATGCGGCTAAAACTTCACTTTTTCCTCTCGCGATAATTCATTACAAAAATCATAGCAACGGACGTTGGTAGGTTTATGTATCTCAGCCACCGCACTGGCCATTATTATTAATCAAGGGAGACGTGTGTTATCCAATCATCAATGGCAAGGAAAGACCCTTAGCCTATACTTGAGCGGCACATATGAAGTGTTTCAAGGTCTTGATTGTGGCATTTCTTTGAGGTTTAGAATCCAGTATTCCTGTAATTCTTCTGTCTTTTATGAATTTAATAAAGAACTCTGTCTCGTATTCTGTCCAAACATACCGCGTCATCTACGCCAGCTGACCTGTAAATGCGCAAAAACTGTTTCCATTGCAGTTTTGCAAAATATTTCTTTTTCGAATTGCCTGAAAAACCACCTCATGCGAGCGTAAAAACTTTTTTTGCGATAAATGGGAGTTTTTGCGAAATTGACGCGTTTCCATTGGGCGTATTTTCAATTCGCAATTTCAGTTTGCACAATTTGAAGGGTAATGGAAACGCGGCTTGTGTCTGCCAAATGAGCATACAATTATTTGCCCTTTTTTTCCTGAAGGAGCAATTTAGGAAAATGAACTAAAATTTTCTACTTAAGCCGAGAATGTATTAAAAAAGAAAGATGGCACCAGTCATACTCCTTTATGAAGTTTACCTTTGAGCAGTTGTCTATGGTATTGCTGTCACACCACAGAAATGGCAGAAGTGAATAAAATGCATGATTTTGTTTTAGAGGATATGCTATTCAATAATCATACAATTTATTCACAGTCATTTGCTGTAGGGATCTGCGATAACCTTAGAAGAGAAGTAAAGCACTTCAAGCTGTGTCTGTATTTTTAAAATGTTGCTCCGTTACCCCTTGGAGAGCATCAAGTAGCCTATTTTCTGCCACAGCTTACTGTTAGCCTCAAATTATTCTCAAAACAAATCGTATTACCATTTGTGCAAAATTACTGTCGATTTTTCTCTCTGTAGAGACATTGCCATTTCATCTCTCATGTAATGAGAGGTGGAATGGCAAAGAGAAATATTTTCGTGTCTGTGTTCTGGTCTTAGCTCTTCCATTAGCAGGTCCTTGCTTCTTTCATGCCGCCAGTTCCCTAAGCCCTATTGGCTTGATTCAACACTATAAATAGAATCATGCGAAGACCCTCCGGGCTTTTTTTATTTTATGTTTTGAAATGAGCATTCCTTTTTCAGAACCCTCTGTTCTTGTCTTCTACCACATCAGCACCTGCTTTAACTCCATACTGGCCTCAGGTGTAGCTTAAGGGAGGCTGTCTGCCAGTGAGGGAGCTCTGGGTGCATGCAACTTAAGACCAAGCCCTGTAACCTTCACCTAATTGGCCATAATAGACCAGCCTTGGCGATATAATGCATTGTGTAGGGGAGGCTGGGGCTAGTCGTCGACAAGGTTTAAGAGTCAGGCATCTTAAATTCAATTACACACATGCTTTCTATAGCAGGGGTTTATGCTTCAAGGACAAGGGTCTAAATGTCTGCTAATGACCCTTTTTAGTTTTATTTTATTATTATATAATATGCATGCATGCATGCATCAATATATAATACTTGAATTAATAATTTATAAATAATGGACATATCTATGGTAAACATACTATGATTATATTTTTATTATTATATAACTATACATTTTTTACAAATATTTATTTATATTTTTAATTCAATTTTTTATTTGTATAGTAATATGCATTGATGTCACTTTCCCGTCAGAACTCGCCCCCCTCAGCCGGACTGAGTGGCAGAAGAGCCTGCTGTGTGACTGGATTTAATAGGGGAAAACGCGAGTAAAACAAACAATTATCAGTTTAGACTAAAGGTTGGACTCTACATAGTGTTCCTTACAACTTACCAAAGATCCAGTGATCCATGGATATTGACATGCAGCCAGGAATCGTGTTTCCTGACATTTATATGTGCTTGATTTCGACGCTGGGGAAATACATAAAGTAAATTTGCCTGTGAACGCTTTATATAAATACAATATAAGTAGGTCTAAATCCATGTGATCACTTATATCAATGTTATATTGTCCAGCCTTAAAACTTGTATAGTTTTTTTGTCAGTGTTTATTTAAAAATGTCCAATTTATGCAGAATATACGATGGTAAATATTTAATTGATGAGTTGTCAATACAATATATAGGATATGATTTTTACCTCTAAATTCAGCATATTGACTCAAAATGATAACTGCAAATCCACCTTTTGCTGCCTGGTGTCCAGTTGTTATTATGAATTGCAGCGATCCATTTGCTTATCTTTTCTGTAGCTTTCGGCAGTTTGTAAAAATATACCTCAGATTTCTTGTCAAATCTAGTTGTACAGTCAATCGCAAAGCTCTTTCCCATTTTAGATGTATTTTGTGTGTTTTTTGCGGCATTCTTTTTGCCACTTAGTGGGTGTAACCGCAGTCACTCTGTCTGACGTCATGCACATACACATGCACATACACATATTTAATTGTTGAACCATGTTTTTTTCTTTTCTAGGAAATATCATTGAAAATAATCAATGTAGCATTTTTGTACCCAATACTTTGTACAGAATTTAAATTTCAAATAGATCTTAGGTAGTCTTAGGTGGGCATGACTGAGTAGAACTGCAGAAAATCAAATGCTAATTCCTAAAAACTGGACATGTGTGCAATTAACCACTAATATGAGCATGGTGTTATTGATAGCATTAATGCATATGCTTTTCAGTTAAGTATCTGTGATCGACACTGGCATGCCCACGCTTCAGCCTGACTGCCCTGAAAATGTCTTCTGAAACCCACCCGCTGTGTTGCAAATAAAGAGTCTGTGCAGAGGGACTTGCTATGTTTGCCTCCTGCTGGTTCGGTGGAGGCAGGGGCCTCTTTGTCATGCAGGTGGTTTTATATATATATATGTATTATCCTGAAAAACTTTGCTGCTTCAGCAGAGCTCCGAGTTTAAAGCGGTGTCCCCAGATTAGCCTCTTGGTGTACATGATCAATGGAAAGAACCTTCACGTACTTGACTGAATATGCAGCAGACGCTCCACTGGCATCCCACCGAGGCCGAGACTAGTGATAGGTCTATTGTGGCTCCCCCTGAATATTTGTGATAAGACTCAGTAACAGCGCTCTGTGGTGTAGTGCAATAGCAGGGTTTTGCTTGTCTGATGAGTCTTATTGAATTGCAATTGTCACATTACCTACAACTTTCTAGAAGTGCACAAATCCAGTGTTTAAAATATGTAACAGTTTAGCTTTTTTATTCCACGTGACATATTATTGCATAATTGCTGAAACTGGACTATAGGCACATGCATGCATACATACATACATACAGACAATCATCTTTATGTTTTGGGTTTAACATAAATCTTTAATGGAAATCTTTAATCTCACTGTAATGGAAATTATTTTTTTATTGAAATAAAATTGTTGACTTGTTTGTTTTGCTATGGCTAGTTCCACCGCTACCATTTTATGTATCCTAAAAATACACAAATAATATTTTCATACTTTTTTCATAATTTGACAAAATTATAGCGTGATTGGAAATGGCGCAAAGTATTTACCTTGATTTTACTTTTCTTCACACATTATGTCGTATTTCTTGTCATGCTTGCTGTTTCTATATTTTTGATAAACTAGTTTTGAGTAGAGGAAGTTAAAAAAAGAAAAAAAAAGAATTTTGGACATGCGTTTTGTCAAACATATGTAAAGGGTGACCACTAGTAATGATTTATAAAAATAAAAAAAAAGGCAAAATATGGAGGTATGAGGTTCATGCCAACATTGGTGATATGGTTTGTTTTTATTTGTTCTTTACATGTTCATAATTTTAAATGTAATAATTCTTATTTTTAAGATGATTTTTTTCACAGTTGAAAACAGTATATACTAGATAAATATTTCACTAAAGCATTAAAAACTTGAACTACAGTACACAGTATTTTTGTGGGTGTTTTTAGTAGATTATGACAGATTAGAGAGATGACATGATGAAATGTTTGATAGCTGAATTGATTAACATAGAACTGATAGTTTCTGCTGTAAAGACTCGTAGATGAAAAAAAAGTGAAGCCACAACATGTGACCTAACCGCAGTATATGTGCATGGTCCTATATCTAGTCAATTACCACTTTGCTCCCATGATCACTGTAATGCATTAACAGGCTCAAGGTTAAGTGCCAAAATTCAAAGTGAAGGAATTTATGCCCAGCAGATTCAGTGTGTATGTGTTTTCCTCCCTGTGGTGTGCATTATTTAGCACTCCAAGTGGCTTAAAAAACTGGTGACATTGGAGGGTTGGTGATGCATATTTATAGAGAGTTTCTAAATGTGAAGAGTATGAATCTAGCAGTTATTCTAGTGACTCTATAGTTGTTTATTTCCGAAACTCTAATCAGTTTTTAAGATAAGTACATGCTCAGTCTATTAAACTGATTGTTTAAACCTAGTTCTTATGCTTAAAACAAGTCAGCCAGCAGAAAAAGACAAAAAAAAAAAAAAAAACAACTACATTGCATACTCTGAAATTTAAAAAAAAAGTCTTAATATCTTGTGAGAGAGAGCGAGAGAGAGAGAGAGAGAGAGAGAGACCCAGAGTGTTAATAAAAATAAATCTTTTCCCGCTTTCCCCCATTTTCCAGGAAAAATGCATGTGTAAAACATTAATTGCGTGTCAATGAGGACATCAGAATGTGACATGATTAGTGACTTATGATATTCTACATACAGTATTGTACTGTTGTCAAAGGGAACATTTCATTCAATCTGACAAGAAACAATCGTAAAGGACAGAAGAAGAAAAAAACGAGCACAGTGTACACCCAGCTTAAAAACTGTGATTATGTGATCTGTCTTGAATCATTTATTTAATATGTAAATAATTGTTTGGTCAGCAAGCTCCAAAGCAATCGATTGCAGAATCTCATCTGGTGCAAAAGGTAAAATCCTAGAATTATCCCTGATAGAATTAATATATTTCGCTGTTGATTATTATAGAAAATAAGTAATTGCGTTTAACTGTTAATAATGATTTAACATGGAATGTTTTGAAGGCACATATTTTCTGTCCGTTGTGCTCAGTCCTTAGGCTAATTATCCACCATGAAATATTAAACATGGCTGAATCCTTAACAAAATTACCATTTGCTAGCCATTGTGCTTCGAAGTGTTGGATAGGCTTACAAAATAAAACTGACTTTGACTGATTGCATAGTCCTGAATTCTTATTCAGGAGGAAAATTGGCACCATTAAAGGAAACTTACCTAAGTTGGAACAGGCTGGTGATGGTAAACTTTGATCTGCTGTGTGTGTCATGTTCACAATTCTTGTTTCTCTAATGCTGTGATAACTGAAGACTTCTGCCAATTCAACAATATACAAGCATGGATTATACATTTGAAGTGTTGGGATTTTTTTTTAAATCTTATTTTTTTTATTCTTTTTTTTATTCTTTTTTATTTGTTTATTTATGTGTATAGTATAAATCAGGTAAATCCATTTCTGAAGCAGTTTGTACAAATTTCACATTTTAAGAAATGTAATCATTTACAATCACCATGTTGAAGAGTTCTTTGAGTGAAAGAAATAGGCCGCTGTAAAGTCATATTTACATATGCTCACATATATGCATATACACATTCCCCTTTCACATATTTATCTCTCTTCTCTCTGTTTTGATATATGCATTGTTCATTTTCCTCAGTGTATTTCCAAAGACTCTCTCTTGTAATTTCAATTTGAATGTCAGTCTTTCCATATTGTACATTTCTGGAACAATTTGTTCCCTCTGAATTCTCATTGGGGGACGTTGTTGGAGCCATAGGCAAGTAATCACTTTTTTTTTTTCTTGCTACTACTAGTAGTATCCTCAGTAAATATTTACTTCTATTATTAACTGAATCTGGTATATTGCCAAGCTATAGTATGCAACCTGTTTCCCAAATCCCCCAAGATTTATTCTATAACTGAATGTGTTTCTGACCAAAGAGTTGTGATAATTGCACCATATTGGATGCCGTTTTTCTTTTGCACAAGCACAGCCTAGTCTCAGACAATGATAATTGCTTATAATAATTGCTTACTAGCATATAATAAATGAGCATAAGACTAATGATTCAAATTAAAGTTCATTTTAAAATTGTTCAGAGAGAGAGAGTAACTCTTTAACCCTCTGAGGTCTGAGCTGTTTTCTGGGCCCTGGAGGTGTTCTGACATGCTCTGACATTTCTGGTTATATCTGTTACTTGTGACATTTTCATGGCTAAAGTCTAATTACACTGTATTCAGCACAAACTCTGCTACAATAATATATCAACAGCATGTATGTAAAAGTTTGTAGTTTTGAGATAATGACATTTATGCGTGGTTTTTGAAAATACAAAAAAAAATTCTCACTGAAATAAGGCCATGAAACCCATACTGATTATTTCTTCACAAGACTTTTGAAAATTGTATGACGTAGCCTAGAATATTTGCTGCAAAACTATGTGAAAATCACCCTGACTGCTCATTCAGATAAGACAATATATTGATTTAAAAATTTTACGACGTGTTTTGCGTGAAAAAGCCTTATGCGAGAGCTCATTAATATGTAAGCTTTTCTCACCTGAGAAAGACAAAGAACCTCCCCTAACGGCCCTATTAGGAGCTATCAGGCCCCTATCATTCTGAGCAACCTTGCACAATACTGTAAATGAGGAGATTTAAAAAAGAATGGCTTTTAAATTGTTTGGATTTATTTACAACACAACATAATCCAAAGATACACAACAAATGCCAAAAAAGCACTTCAAAGACAGAGACCTTTGTGCCATTCCTAAAAACACTGTACATACCTTTCATTTCCAAGATTTTCACTTTACCATGTTCACGTACTGAGACTCATGTGAATGTTGAAGTCCTCAGTGGCATCTGGGACCTGAAAAAAAAAAAAGTGAACATACTGATATCAAGAGAAAGGCCTGCACGATTTTGGAAATAAATATTAGATTTTTCTGGTTAAAATTGCTTTTTAAAATTCCTTTTTAAAATTCACAGAATACACACACACACACACACACGTTTCCAACGATATATAATAAAATGAACACCAGGTTTGTTGTGCCTTGTAGGCATAAGGTATATGCGCAGTGCGGATAAAATAATAATAACAATAAATAACCTATAGCAGCCTATAAATCTTTTTTCAGTATTTCAGTAACAACTAAGCTAGAGAAAAATATATTGATTATCATGTTACTTCAAATGTTTCCATCCGTTATGATGATATGAAATGAGATAATAATAAAAACATGAAGCCGTTTGGTGCGTTTTGCTTTCATCCAAAATATGATACATTCAAACGCGATCGCTTGCAAAATATGATACATTCAAACGCGATCACGCTCAAATATAAAACATTATGGTTACCATAAACATATCTATGTTTGAGCAGATATCCACAAACACAGTAAACACGGGTCTAAATATTATAATATTCCCCATATATCTAGCAACAGTTCAACTGCAACGTGACATTTATGCAACAATAACAAACTAGGCTATGTAAGAATTTCTTACCTTATCTTTCTTGTCTTCAGATCGCGTTCTTCTTCTTCTGAGGTAGCCTAAATCCAATGTAAGCTCAGGCACGTCTTTCAAACTCGACGAAAAGTGAAGTGAAGTGTTTTGTTGTTGAGGTAACGAGCGCGTTCGCGTTCCATGTGGAGATTTGCATGTGAATATCTTTTGCGCGAGTAGGCGTGGCCAAATTAACTGTAATGAGCAAGCGTTTGAGAAGCTGGACATCTTGTTGGTTTTATACAAATTACGTAAACAGAGAATATTTGTTTTCGTTTTGAATCCGATTATTTAAAAGTACACACTTAAATGTTTATAAAGGTATATGGCTCATAAATGTGTGACAAGTATTCGCTGAGTTTTGTTTCAGTTTATAGACGTGCTCAAGAAAAAAAAGTTCACCGCGACAGAGAGGCAGAACGCACACCCTGTTTATTTTCTTTATTTTACAAAAGCACAATGTTTTGATTTGATTGTAAGTGGACACATACAAAAGGAGAAATATCACAGATTCTTTTTTTATATTTCTTTTTTCTGTATGACCATAAATGATGGAGTAATTTAAGTTTATAGTGCTACAATGTGGAGAAAATCCGGCAAAACGCGCCCGCGCGTTTGCCGACCTCAGAGGGTTAAATGAAAATGTGAATCCCACATAATGGCAGGCCGCCACTCTGCTTTTTGAGACGTTAGCCTTTGTTCTATTCGCATTATGAGCATTTATATGATGCCAAACACCCTGGCCAACTCTAGAAAGGTTCTTCCTCAGAGGCAGCCTTTGTAAATGGCTGTATCTAGCCAAAGGCCAGATTGTATGTTTGAGTCTGTGGCTCTCTGTAAGCACAGACACAGTGAAAGAGAGGGGAGGGCAGGTTCTAACACTGCATCAGGATGTGAGATGAATAGTACTAGCTTTTTACCCCAGCCTGCTCTTTCTTGTGCTCTCTCTCTCTCTCTCTCTCTCTCTCTCTCTCTCTCTCTCTCTCTCTTTTTTTCCATCTCTCCCTTTGGTTTGTGCTTTCCTGCATTTAAACAGGCATTTCGGGGTAACGATTGCCCAATATATGCATTTAAAAGAGAAAACGGTACTATCAACAGTCAGCCTTCAAATCTCACGGTTTCTATAAAAAAAACAATAGTTCGTACAAATTTTTTACACCAAATTTTACACGTTTTGGACGGCATGACAAAAAAAAAAAAAATTGTTAACTCATGGGTGGCCTTACTAAAAGGCATGCACAACAAAACTAAGCAGAGCAAACAACAAAAAGAGAAAAGAGGGCAGCCCAGGATAAATGGGTAATTGGGCATCATTATTCGTATCTTAAAGGGATAGTTCACCCAAAAAATTAAAGGTCTGCCATCATTTACTCACCCCCTGTCATTCTAAACCTGTATGTTTTGTAATTTGTTATCGTGGTCTGTGGGGCATTTTTTAGGCTGTGAGCAGTGACTCTTACAAACACCTGTTTTCACGTTAGAGCTCATAGCAGAAGTGATGCCGACCTTCACTTACATTACAACGTTTTTTCTCCTATATATTTATTATTCTGTGTTTTTTTTTGTTTTTATTTTACAAATTTGTCTTGGCACTGAATATGTTGAGTTGGTTGAACTGACAGCCTTCTCAAGAAAATAAAACTCTGGTATAACTCAGGGTGTGAAATACAAAGTATTCAAGTTATTTTACAGAATGTGTGACCTGTCTGGATAATAATTCAATTCAAAGTCAGATTTCTAACAGCTAATTAAACACAGTTAATTTTAACTATTGGGTTCTTGATTTTGTATTATTCATGCACATTTTGACAAAAATAAATATTTTCTTATATTTAAGTTATAATTTAATGTCAAATTAAACTGATTTTAGATCAAAAGCATATCCTGCTGAATGTAGAAATGAGGCCAATTTTATGCATGTTTCTTAATATTTGGACACATTTATGTCCTAGGGGTTAAATTCTATTCAAAAGATTGCAGCTTTTTCTTTTTGTTATATGAAGGTCACACTGTCTTGAAAACCTTTTGGAACTTGTAAAACTTTTCAGTTATTTTTGCTTCTTGTCTTATCTATAAGATAAGAATTTAGATTCTTATCTATCTATCTATCTATCTATCTATCTATCTATCTATCTATCTATCTATCTATCTATCTATCTATCTATCTAGTCTATCTATCGTCTGTCTGTCTGTCTGTCTGTCGTCAAATTATGCAAAAAGTTAAAATATTATTTAATTGTATGTATTTGGGATCCTTAGCTTGTATTTGGGGTGGCTTAGCAAAACAAAACAAAGGAATTGTGTTCATCTTAGAATGCTATTATACCAAATACATAATTTATATATACATACATACATAAACAAGCACAATGGCAAAAACAACAACAACAAAAAAAACACATTGTTTGTAGACAAAGAAACTATAGAGTGCAAAGGTGTGTTTTAAAAGAGTTTATTTTCTAAAAGTCCGCAGGGGCAAAATTGCTCATGAAGAAACACCCTTACTGGAAACAAGCAAACAACAGTAATTTATCCCTGTAACATGCCTTTGTTTGTGTTGTATCATGCATGTTGTTTAATTAATAAAGGTACCTTCCCACACTGGACCCCTGGGACTGTGTATGATGTCTAGTGATGAAGTGCAGAGTCATTCTGGCTTATGCCTGTGCATATACAACTCATAAAGTAGGTCAGGGGTTCTCCTCTGTTTTGCAGTCCGCAGCACCATTTTGAAAGGAGATAACTGCCTCCCCATTGTCTAAAATATTACTAATGCAAAAGAGGCAGCACAGGTCAAAAGCTTTGTTTTTCATTTGTTTCAGGAGTACATCAGTATGTTTAAGAACAAACGCTTAATCAGACAATCAAAAAGAGAATTTTAAAGCAGCCATTAAAAATGGCTCATCCCGCCCAAATAGTTCAATAAACTGTCATAAAATGACGTTACCCTTTTCAAAGGCTATATCGAAATCCTCTGGCCTTACATATCAAACAGAATTTATGCAATGTCAAGAACATATGCTCAGTTTGCTTTGTGCTGTGAGCAGAAGGAAAGCCTATTTATCATTTCTCCACCTAAATTGTCTTTTAATGTGATGTCTAGTAGCACTATTCCCATTAATGCTCTAGTCCTATGTCTCTGCATCCATTAACCAGACTTGAGGCTGTTTAAACTGATCACGTATATTTATAAAGTGAAGTTCAAATGCCGTAGGGATTGCTTTGATATTCCTGAAAATATCTGGAGTGATATTAATAATGTATAGTCTAGGGCTGGACCCGAATATTCGAATGTTAGAATATTCGTTCGGTGGGTTGGTATTCGATTTGAAAATTTGACATTCGAATATTCGTTTGTTTTGTTTTTTTTACCCCTGGGATCCCCCGCGAAACGGTTCTCATTCGCGCTTGAATAAGGCCGGCGACACACTGGCTGCGTGGTGTGAGCGTCTCAGCTGCATGGCGTGTCCGTTTTTATTTCGGCTCCCATGTTAACAGGTTGGAGTTGCCTGCGTGAGACATGCGTCTCAGGCGCGGCTCGAGCCACGCGGAAAACGCATGCATGCTAGAAATAGAACCGACGCCTGGAGCTAGAGCGCAGAACAGCGGAGTGTGT
Organism: Abramis brama; assembly: GCF_963993115.1. NCBI lineage: Eukaryota > Metazoa > Chordata > Actinopteri > Cypriniformes > Leuciscidae > Abramis > Abramis brama. Next base: position 16,716,901 of record NC_139969.1, on the reverse strand, counting down.
ATGGACCGAAGTGCATGCCTGAGCTTGCGTTTTGGGTTAAGCTGCCTTGCTTTGACATTGTGGAAAATAGAATAATAGAAACAAAATGTATTAGCCTTTTTACCTGTTATTATCAATCTAAATTAATCTCGTTTTTAACTTAGGGCCTAACTTAATTTTGTTTTTCTTTATTTAAATTTCGTTTTTCTTTATTTAACTTTCGTTTTTTTCTTTATTTAAATTTCGTTTTTCTTTATTTAAATTTCGTTTTTTCTTTATTTAAATTTAGTTTTTTTCTTTATTTAAATTTAGTTTTTCTTTATTTAAATTTCGCTTTTTCTTTATTTAAATTTCGTTTTTTTCTTTATTTAAATTTCGTTTTTTTCTTTATTTAAATTTTGTTTTTCTTTATTTAAATTTCGTTTTTCTTTATTTAAATTTCGTTTTTTTCTTTATTTAAATTTCGTTTTTCTTTATTTAAATTTCGTTTTTTCTTTATTTAAATTTAGTTTTTTTCTTTATTTAAATTTCGTTTTTCTTTATTTAAATTTCGCTTTTTCTTTATTTAAATTTAGTTTTTCTTTATTTAAATCTACCCTTTACTGTGTCAGTAATTTGATAGTCAGAAAAATATTAGACTACCTTAAAAGTATTGCTTAATTTAACAGACCTGTGTGTGTGCGTTTTAAATCACTAGTGCAATGTCCGTTCTCGGATCATATAAGCCCTGCACGCGTGAGGCGCGCCGCTTCCCGCTCGCGCTGTTCTGTAGTTTACTAAAAGTTTATTAATTAAACGTGTTGTGTCTCGCGTGTCCATCTATATTGCACCAAATGCAACACTGCACTCCCTTGTGAAGTCGACTGGATGAACGGTTCTCGAAATAATCAAAATGCAAACGGATATACAGACACATAGAGATTCCTGCCTTTATTAGAGAGAATAATATGTTCAGCACCCTCTCTCCGAAGCTTCGAATATTCGATGTTCATTACTACCGAAGCTTCGAAGCTCAAAAAATGGTATTCGGACCAGCCCTAATATAGTCACAGTATACTGCGTATATTTGCATGACAGGAGCATTTTTGATTTATCCTGCAAACCACCATATACTGCTCAATGCAACACAAAACATCTTTTGTTTATATTGGCAGAGATCTCTGGGAACTCTGAAGACATCCCCCTGGTGCGCTGGAGGCAGCAGTGGTTGGAAAATGGCACTTTGCTCTTCCACATCCACCACCAGGACGGCAGTCAGAACCTGCCTGGCCCGGCGGCCACCGCTTACCCCGCTAGTGACTCCGCAGAGGAGGAGCTTCGCATCTTACACATCTCTGTCATGGTATGCAACCCAGTACTTGATGTTTTCTGCACTAATTCTTGGACAAATTCCCTTAGAATTATTTTAATTATTAAATTATGCAAAACATTCAAATGGTACCAAAAAAAAATTCTAAACGCAGATAAAGGTAAAGTTTTTACTTCAACTATGGAGACTTTCAAACCTGTGGATTGTGTTTGAAGAAAAAAAAAAAGTCTTTTTTTGGGGGGGTAACATTCTGTGATGGAAATTACTTTTTAAATATTTTGGAATAAAATGTCTGACTCCATTGTCTTCCTAAGGCAAATTTAATTGCTAATTTAAGAAACTTACAGCTTAATTGGAAACGACACTCAATAAAAGCATTCTGTTCAGTTTTTTTCTTCACACTTCATGTTTCAAATTTCATCAAATTTCTCTTCACTGACACTGTTGTCTCCATGATAACTGAGTACAATAACTTTTGTTTGTAATTCATTATGGGCTTTGTACTGATAATGCAGTAATTGATGTGATAGTTGGGTATAGTAATTTGAGTAAAACATTGCATAATCAATTTTCACACAATGAATATATCATTTTTTGGGGCAGATCGTCATATTTTTATAAGGTCAAAATTCTGGGTCTGGAGCAAGAATTAAAAAAAAAAAGAAGTCTATCCATAAAAATAATTTGATAATTAGCAAAAAGAAATGATGAAGGCTCATCAGTCAACTCTTAAGACATAAAATATATGTAGTTGAAGAAAAACCCATAAACAAACTTTCAAGGGGCAAAACAAGTATATACAGTATATATATATATATATATATATATATATATATATATATATAATTTTTACAGTGTATTTATAATCTTCCAATCTTTCCTTGGAGTCCTGCAGGTTTTGTGTGAACTAAGCCGGGAGAAAAACACATTACTTAGATAAGAAAAGTTTGCGTTGTGTGTTAGATGGAAAGGAAGATAACATTTGTTCAGATTCAGTCAATTAGTGGTTATGCCTCCTGGCTTTACGGTTCTCCTCTCTCGGATCGTTATGCTACTGTCATCCCTAGAAGTAGTTACCCTAAGAACAATCGGAGCGAAGACTCTTCAGGGCATAAGGATTTTAAAAGCTTTTAAACATACTCTGTAGTAATTAGTGGAAAATCCATATTTGTAAATTGTCATGCTGAACAGCAGTGGGATTTGAATGGGGGCAAAGTTAGCAGCTCAGATGAATGGAGAGTTCTGAACACAGGTTGAATGAATGAGCTGTTGTGATATTCAAGTGTTTGGTATGCAAATATTTTTATAGGAAATGCACAAATGGCTCATTATTTCTATATAAAGCAAAAGGGACATATGGGGGCTCCAGGCTTTGCTGGATTTCCTTTGCTGCTTGAATTCTAAATCCTGTAATTGCACATTAGAGCAGTATGGCAGTTGTTTTGGATGGTTAGTTGATTCTCTGTGCAAAGCCACTGATTACTGAAAGATCCCTGTCGGAATATGATTCCTCCGAGCTCCGGGAAACCTCCTCTATTGAGCGAACCCTGCATGATCCCTCAGAAGCTGAAGAATATTGCATGCCTCCTATCTCAAACACAGCCTCTGAAATTGATATCCCCACAAAGAGAGTTATTAGTATTCTAAAGGAAACATGCAGGAAGTCAACAGATGATTCAACCTCATTGAGGTGAGCAACGGGATCCAAACAATTTTCTCTTCTCAGATAATTTTGCTTGCTTCATGAAGGACAGCGCAGTATTTAAGTACAAATAGATTGTGTGTTTGATGTCTGTAAACGGCTAAAAGATTGGGACCCGGTCATTAATTACTTAATTATTTAGACTACAGATGCACAAACAAGATTTGTGCGATCACTGGTTGATTGAGACACCACTACCATTTAAGGTTTTGTAGGGTGAAATTATGTTGGCCCATAAAGATTTTGAAGAGTTTGCATCTGATGAGTGAGTTGAGTATTTTTTCTCATCTGATTTTTTTAATGAGGCACCATGAAAACATAGGCTGCGTTCCAGTCCACTTTTAGACACGCACTTGCGAACTTCCCTAAGCACTTCCCCTCGGGGGAATCCCTGCCGCCATTTTGAAGTGCGTTCCACTTCGTGAAGTGGAGGAGGGAAGTTTATATGAACAGAACCTCGTTCCCTCGATTTTGACCGAGGGAGCGAGTCTACTTCATATGTACACTTCAGGCACCTATATGTCCCACAATGCAATACGATTGTGACGTCCCCACAGATCTCATCTAATCACCACCACAACAAACAACTCTATGATATATTAATTATATATATTTTTTTTTATTTAAAACAACCCAAACACACCTATAAACATTTGGATGCTGCATTAAACAAATTCTTAAAGGGAAAATAAATAAATAAATAAATAAATCAACTCCACAGCTGATTCCAAGTGATCAAGGGCTTAGGACTTTCCAATTCAGCCCATTGCAGTTTCCGCCAGTAGTGGGCACTCATGCAACGTAAGCAATGACGTACATCCGAGTGAACGAGACGGAGGGAAGTTAGCGAGTGAAGGGCATGACAATTTTGGACCGGAACGCAGCACTATACTTTTAATTATTTGTTGATTAGAATTTGATTGTGTATATAAATATTTGCAATTGAAATGTATATATCGCGATATGCATATCGCAACGGCTTGCAATAACTGGGGTCATGAACAAAAGACAGAGAAAATCACTCACTGCTCGCTGAATAACTTTTGTAGCTTTAATAAGAATCAGTATATATATATATATATATATATTTAATTAATACAGTGAAAACTAAGCAGTGTTTTATTTTTACATTTGATTATTCAGTTTCTGTTGTTAAATAACCCTAATGTAGGATAACCTGAAACCCTAAACCCCGTGGTTTACACTGATGTTAAAATAACACTTCTTATGCTACAGTAAAACACTGCTGTTCACTTTCAGAAGTTGTAGGGATGTTTTCTTGTCACAAAAATAATGTTGAACACGTATGTTGGTTATATAATTTTACATATATTTTAAAGAGAATTTAAGTTTATTTTACACACTTTAAGCATTGTCGTATCACATATCAAATAGCGCATTTTTTAATGAGTTATCGCATATTGCATTTTTCTTCAATATCGTGCAGCCCTATATACAGTATATATATACAGGGTTTGACATAAACGTTTTTGCTCACCAGCCACTGTGGCTAGTGGTTTACAAAGTTACTAGCCACTTTGCATTCTCACTGGCCACAATTTTGACATTGATACCATAGTGGAAAACTGCCATATAGATATTTGTAATATTATCTCATAATTTGGCAGCCGGTATATTAGGCTGCTGTTACTTTAAGACATGACGCACGGACCCATTATACTGTTTTATATAGCCAAAATACTTGGCTTTATGTTCATGCACTTTGGGTGTGAGCACAAAATTATGTGGGAATGAGTAAAATTGTGCACAATACGCGCAATCCCACGCTGAAATTCAAGCCCTGAAAACGCCAACAATATTCATCCAGACCAAACGAAATGAGGGAGTGAGGGGTTTGTGTGTCAACTACCTGTCAGACAGATTAGAGAGTGAAAATGTGCATCTGGTATTGTGTATCCTGCGGAAGAGTTTATTATTTCAAATGCCTTTTTTAAAAGACTACAATTGAAAAATGTATATTAGGCCTATATAAAATTTAACCCGCCAAAGTGGCTAGTAGGAGTGACTGCATTACATGCCACAGTGGAAATTCAGCCGCGTTTGGCGGGTTGGCGGTGTTAATGTCAAGCCCATATATATATATATATATGTATATATATATATAAGACCAGATTACATATATATATATATATATATATATAATCTCAGAGCATTGTTCAAAGGCAGGTTGTTCAAAGTGATTGATCATTTCTATTTCAAAATCTGAGCAAAACAGGCCATATAGCTGCTTTGCTATAGCCTACATGGCTTGACGCTTGCTGAATGTGAAATTATCGGATGACCTTGAGTCCTCAACTTGCAATGAAAAACAAACCAATATGTACGTATTCAAATTTTCCAAGGAAATGCAAAAGGAAAAAAAAAACTTCCCCCCTATGTCCCACCCATTTGATTTGAGCATTTTATTCTTCTCATATTGCCACTCTTTTCCTCAGACTATGTTATTGCAAAGGTGGGAGAGAAGTGGGGAGGTTTTTATTGGTGGTGTGATGGGCAGCCTCTGTGACAGATGGTACCTACGCCGCATCCCCTTCTGGCTCTGACTCGTCGCGGCCGGAGGGCAAGATCCTTAACCCAGTACCCCCTAAAATCATATCACTTCCTTGAGTGCTTTGCAGCGATGCCAGTCCCAAAGAAAGCAGGCTGCCAGTGTAGACACCTGTCACCAGTCCATGTCTATTGTGGCGGTCCTCTGGCCAGCTGGGGCTTTTGCTCGGCTCAGTGGTGCACGGTGGTCGTTCAGCGCCAGCCTCGCAGTCTCACCATGATAGTTTAGGGTTTGTGAATGGAAAAGCACTCGTCAAATGTGCCTTGATGAAAGCCCAGCTGTGCTGTCATTTTGACTCTGATGAGGCTTTTTCTTCTTTTTTTTTAACAATCTATTCTTCAGCTCGTATCTCCAGTTGCTATCACAAATGCCATGTGGCAAATTGAAAGTGTTTTTTTTCCATCTCAGCTTATTTTTCTTCTCTTAAGGGTGTAATGTGTAACCTTTTGAAAGCAGCAGTGGCTTCCTTACCCAGACTGTCAAAGAGCGACCACCCTCTTTCCTTGGGCATCTGTAATAGATGAGCAATTGAGTCAACTGCAGTTGGGGGGTTCTACAAATGACCAAGTCACCAAATCCCACCTACAATCAAATAACACATTCCACTGCCACTCAAGGGACCTTTGATATTTAGCGAGCTATTTTTCCATCTTGTTCCGCCCTCGTTTTGTACTAATATGTTCTTAGAGGTGGCTGTATTCTCAAGAGGAAGGTTTTTTTTTTTTAGGCACACCTCCCCCTCCATTCAGATGGCCGTTTTACAAGCTGCAATTTGCTCTACTCAGCAAGCCTGAACATCCATAGGCTGCTCCTGACCCCAGTTTCTCCCATTTGCCAGCCTGAAGCTTGTTCCCCAGTGGTTTATCTCTCTGCGGTTGGCTGGCTCAGCTGCGCCGTGCCCTTGCAGTAATTTGCACACGCTGGGTGGAAAGACGGGCATCTCGTGTAACACAGTCCTCATTGCATCTATATCACAACACCTGACAGCCATCCTCAAATTGGCAACAGAAACAGATGGTATTGTGTCCTGGATTTAGCACAATAATAGATGCATTTTTTTTTGTTTTTTGTTTTTTGTTTTATGAACACAACAATGAAAAAAAAAAAAAAAAACACAACATGGGGAAAATATATATAGGGTATATTGTATGTTATTATTTCCTCAAAATGGACAATGCATTTGTTGTGGTGTATGGCATTCCATTGTTAGAGAATACATTTTTTTTAAATAGTTTTGTGTATATTTTGTTTATTATCTGTCCCTTTAACCTTTTCTTGTATAAATGTTTCACCAATCATTATTACTTTTTCAGGTCTTTAGCGACCTGGATCTATATATAGTATGGATGGATCTCTACCTGCTGCAATAGTATAAAACTCTCCTGATATTTTATTAACAATTACAAAAGAATAGAATAAAGCATATTTTTACCTTTTGGAACTTGGAAGGGTTCAATTTGAGCAGATGTTTTTTTACCATCATCACTGTCATCATCACAGCTCATTTCCCAGTACATTCAGCATCTGGCTCATATTCGCAATCTCAAACATTCTCAAAGCTATCATTTTCAACGTCTTTAAAATCAACATTTTTTGATCGCTTACGGCTTTTTCAGCAGATCCATCATGTGACGGTGACACTAATATTTGATTCGTACAATACTTGCTCTGCAGTAAATCACTGAGCCATTTCAAGTTTTGCTGATTACACTTGTGTATTTTTTTGTTTTCTGCCTGTGGTAATTATGAGTGAAACGTCACTTCATCATTGTGTATCAGACATTGACACCTTGAGGAATAAAGGTGAATTGCACTTATTGAGTCATTTAATTGTTTTAGAGATTCAATTGTTGTTGCACAGAAAAAAAAAATCCATACATTATTACTGCTAGCGACCCTATATACTTTTTTACAAAAAAAAATTATAATAAAAAATTAGAAAGGAGACATTCTTTTTATTTTTTTTATTTTTCTATTGTATTATTAAGATATTAATATTAAGTAATATTAAGAAGGTTGATGTCTAACTTAAGAAAATTTCCCTGAATGCATACTTTCTTAGTGTTCATAAGCCATAGACATCCTCTATATTGAGTGGTGGTTGAGAGATATATGAGCCTAACGTAATTACAGTATTGATTGAGCTAAATCATTCCTTAAACATTCTCAGCTTCCTGTGTTATTTCATTAAGAAATCTTACATTGATTTTGTCGCCTTAAATATTATCAGTTACTCCGTCTGTCATGAAGAACTCTATATAAATCTTTCACATTTAATTTTTAAAAGAACATACTTTGTGACCTCTTGAATTTAGACTAATTATTGTGGTTTTCTTTCCTTGTTGTTGCGGCAATAATCTGGCCCTTGGATTGATGTCTCAGACAATCTTTTATGTTGGTCTGAGCTAATAAATCCATAATTTATGATGTGATTAAAGTCTTTCTTTGTTTTCTTTCTTTCTCCCCTTTGCCCATAAAATGGAACATCACACCTTGTGCTGATGTAGCTCTTGGTAAACAGTGCTGAAGTGCCCCAGCTGAAGTATGTATGTTGAATTTCCCACACTTCTGGGAATATTAGAAGATAGTGTTTCAGAGGAAACTGGAGGGGTGGCATTAAGGTGGATACGGAATTGGATATGAAGGGGAGCTAAAGCAATAAAGCAGAAATCAATTCTTTTCGCATTGGCTAACGGCCAATAAAATAGTTGCTTGACAAACACTCTGTGAGCTTGAAGGTGTGTCAGAGGAAACGCATGCTTCTTTCCTCCATGTATGAAGCTGATTTATTTACCTTGACAGTATTGATAGTGGGTATTTTGAAGGAGGAAGTTGCTAACTGAACTTAACAGCTGCACTAAGTCCCAAAACGCTGACCTTTCCGAAAGCATCTCATGCTTACATGCTGTTCTTTTTCCCAATCCCATCTAAACTATGCATCTCTATAGGCACCTGCAAAGCAAGGCCAGGATGCAAGTGTAAACATCCTGAAAGCTCAACTCCATTTATAAAACAGACCTGCTGGAGGTTTGAGTTTCTGCCCTGTTTGCAGCCATACGAGGAAAGTGATATATCGTTGCGTTAAACTCTTTCCCAAGGGCCCAGGGCAGCATGAATGTAACCAATGGCTAAGAATGCTAGAAAGAGGGGCAAGCAATGTTAAAAGCGGTGAAAGATGAATCTGTGAGGTAGTCACGATGATGACATTCCAGGAATAGTTCTTTCAGGTTACACTGTAGTCCAAAGCTCTTTGCTGAGAGGTGGGTATTTATAATGCAGTTTACATGGACGTTAAGAAGAAAAGTCTATATTGAGTAATGCATATGCATTCTCTTAAATGCACTGCCTCTCATGAGTGCACTTCTTAAGCACACGGTGGTCTTCACTGGAGTGTATCACAGAAGAAAGAGGTCAGTAGTATTTTGATCTCCTATCATGGTCAATTTAACGTGTGTGTTTTTATTTATTTATTTAATTATTTACTATTTATGTATAAATGAACACTTTAAATTGACTATATGTATATATTTCAGGGTTATTATCGTTAACTAAACCTAAAACCATTAAAAACATTTTCATTATTGAAGTAAAATAAAAATTAACTGAAATAACAAAATATATATATAAAAAACTTAAACTAAATGTAAATGTTGTCTTGGCAACTAGCTGAAATAAAAGTTGAAGTACTAAAATAACCCAAATTACCAAACTAAAAACTTACTGAATATAGAGATAAAAAAAAAATAATGACAAAAACACAACAAAATTGCTAAAACTTTAAAATGTAATTGAAAGCTGTTAATAAATTGAAAGTGATAGAATAACTGATATACACATGTATACCCCCCCCCCCCTTTTTTTTTTTCTCTGAATACGGCACAGCTGAATACTGTCTATACTTGTTCTACAGATGGAGGATATTGGCACCAGATAGCATTTAATGGAGGAAGTGTAATAAATAAGTCAATAAAACATGGGTAATTCAGTAAATCCTTTTTTATCCCTGTGGATTCTCCTTCGCTACACTTAGAGTTTAAGTGCTTGAAAATACCTTGTTTTATGTCCACATGCACCCTTGAACGGAAAGGGCATTTCCTCTTGCCTTTCTCATTTATTCTGAAAAAGCCACCTAGATCAGATAAAGGCCCATCTGGAAAACTGTCCTACAATGACCCACTCATTAATATTGGCCCAGTCCCTCGGTCTTACATCACGCTCATGCAGAAACAAACAAGAAAAAAACCTTTTGTCTTAAGCAATCGCAATTATTTATCATCCTCATACTTTCAGAGGGATGAAAGTCAATGAGATGCACATTTTGCATTGATTTTACAGGCGGAGCAGGAGGTGATTTATCAAGAAGAAATGCATAACCGTCATCCTCTGCACAGTTGCGTTCTTCAATAATCTTTTATGCCTTGTGTTGAGATTATTCTTCAAAATTCTAATCCTACTCAATTTAGTGAAATATACAAGAAGGGCATAATATATGTATTCTTGCATTAAAATTTATGATTTTAACAAAATGCTTATTGATACATTTTAAATGTTATGCTTAAGATTGCTCTTATAAAAATTCTTAAATACAGATTCTGCTAAACAGTTGTTTTAGGTGGCTTCAGTGTTTTAAATGCTTGCTAATATTAGAAAAAGTGTCCATGCAAATAAATGACTGGTATGCAACTCTTTTTGTACTTGCTTTGCAGTATCTTTGTATCATTTTCAGGATTCGTTAAATGCCTTGTTGCCTAACAGCTGTAAACCAAAAAGTATATGATACTGTATATTATGATTTCAATTGCTTTCTGTATTACACTTAATTAGTTAATTTGAAATAACAACAAATATCTCAGTTGGCACTTTACTAATAAAAACTTTGTTGCAGGAAAATGACAGGATCAATTGCTGCAGAATATTACCCATTTTGGGAGCTTACAGGACATCTGCTTAAAGTTGTTAAAGAATGTGAAAAACCCATGATAGCATCACTTGTATCCGTTGGCTAATTCAATTAGGTCTGCTCATGCTGCTAGATTGTGATGTTTTGTTTGGTCTTTATAGTTTGCCCTTCATAAAGAGATATCCCATCTGGTCTAATTTTAAACCGTCTGTAACATGCAGCCTTCCATAATTTTCTCCGCAGTGAAGTTACATTTTGCTTGTTTGGCTAATTCAAAGTGATGGACCCAAAGGAAATTGAATTGCACAAAACTAATTATCTGTTGGATCTGGTGCTATATGTGGCCGCAGTCTTGGTATGGTTTTTATCCAGCAGTCTTTAGTGGCATGTGTAGATTATAATCACACTGTCTTGCAGTGTGTTTTTTCCCACTATAATTAGTCATAATCATGGTCATTTTTGTAAAATGCACAGAAAACAACTCCATGTTTTTCTTCAGCCATAGCTACACAAATTCACTTACACTGTTGCATATCTCTTTAAAATCATAATGATTACATGCTTTTTAAATACTAGACTTTCCTTAGTGCAAATATGGCACAAATATTTATATAGCTAAAAATTGTATAGCTACAAACTAATGAAAAATAATGATTTTTTTTTTTCTGGCCTCCCTTTTTCCTATTCCTTCCCTCCCGGTATTGGCCTTGTACATATCATGCATTACCAGAAAATTGATGTAATACCTTTTAAAACTGCTGAGAATTTGTAATCAATAACAAACAATTTATTGCAGTTTCAGTTCTTTCTGAAGCGCACACACACATTTTTTGTTCAGCATAAGTGACCTATATGAATAAGAGCTTTTTGTGTATGGTAAAGCAAATTAAACTGGAATGCTAATACTCAGCATGGTCCAACTAATTTCTGACATCTACATGAGAATATTTTAAGATTTTTACATGTGGAATGGGTGAAATTTCATCATTATTTAATTCAGTTTAGTGTGGGTAAGTTCAGTTGAGTTGTTTCCTTTCAGTTCAGTTTAAATGTATACTTGAATATAATGCTGCTTTGTTTTGTACAATATGTTTCTTAGTGGCGCAGTGGTTCTCCCACTGCGCAACTAAGTGCTGCAATTCATAATTTAGGCCTTAAGTTTGAATTTCAGATTTATAATATCTTGTCTCAGGTGTGTGAGCCAGTCATCATTCAGATGACCTGAATCAGATTGATGCACATTATAAATCCTGGTATATCATTTTGAATGAGGTACTTTGGGAGAAAACACAATGTTCTTTTTCAATCTCAAAAAATTCTTTGGTTTCCATTATGAAATACATCTGAACATTTGTTAAAAATTGCAGTATCTTTTTACTATTTTTATACATGCATTTTCTCTCTTCCATTTTCTTTGTCCCTGTAGGGTGGTATGATCGCTCTTCTGTTGTCCATCCTGTGTTTGGTGTTGATCCTGTACACTCGTAGACGCTGGTGTAAACGTCGCCGGGTACCTCAGCCACAGAAGAGCGCTAGTGCTGAAGCAGCCAATGAGATTCACTACATCCCCTCGGTGCTGATGGGTGGACAGGCCCGGGAAAGTTTGAGAAATTCTCGCGGGCAGGGCCACAACTCGAGCGGCACCCTCAGCATCCGTGAGACTCCGATCTTGGACGGGTACGAGTATGACATCACAGACCTACGACACCACCTTCAGCGGGAGTGCATGAATGGCGGAGAGGACTTCACCAGTCAGATGACACGTACACTTGACTCACTTCAAGGGTGCAATGACAAAGCTGGCATGGACCTCACTCCAGGTGTGTGAACCCTCCGCACACTGCACTGTGTGAATATAAAGATCAATGTTAAACTGCAAGTTAAAGGGATTGCTCACTAAAAATTACTTTATACCATTTCAAATGAATGAATGTGTGCTGGCTGCTCTTTTCAATGCAATTACAATGAATAAGGCTTTAAAGTAGTAGAGGAGATTTTGATTCATCCCAGTTATTCAAATCTTTTGAATCTATTCACCAAAATGATTTGTTCAGATTTGTTGAATGACCATTATTTTAGATGACACATGGTTAAAACCAGACCATTCTCAGTAGTAACTGAGTAATAGTCTGGCAAAGCTCCATAGACAAATCATTTCCAAAGGGGCGTCACCAACGGACGTCGCTCGAATGCCTCTGGGCGCAGTTGGATAGACCTAAATCCAATCAGAGCGATCGTCATCGTGTAAAGCCATATGCTGCGTCGCAATTTGCCTAAGTTACACTACGCCATAAAAGTATGTAGGCTACTCTGTTTGTGAAGAAAAGGTATTTACTTTTGAATGTGTAGCAAAAAAGTAGGCAAGCTTTAGGACACACTACTTCGTCATCTTTTTCGGACGGATCTGTCGCGTGCATCCTGTCACTTAAACTGCCCTGTCAATCATTGTGTCACAGTTAAAATCCTCTATTAAATCTAATTTAATTTCCTACCGTTTCGGAGAGAAATGTAGTAGCACGCTCATCTGCCAGTGGGTCTTTTATGGAGACTGTCCTCATGTGTTTGCAATTTGAATATAAAGCATTTAAAAGTTGAACGGACGTCGCTCAAATGCCATGGGCGCAATTGGATAGACCTAAAACCAATCAGAGCGATCGTCATTGTGTAAAGCCCGCCTCAACGTTTCTGATTGGTGCCGCGATTTCGACGGCATGGAAATGGGCTTGAATGAGCTCTTTGCCAGACTACTTCTCGAGCAAATCTGAATTTGCCGGAAGTTGTCTGGGTTTTCCCAGGCTAGATGACACACACTACTGTTCACAAATTTGGAATCATTAGGATTAAAAAATAAAAATAAAAATGTTTTTGAAAGAAGTATCTTCTGCTCACCAACACTGCATTTATTTGATGCTTTAAAAAGCAGTCATATTGTGAAATGTCATTACAATTTTAAATTACTTTTTTATTTGAATATATTTTAAAATGTAATTGATTCCTATGATGGCAAAGCTGAATTTATCCTCATGAAAAAAAAATTGAAGTTGGCACTGGAGCAATCTAGAAATGCACTACAGCTAATGCCACATGTCTAAACATTTTATGTTTAAAATCTTAAGATAATAAGTCCAAAACTCTGTATTTAGTGAAATGTTTTTCAAGACCATGTCATGTGACTTTATTTTGATTTGACGCTAAAATGCTACTGATGTTTATTGTCATCTTCTAACCATCTATCCAGTATATTGTCTTTATTGTTTTGTGGTGCAAACGAGCCCCATTCAGTCTCAGTCTCCCCCTGCACACATTCACACCTCTCCAGCCCGGTTATGGCTCTAAATATGCATTTCTTTTGTCTGCATTATAGTTACTAACGACTGGCTATTCACAGGCTATTCATATGGTTTCAGTCACTAATTTCTTTTCTTAAAGTTCACCCTTACATTTTAAACTGTATCAAATGCATTTCTTGAATAAAGAAACATTTCAGTAAGCATTCAAAAAATAATAAAAATATAACTTCTAGGTGGCAGGTGCACCTAGGGCTAGCTAGCATGTTAGCTTAGCACACCATCAATACACGACAATTTATGAGATTAAAACCATGTTTGTGCTTATAAACTTACTTTATAAAGCAAATCGAGTATTTTAAATAATTTTTTGTGATCTAATTTGGCTTCAGATAAAAAATCAGACAGAAAATATACTATTGGATAGTGTTCTGCACAACGATTCTATATAGATTAGCATTACATTATAAATATAATCTATTATTATGGAAATACCTGGCATGGATTGAAAAACACAGGTAACTCAAATATCATAGCAAACATGTTTATTGTCTTCAAAACTGCATGTTACAGCCATAGTTACAGCGCGATCTTTTGTTAGCTTTGTGTGTGTTCGAGGCTTCCTGGATTGTCACATGATTATGGCACTTCTTCATGTTCTAATACTGTGCACAGGGCGGCGAGGGCGCCCTCAGGCTATTGGTATGAATTGAAAACACAGTATCAGAGTTATGCAAACGCTCATAATGATTACATCGACGCATTTGGGTATAAATTCAATAAATATTATTCCTGTCTATAGAAATCTGATGTAAACCTATGAGAATATATCAATATTTCTCCAAATCTGCACATTTTTGAGCTAAAGCCCTGAGGCACGTTGTTTTGTGTATCGCTGTCATGACGACGGCACGGGAGTTTTTTATGAATGAAAGCGGCTGACGCGCATAATTCATATCAAAGGTATCGACTAATTTTTTCATTTCATAACTCCTGACACAAATTAAGAAATAACTGTCGCTATAAGTTTCTCAGAATACAATAGTGGTCAAATTCTGAAACTTGAGTCTTATATCTTTTTAATGATGTATAGTTTGTCAAGGTATAACATTAAATCTGATAGTAACTTTGAACTATATATAAATAAAACCGCTTCAGTGCGCCGACGCACTGGCAACGGTTAACAGGTTAAACCAATCATAAACAAATCATTCACACTGACTTAGTGAACTGAATCAACCAATTAATTGAAAAGATCTGACTCAAAACAATGATTTGTTCACTAACTGCACTTCTTTCATAAACTCTCATGAATGTGCCAAAGATAACTAGGGTGGATGTCACGATTTTCAATTACATCATGAATTATGTCTTACATTGAAAGCTTTTTCTCACACACAGCTATGGCTTCAGACGACTTGGAATGTATCACACAAGCCATATAAACCACTTTTATAATCATTTTTATGGTGCTTTTTCATCCTTTTTAAAGCTTGAATGCTTCAGTGCCCATTCATTGTAGTTGCATGTAAAAGAGTAACCTGCAAAGACTTCAAAAATGCCTCCCTTTGTGCTGTATGGAAACGGATTCAGCTTTGGAATGGCATGAGGGGGACTAAACCACAATTTAAATTTGAGTGACCTAACTTTTTAACATGCACAGCAAATTTTGTGCTATACAATTTCCAATAAAACCTCAGACAATAACCTTAATGATTTAATAGCATACTTTAATCATTCAGTAAATTAATTCACACTCCCAATTCAGTGTTTTGATTCAGTGCCTAATTTCAGAGTTACATAAACAACTTGGCAACTAGGCCTTGAATGCATAAGTGAACACACATGATCAAAGCGTGTTGAAGTTCTTTTTACATTTGATATAGCTGTTAAAAAATAAATAAAAATAAAAATACTTTGAACGTCTTTTGATTTATGTATATATAAACAACATGATACCAAATATATTTTTGCATCCAGGAACCTGTGAGATTTAAATTGCATGTACTAAGCACATCATACGCATATTGCTGGCCCTGAAAATATTTATTTCACCTCAATAGCTCAAGAGTCAGCAGCAGAGCTCGCCTTTTCGGTATGTGGTTGCGAGAAACCCCGGGTTAAGTGCAAAGCTCCAGAAATTGGATAAAGCCTATATCAAAACAGCTGCAGAGAGGAAATCAACATGACATATTTATTTATTTAGCTAAAGCTATTTTTCCCAAATAATATCAAAGTGATAACACTGTATATTCCTGCTAAGCAAAACTGCTTATTTGGCCGTAGGTGCATGGCACCCATGGAACCCATTTATGCTCTGTAATAGTCAAGGATAGATGTGAGTCACATGACTAGACCCGAGTCTGTGCCAGATTGGCCTTGTCCATTGGACACACAGAATTTGGAGTGGCCACCCCTTATCAGATGTGAAATGATGTTGATGTTTGCCTTGAAGAGTAGCCCATTATAAATACCCCTAAAAAGCAGGAGAGGAGCGATTTCATGCTGTCACAGTAATTTGCCTAATACAATGAAACCCTGCAGTGCCAGTTGTCTTTGTTGTGCAATTTACTCATTATAAAGGGGCAGACTAACTACAGGGGATGGCGATGTTGCGTAATGGTGAATGACGGAATGTCATATCCAGAGTCGCTGGGCTGTAAAGGCTCTTAGTTGCTTTCGTTGTAATATAACCCTGAAAATACTTCACATAGACCACTTAGACTCGTCCTTCTGAATGACAAGCGTTTACATAAAGTGTCTCTGCATGCCCTTGGTGGACTGTTATTTGCTGCTCATTCGTCTCTCTTTCTTTATCCCTAATTGTAACCTTTTTCCATCAGGGAGTGATAGTACAAAACTGTCCCTAATGAGCAAGTACAAGGATAACATCATAGCTACCAGTCCTGTCAACAGCAATCACCAGCAAAACACACTCCTCCCACACAACACCTCCACCAACCAGCGCAAGCGTCTGTCCAGCAAAACGCATGGTGAGTCTGGGTATAAGGGTTGAAATGGTTTCTGTAATCTTACTGTTAACCATTCATCGTTCTGTGTGCGTTTTGTACTGTTAGTTAGTTCAGTACTAACTTAGCATACTGCTAGCCGATTAGCCTGCTAGCTTAGCCTGTATCCTACAAGTCCCTTACCCTACACATAACTGCAGGAATGTTTAGTGCAATTACAGTTCCATTTCAAAAGTATGGAGGATGTAAAACTTCTAAAATGTTTTTGAAAGTCTCTTATGCTATCCAAGGCTGTTTTTAATAAAAAACAGGAATATTGTGAAATAGTATTACAATTTAATAACTGTTTTTGATTTTTAATCTTTTTTTAAATATAATTTATTCCTGTGGTGGCAAAGCTGAATTTTCAGCAGATTTTACTCCAGTCTTCAGTATCACATGATCCTTCAGAATTGTTTCTTATTTTTAGCAATGTTGAAAACGGCTGTGCTGCTTTTGTGCAAACCGTGATTTAAGTTTTTTTTTTTATTTCAGGATAATTTAATGAACAGAAAGTTCAAAAGAACAGCAATCATTTTAAATGTATATTTTTTTGTAAAAGTTTACTGTTACTTTAATGTCTACTTGCTGAATAAAAGTACTAATCTCTTACCAAAAAAATAAGTCTTACTGAGCCCAAATGTTTGAACAGTAGTGTATTTTTAGACCTCATAATAATTTGTTTTCTTGGCATTTATTTATTTGTTCATTTATTTTTTTCAATTAGGATGTGTTTCTGCAAAAAAAAAAAAAAAGGATGTATTTTTATTTGCTTTAAAGGCACAATACAGGGTATGTAACTTTTTTGCTTTAAAAATAGCAAAAATCACTATATCTATGTTATATATATTTTTTAGTTGTGTACTTACATTATCCCGACTGTTTCCAACAACTTTTAAACCAGGAGAAATTTGTAATTTAATTCGAGAAACGTCCCGTTTCTTTATTTCCGTTGTGTCACCGCCAATGCCGTCATATCCGCGTTGTCCCTGGTTTCCACTCGTGCTGCCATGGCAACCAGAGCTATGAACCAGAGCCGTCTGATAGTAACCAAAGCGACTGACGCGGACAACTTTGTAGTTCGCAATGTCTATTTGCACGCTGTTGTTGTTTCGTTCAAACATTATGGACCATGACAAGCAGACTTTGGATAAAAAAAGGAGAACTAAAACGAGAATCAATATCAGCGCTGTGTTTTCGAGATGCCTAGAGCTCCCATTGACAGTATATAAACGAGAGCTCCACGTCCGAGACTTCGACCGCTCCTACATGTACTTTATTAAACAGGTGAGCACATTTACATAAAACTAATCAATGTTTTATAGTTCAACAATGATAAAATGTCAGAATATGATCTGTATGTTATTCTAATGTTGATCTAGCTTACTGCTAGTCTCATACAGACAGACTAACACATACATTTCAACACATTCAAATGCAGTTTAGTGTGATAGTGTAATGTTAGACCAAGTGAAACAGCGCTGCGTTACCTCACAAGTTTAATTTGTCTAATAAACTGACCTGTGAGTAGTAATTCTGCGTGTAGTTCGGTAGAATGAAATGTCCATATTCCTTTTATATCCGTGGGACTCGCGTCGCGTTTGGAGCTGATAGCTGTCTCTTAGCAATCCCGACCTGCTTCATATCACAGTCATGCTAAAAACATCGATGTATTCAGTCATCCATAAACATTATTAGATCGGTCGGCTTGACGTTGACGACAAGATCCATAATTCTTAGCAAATGTTGCGTCATCAATATACGCCTTTGTTATTGTAAATAGGTTAGCGACCCCTAGTGGCGAAAAATGCCATACTGTGCCTTTAATCAAAAACCGTGACCACAGAAGAGTGATACAGACTGAACCACGAGATATCTGAGCCTTTACACCCCTACTGAATATCCCCTTCCTTCCACACAGATCTCATTCCAACCACTGTCTATGTCTGTAATCATAACCACACACAAATATTTGTCTTCCACTCTCTTTGCTATCCTGTTCTGGGGGCGGAGTGAGGGGGGTGGCTTGTGGGGCTCGATACCGGGGGCAGCGTTTTCTCTCTCTTCTCTCCGACAGTGAGTTCACACACTAAGCAGTGTTACACAGCCACGCCACGCCTCCTGTCACTCATTCAGCACAGCGGCAGGCCAGGCACTCAGACTCTCTTTCTGTCTGGTTGAAATTATGATGATATAATATTACTCAACTTTAGCACATACTGTATGTCAGCTAAACATTCATTCAGTGTTTTCCATTAATGACCCTGTGCTGCCACTGTTTCATAATGAACCGAAAATGTAAAACTTATAGCCTAACATAAAGGTCTCTAATGTTGTATTTTTCCAACAAACTAAAACTGAAACTATGGCTTTGTGCCTTTATAAAACAGCAAAAGACAGTGATTTAATTAAGTATATAGGCAGTCTGTTTGTGCTGCATGTTTTAAAGAGAAGTGCACATTTTCCTTACCCGATCAGCTGGTGATCTGGTGTTAGTTTTCTTTTATGAACTTTACTCCAGCATAGTACAACAAAGTTGCTTTTTAGTCAGTAAAGCTGTTAGCGCCAAATTAAAATGTCCCTGAATGTTTACAATGTCTGGCTCCGCCTTGGGTTTGAACTTCTTGCTTGGCTGATCAGACCACCAAAAAATGTTGAGGTATTCATATGCTTTTGTGATACTCTTGTGATATTGATTGGCTGTGGAGGTGTATTATATCTGCATGTATTTAAGCTACATAGATTCTACGAGGGAAACATGCCTATAGATATCTACTCTCTCAGATTTGCTTTGGGCACGAATATCTGATGTCCATTGAAGTGTTTTCCTTGAGTAAGAATCTGATTTCCTTGCAGAACAAATATTTGACTCTCTGCTCATGCTTTAATGCTTCATTACCTCAGTCTAGCAGACGTACGGCCTCTCTCTGACCTTCAGACCAGCATTTTTTTTTTTATATACTCAATGCACTTGGATTTTCCATTTACTGCATATGAATGTAAAGGTGCACTCAGGAATTCTTGCCTCATTCATATTTTTTACAGAATTGAATAGAATATATATTTTTTTTTTACACAGATGAAGACTTCAATCAAATCAGTAGCCTAATAAAAGTTGCTAGTATAAGAGTGTGTGGTCATGCTGAGATCACATGATAACTCGAATGCTACTGGCTTTATCTCTTACTCACGTTATCTCAGAATTTCTTTTCACCATATATATATGCTCTAAGTGTCACATGATCCACTGGTCTAAATATATAGATAGACCAATGACATATCTGTCAACACAGAAAATTACTGACTGTATCTTTAAGTAATATTTTAATTAATAGTCACGGTTAAATGTGAACTGCTAATCTCTGCTAAACAGGCCATTTTATGCCCTTTTACAAAGTCTTGATGTTGGTTTTGGGGTGTAGAAGAATATGTTTTCATGAAAATCAAAAAATATATAATTTTTCACATATTTTTCATTGTTGCACCACCTCTCTTCCCAGTCTGTCTGTAACACTCTGTTTAGTTCCTGTTTCTATGAAGCCCCTCCTTCTGAAAATAGCAATGTGCTCTGATTGGTCAACCGCTTTGAGTGTGTTTATGAAATGTCACGCCCTGTCCCATCACCACAAGTGTCAACACACTACTACCAACTTCGCCCCCCTCTCACTGCTCTTTACTGAACCACTGTTCAACTTAAATAAGAATGTGTATTTAATTTAAACTGAAGAATATGCAGTGTTTTTTATACATTACTTTTGATTACTTTATACAATTTATGTAGTATTTCTTATTTATAGAGCTTAGAAAAGTTTTTCTGGTAGGTCTATTTCATTTGTCAATGTTTTATTGTAGTTTCTTTGTTCTTTCTTTGCATTGTTTACTTGTCTTCAGTACGCTTGAGAGGTTTTTTTTTTCTTAACTTAGGCTAGTATTATTTTTTGTGATATTGAAAATGGTGACAAGAATTATGAATTATCATAAAAAACATATTTAAATAAAAAAATAAGTATATTGTGATATTGTTATTGTGAAATAACTCGTGAAATAATAAGAATTTGGTAATTTCGCCTACCCCTAATGAGGACTATTATGACTTCCCAGAAGAAAACTCAAGACTACAATCAAGGGGGGGTCAGAGAGTTCAGAGACTTTGTGCTTTGTAACTATGATACCTTTTTCATGCTCAAACAGCAACATAACACACTAAAGAAACCTGAATTTGTAAAAAACAAAAAAACATAATAGGTCCTCTTTAACTATGCCAAGTTAAATAGTAGTGGCATGGGTGTACACATTATTATGAAGGAATCTTTATAAATGGAGGTGGCTCTTACAGCTCTTTCTGAACTCCAAAATAGTAGATCCACATTTCCATAGCTTTTCATATTCATACTGATATTGCCCTGTTTGTTTATTGAGCATCTAAGTTTTTTTTTATTATTATTATTGCATGATTACAGACAAAGTTTGCTCTTTATTCTTCTGTATGACTGTTCAGAGCGAGCGAGCGAGCAATCCACGAACACGAAAGCTGCTAAAGGCTATGTTTAGACTCCGTTCACGTCGCCGGAGGAGAATGTGCATGAGTGCACAGATCCTCTCAAGTTCTTCTCTCTTTTTTTTCTCAGTCACACCTGCCTCTCTCACCTCATCTATTTATACCCCTCATTTTTCATTACACAAGTTAGAACTGTTGCTCTCGGCATTTGACGTTTTTCAGCTATCTCTAGGTCAACCGTATCGGCGTAGGTGTTTGTACTTCACCTTTCCTCATTGTGAGACCATTCTGGTGACACTGTGATTCCAAGACCTTGCAAACGATTGAGTTCTAGCACCCTGAAATTGAATGGCAGTACAAAATAACTTTTTTTGTTGTAGGAGGTGTGTGCACCTGCACTGCATGCCAAGAAGCTGTTGGCGCTCCGTGTTGAATATTTAAACAAGCTCATCTTTTATTCCCCTCCACGGAGCTTTGCACTTTTGGCCCCTGCCTAATTGTGGAGCCTAGCGCACAGTCCTCACCTGCTCTGTGAGGTTTACGGCTAATTCCTTTGAAGGTGCTTCTTTTGTTCTCATTTGTTACGAATACAAAAAGAGGCATTGGCGTGCCAGCATGTGTCATTTCGAAATGGTGTTACTGTTTGAAGTCTTATTTGTCAGGTTTTTTATCAGCTTTTTGTTAGATTTTCTTTATATAATCAAGCTGAGCAATTTTTACTGTTGTACTCGAATTAACTAACTGTTGCATGGTATTTAAGCACACATTCAGTTTAACCAGGTATTGAAATATAAAAATAGTGCAAACGTGCCTTCTTTCTATAGGCTCATTATGTGCTTTATTCACAAGTCACCTATTCACAAGTTATTCTATTTACCTGCAAGCGATTAGCAATAAGCATAATTTTATTTAAGATTAATGTTTTTATTGTGCTTTCTATTTTTATTGATCATGGCAGCTGTTATCTATCAAAATTTGATTAAATGAGTGTTTACTTAATAGGGCGCTAAATCAGAGCAGACAGCGCTTGCAAATACACAGTAATTAGTGATTCTCGTTGAATTCTTTCTAAAATGTTTACTGTAAAATCGTTTTGACAGTGTGCATGCTTTTAGAAGACATATTGAGGACATCTGGTATTTTCACATTGTTTTTGTACTTTTTAATCCTTCTTTAGTGTGTATCATTTGCGGTGATGGGCTTAAATAAAATGCTTGCTTTTCAGAACTCTTTCTATACTCCTAATTTCACTGTAGGGCCAAAAAACTGCTGCTGTTCTTGTGACCCGCCTGAATGTTGTTTGCATCACAGCTTTAAATGCTTCATGTGTTGTTGTATGGCGGTATGAAAATAAATTTCAAAAATAAGCATGTTCAGTTTATTTCGTACAGATGGCTCACCTATAAATTATAATTATTTGATCCTCCTCTGCACCAGCAGAGATGTTTTTAACGGATAGCCACACTGTTGTGTTACTCAAACATTATTTCTCATCATTGCGAGGCAGTCTAATCCACGGGTCAGTGAGCTCATGCATCTCTTCCTCATGCGCTGCATAATGAAAGCGTTTGTCTAGCTCTGACGGGTAAATTGTGCCTTTTGTGCACAGCAAAAAAAAAGAGCCCAAGGAGGCGTGCATCTCTTATCTCAGTCACACTCCTTACCTCCTGTTCATTACTTATATTTACTCAATACTCTTCTGAGAGGAGAAGCGCATCTCACAGAACGATGACTTCTGTATGGGTTCCGGCTTATTCTCTGTATGTCACATTGGTGTGCACTGTGTGTATGTGATGTATGTTTGCAATTATGCCGTTTCTAATGTGTTTTTAATTTATTTGAATGCTTACAGACCATGTCAAAACATTATTATATGATCATATGATGTGAATATTTCACTCTATTGTATTTAGATTTGTGCTTATCATTGTCATTTATTACATAATTTCATTCACACTTTGACATCTAACATGTGACTTAAATAGCAAACACTTTTGACTGTTTTTTTTCTGCATAATCTGTATGATTTTCCCTCATTAAAAAAAAATCTAATGGTTTTCGAGTTTGATATTTCTAATGAATCTGTTGTTTGGGGGTTTGGCTTTGTATAATTACTTTCTGTATTAATCAATAATTCTAGATAAGTAAACAAAAGGATTGTCAATTAGACAAAAATCATCCTATTGTCATGCCTGTCACATTTGTTTAATCCCAAACCCTCAGAATGATATTGTGTTTGGAAATGTTGTTGTATGTTGGTGAAATCATTATTTTCTTTCTAAACCGACTTTGAAATAATCTGAATATTTAATTGGATTGTCAGTCAACAATTAATGTTGACGTTGTTTGTTTCTGGGACAAATTTATTTATGGTTATTTTACACACAAAATAACTGAAAGGTTTGTCTGGACACTTTGACAGTGGGCCTACATACTTTTCTTTCTTTTTTTTAAAATATGGTTTGATGAATGAGATGATGGATGGTTTTTGTGTGAATTCTACAGCGGGTTCAGTTTTCCTGAACCCGGACGGGGACTCTGGAACGGAGGCAGACAGTGAGCCGCAGTTGACCTTCTACACCGACCCAAACCGCAGCCGCCGTCGCAGTCGAGGTATGAGAAACGGTAACGTCAACTCCGCGTGGGGCTCCGGGGGTAAGGAGGATTTCCACACCATCGCATGATTTAAACCTGCACCGCCTGACTGTGGCCATTTGGTGTTCGTGTCACACTTTGTTCGGAACCCGAGCAAATCATTAGTTGTGAAGCGGCTTGCCTTAAAACTACCTCATTGACCGCGGCATGTCGTTTCGTGTGAGATTTGCCATTGATGTGCCATTGCAGTTGAATGCGGTGTTAAAACAGTTTACAGGAAAGCATAAATGCTTCACTTTTTTGTATTTCTTTTTTACGGTCTTCCAAATTGGACTGAGGGTCCCTGAGCAATTTTTAAGTTTCTTCTGAGCCTCTTTGTGGACTCCATGGACCTCCTCTGAAAATGAATGATGACTAAATGCAAGCTTACATGTATTTAAGCACCTTAAGCTTAGCAGCTCCATCTGTAGACCACCATTCAACATTAAGCACGGTAAATGCGTGCATGTTAAGTGCTAAGAGAGCGTGTGACAAAACAGTTGGACAGTACTGTCAGACGCTAATGGCTAGAGTCTGTCTAAAACTCTGTATTGTCCCCCAAGGAGCGCTGCATTGTGTTCTGGAGAGACCTGAATGCAAAGCTCTCTAAACTCTTGAGGAGCTGCCACTTGAAAGGCAACTAACAGACGATCACTTTGGCTCTAATTACCAAATGCTTAAACCCTGTACTTGTCAAAAACACTAGTCAGATGTGGTAGCAACAACACCTTTAATTGGACTTAAGTTAATAATAGACATGGCTTGTGCCACATTTTTTTACTCTCCTAGATCACTGCGTGAATTGTTGATAAGTTAAGAGCAACGTGTTGATTTTGATAGACATATTTGTGTATGTTAACATTAAAAAATGTTGGTGTTAATATAAGCTGTCGAATTTGAGTGAAGTGAAGGTATATATATATATATATATATATATATAATATTTATATATATATATATATATATATATATATATATATATATATTATATATGCTGCCATTTATCTGACTTCTTCACAGTTAAAGTTAAAGATTATAATACTCACAGAGAGGAGGGAAAAGCCAGGGGACAAAAAAAGCCAGATTATATTCTTATCTGAAAGGAATTATTTTAAAATAGTTTTGCCTGTAATTAGTCCTTGAAAGATGTGATTGGCTCAGCAAAGGAGCAAGCACAGTGTTTCATCTGCTGTATGTCAAACTGACAAAATGCGAAAGCACCAATTTCCGTAGCCTAAATCAACTGATGAATACTCAATAACATAAGGAAACAAACCAGTTTTTAGATTTCAGAATTTGCCCACATAATTCAGTGTTTTGAAACCATTTATACAAATTGCTGGCAGATGTGTGCAAATGTTTGAATCAATGCTTTTTGTTTTCTTTTGCTCAAGTGTCTTTATTTCTTCAGTCAATCTTTTTTTTTTTTAAATGCGGGATCTCTGAGATAACATCCACGCTTAAAATGATGATATCTTAAGTATCTACAGTATGCTTTAATATGGCAAAACAGGGATTCCTCCTTTTGTATATGGTCTGCTGGGTCATTAATGCAATGCTTAGCAGTTACATTGATTCGTAACTGCTTTGTAACTCCTCTGTTTTTTACACACTGCATATAATCATTGTAAATATGTCTGTCAGTTGTATTTTGATCTTTATCATCATCATCTCATTTCATTTCATATGTATTTCATTGCTGTTCTCAACATGCTGCATGCTATTGTTCATGTTTATCCTGAGAGTTTTAAACATTGTGTTAATGAGCAATACAACTAGCAACATGAATGTCCTCAATATCTGATCATCAGTATTGTGTCCTCATACATTTGTGATTTGGTGTGTTATGTCATATTGTGCGTTGTTATAATACCATCAGTGTCTTATGCCTTGATTTTACATGTAGCAGATGTACAGGGCAGCACTACACCAAACCAGTTTGGCTGTATTACAAAAAAGTGGTCAAAAACAACTTGGTTTTTTTGTTTTTGTTTTCATATTTTGCCATTTGCAGTATTTAGCATAAAAGCAGCAGGCTTCAAAAGGAAAACTGTTATCTCTCCACCGCTTTATTCGTGCCAGATCTGCCGCCGCTTGCAGAGTTTGGCTGGCTGGTTTGATCCAGTGCTCCTTTCATGGACCACCAACCCTGATGTGGGCTGTTTTTTAACTGCCTCCCTTGTGCCTTCCCAAGGTGCACATAAAAATTTGAACTTTCCAGTCTTGTAGCATCGCTCTTTTATTGCATTCTCTCTCTCTTTCTTCTCCTCAGGTTCCCCACGGAGCCCTATCAACAAGACCACCCTGACTTTGATCAGCGTGGTGAGCTGTGTGATCGGCCTGGTCTGTGCGTCTCACCTCTCCTGTAGCCTCAACGTCAGAGTCATACTCCACGTACCAGAGCACCTCATTGCAGACGGTAATCTCATCACTTGCTCCGCTTCCAGTCCGGCCCCTGAGCAGCAGGGGTCCTCAGCCCCCCCATCTACCACCCCACGACTTCTACTGTATTAAAGCAAATGTCATACTGACTTCCACCTGTCTCTTGTGAAAAGCCTAACAGATGTGGGCTGAAAGCATCAAAGCACAATCATACACGAATGCATGGTCTCTAGTTGTGTTTCAAATGATGTGCACTTGTACTTACACTATGTACTCGGGCATCTAGTGAATGAATTGTTAAAGAGTAGTATGGTCTCAAATGAAACACCGTTTATTTTTAATTGTAACACAGTAGGTTTTCAGACACACATTCTCTCATTTGGAGGTTAAAGCACGCGCGCAGACCATCTACGGCACAAGCCAGATTCCACCATATTTGGAACCATATCTTTCCGCGGTTAAAACAACATCCCTTCTTATGTTCTTTCATGTTTATTTGATGCTATAAATGAACTAGAAGGAAGAGATGATCGGTTCACGAGCAGCCTTAACTGAGGCTCTACAGCGATCTGTCATGACACGTTAAAGAGACACAAAATTATATTTATAGTTTAAATTTCTTGAAAAAATGACCAAATTTGAAAGTTGAGACTTTGTTTCATATCAAATGTAACCTGGTCTGTCCTGTCTGTCAGCGCGTTGTCAGTGTCCTCTCTGCTCCGCTATGTATTTTTCACTGCGTGAGAACATGGTGTGGCATGAGAGCGGCATGGCTTGTCAAACATAGCAACAGTAACTAAAGGGGGCGGGTCTTTGCGAACGGTCAATTGACTTTAGACCAGGTTTTTGTTGGTCAATGGTGCAGTCTATTTCAGTTGCCTCACTGTCTTCTCTAAGGGCGGGCGTACACGGTGCGAGTTCGGACACTCGGGAGGTCGTGAGATATTGCACACGTTGCGAGTCAGTTTAACTGAAAATCGCGTCAAAGCAGCTGGTACACGGCACGACTGTCCTGCACAAATTTTATCCCGAGCCGGCAGCAATCACGTGAGCTTTTGCGCTAAACACAGAGACCGTCAATGTTGCATGCAGGCAAAGCTTCAGATAGAAAAATGACAGAAACGTGTGTGCAAATGATTTGTTGAAAAGCAGAGAACAGTAGCCATTCCTTTCAACATAAAAACTTGAGAGAGAGAGAGAGAGTGAGAGAGAGAAAGAAAGAAAGAGAAAAGTGTGTGTGTGTGTGTGTGACAGTGTGCGCACGCTGTATGGTTGCTGCCACTGAGGTATAGCCCCATCGACGTGGTTGTGTATAGGGCAGTAGGGGACAGCTGGTGAAAATTTTTTAAAATGTTTAAAAATGATCGGGAGGTCGGGATGGTGCTCATAACATGCTTGGCTCGGCTCGTAATTCCTCTCACACGCTGCGAGCCGCGACCATGCGAGCATCACCGATTCCACTTGATTTCTCCCGAGTGAAAAAAATCGTCTGCGAACTCGTGAAAACAGCAAAAATCGCACCGTGTACGCCCGCCTTAATGCAGCTCCACAGGCCAGATTATTTAAATGAGTAACATTGTGACTTCATAAGATCTGGAAACACATTGCAATCCAAACGAGTCATTCGTACATGAATCACTGAATCCAAGAAAACTGATTGAAATGAGAGTTTGTGTAAGAGGAAGGACTATTGATTGATTATTTCCTTAGCCAGCTTGGCTGTGTGTTGTGTGTGTGTGTGTGTGTGAGAGACAGAAAACTGAGATGTAGCATTTTGTCACGCTGAATTGCTACTTGTTGGAAAAAAATTGCTTCTGACTGGAAAAAAAGCAACATTATTTTGAAAACAGCTGAGCTATTGTCACGTTATGAAAAATGTAGTTAAGTTAGTAGCTGTAGTTTAAAATGTAGTTTACTACTTGCAGTTAGTTACTCCCCAGAACTGCACTCTGAGACACACACAACTGTAAACAACAACTAGCCACTTTCCCCAAGGGTTTTCTGTTTGCGCTTTGGACCTAAGTTACGTTTGTGCTGGATGAGCTTGTTATTGAATGTCAATGTTGCACCTGCAGTCCAAGACCACAGGCCAGTCTCTCTTTCTCTCTCTCTCTCTTACTCTCTTTACTCTCGCTCTTTTTTTCAGCTCCTTGGCATTTCAGCCGTCATTTCTAGAGTTTGGGCGATATGATGGATTGTGACTGGCTTTGCTCATCTGTCATTTCGTCTTTCATGCATAGCTCTTTTCTATGGGGTCTGGTGCTTTAGGGTAGATTAACATTCAAATAGATGTCTAAGTGGAAGAAATCCGAAAAGAGGAGACGTGAAGGATTCACAGTTCGCCTTTTGAATTTGAAAAATCAGATTTAAGAAATGTCTATAACTGTCTAACAGTATTACAGGGTAAAACTTTATGTCAAAGCATATCTGATAAAACTTGATTTTTCTGAATAAATTCTGTTCTATGTGGCGAATATTCAGAGGGATGATACATAATGGATAGAATACATAATGCTTCCAGTTCAAATGTTTTATCTTTGCTGTTGTATCTTATCCACAGCTGTGCATGATCCATGAAACATAGCAATGCATAGAATTTCAGCTTTAAGGATTTTGCTTTGCTTTAAAAGCTTTGCAAAAAGTCCAAAACATACTTTAATGCGGAACAGTTTGTGGAGGGAAAATGTACATGCTGCTGTTTATACACTTCTTCTTGAGTCTCGTAGTACTGTTGATGTGACGCACAAATCTTATAGCGGATAATAGTTTTGCAGTTGTTTTGGCTGATGAGTCACTGACTCAGTGACTCACTAAAAAAATATGAAAACCTGCAGGAAGAGTCCCTGAGTGAATCAGTAAAGGAATCTGAATGAAACTTTGCGGTTAAATGAATAGCCCGTTCAAAAATTAACATTTTGTTATCATTTACTCACATCCATGTTGTTTTCAAAACTGTATGCATTTATTTCTTCTGCTGAACGTAAAATAAGATATTTTAAAGGAAACTGATAACCAAACAGTTTTAGTTCCCATTGACTTCCCTTGTATTTTTTGACCATGCAATTTGGGTGAGTGTGAACCAAAGCTGTTTACTTACCAACATTCTTCAAAATATCTTCTTTTGTGTTCCAAGGAAGAAAGAAAGTCATTAAGGTTTGGAATGACATGAGGATGAAGTAAAGATGACAATCTGGTTAAACTTTATTTTGATGGTCCACTTTAGACATTCTACTTACTACAAGTAACTTCGCAACTACATGTCGATTAACTCTCCTAACTCATTTATCTTACTTTAGTACATGATTTCAAAGCTCACTAATAGAGTTCACTAATTTACTCGATGTAACTCTTGACTGATATCCTGTCTGACTGTTCTCTTCCAGGCTCCAGATTTGTTCTGCTTCAGGGCAGCCAGCTGGATGCTTCTGATTGGCTGAACCCAGCCCAGGTGCTGTTGTACTACCAGCAGAATGCAAGTGGCCTCTGGGTCAATGATCTGTGTGGCCGCCGTCTCTTGGATCCCTGTGAGCACCAATGTGACCCAGATTCAGGTACAACACCACCCTGACACGATTCCTTACTTCACACACCAACAGGGAGACACATTCCGAGGGGGATACTTAAAAGGATAGTTCACCTCCATGTCGTTCTAAACTTTTTTTGTGGACCACAAAAGAAGATTTTTTTTTTTTTTGCTAAATGTCTCAGTAAAAAATAATAAAAAATAATAATCTATTTTGTTCATACAATGAAAGTCAATGAGTCCAGTATTGTTTTAGATACTAGGGGTGGGACTCTTTTGGAATCCTACGATTCTTGGGGTCACGGTTCTCGATTCGATAAATGCATAGATTTGATATTAAACTTTTAAACATTTGGAGTTAGAAAAAAATATAATACATGCTGTTGCATTCTCTATATTTAGTGATTTAGCCTCAGATAGAGTAGCCTGGCAAGCCAGACCTACATCAAGATGTTAGGTCTGGCAACTCACCATAGAAACAGCTCAATCCGAGGGGCGGGATAAACGGCTGTCTTTCAAATTCCCTCTGCATGCAATAGGACAGCGATTCAACCAACCAGAGCGTTTTCGCAACAGCGGAGCTAACGTTAGTTGATAGATTCAACTTTTGAATCTGGCCTGCAAAACTACGAACACATCTTCCTTTTTTAACCCTCTGGGGTCTGAGGGGTTCCCTTTCAAGGGAACTCCCGTTGCGTCGAGAATGACGCTATGGGGAACGCTTTGCGTGATGACGTCTTGAAGCACATGTAAAATCAGTCCAATGGTGTGGCGGAACGTCAGAGGCGGGTGACGTCACGTACCAGGAAACTATAAAAGCCGGCCCGAAACAGAAAACGAAAGCTTTCTGAGTCTTCAGTTGCGCTCTGTGTTGAAATCTGTCCTTGTTATTTGGTGTTGTCTGTCTATATATATATATATTTATTCAGATATGGCGAGCAAGCAGCAGTATCGAGTGTGTGTCCATCCCTGCCCGCGTTATTTAACGGGAGGTGACACACACACTCTTTGTGTTGTTTGTTTGGGAGAGGAGCATGCCCAGTCAGCACTCGAGGGTGGTGACTGTGTGCATTGCTGTGCGCTTCCATTGCGTACGCTCCGATCCCGTTTGGCTCGGTTCAATCCCGACCACGTTCCCCAGGGCTCGGGTCCCGCCGCAGCTGAGGCTCGGCGGCGATCTCAGACCTGGGGTTCGCAAATGGATCTGTCAGTGGATGTTGAGACGGGCTCTGCCTTATCTCAGCCTCTTACTGACAGATCCAGTGCCTCTCATCAGGGTGTGGAAGCACGCGCGGCGGTTTCTTCCCCCCCGATAGAGGCACCAGTACTGCAACTATCCAGCTCTGAGGAGTTGGATGTTGTGAGTATTGAAGCTGAGTCTGAGGATTCGCCACCTCAGTCTCACGCGTTTGAGGAACTGCTCGATGTGATCACTAGAGCGGTTGACAGACTTTCCATTGAGTGGCCAGAGGATAGGCAGGACGTTCGTTCTAAAAGCAAACTTGACGAACGCATCCTGCCATCTCGTGCGCAGCCCCAGCGCAGGATTCTTCCGTTTTTCCCCGATCTCCACACCGAGGTGTCGAGATCGTGGGGAAAACCAGTGTCATATAGAGTTTTTACACCACACACGTCCCACTACTCTTCAATTCATAAATATAAAGAGCATGGTTATGGGGAGATGCCGAAGGTGGAAGAGACGCTCGCGAGCTATCTCTCTCCAGCAACGGCATCTTCCCTGAAGACTCCTACACTTCCATCTAAACCAGTAAAAATGACATCCTCCCTGGTTCATAAATCATATGCAGCCGCTGGTCAGGCAGCAGCGTGTCTGCATACGATGTCCATTATGCAAGCCTATCAGGCTGAACTGTTGGGTGATTTAGAGGAGGGCGGGGGAATTGGTCCTGATACTGTGGCAGAACTTCGCAGGGCTACAGATTTGTCTCTCAGGGCCACCAAGGAGACCGCTAAATCAATCGGGCGGTCTATGGCAGCCCTGGTGGCCACTGAGAGGCATCTGTGGCTCAATCTGAGTGATATTAAGGATAAAGAAAAGCATGTTCTGTTAGATGCTCCGGTCTCCACTGTTGGTTTGTTTGGCGATGCAGTCAGCAGTGCGGTTGCAAAATCTCAAGAAGCTTCTAAGCAAGCAGCAGCTCTTCAAAAACTTCTTCCCCGCCGTTCTTTTTATGAGGCTGCTGAGCGGGAGCAGCCTCACTCCTCTAAAAAAAGCGCTGAACATCGTGCCACTCAAAAACAGAGTGTGTCCTCCCGTGCTCCCCCACAAAAGTCACGGGGACACGGAGGGCGCGCTCAAACCCAGCAGTCTTTAAGGGGTAGGACGGATCTGCGGACCGTCATTACCGCCAAGAAGGCTGCTGGGAAAAAGTCCTGACGTCCGAGGGCTCAGGACAAATGAGGGTAGTCCCCCCCGAAGCAGAGCGGTTAACACCTCTTTTTACGGTGCCCGTCTCTCTTCGGTACCCTCAGGGGACCGTTCTGCCAACCCTGCCGCCTCAGGTGTTACAGGGCGCAGCGGTCTCCGGCGAGCACATATCTCAAGGACCACCCGGAAACTTAGTGGCCTCGGGATGCCCGCCCCCTCCGAGGAGGGTGTTAGAGCAGTCTGTTCAGTCGTTCCCTGCCGGTGCGCCGTTACAGGGCGACGAACCGACTACTCAGCAACAACAAAATCCAGAAACCAGTCTCGAGAGGCTGGTACCTCTAGTAGAATCTTTGACAGCGTGGAAGCTACTGTCAAATGTTTCTCGTTGGGTCCTGCAGACCGTAGAAAAAGGGTATCAGATACAATTCAAGAAACGCCCACCTCGGTTTATGGGGGTCCTGCCCACAGTGGTGGGCCCCGAGCAGGTTCTGGTTATGGAACAGGAAGTAAACACTCTGTTAGAGAAAGGGGCCATAGAATATGTACCTCCCTCCAGCAGGGAAACCGGGTTTTACAGCCGGTACTTCATAGTTCCAAAGAAGGACGGGGGATTGCGTCCCATTTTAGATCTTCGAGTTCTGAACGAGTCAGTCATGCAGCTCAAGTTCAAAATGTTAAAATTGAGACAGATCGTGCCACAGATCAGGTCCGAGGACTGGTTTGTCACGATAGATCTCAAGGACGCATATTTCCACATTTCCATCCGTCCATGTCACTGGAAGTTCCTGAGGTTTGCTTTCGGGGGCAGAGCATACCAATATCGTGTTCTTCCATTCGGCCTAGCTTTATCACCCCGCACTTTCACCAAATGCATGGATGCAGCTCTGGCGCCGCTGCGCCTCCAGGGTATTCGCATCATGAACTACATCGACGATTGGTTGATTTTAGCTCAGTCGCATCAGTTGGCGGTTCAACATCGAGATGTTGTTCTCGCCCACATGAAAGAGTTGGGGTTACGGCTGAACGCCAAGAAGAGTGTGCTTTCTCCACTCCAGAGGACCACTTTTTTAGGCGTGGTTTGGGACTCAGTGTCGATGCAGGCGCGCCTGTCACCGCCACGTATAGAGTCCATCCTTGCAGCTGTGAAAAGTGTAAAGCTAGGCCAGCTACTCACTGTCAAACAGTTCCAGAGACTGTTGGGTCTCATGGCAGCAGCTTCCAACGTGATACCTTTTGGACTGCTACACATGAGGCCCCTGCAGTGGTGGCTCAGGACCAGGGGGTTTTCCCCGAGGGGCAACCCATTTCGCACAATCAAGGTCACGCGGCGATGCTTACGTGCCCTGGTTATGTGGAAGAAACCTTGGTTCCTGTCCCAGGGCCCAGTGTTGGGAGCTCCTTGTCGTCGCAAACTGCTAACGACGGATGCTTCCCTCACGGGTTGGGGAGCGATCCTGGAGGGTCGCTCATCTCAAGGTCTGTGGGAAGACCATCATCGTTCCTGGCATATCAATCGCCCAGAGATGTTAGCTGTCTTCCGGGCTCTGAGGAGCTTTATCACAGATCTCAGGGGACACCATGTGTTAGTACACACGGACAACACGTCGGTAGTCGCCTATATCAACCACCAAGGGGGTTTGCGCTCGCGCCCGTTATCCAACTTGGCACGCCATATCCTCTTGTGGTCCCAGGGGAAGTTACTGTCACTCAGGGCAGCTTACATCCCCGGGGTCCAGAATATAGGAGCAGACACTCTGTCGAGACAGGGGCCGAGGCCCGGGGAATGGAGGCTCCACCCCGAGGTGGTGGAGCTGATATGGAGGGAGTTTGGCCAAGCTCAAATGGATCTGTTTGCGTCTCGAGAGACGTCTCACTGTCCACTTTGGTTCTCCCTCACGCATCCAGCTCCTCTGGGACTGGATGCTATGGTGCAGACGTGGCCGAGGCTACGTCTGTACGCTTTTCCCCCAGTTGCTCTGCTCCCGGGAGTTCTGGAGAGAGTTCGCAGGGACCGGGTTTGCCTGCTTCTTATAGCCCCGCGCTGGCCGGGCAGAGTGTGGTTTCCCGATCTTGTGTCGCTCCTCGACGGGCCTCCTCTGGAGCTACCCGTCAGGAGGGACCTTCTGTCCCAGGCGGAGGGCTCGATATTTCACCCCCGCCCAGAACTGTGGAACCTGTGGGCTTGGCCTCTGAGGGGGCCCAGCTCATAGAGTCAGGTCTCTCAACTGAGGTTGTTGAGACCATTCTACAGTCCAGAGCTCCCTCCACGAGGAAACTTTATGCCCTGAAGTGGAGAGTATTCACTTCTTGGTGTAGTGACCGTCGGTTGGACCCAGTTAACTGCCCAATTGGTACAGTGCTGGAGTTCCTGCAAGACCGGTTCACGGCAGGTCTGACCCCGTCCACTTTAAAGGTTTATGTGGCGGCCATAGGTGCTTACCACATTCCTTTGGGTGGAATGTCTGTGGGGAAAGACCCTTTGATATCTCGTTTCCTTCGTGGCACTTGGAGGCTGAGGCCTGCAGTTCGCTCTAGGGTTCCGCCATGGGACCTGTCCATTGCATTACAAGGCTTGTCCCTGGCCCCCTTTGAGCCCATTGAGGAGGTTCCTGAGAAGTTTTTAACTTTAACTTTTTCTTCTTGCTATTTCTTCTCTCAAGAGAATAGGGGATCTTCAAGCATTGTCGGTTGCTCCGTCATGCTTAGAGTTTGCTCCGGGTATGGTTAAAGCGTTTCTTCATCCAAGACCGGGTTATATCCCCAAGGTCCCCACTAATGTGGTCAGACCTATTGTCCTGCAGGCCTTCTGTCCTCCTCCCTTTCAAAATGCTGACCAGGAGGCTAATAATTTGCTTTGCCCTGTGCGGGCGTTAGACGTGTATGTCCACAGAGCTGCCCTGTGGCGTAAAAGTGATCAATTATTTGTGTGCTTTGGGTCCCCTAACAAAGGAGGTCCAGTGTCTAAGCAAAGGATGAGCAAGTGGGTGGTCGAGGCTATCTCACTTGCTTATGAGGCGGCTGTGCAGCCTTCTCCTTTGGCTGTCCGGTCGCACTCGACGAGGAGTATGGCGGCCTCTAAGGCCCTTATTTCAGGAGTTTCTTTACAGGACGTCTGTGATGCGGCAGGCTAGTCCTCACCGCACACTTTCGTCAGGTTTTACTCTCTGGATCTAGACTCTGCTCCAGGGTCTCATGTTTTGTCTTCCTAGTGCTGCTCTCCAGATTACACACAGGACAGACATTCGTAGCTATGGAGGCGTTGGTATAGACGTTCCCCATAGCGTCATTCTCGACGCAACGGGAGTTCCCTTGAAAGGGAACGCCTCGGTTACGACTGTAACCTCGGTTCCCTGAAGAGGGAACGAGCGTTGCGTCGCCTTGCCATATCTCCTTCATGCCTGTCAGCTCGACTTCAGACTTTTACGAAGCTTTCGTTTTCTGTTTCGGGCCGGCTTTTATAGTTTCCTGGTACGTGACGTCACCCGCCTCTGACGTTCCGCCACACCATTGGACTGATTTTACATGTGCTTCAAGACGTCATCACGCAAAGCGTTCCCCATAGCGTCATTCTCGACGCAACGCTCGTTCCCTCTTCAGGGAACCGAGGTTACAGTCGTAACCGAGGCGTTTTCTGGCCCTGGAGGTGTTCTGACATGCTCTGAAATTTGTGCTTATTTCTGTTACTTGTGACATTTTCATGGCTAAAGTCTGATTACACTGTATTTAGCACAAACTCTGCTACAATAATATGTCAGCAGCATGTATGTAAAAGTTTGCAGTTTTGAGATAATGACATTTATGCGTGGTTTGTGATAGGGCTGTACCAGAATATTCGAGTATTCGAATATTCGTTCGGTGGGTTGGTATTCGATTTTCAAATTTGACATTCGAATATTCGTTTTAATTTTTTATTTATTTTTTCACACCTGGCATCACCCTAGAAACGGTTCCCATTCGCGCTTGAATGGGGCTGTCATGCGTTTTCTCAGATCGGATAGCTCTCTCTGATTTATCAATATGAACAATGAACACAAAAAATGTGTTTTTGCAAAACGGATATGAATCCGAACTTCAAATCCCACGCTATAGGCAGATGTAATGGAGTGCACGTCACCAGCAACAGATAAGCTGCATTTTACTGATCGTCAGCTAAAATTTCTAAATCAAAGACCGCAATAAGAGAGCGGCAACAGCCCTGGTAAGATCATTTCGGTTCTTTACTTTTAATGAAGTTGATTGTGTGTTAAAGCATCTGCGACCCACTTTCACTTTGATTTGCGATAGTTTGCACGTTGGCTTGATGAATAGATGCTGATCTGCGGTGATGCGTGCTGTAAGCGTCGTCATATCTGGCTATAACATGATATAGCCTAAAACGCTCTCACACGGTTATTTTTTTAGCATTTTTGGGCGAAATACAATACTCTTATTTTAGAGCGCAGAACAGCGGAGTTTGTAAGGGCAGAAGTGCATGCCTGAGCTTGTAGGCTATAACTGCGTTGCTTTGACATTGTGGAAATAGAATAGAAACAATATATTAGCCTACCCTTTACTGTGTCAGTAATTACTGTGCTGCTGATTTCTGATTTGAGAGTTATTTGTTACTCAGAAAAATATTAGGCTGTGTTTTGTATCACTAGTGCAGTGTCCATTCTCGGAGCATATAAGCCCTGCACGTGAGGCGCGCGCGCTTCCCGCTCGCGCTGTTCTGTATTAAAAGTTTATTAATTCTGAATGTGTCACGTCTCGCGTGTCTATATTGCACTAAATGTGACACTGCACTCGTGAAGTCGATTGGATGAACGGTTCAAAATGCAAGATAAATAATCTAAATGCAAACAGACAGACGCATAGAGATTCCTGCCTTTATTAGAGAGAAGAATATGTTCAGCCCCCTCCCTCCGAAGCTTCGAATATTCGATGTTAATTCCTATCGAAGCTTCGAAGCTCAAAAAATGGTATTCGGACCAGCCCTAGTTTGTGAAAATACGAAAAAAAAATTGTCACTGAAATAAGGTCATGAAACCCATACTGATTATTTCTTCACACGACTTTTGAAAATTGTATCACGTAGCCTAGAATATTTGCTCCAAAACTATGTGAAAATCATCCTGACTGCTCATTCAGATAAGACAATATATATTGATTTAAAAATTGTAAGACGTGTTTTGTGTAAGAAAGCTTTATGCGAGGAGGCGTGATCACATCATTAATATGTAAGCATTTCACACCTGAGAAAGACACTCCCCTAACGGCCCTATTAGGAGCTATCAGGCCCTGTCATTCTGAGCAACCTTGCACAAAGAATGAGGAGATTTTAAAAAGAATGGCTTTTTGATTGTTTGGATTTATTTACAACACAACATAATCCAAAGATACACAACAAATGACAAAAAAGCACATTATTAAAAACAATGATCCAAAGACAGAGACCTTTGTGCCATTCCTAAAAACATTGTACATACCTTTAATTTCCAAGGTGTTTGATTTTCACTTTACCATGTTCATATACAGAGACTCATGTGAATGTTGAAGTCAGCAGGACTCAGTGGCATCTGGTCCCTGAAAAAAAAAAAAAAGTGAACATACTGATATCAAGAGGCCTGCACGATTTTGGGAATACATTTTTAGATTTTTCTGGTTAAAATTGCTTTTTAAAATTCACAGAATACACACACACACACACACACACACACACACACACACACACAAATGTTTCCAACAATATAAAATATAATGAACACCAGGTTTGTTGTGCCTTGTAGGCATAGGCTATGTGCAGTGCTGCATAAAATAATAATAACAATAACCTATAGCAGCCTATAAATCTTCCAAAAGATTTCAGTAACAACTACGCTAGAGAAAAATATATTGATTATCATATGTTACTTCAAATGTTTCCATTCGTTATGATGATATGAAATGAGATGATAGTAAAAACATAAAGCCTAATGTTTGGTGCGTTTTGCTTTTCAAACGCGATCACGCTCCAAAAATATGATACATTCAAACGCACAGCATGCTCCAAAATATGAAACATTATGGTTACCATATTATACATATCTACGTTTGAGCAGATATCCACAAACACAGTAACAGTAAACACGGGTCTAAATATTATAATATTCACCATATATCTAGCAACAGTTCAACTGCAATGTGAAGTTTATGCAACAATAACTAACTAATAATTAAGAATTTCTTACCTTACATCTTTCTTGTCTTCAAATCGTGTTCTTCTTCTTCTGAGGTAAATCCAATGTAAGCTCATGCGCGTCTTCCAAACTCGACGAAAAGCAGAGACTTGTGAAGTTTTTTCGTGCTTTGTTTTTGAGGTAATGAGCATGTTCGCGTTCCATGTGGAGATTTGCATGTGAATCTCTTTTGCGCGCGTGGGCGTGGTCAAATTAAAAATAATGAGCAAGCGTTTGAGATACTGGACATCTTGTTGGTTTTATACAAATTACTTAAACAGAGAATATTTGTTTTCAGTTTGAATCCGATCATTTAAAAGTACACACTTAAATGTTTATAAAGGTATATGGCTCATAAATGTGTGACAAGTATTCGCTGAGTTTTGTTTCAGTTTATAGACGTGCTCAAGAAAAAAAAGTTCACCGCGACGGAGAGGCAGAAAGCACACCCTGTTTATTTTCTTTATTTTACAAAAGAACAATGTTTTGATTTGATTGTAAGTGGACACATACAAAAGTAGAAATATCACA
Source organism: Abramis brama (assembly GCF_963993115.1). NCBI lineage: Eukaryota > Metazoa > Chordata > Actinopteri > Cypriniformes > Leuciscidae > Abramis > Abramis brama. Next base: position 16,677,996 of record NC_139969.1, on the reverse strand, counting down.
GATTCTTTTTTCATATTTCTTTTTTCTGTATGACCATAAATGACGGAGTAATTGAAGTTTATTGTGCTACTATGTGAAAAAAATCCTCAGAGGGTTAAGGCCAGTGGTTAAAGTGGGATTTGGCAGGTGGGGGAACCCTCAAATTTTGTGTAGGTGCAACAGGGAAAAATTACTCACCATGGGACAACATATTGAGTATCGTGGTATAGCAATACTTTTTGGGACAAGATTGTCACTGTGGCACCAAGTATCACAATACTTATTTCACGAGTTCACACTTACATATAATTTTGAGGGAGTAAGATTTAATGCGTATTTGGGGTGCTGTCCGGAGGGAGGGCTCCGAGCTCGGAATTCAGCCCGAACCCAGAGTACTCCCCCCGCATGTAAGTGTTTAGAACTAGAAGTGTGGAGAAGGGGTGGTGGGGGGATGCTGCAAACTGTCAGTGGATCGAGGTAAGACTGCTGAGTCTATATATACCCTCTTATCATTGATTGCTGAGTGCTATCCACCGGTGTAGATGCACTAAAATCAGACAGGAGAACCGTGAGAAAATAACGTCGGGAAGCGTGTTTGTGATGGCGGGGCCAGGCCGTTCCGGCCCACTTTAACCCCCTGGTTAAGGCTATTTTCCTGTTGCAAGCCTATGCACTTTGTAAACTATCCGTGTGCTGCTCTGCTCTCGCAGTTGACTCCCGGCTTCTTTGTTCTGACAACATCACGTTAACAAAATGTGTTAAAATGTGTGAATCGATTAGAATTGTTAGATGATAGATAGTTCTCAGACATACAGCGCAATTGTGCTTTGGGATGACCCAAGTTTGAATCCCAGCACGTGGTTCTTTCTCAATCCCGTTCCCCTTTTTCTTCCACTTCACTTACTGTCCTCTCTCCAACTCTTATATCTGAATCAAGGGAAAAATGCAAAAAATAAATCTTAAATATATATATATATATTAAAATATCTTATTGTGTCTTTCACAGAAGAAAGGAAGTCATACAGGTTTAAAACGATATGAAATTTATAATTTTTTAGCTGAACTGTCCCTTCAAACTGCACTTTGGGAACTAAAAAAAACAATCAGAAAAAGTGAAAAGCATATTTTTTTGGCTTTCCTTGATTAGTCTGCATTTTTCAACTAATTAATCATAAACTAATGTCTCGCACCACCACTCCGCCCTAGTGAACGAGTGCCCATCCCCTCTGCTGTGTAAAATCAATGTGCTCAATGAACTGCAGTTGTAACGCAGCTTCCTTTAAAGAGCAGGAGGGACAGGAGAGAGGCTTAGCTCTGATTCATCTGTCGTTTCATTTGCAGATTTCTCTGAAGGTGTCTCTCTTGAGTGAACAGTATTAAGTAATGAAAGCTTAATTGAGTGAGAGCTGTGAGGACAGTAATGCTTGACAATGAATCTTTGTAATGTAAGACTTGGGCTTATACAGCTTCAGTGACCTGGATTTGAATTATTATTTCTTTTTCTTTTTTTCTTTTTCTTTTTTAAATTCATGGCTGGGCCGTAAATTAGGCAAAACACAGATCAAATGGAATGCCTTTAGGATATTCTGAGCCAGAGAAGCATTACTATTCTATACGATACTTGATTAGATTCAGGAATATTGGGTTGTTGTATGTGAGCACTTTGACCATCTAAGATCTCAGCAGTTTACTTATAATATGCCAAATAAACAGAACAGGTACCCGTTTTAATTTATTTTCACTTATTTTCACTTTCTCAATTTCAAGTGTATTTAAAACAGATTTATTTACACTTTTAACACAACTTTAACAGATTGCATATTATACATTTTTAATTTAATTAATTTGATTAATTGTAATTATTTTACTCTATTGACAGTCATAGTTTTTATGAGAAAGATATACTTATACTTTTAGATATACTTTTGTAAGAACAAAAATATCATCCATGAATAGTCTATATTTTTGGTGTATCCTTTTACCTATCCACTGGGGTTTTGTAAGGTATTATTTGCTATATAGAACAATATTTTTTGTAAACAGTTCTATACAAATAAATTTTGAAAAAAAATAAAATAAAAAAATGTTTCTCTTTATACAAGCAACATTATCCTAATAGGTAGAAAAACAAGATGCGCTCAAATTTGTGTACATTAAAGTTAAAGTAAAATTTTCCAGACATTTTAATCATGCCTTTTGGTTTTAATACAGTGGTGACATAAAAAAAAGACAATTATTATTATTATTATTTTTAATAGCTGCTTTTATATTTTTGGATACTTTAGGACTTTAGATTTGGAGGTTCTTGGCATTAGATTAGCATCTTATTCCAGTTCCTTTATTTCAATTGTTTTATTGTTAAAGAAAAAAAAAAAAAAATCAGTACACACTACATAACTATAAAACTTTACGGTACAGTGTTGATGATGAATCTCAGGCAGTGGGCAGAAGTTTTTGTGTTTGCATAATAAATTTGAATACTCTTTATCTGCATTTTGCCACCAAAGATTGCAAGTTTGTAAGCCGAGATTGATCAATTCAGTTTTATATTTTTTTCCTGTCAGGCAAAACAGTCAACAGGCACCCAGGTACATCCAAATGAATGGTAATACATTCGCTTTACAGGCATTTTTCCGATCATCTGCAGCTGGAATCAATCCAACATTGTTATCATTTGTTGACAAGTTCCGCCCGTTTGCATCCATAATTCAAAAGAGGAGCTCCATTGGGCTTTGAAAAGAGAATCTTCCAAAGATAAATGAATCAAAGTTGGACCTTTGGGAACATGTCTTGGTTTTTTCACAAATGAAATCTAAAGGATGAGGCCTTGGTACTGCCAAGGTTCAATAATTGCATTGTGCTTTTTTGTATGATGCATTCTTAATGAAAGGCTCAGTGTGTGTAAACCGTAAGACTGTCTCAATCAAACAGTAGAGGGAGATACTGATGAAAGTGGGGATGGAGAGCGACAATAACTGGGGGTGTGTGCGCTTTAAAAAAGATTGTAAATCAGAGGCACAGAGGATGTGTAAAAGCTGAGATGAGAATCGGACTGATAACAGGCCTCTCTGAGCCCCTGTTCACCTCCCTCATTCCCAGCAGGCTTCAGAGGACATTTATTAAACAAGAACATGTGATGTTGTGTCTCAGGCTACCTGATCCTTGCACTTTCGTTTCATTAATTTGACTGAATGATAGATCCCCTACAGACTCTCTCTGTGGTCGTGGAAAGGAATTACTCTGGACTTAAAAACTTCATTAATAAGTAATTCTACACAGTCAGAGTGACTACTCTGTCTAAATTCAATAGTAGTGATTTTTTACACACATGCACATACACACATATAAATAAACTAAATAAATGGAGAAATCAGCAGTATTTTGTATAGAGCAATCATTATGCCTTGTTTGCCTTTTCGCAAGTTGTTAGATTTGGTTTGTTTTTAACATGCTGAAATGCATAAGTGTTGCTGAACATGGACATTAATGGGTTTTTTATTTTATTTTATTTTAACAAGTGCTATAAAATTACATTTAAATTTAATTGAAATTGTTTCTCTTCAGGATTATACATGCATTGTTCTAATAGTGAATAGAAACATAATATATGCTGTCAAGTTAATGTAAACAAGATATTTTCCGGAAACCTCAATCACATCTTTTGCTTTTAGTATAATGATAATATAAAAGCCCATTATTTAATTTTGAAAATGTATAGTTATTTTATATATTAAGTTTTGAAAATATATAGTTATTTTATATATTCATTTTTGAAAATATATAGATGCCGTTATATATTATATATTATTAATGTAGTTTTAGAAGCTGGTGACAATTTATTTTAGGTTCACTTAGGTCTCTTAATTCATTTGAGGTTTTGAAAATGACACGCACAATAATTAATTATAATACAACTAGAAACATCCGGAAAACAGTTAAGCTGGATACAGCATGTCACACTGCAGGACACTTTTGTTGCACTCTGCAGTACATTTTCAAGTTATTAAGCAATTTTGACACATTGTTTCTAACAGTTAGATTCCCATACGCTTCGTCAATACAATTCATTAAAACTTATTTTTTTCTTTTATGTAGATATGTCACATGGCAGGACTAAATAAACAAACATGGAAATACTTCCACATACACATTATAAATTTAATTTTAACAGCTTAAAAGCTTGAGAAATGTTTTGTTTACTTCCTGCTGGGGTCCTGATTAGTTACATTTGCAAGGATTCCCTACAGATTGTCACCCCAAATATCCAATTTGAAAAAAAAAAAAAAACAGAAAAAATATCCAGAAAAAAACTGCTTCTGCATATATTCTGTGAAGAGATAAATTAAAAAGGTATGTATTTCTTATGCATACAGCACTGGCTGAGTGCCTGCTGGATATCAATAATGATCAGTCAATCACAGAGCCACTGGGTACATGTTTCCTGGCAAAATTGTCATTTACCACCCAGAGGCATAAAGACTCCCTGCATCTCATTTGAATTGATAAAAATGCTATTATTACCTATGGTACACAGTTAATTTCAGTTTTACAAATTACTTTGGCAAAGCTAAAACAGTTAACTATGCAAATAGCATAGTGCAGTGCTTGACATTATTCTTGGCCCTGCCAAATTGTGCCTATGATCAGTAATATATCAAATTAAGTGGTTATGACCCATAATGGTAAATTACTTTTTTTGCTGAGCTGTACTTTTCTCTTTCTCTTTTTTTTTTTTTGGGGGGGGGGGGGGGGGGGGTGTTTCAAATGGACAAATACACATTTAGTAGAGTAATTTAAAGTTTATTATATGCCATTGCTCCGTTCTTCGGTGTCACATGATACTTTAGAAACCATTCTAATTGGCTGAGTTGGTGCTCAAGAAACATTTCTTATCATTATCAATATTGTGCCTCTTAAAAATTTCTTAGGATTATTTGATGAATAGAAAGTTCAAAAGAACAGCATTTATTTGAAATCATACTGACCCCAAACTTTTGAACAGTAGTTTGTATTAAAGGTTTAATAAGAGAGAAGTAAACTGCTAATACAGTAAACTATATTGAGCTATATCACAATTAATGTATGATTTAGTTTTAAAGATTGCCTTGAAATGCTTTTAAATAGTTTAGCTTTCTTTCCAACTTGCATCTTATACTACATACAATTGCCCTTCAAAAAAAAAGTTGTTTCTTAGTTAGAGCATCAGGGTTGGAAATCCAATATTAGTCTGCATAATGCAGAATTTAAGGTCACTTATATTCCATTAGCAAATCTCTGGGCACATAATCACTGGCATTGTCAGCATATTGATGACTACTGCTTTGCAAAAAAATGTTAGAAGATATCAAATGTTTTCTTTAGCCTTTTTCCACACATTGTCTTCCCACTCGTAACACATTTGTTTCCATGTTTGTAAATGCCATTCTTCCTCTGTGCCCCCTCTGTATGTGCATCAGTCTCCTCACACGTTTTTTTCAGGACGGGGCGCGTGTTCCTGCGCAGGGTGCAGCCTCGTCAGTCCCATGAACCCAAATCATGAGCGACATGCCTGCGGTTTGCCCTGACAAGACTGATCAGTTGAACTCAGAGTGATTAGACCTGTCTGAACCATGAGCCCTACTGAGGAGGGCTGACACATGGAATCTGCTGTGCATGCAGATGCTTCAAACTAAGAGCACCCATTTACAGCATTGCATGTCTGGAGAATCACCAATTGATGTAAACATGACAATTAGGTCATTTTCTCTTGACCCTGAAGAGGATGAATTAATATCAGTCACACAGAGAGGCGATTAGACTACAGATCGGGTCGTGGTGCGAATGCGAGGGGGGTAATTACAGGCGAAGTCATGTGACTCCGTAGTGGGGTAAAATCTGTTCATAGCTGCTTCACACATTAGCCTGAATGGCTTAACCTGGTGGAAAGGAACTAAAACAAAGTAAATGACTTACTGCTTGTGTTTATCATCAGTAAACACGACTTCCTGCATCTAAATGACCTTGAAATGGTTTGAAACACGAAATGATCTGTGAGTCAGCCATTTTTAGCAACCACTCTGGGCTGCGTTTCCCAAAAGCATCGTAAGCCTAAGTTGATCGTAAAAACGATCGTACGACTGATCTTGGTCTGAATGGTCTGTTTCCCAAAAGCATCGTAGCTTAAGTAGCACTTGAAAATCTTCGTAGAACTACGAGTGCTCTGGAGTAATCGTACATCCCCAAGTGCATCGTAAGAAGACAGATTTATGAAACCGGAAGATTACACCTTTAACTTTATTCAAATGCAATGTGATTATAATATAAGGTGTTGATTGTACTTTATTGTACACTTTATTACTCTTTTTTGTTGTTGGTTAAATTAATGTATACATTAAATAATTAAAAAGGTCAGAAAACAAAACAAAAAAATAGAAATATTTTAATCTAATAATTTTAATCAAAATTAAATGAATGAACAAAAAAATAAATAAAAGAAATCCTTTAAATCTGTTAAAAATGACATCTTTGTTTCGCTCTATCTCCTCTAAAAGGACATTAATTTCATCTTTTTGAAAGGTATCTTTTCTTGTTTTGTTTTTTTTCCAGCCATTTTGTCAGTGCCTCCGCCTTTATATAGACTTGTCTTGATTGCTAATCCACAACAGATGACAATTATTAGGTTAAATGTTCAGAATATGATTCCATATAAGGTTATATTTCAGCACTTCGCGAATGGACAGCGACTCTTAAGTAGCACGTAGAGCGCGTTCTCGTGCGTTCATGTTAAGTGCATTTTTAGGAAACGCTCGTGGAATTGCTGCGAGCGTTCGTAACCTTGCACGTAGAAAGCGCCCTTAAGAGCTAAGATACATCGTTATCGGGAAACCTGGCCCAGCTCAGTTAAATGAAAGTTGCATTACTGGGCCTGACAATCGATTTATTTGCAGTATTTACTAGCAATTTGTTGACTAATGATCTAAAGAGAAGATGATATACTTGTTATTGTTGTAAATATTATATCTATGCATTGTAAAATTTTTCAAATGTGTGTAAACTTGATGTGACTTATTTAGTTAGTTAGTGTACGGTAATTTATGTTCCATATGCCTTTAATATCAAATTGAACTGGAAGACAAATTGGACAAAAAGAAAAACAAACACACCCAGAGAAGGAACTTTACTCATTTCAGAGGTTTATCACACACAAACTGTACTTTACTGGACACTGGTATGATAAATGATTTATTATTTATTATTTTCTGTTATTTCTAGTACATTTAAAGCACTAGATATAGTTGAAAGACATGACACAAAATACAAAACAAGTTTTAAAAGTATTTGATTTGCCATGCTCTTTATGTGAAGATTTAGTTAACAGTAATGACTTTCTATGGATGTGCTTCCTTAAAACCCCCTCACAAAAATGTTCAGTGGTAACCATTGTAGTGCGCCTACAATAAAACTGTGGTTGCTACAGTAATGTAATAAAATACACCATTGTCATACAAAATGAAAATGGGAAAGGTTAATAAAGGTGTTCTTGCATTTAAAAAGCTAGATAGAGCATACTAGAAAGCGTCTCCATGCACCTTTTTTTCCAGAATTTATATATCTTTCTTCACTTGACACAGAAAAAGTGAGATGTCCATCTAGTGCATGTTTACATATAAAAACGCATTAAAAACAGCTAAGATGAACACATCCAGTTATTTTACAGTGTTTTAAGGAAGTCCTATTGTAATTTATGATGGTTTTATTTTACAGTACAGTATTAACAATAGTATTTTGGCAGAAAGCTGGTACCATCCTAACTGACATCCCTCAAGGACACATACTACAATTAGGGCTCAGCATCATTTTATTATACTTTTATTTTATTTTATTTTATTTTATCTTATTGATAATGAGGGTTTAAATATACTAATTGTCTTCTTTCAGGAGAATGTATCTGTTTCGATGGCTACATGAAGGACCCTGTTCACAAGCATCTATGTATTCGCAACGAATGGGGCCCAAATCAGGGGTGAGTACTATAAGCATTTTGTGTCGACTCTGATATACAACAGCGCTACTACAATCGGGTATCTGCCACCTCGAAGTTGGTTGTGCTTCTTAACTGTAGTAAAAATGTCTCCAGTGCTGATAGCCAGCCAGGTGTTATGCACTGTAGGGAAATTACATTGGCTTGAATTAATTAGCTTTTTTTTTGCATGATGTTCTTCCTCTGGAATTGGAAAAGGGATTAGTGCAGTGAAGCTCTGGGTCATTTTAGATTTGTGTGACAGTGATTTGCATTTCAGTATACCAATGAGATGTATGTATTGTGCATTTTTAAATTGTGTTACGCGTGTAAGAAATGATGTAATTCGTCACTTGCGTGCCTCGTCCAAGAACTGCTTTTAAAATGACCAAAGTGAATCTAATTGTTTTTAAATTCTGCTGTACTTCTTTTTAGTTTCCAAACTTTTGTTGTTGCCCTCAGATATTTTAGCAGAGGACTGAATATAAGATTAACTGCATCTGAACTGATGCTATCTTTGATCTGAGGTAACAATGTCAACAAGCACAAGTCAACAGATAGATGAATGAAGCACAAATGCGAGAGAATGGCATAAAATATGAGAGTGTTTTGCTTCTTAACAGTCCAGAAATAATGAAAGCACTTAAATGTTAGGAGCACAAGTTTCTAATCCCGGAAAGACTTGTATTTAAGATGTTTAAAGTTAATTAGACCCTCCCTGAGGAGAGTTTCACATGCTCATCTGGGTTTGAGGCTGTCGCTCTGGAGCAGTTTGATTAAGACTTGGAGGTGAGGAAAGCCTTGGCATTTTAATTGGGAGGAAGATGGGAGTGATGACAGTGGGGCGAGATGGATCCGATAATTAGAAATCAAATTGGAACAATCAGTAAGATTGCCTTAGGGGAGTGGAATAGCACTGGATGTGCTTGTTCCCTTTGTGAAGGTGTGAACAGTTTTTAATTGACTCTAACACTTAGTGGAGAAAAAAGAAAGTCCGATGCCAAATGCTTTTCAAAAGTTTCAAAGTGCCAAGATATTTCTGAAACTGTTTTTCTGCAAATCCATGTGATAACTTACTTTGTGGCACAGACAAAAAATGTACATGCTATAAAGAAACTGACTTCAGTGTTCAGCATTATTTTATTTTATTTATTTTTTTTATTTTGATTAATTTTTGGACCTTCCTGTGGTATTGGGTTCTCCGAATTCTTATGAATTATGAATGCTGCAGGACAAATGTTGATGTTTAAACAGCAGTAGGTGATCTGTGGTGTGAAGTGGTCTAACCAGGCTGTGAGTGCTCTTTTGCTGTGAGTAACAGCTTACTTAGAGAGGCATCAGCTCCTTGTCTCTTCTCTTATACTGCAGCGACAGCCCATGTCCCCACAGCTGCCTCTCTGCATTAATCTCCATCAGTTCACATAGAGAACTGGATAAATACACACTTGAAGTCACGCTCACGTATTATACGGCACTGACTGAGTGGCTGCTATTGGTCGCAGTTTTTGAATTGTATCTGCTGGAAGCAATTCTGTGATGTTCATATCAGGAACATAACTGGTTTGATGTGAGTTCATAAAGGAATATTTTCATCACAAAGTCTTGAAATTTTAAAGGTCATTTGGCTTAGTGAAGAATGGCACTGTTTAACAATGAATGAAGAGTCTATGGTGTGACATACAGTTTTTTTTTTTATTATTATTATTTTAAGCATTAATTATTCATTTTGTTGCCCTTTCTGTTTTGCAGCCCATGGCCATACACAATTTTCCAACGTGGCTTTGACTTGGTGATGGGAGAGCAGCCATCTGATCGCATTTTTAGGTGAGAAAAAATGTGTTTATTTGTTTATTTGTACTATAAAGTTTGTGACCCAGTTCGAAATGAATAAAAATCGAAAAAAATATTTGGAAGATGTCTCTATAGTTTTACAGCTAAAATGTTGCCTTTACAGCAAAAAAAAAGATAAATAAGGAGAAATGTCTTAAATATTTTGCATACTGTTTAACAGGTTATTTCACCTTTTTTTCAAGTGATAAAGTATGTTTACAAATTGCTTAATTCATAAAATTTTAATAAAACCAGGATGTGAAAATAAATTAAAACAAACTTAATTAATTAAAACTAAATCAATAAAACTATCCGATGATCTGAAAGGCTAAATATGTGAAGCACCTGACAGAAACCTTTGAGGCCCTATATAGAACTTGTGTACATAAGAGTGTACATAAAGCATAACCAGTTGGTTAAAAGTAATTTAATAATATTAAAATAATAAAGTTCAGAAAAATGAAGTTCGTTCTGAGAAAAGCTCTAGTATTATTTGCAGGTGCCAATTGTAACGCAGTTCAATTCATACATCCTTAAGTTTATCTTAAATGTACAAATGCTTTTTGGGGCTACCTTATATAGCAAAATGTGTACTGTACATTCCATTATATATGACTGCAGAAAATGAGCTTTGAAAAAAAAAAAGGTGCTGACAAGTATGTAATAGGTTTCTGTTGAGACGGAGTAGCTTGTGAAATGCAGTATACTTATTTTGTCATTTTGGCTAAGCTGACATTTCTTTATTCAGCTTCTAAGAGCTCCTTTCACAGTTCAAATAAAAACTTGAAAATGGAAAATTGACGTAATTACTTTTAATACTGGGCCACCGAGTGCATTTGCCTACAAATACAAATGTTATCCATATAAAAAGGCATGGATTTTGACAATGTTTACTTCTGGCTACTGGAGACTCAGGACTAATAAGTTCATTGCTTTATGCACTTGAGATGTTTCAGTCTGTGAGGTGTATGTTTTGGAATATTTAACAGTGCTAATCCAATTGTAGCGACATATGGTTACCTTCAGTTGCCATGCATAATCTCCTTCATTTGCTGAATTATTCATAGATCTCATCCTTGACATTGCAAAGTCCTTTGATTGTTCAACCCTAATTCGTTTGCACAAATCGCAAGCAATTTATTTACAAATTTTATGAATCGGTGTTCTTTCACATTTGAAAACAACACCGGGAGGGCATCTTGTAATTGGAATCTGTGTTATATATATTTATAAGTGTAAAATCTCATATCCCTTTGCTTTGGGGATCCAAACAAATACATTTCATTGGGACAATTAAATGCTTATTTCCAAACAAACCTGCACAAACGTGAATGTGTGAGACGACTTGAATGAAAGATTTATTTTCAATTTCACAAAGCCTTTCCTCATACATCATTGATTTGTGCCATGAATGAATAGGAAAGGCCATAATCAATTTCGAATGCTTCACTTATTCATTTATATATCTAGCTTTCAAAATCAGTCTCCGAAATGATGTGACTGATATTTGCTCTACTTTGAAAGTGGCAGTACAAGAGTGAGAGATGGAGAAAAGATGTGTTGTTATGGTGCAACTAAACCTCAGTATTTTTTAATCTGGAGTTTATAAACACTTCAAATCACTCTGTAATCTGATTTACTTTCCAATCTGCAAACCATTCAAAGTTCACTCAAATCATGCTTTACGGTGTCAGTAAACATCCAGTGCAAACTTCAGTACCCACTTGATAATGTCGGATACTGCTGCTTTTAACAGAACTGCATTTTATGGTTATTTCTTTTCCGTCCTGTTCTGAGGTTGTGTCTTTGTATGTCATTGAGCCAGAGTGCTGAGATAGTTTAAAAGGTACCCTGACGTTTTTTGATAGATGTGTTTTTCCCTTTTAACTTCCACCTGCGAGGCGGGAGTTTTATCCCGTTCTCACGATTTTGTTCAATAATCCATTTACAAGTCACTTTTCTGCAAAACTCAATTTTAGGCGCTTCTCAGTAGCAGGCGACAATATCCAAACGTGTCAAGCTTCACGTTTTGTCCTTTGTTTCCTGAATCTGTATATCACAAAACACTTGGGTGAGTTTTCAGCAAATCTGTGGTGTGCTGACATACCTTTTTGGGATGTCATGGAATTATGAAACAGCTATGAGTATGGATTGCACTAAAATATCGGTCCGTTTTCAGTCTCAAATTCGACAAGAAACTTTTACTTTAACAGATCTTTTTACCATTAACAGCAGGAGAAAACGCTGTGCACATGAAATGAACAAGGCTTAATTGGATTTAATTTAAACAGTAGCTGATGATGGATGATATATTGACAGAAATGAGTTTGTGGTTACAGTTGATGAGGCACACGCACCACCCCAGGTGTGATGAGATAGATTCATGTGGAGAAATCCAGACGGATGAGTGCAACTGCAAAACAAGCTTGCTGTGTATTGCAGCATATTGTGGTCAGAATTCAAGTGTAATTGCATTTTCCAGTTGTGCAGAATTTAAACTATACATTAAATGCATATTTGTCTTTGCATTTCCCCCACAATTGGCAGTCCTCTTTAGTCTGGCTATCACCAGACCAAGCTCAGTCTTTTAAGATTGAACATTGGTCTAGGGAGTCTGCTATGTATTTTCTACTGCACAAGAGGCGTGATCAACGGGCATAGTTCAAATAACTCTGTATGCAATTGGATAGTCCTTCAAACAATCAGACCAACGATCCGGGTGACGTACTTTGCAGAGCGCCGTGAAAACTCCAGGCAGGAAATGTGTAACCAAACGTGTTGATCAGCGGTTTGCAGAAGCAGCAATGGAATCAAGCGATTTTTGCAGGTTGTGCAAAAAAAAAAAAAACATGAAAGTTAGTGGTATTTACTGTACACCCACTCGAGCGATTTGTTTGCTAAAAAGAAGCCATTGAGCATCGTTGAGAGGTTAAAAGGAATTGGACAGAGCCGTAGCGGCTCTGGAATTGGATTGGATTAAACCCGCCAATAGCGCGCCAGGTGGATAAGCCAGTTTGTGATTGGTTTCTGCAAATTTGTAAAGGAAGCAGGGTAGATAAATGTACAGGTTTCCAGCCTGAGCTGCAGGGCTAAAATCAAATTGCCGGCAGATCAGGCTGGGTTTACCCAGTCTAAGTCCTCTTGCTATCGGTGCATTAATAAAGAATGTGGGTCACAGTTGCCTTTCTGTCCTATCCACTTGTAATCCTATCCATTTTGTGTAACGTGTTAATAGGAATGGTCTCATTTTCATGCGAAAAGTTATCATCTTTCCTGAAAAAGACAGACAAATTTAAATCGTAAATGCATTTTGATTTGCATGCATTCTTTCGGCCAGTGCTGTTGTTTTTTATTTAAACCATTTATAAAATTGTTGAAAATCTGATGTTATTGAAAAGTCATCAATTTAAAGACCGCAGTTTTAATGTAGTTCACTGAAGGCGAGTCGAGGATGAACCCATGCAGTTTTAATACAAAAGTGTCAAACAAATACAAAATAAACAAAACCAGACAATGACTTGACTTAAACAGATTGGAACATGAACCAGGAATAGAAACTCACCGAAAGCAGGTTACATAGAAAAAAACTAGAAAAGGCACAATGGAAACATTGGAGGGCTATAGGGCAATATATTTACAAGGGCTGCATGTGAAATCGCATTCTCTCTTGAGTAGGTACTTGTTTTGAATAAGTAAATAATTAATGACTGCCAAAAACGTAAGTTCTATATAGGATGATTGTGTGTAGTATGAATATAATCTGGACAATCCACATCCCTCATGTTGCCCTTATCACGTGACCTACTAGCGTCAGTTGCACCGTGTCAGTGCCATTAGGCTTGTTTGAGATGTGCCTCGCCTTGCCTCGTCTGAAATGTAGGCGAGAGTAGGCGGCTGCAGAGTGGGGAGGAGTGAAAAAAGTGCAGACAAGACGGACAGTTCTCTCTTCTCGTAGTGGATCAGACACCATCAAATAAGGATATTGAGGGATTTACACTCATGAGTTGTTTTGCTAATAAACTGGATGTAATTTAAGTTCTGTTGCTTTTATATGAAAATAATTATGTTGAACAAGACACCCAAAGTACTTTTTATCTATATAATTCCATCCAAATTGACGTTTTCCCACTGATCTATATAATGACTGGATAGCTCATGACATTCTAAACTGCCAGCAGGCAGTGAAGCCACCGGAAGTGTTCGAGCAGCCATCTTACGATTCCCTACCGTTATATACCCCTTTTCCACCAAAAAATAACTGCTTCGGAACTGGTGGACTTCGGAACTGGTTCTCAGAACCTGTTTGTTTTTCCACTGACTAGAGAGCCCAGTGAACGACGTTGTTACATCACTGTGTACGTTGCCATACGTCTTAGCTTTCCCAGAAACGCTTGCGCCAACTTCAAGCATAACAATTACAATGGCGGACTACATCGTCTTTCTGCAAATGTTTCTCCTGACTTTGCGATCCTATATTGGGGTCAGAATCCATCTTTCTTCAATCATTCTTTCTACTAGCTAGCGCTGTGTTTTTAGCAATGGCGGTCACAACCTTTCCCGTCGAGTTGTTGGTCACAATAACCCAGCCCCCAGCCCCCAACGTAAGCATGACGTGGTAAAAGAACGGTTCTAGTCCAGCAAAGAGTTGGTGCCACTTTGGAACCAATTTTCCTGTCCGAGAACCGGTTCTTTGGCTGTCGAAACACAAAAAACTGGTTCGCGAGCAGACACCGGCTCCGAACCGGCACCAGCACTGCCTTGGTGGAAAAGGGGTAATACAGAGATTGGTAGCTCCGACGGCACTTTTAAGATGACCCGCTGTCCAGCAACCAAGTATAAAATGACGTTCACAAAATGATGTAGAAAAACTGCCCACGGGTTGTAATTCAAGTAGTAATTTATATGCACAATTGTCGCTATTCCCGTGTTGTTTTCTCCGAGGCAAGAGTAATGCTTCTTCAACAACAACAACAACAAAACAAAAAAAACTATATCACAGTCACCAGTAGTCTATAAGAAACCTCAGAGCAGCAATAATCACAATTAAGTGTCCAATAGCGAAACCATTTGACAGCTTCAAAAGAGCTTCAAGCAGAGTCCGTTCGTTACTTACATTAACCCATACAATTTGTATTATGCATTTCCTGAACATGTACTTGCTAACTAATCAAACACTTTATTTGAACAAACTACTGATCTATAAAACACAGTCGGTCTTCCGACCTTTTACTATTGTGTCAATTGATTTTGATATGTGCGAGGGAGAGAGAGCAATATAGCGCTCGTGTTGTTTGAAGACGGTGATAGTGCGCACGCGTGGCCGGGGCTCTCTCTCTCTGCTCGTTCTTATATGCGCCCTGTCCACTGATCTAAATAATTTGTTGTTACGACGACTTATTGTTCCCCCGTTTTAATAAGTCGTGGACACGTTTAACTAATTCCATCCCTCATTTTTATTTAACGAATTACAACGTGGCCACAATATAGTAAAAAGAGGGAACAGATTAGTAAAACGTGCTGAGGTATTATTAATTTGTGGCCACGAAACAATATTCACCTGAATATTCACCAATTCACAAAAATATAGGTCTTAATAGTATCAAACTGTTTTTCTTACCTGTGAAGATAGCTCTTCAGTGAAGGCCGACTAGTGTTCTCGTACAGATTTTTATTCCTTTTGCAAAGATCGCCGTTTTTTAATTTTTTAATAAGCAGGAAAAATTTCCGACTTTAAAAAAAAAAAAAAAAACATTTAAATGCCATAGACATATTGTAGACAACAGCCAATGTACATTTGCTGTTATGGCTTTAAAACGCATGCAGATAATAAACATTCATGCTGATGAAACTGCAATATCACGTGAGTGTGACTTCGATAGAGATGATAATCAAAACTAAACAGATTATTTGTAAGTATTACAGTTATTAGTATTTTTTTTTTTTTTGACAAAGTATCCAAAGCACGAGCTGTAAAGGCTCCACCCTCTTCTGGAAAGTGAGGTGGGGAGCAGCAGGTCATTTGCATCTAAAGATACATACACGAAAAAAAAGCATGTTTTTCCTTCCACTCAAAATGGGCATTTTCACAATGGTATAGTAAATAATCTGTGGGGTATTTTGAGCTGAAACTTCACAGGCACATTCTGGGGACACCTAAGGCTTATATATATATATATATATATATAAAAAAAAAAAGGGGGGCATAATAGTTCCCCTTTAAGTTATGATTTCAACTAAGAATATTTTGTTGGTGCATTGATGTCTGTGATGTTTAAAATGTAAATGAAATAAGTCAATTGATTAATTGATTGTTTATATTTTGCTTTCCTCAGCTTCTGTATTAATAAATTATAGGGGAATATGGAGATCCCCAGTCTAACTAGAGAAAACAGATAATGAGATTCCTTCAACTACTTTTATCATCAGTTTGCAGATGCTAGTACAGCTCTGTATGCACAGTGAGAGTGCAGATTGCTATAATTGAAGAACCTGCATTTGAACCTAGGTAAATAAATAAATTAGCCTGCTGGCAGTGACTTATTTATTCAAACATAGGAAAAGATGCAAGTTTAATAGACTGAACTGTAATCAAGAAAAGCAATTTATTGCACCGTTTTAAACAGCAGCAGTCAGACAGTTCCATTCATAGTACACAAGAGGAGGGTAATCTGAGGATTATAGTTGCTTTTCTTTTTTTAGAAGTTAATTCATGGTCTGTTTACTTAGTATTATTCTTGTTTGATACTTTTTTGAAAGAAATATTTACCTGATTTCAGCAAGGTAGAAATTGATCAAAAGTAACCATGAAGACATTTAAATTTGATAAAATATTTAAAGACAAATGTAAACGACTTCCGGCTTAACGATCTATGGAGTAGGACGCAATTTTCGGAGCTCCTGCAGTTAGCGTTAAATTACGTTCATTGGCACATTTTCGCGTTATTTTTCTTGGTGTGTGTTTTATCTAACACTTCTTCTTTTACTATTGCTGAGTAAAATGCCTGCTAAACCCAAATCTGGCAATGCTCCATCTGCTGCGCTTCAGCGGCCTGCTGCACACGCTTCATCCCCGCCTGTTAGTGATTCCTCCTCCCCTTGCGACAGTGCTGTAATGTCCGCTGCCCCACCCGATCTCAAGGAGGAGCTGCTCGCATCACTTCGTAAAGAGATGGCGGCTATTTTCAAAACCGAGCTCCAGGCTGCCCTAAGCGAACATTTTACGTCTATCAAGACGGAGTTGCAGGCAGTTAAATCCGAATTGACTGGTACTATTACAAACATGCAGGCTAAAGTGAGCGCCTTGGAGAGCACGGTAGTTGAAATGGAAACTTCACTCTCCACCTGCAGTGATGACATTGCTTCGCTACAGTCTAAAGTGGAACATCTGTCTGCCGGGCTGCTAAGAGTGGACAATAAATGTGAGGATCTTGAGGCCAGATCGCGTCGCAATAATATCAGGATCATAGGTGTGCCCGAAGACTCAACCAGCTCTTCCATGATGTCGGCTGTCTCCACTCTGCTCAAAGAGGCATTTCAGCTGGATAAAGAGCCCATTTTGGACCGCGCTCACCGCACCCTGCAGGCCAAGCCCAAACCCGGGGAACGCCCACGTCCAATAATCGCCCGTCTGCACTATCATACAGACTGTGTGGACATTCTGCAGCGAGCTAGAGCCCAACAAAGAATTAAGATCGGTGATATGGCTATACATATCTTCCCTGACCATACCGCGAAGACTGCCCGTGCCCGTGCTGCCTTTAATGACATCCGCCGCCAGCTCCGTGAGATAAAGTTGCCTGGGTTACGGTATGGCCTTCTCTACCCGGCGCGCCTCCGTGTTACATATGACGGTACCGAGAGAGAGTTCGAATCACCGGAGGACGCCAGAGCATACATTAAGACATTAACCAAGTAAGGAATCTGGTATTTTTTCAAGCAGTTTTACCATCGTGGAAGTGGTATGGACAATTACGATCTTTTTACTTAACACACTAAGTGCTTTGTTACAGCTGATGTTCATCATGGGTGCCTTGTTCTTTATTGTTGTAAGTTGCGGGAGCCCGTCTCAAGCTTAAGCTTTCCATTTGGCAAATGCCGGTAGCCTTGTCCTTAGGGAATTTACTCCTATTGGAGTTAGCACTGGGTTCTCCATCGTTTGGGGATGGGGTCGATGTAAGTGCTTTGGTGAGGGTGGGAGGGGTTTGGCTAATGTTCAGCCTGTTTGGCCATCCAGTTTATGTGTGTATGTCTGTGCGTGTGTTTGTTGTTAACCCCCCCCCCCCTCTTTTTTTTTTTTTTTTTTTTTTTTTTTTTTCTCTTTCTCTTCTCTCTTTCTTTCTGGGGCGGTGTTCTGCATTCATCTACGGCTTCTAGTTAATAATCCATAAATGTCTACTAACACTGGAAATTCAGGACCCACTATTAGAGGTTCTCATACTAGGTTTGTGAGTTGGAACATCAAGGGTTTGGGAAGCCCCATTAAAAGATCTAGGGTATTTACTCACTTGAAAAGGCTTAATGCGGACATAGTGTTTCTACAAGAAACCCACATGCGCACCACAGACCAGGTCAGGCTAAAATGCCCGTGGGTCTCTGATGTGTTTCACTCCAACTTTAACTCTAAAGCCAGAGGAGTTGCTATTTTAATTGGTAAATCAGTTCAATTCTCTACTTCTAAATTGATTTCTGATGAAAATGGCAGATATTTAATCATTTCAGGTACGCTGTCACACGTTCCTGTATTACTAGTTAATATCTATGCTCCAAATTTTGATAACCCAGATTTTATGAATAAGGTATTTGAACGTCTCCCTTCTCTGCATGATAACCTCCTCATCTTTGGAGGGGACATGAATTGTGTTATTGATCCTAGGTTAGATCGCTCCTCTCCCAAAAGTTTGACCCCATCATTAATGTCCAGGTCGCTCTCTGACTTCATGGCCAAGAATGGTTGCATTGATCCCTGGAGATTCTACAACCCTACCATCAAGGAGTATTCTTTTTTTTCACATATGCATAAATCCTTCTCTCGGATTGATTATTTTTTCGTTGATGCTAAACTTATCTCCAAGGTGTCAACGATTAAATATCATCCTATAGTTATCTCTGACCATGCCCCGCTCTCTTTAGATATTCAGCTTTCTCCGCAATCCCGATACTCCTCACCATGGAGGTTAAATACTCTGCTCTTATCAGATGATAAATTTAACTCTTTTATTGTATCTTCAATTGATGATTTTATCATGATCAATCAAAACAAGGCTGATCCTATTTCTTGTTCACTGCTATGGGAATCACTCAAAGCATACTTGCGAGGTCAAATAATTTCCTACTCTGCACATTTAAATAAAACTCGAATAGCCAAACTTCATGAGCTTTCAACTAGATTGGACAAATTAGATCAACAACTAGCCACTTGCCCCTCCCCTAACCTGCTCAAAGACCGTGTTGATTTACAAACTGAATTTGACCTCGTTACGACTACTGAGGCAGAGCGCCTTCTTTTGCGCTCGCGTTCCACATATTATGAGCATGGAGATAAGGCAAGCCGGCTCCTGGCCCATCAGTTGCGTCGCCAGGCTGCCTCACGTATGATTCTTCAAATCAAGGATCCCTCAGGCACACTGCATACTGACCCTAATTCCATTAACTCTGTATTCTGCTCATTCTATTCTTCTCTGTATAAGTCCGAGTCCTCATCTGACGCTTCTGACATGGGTGCCTTTTTAGATAGTCTCGACTTTCCTACTATTAGCCCACATGTTTCCAAAGATCTTGATCTGCCGCTATCAGTTGATGAAATCAACACTGCTATAAACAACATGCAGAATTCTAAAGCTCCTGGCCCGGATGGATTCCCAGTGGAATTTTTTAAAAGATTTCAATCTAAATTGGCCCCGATATTGCTTTCTGTATATAAGGAATCTCTGCAGGTTGGCTCTCTCCCTCTTACTTTAAGACGAGCCTCCATAAGTCTGCTGTTAAAGAAAGACAAGGATCCTGACCTCTGTGGTTCTTACAGGCCCTTGTCTTTACTAAACGTGGATGCAAAAATCCTTGCTAAGGCTCTGGCCAGCCGCTTGGAAAGATTTCTTCCGGCCATGATTTCAGAAGAGCAAACTGGCTTTATAAAGGGCCGTCAGTTATTTTACAACGTCCGCACCCTTTTAAATATAATATACTCGAAAAATTCTACTATAACCCCTGAAGTGGTCATTTCAGTTGACGCTGAGAAGGCATTCGACAGGGTCGAATGGAACTTCCTGCTTGCCGTACTAAATAAATTTGGGTTGGGTGATTCATTCATTTCATGGGTACGCCTTCTCTATACATCTCCACAAGCTAGTATCTCCACCAATGGCGTTCAATCTGCTTATTTTCCTTTATCTCGAGGCACCCGACAGGGTTGTCCATTATCTCCTTTACTCTTTGCGCTGGCCATAGAGCCTTTGTCAATCTATTTGAGATCCTCCTCCATTTTTTCTGGTATATCACGTTTTGGAATGGAATTTAAACTTTCTCTTTACGCGGACGACTTGTTGTTATATGTCTCCGACCCCGGCCGCTCTATACCAGTAATTTTGTCCTTTATTCAGAAATTTGGTTCCTTTTCAGGTTACAAAGTTAATATCTCCAAAAGCGAATGTTATCCTGTTAACGCTCTAGCCTGTCAACTGAGTCAGTCTGATATCCCCTTCAAATTGAGCCCCTTAGGTTTTAAGTATTTAGGAGTTAATGTAACCAGAAAGCTAACCTCCCTTTTTTCTGCCAATTTCTCCCCTTTAATGTCTAAAATTAAGTCTGACTTTCAAAGATGGAGGGGCTTGCCATTATCGCTTATAGGTAGGATCAACACAGTTAAAATGAACATTTTACCCAAGTTCCTGTTTCTATTCCAATGTCTCCCTCTATTCTTATCTAAGCGCTTTTTTAAAACTATTGATCAGGATATATCTAGCTTTTTATGGTGTGGAAAGGCATCCAGAATAAGTAAATCAATTCTTCAGAGATGTAAACTTAATGCCGGACTCTCTCTCCCAAATATCCAATTATACTACTGGGCAACACATATTCATAAGATCTCATTTTGGTCCAAATCCACGCATCCCCCATGGTGCAAGTTAGAGATACATTCATGCAGCTCATCCTCTTTGCCGGCTTTGCTCACCTCCTCTATCCCTACCAACTTCTCTGGCTTTACAGATAACCCAGTGGTAATTTCCACTCTAAAAATTTGGCTCCAACTTAGAAGGTATCTTAAATCTACATCTCCATCTATTTCAGCTCCTTTGCTAAAAAATCATTTGTTTCAACCTGCCCTATCTGATCCCACGTTTTCTACATGGTATGACAAAGGCCTGAAAACTTTTAAAGATTTTTATAGAGATGGTACTTTCCGTAGCTTTGCAGATTTGTCTAGTGAATTTCAACTCCCGCCATCTCACCTTTTCCGCTATTTCCAAATCAGGCACTGTGCCAAATCCTTGTTCCCGGCCTTTCCCTCATCACCCCCTCTCCAATTGTGGGAAGAATTTCTCTCTCCAGACCCCCCTCAGAAGTCTTTCATTTCAGAAATTTATAACAAACTTCTGAATCATGATACCTCATCCATCACCAAAGTTAAGGCTGCCTGGGAGGGTGAACTTGGGTTGGAGTTGCATGACACATGGTGGGACGTTGCCCTCAACAAAATCCACTCTAGCTCAACCTGTGCCCGTCTAACTTTGATACAATTCAAAGTATTGTACAGGATCCATTTCTCCAAGGCACGCCTGTCACAAATTTTTCCCACTGTCACCGACAGCTGTGACAAATGCCATACCTCTCCCTGCAATCTAACGCATATGTTTTATTCTTGCCCGTTAGTTTTTTCTTTCTGGCAGAGGTACTTTGATATTATCTCTGAAATACTTGTGACGAATTTAACTATCTCTCCCCATATTGCCATATTCGGATGCCCTGAGGATTATACTAGATTTACATCAAAGCAATTAGACATCTTTGCTTTCACATCTTTACTGGCGAGACGACATCTCCTTCTCCACTGGAAATCTACAAAAGCCCCTTCCAGCGCTCAATGGCTAAGGGATGTTATGTTTTTTCTGAAATTAGAAAAGATTAAATATTCTCTGAGAGGTAATTCCAACAAGTTTTACAGTAAATGGCAGCCCTTTTTAACTTTCTTTAAATCTCTTCCCTCTTTTCCCCTTGATTGATGGAACACCCCCCTCCCCCTCCCCCTCCCCCTCCCTTATTGTTGTTTATCAGTTATTGGTTTATTTTATTTATTTATTTATTTATGCTTTTGTGAACTTGTGAATGCCTGTATGTTTTTAACTTTGCACTTTGTTTGCTTTGTGTACTCGTTTTTTTTTTTTTTTTTTTTTTTTTTTTTTTTTTTTTTACATATTGTACGTTTAAAAAAAAAGGAAAAAAATAGCTAAGTATGGCTTTATTGTTGTGTCATCTCTACCTCATTGTTATGTATCTTTCAATGTGCCATATTTTTTCAATAAAAATATCAAAAGAATAAAAGACAAATGTAAACAAGAAATGCTATTCTCCTGAACTCTTGAAAAATGTATCATAAATGTAGCACAGCACAAATGTAAACAGCACAATGTTAATAATAATGTTCAGCATATTAGAATGATTTCTGAAGAATCATGTGACACAGTAATGGATGCTGAAAATTCAGATTTGCTATCACTGTAATACATTACATTTAAAAAATGTATTAAAATAGTTAAGTCTTTTTATATTTTTACAATATTTCACCTTATTACTGTTTTTCTGTATGTTTGATCAAATACATGCAGCCTTAGTGAACATCAGAGACTTCTTTCAAAAACATCTTTGATTGATTGATTGATTGTTTGAAAACTTTATTGAACAACAACAATCAACACGAAGTGTTCAAAAGGATAAAAACACAAAAAGCCCATAGGCTTGTTTCCATTGTGGTCCTTAAGATGGAAGATGAGTAACAGTACATGTACTAACAACTAGGGATGGGAATTGATAAGAATTTAACGATTCCGATTCCATTATAGATATTGCTTATCGATCCGATTCCTTATCGATTCTCTTATCGATTCTTATTGGGTGAGGGAATAAGTACAAATTTGTTTGTATTAACTCGCTTTAATATCTGATCAGAAGACACAGCACAGAGTATACACAAATTATGTGTAGCAACCTCAGAACAAACCTAAAAGTAGGTGAGCTACTTCTCAAAGTAAAGTCCAGGGACCTATAGCCTAGGGCAGTGTTTCTCAACCTGTGTGCCTTGAAAGATTATCAAGAAGAGTGCCTTAGGATTAGGAAATTGACAATTTTCACATTCATTGGTCCGGACAAAAAAATAAATAAAACTGCCATTTATGTGCCATAAAAACTAAAAACACAGACTGAAAACAGTTTAGGAAGAGCTTGTGTCTTTTGGAATATTAACAGTGCTCATTTGGATTAGGCTATTGAGTTACTAAAACAATCTTTGTCAAATAATACACGTGTTTTCTTCACATTTTGAACGTTTTTGTTTCCATTTGTTTAATTTCAAGATCTGATGTGACTTATCCATTGTTGTTTTTACAGCTACAAAGCTGGGAGCACTAAATGATATTCAGTCACATTATACACGCTTTTAACATTAAATAAAGCACAAAAATAGTACCTGATATTATCATTGCCACACTTTGAGATTGTTGTTCCAGCGCGACGTCGCAGTAAAATAGGATCCGTTTCAAATAGAATCGTCGCGTGTCGCGGCTGGTTAAACTTTGATTAACATGGAAAATGATACTTTTTTATCGCGTGTCGCATGTAGTTAGGACGCGGTCAGAGCGCTTCTGCCTCGATGCCATGTTTGCTCATAGTGTTTGCTACGTTCTGAACCAAAACAACGCAGCACGTGTGTGACGTCGTGTCACATTTGAACGAGCGGAACCGATAAGCGGAATCGTTAAGCAGGCATACTAACGGTTCCAAGGAATCGATTCACTGGGCACCGGTTCTGAAGAAGAACCGGTTCTCGGTTCCCATCCCTACTAACAACATTGAGGACAATGAAGAAAGGGGGCATAAAAAATACAAGAAAATGTATCGTTCGTTATTACCCTGGACACCACTATTTTTAGATTCCTACCCAGAATTTCAATTTAACCTCCAAGGATCCTCACGAGAAAAGCACATTTTCTTTATTTTTTACATCCCTCAAGTAAATGGTGTCCAAAATATCATTATTTATCCAAAGCTGTGATCTTTGTTTAATCCTGGTCTCTTTTAATGGGGCTATCTTGTCAAGTATTTTCAAGAAAATAGATTGAAAACAATCCCATGCTGTATCAACATCACATATGTTGGTAATTTCCATCCAGTTGATATTATTAAGTATGTCCTGAAAATTATTAACATTATACCCTTTTAAACTTCTGCTCTTCACAGATTTGTGACATTTAATCTGAGCCCTCTTGACTTTCCTGGTACAGTAGGTTAAAAAATGGTCACTCATTCCGTACACAATGACACCACTTTGGATTTTACTTGTGTCAGATACAATGATGTGGTCAGTAGCAGTTTGGCTATGCTCAGTTATTCTGGTTGGAACACTAATTAATTGGGTTAGACCATGCATTTTCAGAAAATCACAAAAGCCATTGTATAGTGGACCTTCTGTATTCAAAACATCAATATTATTATCTGCCATTAAAATGACTTCCTGGTTTAAAAAATCATGACAGCCTGCACACATTCCAAGGTTTGAATGAAGTCATTTTGATTTTGAGGTCTATAAACAACACCACACAAAATTGGTTTGCTTTTTGGAAGCAAAATATCAATCCACACAGCTTCAAGGTTAACATTGACCAGGTCCTGTCTTATATTGAAATCAATATCAGACCTCACAAATATGCAAACCCCACCCCCATCTTATCCATCCTAAACTTCTAAATAGTATGTACTGTATATGAACAACAAGAACAGCAGCTGCATAAATAAAGCCAGCACAGAGTAAAACAATATTCCTATAAGAGTAACCACATAATTAATGCATGCCGCAATATGTGCTGGGAGCTGGCAAACCCTTAGCAAATCAGCAACATTATTAATTATAAAACGGTTAGCAGTTTGGACAACATTAGGGTGATTATTGTCAGTCTAACAAGTGTTTTTATCTGAATTCAAAGTGATTCACAATTCTTATTTGGCTATGTGTGACTCAAAAGCCCTGTATGCTTGATAAAATGCCATTTTATTCTTACAGTGGAGGTGTAAATCACATCTACACATGCATAATACTGGAAAACTAAAAGAGCTTCCAATTTTGTAATCATAATGCATTTTATGCAAATATAATTACTGAGGTGATTGTTTAGCTCATATATGTACAGACTTCCTGAGGTGCATGGGGTACATTAGGTTCATCAATGATAGTCGATTTTACAGGGGAAAATCAAATGACTGAAGGAATGAATCATTGAGTAAATGAATCAATGAATCATTCAAGCACATCCTGGCTATTTTGAATGCACGTTTTCAGAGAAAAAAAAAAAAAAAAAAACTTTGGACCTTCTGTTCTGGGCATTATTTTACATGCTCAGTTGTTGTTGTTTTTTTTTTAGTCCTCTATGAATATCCACCCACGATTTGATCTTATCTGCCTGGACGGCTCTCAGCAGTAAAACAAGGGGGGTTTTCAAGGTCAGATAAGCATTCCAGTAATGACTCAAGTTTTAAAATGTGCTACTGTTCTAGAGTGAGGGTCAAACTGGAAATGCTGTTACATGCAGGAGTTAGGAAGCTTTTTTTTTTTTTTTTTTTCTTGGTCAACTTAAGAATACAACCTAAAAAAACCTTTAGATGGACCAGTAAGAACACATTATTTGTTAAACCCCTGTGCAACTGTGCAGAGGCGGATACAATAAACCAAGTGAATAAATGTCTTTACATACTTTACACGTGGGAGTCTCTTATGGGGATGTATGGATTTATTTATTTTTTTTCTTGGCAGAAATCATTCACTAAATATAAACAATAACCTGTCTCTTTTTTCAGTCTGATAATGTATCGTTTGTTATTACCCTGGACACCACTATTTTTAGATTCCTACCCAGAATTTCAATTTAACCTCCAAGGATCCTCACGAGCAAAGCACATTTTCTTTATTTTTCTTTAAATAAAAAAAGAAAAGAAAAAGAATGGTAAAACTATGTCATCCAAATGCCTTTTTTTTTTTTTTTTTTGTCTTGTCTCACAATGTAGAAGTACAGGTCGAAATATTCACTGTGCCTTTTTGTGTTTCAGATTCACATATACTCTTGGAGAAGGCATGTGGCTGCCACTTAGCAAAAGCTTTGTCATTCCTCCCGCTGAGCTGGCCATCAACCCTTCTGCCAAGTGTAAGACAGATATGACTGTCATGGAGGACGCAGTGGATGTCAGGTAGGAGATGACATTTTCAATCTAAGTTTCAAAGAAGAATAGCTGAAGAGTGTGACATTAACCCTCTGGGGTCTGGGCTGTTTTTGGGGCCCTTGAGATGTTCTGACATGCCCTGACATTTGTGCTTTTTTCAGTTGCTTATAAACATATTAATGGCAAAGGTGTAAATTCACTCTATAAAGCACAAACAGGGCTACCATAATATGTGAGCCACGTGTATGTACATGTTTTCATTTTTGAGAGAATAATGTTTATGCATGGTTATTGAAAAAACTAAAAACTAAAATTTCTGAAATAAGGCCACAAAACACATAGTAAATATGTGTCAATAAGACTTTTGACTAATGGATGTCCTCGCCTAGAGTTTTTTCTTCAAAATTATGTGAAAATAGTCTTGCTTTATCGTTCACATAAAACCATACATTGATTTAAATTGATGTAAAACAGGTTTTGCTTGGAAAGCCAATATGCGAGGGGGGCGTGAACGAGGAGTGGTTTACACCTTAGAATACAATGTCCCACCCACTCTGCATAATGAGCCATGCATTCAGGTGTGAAACTGACTGAGCCACAATGCAAGGACAAAAGATATATTTAGAAGAAGACTTATATTGACCATTTAAGATTTTGCTTACATCTATCTTGTAAATATGTTTTGCTATTTTATTAAAATGGTTACAATTACAACAATAATTACAATTTCAACAATATTTCAAGTGTACTCTTTCTTTGTAAAAAAAAATGATTATAGGCCTACATTTTATCTATGTATTCATTAGTTTGAATATAGTCAACATTGGAACAGCTAACATCTTAGTTGATGACTTTATTTTTGACTTTAGGAATTGCTAAACAAAAGCTTATTTGACGTGGCAGTATATTCTACAGTAAAAACTGTACCCAAATCTAGTCAACAAGATGTTGTCTTTCATATTTCGCCTGACTGTAACGTAGTTTTCATGAAATATTAGGGCATATTGTTAATTTGCAGTTTAATACGTTGCTTATACAAATAGCCTACATTTTATTTCAACATATTTCAGTCGATTTTTACTCATCTCAGTATAGCAATACAGTTTGCTAAAACATCATCATTCATTCACACACGCGATTTAAATTTAATTTCTGGCAAAGATGAAGTTGACGATAGCCTATTGACTTGCGATCTTCGCAGTAGGCTAGTGAACGCACCGGAGAAATGCACATTTATTAGGCTACATAGCTTTTTGTTTTGGATGGTTTTGTTTAGAACCAGCTTTCTGTAAATATATTTCACAATTTTTAGACATGTGAGGCGAGTAGGCTACGGTCTGGTTCATGATGATCTCCAGTTCAAGCACCTTATGTTGTGATTGCTAGCCTATATTTACTTTAAATCCAGGAAATTTGTTAATGAAAAAATTATTAAAATTAAGATGCAATTGATACAAAACGAAATTCGTTTTAAAGAAAGGATTTGTACTTTCTGTTTTGAGGTCTCTGTGAAAGTTTGAAAGTCTTTTAGTGCTTTTTTTTAGAGCGCTCGCGTCCATAATGGAGAACTGTCACGTAATGTTGTTTTTTCCTCATAAATGCGAACACGAAAAATAAAAGACAAAAGACTTTTAAGTAAAACTTACTCCGAAATTGTGTCCTCGGCGGAATTCGCTCTTCAAAATGCTGCCGTTCGTCATCTGAGGCATTGATCGGGGGGCGTATGCGATGCATACTAGATCACCTAACTATTTACATGTGAATCGTGCCGGGGGGCGGGGCGGCCTCAGCTCATTTAGAGATAATGAGGCAGAAGGAAAAACGGTACCTCTCCTTGCTTTCAAACGGATTACATGAGTTGAAAACATTTGTTTTTTATATAAATTACTTCATTTAAAAGAAGAGATTTCAAGCTTCATAGAGACATATCTCACATGCCTGTGTGAGAAGTATTCGCTGAGTTATGATTCATTTTCGGACGCGTTTCAGAATGGACTACACTGGCAGAGAGAAGGCAGAACTCGCCTCGTGTTTATTTTTCTTTATTTGGCAAAAAGCACAACAGTTTGTTTTTATTGTGAGTATACACAAAAATAATACACATTTAACAGGATCGATTGATGTATAATACAAGCATATAAAATAAAAATTAATATTAGAATTTTGATTACTTTTTGCACTGATAAGGAAAAAAGCGATCAGATCACGCCGGCGTGATTGCCGACCTCTAAGGGTTAAAATGCATTAGTTCCTAAATAAAATTTAAAAACAAACAGTTTTAAACCAATCCTTGAGCAGCCTCCCTAATCTGCTATACAATTGATCATTCACTCTTAAAATGTTACCAACAGTTGCCTTCCTCTATTTTATCATACATGCGCTTTAACTTTTTAATATAAGGCTTTGAAAGTCCATGGTGTTTAGAAAGTGAATTTTATGGAAATTTGACAAATTTTTAAATCAATCTTGAGAAGTTAATTCTGTGGATCTGTCACCCCCTCAATTGACCCTTCGCAGGGAGTTTGATTGACAGGCGATCTGACCAATCATAATCCGCCATCCGCCGAATCCGCCATTTTTGTCCGACAAAGCAGTCAGGAGAGTTAGTAGATTAACGTCGGTGGACTTGAACTTTAGAAACGGAGTGTACTGACGTCTTTCCGCGGTTAAAACAACATTCCTTATTATGTTCATTCATGTTTATTTGATGTTAGAAATTAACTAGAAGGAAGAGATGATCGGTTCCCGAGCAGCTTTAAGAGGCTCTACAGCGTGTCTACATCTGTCAGACACATCAAAGAGCCACAAAACGGTATATATTGTTTAAATTTCTTTAAAAAATGACCAAATTTGAAAGGTGAGACTTTGTTTCATATCAAAAGTATATATGAAAGTATATACTGATCTGTCCTGTCTGTCAGCGCGCTGTCAGTGTCCTCTTTGCTCTGCAATGTATTTTTCACTGTGTGAGAACATGGTGTGGCGTGAGAGCAGCGTGGCTTGTCGGACATAGCAACAGTAACTAAAGGGGGCGGGTCTTTGCGAACGGTCAATTCCAAGTGAACAGGCATAACATCATTAAACGTACAGTATGGATTTTTTTCTCCACTAGGGGTCGCTAACCTATTTACAATAACAAAGGCGTAGTTTGATGACGCAACATTTGCTAAGAATTATGGATCTTGACGTCAACGTCAAGCCGACCGATCTAATAATGTTTATGGATGACTGAATACATCAATGTTTTTATCATGACTGTGATATGAAGCAGTTCGGGATTGCTAAGAGACAGCTGTCAGCTCCACAAGCGACGCGAGTCCCGCGGATATAAAAGGAATATGGACATTTCATTCTACCGAACTACATGCAAGAGCAGAATTACTACTCACAGGTCAGTTTATTAGACAAATTAAACTTGTGAGGTAACGCAGCGCTGTTTCACTTGGTCTAACATTACACTATCACACTAAACTGCATTTGAATGTGTTGAAATGTATGTGTTAGTTTGTCTGAGACTAGCAGTAAGCTAGATCAACATGAGAATAACATACAGATCATATTCTAACATTTTATCATTGTTGAACTATATAACATTGATTAGTTTTATGTAAATGTGCTCACCTGTTTAATAAAGTAACGTTACATGTAGGAGCGGTCGAAGTCTCGGACGTGGAGCTCTCGTTTATATATGGGAGCTCTCGGCATCTCGAAAACACCGCGCTGATATTGATTCTCGTTTTAGTTCTCCTTTTTTATCCAAAGTCTGCTTGCCATGGTCCATAATGTTTGAACGAAACAACAACAGCGTGCAGATAGACATTGCGAACTACAGTGGTCCACGTCTGTCGTCTTGGTTACTATCAGAGGGCTCTAGTTCATAGCTCTGGTTACCATGGCAGTACAAGCGGAAACCAGGGACAACGCGGATATGACGCCATTGACTGCGACAAAACGGAAATAAAGAAACGTGCCGTGTCTTCGAATTAAATTAAAATTTCTCCTGGTTTGAAAGTTGTTGGAAACAGTCGGGATATTGTAAGTAAACAACTAAAAAAAATATATAACATAGATATAGTGATTTTTGCTATTATTAAAGCAAAAAAGTTACATATTGTGCCTTTAAGAACACCTACATTTGTTGCAATTGATTTATGTATTGGTTCAGGTCAAAATAGAGCAGAAAGTAACTAAAGAGTTAATTCTGTATTTAACACAGTGAATGTGTTGTAGAGACATTAGTGTGATTTAACTGTCAAAAAACTGTATTGTCACAATATTGTTTACATTTTTACCACTTTATGCAGTTTGAAAACTGCACCGTTCATGAACATTTCTAGTTGATTCCTATGATAATGGGATGTTCAGTTAAGTTTTTCTAAGAGCAACAGTAACCAAGGTAGGCAGAGCTGAGCAAAGGGTCACTTCTTTCTCTTTGAATGCTCTTGACTAAAAATATCACCAAATTAAAGTTGAACCATGTGTATTTTCTTTTATATTATTTTTTCATGCCATATTTCAAAATGAATTTTCAAAGATAATGATATTTAAATGTGGGTTTTTTCACAGACATGCACTTGCTCGAAAACACTGGTTTCACTCTAGTTAAAGTTTAACTAAACTTTACAACAACAAAAAAAACTCTTTAGAAAACCACAAGGACAATTACTGATCTATGATGTCTTGGGTGTCTTTAGGTTGACTGGATAATTACAGTAAATTACAGCAACATGTCTGTTCAGTGCCTGTGGTTGCAGACTTTTAAGTAGCCTTTGTGCTTTCAATGTCGTTTACAAAAGTCATTATGTGGATACAGTTTGAGACTTTGCAAGTTAAATAAGGCTCTAAAACACTTGTGTCGAGACCTACATCCTTACTTTTTAGTTGTATATTTCTTCAGATATCCTGTTGAGATTCCTCATTTCTGTAGTGAATTTTAGCACCTATTGATTTCATTTAGCCTTGTGAGAAGTATGGTACATCTTGTGATTTGTCAAATATAAGGATGTTTTTTTGATAATGGATTCCACTGAGCCTCTTTATTGAACTGCAGCTGATTAAATTTTTCAACCAAATGAGGTTTTTCCTTTTTTTTTTTTTTTTTTAAATCCTCAAAATTGATGTGGCTTGACATTATCCAGACCTTGCAGGGGGCTTTGAATGCATTGCCAAAGGGCATATGCTGATTTGATTAATTTGTTTTTTACCCAAAATTGATTAATCTTGTGATTAGTCTCACACTAAATTATCATGGTAGCTGGTGCTTAAAGGAGGTTTTAAATATTTCAGTGCTCAGGGCCTTAAAGGCAGTAAAATGGAAAAAATTGAAAGTAAAATTGAAAATTTAATTATAGATATGGTTTTGTTCATAAGAAATAAATAAAGTTGGAAATAACCTATAAAGAGTGCTCCTCAGAAAGAAAAAAATATATAAATGTCACTGTCTGATGTTAATTAGAAGAGGCCTAACTGTTAAAGTCAGATATAGTTAGTAATTTCTGTCTCTAACTCACTGTCCTTTAAACACACACACACACACACACACACTTAACATACTGTACACATACTGTACACACAAGATTAATTTGTTTCCATGGCTGTTAATTTGTCTGTTATTGTCTTTCCAACTCATTTTTGCTCATGAAGGTTTTATTTAGTTATATACGTTGTTACAGGTCCCGGGCAGTCGGGAGGACTGTAAGCAGTTTAAAAAACTTAACAGTAAATGATAGAGCTAGAGCGACAATAGTTAGTGGTTGCTTAAAGGTCCTCTTTGTTGTCTTTTAATCAACATTGTACTTCAGAGTCATTAAGACACTTTGAATCACATAATTCATAAATACGTTGAAATACATATAACATATAGATACTTAAATCAAATCACAATAAATAAGTACAGTGAGGAAAATAAGTATTTGAACACCCTGCTATTTTGCAAGTTCTCCCACTTAGAAATCATGGAGGGGTCTGAAATTGTCATCGTAGGTGCATGTCCACTGTGAGAGACATAATCTAAAAAAAAATATGATTTTTTATTTATGGAATCTATTTATTTGTATGATACAGCTGCAAATAAGTATTTGAACACCTGAGAAAATCAATGTTAATATTTGGTACAGTAGCCTTTGTTTGCAATTACAGAGGTCAAACATTTCCTGTAGTTTTTCACCAGGTTTGCACACACTGCAGGAGGGATTTTGGCCCACTGCTCCACACAGATCTTCTCTAGATCAGTCAGGTTTCTGGGCTGTCGCTGAGAAACACGGAGTTTGAGCTCCCTCCAAAGATTCTCTATTGGGTTTAGGTCTGGAGACTGGCTAGGCCACGCCAGAACCTTGATATGCTTCTTACAGAGCCACTCCTTGGTTATCCTGGCAGTGTGCTTTGGGTCATTGTCATGTTGGAAGACCCAGCCTTGACCCATCTTCAATGCTCTAACTGAGGGAAGGAGGTTGTTCCCCAAAATCTCGCAATACATGGCCCCGGTCATCCTCTCCTTAATACAGTGCAGTCGCCCTGTCCCATGTGCAGAAAAACACCCCCAAAGCATGATGCTACCACCCCCATTCTTCACAGTAGGGATGGTGTTCTTGGGATGGTACTCATCATTCTTCTTCCTCCAAACACGTTTAGTGGAATTATGACCAAAAAGTTTGGTCTCATCTGACCACATGACTTTCTCCCATGACTCCTCTGGATCATCCAAATGGTCATTGGCAAACTTAAGACGGGCCTTGACATGTGCTGGTTTAAGCAGGGGAACCTTCCGTGCCATGCATGATTTCAAACCATGACGTCTTAGTGTATTACCAACAGTAACCTTGGAAACGGTGGTCCCAGCTCTTTTCAGGTCATTGACCAGCTCCTCCCGTGTAGTTCTGGGCTGATTTCTCACCTTTCTTAGGATCACTGAGACCCCACGAGGTAAGATCTTGCATGGAGCCCCAGTCCGTAGGAGATTGACAGTCATGTTTAGCTTCTTCCATTTTCTAATGATTGCTCCAACAGTGGAACTTTTTTCACCAAGCTGCTTGGCAATTTCCCCGTAGCCCTTTCCAGCCTTGTGGAGGTGTACAAATTTTGTCTCTAGTGTCTTTGGACAGCTCTTTGGTCTTGGCCATGTTAGTAGTTGGATTCTTACTGATTGTATGGGGTGGACAGGTGTCTTTATGCAGCTAACGACCTCAAACAGGTGCATCTAATTTAGGATAATAAATGGAGTGGAGGTGGACATTTTAAAGGCAGACTAACAGGTCTTTGAGGGTCAGAATTCTAGCTGATAGACAGGTGCTCAAATACTTATTTGCAACTGTATCATACAAATAAATAGTTAAAAAATCATATATTGTGATTTCTGGATTTTTTTTTTTTTAGATTATGTCTCTCACAGTGGACATGCACCTACGATGACAATTTCAGACCCCTCCATGATTTCCAAGTGGGAGAACTTGCAAAATAGCAGGGTGTTCAAATACTTATTTTCCTCACTGTAAATAAATAAATCAAGATAGGAACCTTAACCATATGTACAGACATGCTCTAGCCTAATTCACACAACTGGCTGAACTCGTAAGTATACATGAATGACTTCTTTATGACAAAAACATGTATGTATATGATATGTATACTGTATATGTATATGACATGAAAACATGTAAATAAACATTTGATATGAAAATTAATGAATTTAGTAACTAACCTTAAAGGCACACTGTGTAGAAATTGTGTTTTTGTCAAACAGCGACCCCTAGAGTCGCTGTGGAATACTTGCACTGTCGTAAATACCCCTCCACCTCCCACCTCCCACCTCCCACCCTGTACACCGGTACCTGTGTCGGGCATGGAACAGGCACAGATAGACTCCGAAGACATGATTATTGCGATTTATCATAATAGTTTACAAATTGTGCTAGAGGTGGGTGATATATCATTTAGACGATAATATCCAAATTGTTGTCTGGACGATATGCATAATTGGGATATCAAATATTTCATAATTTGTACAATCCGAGACTCCAAACATGAAAAGAGCTGAAAGAAGTTAAAGAGAAAACAAATAACGCACACTATAACCTTCTAAACAATTATATGTAGCGATTTTTAATACTGTAGGGCAGTAGCTATTCCCGGAAGCAACCTCCGAGTGGCCCGGCCCGACCATGCCGTCAAAAATGCACATTCATAGTAGCCTAAATTCGAAATAGTGCGCGCAGAAGCACATGCGCAAACCCGGTTTGTAAAATGATATATGAATTATTTTTATTTTATCATGTCATTTTACAAAAGGACATTTTACAAACCTACGTTTTGCGCACGTGCTCCTGCACGCACTTTTTCAGTCACAACACAGCAATCAGAGGAGGACGCGCTGAAAACACATTTTAATTGTTTATTAATTTCTGTGTTGGCTGCAAAGATGAAGTTGACGATAGGCTATTGACTCGCGATCTTCGCAGTAGGCTAGTGAACGCCCCGGAGAAATGCACATTTATTAGGCTACATAGTTTTATTTTGTTTTGGATGCTTTTGTTTAGAATCAGCTTTGTGTAAATATATTTAACTTTTTTTTTAGGCCTGTGAGGCGAGTAGGCTACGGTTCGGTTCAGGATGATTTTTATTTATTAAATCCAGGAAATTGGTTAATGAAAAATTTATTAAAATTAAGATACAATTAATACAAAACGAAATTCGTTTTAAAGAAAGGCTTTGTGCTTTATGTTTTGAGGTCTCTGTGAAAGTTTGAAAGTCTTTTAGTGCTGCTTTCAGAGCGCTCGCGTCCATAATGGAGAACTGTCATGTAATATTGTAAAAAAGACAAAAGACTTTTTTTAAAAGACAAACCATCAATTTTTGGAAAAAAAATGGATGGATTTATAGCGTTTTGGGGAAAACAACATTCTGTTTAGTTAGCTCCTTTATTGTTTTTTTTCTACAGCCTACAATAATAGGTCAAATGCAGCAAGTCAAAAGACCAACTGGACCTTCTTTATCAGTTTGCACACATTTCTTTGAAGGATGGCAAAAATATCGTCTGAATATCTATATCGAGATATTTAAAAAAAATCGAGATATTCATTTTTGTCAATATCTCCCACCCCTAAATTGTGCTCGTTTACACTATTTACAACCTCTACGTTAGGCTTATTTATGTCCTGATAATTATATTAGATATTGAAAACTGTTCTCATGATAATCGCAAGAATCAATGTCAACAGCGTCGTCTGATATCCCTCAGGACTACGTGATAAATACACCTCACAACACCTGAGTTCAGCTGGCAAACTAGTTCGTGAGGCAAGCTAGGCAATAAAACATAACGCAAAAAACACGTAAATGAGTGTTTGTTAGCAAGTCTGTTAACAGCTCTGATAATCGAAAGCTAGCTAGACATATGTGGAAATTATTGGACTGGTCTAATTATCAGCAATGGATGAATGAACAGCATGTAAAAAAAACGCGGTGATGCGTGTTCCAGTAGCGTAGTCATTTCTGTCTATAACATATAGCCTATAACATGCTCTCACACGTTTTTTTTTTTTTTTTTGTATTTTTGGGAGAAGTACAATTTACATATGTGGTTTCAACAACCAGATGCATTTACACTTGTCCAGTTTCGTCTGGAATGCGGCACAGACCTCCTCCTGAAGTGGTTTGAGCGATCGGATTCAAATCCGTCTTGAATGCCGGAGGGCATTTACACCTGGTCTTTTCACGATCAGATAGCTATCCGATCTGAGAAAACGCATGAAGTGGCCAGGTGTAAACAGCCCCCATGACAAAAGCATAAGCACAAAAGCCGAAAACAAACGCATGCCGTAAAGCACTTGAATTTTGTAGTTCTTTTTGTGCTCGGGTTACTACCCGAACCCCAAAGTTACATAGTGTCAGTAAAAGCGATACAGACCCCGTCAGGCTATGGCAGACGTGTCATTCAAGCTATTGTAAGTTGATGTACCATCACAAGGGTCTTGGAAATATATTATGAAGGTTGAAAAGCTACATAGTGTTCCTTTAACAGTAAATGAGAGAGAGAGAGACAATAGTTAGTGGTTGCTTAAAGGTCCTCTTTGTTGTCTGAGGATGCACCGCAATCATCACGGCAACTCCACTCTCTCAACTGCCAACCAGAATTCGGAAAATGCAGCTGAGCTGCCCAATGTAAACTCACTACAATAATAAAACTTATATATACAAGTAAACTGAAATAGACATGTAGGTAATAAAATAAATAAAGAAAGAAATATATACAAACAATCCAATATCCCTGTGACCCAACTAAATTCAGGGTGGTCACAACGTACATGTACCATGTACATACACCATATAAGTACATGGTGGATATGGTTTCTTCCCTCTATCACAATTTTATTCCTTTTAAAAAGGTCCTCTAAGTGTGTCCTACTGATCTCCCGCAGAGTGGCTAGCTTCACGGGGTCCACTGCAAAGAAATTTGGCAGGCCATGCGGTCCCTTGGCCCGGGCATATTGAGTATTGCCTCAATTCCGAGTGTTTTGAGAGCACTGGAATATTTCAAAGTAAAACTTACCATGTTATGCTGAACATTCGTCGTAGAGATAATATACTGCCTGATCTTTTAAAGGATAGATCACTAAAATATGAAAATTTTGTCATCTTGTTCCAAACCTGTACTTTCTTCTGTACTGTAGATTACCAAAGAATATATATATATATATATATATATATATATATATATATATAATTTTTTTTTTTTTTTTGCCCACACATTAAAATCAGTGATGTCCAGTGCTGTTTTGTACAAAGACAATCGAAACATTCTTCAAAATATTATAATTTCTGTTCCAAAGAAGTCCTACAGGTTTGGGATGACATTAGTGAGTAAATGATGAATTACGATTTCTAAGTAAATCTCTATTTAAGGACTATTTGAATCGGTTGTAGTACTGTATATAAACCCATAGGGGTGTCATTAACTCTATTGAAGAAAAAAAAAAAACTGGCTGGCTCATTGGATGGAATTTAGTCTAGAAATTGTTGACTTGGCATAGCCTACTTGTGAAAGGCTGAGGGAAATTATATTACATTTACATTTATGCATTTGGCAGACGCTTTTATCTAAAGCGACTTGCATTGCATTTCAAGCTACACATTTACATTCTTATCAGTTCTTGCTTTCCCTAGGAATCGAACCCATGACCTTGGCGTTGCAAACGCCAACACTCTACTGTTTGAGCTACAGGAAAACTGTAGTTATTTATATTATTACTTGCACTGATCGATATATCAGTGCAAGTAATAATAAAATATCAGTGCAAGTAATAATAAAATATTATTACTTGCACTGATCATCTTTGACCACTGTTAAAGCTGTAATTATTGCTTAGAGAATTAAATATTAGGATAATAACATATTTTTATTATAATTTGAATGTCTGTGGACTGCAATTGCCAGCACTAGTCAGAGCCTGCTTGTTTGGAAAATTAGCATTGCTGTCGACGTCGTACATCACACGGTAAATATTTGTTCATTTCAAGCACAGCAAACACATTTCGCTACTGTTGTGCAAGTGAACCAGTACACTGCTTCTTCTCCCAGCAGCATAATCTGATCCAAGGAAAAGCAATCTTGGAACTGCACAGAACAATCAGTTTAGAGAGAATACAGTGTAGACTCTGTATTGGTGTCTATCAAGTACTGTAGATGTTTGGCACCTCATTGCCTTTATGTTAGAGCAGGATTCTTCAGTCCGTGATCATAGGGGGTCCGCAGCAGCATTGCAGCTTAATTGTGCTCTCTAGATTAAAATGTATTTATTAAAATTAAAATGTACACGTACAGGTACATCAACTGACATAATATCAGTCTGGCTAATGCAGGTGATTTTTCAGTGACTTTTTAGAGGTTACAATAGTTATACCAGACAATGAGTTAAGATTCATACAAATGAGCATGTTTACATGTGCAACAAAACACTGATAATTCCCAAAAATCTGCTTATTTAAATAACCCGCTGTTCCTGTTTACATCCGAACCAATAACCCGGCAATGCAAGTATCCTACGGTTAAATCCACTGTAAGGATACTTTCCTTTCACATATCACACATGCACAACTTCAGTTAGCCCACAGAACACAGGTTAATGTGTTTACATGATGGGTGAAATCTAAGCAAAAATCTTGCTGTCTATCTGTTTATGCTTAAGCTGTTTATGACCTTAACGCTGATAAAGGAAAATGGGTTAACTTGTTTATGCGACCACATGCATTGTCCGCTTATTAAGCCTATTCGGGTTAAGAATGTGCATGTACAGTAAATGCGCTCAATTACTCTTTCAGGAATGAAAGAAGTGATGAGTGAGTCTTAATGAGTGCCATTGAATCATTCTCTGAAATTATCTTTTAATAACACTGAATCATTTACTGTTGGCACTAATTAATCATTGAATTATTCACTCAACCGATTCATTCAAAGGGCCCTGCTATGGTTTAGTTTGGGGAAAATGAAAATATCAGAGTTAGAAACGTGTATACCAATGTCGTATACACTTTAGAGACGGTCCCTAAATGTGCGAATGTCCAGCATCAAGCCATCTTTATGCCAGTCTATCACTGGGAAACGCTCAGCTTTGCGCGTTATTCTGAGTCCATCTGCTTGCCTGCGAGTTTGGTCTTTTACATCACTGTAGTCCATTAATCTACGTTAAGCGTTGTATATGTCCAGAAGTAGCCTATTGAGGGAAACCCTAATAGCCTGCATGCAGCACATCGCCACAATATAAAGTTAAGGCAACTAAACAACCAAGAGAAATATATGTCAACCTCAAAAATGTAACATTGGATCTGTATATCCGCATCGGGGAATAACATTATGATCTCGTTCACGGTAGAGAAAGATGCATGTAGGCTACACAGGAAAAGTAACCGTGAAGGCACTGAATTTAACATAAAACAGCCGTCATAATAATCACAAATACACTTACATTGCTGTAAATGAGTTTTATGAAAGAATGACTTGCTCTAATTTTGCTGGTCTTCGTCAACAACAAGCGCTTTTGCACCATCTGATGGTGAGGTCGACTAACAGCAGATGGAGAGTATGTTCGGTAATCTATTGCTTTTCCTGCAGTTCCTGGACGTCAATGTTGAATTTACTGTCGAATTTGAACCACTGAATTTGTGGAAGCGAATTTGCAAAGCGAAATAAAATGGCCCGAAAATTGCCTGTTGAATATTATTGGTTGTATTTTTAAACAGTTTGAATATTTTGGAAGTGAAATATGAAAAGTGAATATGGATTATTGAATTTTTAATAATGAAAAGGTGTTTGAAATGTTTTTAATTGAAATATTCAAAGCTTAAATATTCAACCATGCTGAATTTCAGCCCATAAAAATGCAAGCCCTAAAAATACAATGCATTAAAATGCAAGCATGGTTAATGCAATGCCTATTTTTTTCAAGTAGTGCAATTCAACAGGCTTTTTATTTCAAAAACATTTGACATTATTTTACTTCCATAGATGAGGTGAGGACTCCGTGATGCAGAGATTGGCTTTTATTTATTTAAAAAATAAAAACAAAAACAAACAAAAACTCCCCCATGGTGCAAACACAAGGAAAATAAATAGGGATCAAACAAGACAGGTAAAGAGGGAGACAGTAGGGGCAACTGAACCAATAATCAGATAATAAGATGGGTGGGGTAGAGACAATAGTCAGGATAGCACACGACACAAAGAAACAAACATGACAAGCCAGTGAACACAACCACAAGCCATGTGCTTATTAAAAAAATAAAAAAAATAAAAAAAACACACACACAGCTAATGAGAACAGCTAATTAGAAGCCGCGTGTTTGCACAAAACGTGTCCAAACACAGCCCAGACGTCTAGGCTAAAACAAGACAAAATTGGGCTGTCAGTGAAAATTTACTAGAAGTCTAAACCATAGCCCAAAAATAGACTAGTCATCAATTAGATAACAAAGAAATCAAATTAGTGAACACCTTGTAATCACTGTTTACTTTGCTTACATGATGGAATATCATACATCTCGCAAGTTATTTTGGCAAAAACGACACATAACCAAATTCAAGGTTATTTTGTCTAGAAGTGGGTTACTCATAGCCGGACTATATCGGGTCTATAGTTTACCTAAATGGTGAAATGACTGGGATGACAACATGAAAGCACGCAGCCAATGAAAAACACAAGCTGCATGCTACAAAAAAACACTTCACATGCGGGCAGAAGAGCGTACAGCCTGAGCGATCTCGAAACCGCGTGCTTGCACAAGAAGACAGAGCGCACAGAGAATGAATGTCCAAACCCCGACACAGAACCAAAACCAAACTAGACCGAAGTGCCGGGATCTGCACACCATGCTCCGCACACAAAACAACTCACGTGGACAGAAGAGCGTACGGTCCGAGTGATCGGAACGGCACGCTCACAATGACAAGAAAGAATTGTCAGAGCTCTGTCACCCAACCAAGAATAAACAGACTGGAGTGACAGATCTAACAACTATTATTATCATTTTTATGGGTAACACTTTATTCTTCTTGTTACATATGTTACATGTACTTATCATAGTAATAACAGTAAATTATGCAATTACATGAAACTAACCCTCAACCAAATCCTAATCCTACCCTAACCCTATAGTAAGTACATGTAGTTGCTTAATATTACTCAGTACTTAAATATATAATTACATTGTAACAATGACACCTTAAAATATAGTGTAACCTTTTTATGATATTATTTGTATTATTGTCGTTAATAATAATAACAATATGCAAAGTTGTGGCTAACGTCTCCAGTAACAATGAAAGCTTTAGAACAATAACAGAGATAATGACTGATTAATGTCTTAGCTTTTGATTAAAAAAGTATTATGTATCACATTTGTTTCAGAGTGAATCTTCTATTATTGGATGGCCTTCTTTATCATAGTCTTAAGTGAAGGTTCATTTTAATTACTTCTTGCCACTGTTGAAAAGAGCAGGCTACACTTTTCCAGTGTCTAGTCTGAAAATGCTTGCTTTGTATTTGGAGTTAAGCTACTAATTAGAGCTTCCACAGACTTTCTGTTCTAAGCCCTGCCAATTGAGATGCTTTGTTCACAGAGGTAGATTTGTCTCAATTTGTTCAAAGTGCCCTCATTACTGTGGAACGGGAGTCATTATATATTCTGCCTTATTACGATAACATCTTCCCCTTACAACCATGATATCACGGCTTTAAAAGGTCTGCTTTCCCTGGTACTCCTAGTATTTAGCTAAGATTGGTGGGAGTGGGAACCTGAGGTGAGAACCACAATGTTCATTATTAAGTAAGGTGGGCATTCACTGAGAATCCCCAGTGAATATTGTTAACTGTGATGCTGTTACATGAAAAAATAAATCTCAATTATTCTTCGGCTGCAATATATCATAGACAAATATGGTATGATTTTCATAAGTCATATTATAAGGAATCAAATGTCCGTTGATCTTTTTTTAGCAGGACACATACTGTTATTCCCATCTTAATTTTTAACAAAGTCATTTCAATCTGTCACATTATAGTTGATACATTTTTAGTACAGCTTTATTTTGTGATTCTGAAGAATTAAGCAAACTAACTGCAGTAACAATAGACACTTAAATACTAACATTCGGAAAGAAGATGGAAAACTGTCATGAAAATTAAAAGAATTGGTTATTGTTTTACTTATGATTATTTAATAACTTTACCAGTGGACTTATAACCAAAACCCCTTTAAATAGTTCTTCAAAATATTGTAGTATTTTCTTTTATTTGTTTCAGGTTTTAGGACCGAATGCATAATCTGAAAAAAGAAGCCTCTAGTTTATTTTTATTTTTATTTTATTTTTTCTCTGTTTCTCCCCCTCTCTCTTTTTAAATTATTTATTTATTTTTGTATTTATACATGCACTTATTTGACTGTCATTTACATAATTTTTAAACACTGACAGACCATGTCTCCATGACACTTCATAACAGAAAAATAGTAAAAACAACTTGGAACGTAAAGGCAGTATTTCAGTATTTCTTGAAACTGAAATCACAGCAGCAGAACTAAGAATCCATTTATCACAGCACTCCACAGCCTGGTGATTTCACACTCTTAAAATATATTAGACAATAAAAGGTCACTGGTTTGCTCCTTCATCATGACCACTGCCCATTCATATTTCATAGTAATGATAAATATTTGGATGTTTCAAGTGCTCTAGGAAAGAGAGGAAAAACATCACCCAATGCAATTTTCCAGCCACATAGCTGAAACCAAGGTCAGAGCAATGGAGTTCATTTGTTCAAGGTTTAGCCATCAGTGGTGGTGTTTACTTTTGCTGCTCTGTACAGCTTTTCCCTTTAACTGGATTTATGGTAGCGTATAAGAGACAAAGAATAGTTATTTTCTACTTCACATTACTTGCCTCTTTAATATCTAGTTCTTGACCTGTGTAGGTAATTTTCTGTGTATTCTATAAAGTAAATATAACGTAATAACAATCAGAATATAATTATGCATTTTCCTAATGATGCTAAAGATGCTAGAGGTAGTTTGCTGTATAATTAACCTACCATTACTAACTGAGTTTTCTATGCATCATTGTCCATCAGGGAGGAGCTGATGATTTCTTCGTCCTTCGACAGTCTGGAGGTGCTGCTCGACTCTTTTGGGCCTGTGCGAGACTGTTCAAAAGACAACGGAGGCTGCAGCCGAAATTTCCGTTGCATCTCTGATCGCAAGCTGGACTCCACTGGCTGCGTGGTGAGTTGTCTTGAAACTAATGAAACGAATTATGTTATGTTAAATAATTAGTTACATTTATTACAGAGAATTAATTCATTAATTCAAAGACATATATGCATAATTTTGATAGATTGAAAAAGTTTTTATGCTCATATTACAAATGCTTCAATGGTAAGAATCTCTTATCCCGTATTTTTATTTTAATTGTAATTAAAATGTTTATCGATGATGATGATTAAATAACTAATTTAATTATATATTTTTTTTGCATAGCGCTTTTTACAATACATATCGCTTCAAAGCAGTTTTACAGAAAATGCATGCATCTTCATTACAATTTAGAGTACTTGTGCCTAAGTAATGTCCAAATGTCAGAAATGTACAATTCAAAAATAATTAATACAAATCATGCAGTTAGCTAACGTCAGTTATTATAAGTTGTGATCATAATATATATATGTGTGTGTGTGTGTATGTATATGTATGTACGTGTATGTATGTATGTATGTATATATATATATATATATATATATATATATATATATATATATATATATATATATATATATATATATATATACATACATACATACATACATATACATACTGTATATATATATATATAAAAAATGTTAAACTGGTAGCCCGTGTTATTTGAGTTGTTCCCTTGTCTGTATGTCACCCTTTGGAATTACAAATGCATCTCTTTTCCTGTCACTTCCAGCCCTCTTCTTATCTCTCGTTTGATGCTTTCCCTGTTTACTTGTTTACAAACTGTCATAGCCTCAAAACAGAGATAAAATGAGCCATTTCTACGCCTGTACCATCATAAACTTCACAATGTTTTTGCAAATATGAAGAAAGAACACCCTCTTGTACTCAATTTCTATAAAAAGCATTTACTTTTATAATTTAGGCCTTTCTTGTCTGCCGAAGGAGTTTGTTTCACTTACCATGGAAAATCGTATTTGTTTCTTCCATTTCTTTATCTTTTACATCACACTCACTCTCTCTTCCTCACTTGTGGCTGTTAAGCAGCCATGAAATGAGCCAGGGTCTCTGATTTCACTCACCATCTGGCTGAGGTATGCTTAAAGTGCTTGATTTCACATTCTGGCACGCGCCATGATAAGTGTGTTTGGCTGGCCCTGCTGATGGGTGGATTGTTTCAGCTAGGGTTTATGAAAAGTGCTGTGTTTCATCCATCTTTCTGACACTCACTTCCTTCATGATCTCCTGCTCATGTTTATAAACATGCAAATCAGGATTTGTTCAGGTGCGTGTCCAACGCGAGCCTCATTGGATATCTGTTCCTGTTCA
Source organism: Abramis brama (assembly GCF_963993115.1). Lineage (NCBI taxonomy): Eukaryota > Metazoa > Chordata > Actinopteri > Cypriniformes > Leuciscidae > Abramis > Abramis brama. The sequence goes on along the minus strand of NC_139969.1, from coordinate 16,633,709 downwards.
TCGTGTTGTTTAATTTGAGAGATATTTGCATTGATTGGATTTTCAATGAAGCCTCTCAATCCTGAGTGACAATGGGTGTCAAGCATCTTTCTGTTTTGTTTTGCATAAACATTTAATCATTTAGCAGATGCTTTCATTCAAAGCTACTAAAAATTGTTTTGTTTTAACAACATGGTAGTTCTTTAAATTAGTGTAATTAGTGTAGTCTAGTTCATGTTTAGTGTTCAAATCCTGACCACATATAACCATAATATTTTAATAAATCAGTCAAAATTGCAACTAAACTTGAATGTGGTCACCATGCTTCTTTGTATTCTATGGGGGGAAATCATAGCAGCAAAAATAAGGATGGGCTGATCAAATTATAATATAATAATATACATAGCAGTTTGTATTGTCTGATGATATTTTCAGTGGGCTCATTTTGTAACACTTTGTTTTGTACTAAACAATGTAGAGCTCTTATTTACGTAAATCTATTTAAAAATAACCTTTTCTAGAATAAAATTACCCTTGAAACACAATTATAGATTATACTGAACAGTAATTTAATGAGTTTCTGTGTCTTCTGTGTTGTACTCGTGAGATGTAGGCTAAATTGTAAGGATGGATTTATGATGAATATGATGAGGTGTAACACTGAATTCTACCGGGCCTTCTTTCTTTCTTACATGTATTTGCATACTGAAATGTGATTGATTAATCTCTTATGTCTTGCATCTATTTTCATATATTCTATTGCTATCTTGCTTGCACTGAAATTTCCTTCAAGTAAGGTTGGATGGACAGCCCTAAACCTAATGCTAATGAAACAGATGTTATGGCCTCCTCAATATTTCGCAGAAATTTCAACTCTAAATTCATCCTGCTCCTCATAATCAGAACACTCCCTTCTGTTGAGCCCATAGCTCGATGTTTTGTAATTAACAGATGACTGAAGCTATAAAAATGATGCTTCAATCTGTCCAATCATAAGAGCTCGCTGCGGGCCCCCCAGAGAGCCTCATTCCCCCCCTAATCAATTATCACCTTGTCTGAGGACAGCAGTGCCACTGCTGCTTCTGTGTTTTAATATCGCAGTCTGCGTGAGCGGACTCGTTCCGATCTGCTCTGTCTAGCTGATGTATAGCACTCCTGGGGAGAGGAACAGTGCACTAGTTTGGAAATACACTGATAATCGCTAAATGATGATGTGATTAATTAGTTCCTTACCCGCCAGCACACTAGGTGTTGAGTGCTTTTGTGGGACACATCGGGGTGCCCGTCGTCCATCCAGCCGTCCACATGAAAAACAAATTGGATCCTCTCTAGATCTGAGCGAGCCAGCCAAGCGTGCTCAAGAGACTTTTTGATATTGCTGACAGATACTGGTACAGTAGCTGTCTGTATATGAATGAATTATGTGTTACCAGTGTATACAATCAGAATGGCAATGAATTCCATAGGTAATGCATATGTGCTGTAGGGGTCTTATGCCAAACAACCTATTAACAGAGAAAAAAACACACAAAAAAACAAATGTATATATATATTTTTGCCCAAAATATTGAAATATATATTTTTTAAATTATAAAAATATTTTTACAAAATATTTAATAATTAAAAATATTTATTCATATATATATAAATGCATTTTCAAAAGAATAAAACAAAAAGGAAAATCCTTTGGCGGTAGAGTGCTCTGCTTTTTACCGAAGCATTCCATCTCTCCATCGACAATCCGCTCACAATCTCCCCAAAAGCTGTTCTGTCTCCTATCATGTTCTGGCTGTTAAGCACTTCTGAGTTCCTAGTCAATACTTGGCAAAGGTCTCCTGAGTGCAAACTCTGTGGGAGTGATCCAGATGCTCAGCAGGGAGGAAACACCACTACCCCTTTTTCCTCCCAGGATCAAAAGGTGGTTTAAGAGGACTGTATCCATCTCTGTGACTATCTGCTATAGATGGACAGTCTGGGCCAGCAGGGATCCTTGGCCATGCTAATGTAGCGAGCTATAGTCCCAAAGCATGATTTGTAATATGACTGTGACTTTCAGGTTGACCATTGCCATACTGTAAATAAAAAGAAAAATATTCTATTTGCAAAAACCTTACCAGGAAGGCAAAATTGTTTTCTGTTTTATCTTTAATTAATTTGTTAACTTTGTCATTGATTAAATGTAGTGTTATTAGTCAAATTAATTGTTATAGTTTTGTCTCTCTTTTTCTTAAATTTAATTTAAGCTTTATACAGTAATTACACTGAGTTGATGTTTGCTTTGTTGTAGCAGTCAGTAGGCAGTGCAAAACTGTTAAAAATAATGACAACCTGTTGTTTAATTATCAGGGTGCAAAAAACAAAAACAAAAAAAAAACACTTGTTTTTGCACATTCTAACAATTTTGACATTTTGCAAAGTATGTCAGTAATTCTGATACCTTGTGGCTTTCTGCATGAGTTTATGTGGCAAGAAACAAAGCACCTGTCATTCTTCCACATTGGCACGATTCAGTCCAGTTAATGTTGAATTCTATTCTTTGTGTGTGTGTGTGTGTGTGTGTGTGTGTGTGTGTGTGTGTGCGTGTGTGCGTGTGCGTGTGCGCGCGCGCTCATGTTTCTATAGCAACTGTTCATGACAATTTTCAGATCTACAGATGCAGTGCATGTCTGCTTAGCCTATATATAATCAATAATTTATACGTCTATGGTTTCATGTTATAATGTTTTTATCTGTAGCTATGGCCATTTTAGCGGGGATATTCTTCTTTTCTCTCATGGAAAAAGAAAATTGGATAATTGTTCTGTCTCCTTTGTTCTTTCCCTCCTTTCTGGCTTTTTTTTTTTTTTTTTTTGTCAGTTTTTAGATTTGCATAGCTTATCCGACAGTCTGAAAGGGATTTGTTCCTATATGACAAAATCATGGGCAATTCCCTTAAGCTTTGGAAAGCTGTGGGACTAGATCCTCATTTGGAAATGAGATTAAAAGGCTCAGTAGTTCAGGGCTTTTTCAGTTTATCTTGAATTTAAAACCTTCATGACTTCATTAACTGTCTCACTATGTCCTCTGCGCTACAAAGTGCTTTTCAATCAAGGATGCTTTGAGCTCAGATCGAAGACTGCAGTAATATTGAACTATGACTCAGGAATTGCATTATTCACTGTTAGATGGACACAAGGGCATTCCAGAACAAATTTGCTGATTTTTTTTTTTTTTTGAATTGGACATGCTATGTTCTAGCCATTTTCATGCATGCTTTCCTTGGTAACTCTTTCTCTTCAAATCTGAGCAGTGCATTTTAAATAATTATTATAAATTGCCCATTTCCTCACACTAATGCTTTGACTCATCCATTCTTTTTAGATCTGGTCACAAAGAAAAGATTGGAATAGAAGGCAGAATCAATCACAGTAAATATGTATTTGACCTCACTTGGCACTAAGGCATTTTATATTTTAGCCCACTAAAAAGGCTATTGAAGAAAATGTACCATGTACAAAAATCTTGTGGCATGGTTTTTCTATACAGTGTAGAGTTACCAAAGGACATTTACTTTGCATTGCCCATATAGCAAATATATATATAGCATATATAATTGTATTTTATATATTTCAATCTGAATATATTTGTATTGCCCAAAATATTGTATTTTCTTGCCTCTTAAAGTACAAACTTAATCTATTTATGTATTTATTTATGTACAGGATAGGTGGTTTTGAAAAATGTATATGCATTTACACTAAATCCCTTACTTATAAAATTAATATTTCCGACTTGGTAAAATCACATTTTATTTATAATGCACTCTTGTCCACATCTGTCTAGCTTAGTGTAACTGGTGCATAGGGATAAGGACTGTAATGATACAGGAGATTGAGAAGGATCCATTTGCAGCTTTATTGAAGGAACGTCAAACAGGCAGGGGTCAGAGAACAGCAAACAGGGAAATCAGAGGTCAACACAGAGAGAGTAGTCAGGTAACAGGCAGAAGATCGGGGCAGGCAGCAAGAGACAATAATCCAAAGGCAATCCAAGTCAAGACAGGCAGCAAGCAGGCAGAAGTGAGGTAACAGTCCAAGGTCGGCAACAAGATCAGTAGACTAGGGTAAACGCTCAGAAATTACAGGCCGTGGCAATGCAATACTTCGCACTGATCTTCTATTTGAGTGTGGTTTAAATAGAGAGTCTGAATGAGGTGCAGGTGTGTGCGCAATCAGTCCCAGGTATGAAGCATTATGGGGATTAGAGTTCCCGAGAGAACTAGTATTCCGGTGAAGGCTCCCTCAGGTGGTGGAGAGGAGGCGGTGCGGGAGCCCGCTCTGTAACAAGGACAGAGATTGAATCCAAGTGCATGCAGAGTTTTAATAATAAAAGACAAAATCAAAGATAATCCAGACCGGGAAAAAGGTAAACAGTCCACACGAGGATAACAGCAGCAATCCAAAGAACACACGGAGAAAACAAGAACGTCCAAGCACCCCCGACCGAACACATGAACACCATCAATGACTAACAAAACACTACTGAAACATAAGAGCTTACATACTCAAGGAAATCAAAGATAATGAATTACAGGTGTGCTTTATGACAGAACCCTAATACGACAACAAGGTGAAACAGAAACCAAACACAGGAAGGGAGCATGGAAACAATGAGAACAGAATACATTTCAGCATACAAGTCCATACAAACAAAAGACACAGAACCGGGATCGTGACTTTTTTTTTTTTTTTTTTTTATGAACCCAATAATTTAAAATTTTCATTCAGTAGTGCACCTTTAAAGTCATAATGTCAAATGAGCGTTTAAATCATGTGAAAATTTTGCTTTCTGTCGAACAACCCTGCCCTTTCCTCTAATGTCTTCTGTTCAGTTGATCAAACTGGGAATTTGTGATTTAAGGAATCTGCCACAGATGAGTTAAGAGACTCAGTGCCCTGCGCTCTCTACATTGCTGGTAATAAATCAGGTGTCTTGTCAGACGTAGCTTACTGACAAAATCAATACGGATGTATCCAGGGACAAGATGTGCTACTAAGATGCATTGCCAACATCTGGGCTTTGATCCCTAATATGAATGAGGTCAAATGAAAAGGTGGTGGTCAGAAAGTGTGTGTTTTACACTCATCCTGCCACTGAAGAAGCTGAGGAAGCAAGGTGGTGAAGTTTATACAACGGTGAGATGGACCGATTTGTTATTTATATATATTTTTTTTTTTTCTTTAAGGGCCTTGTATCAATAACCAATTTATTATCAGACAGGACAAAGAGTCTTTAGTTTCATTTTGTTAAACCTATACAATTTTGCTCTCTTAATGCATTTTTATTATAACAGCTGCTTAGTCGTGAATCAACACCCACTGTGACAGAAAATTATGCCCTTTCAAAGTCATTTGAATGATTTTTGAAAAGTGAGTGACTAATTGTAGAGAAGCTTGATCTTTTGTAGAAATTGCACTGTAACCAAAATAATTAAGTATTTCAGTTGTATTTCTTTCTCGTTACAAACTATGGCTTTCTAGGTAGTGATTCTTTTGCAAGAAAACATTTCTCAGCACTTGCAGGTTATTTCATGTAAGCATCTTGAATCTACTGTATGGGCACCCGCTGCAAGAAGGAGGTTATAAAGCTTATAACAACTGACATAAAACATTGTGTGAACTTGGCATCGCTAGCTTGTGGAAAAGACAGAGAAAAAAAAATGCATGGAAGGAAGGATAACTTCAGTTTTGGGGTGTATTATTGTGTTAAAATTAACAATAAAAAAAAAAGTAATTAAAATATAAATCAATAATTAGACCAGCCTGCAATGTGTCTTAATTCCATTCCCACTCTCCTTTTTTTCCACAGAAAGGTTTATGCCACTATATACCTCATACGTTTCATACATATATTTATAATATGCATATTTGCTGCATACTGAGCGACCCCGTATTGTCTCTCTCTTCTTTTGGTAATGGCAAACTTGGAGTTCTACTGTATATTAACTGAAAGTCAACTAGACATTCAGGAATGTTTATAGTGCTTTTATTGTGAACTGGCCTATACTTGTGAACACAAATACATAATAGTACAGCACATTGTAACACAGGCATAAGCAATAATCAGATAAGCTCTGCTATCAGCTTATGTATTATTATTTATGGCTGTGGTATAGCCATGTATGCTAAAATTACAGTACCAAAGATAAAAGGGATATTATGACACATCAGAGAATGTTTGACATTTTTTATTATTTTTTTCTCTCAGTGTCCTCCTGGTTTGAGCCCGATGAAAGATGGCACCGGTTGCTATGACCACCACATTGGTATTGACTGTTCTGACGGCTTTAATGGGGGCTGCGAGCAGCTGTGCCTTCAGCAGCTGGCACCTCTGGAGGAGGACCCTACTCTCTACAACATCCAGATGTTCTGCGGGTGAGATTACACACTTTACACACATACTGGACATGCTAACAGGGCTTTCTCAACAAATATTTAGTTCATGGTCACAGTCATGCATTTTTAAAACAGCAGGAAGTTTTCTGGTAGTTACACCTGCTATTTTTAAAGACTGAATTTCTGAAGTTTTCTTTTGAATAATATCCTTTAGTATGGTTAGTTCAGTTGATTATTCATGCAGTTTACAGCACCTTACAGTAACTAATTTTACACATTCTTTCTTAATCCGTGGCGGCTGTTTGTGTCTGAGCGTGAATTGCCACACTTTTTTTACCTGTTCCCACATTTCTGTCTCTATGTATATTTAAATTGAGCGTGAACATGGCTTCAAATAAAAAACTGGCAAACCTGAACTTGCTGAAACATGCTAATACCATCACACATTCACCTGCAAAAAAATGTGGTTAATAATGTGCACAAGCTAAATTTATAGCCACTATATTCTTTTTATGTAGCTTGCTAAAAAACATATTTTGTCACATACTGAGAAAATGGAAAAGAAGTTGCAGTTTATATTAGGTGTGACTGCAGGACTCAAAATAAACTCAGTGTCTCAAGTAAGGGGTTGGTAAGAATTTTAAAATGTTTTTCAAAGAAATCTCTTAGGCTCACAAAGACTGCATTTATTTAATAAAAAATACAGTCATCATCTTTCTAGCAGGAGCGTTCCCATAGCCTCATCAAAACAGACACAGCGTCTCATTCCCTTCTATGTTAATATATTTTAAAATGTAATTTATTTCTGTGATGCAAAGCTGAATTTTCATCAGCATCATTACTCCAGTCTTCAGTATCACATGATCCTTCAGAAATCATTCTAATGTGCTGATTTGGTGTTCAAGAAACATTTCTTATTATTACCAATGTTGAAAAGTTGTGCTGCTCAATATTTTTGTGGAAAACATCATGCATGTTTTTTCCAGATTCGGAATATAAAGTTCAAAAGAAAAGCATTTATTTTAACAATGTAAAAGTCTTTACTGTTACTATTGATCCTTTAAAAAAAAAAAAAAAAAATCCCCAAACTTTTAAACGCTGCTGCCTTTTTAAGGTAACTTAACTCAAATGTTTTTCTGTCCTGTCATGTCTTGGTGGAAGTGCTTTTATTCTGACATGACACCATAACATGCATAACACATCACTAACCATTCCTTCAACTTTCATGTGCCAGCCGCAGAGAATATGACCCAGTCAGAATAAATAGCATCCTTCTTACACCTTCTTCCCTGCTAAAACAAACTCTCTTTTTTTTGACCTATTCAAAGTCTCTGAGATCATTCGCTTTCTTTTATAGGCACGTTGCATCGACTAAAGGTGACAAATGCGCATAATTCTCTTTTTCTCTGGAGATCCTGATAATGCGACAGGCAATCTGAAGCCACTTAAATCGTTGTCTGTGTTTCGGATGTGCAACTGAGAGGATGTGTCTCACCTACACTGATGACAGTTTCCTGTAAAACTGTAGTATTTTACCAAGAGAAGTGAGACTGAGCGTTTAAGCCCTGACACCTCTTTCTCTCTGTTGCTTGTGTAATACAGTGCAGACATGACAGCTAAGTTTCAAAGTTCCATAAATATAAACGACTCCTGTGTGCTGTCACACTATTAGGATGATACTGTTTTGCAGTAAATAAAAAGAATTGTCAACCTTATATTCATGACGGATGCTACGTGAGATCATTACCTGTACCTCTGGGTAGATTTGAATGTTGTACTACTGTAACAAACAAACACGCAACTAGAAACTGATAACACTTTATTAATCCATGAATCCATATTCATACAAAATATACACTTGTTGCTTTACATAATACAGATTGTAGTATTTCCATTTCCATTTTTAAGTCTTTTCATTTGACTACAGTTGCGACACACACACACACACACACACACACACACACACACACACACACACACACACACACACACACACACACAGGGTTCCATGTTTCATTACTTTCCAAAGACATAATGATTTTTATACTGTACAAACTGTATATTCTATCCCCTAACCATAAACCAACCCGTAAACACAACAAGCCACATCTGCATTTTTACATTTCTAAAAAATAAATAAATATAAATAAGATGAAAACATAATTTAGGATGATTTATAAGATATTTTTCCACACACAAACACACATACAGACATTTTACTACATTTTAAAACATGGATCAAATAAATGATTGCATTTAAAAAAAAAAGTCTAATAATTTGTCCATTTATAAACTAAAATATTTTGCATTTCTTTTTTTATTTCTACTTTCAAACTAAATACAGGTTGCAGCAAATCATTCATAACCAATATTGTGCATAGTCAAGTCAACAATAAATTAATTTAACCTGCTTTATTGCCAATGAATACTGGGTATTAGCAAATGCTGAAATCAAAGAACATTTTGATTTGACTTGTTGGTCCCATATTCTGATTATATTATTTTTTGATGACTTTACTATTATTCTAAATTGAAGAAAAGTGTAATAATAAAGAATGAATTGGTGGTTCATACATTTTTGACCAATAGTGGCAAGTATTATCTTACTTTGGCAGGTCAACGCTTCTTTCTTCTGTCCCTTTATCTCTCATGTCTTCTCATTGTCATATGTTTGTAGATGTATTGAAGATTATAAGAGAGGATCAGATGGCCGCTCATGTCAGCCGTTGTCAGAAGCCTGCACTGAGGGAGTGGACTGTGGGGACACAGCTGACATCCCAGCCAACCAGACTGTGTTTGGGGACCTCTTCTATGGCTACAATAACCACACCAAAGAGATTACATCAGGACAGATCCTTAAGGCCACCTTCAGGTGAACTTTTATTATGTGCTTGATTTTACCAGCACCAAGGGTGACAGATGACTTATATTCACCCATTTTTAATAGCAAGATTGTGCTGATAGTGTGAAATGTTGTGTTGAATTATCTCTTTATATTTGATTTATTAAATCAGTGGTTCCTATTTTCATTTCTGAAATATTAATAATATACTACTAGAGCCTGTACAGTATGTTACAGTGATCTTAACAGGCTCAATGGGGTGTTGTTTAGGTTTGGTAAGTTAACTGATACATAACACATGACCTTCAGTGGCTTATTTTATTTTGGAGCTTTTGCCAATTATATTGACAGGACAGTGGAGGGGTGACAGGATATGATAGGGAAAAGAGAGAAGGATGTGATCAGGAAATTACAAGTTGTAGCATTACCCGCACTGCATGCATTACCCGCCCCAGCACATCTCTGACAGAAAGTGCCATATGGTTTTCAAATAATGATGGGTAAACCAATATGATAAAAGTCTCTAATACTCAACATATTATTGTCACGATTAGATCCAAGGAAGACGGAGATGATTGAAAGGTAACAAGGTTGTTTAATAAATAACTCAGAAACATAGCCAGCTGGCAAGACAGCAAGACAACAATACCGGACACTAGACAGAACACGGGCAGGAACTTAAATACACAGTGGCGATTAACTAAACGATTAGCAGCTGTGATTAATGTGATCAGTGGCAGGAAACACCGGCCGCTTCTCAATACCAAGTACGCAAACTTCGGACTTGCGTCCTTGGTAGTTCGGACTTGCCAAGTTCGACTCAAGAGAACGAACTCCCGAGGACGAGAGGATGCAAGTCCGGTGGAACAGCAGAGTTCTTGATCGCGTCACTCAGTTCGCTCTGGCTACTCCGGTCATCTCTTTATGTATATTTTAGGCAACAATAAAACGAAATATGGTATAAAATACAACTCTGCCTCTTTTCGTCAACAATAAAACGAAATATGTTATAAAACACCACTCTGCCTCTTTTCATTTAAAAAAAAATCTTAAACATATTAATGGCCACATAAATGTGGTTCAGGCAAACGCGTACATTGATTATCTTCACTGCATATATTTATAACAACACGAAATATAAAACACAACCCTGCTTCTTTTTGTTTTCATTTAAAAAATATGAAACATATTGATCATTAAAACCGACATTTAACAAACAGAGACAGGGTTGTGTCATTTTATTTTATTACAGTATACATGTATCACTCTACAGTGGAGAGAATGTACTAAAATAAATATAAAAAAATATTCTATATATTTAAAAATATATCAAATAAAATTACACAACCCTGTCTCTTTTTGTTAAATGTCAGTTTTAATGATCAATAATATCCAGTATAAAAGTATAAGCCTAAAAGGTACAAGAAGCTATACAATGAGAAATAAAGCAAGCAATTCAGTCAAACATAAGTCAGTTCTATAATAGGCTACAAAGTTAAAGTTAAATAGCCTAAATATATAAAGTTGTGAAACTTCACTTTGCCAAAACAATTTGCCATGGAACAAACTATAGATTAATGAGACCAAAGATTGACTTATACACAAGACGAATTATATCTCATGTTTAACCAATAGACTAGAGACATCAGAGCCAGCGGCAAACATCAGAAGGACTAGCCGAGGAAAAGCTGTTACAGTCGGGGTTAATGAGTGTTGAACGCCCGGTGTTCGCCTGGATCTCACAACTCCGAAAACGTCAGATGCATTTTTCAAATAGACGCTATCTTTATAAATAAACCACAGATTTGAGCTTTAAACAACTACATTCTCGCCTGAAACACTCTTAAAATTACATTTTGTGACACAATAAATTACGCGGGGTTTCTCCTCTGCTATTGACGCTTTCTGGTTGGTGCGACATGCATTCTGGGATACCTGGCTGTCTCAAGTCCGCACAAGTCACCTCTTGATGCATCCTCGGTAAAAGGGGCGGATCAAGAACACATCCGGGGATTTGAACTGGACTTGGCTAGATGTGAACTTTGAATTGGAACAGTACTTGGGCAGCGACTGATGACGTTTCACAAGTCCACAAGAACACAAGTACAGACAAGAACGCATATTGAGAAACGGCCACAGACAAGGAAACACATGTGAGGAATGAAAACTAAAACTCTATGAACTGAATATAACTGAACATAATGGTGACAATTATATCATATCATACAGTATATCATATCATATTATATACAAGGCAAGGCAAGTTTATTTATATAGCACATTTCATACACTATGGCAATTCAAAGTGCTTTACAGAAAGGAATTAAAATAATCACAAAATAAAAGCAAGGAAAATTAAAACAGTTCTAGAATAAATTAAAAGAGATGTATGATACAGTTATAAAATGAATTAAAAGAGTAAAAAGATGATACATAGATAAACTTCACCGGTGTATCATATTTTTCACAACTTCCAGTTTTACTCTGAGATTTTCCCATGGTGATTACACTGTGTCTGTGGTGTTCTTTCTTACAACTGTTCTTTCTGGTTCTCGAATCTGTTTGGCTGAGAGCCTTTTCCAGCCGTGTGATATTCACCCAGTAACAGCACTCTAACCATTTCACCATTTGTATCACTCTGACTGTCATGGCGGTTGAGCAAATCCACCATACTTTAAAAAAAAATACTACTGTTGTTGTGTCACGAAATGTAGTTTTAAGAGTTTTTTAGGCGAGAATGTAGTTATTTAGACCGCAAATATGTGACTAATATATCCGTTCAGACACTTTCGCAGATCCGAGCTCCAGGTTCAGCGCTCATGCACCCGCAGAGAACAGCTTCATTCATCCAGTCCTTTGGGAATTTGCCACTGGCGCTTATGTAGATAGTGGTTAAACATGATAAACATTCATTTGGAGTATATCAAACTGTAAATATTTGGTCTTATTAATCTATTACTTGTTCCAGAGCAAATCGATTTTGGTTAAGGGGAAAATTAAGTTTCATAACTTTATATTTAGGCTATATTTCTCTTAAATCCTATACTAGAGTGCTGCAAGTGCATTTGACTGAATTGTTTACTTCTGTTAATTTCCTATTGTCTTTTATAATAGCTATTGCTGTTAATTTGAATAATGTTGTTCAGTAAATATTATTTTATATAAATAATATGCCGTATTTGGTATTGATAAAGGATCGTGAAATGGACTTCAGTGAAAGTTACATTATTTACGCCGTTAGATGGCGGCAAAGACTGTCTTTATGAGTGAGTTAGAAAAAGGAAGTTGTTTTAGCGCTGTCGTGGGAAGGTAAAAGACGAACATATTGCTTTCTTCAGAGCACATTCAAACTGATTTTTTTTATATTATATTATGGACATCGACCTGAAGAATGAATGCTATATCAAATGCAAGTAATACACTCGTCTTGTCGATCTCTCTCTCTCATAATACCATAATACTGTAGCCTACTCTACTTAATACCAACAAGCTTCAACGAAGCGACTCAATGTTCTTTTGTTACTAAGTTCTAAAGTGACGTTTTAGAATTAGTAACTGAGGCTCAGGCTCAACTGTCAACTTGAGATTTGAATCCATGGCGGAAGGAAGTAGTTCTGCACGAAAGAGTGTTTTTAAAGACACTCTGTTGTTGTTTCGTATTTATTTACTCATGTGTGCCATCGAACTGTTGTATAAACACAATATCACACTCGTAGCCGTGCGATATGGCTGGATATCAGCACACTGTGATTATGGCCGAATCACAGCCATGCTGATATTGTCAGGAAACGAGTGGAAGCAATAACAGGTAAAAATGCTTATTTGACAAATAAACAGTTCACAGTCAGAAAGACACAAAACACAGAACACAGAAGTTGGCGAGTGGCGCAGGGACCTCGATAGGCAACCAGGCAGGTGATGTAATCCAGTGAATGGTAATCCAGAGTCTGGGAAAGTGATGAGTTGAGTAGATGGTGAAGCACGGAGAACATCCAGGGAAACCACGAAGAATGCCACAGAACAGGACAGGAACCAACACAGGACAAAATCACAACGATCTGACAACACAAGATACCAGTCACTGAGAATATATACAAGTTGAAAGTGAAGACAGCTGGCGCTGATAATTAGCTGATGATTAGCTGTAATCAGAGGACACACCCACACTGACATACAAGTTCACACACACACACTATCACAAGACATGAAGAAGGCAGAGAATTCATAAACCGTGACAGATATACAGCCAAATCACATGGCTACGAGTGTGATATTGCTCTTATATTATATTATATTATATTATATTATATTATATTATATTATATTATATTATATTATATTATATTATATTATATTATATTATATTATATTATTGTAATCAGAATTGGGGGAAGTTACTCTTAAAAGTAATGTTTCACAATATTGCGTTAATTAGTTACTTTTTATGGAAAGTATGAATGAATGAGGCATTTATATAGTGCTTTCATATGTACTACTGTAAACACAGAGCACTTTACAGTCATATCAGGGAATCTCTCCTCAACCACCACTAGTGTGCAGCATCCACTTGGAAGATGCATTACATAATTTTTTTGTTACCGTTTAGTAACGCAGGAGAATAAAGTTCAACACTTCCTTCAACAATTAAAACAACAAAATTAAACACAAATTTGATGTTTAACTAAAGTCATTTTTGCTTATAAGTATGGTTGAATTAGACCATGGAAGGTCAGCAGCAAAGACATTAGTAAATAAAGTGAGATTAAGTACATAAATATTTATTAATTAACATTTTAAGTATTGCAGGTTTGCTTAATTGTTTGCACCTCACCTTTTTAATTGATCTGAATACTAAATACTGAATATGTTTTTGTGCAAGTGAAATGAGTAAATGCATGCTCAAATTTAGTATAGAACTACAATAACCATCATGTTCACACAGCGCACACAATGCCTCTTCACCTTACTCCAGATTTCTCTCAACATGGGGACAGGAGAGCTGTCACACAATAAATGGGAATACAAAGTAAAATATTACTTATTTGGAAAAAAAAAAAATTGTTGTACATTTAAAAGTAATGCGTTACTTGAAAAAAGTAATCTGATTACTTTTAAATGTACAACAATTATTTAAAAAAAAAAAAAAAAAAAAAAAAGGTTTCTTTTTCACCTAATACATGTCTTTGTTGTTGTTGCTGTTTTTCGTTATTGTTGGAACCACTAACTTTCTTCCTTAAGGTTACACTTTTCCACCAAGTACTACATTTTATTAGCCTGTGTTTATTTATTTAGAATTGTATCCCTCGTAAGCCAACAGACAATTCATAACGTAGTAAAGTTAATGCGATAGTTCACCCAAAAATGTCTATCATTTACTCATCCTCATGTCATTCCAAACAAGTATGCAGTGGAACACACACACACGCATACAACACTAAAATAATGTTGGGGACCCTAATTAGCAGACCGTTGGGGACTGCTATGTACAGTATGTTTGTCTGAAATATACTGTAGATCTTAAATACACTGCTGTCACAAATCCTATGAAACACTACACAGCAGAATCCCGGTCTAGCTACACACAAATACTCTTTGAAGGTTCCTCTAATTGAAAGAACCCTGTGATGTGCTCTCTCTGTGGTCAGCTCGACCTAAAGGTCACAATGCAAAGCCGTCAACTGCCTTTAAATTAAACACAGAGAGTTTCCTGCAGCAGTTTATCCATTTACTCCAGATGGTTTGATTGGCACAGTAGAGAAGGAGGGAGCGCCTGAGTGATGAAGAAATAGTGGGAGGAGAGTTAATATTATCAAGAAGCTAAATCTCAAAAGCTCTGATCTCATTTGGAGGCACCCGGAGAGATGTTGGGTTTAGACAGCCTTTGAAAAGCACAGCCGGGCCTCATGCTCTAGGACGCTCTAGCATGCTCTGTGCTGTTCACCTTTTGAGAGGCATTGGTGCTAATGCGAGCTCTAATTATGTGGAATGGCGAGGAGTAAATTAAAAGTGACCATAAGCAAGTTTGGTTTAATGGGGAACAAAAGGAGGCTACGGCAAGTTCATTAATACTTCATAGAGTATAACAGGGCTGCGACAATTAATTTCAGACCTGAGGAAATAGTCAAAAATCTGGTGCTCAGGAGAAGCAGCAGCTGGAAATGATATGTTGTTTGATCTTCTAGGGTGAGGAATGGAAATCTTTAAAGCGAACAGTGTGGATAAACAAAGCACTTTTATGATTGATTGCGTTCTGAGACATGCATATGCCTTTCGGTTAATCGAGGTAAGATTATCTGATCTAAAATGAGGTTAAAAAAGAAAAATAGTAAAGATTTCTGTTAGCTGTTTATGCTAGCAATTTGATTAATGAGATTTTCGTGGTTGAATGTATGTTTTTTAAAATTGTATTTCACTCTGAGGGGAGAATACACTAAGAATAAATTGTTTTTGATAATATGCCATTTATCTGTATGCACTGTTTGTGCTGTTTTAGTGCTTCATTCACTAAATAAATTATGCAAATCTGTTAAAGGTGCAATACACCCACAATATATGCGCTGGACAGATAGGATTAGGCAGACTGCCACAATCTGGTGTGATTTAATGGGATCCAGACACCTGAATTGACTCTTTAAAATACAGAATTCAGCTTTGCCATCACAGGAATAATAATATTTCACAATATTACTATTAATATTTTTGAACAAATAAATGCAGCCTTGTTGAGCATAAAAATATTACTGACTTAAACTTTTTACCAGTAGTGTATATTCCTAGTTATAGCTAAACATATATATATATATATATATATATATATATATATATATATATATATATATATATATATATATATATATATATATATATATATATATATATATATCACAGTACCTTGTTTAATGGATTTTGAGTGCTTATTGAATAAGGCAAAGATGCACTGAAACACTGCATGTAAAAGTGGCACAAAAGTTTAGTGAAGTCACCTCAGAGTCTTGTCTTGAGGTTAGATGAAAAATGGCAAATGATTCATATAACTCACATGCATGCAATATGCACATACATTCAGGAGGAATTAAACATATACTTACAGAGGTAACTCTGATTCATCTCTTTCCAAAATGACGCAACAGGGAAAAGAGCGAGCAACTGCCAGGTAAAACCCATCCAGAGAGGTTGAAGTTGTTTATTATTCTGTTTTAAACTTACACCTGCCGTGTGTTTCCTTTGGCGCTTCACCAAAAGTTACTACCCACAAGTCTGGGTTGTCACACAGCAGCTGCTTTTATGATCTGACTCATATCTGAAAGGCATGGTTACATTTTCATGCTGTTTAATCCTGAACGAGAGGTGCAACACATTTCCTGTGACAACTTGCCCAAAAGACAATGGAGAATCTATTGGCTCCTGTTTGATGCTTTTCAGGCCAGTGGCGTTCTCTGACAGATGAACATGCCATTTTGAAAGCCCTGTATTGCAGCGAGGGTGTGCTGTTGGATCTTTACTTTCTCTGTAAAGTAACTTTTATGAAGAAATACAGAGGACAGACATGACACAAGGGAACTTATAAAACATATTTATTGAGGTTGCTTTTCATAGCCAAGATAATCTGGACATGAAAGTGTTTGAAGTGTTTAAGATCATATTAAAAATTCAGATTTTCAGATTCTAGTGTTTTGGTCTCTATTTAAAGGGATCCTTCCCCCAAAAGTGAAAATCCTTTGTTTATCCTCATGAAAAGCCTTTCTTTCATATGTGGAACACAAAAGATATTTAGAAAAATATGTTGTTCTTAACTTTGTCCATACATTCAAATTCAATGGGGTCCAGTGATGTTTGGAGCCAAGTGACTTTCAAAATCTTGTGGGGATTTTTTAGAGACCTATGACATTATCACCTTCTCAACACCAGTTTTTTAATAACTTAAGCAGTGTTCTTACTTGTACTTTGAATCTTTCTTTCACCCATGTTTCATTTTTGTTTTATTATTTATGCTAAGGCATATTTATATTTTCATACATTTTAAACATACATAGATATTATGACATTAGATTTCTCCATTCCATTCAGTTCCACCTCAAAATACCAGCCTGTTGTGCTTGTTAATTGTTAGCTCAATTTAGCTTATAGTTCATCTTGATTCGGTACTGGATGTTTGCAAGCCAACTGCATGTCTGTGCTCATCATTTTAATTATATGTGGTCTTTTGAGATGTAGCATCTGGCACGTTACAAGTTGAATCGGCACTTCCCCAAGCAGTAATTGACATGTTCCAGTGCCATTTCCACATTTTTTTTATATTAGTTATTTTCAGCCTCACAAATATGTCTGTATAGTGTATCTCTTGCTCTAATAATAACAGAAGTTTGGTGAATTTGTGAAGCATTCTAAGCTCTAAACATGGACAATCAGTGTTTTTGGAAAAGTGCAAAAGAAACTTGACAGATGAAGTTTGTCTTGAAGATGAAGACAAATTTTGATGTTAGCTTGCTGAAAGTGTAAAACAATTTTAAAAGCTTGAAGTTTGAAGGTTTTACAGGCCGTACAGTCAGTCTGAGAGGTAGGTTGGTAGGTACTATAGATAGATAGATAGATAGATAGATAGATAGATAGATAGATAGATAGATAGATAGATAGATAGATAGATAGATAGACATGGCATTGGGATTTTTTTGTCTGTTTGTTTGTTTCTTGGATGACAGCTACAGAGAACATCGGAACATCTTCATAGAAAGAGAGAGAGAAAGGGATACAAATACTGACAATCCAACCTTTACTGCACATTGCTGAAGTTTGCACACACACATAGGCATTTACACAGTGCATTCTTCAAATACGGTACACTGAGTGCAGATTACCCACTGGATGTTGTGCTCGAGGCTGTGCTACTGTCTTTATCCAGAAAGTCCCTATGGTACTGCTGACAAAACTCTAGCTTGTTGAGCAGCAATAAGTCCGTTTTTTTTTTTTTTTTTTTTTATTTAATTTTTTTATGGCAGCGCCATTTCTGTCTACCATAGCTTTTGTAGATCAGAGTGCTACGAAATTAAGTAAAGTATGCAAATATTTTGTTGACATCTTAATTAAATACTATACACACTTTTATAGGGCATTCCAAACAATGTACCTATGCCTACTTCCACTCCCATATCTTGTGTGCATTGTCAGGATTTCATTTCGATTTTTGTCTTATCATCATGAGACTTTCCACCTAAAAACATGTGCCCTTTCCTAATTACTTTCCCTCTCCTCTGGGTTCCAGCCTTAACCAGTTTCACTTCTGTTCCTTCCCAGCGTGATTTGAGCTGGTTTTAATGAATTTTTTACTGCCCTTTGTTCTCATTAAGGGTTTGCAGAATCATGATTAGGACTACCTCTCTTAAAATCTCTCAGTTGGGTGTTTCTATCCACAGCAAGAAACTCAAAGTGCTACCTTTCTCCCAGCACTAAATTAAAACATCACACTCAGGCCATGATTTTTTTAAAAGCTTGAAGTCTAGGGTGTTTTCATATGGCTCATCTTTTCAAATGCTCTTATAACTTTTCCTTTTAATTAGAAAATAGAAAAGGAATGTTGATTTCCAGTTTACAGTATGCTGTGATATTTGCACTATTAATTAAAAATGCGAAAGGTAAAATGTGTATTTTTTCTATACTTATAATTTTCTAAAAAATATTATTATCCAGAAAAGTGGATATAATTTGTGTCTTTGTGGGGCTTTCAAAACAACCAGTGGCATGTGTTTTAGGTGGGACTATCTGTTTGACTGACCATTGGCAGGTTTGGGGTGTGTTTGGGGTGTGAAAACCTCTTTGACAGCAGGTATTATTTTGCAGTTCTGTTTAGTGGTTTACAAGGTACAAGTTTAAACAAGCTAAAACTACTAGCTCACAATTCTGCAATTCTAGATGAATAGATTCAGCCTCGCATATTATGATTAATAATGCATGAAATCTTCTCTTAACAATATTAATTGACAGCTGATATCTCGTCATCTTGCCTGGAATTGAATAACTTCATTTCCAACCCTTTAGTTTTAAGTTACTTAAATCAAAAGAAAACGAAATGTACTTGCTGCAAAAGTTTATTTCTCATTCTCCAGCAATTTTAGCGTGTTAACTTTCTGAGTCTGCCATTTTGTATTTAGATGGCTTTTCAAGACTTTCCGTTGTATTCTGTCATTATTGTACTCTAGTATGATAATCTGCCATCAGCTGTTGCTGGACAGCAACAGTTCACCTATTTTTACATGCAGAATTGTTCTATTGTCATTTTGAATTATTTATATTATCCACTTGTTCCCATTCTAATCCCACCTGCAATGCCCATGCATCTCATAAAACTTGCATATTCTGTCTATAATTGTGTGCTGCTAGATATTATTACTGAAATCTCCCTCCTTTATATCAACCCATATGATTAATGAATTTACATCGTGTTTTCTCAGGAGACTTTTCTGTATGCAGTATAGGGAAAGTAACAGGCATTCATCATGCAAGTATCTGTTAACATTTTTGTAATTTGCTGTAATAATTTTAGGTAATTTTGTAAGCTAAAATATAGAGAAAATTGTGGTAAGCTATTACATTTGGTAGTAGCATTTACAATTTATATTGCTTTTATTATTTTTATTATTATGCACCAACATTTACAGTCATTTAAATTCACAGGGGTTGTAGTCATAAATGTTACCCGGTATTAATTTCAGAAACTTAAGAACCGTATGTATCATTTTCATTAAAATTACTGGCCCCTAAGTTTATTGCACATTTCTATTTAGCTGCACGACTCTGTGGGGAACTGAACCTTTTTTCAGATGTGACTTTGACAAGCAATAACGCAGAGCTATTAATATTTCAATATGCGAGTATCTATTGAAGCGTGAGTTTCAAGTTTGACAAGAGAAACAACTTTTTTACATTTTTATTAGATGTGGGGAGGAAATCCCCTGATGTTCAGAGAAATTTCTGCAGAATGTGCACCCAAGAGGATGTATTTGTTAATAGTTTTTGAGGTTTATGCCAGATATAATTTGGCCTAGAAAACCTTCAGTTGCATATACAGTACATCTGTGGAATCTGATCATGTTCTGGGTTACAAATATTATATGATATTGTTATTATTAAGCCAAGGAAATTACTATTTTCTTTATTAAAAGCAGGACGTTTTAAATCATCCAGGAAGCGGGGGTATTTTGCACAGTAGGCGTATATGACTGTTTGTCGAACATAAATGACAGAGTGTTCCACTTTCAGCCACTTTTCATTCCTGTATTAACATAAAGCACATATTGTAAGCCTCTGGCTTTTTTCCCTGTTAAAGTCCAATTATTTATACAGTGCTCTGTGTATTCAGAGATAATATAATTCTCTCATCCAAGTCCACTTTTAAATCGGATATGACAGTAATGCTCAAAAAGAGATTCCGATTGCATAATGTTGCCTTGTACAATTTCCTGGATGCTCGCTCATTTACGAGATGCTCTTGTAAACAGCACTCTAGAATCTTGTTGCATTCTGCATATTTCCCTTGTGTGCTTTTTGGGTGCTTATTTTGCATTGAAAAGGAAATTGTCTATTCTATATTCTTCTTTCCTCCTTTTATTTGTACTTTTCTTTGACACACATTTTTTATATCGCATTGTTCAGTTTCCACACATGTATATACTCGTTCCCAGAATAATGTAACCTTGATCTGACTTAAGATACATGGAGAGATATTGAGTCAGACCTTCTATAAAAGCAGAGTTTGTGAGTTTTTGCATCTTTTGCTGTTATATCTGTTTATCCCTTCCCATCAGGCCTTCTTTCCAATGCATACTTATTTTCTCACATTGCTTTGAAACCAAACTATATCTACTTTAACACATCTTCTCACTTTTTTATCTCTATATTCTTGTTTAAATTTAAACTGTATTTTCTTACTCTTTCCTCAAGTCTAGAGTACTTCAGCAGATCTCATTTAGATATACAGTCATTCCTTTGTGCACTGCTTTCTTCGGTTTGCATTTTTCTTGTTCTCTTACAGCTACTCTATCTCCTTTCAAATTAAATGTATCCTATCCTATGACTTTATTTACTCCTTCATCCTCCATTTATGTGACCCTGGATCATAAAACCAGTCACAAGTAGCACAGGTATATTTGTGGCAATAGCCAAAAATACATTGTATGGGTCAAAATTATAGATTTTTCTTTTATGCCAAAAAACCATTAGGATGTTAAGTAAAGATCATGTTCCATGAAGATATTTTGTAAATTTCCTACCGTAAATATATAAAACATTTGTTTTTGTGAGTGAATGCAGCACAATCGCGAACATAAATGGACAACTTTAAGGGCGATTTTCTCAATGTTTCGATTTTTTTGCACCCTCAGATTTCCAAATAGTTGTATCTCGGCCAAATATTGTCCTATCCTAACAAACCATACATCAATGGAAAGCGTATTTATTCAGCTTTCAGATTTCAAATTGACCCATGTGACTGTTTTTGTGGTTCAGGGTCACTTATGTTTATTTAGTCTGACATACAGTAGCTGGCACATCATTGCAGCAAAATAGGAAAATGTATTTTTTATTGTTTTGTTTTTTCTGTGAACATAGTTCATGACAAGCTCATATGTTAATGTTTACTGTTTATTTTAGTGCACAATATCCATATTTTACAAGATTTTCTTTTTTGCTTTCACTTAGCATTATCATTCAAATGGTTTCGTTTTATTGATCAAATCGCCCACCACCTAGCAATTTGCAGGTCATTTTTATATTATTTAGTAAAATATGTGTAAAATGTAAATGCATAAAAATGTAATGGGCTTAAATGTATGCTTTATGTAATTGACAGATGACCCTTTAAACAATGAACTGTGTTTTGAGTGGATTTTCTCCTTTATCTTCTGCTATCTAGGCAAAAAAACTTTGCCCGTGGCATCGAGCAGCAGCTCCCGGATGGCATGGTGGTGGCATCTGTGCCGACTGAATCCCAGTGTCATGAGGAGCTGTCTGATCCAGTGCCTGATCCAGAGTACCTCACTGGTAAGAGCTTGTACATTTATGATCAATCACTCAACACCTCAGTGACTACATCAGCTTGTAGTTGATTACCTAATCAAGTCATTTTCTTAATGTATTGACAGCCCTATATTATTGTTTTGAGGTTTCAAAAGTAGTTCAAAAGGATGAAATGTGTAATCTGTTACCTTTTTCATTTGAGGAGCATTGTGTTGTTTGATGGTGTCTAGCAGTATTACATAAGCTGAGTGGCAATTTCTTATTATAAATATTATAAGTCCTTCACCGAGGTCACCGCATGAAACAACTGGCTAAAAGGCTTTATCTCATCAGTCAATGACATGAAAAAGCTTGGTGTTCTAGTGTTCTATTGGTTCAGGGTGCTGAGTCATACCATATAGACATCAAAGATATCTACATATTTATTTAACAGAATGCAGAATATATGTTGCAGTTTTTATTTTATTTTAGATGTAAGTGTTCTTTTCTCATCTAAGCATTTTGGGATGTTTTCCAAATTGGGCCCATGTTTGGTATTGGTTGTGTTTGGTTATGTCATAATAAGTCTTGATGTGAGGATTGGTTATTCTATTGTTGATTTTGCATTTGTTTGAGCATTTTTATCACTTTTGCGAGTTGGGAGTGTGCAGATTTTCTGTTTACTAGTTTATATTGGGCTGCGATTATTGTCTTTGTCCTACGCACCTATTAAGTATTTGCAGGTGTGCTAGGTTAATTGTTCATTGGTTGGAAATTTGATTAAAATATTAACAAGAATGAAAAAAGAGGGCACCTTTGAGCACAAATAGAAATATTTTATATGTATATGAAAATTTGATAAAATAATTTTTTTCTTCAGTGTGAGAAAGACATAAATATGAGTAATACTGGATAAAATACATTGTTACTCCCACTGATCCTTTTTTATTTAAGACAAAAGTAATGTTTTTAATCTCATTGTATATGACAATATTAACTATATAAACAAATTGTAATTTTTGCCACTTTCCCCAAGTGTTGACAAAGCTTTGAAACAATTCTATTAGTCTTACAGATTATAAATGTTTGTCTTGATTAAATAAGCCTCTTAATCTCGCCCTTGACCTTATAAATCCATAATAGTAACACTCTTCACTTGGATTGCCTGCTTAGCATGATCACAACAAAGCCATTCAGCATTTATAATGTTAAAACACATTTAATAAAACAGATACTGTAGTTTGGGTCCAGGCTTCGCTGCTATAGATGCACTTCAGAATACAGCACAGCCTCTCGTAAGTTAATGCTTAATTTATTGTTTATTAATAAAGAACAATTATTCAAAAATCGATCCTCTCATTTCAGATGAAGACGCTTCACATTAATCTTCAGTGTTTGTTTGTGTTTGTGTGCATATGTTATAAGTTCTTGCAAACAGTTGACTGGTTTCGCATTATCTTCTGCCAGATCAAGTGGATGATGAAGAGGCATAAAAATGGAGAGGGTATTAACAAAATCATTTTCTCAGGGGCTTCTGGATGCTGCTGCCTCTGTCAGGACTCATTAGCTGACCAATCTGACTCATTTCTGGAGCTCAGTGCAGTACACGTATTCTGTGCGGCAGCTCCTTACCCTAAATACTGTGGGGGGGTGGGGGGGGCAACTTTTATGCTCCTGTTAATGAGAAAGAAAAGGGGGAGAGGTGAAATCCTGTCATGTCAAATGAGGCTTCAGAATGCTGCATCTTTCATCATACTCGTTCCCTCTCGCTTTGGCCACTCATATCAGACTGCCAAATAATGAAGGATTATAGTCCTTAAGGTCTGATGTAAAATTAACAGCAGGAAAGGCCAAACAAAATAGAAATATTATGTGCTTGTTTATTTTTTTCTTCATCTGGCTGCTGTTGCTAGTTTCAGCATGTATCTTTTCTTGTATATCTTGTCATAAGTTCCTGATTAGATCTGAAGCATTCTATACTTTATGCATGGTTGAAAAATCTAGACTGATTTTCTACTTTAGATGTTCCTGGCATATATTAGACTTGTTATTAGATTGTTTTTTCAATCAATAAAAAAAAAAATGGAATTACATAATATGCTGATTAAAAATGAAAATTGCATGTATCGGCACTTGATGAGAAAAGCTTACAAATGATAATTCAAAGACAGTAAAGCACGGAATAGACATTCTTAAAAGTGACATAGTGAGTAGTTGTAAGTAAGCCCACTGATGGCAAGTTTGAAGAACCTGTTTGAAGTGCAGTATTTATTTAATATCCAAAAACAAGATCAAGATTTTGATGGCACTCAAAACAAAAACGGTAACATGGACGTGAAGCTTACCAATAGTGGTTACAGTGAAACAATGCTTGACAAAACACATGGCAAACATGAGGGCTTAAATACAAAAGACTAATGACTAGACAAGGGACACCAGTGAAGAATCAAGACAATAATCCAATGACAACATGACACATTCACATTGGGAACACATGGCAGGATCACATGAGTATAACAGGGGATCACATGACAGACATGAAACAAGAACATGAAACAAAACAAAACCAAACCGTGACAATAGTCAATAATATGTGTTTCTTTTTTATTGAACAAGCCTGTCAGTGGCCTATAGTCCACAAAAATCCATTTGCTATTGATTATCAGCTGAGTTTAGGCAGACAGTGTTTTGGCCAGCATATTTTTCAAGAGTACTTCAAACTTTCATTGCTCTGAAATGTTGCTCGTACAAAAAAAATATATATATATGTATAGGTACATTGCAAAAAAAAAGAAAAAAATTCTGTTAATCATTTTGCTTTTATTAGTTATTTTTTAATTAAGATTAACTTAGTGAGGTGTATGATTAACACAAGCAATAACAATTTGACAAGGAGATGATGGAATAATAAACCTTTTTTTTAGTAACTTCTTAAAAAAAAACGTAACAAAGAAGACTTAATAAGTTAACTTAATAACTGTAACAATATGAAAGTATGTATTGTCTTAATTAAGTATGTATAAGTCTTACTATCTGACAAAACTTTCCTTCTCAAGTAAATTTATCTTGATTTAAGGACGTTTAATGGAAAAATGACAAAAACATTTATTTTTATTTTTTTACATTTTTGCAGATTAGGCAGCGTGAATAAATGTATTATTTTTTAAACACATTTTTAATTAGAATAAATGAACACTTTAAACTGCTAATCCTAGAGTAGCACATCTAGTTTTGACCTGTGCTAAAATTAAACAAGAAATGGCTGGCATTTATCACATTTTACAGCAATTTTATTATGGCCAACTTGATTCCCCAACCACCATTCAACTCCAATTTTTAATCCAGGCTAAAGGTCATAAGTGTATGAAATGGTCTGGTGTGGGTCTGTAATATTGCCTGAGCTACTGGAGGGTGCAGGTGCTTTCGCTCAAAGAAACAATGGTTGACATAGCTGGTCTTTAGACCTAATGGTCATGGCATCAGGTGAGACTTATGAGAGGTCATATTGGATTCTTGCTGGAAGATTAAAATGGGTAATCTGGAAGAGTCATCCTCTGTCAGTCATGCTTGAGGTTATTTATCTATTACAGTGTGACGTGCTGCAGGCCTGGAAGGGAGGCATATGAAGCAGGTGGTTCAGTATGAAGCACTCCAACCTTTCACACTCATCCCCCCTGCACCTGATGCTCTCCAAGATCCTCTATTGCAAGAACTGCAAATTATGCCTAATACACGATTCATTAGTCATATTAGACACGTGTGTTAAGACTTTTAATTACAACCATAGAAAGCTCTTCGGAGTGCACATCTTGAGTCCTCTCACCATCACCACCATTCATTCAAGTCAAGTCAAGTAAAACTCTTTTTGTTGTCATACGTAAAGTACATTGTTTTTGTACTTCACGAGACTGTTATAGTAAATGTAAATATATAGTGAATGGGAATTGAAAAGAAGGACAGAATAAGGCATGGTAGCATAAAGTTGTTTCAAACCTGTGTGACTCTTTATTCTTGGGAACACAAAAGAAGATATTTTGGAGAATGTTTCAAGGAAAGTCATACCAGACTGAAATGACATGAGGGTGAGTAAAAAATGACAGAATTTTAATCTTTGGGTGAATTATTCTTAAATTAAGTTCTACTGTGCTAATGATATGAAAACAGTAGTCTTAAACATTTGCAAACAAATGTTTCTGATTGGTTAATACACACTATCATTCAAAAGTAGTAATATATGCGTGAAATCACAGGACTTCATGTATCTCTTTTTTTTTGTACCTAGTCTAACAGTAGCTATGTTTCCATCAGATTTTTGGTTAATGAGATTATTTTTAAAATGTGCATAAAAAATGTATGCAGTCAATTGAGGTGAATAATTTTTTTTATACGATTCGAAGACATGCACATAAACTACGATGGAAACACATTTACTGAATAAATCCCTGGATGCTCAACAAACCTTGCATCAGCAAGGATGTGATTGGATAACTGGACTAACCAGCAGACCAATTTCATTGCTGACCATCTCAAATGTTGGTTTGGTCATTTTGAAATGCCTGAGCCAAAGTCTGTTGGGTATTATTACCTCCCAGAACTGTCACATGATTGCGAATTTGTGACGCAGCGCAAGATAACATGGCGCAAGATAACATGGCAGCGTTTATTGCGTTTCGTCTGCGTGCTCTGAGGTGAAAGTAATTTATGATGTATGAAAAAAGAGCCACAGTGGCTTCCCCCAACTGCAGCAACTTCCATTTTAATACAGATATTTTGTGCCAATTTCCTAGGGAGTGACAATTTTGTTATCTTAAACGCATGGGATGGAAACGGTGCTTTTTTTGCAAATGTTTTATGCAATATTCCAATTTGCAATTTGGATGGAAACATAGCTAGTGACGTTTTAAATGAAATGTTTCTTTCTTGTTGCGCATTGCAACTCTGTTGCAATGTTCTTTGCGGCAGCATTTGAGAAGTGGGGTAAAAAATGTTTAAACTCCTGTTTTAAGAAAAGCTTTTGTTTCTCGCCCATGCCCTTAATACATCATCGCTGTGTTTTTCCCTCGACTGTCTCGAGGCGTCAGTTCTGAAACTCACCTGAGGTTAAATTAGTCACTAGCTCAGGTAATTGGGTACGGTATGGGCAAGTGGCACATACCCGAGCAGTTGTTGAAGTTGTCAGGCCTCTGCCACCCTCCCTTGCTGATTTGGGCAAGTTGGTGCGACGGTCAGTGTATTTGTCACTATGTCAGCACTCTTGGAGCCGTTCCTCCCAACCCTCTCAGGGCAATGCATTCATCTTTCTATTCATCTCTGGGTTGGAAGTCATTCATCATAGGACCGGAGGACTCCATCAATTATTCCAATGGGAAAGGAAGAAGGCCGAGAAGCTTTGAAAGGCAAATACATCTTGATTTAATTGGAATGCAGGTAGAAAGCACATTGGCACTAAGCAGATTTCCTGCTGAAAGAAAGAACGAAAGAAAGGAGGGAAATCATCTCTGCCTCCTGATGCATATGGTGACTCGCATTCATGGCCACAGATGGAGATTCTTTGAGGGTGGGGGTGTCCGGGTTAAGCAACACTTGTCTTTGTGACATACAATTCGCCTGGGGATTCGTTCGAAGGTGCGCGCACGCCGGCACAGTTTCATGGCAATCGAAATGAAAATGCTAAAAGAATTCACTTTAAAACACACATTATATGATGCAAAAACACCACAGGTGCTACAGCCTGCTGGGCAGGTACTGGGCGGTGAGCAAAGGATGAATAGATGCCATTGATCATCAAACACAAAGGAGGCTGCGGAGAGTTGACTGAAATGGCTGACACATGGATTTCTCACCGCTTCTTAAGAATTAGCTGTGCTTGGGCAATCTCCCGAATTCAGCTCTTGAAGTCAGCACAGAAGTGACAAGGTCCAGATTTAATCGGATGGATCCAATCAAGTTAGGCGTTTGTGGATGCTCTGCGGTGTGAGTTCCTGTAATCCCAAAGAATGGCCTGGCAGGATCGATGAGCTGGAGATTTCCTGTTTCATTTTTGGATCTTCTTTCATCACCGCTCAAGTGTGCAAATACCACCTTGCAGTTTCAGTCCATGAGGTTTTCTAGTCGCTACACAGGAAGAAGTGGAACTGATGAGTATCTACAGTGCTTTTAAATGCTTGGCAGTATGTTATTTCTGCTTGAGTTCTATCATGGACAGTTTTGCTGTCTAGCAGAAGGAGTGTGTGAGTTGATATGTGACCTTGCGGTGAATTTTAAAACTTTGTTTGCATATTCTGTGATTTACTACTCTGTGTGCTTGTTATTTTTAATCTGTTATGTCTTGTATATCTCTAGTGTGTTTGAAGGTTGTGCACAATTCAGAGTTGAAGAATTGGCTCCCTTTCTATTCATGAATTGGAATTGGAATTTGAATCTATCTCTCCGTCCGTCCGTCCATATGTCTGTCTGTCTGTCTATCTGTCTGTCTGTCTGTCTATCTATCTCTCCGTCCATATGTCTGTCTGATTCATAAAAGACCAGTCAGAAAAAGAAAACTCCCTGCAGGAGTCTGAGACCAAACCACATCTGTATTTTGAGCTGAAAGCACATATTTCATAAATAATGATTCAGACTTACATCTCCTGTAAATGAGATGCATGCTTACATTAAACAGCTTAGCATGAGTTGATTTATTTGCTTAATTGCAATACAGTCTGTAAATGTTTCAATAAACTGCATAATAAAATACCTTCCAGTAAAAATAAATACATTTAAAACTCTAATGACTTCCAAGGCTGGAGTATTTGTTTAATGTAGCCTCAGTATACAGAACACGGTTCATGTTTATTCTTGTTATGACAGGTGCTCCTTTAGGAGGTTTTCTTCGCGTTGGGAAACTTCACATGCTATCTATACTTTATTAGACCTGTCAGTAATTCGAATTGGAAGAGGAGGTCACACCTTCAGGGGATCATTTCCAGTCAGTCCCCAAATCAGCGTGGCATCAGCAAAGCAATCTTTTTATACATTAGCTTAGCTTAGTGGTTCTCAACGGGGGTGGTACCGTCTCCCAGGGGTCGTTCAGAGAACAACGGGGGGAGTTGGAAGCAGGATTTTTGAAAGTTCACGAGTTTACGCCAAAGATCCAGGCAAGACAAGATTAAACATGTAATTACTTGCAAAATAATTGCCTACAATATTCTAAAATCTGCCAGTTTAATGCGACATGTAAGCTATGTATCGTTTCTTTTGCAACAACTCTATTATTTTCCAGTCATAGACCAGCACTGACTAGAATCAGCATTCACGTGTTCAAAAATGTGTTTCGTGCTGACAACAATCCAGTGGTGTCACAGTGTGGTGCAGGCAGAAGAAGATGAAGAAGAGTCAAAAGTTTCAATGCAAACTTTTACTCACAATATAAATCAAACTGGTACATAGAAGACGGGCAGAGGGTTCACACACACATAATACGACATAGATCGGACAAGGACTGACTGAACAGATGGAACTTAAATACAAACACAGATGAACACTGATTAACAGAACACAGGTGATACAGATGACAATGATGACTAAACAGGTGACAAAACTGAACTGATAATGACAGTAACCATGGACACAAAGGAGTGGCGGGAAAAGAACAAAGGAGAACAGGAGCCAATCAAAGCACAAACTGAAAGTCCAAACAAACACTGACACGTGACAGGTGGTGGCTGACTAGAATCACTTCTTCAAACTATCTGGTCCGGCTTTCTCAAGACAACTTAAAGTTTTTAATCTACACGTAGCGGAGGAATGGAAAGTTGACAAGCCATTAAAAAAAGTATTGACTTAAGAACCATTTATATATTTTCAAATATTTTCAATAAATCATGTTCCCATTCACTCCGACGACGAATTAAAAAATTAATTAAACTAAATTATATGTATAGGGTAAAACTTTTACATTTTTAGGCATTAACTAATGCCAGTGCCTAATGCCAAAATGTTTTCTTTGTTCACCAAGTCATTTACTGGTCAGGCATTATTGTTTACTCGCAAGCCTGTAAGGAGAAAATGACAATTTGATGGATAATTTAAATATATTACATTTTGGTAATGCATTAATTCCGCTGTCACATCTGAGCGTGAAACGCTGCTTGGATAGTTTCAAAATAGTTACAAATAATTAATAAAACAATAATAATTTAATTGTTCATATGTGTTTATTCTTGTCACATCCACATGCAGTCTAAGTACCGCAATCGCTTGGACTTGCATGCCTTAGGCGCACTACGGCTGAAACTAACGTCTCTGCAACCCGGAGTAAAGAAATTAGCAGAAAAACACTAATTTTCAAATCAATTTTGAAAGTTTGAATTCGAAAGTTCAAACAAATAATTCTGCTTTTTCCCTGTTAATGTTCTCTGTTGAAAATAATTTATAAGAATGCTTCTTGTTTGTTGACTGGCTGTTCGCGGTACAGGTGTTGTTAATTAAATTTTGAATGTCAAATTTGTAACCGTTGCATTTTTTGGCTGCTCCTCGCTGATTTGCTGAGATAAGCCACATAATTAAATTTTGATGTCAAATTTGTAACCGTTGCATTTCGTTAACACTGATATACACTGATATATTGGCTAATTTCTACTTCAGATGACTTTTTTGCTCTCTGGGAAACTATGATAATAATATTCCCACTTTTCAGTCAAATCTAATCTGTTATTTGGCTTTTAGTGACATGCTTTTTAGTTATATATATGAAAGCTGCAGTCCATAACTTTTGGCGCTCTAGCAGTAAATAAACAAAAATGCAGGCGTCTTGGTACTGTGCAGGCCTGGATAATAGATAGGGGGCGCTGGCCCAAAAAAAGGTTGAGAACCACTGGCTTAGCTGCTCAGTAGTCTTACAGTCTTCTACCGTCATGAATTTTGTTTTTGTAATTTCTTACATACTTTTCTTAAAGTCATTGTTAATTCCGTAATACTTAAAAAAGTTAAATATTGAGATGCTTAGGCCACCCATACATGTACGTCCATTTTGTGCTATTTGGCATTTTTGTGCCAGTCTTTGCATTTGTTTCCACAGTTTATTGCAGAAATAGGACATACAATAAATTACATTACTGCATTTTGATTATTGCAAAGCCATTGCACACTACATTCAAGAATAAAAAGGTGTTAAAAGCTCGCCTTTAACTTTATCTCTAGTTAAGCATTAACTTTTAAAATCTCAACAAAAAAAAAACCATGCAAGTTTCCATGTCTGACACTATTTTCATCTTGGGTAAGACTTTTTTCAGAAGTTTTTTGACAGATATTTAATTCTCTGCTTTTGAGTAGAAAGCACGCAGAGTCTCGCTGTGGATGTTTAATAGGCCTATGTCACGAAAAAATACGTCTTTTAGTAGGGATACGGCTCTTCCGGTTAGCTTTTTACAATGGCGGAGTCCGATAGATACTGCTGGACCAAATCTCTATGCAACCTGCCTGAAGTCACATATGACGATGTGGTTCGGATGGTAAATGAAAACTCTCAAGTGGAAAAGCGTGAAAGCTGAGGTATGGCTGTCTACGTCCTGACGCAGAGCAACCCAGTACACTACAACAACAGCGGCGGGCCGTTCGCCAGTAAGGTAAACGTTTCTATGGTAACAGCGAGTTGGACCAATCAGCAGACGTTGCTGCTACGCTTAGGATTGTGAGTAGTGTAGTTTTTTTTCATAAGATCGCGGATAAAACATGTTTTTCTTAAAACAAGGTTGATTTCATACAAACTTATAGCTTCCATAGGAGCAAAAACCTTCGTTTCACAACCTCATAGCTCGTGGTCAGTCTACCTCGGATGGTTTAGACATTATGGCTGATAATCTAAATCCTTATGGAGAAATACTGTTGACCGGAAGTTCTGAATCCCTACTCCACGTTCCGGAAGCAGGAAGTGTGACATAGGCCTATTGCTATATAATGTCATATTATTTGTTTATTTATTAACAATTTAATTGTTTAATTGTTTATTAACAAATAACTATTTATTTGTTATTTATTTCACTGTTTATTTATTGTTTATGCATTTCAACGACAGCATGTTGTGTTTGTTGTTTGTTTAGTCTGCTTCATCTGTCACTTATTAATATACAAATGTGGAATTTCTGTCTACCGTAACGCTGCAGTTGTCAAACGCCGAGAAAATTATACCCTTCTCTAATTGTTCAGTTCAAATTCAAAATGAATTGGAGGATGAAACAGCTTTGTCTGTTCCACATGTCTTCTCTGTAATTGAGAAAGCGTTCTTCACAATCTGACTTTTGACTTTCTTTACATTACATGCCCCCATTTGTAGACAATATATTGTGCAGTTGCTAAGGCAATGTGACATTTTTGTCCCACTTATTGTACCAGCTTGTGTTACAAACAGAGTTGAGCAGTTAACAAACGTCACTGATAAGTATTCTATAATTTTGAAACTGGATCCAGTTATGCGTGAACATTGTACAGAATGTACAAACTTAAATAAACCTGTCTAGTGTTAATTGCCTCTCCTAATTAATCTTTTTTGCATTTTTTTGTGGATGGAATTATTAAGCGTATACAGTACACACGTATACACATTTATTTGAACCATCTACACAACTTGTGTGGTTTTACTATATCCACCTCTAAAATGTTTTCAACAACAGTGTGGAATGAATCCATAATTTCAGTTGAGAACAGAACTCAAAGTGGCATACACAGAGTGAGAAAAAAAGAAGCCTCATTAAAATTCAGTTTTGGGCGTAGTCCTCAATGGTAATCACATTTGGGGTTTAATTTATTCTTTGACACTGATTAATTGCATAGAATTGCTGGAGCCATTTCCTGCTGTAAACGTCAATTAATTAGCCGACAACATTAGATGTGATAATTAATACAGTGGGTGCCACAGCATGGGCCCTGGATCCTTCACGGGTGGCCCTTCAGATGCCTGTGGCCGATGCAAACACCCCAATTTTGGGATCTACGGGGATCTGGAGGTACAAGGGCAATGAGTTGAATGAAAGAAGGAACTTATGTGCATGGGTTCCTGTCTAGGTAAGAATGTGGACAGCAGCGGTGGTGACAAACATCCGTTCTCCCTGTGGTCTTGCTGGTTTGGCGAACCCTTGTTAATCACTGACATCAGTCTGAGTGGCAGAGATTCATTCTGGAGCACATAGTCCCTCTCCCAAAGCCCCTCTCAATTAAAATGGCAGCATATGGCCAAGTGACCAGTACAGCACAGAGGCTGCTATCTGCTCTGATGTCTGGAGATTCTGATATGACGTCCCTCAGTATGGCTGAGAGGGAAAGTGTGTCACCTTGATATTTTAAGAAGTGTCCGCTTCTCCTTGAGTGTCTATATTTGGAATAGATAGATCCTCTTGATGGATAGTGTCCTGTTGGCCAAATTGTTTGCAGTGTTAATTTGTTTGCATGACTTTTTGACACTCAGATGTGTGCTTCCTTCATGTATGCTAATTTAAAGTTCGGTAAATGTCAGTAAGACAAAATATGTCTTAAATGTCACTAAGGAGCTTTAATAACCAAAAACATTTTAAAATACTTGCGTTTTCACATATTTACACCTCACAGCATCATTGAAAGCACACGATAACAGCCTGCAAACTGTCATTTCATTTAACGTGTACTTGTGCTGCTGAAAATGTGATATCTTGGTGTCTTTCAGAAGTTCTCACATCCATGGTTTAATAAGTTGCCTGACTTGAATGAAAAATGGGATTTGTAATTCTTACATTTTTTTTACACAAAGAAGGTGTTAAAGGTGAAGCGTGTAAGTTTAGTGTTAAAATACTTCTTCCTATGATTTGCAGAAACAGCTAAGCAATTAACTGGTTTTTAGGTTAAATTGATGATCTACTCAAACATGTTTAGCTATCATGTGTATGAGCGCTTCCCAATGAGGAAAGTACAAGGTAATTTACACTAATTAAATGTAAATCACCCTGAATTAAAATGTAAAAACAGATCAAATAATTTATTTGTCAAAATGTTGCAATATTGTTTCATTGAAGTTCATAATTATTCTATAAATGTTATTTAGTTTAACGCGGGAATGGCGGTGGTAGGTTGAGTACCAACTGTACATACAGTTTAATCAAAAAATTGCAAATCAGGTTTATTGGCTAAATTTACAGACTTTCAGCTGTTAGCAATGAACAAATCAAACAAAAGTAATTGAAATAGCTCAACACAACAATTGTTTCAAGTGGTTTTCCAAAATTCAACTAAAGATGCAACCTTGAATGATTTATTCAGTCTCAAAATAAATCAACCCCTTCTTGGCAAGTATCTTCAGTAG
This sequence comes from Abramis brama, assembly GCF_963993115.1. Lineage (NCBI taxonomy): Eukaryota > Metazoa > Chordata > Actinopteri > Cypriniformes > Leuciscidae > Abramis > Abramis brama. Next base: position 16,599,220 of record NC_139969.1, on the reverse strand, counting down.
AACGGTTTACGTGCTGCAACCACCTTCTTCAAATCCCTCCAGAGATTTTCTATGGGGTTCAGGTCAGGTGACTGTGAAGGCCACTATAGAATCTTTCAGGACTTCTTCTGAAATCAAGCCAAGGTGTAATTTGAGGTATGCTTGGGATCATTGTCCTGTTGGAAGGTCCAATGACGCCCAAGCTTCAGCTTCTTCACTGACGGCATGACGTTTTCTCCTAGGATTTCCTGATACTTCGATGAATCCATTTTGCCTTCCACACGCTGTAGGTTTCCAGTGCCAGAGGATGCAAAGCAGCCACAGAGCATCACCGAGTCACCACCATGCTTAACTGTAGAGACAAAGTTTTCTTTTCAGCAAATGCTTTATTCATCTTCCTCCTGGCATACTTGCTGATCCATAGGGCCAAAAGTTTCATCGCTCCACTGAACAGAATCCAGAAAACTTCTGTGGCATATTTATATGATTTTGAGCAAATTGGGAGTTGACTTTTCTTGCGGTTTTGGGTCATTAGTTGTGTATTCATGGAGTTCTGGCATTGAAACCATCTGCGTTTTGTACGCACCTTACTGTGCAAGCTGCCACCAAGTCTTGCTGCAGGTCTTTTGTAGTCACAGAAACAACACCTGTTTTGCAGATTTGTATCTGTTGTGAGGGATTATATTCAGGGGGTTGAATAATTTTGAGACTGCAGAAGTCATTAAAAGTTGCATTTTCAGATGAATTTGGGGAAACCACTTGAAAAAAATTTGTTTATTGTGTTTATTCCAAACAGCTGACTGCCAATATGTTGTTGGTCCTGTATGTGTTTATAACACAAAAAAATGGGGAATATATGCTGTTGAAGAAATATGCTGTTGGTCCTGTATGTGTCTCCAACACTAAAAAATGGAGGGAAAAAATAAGTTACCTGAGCTTACTTAAAAATCACTTGTGTGTTTCTGTAACTTAATGTAGGTTGATTCACTCATATTACACTCATTTTTGTATTCACTTTATTAACACTATTTCATTTAGATGTTACCACATTAACATTTGTTTTGTTTTTTTTTAGGAATGTTTTGTTTATAGTCTTATCAGTGTGCTGAGATTGAGTCAGCTTCACTGTTTTAGGTACGTCCCAATGTTCAATTATTTCCCCTGTAGTCATCCGTTCCTCTGCTCATCCAAGCGTGAACTTGGGGTACAGCTATTAATGGGGTTTCATGAGCCATATGATATCTGCTACCAGTGGTTGTCACTATGAATCTCCCAGCGAGAGGATTTTAAACAGGGAGATTCTTCCACGCCATCATGAGTTATGGGCTGTCGCCCCACTGTTTAGTGTAGAGAGCGAACAATTTGATATTAAGATTTTCTCTTGTCTTGTCCCTTTGATATATGTCTGACAGTGTGCATATGTGTGTGTACATTTGTTCAGCCCTTGTAAACAAATGTACACTAGTATGTATTTATTTAAGGCTTGTTTTTGTTGTGCTCACTTTCATATTCAAATGGTAGAGTGGGCCTTAATTGTCTGCCTACATGCCTGATCATTCCTCACTAATGATGCCACCACCCAAAGGCACGCGGCAGAATGGCAAAGATGACTGCAGCCTCTGAACTTGTGTTTGTTATGTGAAGTTCAGTCATATTAATCATTCTGTCAGACAATGAGAGCAAGGCGCCCATGGGGTAAAAATGAGACATGGCCCTCTGAAGCCAAGGGTTTTAGCAGAGTAAAAAGGAAAGAGGGGCTGTGCGTTTGACGCTTGTTATTATTTATCCAAACTCTGACGTGCGCCGCACTGACACTGCCACACTCTACAGGGGCACGCATGGTTTCTCTTTTAGATAGTTTTAAGTGGAAACTGCACAAGGTGAGGATAGTGCAGGAGAAGCGCATTTAGAAGCTTATTCATCACATTTGTGCTCTGTGTCAGAAAGCCGTCTGCCCCAGAGAGCAGGGGAGCATGTGGATTTTGAGGTATTATGTTCCAAACGAATTTTGTGTGTTTACATGTACAATATAATTAAGAAAAAGAAGCTTATTATAAATAATTGATAACTCAAATTAAGACTTTTATTTTTTCCAGGTTGGATACTAATATATATATATATATCGCTGTTTGTGTGTGAGAGAGAGAGAGAGAGAGAGATTTTTGTTATGATATATAGTTATGCTCCTCATTATTTTAAATAACACATGATTTAACAAGATTCTTCTGAAATCATTCTAACATGCTGATTTTCAGTATTCTTTGATGAACAGAAATATTAATAGAACAGTATTTATTTTACTTTTTTCTACTTTTGATAAATGTTTGATGCATACTTGATTAAACTAGAAAGTAATAAAATGTGCATGGAACAAAAATATAAAAATTTGAATAAGCCAGCACAATATTATGGACATCTATATATACGTATAGCAAGCTAACTGATTACCATGACATATTAGCATATTGCTAATAGATTAGCATGCTAACCTACACGTTTTTATTACTTTTATATTTTGTTTTAAACCATGTGTGCCTCATGAAAAGGCCAAAATGTGTGCCAATTGGGTTTAGGGACCGTTCGGTATTTATGGAAGGGGCCACCGGAGGAAAATAGGGGAGGGTCATGTCTTTTTATTCTTTGTTGAGGGGAGGGTCATCCAACTTTTTTTAGTCTAGGTGGAGGGTCACCCAACTTTTATATTCATGAAAATAGCAACATTTCAAAGTGGCTTGTTTGGTGCTATTTTTTCCATTTAGCTCCATGTTGACCTCGCGTTATTAGCCCCCCATCGATATCAGATGGGTCTGACCCAACAAAAATCCAGTTTGGCGCTGTTTGACAGTGCGCGTGTGCACCTCAGTTCGCGCTCAGAAAAAGTGCATCATGTCAGAACAGAATGCCAAAGAAATGTTTACCCGGCAAAGCTTTAAAGCACGAGCAAATAATGAACTTTTGTGATTGTGAATAAGTGCACAATGTCCTCTGAGTGTAACTCTACCGCTGCATTAACATGTGATGTCAACGTACGTCGAGTTTTACAGTATTGGGGAGATAGTGTTGGAACTGCAGCTGATAGAATGTGCGCTGTAGCGCGATACTACCATATTTTAGTTTCCATTCTTATTTTGTTTCCACGATGTGTAAGATGTAGGGCTACCACATCTTTAAATTACTATTAGTATTATTTAAGTTAACATAATAAAATATGTAGACCTACACCACAAAAACTAGTTGAGGATAAATTCGTTAAAATTGGGCGATTCCAGTGTTATGGACGTGACATTTGCAGTCAAAACTTGAAATATAAATTCTCAGAAAATGCATTTAATACCAATATTTTGAAACATCTGAAAGGAGTCAAGACATTAGAAAAATATCAGTCTACACATGCGTTTTATATTTAATATGAGGGAAATACACATGTGACGTGACACAAAAAATCTTTAACTTTTAGGTGGCAAAATATTTTTTAGTAATTCTATAAATTACACTGTGCAAACCAAAAGATATATACCCACCGGATGAATAAAGATCGGCCTCCACAGAACATAAAATATTATTTTTATTTTATTTTTCGTGTTTGCATTTATGTGAAAAAAAAAAAAAAAAAAAAAAAACAATGTTACGCCATTACGGACATGACTGCTCTGAAAGCGAAATTTCACAGAGACCTCAAACAGAAAGCACAAAACCTTTCTTTAAAGTGAATTTCGTTTTTTTATTAATTGTATCTTAATTTTAATCAATGTTTCATCTGGATTTAATAAATAAGAAGTAAATATAGTAGAAAACAGATAATCATGACACGGAGGCGCGGGCGAGTGAACTGGACTCGTCTCATAAATGAACCGAAACAGACCTGAGAAATATATAGAAAGCTTGAAATGTCTACTTTTAAACAGAACAATTCAAAATGAAGGAAAACAGACTGCTTTCTGATATGAAATGTACATTTCTCTCTGGCGCGTTCTGAGATCGCGACGCATCGTCAACTTCATCTTTGCAGTCGACACAGAAAACACTTGTTTAGGCCTATTAATAAACAATTAAAATGTCTCCTTGCTATATGTGACATATTAATAATCATTACTTTTGCCGGTTCTTTGTGACAGCTTTTAGATGCTTTGTTGGCAGGGCCACCCACATGTTGAACGAGTCACACTGCATCAGTACCGAAAACATGATTTTTTTCTGATCTAAAATCAAAAATCGTGAACCGAATCGTAGGTTTGGTCTATCATTACAGCCCTAGTAAGATGAGAAAGCAAGAGTTTATGAGTTTAACAAAACAATGGCTGAACATCTTCGCCAAGCGCAAACCAGTACAGAAGTAGGCTAATCAATAAATTATCGGGGAGGGTCATGCCTTTTTTCACAATCATTTTGGAGGGTCATAGAAAAAATTATTGCTGGCGAAGGGAGGGTCATGTCTTTTTTGATCTCAAAACTCCTCCGGTGGCCCCTTAAATAAAAAACGAACAGTCCCTTACACCATTTCAGATGTTTATATGACCTTACACTTTGTCAGGTTATCGAGTAGCCTATGTTAGCATGCACATGTAAACGCACTCATTGTCTGACTTTCTCATTAAGAATCTGAGAATGTCCCGCTCATTAAGACAAAAGGCTTTGAGCTGATGATGCAGTGCTTTTGTCCAGTGGTTAAAGTGGGATTTGGCAGGTGGGGGAACCCTCAAATCTTGTGTAGGTGCAACAGTGAAAAATTACTCACCATGGGACAACATATTGAGTAGCCTATCGTGGTATAGCAATACTTTTTGGGACAAGAGTGTTACTGTGGCACCAAGTATCACAATACTTATTTACTTGATATTTTAATGATTTTATTTTGGTCCATCTACATCTACACTGATATAATGACGATACTACAGTACATTGCTGAACACCACAATATGGAACACACTGTATATTTAAACATGAAAATGGTAAGTCCAAAACTGACTCAAAAGTTAGGTAGTTGGGGGGGTCGGGGTCATGCTCCCCCAAGAAAATTTGTATTTCTCTGACCTACAAATGTGCAATTTAAGGCTTTTGAAGGCCGAAAAAGTTGATAAGAAATAGCTTTAAAACCTTGTCATTAGATTATTTGTCAATACCTGCTCTCTCCTCATCTTCATCTTTCTTTTTCTCTCAGTCTCCTTTTCCTGCCCTATTTCTTCCCCTCCTAAAGCTGAACTTTGACTGATAGTCTTTTCATTTTCGTCTGTGTCAGTGAAGAAAGTAAACAAAGGCTCAACTGATATTTATGTTTTATGAATCATTTTCTTAGACAAGTTAATTTACTCAAGGCTACCTGGAAAGCTGTAGCCTAAGTCAGTATTGCCAATAGGAACCTTCTACAAGCTTTGGAATTTGAAAACGTCTGTTTAATAATACAAATTATAGTCTACGTTTAACGCATTTGGTGAAAATGGCAGACTGTGCGCTGTGGAAACGCGTCAAAGCATATAAATATATAAATATAATATATAATATAATAATAAAAAAATATAATACAAGGGAAAACAAACTTAAACGAATGAGTGCAACCACCGTGAGTGCATTTCACGCATTAGTAATCGCTGGCGTTCAGTGGGAGGGAGGAATGGCTTTGTCTGTATGCGTGAACCGGTGTAGATCATAGGTGTAGATGCATTTAAATCAGACAGGAGAACTGTGACTGAGAACATAACGTCGGGAAGCGTGTTTGTGAAGGCGGGACCAGGGGGTGATATTATGTTTTGATTTGATGAATGATGAGAATCATTGAATTTGATGAGAATGATTTGATTTGATTTGAATCAATTTATTTATTAATTTATCTGAGGTGCCGGAACGCAGGCCCACTTTAACCCCTGCATCTGTCCCCAAAACCTGTGCTTGTTTTATAATGAGATCCTTCCTATCAACAGCTTACAAATATAATGGATATTTCTGCAAATCCATTATTGCTATGTTAGCACTGGTCTATAATGATTTGGCGGAGTAAATACATAATGTCAAGAGGAATTAATTTTTATAGACAGAACAGAAGGGTTATTGTTTTAAAGATACGGCAGATCAAGTTTAGGAAGGAATTTGCTCTAATGCCTAGCCAGAATGTTGCAGAGCAGATATGCTTTGATTTTGTGCGATCAGCCAGATGTGCTATATATTAAGGTGGGGTTAAATTGAGACATGGCTGTGTATTCCCTAGATGTCAAGGCACGGCTGACAGTTGCTGTAGGAGACGAGATGATTGATTACACCGCCCGCTCAACATATGGCGATATTTGGGATTCTAGCTCACAGGGTAACTACCGGTAGAAAAGTGAAAAAAGTATGTTAAAAAAAGAGTTGGAAGATAAATGAAAAATGGCACAATGGATTTCATTTACACAAATATGCTGAGCTATTTTGTCTTCTATTAATAATACAATGATTATCCTCTATGGTAAGGATTTTCTAGGAATCACTGTAATCTTCTGAAATAACCATCGATTAAATTTTATTTTTCATACTTTAAGATAATCCAGCAATATTAACAAGTGTGGTTTATTCACAGTGTGTAGAAATGTATCAGAAATCCTGCATTATTTTTTTTGTTTCAAGTCAGTGCTTTCATTTTCCAAACTCATTTTTGAATTGACAGAAAAACTGTTTAGATAAAGTACCTAACTGAGCAAAGTTAGAATTAGCAAACACTATTTTAAAAATCATTTCATACTGGGATTGTCAGTGTATTTAGGAATTCACAGTCATACATTTATTCTACATCAACTATCAACACAACACAAAGCAGAACCCAAGCAAAATCCTGCTGTCATCATATAATTTAGTTTTGTAAATTTACATTTTATTTTTTAATACCCAGTGTTATCATAATTTAAGTTTTGTGGGCTTTAGTCCATCTGTGTTAGCTTTGAGGCTATTTGTATGCTTGTGCACTCCTAAAAGTACACAAAAACACAGATAAATGCACTTAAAACTTTCAATCTTGTTTTTCCAATACAACAAGCCCAAAATATTGACAAACAAGGGGCAATCTCTTCTATATATCACTCTCCACTTACTGTTTGAGATCCATGAACTCGTCAATTGCTTTGGGTTTTAAATTGGGTCTTATATTTGTTTTTGTTTTTTTTAAATATGATTGTTTCTCGCCCTCTGTATATTTTAGGAATGGTAAACTACAGTGAGGTTACAGGTTACCCACTGGTTCAGCACTGGAAGCTACGATCCATTATGTACCATGTGAAGCTCAATCAGTGGACCCTCTCTCAAGGTAAAACACCCTCACTCTTCTTCCATTAATTTATATTGATCAAGTATTTAATAAAAAAAAAAAAAAAATATATATATATATATATATATATATATATATATATATATATATATATATATATATATATATATATATATAGACTGGCCTAAGCTTACAGTACATTGTGTGGTTAGGAAGAGGTTTCAGGCTAGCTGGCCATAACTTTTTTTGGTCTGATAGAATGGAGTGATCTCACTATGGAGCCCTCACTGTGACAGGTCAGTTGTGCTGGGTGGGTAGTGAAGCAAAACTCAATACCAACAAATATGGCTGCCTGCTGGTGTAAAAGGCAGTTCTCAGTGCTTTGTTGATCCCAGATGGTGAGTGTGTTTAAAACCAGGGGACTTAAAGCTGAAGTTAGTTTTTTTTTTTTTTTTTACTATCCTAGCTTAATATTAAGAGAGAACCAAAAGAAAGTCACCTGTTGGTATCAAAACATTACTCTGTTTAAGCATTCTGAAACAGCAACATTGACTCAACCAATGGTGTGAGTTTGGGGGTGGGACTATATTTTTGACCAATCAGTGCCAGATTGGTGGAATGTTCAGGAAACCAGTTTGAGAACATTCTTTATTTTTTCCAATTCTGTGACGCTAGTGGTGCAGAAATTACACAATTTGGCGTCAAAGAAGACAAAAAGCAACCTTCAAAGATGGATAAATTTGGCATTGTTACACAGTTTTTGTTTTTGGCACTTTAGTTTTATTTTGGCCTCATATTTTCACTGCAAGGGCATTTGCTTCATTTGTTTAAGGAACACTGTATATTTAATGAGCAGATGTCAGATCCCAAGTGCAGTTCTAAAAGAATACTCTGTATTAATGAATGGCCTGACTGGCCTTTAAAATTTTATTTTTATTGCTTGCACCAGTTCCCCTCTCTTCTCATCACATTACCATTAAAGGATTCATTTTTCATATGACTGAGAAGTGGGTTTTTTTGCATTTAAAATTCTGATTCTTACCACTTTTTTACCCTGCCTTTTCTGCATCTTATCACTTTAGGTCATTTTACAAACCTGGGCATGGAGGTTGTGAGAGAAAACTGAATATGGCAAATGCCTTATTTTCCCAAAATTATTGGCCAACATTTGTCATTCAGTCATTGTGATGAAATATTGGACCATTCTTCAAATACCCACATGAAACATTTCTATTAAATTAATAACATGTTTTGTTAACTTGCAAACCACTGAGTTCTGCTGTCTACCAACATTTTCAGAGGTCTTCAATACTTTTGCAAAAGTGCATGCAAACAAGTACTTTATATTCTAAAGTACCGCAGGGAAATTAAAATTCTATGACTAAAAGCTTACATTTAATTTTATGATGTATATTCTGTGTTGAAAAAAAGCAGTACAAGTTTTTAAAAGGTCAGACATCAACCTACACAAAAGCACTCAATACCTCTACAGGCCTTGTTGTTTATCCTTCCTTTGTTTCCCCAGATAGCATTTAACTCAGCACACTGACAGATCATGTTTTCACTCTTTCTCTTCCCACATTCTTTGCTTTGTCATTGTAACTGCACTGTAGTGTGTGTAACTGTATTAAAAATCACCATTTGGCAATAATGCTTTGAATACTTCAAATTGTAGCTGCACTGAAAATCAACATTTATTTGTTAAGCTTTGAAATCTTCATCACATCTCAATTCATTTGGAATCTTTTCTCTTGTTTGGTCTATTATACAGCTTCTGCTTTTAATTGAGATGTGAAATTGAATTTAAAGTTTAATGCGATTCTCTGAAGCCTCCTTCTTTTACCTTTCTACTTCAGCTTTCAGTTCAGCAATTCATTCACTGGATGGGGCTACCCTGCGCAGTGACTTTGTGTCCATTTTAAAGGAGTTTGGCAACCATTTTATCCAGGAGGCAGTGTATGGCTTTGAGGAATCCTGTACCATATGGTATCCCAACAAGCAAGTCCAACGTCAGCTGTGGTTGGAATATCAGGATATCAGCAAAGGTAAGCTAAACAAATATATTAATTTAAAAGATTTAATTTTCTGGTTTAGATTATATTATTCATATTGCATCTCATTCCCTTATAATGAAGGTTCATACTGTGCAAAAAAAAAAAAAAAGTTATATTTTTAATTTTAAGACTAATTGTAAAGTTATTTATTTATAACAAGTTACCCTACAATATGCATTATTAAATTGTTCATGTTCTTTATGTAACATTTGAGTTAGTTATAAATGTCATCCTAAATGTAGAACAAATGTAAGTGTTATCTTATTGATAAATCTTGTTTTCCGCATGAAGACACATTGGTTTTACTCATGGTTACCCATGGGTAGTGAATGAGACCCATTGTTTTTATGCTTTATGATGCACCTTTTTATTTTATGAGATAAACCTTTTTCTGAAAAAAAAATAATTATGGTGATAAACAGAGCAAAAATATTAAAATATCTAAAAAATATATAAAAAAATGAATCAAATAATAATACTGGAACAGTCATAAAATAAAAAAAAAAGACTATTGTCTAAATATGCAGATAGTCGTTTGGCCCAGTGCACCCAAATTATGGTTTTGTCAGAATAAACTATGGATAAATTTAGAATAAATTTTGGAGAGGATGTGGACAGGAGCTGAGGAAGTAAAACTCAACACAGCCCATGGGAGGTTGGTCACATCTGTTCAGCCAATAAAAAGGGGCAAGGGCAGATGTGAGAAGGCTGGCTGGCTGGCTAAAGCTGAATGCAGGCCAGCGCTGCTCTGTACTCAGGAGGCCCCTGGGCAGGCTCACCTAGTTTTTATGCTTCAGCTCCACTCAGCTGAGCCCATATATATGTACAAGGTCGGTTAGGATGGAACTTATCTGGAGAGAAAACACAAGAGTGACGTTAACAGACAAAGCATCTCTGGAGATGGGCTAGACAGTCTATAGAGTGACTCAGCCATGAAGGTTTTAGGTTTCTATGCTTATGTCTAGTATATTGACAACGTGGCCTTGGGCATTCATGAAAAAGCAGTGGTGTGAACATGAAAAAAAAATGCATTGTGATACACAGGCATTTCTTCAGAAAGCGTGAAATAAGCACTAAGGTCGTCCTACAAGGCATGCTAGAGGACTCGAACTGTACTCTTCTAATAAAAACACAAGGTAAAGGGGATGAGAACAAGGTGAATGACAACAAAATGAAAGTTGTGGGTGCTCTGCAGTGTGATAATCACCCAGTCATTGGGGAAGTGTACTCCATTGTTCTGCTAAAAGCTTTTTGTGGTACTAATGGCCATGTGGTAACAGTAATGATCCTGCTAAAAAAAGACTAACATAGTTGATCAAATTTGTCAAGTCAAAAGTCACTCAGAAGAAGAGATTTGTATATGAACTCAAACAGTTCTCATTAAATACTTCCAATACCAAACTATGTGAGCTGCGCTATACACTAATTTTATTTATTTATTTAATTGTTTGTTTGTTTTTTAATTCCTGAAGACAAAAAAAAAAATTCATATAGGCAAGGCACAAATTTGCACAAAGGTCTACTCAATATGAAGGTGAAAAAAAAAAAAAAACGAAAAAGTTAAATAAAAAAACAGCTTTACTGAGGAATGCAAACATTTCAGTCACAACATTACCTTCTTCAGTGCCTTAATAATATGCAGAGACAATTGCAATACAATTTTCTTCTCAGTTGTGCTTTGAATGTGATTTTTGGTGGGCTGTTGTCACTACTAAACTTCTTAACAACTGTACCTTAACCAGCAAGACTAGCTCACCAGACTAGTTTCACCAGCTCACCACTAACAAGCATAGACCAGCCTGGACAAGAATGGAAATGTATGTCGGTCTTTTCAGCTGGGGGAACAAGTTATGCATTAATGTTGCTCTAATTTATCATTTAGCTGACAATTTATGCAAAGCAACTTTGGATAGTACGCTTATTATTACACTGGAGCAACCTGAGGTTAAGTGCCTTGCTCAAGGGCACAATGGTGATAGTTCAGAGATCACACATTGTGGGATTTGATCATTCCTACAAATAAGTAGGGGGAAAAACTACACACTGATATAATATTCCCATTTATTTTGCATTAAATCATGAGGCATATATCCAAACAACATCCAAACATTGTATAAAATACATTTAACCACTAATTAGGCTATCATAAAAAAGGGCAAGTAGCAATTAGTTGCACTTCATGTTTCAACACTGGACGCCAGCAAAATGTACATAAAACTTTTTTTCTCTCTATTCTATACATTATTTTTATTTATTTTTTTGCTTTTGTTGGTTAACATCCTGATACAATATAAATTGGATGATTGATGTGCTGTATGCAAAAACACCTTAAACACCATAAAAACACCATATTTGCACAGGTTTTTGCATACTGCATGTACAAGAACAACATAAGATAAATGATGACCAAATATTCATTTTTGGGTGCACAATTCTTTTCTAAATTGAAAAAAAAAATGACCCTAAACACTGGCACATCTTCAGCTCTATTTCTTTTCTTCATGATGTCTTCAATTAATTATATTCAATCACCCTGCTAATGTGCATGACCTTGTTTTAAGAGCTGATTTATCTTTAGAACAAATCTACTCGCTTTCTGCCATCCATCCCATCCTATCCGGTAATTATGGGTGTGTTTAATGCTCTCAATATAACTTAACATTAAAATATAATTCATTCTGTCATCCAAACTCAGGTAAAGTGTTTAAGATCAAAGTTATCACCACGTTATCTATTTGATAAAAAGTCCTTGTGGACACAATGTACTTAGAGACAGTATACAAAAATGACAGAAAACCTTGTGTATTTACAGTACATATTGAGCACATGTTCCCTGTTCACCCAAAAATAAAAGTTCTCTCAACATTTACTCACCTTCATGTTGTTCCAAACCTGTATTACTTTCATGTTTTATTTGGAACATGAAAGAAGATATTTCGAAAAATATCTTAGAGGTGTTTGTTTTTTTTGTTTTGTTTTTTTTTGTTTTTTACAATGAGTCAATGGTGTCCAATGTTGTTTTGGGTGTTCTTCAGAATTAATTCTTCTGAGTTCTACAGTAATGTTACAAATGATGACAGAGTTTGTTTCGAACTTTTCAGCATTTATTTGTACTACCTAGACTACAGCCTTTTGGTTACCAGCCCAATTCTACATCACCTCAGACTGTTTGTCAATTCGCAAGTAGCACAACGCCTGCAAATGTAAATTGACGAACATTTGAAATGCTTATATTTTTGTTGAAACAGAGACATTCAAAGCCATCCACCTTCACACCGGTAGTTTTGGTATCTTAGATAAAGTCAGATAAATAATGGCCCTCCTATAGCTGCTGTTTCGGCCTAGTAACTTGTTTCCCTTGGTCGAATCAACCACGTTGCCTTCTTCCCAAGGACATCACCTTGCAATACACAAAAATGTTAGCTCTATGACAGATGGTTTTAAATCAGTTTCCCTGCCTACTTAACTCCATTATTCTTCATTTTGTCAGCCTCTGACATAGACATGCTATCATGGCGTTAAATGTAGAGCTGAAACCAGCATTTCTGCCCTAATTTTTTTTTTTTTTTTTTTTTTTTTTTCAATTTATATCATTCAATGACATTTACACGTGTGCCACAAATGAGTGGAGATCTGCGATCATGACCCTCCGAGTCCATGCAACTGACTCTGAGAATGCAGGTGAATCCATACGCTGGGTGTTAGGCAGCTGCTTGTGGACTACTGTGAGAATAAGAACAGACACAGGGCAGGGTTTTAATACCCCCTGTGACTCAGCTAAAGGTCCTGCTCTTTGGATATGGATAATGAGCTCTCTGGAGACTCTGGTAAACCATATTGCCCCAAATAGCACAAACCTTCCGCAACTAAAGTGTGCCACCTAATCATTTTTGAATGTTTAGGGGGAAATGTCTACCACAAAGCTTATGAATATTCACAAATTGGCTGAAGGAAATTAAAATATTGGAATGCTGCCTCAGCAAAAATGATGTGAAACATACTAATTGGTATTTCATTTGGGAATGTCAAACATTTATGAAAGGCTTTGAGTTACTGCTATGAGTTTTTGTTTTTTTTTTTTTTTTTTTCAGTACAGAAAATCCCTAATTAATTAATTGATTTATTTATGTTTTTTTTTTTTACTATTTTTTGAGAGTGTGTTTGAAAGAGCGTTTGTGTGTATGGTTATAATTTGAAGAGGCAAATTGAAATTTTCGAATCATACCATCAAAAAGAGCATCAATCCAGTTTGAAAGTCATCTTTAATAGATAATGTGTTTGAGATAATGACTCCCTCTCTTTTGAATTAGATATCTTTCTCTCTGCGGTCATAATGTGCATTCGACTGATATGAGCATCGCCTGTATACTGTGTCTGCAAGAGTAGAATGGACTGAGGTTATTTGTTAATTTATCAGTGAAGATGCACTCTGGACTGCAGCACCACTCAGCAGATTAAAATACTCATCTAGAAACACATTTGCAAGTTTTTAAGGCATCTTTGGTTTTGAAACTATTAGAGCTTTATAGTTTACGGATCAGATTGATTCACTCCAAACTTTTATGTCGACTAGGTATTTAAACTTTATTGCAGTCTCGTCTAATGCTCTTGTAAGATTTACTGCGCTATACCTGCAAAATGGCTTTTTGAGCATCAGCAATACTAAGCATATAACATTTGACTCGATGATCAATATATTATTGATAGCAGGACCAACTCAACATCATAATATTCTGAATTCAAGAGATGAAATATAGATTTTACAGACAAGCTGTGCTAAAAAAAAAAACAGGGCAGCAAAAGACACAAGAATTGTTTTAATGACAGCCATGTTCTCACCTCCTCCATCTTCTACACGATATGCATGCTCTTTTTTGTCTCTCCGCAACTCTACGTGTTCTCTCTCTCTTTCTTTCTCTTTTACTCTCATCTTTCTCCCATTACATGTCCTGTATGACAGTGAGGTGGGAGGGTAACACCCAAGCACGGCTTACCTATTACTGCAGCGGCCACTACAGCATGAGGGTGATGATTGAGAGAGGGGAGAAAGGGAATCAGGAAACTTGGAAACGAAAGTGATTATTACCCACTGCCAGGGTGTATTTCAGGGTGTGGGAGATGTGTACAAGAAAGATACAGTATAATATACTTTACTTACATTACATTACTTCCCAGATAGCAAATGCAATACAAGAATAATAAAAAGGCAGAGCAATAAATAAAAATGTTACAAAAAATAATGCAATAAAATAATAATAAAATAAAATTATGTATAATAAAATACAGAAACGAACCAAAGTACGGTGGCCAAGAGATCTCAACGCATTGAAACAGAAGAAAACAGGAAAAAACACCAGCAAATTAAGAAACACACATGCTGCAAATACTCAACGCAACCAAATACAAAAACGCACTGCAAACGGCAAGAGACTTCAGCGTCCTGCAACACACATGCTGCAAATACAATGCAACCACTAAATAATAATAATAATAATAATAAAAAAAATAATACAAAAATAAACACCACTGTCGAGTAGATATCTGCGTTGTTGGTCTGCCATTTGGAGCGCGTTTCTGTATTTGGTTGTGTTTTGCGTATTTGCAGCACATGTGCTGTCAAACTGATGAAGATGTTTTCTTAATTTGCTGGGGTTTTTTCTATTTGCATGAGTTTTCTTCTGTTGCAACGTGTTGAGCTTTGGAAAGGTGTTTTCCCATGTACACCTCTCCAGTTTACCACTTTGGCAAAGTCATTTTTGATTGCTTGCCTCATAATCCGCCAGACTGTGTCCTTTACATCCACTCCACCCAGCAATGCCAGTTTAAGTACCTGAAATATTTTTAAAACATGCCATCACTATTAAGTCAAAACATTAGATTGATCACACACACCATTTAATTATAACAGCAATTACAACCAGACTTTAAAAGTGATAACAGTATGCAACTGTGCATTACTGACAGATTACCTACCACTTTTTGTCTTGTCACTGGGCAGGATCGAAGATCACTTTCCAGGGAAGTTAATGACCTTAAGTCTTCAATTGGAAACAGTTTTGGACTTGGTTCTGTGCCTCTGTGATCTCCTGAACATTGTTTGCTTTGAGATCACCATCCTTATAATGTTCCTCTGCTGCTCCATAAGAATTTCTTGTTTAGATACAGTATTATGTCATGGAGAAGTACTAAAACATTAAACACAGGTATTGAAAGGTTTACCACACCACCCCTGCTATGACATGAGCCTTACACTAACAGTGAATATATGATATAAAATAAATATTACATCTTATATATGGGTCATCGCTTGAGAGGCTTTCATGATGCCACTGTGACTGTATTGCCTGTTCGGGAGACTGTCATTTCCTGTTGCCACGTCAATTCACTGTGATGTTCTGTGATGTCTTGTGATTTTCTGGCAGAACTTCTTACTTGCCATGGTTGCTGAGAAGTCTGGTGAAGTGGCAGAGATGGTCCAGGCAAGTCAATTTCTTGGTGTAATGCTGGCCCAAGAGTTCTTTCATGCCTTTCAGAGGCAGGACTTGTCTCCAACAAGGATGGTCTTGAAGTTTCCGTGATCTGTGTTACATCTGGAGACATTTGGTACCTTACAGAGGGGTGGTTTTGTCTTAGTCCTTGAGGACTTGGTTGTAGCCCATTAGAAGCTGAACAAATCCTGTTGGATAGTGGATATATTTGAGGGGCTTGTGGCAAATTGTTTTTTATGGGTGCAGTATCCTCCTCATCAGTGTAATATTCATCCATTAGTCGCCTTTAGGAAAGGTGAAATTTTTTAATGAATACAAAATTTGATTAAGAATAGGTAGGTGGTATGTTCATGTAAAGACACTATTCAGTGACAAATTCCCTTTTTGCTGTTCAAAACTAAATGTGCATGTTAATTTGTTAAACTGCACAAAGATATAAGAACCTGTTAGAAAGGTCTATGTTAATGAATTACAAAATATACGCAATCTTACTTTATTTTCCGTTTTGGTGGCCTCAGGGAGTCAGACTCAGCCTCTGACTGGAGATCGGTCTGTGGTACAGCAAGAGTCTTCAGTGTCTCATGATCTTTCAGAAATTGTTCTAATATTTTGATTTAGTGCTCCATTATTAATGATGGTTCCTATTATCAATGTTGGAAACCGTTTTCGCTGCTTAATATTTTTTTGGAAGCCATGACACTATTTTTCAGGATTCTTTGATTTAATAAAATTCAAATAAAAAGAACTGGATTTATTTGAAATAGAAATCTTTTGCCAAATATGGCAAACTTGGTATCTATGTTCTCAGCGTGACCCAAGAGATCTATTGCAATAGGCTAATTTACTCAAAAGTTATTAGCATTTTTTAAAATTTCATTATAACTTTTGACCACAAGGTGGCACTGCCCCGAAACGTTTTGAGTACTTTCAGGGCATGGTGCCGAAGACACATAACGAGATTCGTTGTGGTACACCAATGCATTCGTAAAGTGTAGCATTTAACCCTCTGGGGTCTGGGCTGTTTTTGGGGCCCTTGAGATGTTCTGACATGCCCTGACATTTGTGCTTTTTTCAGTTGCTTATAAACATATTAATGGCAAAGGTGTAAATTCACTCTATATAGCACAAACAGGGCTACAATAATATGTGAGCCACGTGTATGTACATGTTTTCATTTTTGAGAGAATAATGTTTATGCATGGATATTGAAAAAACTAAAAACTAAAATTTCTGAAATAAGGCCACAAAACACATAGTAAATATGTGTCAATAAGACTTTTGACTAATGGATGTCCTCGCCTAGAATTTTTTCTTCAAAATTATGTGAAAATAGTCTTGCTTTATCGTTCACATAAAACCATACATTGATTTAAATTGATGTAAAACAGGTTTTGCTTGGAAAGCCAATATGCGAGGGGGGCGTGAACGAGGAGTGGTTTACACCTGAGAAATACAATGTCCCACCCACTCTGCATAATGATGAGCCATTCACTCAGGTGTGAAACTGACTGAGCCACAATGCAAGGACAAAAGATATATTTAGAAGAAGACTTATATTGACCATTTAAGATTTTGCTTACATCTATATCTTGTAAATATGTTTTGCTATTTTATTAAAAAGGTTACAATTACAACAATAATTACAATTTCAACAATATTTCAAGTGTACTCTTTCTTTGTAAAAAAAATGATTATAGGCCTACATTTTATCTATGTATTCATTAGTTTGAATTTAGTCAACATTGGAACAGCTAACATCTTAGTTGATGACTTATTTTTGACAAAAATAGTAATTTATATATAGAAATTGCTAAACAAAAGCTTATTTGATGTGGCAGTATACTCTACAGTAAAAACTGTACCCAAATCTAGTCAACAAGATGTTGTCTTTCATATTTCGCCTGACTGTGTAACGTTGTTTTCATGAAATATTAGGGCATATTGTTAATTTGCAGTTTAATACGTTGCTTATACAAATAGCCTACATTTTATTTCAACATATTTCAGTCGATTTTTACTCATCTCAGTATAGCAATACAGTTTGCTAAAACATCATTCATTCACACAGTTCAAGCACCTTATGTTGTGATTGCTAGCCTATATTTACTTTAAATCCAGGAAATTTGTTAATGAAAAAATTATTAAAATTAAGATACAATTGATACAAAACGAAATTCGTTTTAAAGAAAGGATTTGTACTTTCTGTTTTGAGGTCTCTGTGAAAGTTTGAAAGTCTTGTAGTGCTTTTTTTTAGAGCGCTCGCGTCCATAATGGAGAACTGTCACGTAATATTGTTTTTTGCCAGCTGTGGTAAACAGCGCGCATCTATGCCGTTCATTCATTCATAAACAGAAACCCGAGAAGGAAAAACTTGCTGGTATTCCTCATTTTTCCTCACAGCACTGCGAGACGTTGTAAACAAGTAATGTTCTGAATAAACTTGTGTTTTGGTTTTCTCGAGCTGATATGGGGGCGTTCACAGGATTGCGCGGATTACCTCAGCCATTTGCGTTTGAATAGCGTGCGCCCTCCGTGGGCGGAGTCACATCACATTTGAATTAGCTCTGAGGTCGACTGGAATCGCTCTCTTTTAATACAGATTTCACAAGATGAGAATATTTGTTTTTTATATAAATTACTTCATTTAAAAGAAGATAATTCAAGCTTCATGCCTGTGTGTCTGTATGCCTGTTTGACTGAGTATTCACTGAGTTATTGCTCATTTTCGGACGCGTTTCAGAATGGACTTTACTGGCAGAGAGAAGGCAGAACTCGCTTCGTGTTTATTTTTCTTTATTTGGCAAAAAGCACAACACTTTGTTTTTATTGTGAGTATACACAAAAATAATACACATTTAACAGAATCGATTGATGTATGAAACTTGTTTTGTAAAATCAAAGTCAAAAGAGTATTTGGGGTCTCAATTCAACTCATAAGGAAAAAAGCGAGCAGATCACGCCGGCGTGATCTCCGACCTCTGAGGGTTAATATCATACTACTATTGTAATTAATGGCAATTTCCTGTTTTGTTCTATTATAGCACCATCAAGAAGCACAATCCCACACTTTTTTTTTTTTCATTTGTCCTCAGAGTGAGACAAATTTCGTTTAGGAGTTACATACATTTATATGTATGAACACATATAAAATGACCCACACATGAATTTGATTGGATTTTTTTCCAATTACTATCAAAATTTTGACATTTGGGCATTAGAGAATGTCCAACGACCTATGTTTCCATACTTCCTACGGTGGTTTTGTCTCAATCGGTCTAACGGTTTCAAAGATATTGGCAAATGTTTTTTTAAGCACTAGCCTAAATCACAATGCTACACAAACCGGAAAGCAAAACCTAGCATATTTGGTATCGTTGGACTCAGCAAGGATTCAGGAATTTAATTTTGACTCCCGTGAAAATGTCAACCACACCCAGAGTTATAAGCATTTGAAAATGTAATTTTACCACTAGGTGGCACTGGTTTGAAACTTCTCAGGCTCCTTCAGGACATCGTACTGATGACCCATACCGAGTTCCGTCACGATACGTTCATGCGTTCATAAAATACAGCATTTTGGTACAAAATTAAAAATAGCCATTTTTTGTATCTCCGGACCCGTAGGTGCCGAAACGCAGCATGTAGCCTTAGGTCATGCTTGTGATGACATGTACCAAGTTTGGTCTGAATACAATAAAGTGTTGCGGAGATACAGCCTTACGTCTGTTTTTGCAAGCACTACGTAAAATGTTCAAGTTCAAGTTCATTTTATTTGTATAGCACATTTACAACAGCCACTAGGCTGACCAAAGTGCTTTACAGAACAACCAGATTAAAAGATAGTAAGACCTGTATAACAACACATAAAACACAAATAAGAGCAGCAAAGCTAAGCAAAACCTTAAAACCGGAGTGACAAAACAGTATCAGACTCAAATATAAAGTAGTTAAACAGGAGTAGCAAAGCAGTATCAGACTCAAATATAGAATGGAAATACAGGAGTGGCTAAACAGTATCAAACTCAAATGTAAAATAGTAGAACCAACCTTAGAGAAGAGATCAATATACTAAAGAAAACAGGTAGTTTTTTAACAGAGACTTGAAAACAGTGTAGGGGCCGTTCTAATCTCAAGGGGCAGGGTGTTCCAGAGTCATGGCCTCCAAAAACCTCCCAAAAAGCAGAAGCAGGTGTCAAGTTTGGGGGGACAGTTAAATTAGGGCAGACACTAAGTCGTAGGTTAGTGATTTTGTTAATAAAAAAATCTTAGGAAGCCTTCACATAGAGCATCTGAGGCAACAGACACACTGTTAACAGAAGGACTAACAACAGACTGAATGACAGAAAACAGAATCTTTGGGTTAGAGTGATTGGATTCAATTAAGTTTGAGAAATAAGCAGCTTTCGCAGACTTGCGAAATAAGTTTATAAGTTTGTAATAAAATAAGTTTGCATGGTATTCGAGAACGGTTTAATGAATCAACATGAATTCCATAACTTTTTGTCAGCATGTTCTGAAGATGATCTGGTTTAATTTTCGTAAAAATCGGAGCAACGGCCTAGGAGGAGTTTGAAAAAGTAGTTTTTTCGGAGAATTCAAAATGGCGGATTTTTCATGACGGGAAATGACGTCATAGGGTGCAATAGAATTGGCTTGAGCTAAGGAATCAGAGGAAACACCTCTGTGTCTATTTTTGTGTCTAGCCCTTATGGTTCAAAAGTTATTAGCATAAACATGAGTGACACTTTGGACAGTTGGTGGCGCTAGAGGGATTGAGTAAGAGATTCCAAATTTGCTATGGTGACAGTTCAGACTGTCCTCTATCAGTGTGCCAAATTTAATGACTTTCCCGCAAGCGGTTCTGTGGGCTGCCATAGACTTCCAGAGCAGAAGAAGAAAAAGAAGAACGCCAAATATCTTCAATGGAAGACTACTGAATTATTATTAAAAAAAATTGCATTTATTATAATTTAAATGCAATTATTAAAAAAACATGCACATTTATAGGCAGAACTGTATATGAGTATGAAGAAAAAGAAAAAGTGCGAGCTGATTAAAAGATGGAAAGAGTGTAGAGCTGCTTTCTTGGCCTGACTGTCATAGAGGAGCTCCCTGGAGCTGCACATCTACAGGGCAGGAGCTCAATGCCTGCAGTGGTGCAGGAGCTTGATGAATGAGCTCTGGGTGCTCTGCTGTAAAACAATTCAAATCAAAGGGAAGCAGATGTCTTCACTAACTGAATATCTTCATTGGGGGTTACAAATTGGACTTCTGAAATATTATAATCTAGTTAAACATCCTGTGGGGTTCACAGCAGTCTCAGATTTTTTACATATCATACAAAACTGTAACGTTATCAATGAGCTCCGACAATGAGGTCACCATATTAGATGAGCTGGACCTTCGTGAAGCCAGACCAGAACGGATTTCTGTGTACGTCATGCATAAAACCAATTGTGTATAAATTGTCCCATTAAATTGAATGTGACAATTTAGGTACGAATAGATTAATGAGAGCTGATTCATGAAAATGATTTACATAGAAATTTGTTCCGCTCATGTTTCGTGAATAAGGGCAGATGAACAGAAAATTCTCATTAACAGAATAACCATCAGAGCCATGCACTGTGTATTAGGTTAGTGTACATGCTTCCGGCACGTTACCCCTACGCAGGCCATGCTTTTTCAAGTCCTGAACTTTGCTGTTCTTCAGCTCTTGAGGCTTCAAAACACACATTGTAAGATTCTCTTTCTGTGTGTCAGTCAACGATCAATCTCTTATCTGGGAATGAGAGCTCACAGAGCTAAACTAAAGCTAAATATTAATCTGCTGTGCTCACAAAGACGTAATCAACCTAAGGGAGAAGCATTTCAGCCATGAGATCATAACTAGCTAAAATAATCTGAACATCTGGGGCCTCATTTATAAAACTTTGTGTAGGATTTGCGTCAGAAGTGGCGTACGGATGAAACATAGGACGTGCGTACGCACAGAAATATTCGGATTTATAAAACCGTGCGCACGCACGTGTTAATTTGCATTTCTGTTGTAATCTTCGTTTGATTTTGTTTGTTTTACACTGCAGATCGATCAAACGGGTGTTCGTGTAGGCTGTTAATTGTAAGACTTGCTTTGTGAAGTCTTCATGTTATTTATGAGAGGTAGTATTGCCATTTCTTTTACACAACGGTCTACAGTTTCACACACTTTCACGTGTTTCTTTCATCTGCCGACGGTGTCGCCATTTCTCATTTCACCCGTTTTTGTGCGTACGCCTGGGTCAGAGTTTGCGTGAAGGACCGCACATTTTCCCATCAAGTTTGCTTTTTATAAATACCAATTATTGCGTAGAGAGCGGCGTACGCCTTTTTTTGTGTACGCAACGTTTATAAATGAGGCCCCAGGTCTCCGTTCATGCCTGTTTAGTGTGATATTTGTCAACTTTTTGACCCTTTTTAAGAAACAAAGTTGATGAAAAATCCCTTTTTCATCCATAAAGACCAGCGAATCAGTGGTGGTATTATAGCCTGGATGCCAGCCGAACTTAGCCCCGCCCACAAATTTTTTAGGTCGGGAAGTTCGGTCTGGACTCGATCCGTTGAGGAGCTATTATGCCCGAACAAAAATTGTTCGGACCAATCAAATTGTCAGGGCGGGCTTTATACGATGATGGACAGATGAGCAACGGTAACGTAATCATCCACGTCATCAACGAGCGCTTGGGTTGAATTCAAATGACTGCCGCTGGAGAATTGAGATTTCACGAGTTCACGCTTACAAATAAGTCAGATAGAATAAATCCATATTTGGCGTGTTGTTCGAGGAGAGGCTCCGGGCTCGGTATTCGGCCCGAACCCAAAGTACTCCCCTCGTATTCCTGGCTGTGGAAGAACAAGCCGAGAGTGAGTGGAGGGATGCTGAAAACTGTCAAGGAATGTTAGGTGAGTTGACAGAGTGAATAAATATATGCTTCCTCTCATGCTGATAGTGTAGACCGTAGACGGTAATTGTTTGATGACAAGATTGGATTGATTATTTGAACGTGCTCCTCCCAAACTTTATTTATGAAACATCATGTGTAGATTCCGCCATCGCGTCTGTTATAGAAGATATCAACAGCGCATTAATTTTAAAAGAGGAACAGAGAACCGCGATCAAGGCATTTGTCGATCGGAAACATGAATGAAAAACATACGTCACTTACTCCGTTGCTCTGATTGGTTGTAGGTCTATCCAATTGAGTGCAGAGGCATTTTCTTTCCTGGTTCGGTTGAAACATGCCCCATAATCACAGCCCAATGGAGCAGTATCAGACTCACATTCTGACTAGAATCTGAGTATGACGACGTCAGGCTAGTGGTATTACATTTTATCCATAAGAAAAGAGAAGAGTAAGGAGTAAGGAATAAGGAGTTTAAAAGCCTAGAGGTCATTCCCATAAGAAAACTTAAATTTGTTCCAAGCCATGCATTTTTTTCTTTTGACATTCCCTATTTCCCTGTTGATCTTGTTAGTGCTCCTGAAGAGTGGAGAGAAGTGGACCGAGGTTTGGTTAGTTAGAGGTCCTAACCTGTAGCCAGAGATCTTTTAGGGACCATTCACACAACACCATTTTCAACTAAAAACTGAAAACTTTTTATGCGTTTTGCCCATTCATTATGCGGCAACAGTGTTTTGAGGGCCTGAAAGTGCAGGTTTTTGAAAACGATACCATTATCGTCCCTGTGTACAGTAAACTACAAAAACTCGGATTAATGAAAACGTTGACGTCCGCATGCGTATTACGTGTTTAGTCAGACCTCACAATACTGGCTTGGCATGCATAATACAGTTTCGTTTTGACAACGTTGTCATAAAAACTTTTCCGTTTTTAGTACATCGTTGTCGTGCAAACGCAACCTTGGACTGTCCTTCAAATGAAGAGCAAAACCACCGAGCTCTCTGGATCTCTCGTTAAACGAGCAAAGAACGGATTTTTCCTTGGCATTTGAATGCATGTGTTGGTTAATTTATGATCACCCCGTTTCTCCTCTCTCACTCTCTCTGACTTTAGTTAAAATGAAGATGACCCACAGAACAAATTTTTGTGTTGCTTTAGCCCCTTTCACACAGAGATTCCGGAAAATACACGGATAAAGTGACCCGGGTAAAAATCGTTTGATTTTGGTTCATTCATACTGCCAGTGATTTTCCGGAATCACAGAGTGAGTTCACATACAACCCGTAAAAATTCTGTAAAGACACGTGACATCAATGTGACTTGTGTCTCAGCAGCGTCTTAAGTTTGCTTATGAGCTGCGATTTCTCACTCAAGAAACCACGCTTGTGCATTTTTAAATAGGATTCACTCCAAATCACATTTTTTAGAAATATGGAGATTTAAAGAGATTCCCTGAACTTTATGATGACTCCCCATCATGAATGAATGAGGTGGGGCTGAGTGTTGAGTGGTGCTGTTTTTTGTTTTTTTGCCTGTGTGTTTTTATTTTATTCCCTGCTTAATGGGTAAACAATCTCATATTGCATGGTCTGATTTCTTTTTTTTTTTTTATCTTACAACTTCACTTTGTAACTATATCAGTTGGGAACTACCTTGCATTTCCTTTAGACTAATTGTCTGTAGGTCTTAGGTTGTTTTTGTTTGATTTTGTCTGCAATACATAAATTGTATGAATGTTTTGAAAGTTTATTTATTCTTTTACAGTATCTGCTTTAATTAGATGTCAAATTATTTGAGCTATAATATTCTCCTACACAGCAATGTTGTTCTATGTCAGATCAAAGGAGGAATAAACTGATCTTTTTATAGCTTCTAAATAGTGTATTAACTGCAATTTATGAGCAAGAAAAAGTCTGGATGTGAGTCTATGCTTTGCGAGTCTATGTGAGACTTTGCAAATGAATAGTGTGTGTGTGTGTGTGTTTATGTTGGGATGGTTGATTTGCTGTGCTAAATGAAGAGTGATGAGCAAGGTGTGCAAGGCTTTTTATCAAGGCCACTAGTGCTTTGAAGTGTGTCTTATCAACACAATCCAGTGCTGTGATTGGCTGACACTGATCCATAGTTCTTTGGTTCAGCTGTTGCACTGTGAAAATAGATTTCCATTGGCATTCCTTTGCTCCTGTAGGCAAAAAGATGCCTTAAAATGTGTGATGTAAGACAGTATTGAAAGGTAAGATTAAAGAGCCAGAGGCTGCACAAAACAAACCATTTATTTAAACCACCGTTTCTCAGCTAATTGATGGAAGATGTGGCTTTGAAAAACAACCTTTTTTGTTGTTTTTTTCTTTTGTCTTGCTACATTTACTTTCAGTCAGAGTTGGTTAAGATTTTTTCAATGTTTTCAATAGACGTCTACTATGCTCACCAAAGCAGTATTCATTTGATAAAAAATTCAGTAAAACAATAATGTTGTGAAATATATGTCAGTGTCGTAAATAAATGTCGTTACTGTCACTTTTTATCAATTGAATGTATCCTTGCTGAATAAAAATATAAATTTGTTCATTCGTAAACTGACCCCAATTTTTTTGAACATCTTTTGTACAAATAATTAGTGTATCAGAGTTTTTACATTGATGAAAAAATTATTGTTTTACTTCTTTGCAAGCACAGGTCAACTATGTAAAAGCACATGGAAGCCTATTTCCGTCACATAAGAAATATATATATTTTTTTTTTTGGTAAATCATTATAATGGCATAAAATATAAAAATTGTGACATCATATTTATGAGGTATAATGTCAAAATTATGAAATAAAAGTCATATTTGAGATTAAAAAATATATATAATTATGAGATAAGTAAAAATTTACATAGCCTACTATGTCAAAATTTGTCAAAATGATGACAGTCAAAATCATTAGATTGAAAAGCAGAATTATGTGTCACATTTTTGTCATAATTGTCTTATAATGTTATAATGTTTAACTTCTGCTATTATAAATGTGACTTTTTTGTCATCATATTGACTTATGACTCAGTATGTCAAACTTTTTTTGATGTCGCAATTATGGGCCGACAAAAATAACTTTGAAGAAGCTAATTTACAATCACAAATGCAGCTGCAAAGGCGGGTCATATTGGGTTGATTGGTAATCAGCAGCTTTAAAGAGGCGAGCAGCCCTATTTGAGTTCAACAGAGTTAAATGTGTTGAGAGGAACAGTCTCAAAAATAATTACGTCATATGCCGAAAGTACAAAGTGCATCAGGAAGCAAACTGTGGTTGCAAGATGAATCTTACGGAGTTAAATAAAAAGACACTACCTAGCATAGTTGCTAAATGTCACTGTAGCCTCAAAGATTTTCTCAGAATTCAATCAGCAAACTTTGTGACCTTGTCTAAACAAAAACTACATTGTGATCTAGAATTTATGGCAGTGCTGCCATTCAGAAACCTCTTGACTCTGAGGCCGAGTTGCAAAATCTCATAACGTGTCTCAGAACCTAACCTGGACCAAAATGGAAAACATAATATGGTCTGATAGGTCATCTTTCACGCACTTTCCAACATCTAGACTGCTTTATGTGTTGAGGAAACCAAAAGATGGCCACAATTACCAACTGTTACACACGATGGGGGATCTATAATGGTATTGCCATCCAACTCATGGGAGTCCTTTGGTCCAGTAATTGGTTTGCATGGATGTACAGCATAATGGCAATAGTCTTATAAGGCCATCTCACGGAACAATGTGCAAGCTGAAAACGCTTTTCCCATCTTGGCGGCCCCATATTCCAGGAAATATGTCCCAATATAAGTTCAATAGTGGTTAAATCAATGTCAGGTTGCTTTCAAACACCTTCAAGCTGTTCGAAATATGACTTAATGCAATGTAGGGTGTTTCCACAGTGCGAAAGATTTGAAATAGGCTACTGTATATAAAAAAAAATGTGTACATTATATAGCATCATTATTATGATTAAATAGCTGATTATTTCAAGGAAGACCTTTTAAACAGTAATAAATCGGAGATTAGGTACAGAATGGTAATTGAGGTTAAAGGGAAACTGCCATCTGATGTTTGGTGCTGATGATCACAATCAATGTCATAAAGGTCCAGCCACCCGGCAGATCTCTGCTAATTTAATCATAATGAGCGCCGCTGATTCTTCTTTCCAAATTAACAAGGGGATTTATATCTTTGTGTCTGACTTAAGCCACCTAATGGATGTCCTAATTAATACAGAGCAATAAAAACTGCAACTGGCAGAGAGCGGTAGTTGCTGCGGAGAAAGCGGGGAGAAAAAAAGTGGAAGAAATGAAAGATCAATAAATATATGAAGAGTTCAGATGCAAAAGCCTCTAAGTGCCATCTGAAATTTTCTTCTAGAATGATCATTTTTATCAAGCTTGTATATTTAAGTTCAGTAATTTCACTTAAATGACAATTAATAGGTAATTTTAAGTGAAATTACTGAACTTAAATATATGAGCTTGATAAAAATGATCATTCTAGAAGAAAATTTTAGATGGCACTTAGAGGCTTTTGCATCTGAACTCTTCATATATAGCCTATATATATATATATATATATATATATATATATATATATATATATATATATATATATTGCTCTTCACTCCCTAACCTCCATTGTGTGCTTGGATGCAGCTAAATTGCCCTCTGCTGGTCGCTGTCGGTACTGCAGCCTCAGTTAGTGAAAGGATTGAGCTTCAGGTGTCTGTCCAATCCCAACGTCCCATTTTTAGAGGGTCTGTTGACTTAGTGGAGTCAAAATATGCTTAAACTATCACTCAAATGGTAATCTGAGATGAAGATACACAAGATTATTGTAAGCAGAACAAATTTATTAAGAGGTGACGTGTAGAAATCAATTCTTTCCCACAATATCGTTGCACCAGTCCACCATTTCCTGCAGACTATGTTTCTCCATCCCAATAATTCCTGCATTTGCATACATGTTTGAGCATTGTTGTTTGTGTGGGATGTGCATCACAGCATTGATCAGCTGCAGTACGAGCCAACACACAGCTGGTGTTAATGCCCGGACGAGAGTGGGTGTCATATTTCAGAGCTCATGGTGGTGCCAACTGACTTCATTAGATCTAGTGATAGATCGCACCCATTGCTTTTTCTGCCAATCTTTGATTTCTGAGAGATAGCCATCAGCTATGAAAAACTGGAATCTTTAATGACACCGTGACTCAGCTGATTACCTAATTATGTGTTATGCAAGAATGTAAATTTCGCTCATGCAAATCTGATGTTTGAAGGATGTGATGTGCATTTGTCATGTGCTTAAAGGGATAGTTCAACCAGAAATACAACTTCTGTCATCATTTACTCACCCTTAGGTTGTTGCAAAACTGTAAAACTTTCATTTGTGGAACAAAAAAGAAGATGCTTAGCTGAATGTTTATGCTGCTCTTTTTCAATGTTGATAAGATGTTTTAAAGCCCCACTGATGTGCCTTGAAACACGCAGCATTATTCAGTGTGTTGATGTAATTTCCACTGAAACAGGAAGACAGGGCAGGACATATCGAACAGCTCCTCCCATCTTTTAAAATAGCCAATAGGGTTTAGTTTATATCACAGATTGGCCAGAGCTGTTGAGCTCACTAAAGATGCAGTTTCCTTCTAATCTCTAACCGTTTCTCCTCCTAATCTCCTCCATTCGCTTTAAAATATAGCATTCAATGCAGAATTTAGATGGGTCTGATCCGTTTTCTGGTATGCGCTGACTCGTGTATATGATCCACTCTTTGCTATTGTGTCTCTGGACCGGAGCAGACTGTGTGTGCGGTTCACTTGACACTGACGTGAAACTAGACTTCATTCGCCCCGATGGAAAGCATATTTACGCTGTCTGAATCGTTCCCTATCCCTTCTATTGTGCACTATGTGCCATTCACCATGTAGAAAATAGTAAATGTGTGAACAAATGACCGATTTTAGCTGCAGCTTTAGCGTCTATTTATAATGTAGGAGGCAGGACGCTTTAGATTCTAGAGAGCATTTGATTGGATAGAAAATCTGATGAAAAGCTTAAGTGCAGAGTGATGTCATCAAAATCACTGATCCATATTGGCGGAGGTGAGAGACTGTAAGTTTTGAATGCTTATATCTTCTAAATGTGAATTTTAAATTGTTTTGGAGCACACTAGTTTATAGGTTACAGTAAGGCTAACATATTTATACTTAAAGCCAAACAACTTCAATTTTGATTTAATGGGGACTTTAATGTTTTAGAAAGAAGTCTCTTATGTTCACTGGTGTTTTTTTATTTGAACTCTTTCCCCACCATTGACGGAATTTTCCATAATTTATGAGACAACGTTTCCCTGCCATTGACGGAATCTTCTGCATTTTCGTGTTTCACTGTTCACATATGGTAGGGGGCGCTATTAGGCATCTTCTGAAAGAGTACAGTATCTCCAGACCAAAAGACACGTGAAGAAGCAGCAGAAACAAGCGATAGCAGATGCATATGTAAAATAGCTGACATAACATTAAACAGCATATAAATTGAAATTTCCTAATGTTACCAAACGGTAATGAATCTGATCCAGACTTAGTCTTTGACAAAAACGCAATTCTTTTTCAGCTTTTTGCTCAAAATGTTGCTTTTAAAATTACTTTATTAAAATTACTTTATTATTGTTGATAAATATATATATATATATATATATATATATATATATATATATATATATATATATATATATATATATATTATAAAGCATGAGGCTAGAATAAAATAGTTTTTTGTTTGTTTAAAAGAAGGGTTTGTTCTTTCTTTTGATATTGCATGTTCAAATATTCATATAATATTCAACAAAATATTCTGGGGGCCATGAAACTGGAAACTAAAATATAATTCATTCCTATGATGACAAATCTGAATTTTAGCATCTTTGACTATGTTAGTTAACATGAACAATTGAACCACTTTCAGTGTTCTTTATTTATTTACAGCATAATTTGATATTCAAAAGACAGCATAATTCACTGATGGAAACGTTTGACATCTACAGTTTTGAATTTCAAATGTTCTCTGTGCCAGTCCTACATTGCGTAAATCAAAATAGTCTAGTCCTGTAGATTCACAACAATACTAATGCTATAATGGTTCCTGTCTCTCTGTGCGCTGTTCAGAGTGTTGTCTTGTTGTGACTTGTTATTGTTTCTGACATCATGATCAGTCAGTCTTTGTCTATTTTAAGCTCTGTTCTTTGAACGATATTTTGAAAAGTGTCTTGCTGAAAGTTAGTCTGCTGGGCTTTCCTTTGAAGGGCACAAGTAAACATTACAGTGAGTCTGAAGCCACTTACTCTGATTGATCAGTTTGTCAAAATCCTACTGCAGTGATTTTGTTGTCTTGTCATAAACTTTTTCTGAAAGTAAGTTGGTGACTCAAGGGGAGTTTTTCACTTAAGAGTCAACATAATTGTAGATTAAACAGAGGGCTGTCGTTTGCCTTCTAGACTTTCATAGATTAAATCTGTTAAAGGGATGGTTCAGAGTAAACCCCCCCCAGAAGCCTTTTTTTCCCTTGGTTGAACATTATTAAAGTTAGAGCTTATTTAGAGAAATCAGCCGGGTGGCTTAGTGCAGGCGCTAACGGATCCAAGGATGTATCTCGTAAATTACCCCACTAATAATGCCCAGAATGGTACCAAACATATACAGTAGTACAAATAGGTTCTGTACTCATAAAACGAGGCATTGGAAAGTTTGTAAGTACATCAGGAGTTTATTTAAAGGGGTGGTTGAATATGATTTCACTTTTCTAACTTCTAACTAGTTTAGTTTGTAATGTTGCTGTTTGAGCATGAACAACATCTGCAAAGTTATGACGCTCAAAGTTTTTTAAGGACTACAACAAACGGCTGGTAGGGACTACATGACATTCCTCCCGGGTTAGTGACATCACCAACCCTAAAATTTACATAAACCCTGCCCCCGGAAGACGATTTGTAGATTATCAATACAGAATATGCTAATCAATGACTAGAAGATAACTACACATAAGCTACATAAATTCACCAACTAACCATTTAGAAACGTTGTCTACATGTTGTCACTTCTTCTCGAGTCTCTCCATCTTTCTGACTTCGGTTTGAACATAAAAGGCTAAAAGTTTTTAAAATTTCAGTTCATGTCTGTGTGAGGTAAAAGGACAAGAGCTCTTGAAGCTCCGCCCCTTGTGCTGGAAGCAGCAGCTCATTTGTATTTATAGGGACAGACACAAAAATGATGCGTTTTTGCTCGCCCTCAAAAAGTGACAACTTTAACATGCTATATAAAAATATCTGTGGGGGTTTTTGAGCTAAAACTTCACATACACACTCTGGGGACATTAAAGACTTATGTATTTTCTTGTGAAAAGCGCATTATACCACCCCTTTAAATAACACTTGCCTGACGGCTCATGCTACTGCTCAACCAGACGTCGACGTCACTTCAGTGGCTTGGGAAAAGCACGTAAAAGTCCTGGCAGAAAGCGATGCATAAGGATGTAGTGTAACGACTAATTAGTATTTTTTCCGAAGTGTTAACAACTTAGTGTTAACTAATAATTGTTGCAAACTGGTACTACCAACAAAATATTAGTGCATTCCTGGAACTGGGCGTCGTTACACTACATCCTTATGCATCGCTTTCTGCCAGGACTTTTACGTGCTTTTCTCAAACCACTGAAGTGACTTCGACGTCCAGGTGAGCAGTGTTTGGC
Source organism: Abramis brama (assembly GCF_963993115.1). NCBI lineage: Eukaryota > Metazoa > Chordata > Actinopteri > Cypriniformes > Leuciscidae > Abramis > Abramis brama. Next base: position 16,567,767 of record NC_139969.1, on the reverse strand, counting down.
TCGAGGTCATGGTGCAAAGGACCCTAGGTTGATTTTACTCCGAACCATCCCTTTAAGCATTTTATAATAATCGTTCAAACTGATGAACATTATTATAAAATGAAACTGGTTTATATTGAAATTACATATTTATTGGTTTATTTCGGGAAAAAAATCAGTTGGTAGTAGGTTTATACATACAGTGTATGATCATACTTAATCACATTTGGCCTTTTGTTTGTCAAAGCAGTTGCACTTTGGAAATTAAAAACATCAGAATGGAATTGCCTTTGAAACAGTTCTGTATTTTAGATACAGTGTGTGCTGTTTCAACCACTCACATGGTGGTTATTGCTAATTTTTAGTCCAATTTTTGTGAAGCACTAATCTAAAACAGCACTTTTCCAGGGTGCTAGAAGATCCTAGAAGTGTCATCGTCGGGTGTGTTTTTGTAAACAGCAAGGCAGCAATTACAATATAGCTAAATGGCTGTTTGAATTGAAGTTTAACAGTTTTACAACATTTCAATAGAAGTGTTGAGGATCATTTCATACCCATTGTTGTCATACATAATTGGCAAGCATTCTCAAGAGAACTAGACATTCAATGGATAGCACAAACTGTTGTTGCATCTAAAATCACCTGAAGTATACAATACAGTTAGATTTTTTTGAAAGCAATGAATACTTTTATTCAGCAGACACATTAAATTGATCAACAGTGACAAGAAAAACACTTAAAATTTATAGCTTCAAAATATTAGTTTTTTTAATTATTTTTTGAAACAGCATTGATAGTAATAATAATAATAATAATAATAAAAATATACTAAAAATGTTATTATAAAAAACCTGAAAATTCAGCTTTTCCACCACAGGAATAAACTACATTTTGAAACTCAATTACACTGAAATAGAAAAGTTATTTTTGAATTGTAATAATATTTTGCAATTTAACTGTTTTACTGTATTTTTGATCGAATAAATGCAGCCTTGGTGAGCAAAGGGACTTTCAAAAAATCTTAACAACCCCAAACTTTTGAAAAGTAGTGTGTATTAATATGTCTAGACTTTAAAAACATGGTTTTGGCATTATTAATCATCTGCTTTTGAAGCATAATTGTACATAAAGGTCACCCTTATTCAGATTTGAGGAGTTCTTTTTTTCTTCTTCCTCCTCCTCTTCTTCTTCCTCTTTTTTCTTCTTCTTCTTCAGTTGCATATTTTCCCAAACTTCCCAAGCTGCCTATTGGTACATCCCTCCTTAGAATTTGGCCAAAAGAAAGTATCTTAAATTTTGAAACATCCTTCCCGCCTATGAAAATAACTGAAACTGATGAAGAAAACATGCAAATAGGGTTTTCTAAAAGGAAAAGATGGGTTTTTTTTTCCTCATTTGCAATGATTATAAAAAGGTATTCATCATTTCTGTGAATGACCTCATTTGCTTATCGATTTGAGAATAGGTAATGGGTTCAGCATTGCATTCTGCTTGAGAATCACTATTTTCATTATGTAATTTCATAGGATAACATGCTGTCTCACAACGTGACCTTATCTCTCTGCTATTGGGTCCAATGAGGATTTTGTTGCTTCTTTATGCCTTGTCGCATTCAATCATCCTATTGATATTGTGAATGGGTTACCGCACTCCAAATACAACATACTGCAGCCTCATCTAAGCTGTGGAATCTTCAGTTTCGACCCTGAGCCATAGGTGATTTTTTTTTTTTTTTCTTCTCCCAGAGGATTTGTGTGTCTCTTCATAGCATTAATAATTAATGTGTTTTTTCCCCTGTATACACGAGTGGGTGTCGGTTCAGCTGGGATCTGGGATCCGTTGAGGTAAAGACACTCGTGGATATACTTTGTCTTTATTATAGCAGAGGGACTATTGGAAAGGGACTGTTAAATAATGTATATTTGCCCGCTCAATCTTTTCATCCACCTCGTGAGTTTAATAGTGCAGAGCCTGTGGGTGGGATGGAAAACACATGCAGTCAAAGTCTCCGGCAGGCGTGATATGAGATATATAACGTCTTCTTCAGTATTATTACACTCCGCAGAGTACTTTGGGATGATGATTAAGTAAAGTAGGTAGTCATTTCGCTGTACGCTTACTTACTGCAAGCTATAGCTATGTTTTCCCTGTGTAAGCAGAGAGAACAGCAGGTGTTGCTGTAAGCATCGGACCGCCTGTAATGTCTCAAACAGTCAAGGGATTTGGCTCTGAATTCGGTTAGCACGTCTCAGATGTGTCAAAATGTGAAAATCATGCTGTTTTTTTCTCTGGGGCAAACTGAGAGTATCACTGATTTAGCAACCCAGCACTATGGTTTCTCCCCCAAATACGTTTTCCTTTTACAGAACCGCTGATCATCAGTGCTGGGTAGTAACTGATACATGTAATCTGGATTACGTAATCAGATTCCAAAAAAGAAGTACTTGTAATTAGATTATATGTAAGGTGCGCACCTTCAGCCGTGACTTATTCACGATACAGCAATAGCCTCGAGTACCTTATTGCTTTTATAAAACGGTTACCACACAATACAAATATTAAAGCCAAAAAATAATAATCAATGCAACTTTCATGAAGTAAGATCACTAAAAAGTATTCCTTCCGCTGGAAAAAATAGTCCCTGAAGTTACATTATTACGCCCTTAGATGGCAGCAAACACTGTCTTTATGAGTGAGTCACTCAGTAGCGAAACCTTTTATTTTGAAAGGACTGTGAACACGGGAAAAAGACACAACTGACAAATGCTTTGACTAACCCTGTCAGTGTCAGTGCATGGGAAAACATATGTTTACGTTGCTAAGAGTGGTTGCTAGGGGTGTGGTGTAGTGATACACAGAACCGTTGGGTGAAGCGGTCATAGCATAGCCATGTTTTATCGTGAATTAAACACAGCTATTTTTCTATTGATTGCATGATTACATGTTATTCTCAACATGGCAGTAAATTATTCATAATTATTCATTATTCATGAATTTATCCTACTGCTTATATCCATTCAGAATGTCTTCACGGTTTGTGGAATTGCACACACAGACCAGCTACTGAAAACTGAGACTCACTGGATTTACAGAAATCATTTCACTTTTAAGTAGTGTTTTCTCAACATTGCAACTGCAAAATGAATTGGCTTCTGACATACACATTATATTTATTATTTTAATTATCACTCTTTAACCTACTGTCTTTGGAAGGCTTTTGTCTTTCTAACACATTAAATTGTAGCCCACTAATTCACGTCATTTTATATTTACATGCAATGCAGGGATTCCCAACTTTTTTGTCAGCTGAACCTCTTTGCCCTATATATATTAACTTGAAGTAAGCCCTTAGATTTTCAATAAATAAGGTCAATAATAATAATAATAAATGATAAACAAAAAATAAGTTAATGGTTCTCTGATGTTGGTTATTGGTCACATGACATGCAGCTAAACAAATTTATATTTTTTTTGTAAATGTTTTATTTTTATTGTTTGTATTTGATTCAAAATTATTTATTTTAATTTGTATGATTTAATAACTTAATAGCTTTTCATTAAACTCACAAACCGGGTCTGGGAAAAGTCTGGGAAACCCTGATGTAATGTGATATCTAATGCACGTTGTTGATAACAAAGAATGGAATATATTTTATTTCTCTTTATATTTTTATATCAATATGGTACAAGATTATCCTATTCAGATCAACCTAAAAAAGCAACCTAAAAAGTAGTCCAATTACATTACCTAAAATGATTAATCTAGATTACATTACTAACTACAATTGTTTTCATGTAATTTGTAATCAGTTACAAACTGCAATTTGTAATCTACCCACCACTATATAACTATACAATTATGGTTGTAAATACATCATCTATTCTGGCTAAGATTTATGTAGTTGTGGGTCATTTTATTTATTTATTTATTTTAATTTATTTTATTATTTTCTCACACACACCTGCATTTATGCTGTGATAAATCTTCCCAAGAAAAAGACTGGTTGGTCCTCATAAATATCTATATGTCTTTTTTCCCCATAGGATTTAGTTAGTCAATCACAGTTAACTAGTTACCATTCGTTCAAGATGATCATTTCAGAATTCTGAAATAATAATGATGGAACCGCACAGAATGTATTTCTCATACATAAAAACAGGCAAAATAATAAACAAATTCATTTTAGAACCCAATCCAAATAACAGATTTCTGGCAATGTTCCTGTCAGATTTGAATTCTTTTTTGAGTTTTTTTTTTTTTTTTGTCATTCAGAATGTGACATGTTTGCCATTTCAATGACACGCACATCTCATGCCATAGTTGGTAGAAATAGGACAATAAAAAGGAGTTGGCGAGAGAACTGCTGTCATCAAATGCTCGAAGAACTACATGTGACAGCCACTCATATATTCTCCTCCAATTCTATACCCTACACTGCACAGTATGCAGCATGAAAATAAAAGACATACTACTCTATCTGATGCGCCACATGAGCTCAGCACAGCAGGATGAATTTCCAGCTTTCTGACACCTCTTCATACTTCAAGTAGCTGCTTGTAGAATAAACTTTGTGCTGACATATAGCACTTCATACACCAATGTTGACATTCCAGACAATGACTGTATTGCCATTACATTTGTCTATTGTCTATAGTGTGAAACCGATTGTCTTGGTTCATTTCCCAGAATATCAACGTTATAGATATAGAAATCACAGAGTGTTGTTTGGATGTAATTAAACATCTTGAAGTTTACACCGAGAATAAACCCAAGTCATCATAGAAAGTTGTGTAATGTCAGCTAATCAGAGCTTGCCAGAAAGTTCTTTCCAGTATTATGAGTAATTTGCATCAGTTGGTGGGCAATCCGCTTGAGGGAAGCTGAAACTATGTAGATTTGACTTGGTTTGCAAGTTGACAGTTAAAATTGATAGATCTTCCCATTCTCTGGTTCTCTAGAGCACTTAAGAAAAATAACTCTTTAAGAGAAGATCACTGGGGAAAACAACCAGAAAATTGGAATGATAGTTTTAGAGTATATCAATAGAATAAGAAACTGCATAAGTTTGAATCAGTATCAAAATGTTGCCCATTGATTTAACTTAAGATTCAATGAATGTAATGAATTTTAACACCAAAAAAATAAAGGCATAGTGTTGGATTGAGTGTCCAGGTCAGTGTTTGGCAGAGAAGATAACAGTGCTGTCTTGTTAAGAAGAAAAGAAAAGAAAAGATCAGAGCTGGTGAAAAAGATTGTTTGAAATCCATTGTTGCAGAAGATGTGAACCTGCTGGGAAAATTGTTTTCTATGCTAATACCTCAGAGAGTTGCTGCGTCTTTGTTTTGCTATTTGTATGCTATAGGTGCATCTTGTTCTCATAATTGCTGATTTTACTCGGTGGGGTTTGTGAGAACTAAGGCAGCGCCCCACATTGTCTTATAAAGGTGCATGTCAAACGAAAATGTTTCATTGGTTTGACACTGTGTCAGTCACAAGATAGCTTAAATTATGATTAATTATCTCTATTGGACAATACAAGGATTGGATGTTATTTGGACTGCTTTTTAAACCAGATAAAGAGAACCATTTGAGATTGTCAACGCCACAGCAGTGAAAGGAAGTCTGATTCTTTCCAAACTCTTAGATTTAAATTAAATCTGAATTGTTGTGGGTGCTATGAACAAATTTGATATCTCAGTAATGGTGTATATCACTAAATAGTTTTTTGGGCTAGAAATTCAACTCTCAAATGTTTCAGAAGATGTAGCTTTTACTCATTTATGTAGTAACTTAAATGATTAGATAATGACTAGAAATGCTCAAAATCTATTTTATTATAATGGCCAATATTAAAAAAAATTATATACCATTTTACAATAAATAGAAGGGAAAAAACTAAAATCAATGATTTTGAATGCTACAAGTGAATTTAGGCATCGCAGAATTGTAATGTACGATATGATTTGTACATATTATTGAGTTTACACAGAGTTTAGTCTGGGTTTGACTGTGTTAGGCCATGTGTCCACCAAAGCGTTTTTAGCCAGCTGAAAACACTAGGCACTCTGCTGAAACGCCTAGCTGTGAGCGCTTGAGAGCGTTTTGGCAGCGTTGCGTTTTTTTTTTCAGTTGAGACACGTTGCTCGTTATGATACAGAATATCCGTGAAACTGTTACTAGTATCTCATTTCAAACATATTTTGTTTCTGTGTTGATTCTATATTAAAATATCGATACAATGTAATGTATTTTCTCTGACTCTTGTTTTAAATGATTTTGTTCCGTTAGTATGCTTGTTGTTGTCATCTGTTGACGTTGTACAAGCAGAATGTGGCGGTTGGTCGATGTGGTATTAGTCCCGCCCCTCCTCCATTGTGATTGGATGGTTGGGTAAAAAGTGACAGTGATGAGCGCAGCGTTTTACCCAAAGTTGAACATTCTTCAACTCTCGGCGGCCTGTACAAAACGCCGAGCGCTCGGCGCTTCAGCGTGAAAAAAACGCTCAGCGCCTCGCTACACTCATGGCGTTTTAAAAACGCGGCGCTCCCATTGAAAACAATTGAAAAAACACGCCAGCCGCGTGAAAAAACGCTTTGGTGGACACACGGCCTTAAGGTACACTTGATTCAGTCAAAGCATTATTTTTTCCCCTCATGCTTGCTTTGAAGATACCTATGATGTTCTGTCCTTGTAAACATCTCATATCTGACCCTCGGGAGGCTGAGAAGGAGTTGGCCTTTAACATAAGAAAACTCACTATCCAAGAGTATTGATCTTACTCTGAATTCCTCTACCTTCTTTGCTCTCCACTTTAGTCAGATAACCATTAGGGATCGTTCTCTGGATAGCAATCCAAACACTAAGCCTGGTGTGATCTGCACCAAAGGAGAGAGAGAGAGAGAGAGAGAGAGAGAGAGAGTGAGAGTGTGTGTGTGTGTGTGTGTGTGTGTGTGTGTGTGTGTGCGTGCGTGCGTGCGTGCGTGCGTGCGTGTGTGTGTGTGTGTGTGTGTAAAAGAGTATATGGCCATGGAGGAAATACATAGCTTGAGCAAGTTCAGAAATTGATTGGTATCTGAGGAGACAGGCAGAGAGATAAATGAATATTTAGCAGTTGGTTGTTTATGCTGTGTTGTGGATGGTAATTCAAGTCCTTTGGGGAATAGTAGTGAAGGGTCAGCGCTAACACATCTAGCAGCTCCTCCAGGGGCAGTGTTCATGGGGCTTTACCAGGCTGGGATACCAGGCTTTCCACTAGGCAAGAACATGCTGACCTTGCCCTGAGATGCCCCCCCCATCCCCATCCCCATCCCCATCCCCATCCCCATCCCCAGGGACCGTTCATGCATTGATTAGATGACCTGCATGCAATACAGTTGAGGAACGTACTCCAGCATCTCATCAGGAGCTTATCTCATTATTAATATCCACCTCTGAATTTTTAATGCTCCACATCTGTAGTCAGGTTGTGGAGGTAGTGTAGTCATTGAAAATCTGGGCTGGTAACTAAGAGATTGTACGCTCAAATCTCACCTGTGTTCTGTAAAGTTTCGCCATTGTGCAAGCCATTGACTCCTGGATCCTCTAGAGGATGATAAATTTACAAAATTCATAAATGCGTTTGCTTTGACATTTATTGAATTATTTTTTATACCTACAGCAAAGTTAAGCATATTTTAATACATATAATTGTAACCATTTTAATTTTATTCTTATTCTATGTATCCTTATTCTCCTTTATATTCTGCTTTTGCTTCTAATTCAATGAAAAAAAGCAAAAGGAGAAGGATGCTTAGGAATACAAAAGGATACAAGGAATACAAAAATACGGAAATGTTTTTGTTTTTTTCAGTGTGCTAATTTTTCCATTTCCCTTCCCATTTGTTGTGTTTTCTTTTCCCATGTTTTCAGCTTAATGATCATGCAGAAAGTTGATGATGCATTGAAATGATACATTTAGGAAATGTGCTTCATTCATATAAGGGAACTAATGATGCTTCATTGAAACCCTAATCTAAGTTATAATCGTGTCTTTTAAAGGATATGTGGGTCATTAGGACTTTGGAAAGGACTGTCATTATGAAAAACAGACCTGCATTTAAAGGTAATGAAAAGGGTGATTAGATGTATATAAATGTCCTTACAGAGCTACAGGGTAATGAATCGAGGTTGGCAAGAGGAATGCATGACTTCCTAATGGCATAACAACAGTAATTGGATGCATATTGTCAGTCCTAACAATTACTGGATCATATACAGAAGCCCATTAGTGCGAAATTGCCTGTAAGGTCACATTACAAGGAGCAACGCAGAGACAAACAGATTCGCAAACAAGCAAGGAAGACACTTCTCCCTGTTTACGCTCTCCACAAGATAATCAGTTTTCAACAAGCACACATGTTGCCACTCCTATCTCTCATTTTCACCTGGGATTCCCATCAGTTTATGCCTAATTGCCTCAAGGAAACTGTCAATCTCCACTAATTATGGTTTTGTTCTCCCATTCCTCCACACAAGGGGCATCAAACAAACAAGTAAATCAGATTTTTCAGTAGTACCTGTCTCTGAATTATGTTGCGTTCCATTAAAAGTCATGCAAAGATGTGCAATGCATTGGCATTTTGCTTCCAAAGCAACTTTGCACAAGTTTTCCAAGTTGGAAGTCCTCCTTGTCTTGCCTTTTTTCAAGTGTAGGAAATTGGAAATTCAGGCTTTTTGCACATGATCCAGGGCTACATGAGGTCATCATGATATTATAGCACATCATCCAGCGTGTTTCCTTTTGTAATGGATATTACATGGATCACATACAGTATTCAGTAGGATGGGCAGCATGTGAGGAAATTATGGCGAAGTAATGAGCAGGAATTGGGAAGTGTGCTATGTAACGACACGTCCCACCGCTCAGCAGCCCATTTCTTGCTGTCGAACGAACTCAAACTGTGCCGGTCCATACCAGACTGCAGGGGTGCACACACCACCCAGCTGCTTCTGTCAAGGGCATCAGATTAGCTTAACGATAGCAGAGCGCTAATGCTGTGGAATGAGAGAAGAGCACGGAGGGACTGGAATGGTATTAAAATGAAACACTCACTGCGATCATCTATTCCTCAAGTGGATGGTTTCGTGTTTTGTTTTTTCAAAACAATTCAGAGTATACTAGCTTAGTGTTGTTTTTGTAATATAAAAAAAAGAAAATAAATATTGTTACAAATTAAAATGAAAAAGATTTCTATTTAATTATATTTCAAAATGTAATTTACTCCTGTGTTGGCAAAGGGTCACTAAGATTTTGCCAAGACATATTTTATTGATCCTGGAACAACATTCCCATCCCAAAATTTAGTCCTAAACTTATCCCTACCCCTACTCATAACTGTGGCAAGCAGGACGAGGCAGAGAGCTGTGAGAGAACAGCGCAAGGCCGGTGGCGTGATTGATGATGAGCGACACCTGCACGCTGCACCGGTCTCGTATCTCTCACGGAGGAGCTACGGAAGCATAAAAGGAGGAGTGACGACAGTGAAGGACAAGAGAGGACCAGGCCTGGACTATTTATGTTATGTTATGTTTTGTTATTTATTATCTATTATCTGTGTGCGGCAGTCGTCCGCTAGGGGCTGCCGCCTTTACTTTCATTTTGTATTTATTTATTTTATTATTAAAGTTTGTTAAATGTTTGCCGGTTCCTGCCTCCTCCCTCCCACAATAAAATACCTTTACTACAATAACTTATCCCTAAAATTAGAAGGAACTGATAGGTGAATAACACTGATGTAGAAGCACCTAACCCTGACTGTAAGCCTAAACTTGACATAAACTGTAAACCTGTCCCTCAAATCTGATTGGTTGATTGGAATGTTGTTACAGGGATGTTGATCCAGGAACATGTTGTGCTTGGTGAAATCACGTTCACAGTTGGGGAAAGCTGAATTTACAGTCATTACTCCAGTATTCAGTACCACATGATCTTTCAGAAATCCTTGATTTGGTGCTTAAGAAACGTTTCTTATTATTATCAGTTAAAAACAGTACTGCTTAACATTTTTGTGGAAACTGTGGTACATTGTTTCAAGATTCTTTGATTTCTAGAAAGTTCAAAAGAACAGCTTTTCATTGAAATAGATTCATTGTTTACTGTAATAGAGCCAGTCTTTACTTAAAATAGTAACTGACCAACCTTTGGAACAGTATGTCTGTGTGTAGGAGGGGATACAGGATACAAAAATAATTTATATATGTGTGTGTGTGGGTGCGTGCATGTGTGTGTGTGTTTTATGTGTGAGTTCTTTATTTCCTTTTTGTGGTTTCCCGAAGATTTCCATATTACTGTGCTGAATTTATTTCAGATTTATTAAACTGAGTCATTGATACACATTATCAAGTGTTCTGCTAAAAATTAAATAAGATAAGTAAAATAAACAAAAGGGTGTTTTCATTTTTCTCAAGCAGGTGTAGGAGTCAGAGCAGAAAATTCATTTTGAAATAAAAGGGACAAAAAAGAAAAGAAGAAGAGTGAGAGAGAGATAGAGACAGACCAGGCCAGGGAAATCCAGGCCTGCTAATGAAGATGACATCCTGAGAGCTCAGTAGTGTTGCTCCAGCGAGAACAGCCATTGGTGGATAATATCCTGCTGTGTACACACATATTTTATTGCTGCAATATACTCACCACTTCAAATGAGTTCCAATGGAACTCATTAGCTACTTTGATGAAGATCAGCCAAGACAATAAAGAAACAGATTGGAGATGAAATAAGTGAAAAGGGAAACGAAAGGAAAATGAATGTTTGTGTGGAAGTATACTGATATTTTTATAATTCTAATAGGATGCGTGTGTGTAGTGTAGTGTTAGGGGCTAGAAAATGTCATTAGGCTATAAAAAAACATTATGCCAATGATAGGAGTGCCCACGTGTGTGTGTGTGTGTGTGTGTGTGTGTGTGTGTGTGTGTGTGTGTGTGTGTGTGTGTGTGTGTGTGTGTGTGTGTGTGTGTGTGTGTGTGTGTGTGTGTGTGTGTGTGTGTGTGTGTGTGTGTGTGTTGAATGCTCCGTGATACTGGCACCGCGCAATCCTTTATTTTAGAGAGTGTGTTGCCATTTTCTGAACATTCAAACTGGGGTTCCAGTGTGCTAGTGCAAGGCATTGATCTCACTGTAGTTAAAGTTCCTTTGCACAATGTTTATTTACGCTCTGGGATTATTTCAGGGAACGTTAAACTGGCAGTTCGGGCTGAATTACCTGTTAAAGGTGTATCGCTCATTCTAGGAAACGATCTGGCAGGTGACAAAGTTTTCTGCCAGAAGTGATAGACGTTCCTGATGCGCATGTAACCCCCCTAGAGTTTAACAGTAGCTACGTTTACATGGACACAATCGGAATGAAATCAATCCGATTGATGAATACGAACAAGGTGTTTACATGAATGATAAATAAAGTAATCGAGTTGATGTGCGCGTTTATATGTCACAAGTTTCAAATCTGATCTGATGTTTTGACATGCGCACACTGCACGAATATACAGAGTTTACCGCTGTTCGCGCATAAATATTCTCATCTATTGGTTCTTTATATGTTTTAAACAGCAGACGTAATATTAATTCGTCTCTGGTCATAATTTAGAGCATATTAACCGTTTTGCCGTGCTGCTTATTGATCACGCAGTAAAAATGCCCCTCCCCGCGGCCAAAACCAGTCGTCTGTGGATGAGAATCCAAAACAAGGACTGGTGGGACGTTGTCCTGCTTCACTTCACAGACGCGCGAGTGAAATGAGAATTTTAGAATGACGGGAAACTTATTAAAATGACACTTTATTCAACAGGAAGAACAGCTCGTTCCGCGCGTCATACGTCATTACGCTATTTAACGTCATCGCACATGCGCAGTCCTTTCAGTTTCGGTTTTCAATCCGATCAAGTGTTTACATGTCTATGGTTCTCTCGATCGGATTACAAAAGGGATAAACCACCCCTTTCAATCCGATCGAAATTTCATTCGGATCGAGCTCAATCGGATCGATTAAGGTGTTTACATGAAGGTTTTTTTAGTCCGATTGAGCCGTCAATCCGATTATAAGTGTCCATGTAAACGCAGCTACTGTTTTAATTTGTTTAGTTGTATGCAGTACCGTAGTTTCCCTGTAGGGGCCGCTATACAAACGAGTTGACTGAGAAGAAAATATAGAGAGAAGAAGACTAGAATAGCTGATGAGCACGAGGTGATCAAGCGCTGCTTTTGAATTACTAGAAAGAGCGCGTTTTTCTGAACAAAAAGAGTTTAAACTTTCCATAAGTCTTATGAAGTATGTTCGTGAGTCCAAAAGGAATTCCATTTGATTGTATTGAGAAACTTCTGCGAACTCTGGTGAGTTTCTGTGTTTAAAGAAATGTTTAGTTGATGTGCTTTAAACGTATAGTATGGAATTTCTTCTCCACTAGGGGTCGCTAACCTATTTACAATAACAAAGGCGTAATTTGATGACGCAACATTGCTAAGAATTATGGATCTTGTCGTCAATGTCAAGCCGACCGATCTAATAATGTTTATGGATGACTGAATACATCGATGTTTTTATCATGACTGTGATATGAAGCAGTTCGGGATTGCTAAGAGACAGCTATCAGCTCCACACGCGACGCGAGTCCCGCGGATATAAAAGGAATATGGACATTTCATTCTACCGAACTACACGCGAGTGCAGAATTACAACTCACAGGTCAGTTTATTAGACAAATTAAACTTGAGAGGTAACGCAGCGCTGTTTCACTTGGTCTAACATTACACTATCACACTAAACTGCATTTGATTGTGTTGAAATGTATGTGTTAGTCTGTCTGTATGAGACTAGCAGTGAGCTAGATCAACATTAGAATAACATACAGACCATATTCTAACATTTTATCATTGTTGAACTATATAACATTGATTAGTTTTATGTAAATGTGCTCACCTGTTTAATAAAGTACATGTAGGAGCGGTCGAAGTCTCGGACGTGGAGCTCTCGTTTATATACTGTCTATGGGAGCTCTCGGCATCTCGAAAACACCGCGCTGATATTGATTCTCGTTTTAGTTCTCCTTTTTTATCCAAAGGGCTTGCCATGGTCCATAATGTTTGAACGAAACAACAACAGCGTGCAAATAGACATTGCGAACTACAGTGGTCCACGTCTGTCGTCTTGGTTACTATCAGACGGCTCTGGTTCATAGCTCTGGTTACCATGGCAGCACGAGCGGAAACCAGGGACAATGCAGATATGACGCCATTGACTGCGACAAAACGGAAATAAAGAAACGTGCCGTGTCTTCGAATTAAATTAAAATTTCTCCTGGTTTGAAAGTTGTTGGAAACAGTCGGGATAATGTAAGTACACAACAAAAAAAAATATATATAACATAGATATAGTGATTTTTGCTATTTTTAAAGCAAAAAAGTTACATATTGTGCCTTTAACTGATTAACGATCAGAATTGTATATATGTTATACTGAATAGGAAAAAAAAACAGTCAGAGTTAAAATGTGATGTTTATTGAAAGTCAAAATGTTTAGTTTTTTTCTATTTGAATGCACGTTATACAAACGGAGATCGGGGAAACTGATAGATTTGATTCTTGATAAATTTATTTTATGATGTTTCCTGTATACATATGGAGGGCAAATAATGTATTTATACATGAAAGTGTATTTTGAAGTTGCAGATGACAAATTTGTGCGTTGAACAGACTTATTTGTGCTTAATTAGTATGCTCACGTGTACTGACGTTAATCTCACGTGTACTGATGTTAATTAGCTGAGCTAACATGTGTATAAACATGTGAGTGATGCTTTTGCGATCTCATAAGGAGTTTATTGAATGACAAAAAAGAAAAAACATATTTGAATTTTGAGAGATGTTAACTGTGAACTGTAAATTGTGTTTTGTGTAGATTGTTTATTTTGTTGCCTGATTCCATCCTGTGAAAAGATCTGTGAAATGAGCTGTGAGCCAAGGCGAGCCAGTACGTGATTTAGAGAAGGTCCTACTGCATTCTACTTGACGTCCAACCCGGACCAGTTTGCATCTGTTTGCATCGTGGGATTCTGTTCAATTACAGCTAAGCTGTTGCTTTATACACACACTACCCGGGTAGTAGAAAAAGGCCTTAAATACAATTAACTTCACACACACACCAATTTTCCAAGGAACGAGGAGAACTTTGGACATTTTATTTTTCTTATTTTCATTTTTTTTTTTTTTTATTCTCAGACTTTTCGTACACAACCTGGACTAAATACTGCTTTTCCCCTTTTCAGAGTGTTGTGACGAGTCCTCAATATATTTCGTTTTTTTTATTTAATTTGTTCTATGTACAATAAATGTGCTGGCTGTTGCTGATCTACACTATTTGGCCTAAACTTAATTTCTATCCTCCCAAGAGTCGAACCTAGTCCTAAATATTCAGTGATACAACCCTTATGGTGTTTGGTTAACTTTGACAGTGTTACACGCACAATGAAGATGCATTGCATAAAGAATTTCCCGATGTATTTAGTATGTGTGTAGTGACTGGAGCTCAAGCTCATAAATTTAAAGACTCTGTGGATCTGTCAAAAACCTTTTTGTGTGCTGATAATTCTGGTGAGACAGAGGAAAAGGTTGATGCAGTTGAGTTAAAAATGTGTGCACTTCCCAATGTTGATTTCCCATTTGGAAAAACCATGTTAATTGAGGCACAACGTGCCGATCAAACTCTGTGTCACTGTGTTGCAGCTGTTGTTGAGCCGAGCGTTTTGCCAGAGTGTCCAGTGGCTTACTACTTTGAAGACAGCGTTCTCATGCGTAAGTGGTCTCCAGGTCATGTCAAGGATGACTGGGGCACTGTTGTTCAAGTTGTCGTTCCAAAACCCTACCGAGAACAAGTAAAGTGTTGAGTGTGGCACATGACCATGAACTTTCTGGTCATGTAGGAGTTCGAAAAACGTATGATAATCTGTTGAAACATTTCTTTTGGCCTTCCATGAAATCAGACATTTCTAAATTCTGTAAATCTTGTCATGCGTGTCAGTTATCCGGTAAACCCAATCAAGTCATTCCTCCAGCCCCATTGAGGCCGATACCCGTGCTTGGAGAACCATTCGAGTGCATTTTGATTGATTGTGTTGGGCCACTACCCAAAACAAAATCTGGAAATTCCTACTTGTTGACATTAATGTGTACGTTGACCAGGTATCCTGAAGCAATTCCACTACGTTCTCTTAAAGCTCATGCAGTTGTCAAAGCAATCGTTAAATTCTGCACCACTTTTGGAGTACCGAAATACATTCAGTCCGATCAAGGAACCAATTTTATGTCTAAAGTGTTCACCAAAGTAATAAAAAAAATTAATCATCAAACATCAGGTATCTAGCACTTATCAACCTCAGTCACAGGGTGCAATCGAAAAATTTCATCAAACTCTCAAGTCCATGCTCCGAACTTTCTGCGTTGACCAACAGAAAGAATGGGATGAGGAAATCCCACTATTGTTATTCCGGGTCACGGCACCAATTTCTGTTACGACCACTAGGGGTCAGCCGCAACAGGACAAGGAAGAGAGTCACACTACCAGAGAGATGACGAGTAATATGAATTTTATTGACCATGAAGGGTTAGCGTCAGGGGCAGACAAGGCCAAAATAACAAACAAAACAATCTTCCTTTAGAACCTAAATGACCTTAAACAAAAGAAAGAAAAATGAAAATACAGTTTAACTTACCTAACTCCCTTACCCATAAACAAAGTGAAAAATAAATACAAATAAATTGGCGTCGAACCCCCTACATCCCTTAATCTGGTAACAATTTATATACAAGAATGCTTACACACTTATTTAAAAAGTATCAGGTTGACAAGTTAGAATCGGAATCCAAGGCGTAGTCAGTCAGGCAATAGTCAGATATAGGAGAAAGCCAGAAGTAGGATTACATTCAACAAACACTCACTCACAGTTTCACTAAACACTAATAATCTCTCTGGCACGACACTCTTACTCAATTAAATAAAGGTGAAACGAACAAAGCTGAAGAGAAGCACAATCAAATTGTACGAACGCGAAGCACAAAGGCATAAAGCACAAAGTCAACGAGGCTCAAAGGCAACCATTGTGTGTCAGGGGCGGTCCTTATATCCAGGTCAGGTGCATAGCAGGTCCAATCACAGTCTTCCACAGGTTAACAGAGGTAACGCCCATCTGAAACACAAACTTGTCTACACACAGAGTGAGAGAGAGTGCGCTAGAGACACCCACTCACAAGGACAATTGATACAAACACAAAATATCTCGGGGTCCTAACAGTGTGTGTGTGTGTGTGTGTGTGGGTGTAATGTACAAGCATCTTTTAACATTGATATATGGTTAGAACATGATGCAAGAGGTTCATAATAAAGATCAGAGGCCTCGTGTGTAAAACTTTGTGTTTTTTTTTTGTTGTTTTTTTCCTTCATGTTCTGTTTGATAATATGGTTCAAATGTCCTCCATTAAAAATTATGCATCCCTTACAATATGTTTGGAGTCTCAAAGACTCCAGATATTAAACAATTACTTTAATGTACATCACTGGGATCTCTGGGTCAATATAAATAGAACATAATGAAAACAATTCTGATGTATACGTGACAATTTACAAACAAGCTTTCAGACAGCCAAACTGTTCGTTCAGACTGTTTATACATGAGCCTCCAGGTCTTTTTACACTTCAAATAACAGTTGTTCACACATATTTTTTCTTCCTTATATCTGTCTGGTGTTTTGCTTTCTTGCTATACAGATTGTTCTACAAAGTCTCCAGCTGAGAGTGCAACTGTTCTTTAATGTTTGATCACAGTGATAGTACTGTATGGCCTTACTAAATGCCCAGACTCCATCTTTGCCATTCCAATTTTTCTTCTTGACTAAGCCTGACACATGAACAGGCTTGGAAACCGTCCATAAAAAAAAAATCTGAACTTTGACTATAACTTTGGCTCAACTGTATTTCCTGGCTATAAACTTCTCATCAGCTTCAGCAGTTTTCCTTGCCAACACACCTGAAATAGATTTCAGGGGTGAATATACCAGCATCTAAAATGTTTGCATTAAAACATTTTTTAAACCACCATGCTATACTAATTCCATGCCGTTGCTTATCTCCTCGGAAAGCACTCGTGGCTGGTGCAGTGGGTATCAGCTGCTAAGCAGAGGCATTAAAACATTTTCCCTCTGGCTGCTTTAACTGTTTGTCATTTGACATTTTTGTACCCTACAGTTTGTTAGGCGCCGCATATTAATTAGAAATTTCACCCCGGCCATAATTGATGTCGCCGATTCTTTGTACCGAAAAGTCAATCCAAATTAACAGCAACAGAAGTGAAGATGAATTGACATTGAATGAGCAATAGGCAGCAAAGACCCAGTATGAGCACATTGAAATCGAGAGATGAGTTTGAGGAAAGCAGAGCTGCTTAGTAAACATCACTCACTCCTCTCAGGCTAGGCTTGCGGTTTTTATGCTCTCGCCGTCCAGTGCCGGCACGGTCAAGGACAGCCTCTTGCCAGAGGGCAGGGTTAGTTCATCCTAGGTTGGAAACCAAATCTCATTGTGTGCAGAGAGAGATTTCTGCCCTGCTTTTCCTCCCTCAGGAGTTCAGTCAAACTCTATTGCCTCAACGCACATTCTATCACGTAGCCCCCAGCGCCCATCTGCCAGCAGCACATCTTTATGCTGGAGAGATGTGGATTTCAACTGTGCTCTGATAAAAAGAAAACCTAGGGATGTGCGATATCCCCCCCACCACCTCATGAGCTGTCTGGATGAACTGTGCGTGTGTATAAGTATGTGGTTGCCAACTTAAGGAAAATAAGAGGCACTCTCCATTTAATACCAGTCATTTGAGATTTCCGTAAACCATTGGTGCAGGTGACAATTGACTACATGGTTTAAAGAAGAAAAACAAGCTAGAAAGTCACAGTGTATGCCTGAAGCATAAAAAAGATAGTTACTGCTTGACTGACTTAAGTGCTAAAAATGCATTTGGAATGTAATCACTTTGATTTTGACGTACTAACGTACAGCTCCATGAAATAAAATAAAATAAATTATTTTTGAATGTCTTAGTGGTGTTACACAAACATTACACACATATCAATTTAGTTTAGATCAGATTATAACACTTGAGAACAGTGACTAAATAAATATCTTATCAAGAATAAAATTTTACATTTAATCAACATTTAATCAACAATTAAATGGAAGTGCAATAATTGTCTTTATATTTCCATCACATTTATATATTATATACTCGTTGTGCCTTGGGCACAAAGGGAGCCAGGACTGCCAGCCCCCTCAAAAAAACAAAAAAAAACGAGTGCATGATGTGCCTGTATATCACAGTGGTTTTCATATATTAGTTTTGTCCAACAGACAAGCCAATGCCAGTATCCCTGGCTGTCATCTTTCAAAATTATATTTGTCATTGAAATGCATTAGTGAAATGGGTTTTACTAAATGAAAAATGCATTTTAATTAAGACTAATGAGGACTTCCGAGGGTTTGTGTTGTGGTGGGAATGAGGAACTACCTGTGCACGCTGCAGACTTTCGTTTACAATACAATTAATGCACATCTAATTGTCGCTTCATTTTAGGGGAGAAATGTCACACACTTTGGCGATGTCCCTGGTTTTCTCTTTCGCTCATTTTCTCTGTCACATTTTAGCCTTGCTAGAGACAGAGAGACCCGTCGGCAGTGTGTTTCACTGTAATTTCTTTGTTAATTACATCTCATGGGAGGAGCGGGTGGAGGAAATTGGCTCGCAAACGCTGAGGGCAGTGTGTGTGCTAGTGCATTCGTGTGTGTTTAACGGAGGGGGGGGGGGGCTACGATTGCTAAACTGGCACACTTACACACTAGTCTGCTTTCGGTGCAGACGGTGTGAGTCTCCTCAGTAACAAGCTCCCCCTTCGTGCCACTCATATATCCTGCAGCCATCCTCCATGCTGTGATTCCTCATTCCTTTGCCCCACTTTTGAGGACATGCACACTCACTTATCAGGCTCATCATGGCAAATAATCTCCTCTCTGATTTATCACAACATTTGAATTGAATGAATTGGTAATCTGTAAACACTCTCGACTTCTTTATAGTGGCAGTGGGAGTGCTGGGAGTTTATTGTCTATCATTTAAAAGGAACGAGAAGAGATGTGTAGATGTGTGGTGGTGTTATGGATCATCAGCCAAGTGAGTGGTCTTCACTTTGAGGTTAGAGGGAATGAAAGATTAGAGATGCTGATATCAGAATCGAGGAGTCAAGAAAGCAAACATTGTATTGTTATTGCTTTTTTTGCGTGGCTAAGTGTTTCAAAAGATGCAACTTTTATTCATTTTTTGTCAAAATGTTTTGTTGCTTGAAAATCAGGAATTTTACATTTCTGTTTATTTCTAAATTTACATCAAAAAATGACTGGTCTGAAACTGTTGGACTGTGTTACTAAAGGGAGTTTCAGCACATGCATGCATAATTTGGGAGAGATTTCAATTTGAAGATGGGGTCACTGCCATTGTTGCAGTAAATAGGGAAAGAGCGAGAGAAAGCCAATGTGTTTTATCTGACATCAAGACCTGGCTGGTATCGGATAGGGCCAGAGACCTGGACGTTTCAGGGGTGCACCGACCCATGACTGAACCCTCTGGGCTGCTTTTCTGCATGACCACCAACACATTCCTCTCACATCAACTCAGGGCACTTTGACTGCAACAACAACACGGCACAACAGCGCACCACACACCAGCTCGAGATACGCTGAGAGCTACTCTAGTTCAGGAGAAATACGGAGGGCTGTGATTTTCACCAGTTTCTAGTTTTATTTTCAGGGAAAAAAGATTTACCAGGGAAAATCATCATCCATCCATCAATACTACCTTCAAACGTTTTTTTGTTTGTTTTTTGTCTCTTATGCTTACGGGGCTGCATATATTTGATGAAAAATACACTAAAACCATAATATTGTGTATAAGCATTGTTATCAATGTTGAAAACCATTTTGCTGTTTCATATTTTTGTGGAAACTGTGTTCTAAATACTTTTTTGTACTGTCAAACTGTCATTTTTGATTCATGTATTGAATCTTTGCTGAATATGGTAAAATATGTAGTGGTATTCAAGGTACTGCCTGTAAATTAGATATTTTACCCTGACTTTTTTTTTTCTTTCTTTCTTTTTTCAAAGTCACATGCAATTGCATATTTCTTTCAATATCATCAGGCAGGTGTGATCAAGACTGAAACTTAATTTAGTGGGAATGCAGCAGGTCAGTGAAGACATTAAATATCTCATTAAACAGAACCCTCCATTATAACTCCACGTAATGACACATCTTGAAACTTAACTGCTGCTAGGACACTTTATTGAGAGTCTCAGTTCTATTCTCCATTATCTTGGCAACTCGCATATCTATGCATAAAGACTTTTATGGGCTAGTCAGTATGGAGGACACTGTTGGTCAAGCATTTTTACATTTACACATTTATCCAAAGCGACTTGCATTACATTGCAGGTATATATTTCATCAGTTCTTTCCTGGGAGATACAGTACATGAATGCTTATATTTACAAAAGGACATAATATGATGCATGCCATCAGAAAGCAATGGCATCACACAATAGGCAGTGATCTGATGTGTGGGAGATGAGTGCAGAGACTGATCATAGAAATCAGACAGCAACCGGCATGATCCAACTCTCAATGCGGGAGACCGCAGGAGGAATCCAGAATAAGTATTTTAGGTTCAAGTAAGATGTCTGTGTTTGAGCTGTTCAGACTGCTATCCCGTGCTGATCGATTTGCTTTTAAAATTGTGCAGCATAACCGGCACTGTTGCCTGACTCATCAGGAAGCTTCAGTATTTTTTCCCCTTCAGTTTGCCTCCCGTAGGACTACAAATTAAATGGCAAAATCACCATGCTACTCCTAAACAGATGCTGAGCTCTCTGACGACAGCTATTGACTGTGTTGTCCTTGTGTGCTATATGTATTTGTTTTTATGTACTCATAATTGTCACATTTTCATTAACTCAAAGCAGTGCATTCAGGTTATACATTTTTTTCAGTTCATGCATTGCATGGGAATAGAACCCATGACCTTGGTGTTGCTTGTGCCATGTGCTACTGTTTGAGCTACGGGAATTTTAAATAGTGAAGGACCAAAAAAAAAAAAAAAAAACTGTTATTTTCTTATAACTTATACTTATAAATATTAGTACATATTATTAAATATTATTACATTACATATTATTATTATTATTATAAGTTATTTTTTAAATAGTTTAATATTATTATTATTATTATTATTGGTCGCAAAAAAAAGTTGTTTCTCTAACTCAACTGGTCATTCCTGGCGCTAACAGTGACAAGGATGTTTTGCATAAAATCATCTACCAAATATATAAAAGTAAATGAATGTCTGTGGATTTGGCTGCTTTTAAAATCTAGCCTGAAATCTTGCTCTTCAACATAGCTGAACCTGTCAGATGGAGGAACTGCTTTGATCCGTGGATCCTTGTGAAGTTTTTTGACTTGACACACGTTAACACTCTCTCATTAAGCATTCATATAAAATGCACATCAGTCTATTCTAAACAATTATGTACTTTAGTAAAAAATAAAATAAATAAAGGCTACTGTAACCCTGAAATAAAAAGTGAAATACAGTATACTGTAACATCCCTAACTGATACAAAGCAAATAAACATGTAGCATGTCAGTGATATTTTTCAGCTTGATTAGTTACTTAAAGGTGCTGCAGAGAGACTGATATACAGTATGGTGGGTGATGGTGAAAAATTAAAGTACACCAGCATCATTTATTCTCAGCGCAAATGAGTGGTTGTTTAGGGAGAGTTTGGAACATCTGAGTTATGATTCAAAAATATGTTCAAATTATCTCCACATTAAGAGTTTTGCTTGCATACAGTACATGCTATATGAAAAAAAAAAAAATAATATATATATATATATATACAGTGCAATGCATAAGTTAATACACCCATGCTAAAGTTGACTAAAAAGAGGAATAAAAAATCATATTTTGGAAATTGAACTTAATGTCTTAATTTAAAAAATTAGGAAAAATCCAACCTTTTAGGACACCAATTTTCTTTGTGAATGAATAATGTATCGTAAATAAATAAATGTTCTTCCTTAAAATACATGGTGCATAAGTGTGTACACCCCTATGTTAAATTCCCATAGAGGCAGGCAGTTTTTTATTTTTAAGTATTTTTTTTAAATAAATTTTTAGGATACTATGCATCCTGATAAAGTTCCCTTGGCCTTTGGAATTAAAATAGCCCCACATCATCACATAGCATTCACCATACCTAGAGATTGGCATGGGGTACTTTCCATAAGATCATCTCTCAATGCAAATCAAACTAGCTTTTAGGCTAACTTAAATAAAACCATGCCAATCTCTAGGTATGGTGAATGCTATGTGATGATGTGGGGCTATTTTAATTCCAAAGGCCAAGGGAACTTTATCAGGATGCATAGTATCCTAAAAATTAATTAAAAAAAAATACTTAAAAATAAAAATCTGCCTGCCTCTATGGGAATTTAACATAGGGGTGTACACACTTATGCACCATGTATTTTAAGGAAGAACATTTATTTATTTACGATACATTATTCATTCACAAAGAAAATTGGTGTCCTAAAAGGTTGGATTTTTCCTAATTTTTTAAATTAAGGCATTAAGTTCAATTTCCAAAATATGATTTTTTATTCCTCTTTTTAGTCAACTTTAGCATGGGTGTATTAACTTATGCATTGCACTGTATATATATATATATATATGCAGTGGTGTAGTCTACGTGATACGCAGGTATACGCCGTATACCCACTAGAAAAGGCCAAGGATTTGCGTATACCCACTTAAAAAAAGCGTGAGGATACGTATCAACTTCGTTTTGTGTCAGAACTTTCACACTTTCATTCATAAATTCATCCCGTCTGTGTTTGCGAATCGCGGAATCCAGTCACAAATGGAACGTGCTATATAAAGCAGAACGTCACGGAATTTGGCTATTTTTGAATGAATAAATCAAAAGTAGCTGCTGTACAATGAATAAAATCTCGATATGGACTAGTGTCTATGCATATTAAAGCTAAAAGAGACTGCAATTGTTCTACGCGTCTCTGGGAATGAGCGCTCAGTGTGTGCTCCACTACACACACACACACACACACACGGAAGCACGCGTGACTCACGCTCGTGGTGTTTTCAGCGTTTCACTGTATTGAGATGATGTAAGCTACACATGTGCATTTCATCGCAGAGCTGCTATCACTTGATGAGAATTTCACCATTTCATTTGATAAAACTATCGCCATTCATTCGTTTCATATACACATAGAAACTGAAATGTCTTTACGACAACCTGTCAAAATAAGTTCTGTATAACTTGTAGAAATTATAACAGAAATATATTACTATTGCACAGAGTATACTTCAGGCCTAATAATAATAATAATAATAGTTTATTAAAACACACAGAAACTCAAATGTCTACAACCCACCAAAATAAAAGACCATTTTCAAAAACACCATTTCTAAAAGTAAATTTGTATTTGTGCCTATAATGTTTTGAAAAAAAAATTGTTGAAAATTATCAACTGATAAAACCTGTGCTTCAGGGACCGTATTCATATAACATCTAAGGCTAAAGGTGAGTTAGATGGTGATTAACACTAAACAGTAGAAAATCAGTCCAGTCTCCCCAGCTGTAAATGTCATTGGCTGTTAAAGTCTTGTGTTGCTTATAATAAATTGACATGTTGATATCATAATGCTCTCAATTACATGTCGATGCATACTGTATGCATTAGTGAGTGTGGTGGTGCTTATGGGGTGACGCTCTGGGATGGGTGAGTATGCGGCGGGGGGGGGGGGGGGGTTATATTAGAGTATACTCACTACAAAAAACTAGACTACACCACTGTATATATGTATGTATTAGGCATGTGCCGGTATCAAATTTTCATGCTGCGATTAATTGATTGAGCTTTTATCATGGTATACGGTATTATCACGGTATTTTAATTGCTCCAGAGAAGCAGATGGATTGGGGGGGATGTAGAAAAAAAACAACTTGCATCACAATAGGTGTAATTGTGATTGTCAAAACATTTGGTAACTAAACAGAATTTTACACAATTTTCACGATTTCAATTCAATTCTTGGGATTTGATTTCAATCTTGATTCAATATTGACTCTTTGGATAAATATTAGGTAGGCTACAGTACATAGCCTACATGTTAATTTTTCTCAAGAAAAAATATATCTCACATAATGCTGTAAACATACAGAGAGCCCTGTCAGCTGGTATTATTAAAGGTTAAAAATTAACAAATTAAATTAAATATAATTTGGTTTTCATTATAATAACAATTATGACACAAGTAAAAATCTAATACAAATGTAATATAGTGCACATATTTAGCAAAATACTCCCCTCTATAGCTATTTTTTCTAGTCAACTAACATGTTGGTGATTAAATGGCTTTCCTGAGGTAAATGTACGTTCTGTGACATAATTGTTCACCTGCAGTTTTATTGACCTCTTTCTGTGGTTGAAAAACACTGATTGATCGATATTATGTATGAAGCATAAATACCTTTCGGTAAGTTGCACTGTATCTTTAAATAAAAAGTAACAGATGATCGGTTTACTTGAACAGAGGCGCTACAGCGATCGGTCACGTCACATTTACAAGCGCCAAAACGGTATTTATTGTCTGAATTTCGTAATAAAATGGACAGAACCTGAGAGCTCAGAATTTTTTTCATATCAAAAGTAACCTGCTCTGTCTAGTCTGTCGGTGTCAGTGTCCTCTTTGCTCCGTGATTTTTCTCTGCGTGAGAAAATGGATGTGTGGCGCGAGAGCGTGTGAAAAGTGTAAATTGCGTGAGTCTCACGCTGAATGCGTAGAGTTAACAGCCCTGCTTTTAGAAGGGGGATAAATCGTCGGCAGCGTTCCTCCTTCCGCCATGCTTCTTCTCCATGTGAGGATTGTTTACATTAGACTAGAGTGTGCACTGCGCATGCACACAGTGCTTCATGTGGGGATTGTTTACATCAGAGTGCACATGTGTTTTGCGCATGCACGCAGTGTTTGTTTAAGCGGTTGATGGAAAATAAGCTAATGCGTGTTCTATAAATATAAATTCTGATCTATTATTTTTCACGGTATTTTGAAATGCCCGCGATAACAATATCGTGCATAGACATTACCGCGATTTATCGCATTACCGAATACCGGCACATGTCTAGTATGTATGTATAATGAAAGCATCCAAAGTGTAAATGCCGAAGTTATCCAAACTGACTTGCAGTGAGTGCATACCCTGATTTGACACTGTAGTTTTATAAAGATTAACACTGTTATTGCCATTCATCTCTCTCACACTGTCCTTGTATTTCTGCTGTACAAAGCTCATGAATATTTAATAAGGTAAGCACCGAAGGCATTTTATGATTGGTTGTCCATTGCTAAACAAGTTGCTTTACATTCTAGCACTGCATTATTTCACACTGTTTAACTTTAGCACTGCAATTCGTAGTTAGCGCCACAAAAGTACAAGTGTGAAACTTTGCTTAACCTAGCATATGCAGTGTGAAAAGCCCTATTTTATCAGTAATTGTGCACCATAATAATTGAACGCATGTCCTTGGCTTTGATACTTTGATTCAATCAGTATACTCACAGAAATGATTTATGTGTTAAAATTTGCATAATATGATGATGTTGTGTTTCGGTTAGTCCTGTCAAATCACACTTCAAAGCTTGAGTAGCACGCTCAATAATATTATAGGATTTGATAAGCATTGCTTATTTGGTTGGTGACTAATTTCTTAATTATACCTGGCTGGACACTTAACAACTTGGTTAATCTTTGTTCAGTAATGACAATTAAAACCTGATAATACAACACATTTGTCTTGTTCTTCCACTCAAAGACCACTGGCGTAGAACCCAAACCATATGCAGGATTCATTGGTGGATTCCATGATGGATGTATCATTCCAGCTTCACAGTTACTGTGCCACTTCATTTAGCACGCCCTCACTTTCTGCTGAAACACATTAATCTGTCATTGCTGTAGTGTTCTCCTTCACAGCTTAACAAAGCACTTGCTGGACAGCAATTAAAGTGTTATTTTTGGCCATTTGAAGCTCATTTTACTTTTTACTACATTTTACTAAGCTCAAATATTATAAAAATTTAACATAACTGTTTTTGTATATTTGAATATATTTTAAAACTGCATTTATTTAAAATATAAATATTTTTAACATTGTAAATGTCTTTACTGTCAGTCTTATACCTTGCTGAATAAAAGTATTAATTGCTTTCGTACTTATTCTGAAAGGTATAGTGTTGTGAATAACATGCAACTAAATTATTCACAATATGACCAGGATTATGTGCATTAAGAAAGTAAAAAGACATGCTGACTTTATATCACTGACATATTCCACATTGAAAAGACTTTGCCATTGCTAAAGTATATGTACACTTCCAGCATACTGTAGAACCTGTCTATATTATGAGTTAGGGTCATCGGTGTCAAATCACTACAGTACTTCAGCAAAAATGTTCAGCAAAAGGTCTTTTTTACCAACTCTTTGCTTTGCAAAGCTTAAGGTTATTTCTATTATTCATGTATTTTGTTCTATTTGTATAGGTTTTTAGTGATACAAAGTTTTTTTTATTCCTTTACTGCATTCACAGATGGTCTCTGCCTCAAATAGGTGAAGCCAAGAGAGCTGAATGTAGCCATTACAATGGAGAGAAAAGATTAAAAATGAGCAGGCCAGTTGCCATGTCAACACGGGGTGACCTGTGTGTATATGTGCTTGTGTGACAGAATGAGGGCTTGAGACAGGAACCTGATGGAGCAGTCATCTCCTGGCCCTGATTACTCATTTTAGAGGTCAGGACAAACCGGACCCCAGTGACTTGTCCTCTTAATTAATCTTTCAACCGGTCACTGTGGAACCCGTCTCCTCATACTGGCAACACAGGCTCGCTTGAATAATGCTGGCCTCTGCTGCGCTATGTGTGCTGGGTTAGGGCATGCTTCATTTTTGATAGAAGCACCAGGGGAATTTTACACGTATTGAGGAAAATATTTGGGAAATTTAGCAATTCATCAGTCTAGTTGATAGGAAACATGCTAAAAGTAAGACCTGTTCATTTTTGGAGGTCGCCATAGTCTGTGCTGTTGGTTGCTAGTAGGCGTTTCAACTTATATCTCCGACTTTATCAGTGTAGGAGCTAAAATAAGGGTTATTTTTTGTGTTAAATTATTAACTATTTCACCCAATGTTATGTGAGCTGACACCACCTAGGGGTTGAAGCAGGAGATGTAAGGCCTCTGGGAATAAAGGACCTGTGACTTCACCTGAGGGCGTGGCCAGAACCGGAAGTGACAGTCTTTGACCTCACGGCCTGACTCCATATGAAACAGATCGATTCAATCCTCTTTATATCTTTTCAATCCTTTATTTCCTTGAGATTTTGATTTTTTGATTTTGTATGAACGTACTTTTATGTAATAAATATTATTTCAGTTTGGAAATCTATCCTGTGGACAATGGAATCATCTTTTGGAAAGTGAGCGTTTTGTTCAGCCACCAAAGTGGACTATTTATCTGCTACAATCAGTATTCTGCAAACCAATTAGTTCCCACATTGTGTTGCTGTTTATTTGCATGTTCAACTCTTCTTAAAGAGATGGCTAACCTAATTTTTTTTTTTTTTTTAAATCGACTCGCCATCATTTTGTTCCGAAACCTGTTTTTAAAATGTTGTTGGACCCCATTGACTTGAGTAAATTATGACAGAATTTTCATTTTAGAGGAATGAGTCCCTTTAAACAGAGATATATCAGTTATAATATATTTAAAAGTACATCAAAAACTCTGGAAACGGCCAGTCTTGCAAACAGTGTCTGTAACAAACGCTTAGAGGAAACCGGTCTGTTTTTTATCTGAACTGCAAAATTTTATCTTTCTATGAAATTAGTTTTTCTTCCACATTCAAAATATTTTTGCACCTTTTCTTTACCACAGATAGGTTGAATCATCTCTCACTGCGAGGATAAGGGGTTTAATGCATATTTCAGCACTCCTAGCATTTTTTTGTTCTTCTTCTTTTTTGTATTAAGACTCAAAATAGTTCAGCATTGGACAAAGAAATGAAATAAGAATCCAATGTTCCTCAGGCTAATAACTCGCCATACTCTAATCTCAGATTAATGCATCTGTCATTTTACATTTCATCTTGTTTCTTTGGCGTCTTTCAGAAGTCTTTCACACACTCTAAGTCATCCATCAGTTAAAAAGGGTGAAAGTTTTGAGCTGCGTTTGAAGGTCAGCATGTCCCCCGGAAAGCGGAAATGATAGTACGAGCGAACAGCACTGTTAGCGTGTAATCCGCTCGTGAAAGGCATGCCAGCTGCTTGCCGTGCGTAGACAGATAAGGCACCGGGAAACCGCACCTGGCTGGCACAGAATCCCTGTTCCTGAGATCGTCCTCTAACTCCAAGGGATACTTGCAGTAGACTGCAAATATTTGATTATGGCACTGTTGCTGTAGGGGATGCAGTGGACTGCTCACTTAAACCTGCAGCTACAACTATCTCTTTAATGAAATTACTGGCAAAAATGTTTGGTAATGAATGTTTATTAATATTATGACTTCAGTGTTGCACATTATTAAATATTATATATTGCATATTATATTTATTATTATTTATTTATTTATTTATTTGATTTTAAGAAAAACACTTGACTAAAATGTGATTAGAGAAATAAACGCAAGATATTAATAATGCACTTAGAATATTATTAGGTCGTCAAGGACAATTTTGGATGGATTTTAATACATGTTGAAATTAATCAAAAAAAATTGCCAACTAATTATTTTTGTCAACTAAAATTAGATGCCTGCTAAAATTACTTGCTTATAAAAAAATCTGCATTTATTATTATTATTATTAATGCCAAGTTCTGTCATGAAACTCGAGATGGTGCAGACTTATATTTACAGCGTTAACTACTTGGCACAAGCTGATTGGTTGAGCTTCCTGTTCAACATTTATATTGCTGGTTACCATTCACTATATCAGTTTGCAGCGCACTTTCAGAGTTCGTCTAAAACCCTCCACCTCCCCAGCTCCACCTGTATAGATCTGCTATGGGTAATTGATATATTCTATTTGTGCAACAGCAGTATGTCTTACATACTCACAGCAGTGTTTCGGCGCATGTATTGGCAGTAGCAAGTTCCTGTACTTTCACTGCAGCAGCAGCAATAATCTACAACAACAGCAATAACAGCAGCAGCAGCGTAGCAGATCTAATCTGCCAAGACTAAATACATTAAATATGTCATATCCATTACCATATGAAAAATCTTCAGAGAGTTGTCATGAAATAATTAAATTAATTGTCATTAAATTAAACATACTGTTAATGAAAATATGATTCGAAACAAAACTGCAAGATATTATCTATGCACTTTTGTTTTTGTAGAAAAGTCTAGAAATGATATTATCACATTAAGGACAAATTTTAACGTTTTTAAATGTTGCACTTTATCATCCCCTAAAATGCTAACAAAATTTTGGTCAACTAAAATGTAATGCTGGCTAAAAAGACTTTCTCCCGGTTTCACAGACGAGGCTTGAGCCTAGTCTCAGACTAAAATTCATGTTTGAGCTGTTTTAACTGAAAGCAACTTGCCCTGACATATCTTAAAATGTCACTGCCATTGTTTTGCCTCAAGATGCACAACAGTAAAAAAAAATTTTTTTTTTCTAGGCACGTTTATAAAAGCTACTTAAATATCCTAATTGAATTTAGGCCTAATCCTGGCTTATTCTAAGCCCTGTCTGTGAAACGGGGCCTTTATGACTAAAATAAATATGACAGGACAAACTATCCAAAGATAACTAAAACAAAACACCGCACAAAAAGTGTTTATATAGTGTAGTGCACAGCACAAATTGCATTTGTGGTAGTTCCCATTAGCAATGTTTGTATGGTCACCACCTGCTTTGATGCGACTCATTTTCACCTGGTTTTCTCTGTCCAAAACATCCAAAATTGTTGCCTGTCAGCCTCTCCTTCCGACTCAAAACAGTGTCCTGTGTTGTACATTGTGACAATTACTGTGCTATATGGCTTAAATATAAGCCTCATCATTCTTGTTTGAGAATACAAAAAAAGCCCTCAGCCGGTTGTATGTAAGGCAGATCAGGATCTGTTGCAAATTGCTTCAGATTCAAGCCCTTCAGCCTAGCAGTTCATGTCAGATTGCACAGTGAGGTCTCGGGGAGCGTAACAAGCTCCACCGTGCCAACAGATGAATTAGTTTAGCCTTCGCACCTCACAAACAAGATGTCACTGCTCTTTGTGTCTGCAGGCAGGCCCAATCACAGGTAAATAAACTCAGTCACTCTCACCTTTACCACACCGGCAGCTTTTATTAAGAGACAGAGGGGAATGCCAGTTAAGACCAGCAGCTGGCCGCATGCTTAAACCGGTGGAATAAAACGAACACAAGGAAGATTGAAAGCCTGGTCGGGAGAGGCGCGAGAAGTGAGATGGAAAGGGACTGTCTGGAAGAGTATTTACATGCCATTGTGGACTAGCATTCTGCTCCCTTTTATCAGACATAAACTAACACCACAATCTGAACTGAGCAGGTGCTTGAATAAGGGCCGTGTGATAATGATCATGCATCTCTCCTGCAAGATTAGCTTGTCAAGGATTTTCAAGTGTTCAAATCCTGAGCCCAGACGACACATTGCAGCACATTTAAATTGCTTGACTGTGGCTTGACTAAATTGCTTGATTATTGACTGAAAGCTCCGATGAGTCCTTGGATTTAGGATACACGCAGAGCAATTTTTAACTTTCGATTTTGATGTTTCATCCTTTTTCCTACTTGTCAAAGAACATGAGAAGAGGAGGCAATGTTCATTATCTAAGTACTTTATCGTGTAGATTGTGTTTTCGGATCTGTGCAGACATAATGCAATTTGTTAGGTCACCCCCTCCCTTCTGGTTTCATATACGGTTGGCATCCCCTCCTACAGAGTTCTTGCACCATCTAGTGTTAGGTGTGGGTCTCATATTAGGGAATTCCTATACTCAGTGGTGATAAAACCGAGGAATTTCCAAATGCTCACCTTTGTCACAGCTGACAATTTGCATGTCATAAATGGCAATCCTTCAAACCACTGAGAATATCAAAGGCTTTTTCTTCACTGTGAAAAGCTCTGAGCTTAAAGAGACACTACAGATGACAAGATTTTCTGGGCTTTTTCATGCAAATCACCCACCTAAAATGAGAGTTATCTAATGAGATGTTTTCCTTCACTCTCCTATTTTAATTTGGCCTGCAATGCATCATGCCGGTTTCATAACTGTCAAAACCCAGAGCTGTAGAGAAAATATGTCAAAGCAAATTGGCACACTGTGTGCTGCTCTCCCACTGTTTATGTTGCTCTCTTTTTCCAGCCTTCTCTATTTCTTCTTCTTGATTTTTTTCATTCTCTCTCTCTCTGTCTAATTAAAGCACCGGCTAAAAGTAATATTGGTAATGCCTTCTTAATCTACAGCTGGCATGGAATTTGATGAAACACTTTTAACACATTAGTATTTTCAGAGGAGCTCGAGCTTTCTGATTGGCATCCAAAATTTGCAATTTCCAGGTCTTTTAATCCATTAACTTTGAGGATCTTTTCTTTTCAAGAGCTGTTTTCTTGGCACAGCTACAATGCTTTTTCATCAAAGAAATACAATGGAAGATACAATTTAGATGATTTAGAATTATATGAGTAATTAAGAAAGCACCATATTTTGTAAAGAGCTTGAGAGTGGGTAGGAGGGCTTGAGGGCTGGTTTGCTATACTATATGACCTTTTGCACTACTCCTGCAGACCAGGAGTAGTGCAAACCTATTCTTGGATATTGAATAACTGCTCAGATTCCCCCGAAATAATAAAAAAGTAAATAAGTAACATTTTTGACTGGAAGCTTGCTGAAATGAAAGCAAAACCATGTTTGGGTGGACTGATTGACATGTTTGCAGTTTGCAACAGGGCTTTTGCCTTATTATTAAGTGTACTACGGGAGACTGCATTTTCATTTCCTCGTGTGTCCCTCATGCAAAATGGTGGGCTAAACGTGGCCCATCTGATATTGCGAAAGGCTGAAGGAATAATGTGTTCTCACAGTGCATTTTCTTCTCACACTGTTGACTCATAAAATCTCTGTGTGGTTTGTTTTGTGTGTGCGTCTTTAAAATCTTGAGTGTGTGTGTCTTTTATTAAAGTGTGCTGCAGTGAAAGGGTATTCCCTAATTGGCAGTTGAGCTTGCAGATTGCTTTGTGTATGTGTGGAGGTCTGCAGAGTAAGCAACTATGAGTTCATATACTTTTGGGATGGGCTTAAAATAGTAGCAAAGCTTTACAGAATAAATGTACAGTTTCATTTTATGCTTAAATGATGATTCAGTGTCTGAAATAGGAGTGATAAAGCAACAATTGATATGCAGTTTAGTTTGTTGGTCATGACAGTTTTCTGAATACTTTTAGCATGTTATTTAATATGGCAATGTTAATGTATTTGGTATTGGTGGACTAGATGTGCTACACTGCTGCTGCTGCAGAGCAAGTATGGGCTTGCTACTGCTAATAGATGCACAGACACACTGCTGTGAGCATGTAGGACATGCTGCTGCTGCTGCTACATAAAAAGACACAAATCCCGTAGCAGATCTAGGCAGGTGAATCTGGGGATGGTGGAGGGATTGAGAGGAATCAAGACTTGCTTAAATCAAACAATGAACCACACTATTTAAATGTTAAGCAAGCAATCTCATTGGCTGCAGAATCAGCAGAGGCCAATCAGCTTGTACCATGCGGTAATGATGGAATTGCTTGCATATTGCATGTAAAGTACCTGTTCAGCATGCACCCTCTAGAGTTTCATGACTGAACTAGATGTTTAATTAATTATTTAAGTTTGATCTTTTACATAAATGTATAATAGTATTGTAATATTATATATGAATTTGGGATGGGCTTAAAATAGAAGCAAGGCTTTACGGAATAAATGTAGAGTTCAAATGATGATTTAGTGTTTGAAACAGTGCTGATAGAGCACATATTGTATATGCTTTTTTATTTTAATCATTCAGCTTGTTTTGCATATTCCTTTTTAAAATTATTGAATTATTAAATTTGTTTCATATTTTTGTACTTTTATATTATTGTTTATTAATAAACGTGTTGTTTATATTAATATGATTTTTTTTTTTTTTTTCATTAGTTGTTTTGTAATATTACTTTCTAACTCTAACTTTCTAACTTTAAAATCAAAATCATGTGGAATTGTCTTTTTCAGGAAACTCTCCGTCAGACGAGTCGGAAGAGCGGGACAAAGAACCGCGCACGCTCACTTACCCAGCATACATTGCCAGCCTGCTGGACTCGGGTGCCAAGCGCATGGCGGCAGGGGTGCGCATGGACTGCAGCAGTCAGGGCCAGTGCCCTTTGTCCTGTCACCTCTGCCACATGAGCCCTGGGCCTGCACGTCCTGCAGAGCCTGTGCTGCTCAACATCACGAAAGCCACGCCAATCTACGATCTGGTCAACGGCAACGACACCTACCAGGTATCTGTAAGTTATTATGCTGTACTCTCACCCTGCAGCTCTTGCCAGGTTACCCACTGAAGCTAAGCAGCAAAAAGCCTGGCCAGTACCAGGATGGGAGACCTCCTGGGGAAAACAAAGGTTGCAGCTGGACAGTGTTAGTGAAGCCAGCAGTCCAATTGCACCAGTATAGTGATAGGATATGATTCTGTCCTGCTCATTCAAAACAGCAAGGTGTTTAGAAAAGAAAAGAAAAAAATGTCAATTAAATGTGTCCAATTTATCAGCAATACAGTATCTCATCATAGTAAAATAAATGATCAAACATATAGCCTATATAGTAATTTTTATTTTATTTTTTACAAATATTTACAATTATTTTAAAAGCATTTAAATAAAAACACACATACATTGTTTGGAAAGTTTATAATAATAATAATAAAGAAAATTTAACTTTTTAAAGATTTTTTTGAAAGAAGTCTCTAATTCTCACCAAGGCTGCATTTGTTTAATCAAAAATGCTTGTAATTGTGAAATATTATTATAATGTAGTTGTTTTCTATTTTATTGTATTTTATAATGTAATTTAAGAGTTAATCTAATTTTCTTTTCTTTCTCTTCATACATTGTAAGGGAAAGGCAATGTTGTTGCAGAGGAATGGCAAGTTAATGCAGTTTGATTAAAGATTAGGCTGCAAAGATATATACATATACATATATATTGTGAGTGTGTGTGGTTCAGGTAAACATTAAGTGGACAAAATGTCCCCACAAAGATGGTGAATTAAAACATACTTGTCCTTTTGAGGACATTTTTTGTTCCCATGAGGAAAGCAGCTTATAAATCATACTAAGTGTACGTGATGTTTTTTGAAAATGTAAAAAATGCAGAAATTGTTCTATGATTGGTAGGTTTAAGGTTAGGGAAAATATACAGTTTATATGCTAATGCATCATCCAGGTAGATGCTGCACTCTAGTGGAGGAAGATTAATAGGTTATTAAATTCAAACTTTTAACATGTTCTGCATCTTTGCCTTATCATGCAGGCTCTGCAGGAGGCCATGATGAGTGTACTGTGGTGCTCTGCTAAAGGTGATGTTATTGATGACTGGTGTCGATGTGATTCCAGTGCCTTTGGCACAGATGGACTCCCGACTTGTGCTCCTCTGCCTCAACCTATGTGAGTTCTTGGAATTTACAGTTTGATTATCCTTAGCATAAATGGCTAAAATGAGGTTTCGAAGTAAAATTTCATATCCTGGTCAAACTTTAAGTCATAAATGTTCTATGTTTATTTTATACTCTTGTCAGGCTCAAGCTATCCCATTCATATGAACCCAGCAGTTCACTGATCATCATTGAATGGAATCATGCAGAGCCACCAATCGGAGTGAGAATTGTTGATTACCTCATCAGTCAAGAGAAGGTGACAGAGCGGACTGATCACTCCAAAGTTGAGACAGGTAAATCAATTATAATATGAGCTTATACAAAACATTTGGGATATATAAAATCCTCATATTCCTGTCTGCCTCAATAAAGGCTAAAAGACCAAAAAAGAGAAACAATACCCATTTATTTGGGAAGTAGCTGTGTAATAAGCGGGATAATGTACATTCAGCCAGTCATTATCACAAATTAAACCCCTTCGGGGTGATACAAGATCCCTTTGCCTCATGCTGGGGTCCTGATTACTCTGCCAAGGTTTATGTGCGATAATGACAACTGACTGCTCATGAATATTTGAAATATAAATTAATTTTAATTGAATTTGAAAGACTGAACCACAAAATTGTGACCAATAATAAAACAAGGGAATAAAAATGCATTCATATTTTCTAAAGATATTCAGTTCCTCTTATGTTGAGGCTTTGATTGTACAATAAAACCTCTCACACAGTTGCCTTAAAATTTACCTGTAGATTAAAATAACCACCACAATTTATCGAGAAAAGCCCTACAGTTAAGTGTTATAAATCTGAGGGATGGCTGTTAAGATTAAGATTAAATACCATTCCAGAGAGAAAGTAAAACAAATGCATAAATTTAGAGAATTACCCAAGTCTCTGGATGTTTCAGTTGGCGCTGTTGGTCCTATTATCGGGGAATGGAAGCCACATCAGACGGCAAAGGAACTCCCTAGACAGGGTGATCATTTAAGACAAAACCATGAGAAAAGTCAATGGTCACTTTGATTTACAGTAACTTTAGAGTTCAGTAGCAGAAAGCAGATAAAGGTGGACTAGTCAGCCGGATCATGAGGGAGGGAAGCATGCAAGAAGCCATTACTAAAATGAACAAGTGAAGGCACATCTAGAGTTTGCCATTTGTGTCATGGGACCAGATTTTTGTGATTTTCCCACCTCTCACTATACAGTATACAGTTGATTTCATTCACTGTGGCCTGATAATTGTGACATATTGCCTATATTTTCTGCTTTAACCACTATGAGGTCTGTATAAAGTATCCCATTTGACCTTTAAATAAAGAATAATCTGAAATAACCCTGCAACATGATCTGAAATACCCTCCATGTTGTGCTTTCGCCCTTTTTTAGGTTATAGACAGTGATGTATTTGTGTAATTTTGAAAGAATGAAACACCTTGAGGTGAATATTAAGTCAATATGTGTCTCACATCTCTATCCTTGGCAAAATGGACATCACATGGGATTTATCCATGAACATCAAAAACACTCACCCCAATCAGGGTGAATGTATGTTCATTCTAAGCCATATTTATCATGTTGCTGGATGAAGACCATGTTATTGTTCTGCCAGGGATTGCTGAGTAGATTGAATATGTCTTAACTTGAATGGCCCCCTTTCCTCTTTGCTTGGCATGCCAAATAGAAGCCCACCTCACTCTGCCCTGTGCGTCCTACTCTAAAGTTGCGCTTTTCACCCCTCAAGTCCCACTGGTCTTCGTACTTCGGTACTTACTGTGCTCTATACCAGCCCCAGAGATTTTATTCCACTTTAGGCAAGAATTGAAATCGATTTTTCACATAGATTATCAATGGTTCTTCAGAAGGCCTTGAAAACAGTCAACTGTTTTCAGCATTGATAATAGAAAGAAATGTTTCTTGAGCACCAAATCATCATATTAGAATGATTTCTTAAAGATCATGTGACTGTAGATTGGAGTAATGGCTGCTGAAAATTCCACCACCACAGGGATAACATTTTAAAATATATTAAAATAGAAAACGGTTATTTTAAATTGAATTATTATTCCACTTTAGGCAAGAATTGAAATCGATTTTTCACATAGATTATCAATGGTTCTTCAGAAGGCCTTGAAAACAGGTCTTGATACTGGACTTGCTGTGCTTCATAAGGACGTGAGACACACATGTGGCTCCCAGAAAATGCTGTGTTTTGTATGCGTCAGACATATTCAATGATTGATTGATCTGCTCACAGCTTAAACTGTGAAGTGTTTTAAATACAATGAGAAAGACCACCTTGAAGCAAGGGAAGGGCAGAACCATGGCAAGAGTTGATTCTGGTAATGATTAGGATTTAAGCCTTTCAGGATGAAGCAAAAATGGGCATATGTTAAATAACCTTGGATGAACACCAGAACATTTTAATCCAGGGGACTTCCCCTTTGCTACCAGTTTCCTTCCTGACAAGAATTGTGATCCTCGGTCAACATCCTCGGACAACTACTGCTAGTACAAGACTGTAGTATAAGTGTAGATAACTAGTAACTACTGTATATCTGATGCAACAATAATGGCACTTGGACTTGGGTATCTAACAATTATAATTCAACTTCAAAATTCAATGGTAAACGTGAGGATGTGGAGGGTTATTATTATTATTATATTTTAAGTTTTTAAGTGACAGTAAAGACATTTACAGTATTACAAAAGATTTCTATTTCCAACTAATGCTGTTCTTTTGATCCTTCCATTCATCAAAGAATCCTGAAAAAATAAAATAAAATCACAGTTTCCACATATTATAGAGGTCAACTGTTTTCAGACATGCGTCATTTATTACCCCACAGATCATTTATTATACCATGTTGTAAATGCCCATTTTTTGTTGAAGCAAAAACATGCTGTTTTCGTACATGTATCTTTAAATGCAAATGAGCTGCTGCTTCCCGCCGCTTTCCAGAAGAGGGTGGAGCCTTTACAGCTTGTGCCTCAGATACCCTGCCAAAAACTAAAACATCTGTTTAGTTTTGATTATCATCTCTATCGCAGTCACGCTCACGTGATGTTTTTTCAGTTTTTCGTTCTTTAAAAACATACAAATTTCACATAAACAGTCAGTTATGTCTGTGAATGTAAACAGCAGGGAAATAAATATATTGTCCATATTAGATCTGTGTATTAAAGTGACAACAACGTAATATACAGTACCTACTGCTGTATATGCTGTTAACCCTCTGGGGTCTGAGCTGTTTTCTGGCCCTGTAGGCGTTCTGACATGCTCTGACATTTGTGCTTATTTCTGTTACTTGTGACATTTTCATGGCTAAAGTCTGATTACACTGTATTCAGCACAAACTCTGCTACAATAATATATCAGCAGCATATATGTAAAAGTTTGTAGTTTTGAGATAATGACATTTATGCATGGTTTGTGGAAATACAAAAAAAAATTGTCACTGAAATAAGGTCATGAAACCCATACTGATTATTTCTTCACAAGACTTTTGAAAATTGTATCACGTAGCCTAGAATATTTGCTCCAAAGCTATGTGAAAATCATCCTGACTGCTCATTCAGATAAGACAATATATTGATTTAAAATTTGTAAGACGTGTTTTGTGTAAGAAAGCTTTATGCGAGGAGGCGTGATCACATCATTAATATGTATGGATTTCACACCTGAGAAAGACAAAGACCCTCCCTAATGGCCCTATTAGGAGCTATCAGGCCCTATCATTCTGAGCAATCTTGCACAAAGAAGGAGGAGATTTAAAAAAGAATGGCTGTTTGATTGTTTGGATTTATTTACAACACAACATAATCCAAAGATACACAACAAATTACAAAAAAGCACATTTTTGAAAAAATGACCCAAAGACAGAGACCTTTGTGCCATTCCTAAAAACATTGTACATACCTTTCATTTCCAAGGTGTTTGATTTTCACTTTACCATGTTCATATACAGAGACTCATGTGAATGTTGAAGTCAGCAGGACTCGGTGGCATCTGGTCACTGAAAGAAAAAAAAAAGAACATACTGAGATTATTAATAATAATAACAATAACCTATAGCAGCCTATAAATCTTCCAAAAGATTTCAGTAACAACTACGCTAGAGAAAAATATATTGATTATCATATGTTACTTCAAATGTTTCCATTCGTTATGATGATATGAAATGAGATAATAGTAAAAACATGAAGCCTAATGTTTGGTGCGTTTTGCTTTTCAAACGCGATCGTGCTCCAAAATGTGATACATTCAAACGCACAGCATGCTCCAAAATATGATACATTCAAACGCACAGCATGCTCCAAAATATGATACATTCAAACGCACAGCACGCTCCAAAATATGAAACATTATGGTTACCTTATTATACATATCTACGTTTGAGCAGATATCCACAAACACAGTAACAGTAAACACGGGTCTAAATATTATAATATTCACCATATATCTAGCAACAGTTCAACTGCAATGTGAAGTTTATGCAACAATAACATAAACTAATAAGTACGAATTTATTACCTTACATCTTTCTTGTCTTCAAATCGCGTTCTTCTTCTTCTGAGGTAAATCCAATGTAAGTTTACGGCGCGTCTTTCAAACTCGACGAAAAGCAGAGACTTGTGTAGTGTTTTGGTGCTTTGTGTTTGAAGGTAATGAGTGCGATCGCGTTCCATGTGGAGATTTGCATGTCAATCTCTTTTGCGCGTGTGGGCGTGGTCAAATTAAAAATAATGAGCAAGCGTTTGAGATACTGGACATCTTGTTGGTTTTATGCAAATTACTTAAACAGAGAATATTTGTTTTCAGTTTGAATAATTTAAAACTACACACTTAAATGTTTATAAAGGTATATGGTTGATAAATGTGTGACAAGTATTCGCTGAGTTTTGTTTCAGTTTATAGAAGTGCTCAAGAAAAAAAAGTTCACCGCGACGGAGAGGCAGAAAGCACATCCTGTTTATTTTCTTTATTTTACAAAAGCACAATGTTTTAATTTGATTGTAAGTGGACACATACAAAAGTAGAAATATCACAGATTGTTTTTTTGTTTTTTTATGACCATAAATGACTGAGTAATTTAAGTTTATTGTGCTACAATGTGAATAAAATCCAGCAAAACGCGCCGGCGCATTTGCCGACCTCAGAGGGTTAATATGAATCAGACAACAAAAGAAAAACAGAAAATCACTCACTGCTCTTGATTGAATAATTTTAGTAGCTTTAATAAGAAGAAATGTTTTACTTGAATGCTGCTGTTAAATGCTCTAGTGAGGAGATAAACATGTCGGACTGTGTACAGCTCATTCAGGGGAGGTGCTAAGCTAATAGGGCAGATTCCGTTGCCAGTCGTGGGCAGGGCTTGTTCCAATGTGACGTCACATTGGAGCACATTCGTGAATGGCTCATTTTGAGACACTGTTTTATTATTTATGGTGGGAAAATAACAAACGAAGTGGATGGATTTTTACCACAACTGCAGACATAATTATGTTCAAAAACAATATAAAAGTGAATTTTGTATAAGAGGTCCCCTTCAAAGAGAGGGAGAGAAATTGAATGCTTAACAGCTTGTGCTTTGACATCTTTTGGATAATGCTTCTGTTTGGTCTTAAAGTTGTTTTATGTGGCAAACTACTCTGGAACTGTGGATTAAGCTTTTGAAATATGATGATAATTTCCCCTTAGTAGCTACATCCTTGTTTGTACTATTTGTAAATTATGTCAGGCTTACACCTGTATCATTAGCTCAAAATCAAAAATCAAATAAATAACCATGACAACCTTTGGCTTACCTGTTATATCTTCCTCTATCTCCATTTGTTCCCCTCATTCACTTTAAAGACATGCCCATTTACTGTCTTTCCCCACCTTTGTTGTTGCCCTGTCCAAGTTGGACTTCAGACACGTTGTGGCTATTAAAGCAGAAAAGAACACCATGTTAAATGAAGTCCAAATGTGGTATAGTGAAAATGAGATTGATGAGGAGATGATCGTAGAGGTCCTGCTGCAATCCAGATATGTATAAGTGTTTCTGCATTTTCCTCTTTATCCGTAGAGGTAACGTCTTGTTCTTTACGAGCCCTGGACTTAAAGTTGGCCAGAACCAGCAACTTTTCAGCCTGGAAGGTTCTGAATGTACTCCACAGGCTGACAGAAAACTGATTATAAAACCTCTTTTGATTTGTAAGGTCTCATAAGTAACATGAGGGATTTTCTCATCTGATACATGGCTGTCCTTCATTTGCTTTAAAAAAAAAAAAAAAACAGAGGCTGTAACTTGTAAGTCATTGCAAACCCATGTTTCACGAGTTCACACGTACATGAAATCAGATGTTGTAATTTATGCATATTTGGCATGCTGTCCGGGAGAGGACTCTGAGCTCTAAATTTGGACTTTTGGCTGGGATAGAACCAGCCAAAAGTGAGGTGGGGAGGGATGCTGTGAAACTGTCATGGGACATAGGTGAGGGAAGGCTATATTTATACCCGCTTCCTCGTGTGCTGATTGGTTGATTACCTGAACTCATTTACTGTCGTTCCAAATCTGTGAATGTACAGAGTCTTCTGTTACTCTGAAAAGAAGATTTTTTGCGATGTCTCACACAACGGCCTAACCAGATGCGATGCAATAAGATTACAACGACAAGCCATTTGTCTGTCTACACCAGATGCGACACGACTATGAGTAAAGACTAAATCAATCACAGCCAATCAGAAGAGCTTGTGGGGGTGGAGTCTCTCTGCAAGCGCAACAAATTGGAAAAATACATAATCAAAATCATAAATATTTTAAGACGATTAAATATACATACTGAGTAGGGGTGTAACAGTACGTGTATTCGTACCGGACCGTTTCGGTACAGGGCTTTCGATACGGTGCACGTGTGTACCGAATGACTGAATGCAATATTTTGTGTGCGGAACATAGGTACATTTTCGTGTTTCCACACGAACATATTAAGTGGCGGAAGTCTCCGCGTGCAGCGCGCAAATCCCGCCCTGCAGCTGATTCTAAAGTATTACCCGTCGTCACTGTAACCTAAACCAATGAAATCGACTGCAGGGCGAAAAAAATAAAATAAAATCACACACCGCGCACTGTACAACCACATACACAGCACGCTTTTGCCCAGCCTCTCGCTAGCTAGCGTCATGGCCAATGCAGACAAGCCCATAGACCGAAAATATGGCAATCGGGTTTCATTCTCACGCAGCTTTCATGAGCGGGGCTTTTCCGCTCCGTGTGCGCCGCCGCACTCTCCGTTCCGTGTGTGTGTGTGTGTGTCGGCGCGCTGCGCTCTCTGCTCAATGTTCAATGTTCGACTCCGTGTTTGCGCTGCGCGTTCTGCTCTGTCGTTAACGGCCCAAACACTCCAATCATGTACCGATCACGCACTGGAAAAGCAAAGTCCGCTCAAATAAGGTGAAATTTCTCAGTAGTAGACTTCTGTTTGCTGAGCTGGTATAGTCATGCTGGGCAACAATGGTAAAATGACCTGCTCTGATCACATGCTCTGGTAATAATAGCTTTGTAGGGCTATATTTTATTTTGATAATTAGTAAAAAAAAATGAAGAAAAAAAATCTTAAATTGATTATGTTGATTGATTATTGAAAAATAATAATACATTGATATATCTATGTTTAATATTATTTTAATATAGGGCTATTTTCTGTTCCTTTTTTTCCCGGTGTTTCATTTAATTAGGTGATTCTAAGTTTAAAGGTATTGTAGGTAGGATTTTTATAAAAAACTTATTTTCCAAATTTGTTTAAACTTTATTTATATATCAAAACATAATTAAAATGTAAGTACTCTGAAAAAGAAAGTATAAAAATCGAGTGTCTGTAGACCTCTCACGACTGTTTTAAAGACAGCTCATTATTTCCATTCACTCCACCCCCTCCCTTCTGGGCTCCTTCCAAAGCCACGCCCCCAAAACACATGAACGCGCGACGCCGACTGCTGAGCTGAAGACGCATTATTTACCTGAGACGAGCGGAGAGGAAGGAGCACAATGCATGTAGTGACATCATGTCAGAATCACATGTAATAAAACAATCTAACTTTATCATTATGAAGATAAACAAATAAGATGTATTTTAGTACTCACTATCAAGCTAG
Source organism: Abramis brama (assembly GCF_963993115.1). NCBI lineage: Eukaryota > Metazoa > Chordata > Actinopteri > Cypriniformes > Leuciscidae > Abramis > Abramis brama. The sequence goes on along the minus strand of NC_139969.1, from coordinate 16,524,748 downwards.
CATATTGATATTGGTAAAGTTTAAAATATATATTTTTTGATTCGCTAACGAGCTAGTTATATCTATAAGGCAAAGCTAAAAACGTTTTTCCATTACCATCATTTACACTGTGATGAAGATGAATTTCATGTAAGATTCATAACATATATGGTGTTCTGCATGTAAGAGTTTCCATGATGAAAGCATTGTTGACTCTGATGAGGACTAACGTTACACTCCAGAGACAAGTACCGCATCGTCAGCTCGAGGACAGGTCCGGGGTCGAGGGCGAAGCAGAGGAGGTCGTGCAAGTGGCCGTGCAACTAGGGTCCGAGGATATTGACACGCGTTTTATTCAAAGACTTTTTGTTCATTACCTTTTCTAGTACTGTCTTCCTTTTTTGCCTTGTTTGCCTTCGCTAACTGCATATGCCGGTAATGTGAATTTTTGATTGCTCTTTCTCTGACATTGTTTTGCTATTCCTAGGTTCCGTGCCTCTTGAATTCCTCAAATCAAACGGGTGCGCGCGCATATGGGCAGATCCTGTGTGGCAAAAGGGTGGTTGCCATGGTTGCGAGAGAGTGACAGTCGCCTAAGCCAATCCTTTGTTCTCTTACGAGAGGTTCTCTCGTATTGCGTAAGTTGCTTACGCATCGGGAAAGTCTTCTTTCTTCGAGATCTGAAGCCAAAAAATTATCCTTAATTTTGTATTCATTGTCAACGCAGTGCGGCAGCCGGCAGACCTAGGCAGGCTGTATAAGCGTGCTCATTGGCTGCTCGGCGGCAACTGCTTAAGCCTATCAGTGAGCACTCTGAAACGTGGCCACCAATGAGGGCGCTTCGCGCCCTCCACACCCTTCTAACCGTCAGAATGGGTGTGGCCAGCGTGTATATAACCAGTGCTCAGAGGCTAAAAAATCTGATTTTCTTGTCTTCAGCGAAGCTCTTCGCATCGCTGGATCTTGAGAGCCGCCGCCGTTGAAACCAGCGACCAGCAAGCCTAGGACAGCGCCTGGAGAAGCCGGCCGCCTTCGCCGCCTTCAGCCTTCCGTGCCTGCTACGCTATCCGGCGTCATATCCTTTTACTGCTGTGTGTTCGCCTACTGCGACACACTTTTCTCTCTATCTAAAAGAGCACGGGGCGTTTTTCTCAAAATGCCCCGTTTTTCCTGCGGCTCGTGCCGCGCTCCGCTCAGCAACGGAGACCGCCACCTCATTTGCGCTCTCTGCCTGGGCCGCGAGCACGCCGCCACCGCACTCTCCACGGGCGGCTGCCCTGAGTGCGAGGAACTTTCAATGTCGACCCTGCGGGCTCGACTTGAAGTTTTCGACCAGGATGTCGCTCCGCCTGTCCCTGCTGGGCCGCGCAAAAAGAAGCGCCGCTCACAGCGACCGCCGGAGACCGACGAGGCGCTTCGAAGCTCGCCGGATCCTCTCCCTCGAGCTTCCCTCTCGCCTTCCCCGCCCCCCCTCCCGGCCGCGCAGCCGCCGGCTCCCGCCCGCGCCGCCGCCGCTTCAGGGGATGAGGCGGACGAGTTTGATGAACGCGCCGCAGACAGCTGTTCCATCCTGGCCTCTGACAGCGAGGAGTGGTCTACTGCCTCCTCTTCAGTCCAGGAGACGGGCCGTACTCGAGCGGGCGAGGACGCGGAACTTTTACGCCTCCTCACGCGAGCTGTTGAACAGCTGGGCCTTGATTGGTCTCCTCCTCAGGAGCCAGCACCGAACAGACTCGACGGCTGCTTTCTTCATCATCGCCGCCGACAGCCAGCGGCCAGAACCGCGCCCTTCCTGCCTGAGCTTCACAGCGAGCTCTCTAAATCGTGGAATGCTCCATTCTCCGCGAGAGTTTCTTCACACGCCTCATCGACGCTCTCACAGGTTGACGGCGCCGCTGAGAAGGGGTATAATGCCATTCCCCCCGTGGAAGAGGCGGTCGCAGCGCACCTTTGCCCGCCCTCTGGTTGGCGCTCAAAGGCTGCCCTCCCGTCTAAGGCTTGCAGGACCACATCAGCCCTCGTCGGCCGCGCTTTCTCCGCCGCCGGACAGGCTGCTTCTGCACTCCACTCTATGGCCATACTGCAGATCCTCCAAGCTAACCTCCTCTGTGATCTGGATGAGAAGGGCTCGGAGTCTGCTTCCATCACGGATTTGAGGAGCGCGACGGATCTCTCCCTTCGCGCCACGAAATCCGCTGCCCAGGCCATTGGACGGTGCATGGCCTCTCTGACTGTCGCAGAGAGGCATCTCTGGCTCACGCTCGCGGATATGAGGGAGTCTGAGCGCGCGGTGTTCCTTAACGCCCCCCTCTCCCCCACCGGCCTGTTCGGCCCAGCGGTAAACGGGATCGTGGACCGCTTTTCGGAGGTTCAGAAGACCACACAGGCTATGAATTTGTTTCTGCCTCGGCTCTCGCTCGACCAGCCGCGTCAGGCCGCCTCCTCCCCGGGGACCCCGGCAGAGGATCGCGGTGAAGCCTGAGCCTGCAAAAACCTCCTAGCCCGAGGAAAGAAGCGACGATCGTGTCCCGCCGCGGCCGGACCATCGTCAAAGCTTCGCGCTCTGTCAGTCCCCATTGCTACGGTTACTGCAGACCCTCATCTCGCAGCCAACGAGCCGGTGAATTCACCCTCTCGCCTGCACACAACCGCCGTTTTCACGGCGACCCAGAGATATCTCGAAAAGAGCATTATGCCTGGTCGCGCGACTCGCGCTGTATGTGTTTCAAATGCAGTAAATGTGCCCACTTATCTGTGTTCACCTCTGCACACAAGCACCATAAACCCCGTGTTTCTCACAGAGCCCGCTCGCATAAAGCAGGCAGAAGCTGCTCGAGCGTTAAAAGTAGGTCACGTGTCCACCCCGCTGTGCCCACACCTACTCACTGCCCGCTCTGTTACACAACCCCTCACGACCGGTCATGTTACGAGTACAGATGCTGTGCCCGCCCCCACGCGCTCACACATCCTTTCGAATACTTCGCCCCCAACGACGCTTTCAAGCGTCGCGCCCCACACTGTATGTTCCCCGTCCAAAGCCACCGGGACGCTGTGTGTAAAACGGCCAGTTATCGCTGCCTGCGATCCGCCGTATCTAAGCACCGAGAGCGCGCGCGCCGCGCCCACCCCTCCGTTTCGAGCTCTCGAGCCCGCGATCAGAGCCCGGAGGCCATTCTGCCCCTGGCTGTACACGCGCAAGCGTGGGAAGCTATTCCGGGCGCGTCAGAATGGGTGCTGAGCACAGTAAAACAGGGCTATACTCTGCAGTTCGCTCGCCGCCCTCCGCGCTTTCAAGCGCGTGTCGAGACCAGAGTGAATGGGGAAGTAGCACATCTACTTCGAGCAGAAATAGCCACACTTCTGTGCAAAAGGGCTATAGAACCGGTTTCCCCTTCCATGAGCGAGTCGGGCTTTTACAGCCGTTATTTCCTCGTTCCCAAGAAGGACGGAGCTCTCAGACCGATTTTGGATCTGAGACGTTTGAACAAGGCTCTTATGAAAAGACCGTTCAAAATGCTCACAACCAGACAAATTCTCGCGCAGATTCGCCCGAGGGACTGGTTTATATCTCTCGATCTAAAAGACGCGTACTTTCAGATCCAGATAATACCCCGTCACAGGCCATTCTTGAGATTCGCCTTCGACGGTCAGGCATATCAGTACACCGTCCTGCCGTTCGGCCTGTCTCTGGCACCCCGTACGTTTACGAAGTGCATGGACACGGCTCTCGCTCCCCTGAGGGGTCGGGGAATGCGAATTCTGAACTACTTGGACGATTGGCTGATTCTAGCACAGTCAGAGGCCAAACTCATCGCCCACAGAACAGTGCTTCTAAGCCACTTGGACAGCCTGGGGCTTACGGTCAATTGGACCAAGAGCTCGCTAGTGCCCAGTCAATCAACCTCTTTTCTGGGTTTGGATCTGGACTCTGTGGCAATGACGGCCCGCCTGTCGACACAGCGCGCGCGCTGCATTCGACGCCTGGCCGCGTCCTTTCGGCCGGGCAGCACCGCACCTCTCAAAACATTTCAGAGGTTGCTGGGTTGTATGGCCTCAGCTGCAGCAGTGCTTCAGCTGGGTCTCTTGCGGATGCGCCCGCTACAACGCTGGCTGAATGCCCGAGTGCCTCACAGAGCCTGGGCTTCCGGCGGCATCCGAATCAGAGTGACTCAGAGCTGCGTTTCAGCACTGAAGCCCTGGTTAGCGGCCGACTGGTACCAGCGGGGAGTGACAATGGGAGCCATCTCACACCGCAAAGTTATCTCGACGGACGCTTCCACCTCAGGTTGGGGCGCCCTGTTCGAGGGCAAACCGGTTTTTGGCCTGTGGTCAGACCAGGAAAAATGCCTCCACATAAACTGTTTGGAGATGATAGCGGTCGAGAACGCGCTCAAGCGCTTCCTCCCATTCATACAGGATCACCATGTGCTAGTCCGCTCGGACAACATGTCCGTGGTATCCTATGTGAACCGACAGGGCGGTGTCAGATCCAGGAATCTGTGCAAGCTGACAGAACGCCTTCTTGTGTGGGCTTACCGCTCGTTGCGCTCGCTGAGAGCCGCGCACGTGCCGGGCCACTTGAATATCGGTCCAGACAGACTGTCCAGGGACAACATTCCCCCGGGAGAATGGTCCCTGCACCCCCAGACAGTCCAGTTTCTCTGGCGCCTATTCGGCAGAGCGGAAATCGACCTCTTTGCGTCGGAAGACAATGCTCACTGCCCGAGATTCTTCTCGAAAAGCGAGGACGCGCTGTCCCAGACATGGCCCAGCCTCCCGCTGTATGCTTTTCCTCCGATCTCCCTGTTGCCACAGGTCATTTCGAGGATCAGGGAAACGCACCACTCAATGCTTCTTATAGCCCCGCGCTGGGAGAACCAGACTTGGTACCCAGAGCTAGTGAGGCTGTCGCGCTCATCCCCATGGCCGATCCCGGTGAGAAAGGATCTCCTCTCCCAAGCCGGTGGATCGATCTGGCATCCCCATCCAGAGCGCTGGTCTCTGCATGCATGGGTGATCAACGGATACCCGTTGACCTGCCAGAAGGGGTCGTGAACACGATCACACAATCTAGAGCTCCCTCTACGAGACGGTTCTACGCATCTAAATGGTCAGTGTTTTCTAAATGGTGCGCTACTAAGAGCTTGGATCCACGTGCATGCGGGGTCCCGCGGGTGCTTTCCTTCCTACAAGAGCTGTTGGAAAAGGGCAGGTCCCCTTCCACGCTCAAAGTATATGTGGCGGCTATTGCAGTGTTCGCTGAGACGACGCGCGGCCGGGCAATAGGAAGGAACGAGCTCATTATCCGCTTCCTCAGAGGAGCTAGACGGATGAATCCCCCGCGGCCCCCCTCGGTTCCTATTTGGGATCTGTCCTTGGTCCTGGAGGCCCTGAAGGCTTTTCCCTCTGAACCGCTCGAATCCGTGGATTTAAAGTACTTGTCGCTTAAAACCGTTTTTCTGATAGCCCTGTCTTCAGTTAAACGTGTGGGGGATTTGCACGCGCTATCTGTTAGCCCTGCATGTCTTGAGTTCGGACCGAACGACTCGAAAGTCATTCTCAAACCGAGACACGGTTACATCCCCAAAGCGATTGGAACCCCTTTTAGGGCACAAGTCATTTCCCTTTCGGCTCTGCCAGCATCCGATAATGGGGACAGTGATAACCTCCTATGCCCTGTCCGGGCGCTGAGAGTTTACATCACGCGCTCCGTCGCTTTCAGGCGTTCAGAGCAGCTCTTTGTTTCCTTCGGCGGACGCACCAAGGGTCTCGCCGCCTCGAAACAGAGCCTGTCCAGGTGGATAGTGGACGCGATTGCAGCAGCTTATGCCTCCAAACACCTGCAGTGCCCTCTGGGTATCAGAGCCCACTCTACTAGAGGCATGGCCTCTTCGTGGGCCTGGTCCAGCGGAATTTCTATCCACGATATTTGTATGGCGGCGGGCTGGGCCTCCCCATCGACATTCGTGAGGTTTTATAACCTGGAAGTTCCCGCCTTACAGGCAAAATTACTGTCAGTGTAACTGACATATATGCTCTGCCCAGCCTCTCATGTGCAGACTATGTTTTCATGCTGACGATATGTCTGGTGTGGTACTTGGGGTGAAGTGTTTTATACTCAGACCGGCTGGACCGCGCTGTTTCTCATTCCCCTTTACGCGCTGCTTTCCGGTGTTGGCCCGCGCTGCCGGCCGCCCGTATTCCACTCTGTGGCGCGGGGGTCTATTCTCTTCATGAAAGACCGACTATGTCGCTCTTTTCTTACCCTAATAAGTGCTTGTGTACTGTATGGGCTCGCTCTGCCGGCCCTACCATTTTGCACTGTTATACGCTTATAGACCGGCCGCGCTGCTCTATTTATATGTACTGAGTTATGTGCTTGTACTGTGTTGGCCCGTCTCTCCGACCGGCCACCTATTCTAGCATATGTACTGTGTGGGCTCGCTCTGCCGGCCCTACTAATTTGCACTGTTATACGCTTATAGACCGGCCGCGCCGCTCTATTTCTTATATTGTGTGAAGTGCTTTGTACTGTGTTGGCCCGTCTCTCCGACCGGCCACCTATTCCAGCAGAATGTTTTTCCCCGGTCTCCCTGGGATTCATGGGCTGGATGCTCGGCGCACACGGCGTTGACAAAGGGTTCCCGATGCGTAAGCAACTTACGCAATACGAGAGAACCTCTCGTAAGAGAACGTACTCGGTTACCTAATGTAACCTCGGTTCTCTCTAGAAGAGGGAACGAGTATTGCGTAACCTGCCGTGTCGCGCCACAAGCTTTTGCGCTTCTGACTGCGAAAACCAGATTTTTTAGCCTCTGAGCACTGGTTATATACACGCTGGCCACACCCATTCTGACGGTTAGAAGGGTGTGGAGGGCGCGAAGCTCATTGGTGGCCACGTTTCAGAGTGCTCACTGATAGGCTTAAGCAGTTGCCGCCGAGCAGCCAATGAGCACGCTTATACAGCCTGCCTAGGTCTGCCGGCTGCCGCACTGCGTTGACAATGAATACAAAATTAAGGATAATTTTTTGGCTTCAGATCTCGAAGAAAGAAGACTTTCCCGATGCGTAAGCAACTTACGCAATACTCGTTCCCTCTTCTAGAGAGAACCGAGGTTACATTAGGTAACCGAGTACGTTTCGTCCCGAATGGAAATAATGAGCTGTGTTTAATACAGATTAAACGGTCTAGAGTCACTCGATTTTTATACTCTTTTTATCAGAGTACTTACATTTTAATTATTCATTGATATATATAAAAAGTTTAAACAAATTTGGAAAAAAGTTTTTTATAACAATCCTACCTACACTACCTTTAATTATTGATGAAATAAGCTTGGAGGAAATGCAATTAATTACAGCAAATTGTGCAATTAATTAGTTCATTTTTTTTTATCGATTCCCAGCCTTAATTTTTAAATATGAGCAGGCCTAGAAGTTGGGATTGGTAATGCTGCACTGTAATCATAGTTATTTATTTATATTTTTCATTATATTTTATTATGTGATATTGGTTTGAGACTGAGAGTATTTTATTTAGTGGAGAACTTTGCAGCAGTATTTTATTTCTTATTCTTTTTTTTATTTTATATATATTTTATCATATTTTATTAAAAAGTGTTTAAAAAAGTGTAAACAAATTGTTAAAAAAAAAGTTTATAGTAATAAACAACCTGCAGTTTAATGTTTGCATTTCTTTCCCTTAATGTACCGAAAATAAACCGAACCGTGACTGTAAAACCGAGGTACGTACCGAACCGTGATTTTTGCGTACCGTTACATCCCTAATACTGAGTGACTGAAACAATCATTGTCATAGAATGCACTTTGTTTGTTCACTTTGAGTTCACAGTTTAAAGGCCCTATCTTACACCCAGCGCAATGCAGCGCCAAGCGCGATGCAAGTGTTTTTTGCTAGTTTCAGTCCGACACAGTTATCATTTTCACGTCCTGCGGCACGTTGTTTAAATAGCAGATGCATTTGCACCCATTTGTGCGCCCATGGGCGTGCTGATCTGAAAAACAAGGTGTGTTCTGGCGCATTGTTGGCACATTGCTATTTTGAGGCAACAGACTGTTTGTTTTTGTTTTTTGTTATTTAAAGACCGTTAGTAATGTGCGCCTATAGGGCGGGTCCACAACACGCGTACACTCTGCTTATTAAACACACAGGGTTTACAAAGTACAGTAGCACACAAACATGCCAAATATTTAAAATAAAAGGATTACAATGTTAAAGATTATTATTGTGTACATAAAGATATGGTGGTATCCGGCTTGTCCTGTAGATGGTCTGCTTGCGCACTTTTACCTCACGCATGAGCAGTTCCGTTTGTGCTCTGGAGACGGCTTCTGTCTTTCCACTATCAAATTCCGTCATGTAAATAGCGAATCTGCCATGGCGCGAGCGCAACTGGCATTTAAAGGGAATGGGAGATGAGACTCTGATTGGTTTAACACACGTAAATCTCAAAACACACCCATTACTCATTAAGAGAACAGGGACAACCCTTTTAGACCATGCGCCTGCCGCACTGACCATTTTTCCTGTCGTTAAACTAGCAAAAGTGGATTCGGACACGCCCTAAATGAACTTACGCCCTGCACTTTAGACCATGCTGTTAGACAGTTAAAATAGGGCCCTGAATGTGTTTTTTTATTTTTTATTTTTTATTTTTTTATCGATTCCGATTGATTTTGAGGTGAATTATCCATTGTTGCTTTCATTGTGGCTATAAAGGTCATGCAAAATGATATTCAAACTCACATTCAATTCTTTTAATATTAAATTAAGCACATAATCCCAACCAAAAAGGTTTGGTTTTCAAAATATCTTCTGTTGTGAGAATAAAGAAATTCATACAGGTTTGGAATTAAATGGAGATGATTTAATGATGGCAGATTTTTTGGGGGTGAACAGAAATGAAAATGTTGTTATAAACTTGTATTTTGTTATGTATATTTTTCCCCCGTGGAACATTTATCATTTCCAAAGGCAGTTCAAAATCATGACTGTCAAATATCCATCATTATTCACTGATAATCTTCCATTACAGTTTCATTTGTGAAATGGATCAATTGGGTGAAAAGATTCGGTTCAAAAGAATGATTTATTCTATTGATCTGGTTCTTAGGTTTAACTCGATACGGTGCTTGACTGTTGAAGATCATCAGTGAACAACAGCTTAAATTGTTTTCTTTTTCTCATCTGACTTCAGGAGACTTGGAATACAGTGCAGTCACCGTGCTATTTATTATTAGTTTGTAGTTTTCCAACTGTTTAGTTTTTAGAGTGAAAACTAAACTCAAACGTGTTTGAAAATGCTCCTACTTCAGTTTTCTCTAAATCATTGGACATGCTGGGAATTCACTTGGAAAGGGAAAAATCACATTCCTGGCAATAAATTACACAAACCACATTTGACATATGCTTTCCTTTACTATGCACTGTATATAATGAAATGATTGTCTCTTCCTGAACATGGTGTCCAGTGCTTTATTTTGTGTACGGCTGCCTAGAAACGAGGTGTGGCTCATCTTACCTTGTGTCTCATTTTACTTTTGTCTGTGGATGAGCAAATAATGACAATTTTCATTTTGGCCGAACTATTCCTGTAAAAAAAAAAAAAGACTTCATGTGGATTTTAAAGTGTTTACTGGACATACTGTGTTAGGAGTTTAGTAAATCTAAAAACTACAAAACCGGTCTGCTATAAAATAACACACACAGTGAGACTGCCAGCTTTGCATGCTAATAGAGCTCTTAATAGGAATCAGGCACACAACGTGACATCATCAGCTCTTGCTTTTCTCTCGTGGTGTGGGAACCAAGTAAATGGGAAGTCTGCCTTCAGTCATATCACCCTGACCAGAAACAATGTGAAAACAAACAGCTTTCCTCACCAGACTGATGTCAGGATTTTGATCACATAATAGCCGGGTTTACTCAAGGGTCAGAGGGACATAACATCCTACCCATAAACAGACGGTTGGCATAAAGAACCGGGTGCCACACTTCCCAAAGTCAAGTAGAGGGACCTATCCTCCATGCAGCAGGCAAAACAAGGGCTTCTAAAAAAAATAAAGGGGGTTGTTTTTCCCTTGAATATGTGGAAGACACAGTTTCACTCCTGAGGAATGTTTCCGTAGCCCTGCTCCTGGAGGATGATCTCACTCTCGGTGTCTGTGAGAGGGGTCAGGTTCTGGAGCCCGAGCAGGTGCACTGCGGAAGCTGGCACAGCTCACACTGATTCACTCATACTCACACAAATCCATGTGTCTGTGTGTGCATGTACTTTTGAACAGGCATCTAACTCTGTGTTATGAGTTGTTTTCTTTTGGGTGGGTGCTTTTATATTTGTCTTTATTTAAGTTTGTGCACATGTATGTGTGTCTGTGTCTTTATATGTATTTTTATATAGAAGTTTGAATTTATGTGTTCGTTTTTTGGTATACTGTATGCACCGGGATCCACTAGTGAAAATGCTTTACCAAAAATATTTTAAATATATACCGTATTGAAACACTGAACATTAATATCAAATTGATGTTGAAAACAGTTGTGCTGCTTTTTTTCGTTCTTTCTGGGAAACGAATAGAAGTAGCAAAAGAACAGCGTTTATCTTTTGTAACATTATAAATGTCTTTACTGTCACTTTTCGTCAATTTAATGCATCCTTGTTGAATAAAAGCATTTGTTTCTTTATTTAAAAAAAATGATAATAATAAATACAAATTTTACCCACCCCAAACATCCTAAAACATTCAACAGTAGTCAACATTTGAAGTGGACCAAAACCTTTCCTCAAAGTTATACATGAATTTTGAGCAAAACCCGTTCTTGTCTTAGGACAACTTTGATTCACTTTTTTGATCCACTTAAAATGTTGACTACTGTATTTATTTCTTGTTTTAATTGCATTTAGAATCCCACATTTTCCCCCACTGGGGGAAAATGTGGACCCCACTGTGGACCCCACTGTGTGCGTGATCATTTGCACCTGTGCAAATTGCTAGACATAATATCCAGTGAACAACAACAGGATCGTATTAAAGTCCAGCAATACTTGGAGTTCCTCATCATAAAAACATGTTGTCTCCACCCGTTATTGGAACTCGAGGGCCTCAGGGTTTCTTTCCAGGCAGATGATGTTAGGATGTACAGTTGCTGATCTACAGATATAACAGAAATGAAGGTGGCTTGAGCTGTGCTATAAAGGCCCTCCTTCATGTGTTTCCTGCCCAGATGTCAAATGCCCATTTGACCAGGAGCCATCAACGTGCTGCCGAGCATGTCTCCACCCGACAATACTGCCTTTGTTTATCATTGATATCAAACTATACATCACTATATATCAAAATAATTACATATTCCCCTTATCCCCATGCTTTCTACTTGACTCTAATTGGTCAGATACAGTTTTGTAGTTCATTAGTTCATTAGTTAGTTAGTTAGTTAGTTAGTTAGTTAGTTAGTTAGTTAGTTAGTTAGTTTTTCAATACCAGACTCAAACTTACATTTGGTTCCCCTTTAATTTTGGTTACGTTTTTGATCGTGTTGTGTTTTATGATTACTTAAGTCTACCTTATTGGTGTTATCATTTCCTTATTGCATATACAAAAGTGTCCTTGAGCACTGGAAAGGCGGTATACAAATAAACGTATTATTATATTATTATTAAGAGGTTTGCTGTTTTATTAATTGTAGTTTTTGTTTGTTTTATGTTTTATAATCCTTTTAGGAAGAATGTTTGCTGTGGTTTTGGAACTGCTTATATTCTTTTTTTTTTTCAAATGTGTTCTTTGTGAGTGCTTTCCATTATATTTTCTCATTCTGGGCTTTCTTTGGTGTGGTCGGTCTTTAGTCACGTTCATTATATAAATCTGTCTTCCAGGCAATTTTCTTACCTTCACAGCACATGGAGTCTAAGTGTTATCACCTGTTGGTTTCTGTCAAGTGTAGGATTATATCAAATTGTAGGAAAGAGCATGTTTCTCAATTTAATCGAAGTTGAGCGGCAGCTAAGCTCTTAGCAGCGCTATGACGTAGATGGCAAGTGTAACGTCTATATCAAAAGATATTTGCACGAAAATGAATGCTGATTAAAGAGTTTTTGTTTTACTCCCATCCACTCCAACTCTGCATAGCACTAACACCCACCTTTCCTCTGCTACAATTAACCTTTTATATCCTCTTTTTGTTTGAAAAAGACAACATGTTCCACGTGAGAAATCGAGTCTGTTAATCATTTTTGGGGAAGAAATGCCAAGAATTGATACATTACAAACCGTTCTTATCCATCACTCGCTCTCCGTTCATCAAAGTAGACAACGAAGGCCAGATGTTGTTTGTGGAGTATTTTGCGGAGCTGCCACGTGTGTTTGATACCAGAACGTTGCTGTTTAATGGAACTGGTAAAACCTCCAGCGCTTTGGATATGGAGTTGCTCCTGTGATGGATTTGGAGATGTTTAATTGAAATGTTTACCTGTTTAACAGAAACAAAAGATCCTCGTTATGTGTGGTCAGGCTCAGGCTGTTCCCACAAGACTAATAGATTCTTTGTTTTCTCTTGCTTTCTTTTTGATTTTGGAGTTTTTCATTGTAAATTTTACCTGAGTTGGTAGAAATAAAGTCCCCATGCGTCCAAGGGCCTTAGAAACTTCCTTTTCTGCCTGCCTTCCTTCCTTCCTTCCTTCCTTCTCCTGCTTCCCTATTTCTTTTCTTGCTTCCTTTTCTCACTTATTTCCTTCCTCCCTTCTTCCAGTTCTTTCTTTCTTTCTTTCTTTCTTTCTTTCTTTCTTTCTTTCTTTCTTTTTGATTTTGGAGTTTTTAATTGTAAATTTTACCTAAGTTGGTAGAAACAAAGTCCCCATGCATCCAAGAGCCTCAGAAACTTCCTTCCTTTTTGCGCCTTCTTTCCTTTTATTGCTTCCTTCCTTTTCTCGCATCCCTATTTATTTTCTTGCTTCCTTTTCTCACTTCTTTCCTTCCTCCTTTTTCCATTTCTTTCTTTCCTTCTTTATTTCTTTCTGTCTTTCTTTCTTTCTTTCTTTCTTTCTTTCTTTCCCTTGCATCCTTTATTTGTTCTTTTTCTTCCTTCTTTCTTTCCTTAAATCTCTAATAGTTAGGGCTGGATGATTAATCGAAAAGTAATCGAAACCGAAATTCAGAGCCTATAACCGACGTAATTTTACCAAGTCGGTTATTTCGGTTATTTCCCACTGTGTGTTAATGTACTTTCCCCTTAAAACATATTACCGCGTGTGTAGTCACGTGACTCCGCCCCGTCCCTTAGCTCTGAACGCGCGTCTATTTCGCTTCAAACTCGCTTATTACGCGCGTCCTATTCGCTTTGGACGCGCGAATGGATTCAAAATGTTTAAGCGTAGAACTAGACGCGAATTTGACGCTCTATTCGCGTTTGGTGTTAACGCAGCATAATGAACAGGCTGCGATGTTGTGTGTGTGTGTGTGTCAGAGAGAGAGAGAGGCACGGGCGCGATCTAACAGTGGAAACATAAAAACATCATTCGTCATTATAACATCAACGTCAATTTGTTCATACAGGACATCATTAAAACTGCAAAGTGTTTAGCCTACTTATATTTGTGTAAAACATTGTGCTTTTGTCAAACTGTAACCTACAACTGTCACCCAACCAAAATCACACACACACACTGTACATTTTTTTTAAATTATTAATAAAATTATTTTATTTATTAAATGTATTTATATTTTAATTATTTTATAAAAACATTTTAATAAAATTATCAAAAATCAAAAATGATCTCATCTTTTGGACATTCATCATATTGCCTTGGTTTTCATTTCTTGTCCTAAAACAGAGCACTAAACTTTTTATTTTTAAGTAACACATTCTACATTGATTAAAAAATAATGTGTTTTTAATGGTAGTATTATTTTATACAGAAATAAATGATTTATAATTCAGATGAGAAGTTAAAGTTAATTTAAATTTTAAGGAAACAAATATATTGATCTGAAATATAGCTAATTAATTTGAAATTCATTCAGGTTACCAAACATATCTCAAGGCCTTTTGAATAAAGGGTGGCAGTCTTTCATTATCAACTGTTGATGTGGACTATATACTGAAGAAGTATTTGTTCTCCATTTGAGTGAGATGTTTTTATGTGGCTAATTGAGCAAAGTGCTTCCATATATTTTATTAGTAGTAGTATTAGTTCAAGAATAAAATAAAGATATCGGATTCATATCGGTATCGGCAAATAGCCAAAGCTGCGGTATCGGTATCATATCGGAAGTGAAAAAGTGGTATCGGGACATCCCTAAATCTTTCATTAGAAAAAGTAACCGTGAACGTATTTACAGTATAAGCCTTGCCAGTGACATAGGAATTTTTTTAAAAAAATAATCGTTCAATAATCGTAATCGAGGTAACTTGTTTGATTAATTGCGATTATGATTTTAGCCAAAATCGTCCAGCCCTACTAATAGTAACCTTATCTTTTATCATGTCTTTCTTTCCTTCCTTTCTTTCTACCTGTCTGTCTCTTGTCTTTCTCTTTATTTAAGTTATACACATTTCAGCTTCCTGGTTGACCGCAGGGCAGAAACAGTAAGGTATATGTGTCTAAGTAACAACAAATTAGTTTAGGGGAAACATATGGCAAACATTGTGGAAAAGCTTTAGGCTCAAAACACTAGCAGCTCACATGAATCCACTCCACAGCTGTTGCCTCTGTATGTTTTTAATGGAATCCTCAGTATTTCATTGGAGAAATAAATATTTTTGTATACGATGGCTCAATATTTACCATAGACGCGTGTATTTCAGTCAAGGTTTATGTTCTCTTTTTTTTGCAGTGGATCTATCTTGTTTCAGTAATGCACAAATCTGATACTTGCGTCAAGATATTGATGTTTCTCAGGCTGAATGTAGGAGTCGTTTGAGGAATGTTGTCTTTGGCTCAGATGTTGAGAGTGGTCTTGCCTTGAACTGCTGAAGATGTTACTCTCTGTAAGACATCATCTTTTGGTCTGAGATTGTCCCATTGGTTGGCTGGTTATTATATACAAGATGCCAGATCTTTTAAGAAAATATATTGTTGTTGTTTTTCTTTCACTACCAACATCTGTTTAAAACAATAAGTGCTTTTAAGTTGAGCGTTTTTCCATAAATTTGACCTTCCCATTTATTTTCTTTGATTCTGGATAAATCAGAGGGATAATAAATGACTTGTTGTTCAGTCCCTGTATGAGGTCATACCAGGACAGGTTATTCCCAAATAGATGGTCACCCTCCACATGTACTGTAAGTATTATTCTCTGTAGAGAAGCAGGCAGCATAAGACCAAATTAAAAAACTATTTCCTTTCTGCCAAATAGTTGAGGAAGCCACATGCCATTTTCAAGTTTTGATTTACAACTATAGACAGACCTGTTTCCATTCAATTCTCATTTATTTGTATAGCGCTTTTCACAATACAAATCATTTCAAAGCAGCTTTACAGAAAATGCACAAGTCCACATTACAATTTAGAGTGATCTGTTATCAGCGGTAACTGTCTAAGTTTTGCATTTCAGGAATGCATTTCAGAAATGTACATATACAAAATCACAGTTAGTGAAAAATGTATTAATTTAAACAATGTAATAATCTAATGCAGAAACAATGAGCTCATTGAAGTAATGAATACTTGTTTGTTAACAAATGATTATGACATTTAGAAAAATGTAGCATTGGTGCATGTTGATTCAGAGTTTGCGTCATCTGAAGTCTTCGCAGGAGTTGGCGCCGTCTCTTCATAGGTGTTGGGCATCTGAAGTCTTCATAATAGGCTGGATCCACACTGGAGCTGACATACTCTCTAGTTACCTCAGGATGGGCATCCCAAGATAAAACAGAGAAGCAAATAGAAAATAATTAGCGTAGCTGCTGTTCATAACATTAAGCAAGAATAATCATGTGGATTTGATCTGATATAACTGTATAAGGTTAGGAGATGCATTATATGAATGCTAGGCTAAAGAGATGCATATTTAATCTAGATTTAAACTGGGAGAGAGAGTCTGAGCCCCTAACATTATCAAGAAGGCTATTCCAGAGTTTAGGAGCCAAATGTGAAAACGCTCTCTCTTCTTTAGTGGACTAGGTACTACCAGAAGCCCAGGGTTTTGTGACGTTAAAGAGCGTGATGGAGGCGATAGATTGTCTAAATGTTTTTGTTTTCTTCAGTTTTTGATTTGCTTTGGCCTTATGTGTATTGTTTCTTCAGCATTGTGGGAGATTCTTCTCCAAAATGTCATGCAACTTCTCTTGGATAGGCTGCGATCCTTATACCTGGCTGGGCCTTGATGTTTTAACAAAGTAATGAGAATCAGAGAGGGTTTTTGGTCAAAACCCATGAACGTTTAACAGAGGGCAGCCAGACATCGTAGTGTGGTCATGTCAACCCAGGTCTTTCCCGTTGAAAAATGAGACTGAGGTAAGAGGATGGAACATGATGAAAGAGCATAAATGTAGCCATATTTGCCAGACACCTGTATTTGTAACTATTTTCAGACAAAGCTTCAGTTTGATAAAGAAGTGAAGACATCTTGATAGGTCTTTTTATTTATTTATTTTTTATTTATTTAACTTATTATTATTTTCATATCACCATTTGTCAAAGAGATTTAAAGTGTCAGGGAACACATTTGTTGAAGTGCCTTATGGAAACACTGTGCACACTTGATACTGATGCCTATGTTTTTTATGTGGATGTTTTATTAGAAGCCTTTTTCCTGCTGACCTGTTGCTGTAGGGAACTGGACTAAGTTTTCATGCCAACCCATGAAAATGGAGGGAATGAGCATGAGCAAATAATATGTTTTAAGCTTAAGAAACAAGAAAAGGGTACTGCTCTATAATTATACTGATAATATAGTGCAGCCATAATGTAAATCTTTGAATGCATCAGATTTACCTTCCTTTCCAAAGAAATGTTCTTTATAATCTTTCATAGAAAAGTCAAATCATAAATTTTAAGTCCTAAATTTCCCCCGTCTGTGTTGCTTTCTGAGAACTACGCCAACAGGTTTGCCAGGGTGCTGGTCAGTCTTTGCCAAGGTCATATTGAGTCGGTGAACATTTAAAATCATATGTTTAAAATCATAAGCATAATTCAAATGTTTAAAACATTTTATTTTTGGATAAATACATATATATACATACATATAATTTAAAACATTTAATAATTTATTATTTTCTGTAACATGGTTAAAAAAACAGTGAACAGCTAGGCTCTTCCTACATCACTTTTTTCCATTCTGTATTCCTGTTGAAATATTCTCCATAAATAATCTTAAAACATCATGTCTTCCTCAATTCATAAATGGCACACAATTAAATATCTCATAAAAACACACTTGCAAAATTTTCCACACACATCAACATTTTATTGCCTTTTTACATTTCACCTTTTTTCGACATAAAACAGAGATGTTAGAGCTTGTTGTCAGTGGAACTAGATAAATATGACCCGAAGTGCTGCAGTCTCTCACAATGTCACTTTTCATTAACGTTAGAGCATGTGTTCATTGACCGTCTTCTCCACAAGCACTGTAAATACTTACTGGTGACAGCAAGCACATAATCACACACACACCCTCCACGTTTATCCTGGCATCATGTTCTCAGAAGCCTGGTATTTTCAAAGAGGAGGCCTCCAGGAAGACAGGCAGGGTGACCACCGCTTTTAAAAGGTTCCCCATCCACGGACGGGAGGTTTCTCTTTGCTATTAAAGGCGCACGAGGCCCCCGTGCTTATGTCCTGTGACGCATGCAGGCCAGCTGGGCAAACAGTCTTCCTGTCTACTTTGTAATAAGAAAGGCAAAGCACAGGTGACTTCTGTATGGGCTCTTTATTTGGGTTTTTAGATGGCTGACACTCGCAGCTCAATCTGAGTCACGTGTCTCTTGTGAAATCAAACCACTAACATCTCCTCCGCTTGAAATGTCCAAACCACAGGGTCTCCGTCTCTGGAAGGTTCTAGCATGTTCCAGCAAGCAGGGGAATTGGGGAAACACTTGTTTTCATAGCACTGGGTCAGAGTCAGGCAGGGCTTTTCAGGGTGAGGGAAATCCTAATGCAAAACAGCATCCAGTGTTCATGGTGCGGAGGCTTTTCTGAGAAGATGTTTTGGCTGATGTTTATTTTCCTTGCACATGCATGCTTGTCTCCTTATGACATATTAATCATATTTCATTAGAAACACTTGGAACAAAACAAACAAACATAATGTTTTAAATGGTTTGGTGATCATGGGAGATCAAAATGGGTTTTTGGGTCCTGTAAACGTACGTGTGTGTGTGTGTGTGTGTGTGTGTGTGTGTGTGTGAGTTGGTGTGTGTGTGTGTGTGTGTGTGCTAAACAAAGTTTTCTCCTCTTCGCAGAGACTATGTTGAGTTTTGTGGATGACATCATGTCCGGGGCCAAATCTCCATGTGTGATGCTCGGGGACATCCCTGATCCTCTCTCATCTATCTCGCTGATCATACGCTGCCTGGAGCCAGACACCACATACATGTGAGTTTCTGCTGCTGTGTAATGACCCATGACTTTATTTGAGTCTTTGTATTAAAATATCAGCATTTTCCACTTTGAAATGAATTAGAGATGAACACTAGAATGTTCTCAACACAAAAGTGTTGATTTATTTGATTTTCTCTTAATTTTATCAAGATAATATTTCATAAGCATCCCTTAATTACAGATGTAATTACATGCAGGTATTTTTTTTTTAAATAATGTAAAAACATGTATGTACACAATAAGTGCATTATATCAAATTATTAATTCAAATATTATTACATAGTAGTTAAAGACACATAATATAAAGTGGGACCATCATAATAATATAAATCAAAGGGGTCATCTCCAGGCCTTATGTTCACAATGTTTCAATGCCAGGTTTCTTCAGCATGGAACACCTGTTTCCTTTGCTTTTGCAAGAGGCATCGTCATTGAGCGCTTAGTGAGAAACAAAAGTTGTTGCATGTCTTCAGTCAGATGAGGGTTTTAATATCTGCGTGAGTCTAAGCAATTATATCCGATAATGATTTGTGTAAAATATGTCTGGAGCACTTCCTATCTATGTCAATTGTCCAATATCAGTAGTTGATTTAGCATGTGCTTTTCACTAAATAGCTTGGCAGTCACTGTAGCAGGTAAGGAGTCTTTTTGGAAAGTATAATTGGCCCAATCATCGCTTTTCTATAAAAGCTGGTGACATCAGCCTGACGTCTTCTCTTGGAAGTGGTAATTGCGTGGTGGGCCCCTGTCTGTTTAGACTCCCATGGATAGTTTTGTGATGTATTACATCCTTTTCTCAGGAACGTTCAATTTTGTGCCACAGGGAAGAACATGGTTTGCTCGCCCAGTGGGCCTATTCAATTTGGGCGAGTTTTACATGCTTCAGATACAGCATGGGGAAACATTTCATACTTTGGAATGGTTTTAAAGTGCGTCAAGGGGTGCATTTCGCGGTAATAGCAGAAACAGCAATAGAAAGATTGATGTGTTAAACAGTGCTGCAAAAACATGAAAAGGTTTTCGTAAACACTTGACATTAGCCATATATTGTGAATGTAGATAAAAAACAGGAACTGCAATATATGAATAATGATAAATCACAACATAAATCTGTGGTTCTCATCAGAGGGTCGTAATATGGTTCAAAATAATATGGTTAATAATAATAAAAATAATAAATGTATTAATTAAATTATATATAAAGTCAAGATCTACATTTTTAAGGACATTAAACTACATTTTCAGAATTCTGAAAATAAGTAAAAGGATTTGCATTTTGCAGAGCAGCATTTGTTGTCTATAACTATATACAAATATTTTACAATTATTTTGAGGTTAGCATTTAATATTGCTATATATTCCTACTCTAAAATAACCTCTGAAGTCTGCAAACATCTGTCATTGCAGTTTAACACATTGCAGCATTACTTGCGATGGTCTGTGTTGGTGCAATTTTCATGTGGGTATTCCAACATGTAGGTGCTTGATTTTAAACACCCTGCTACCTTTCCTCCTGATTTCCTGTGTTACATGTCCTGCACATATGTTGACAGTTAGCACACACACACACACACACACAGTGGACATGCAGGGCATGCTGGAGATATTACACCAGCCCAGAGGGAGGATTGAGTCCTTCTTAGTATACTTCTTTCCAAATGTTTTCGATATTTGACCATTGTTCAAAGAAGCACAGATTGTCTTGATATTATCTATGGACATGTTCAGTGTTATTGTCTGGTTCACCTCAGAGTTTTAAGTTTCAAGAAAAACACAGTACAAAAGTCTGAGACTGCTAGTGAAAATGCTTCATTTTTGTTTTTAAATTTGAATCATTTCTTTAATTCAAAATTATATCAGCAAAATTAACAGTGAATTTCTTATTTGGATGTATTTTTCCACTAAAAACTAATTTCAAGATGTTCAACCTGGTCTTAGCAGGTTTATTATCGTTAACTAAAAACTAAAACTAAAATCATTTCTATTCATTGAAATAAAGCTAAAATAAAATGTAAATATTAGTTGAAAAAAGAGAGAATTTTACCTAACGAGTCAACGTTTTTATATCTGAACGCAAACGTCCTAAACACTTAAATGTTCATTTGTTAAAAAGTCGGAAATTTCCTCTGCTTATTAAAAGTTACGTTCACCTTCATTAAAATAGCGAATATCAGATCAGCTGACGGACGAGACACCTCAGCATTTGTATTGCAAATGTCACAGTGATTCTTCTGAAATCTGAATACAGATTTATGCTTTGTTAGGCATGTGTATACAGCTTAATCCATCATTTACAGTTATTCGCTGTGAACAGTATAGTACTGTTTTTTATTCGTACAGTAACTGTAAATGACTCAACAGTGTTTTTAGTAACAACAGCTTGTATTTTGAAGCAGTAAAGATGACTTAAATGTTGGTTAAATTAATAATTAGCTCAGCAATATACAAATAACACTTAATTCATATACAAACATGCTAGTAAAAAGCCATATAATTTGAGCTGACCTGTGGCTTACTAATGGTTTTCAAGATCTCCAGTCTGAAGTGGATGTTGGCCAATAAAAGACATTAGGAAATAATATACACACTTCTCAACTTATTCAGAGAAATGGCGCTGACTGCATATGGTTTTAAAGACATGAAGCTTTATTTCCAAGCATTTTTACTATTGCTGCAAGATGATGCATGGTAACCCTTTTGATTGTAATATAGTGCAATTTAGTAATAGGGGATTGTATATATTGTTAATGTACATTCACCTAAAGGATTATTAGGAACACCATACTAATACTGTGTTTGACCCCCTTTCGCCTTCAGAACTGCCTTAATTCTACGTGGCATTGATTCAACAAGGTGCTGAAAGCATTCTTTAGAAATGTTGGCCCATATTGATAGGATAGCATCTTGCAGTTGATGGAGATTTGTGGGATGCACATCCAGGGCACGAAGCTCCCGTTCCACCACATCCCAAAGATGCTCTATTGGGTTGAGATCTGGTGACTGTGGGGGCCATTTTAGTACAGTGAACTCATTGTCATGTTCAAGAAACCAATTTGAAATGATTCGAGCTTTGTGATATGGTGCATTATCCTGCTGGAAGTAGCCATCAGAGGATGGGTACATGGTGGTCATAAAGGGATGGACATGGTCAGAAACAATGCTCAGGTAGGCCGTGGCATTTAAACGATGCCCAATTGGCACTAAGGGGCCTAAAGTGTGCCAAGAAAACATCCCCTACACCATTACACCACCACCACCAGCCTGCACAGTGGTAACAAGGCATGATGGATCCATGTTCTCATTCTGTTTACGCCAAATTCTGACTCTACCATCTGAATGTCTCAACAGAAATCGAGACTCATCAGACCAGGCAACATTTGTCCAGTCTTCAACTGTCCAATTTTGGTGAGCTCATGCAAATTGTAGCTTTTTTTTCCTATTTGTAGTGGAGATGAGTGGTACCCGGTGGGGTCTTCTGCTGTTGTAGCCCATCCGCCTCAAGGTTGTGCGTGTTGTGGCTTCACAAATGCTTTGCTGCATACCTCGGTTGTAACGAGTGGTTATTTCAGTCAAAGTTGCTCTTCTATCAGCTTGAATCAGTCGGCCCATTCTCCTCTGACCTCTAGCATCAACAAGGCATTTTCGCCCACAGGACTGCCGCATACTGGATGTTTTTCCCTTTTCACATCATTCTTTGTAAACCCTAGAAATGGTTGTGCGTGAAAATCCCAGTAACTGAGCAGATTGTGAAATACTCAGACCGGCCTGTCTGGCACCAACAACCATGCCACGCTCAAAATTGCTTAAATCACCTTTCTTTCCCATTCTGACATTCAGTTTGGAGTTCAGGAGATTGTCTTGACCAGGACCACACCCCTAAATGCATTGAAGCAACTGCCATGTGATTGGTTGATTAGATAATTGCATTAATGAGAAATTGAACAGGTGTTCCTAATAATCCTTTAGGTAAGTGTATATTCAAATCAATTTCTGATAATAATCCCAGATATCGTAATGTTGTCAGTCCACGGATGATGAAAGGCAGAGAAGATCAAATATAAGTTCTTTTAGTTAAATAAAGTAAACCAAAGTAGACTCAGATAATCCAAAAGCAACGAGACAGCGTGTAGCACGCAATACACAAACAATTCCGGACAACTGATAATGACAACATAACGGACAGATGTGATGATTAGATAAGTGTCCATGACAACTGATGACTGGCGGAAAATTAGGAACAAAGGAAACACAGGAAACAGGTAACTGATGAATGCAAACTATAAGTCCATGAAAACGAAACTAAACACACAGAATGTTCATTGTTCATGCTTAATATTTCCCGCATCTTAAAAACTATTCACGTGCGACTGATACGCTGCAAATCGGGTGGTTTAATGTCAGTGTTTTGGCTGTTAGTCAATGATGCCTTCTGTTGGTAGGGAATCGTAAGATGGCCGCTCTTTGAACACTTCCGGTGGCCTCACCGCTTGCTGGCAATTTAGAACGCAATGAGCAATCCAGTCATTGATATACATCAGTGGTCTTAGACTTTATTTTCACTACTATCACCAAAACAGGTGTGTGAAATTTAAATATAGTTATTAATATTAATAATCAAGGTTTTTTTTTTCTACTTCTGCTTCATATTGTATTCTACTTGATGTGAAAAGACTATAGAGAGCCGATGTTCATAAATTAGATCCCTTTTATTAATAAATCACACACATAACAGTGGATCACATTTCCCTAGCTTTCATGCTCTCTCTTCCTGGCACGTTGAGGATCTCACTGCTGTGAAACTGCAGGTGGTAGTTGTTTATGATATCTTCCACTAGATGGGGATGTAGTTCAACGTAATCTTTACAACCACCCTCCCATAGCCTGCAGCACATATCATCAGTGATAGAGTCATTGCAGTGATCTTCTCGGAGTGAGTGGGTACACCACCACAGCTGGTTGCTATTGTTCAAGTTGAGTTGTCTGTACTTAAGGGATTCTCAAATCAAAGCCATGAGCCGGACGTAAACTCATGCTTATGTAATGGGAGTGGTGCAGTCATGCATTTTGATTTTAATGGAGGTATATGCTGTTATATGATTACATAATTCACACACTGAAACAATTTGTTGACTCTGAACTTCAAAGGACTCCTAAAAAGGTAATGGTTCATAATATCCAAGATCTATTTGGAAGTGTTATTTCCAACCAAATCTAATGAATCCAAATACACTTATTTATTCATTTAACCTTAACCCTGAGTTTATTTTGATAAATGTTATTGTTTGAGACATGCATCTTAAATTATTATTATTGCTATTATTATTATTATTAGTAGTAGTAGTAGTAGTAGTAGTAGTAGTAGTAGTAGTAGTAGTAGTAGTAGTAGTAGTAGTAGTAGTAGTAGTAGTAGTAGTAGTAGTAGTAGTAGTAGTAGTAGTAGTAGTAGTAGTAGTAGTAGTAGTAGTAGTAGTAGTAGTAGTAGTTAGATAGAAGATATGGGGTGGCAGTGGCTCAGTGGTTCATGTAGGTTGTCTACAAACCGAAAGGTTGGTGGTTCAATCCCCGGTTCCACTTGACCAAGTGTTGAGGTGTCCATGAGCAAGATACCTACAGCTGCTCCCGATGAGCTGGATGGTGCCTTGCATGGCTGACACCGCCGTAGGTGTATGAATGAGTGAGTGAATGGGTGAATGTGAGGTTTAATTGTTTTGAATGCTTTTATTTAATGAACATGCTCTGAACATGTTGAGCTGTGGTGCTTATGTTGGAAAATGTGGTTAAAATCTGGCCTGCAACATATATCCCAATCATATTGTAAAAGGCTCAAAGAAAAAAAAAATGGTAACACTTTATTTTTTGGTCCACTTTCACGTCAACTAGACTTTCTGCTTTAAGGCACAATATGTAATATTTTTGTATTAAAATAATAACTACCAGACCAGTTTGGTTACACTTTATTTTAAGGTGTCATTGTTACAATTTAATTATATATTTAAGTACTGAGTAATATTAGGCAACCACATGTACTTACTATAGGGTTAGGGTAGGATTAGGATTTGGTTGAGGGTTAGTTGCATGTAATTATGCATAATTGACTGTTGTAACATATGTAACAAGGACACTGTAAAATAAAGTGCTACCAACAGTTTTATATATTTTGTTGACTTGTGTACTTACATTATCGCAAATGTTTCCAACAATGTTTAAATCCAGAGAAATCAGCTATTTTAACCAGTGTAACGGCCGGTGTCATTGCGTCGCCTGTCAGTGACGCCGTTAACATGACTATCAACAAACTCAAAC
Organism: Abramis brama; assembly: GCF_963993115.1. NCBI lineage: Eukaryota > Metazoa > Chordata > Actinopteri > Cypriniformes > Leuciscidae > Abramis > Abramis brama. Next base: position 16,499,906 of record NC_139969.1, on the reverse strand, counting down.
TTATTTTTAGTACGATTGTTTTGACAAGTAAAGTAAAACAGCGCTGCATTACCCCTCAATTTTAATTAGTCAAATAAAGTGACGTGGAGATGTAGAGATGTATAAATATAGAGATGGAACAGGTATAGTTTAGTATAGTTTACGGTTATTATAACGTATTTGTCGTCTGCTTGTATGTATCCATTATTTATTAATAGCCTACAAGTCTGCTGTTTCGGACCAGGTCCGAATGATGATCAAACATATACTGATGAGTTTAATAAAGTTTATTGTACATCACACAAAAGATGAAGCGTCAGTTTTACTTCAGAAAATCACCGTAAGAGCTGAGTAAACACAGTAAGTTATAAGAAGTGCGCAAGTACATAAACGAATTTCAGTAGAGTTGAAGGAGCATTCCTGTGGGCGGAGGTTAGTCAAAAACTGTTCTAGTGACGTCATTAAAGAAGGAAGTAGAGGGATGTAGTCCAAACGGCCGTTCGATGTAGGCGACTTCTGTTAAATAAAATATCTCGCTTGGCATTGAACTTTGAGCTTTATAATTTTACAGATATTATTTATACTCTAACAACAACATTACACACTAACTAAAGTTTGAAACATGGGATCACGAAGAACGGGACCTTTAAATAAAATAATGTTAAATTAAGTGATCAAATGTAACTAACAAAGTTTAGGGAAGAAGGAGGCGGATGCAACTTTAACCGTAACTTTAATTGTCAAAAAAAATGAAAAAACATCAAACGAAAGGAGCAGCAGAGGCTGACTGCAGCATATAAGCATTATAAAAACAGTAGTGTAAAATGTCCCAGGCTCTCGACCAGCTTTTATTCATACTACAGTAACGTTGATAAAACTTTTCAACTTATTCTATTAATTCTAACCCTAAGCTAACGGTCTACTAATACTCTGAGAGTTAGTTAGTTGACATGTAGTTGCAGAGTTACTTATAGTTAATAGAATGTCTAAAGTTGACTATCAAAATAAAGTGGAACTTGAGAATTTTGTGTATGTGACAAATGTCTAATTGTGCAATGTCAGGTTTCGGCTGTGGGCGGTGGACAACACGGGTCGGCGTTCCAGTCCGAGTGAGGTGACGATGAAAACTCCCTGTCCTGCCGTGGATGACGTCAAGGCTCAAGGTAGAGAACTGCTTACATATTGTAGAATGAACTTCTTAGGTTAGGGCAATATTCAGAAGATCAGAAGTGATTTGATTTGGTTCAATATCCCCTCAGAAATAGCAGACAAGATTTACAACCTGTTCAATGGCTACACCAGCGGGAAGGAACAGCAGACAGCCTACAACACGCTTATGGACCTGGGCTCACCAACCCTCCACCGAGTACTTTACCACTACAACCAGCGTTATGAGAGCTTTGGAGAGTTCACTTGGCGCTGTGAAGATGAACTGGGGCCCAGGTTTGTCAAACGATTCTCAAGCTCTGTTACAAAAGCTAGTTAAATGCTTATAGGCAGCTAACTTTTTAGACAGCATTGCAACCATTATGGAACTTTATAAGGAACCAGTTTGGGATGCTCTATAGTAGAGTGTCCCAAATTGATTCCAAATTGCACTCCACACTGGATACAATTGCAATTGATTTCAATTGCGTTTGATGTTTGCATGTTGCTAAGCCAACAGTGCAATGCTGTTAAAAACAAACACAAACATTACATAAAATGATAAATTAGTATTATTTATTTTTCATTTATGTGCATGAATTTGAATTATTAAATATTTGATTTAATTCTATGAACTATTTTATAAGCTATTTATAGAATTAAATATATTTATAATCCACATTTTGTTCGCTTTTTAAGCAATCTTGGATTAATATTTTCATCGAGCTCAGCACAGTGCATTATGGGATGTTACCTTGGAATGGATGTGGGTATGTTAGGGGGACACATTAATTTTTATTGATTGCAATTAAACCTAATATCTTGTTTCACAAGCTTTTATGTGCTTTTTAAATTACATAGTAAACGCAGATTATTCTATTATGGATTCTAACGTCAGACGTGATTAGGGAATTTGTGCTAATTAGGTTTAAATTGCAATCAAACTGATTACAGTACATTTAAAGGGATCACTAAGGCATCACGCTGACCACAGAACAGGGTGGCAATCTTTATACACCCTCCAAAACAAACCAAAGACAAATAAGGTCTGGATTTTAGAATTGCACTGAAACGCTTTCTAAACGTAGCCATGTGTTCGATATAAAACTTGAACGCTTCCTCGCTGATGCACAGTAGAGGCAGGTGAATTTAATTAAGGCCATTTGGACGACCGTACCTGAGGCCTCGGTTCAAATTAAAAGGTTGTATTTAATTGTCTCCATGTTGCAAGGTTTTCCTTTCTTGCTCCCGAGTTACTGCTCTAAAACACACTTATATCAAACTCTATCCCACCCAGTGTGACTGATGAGAGTTAATCACTGTGAGGACTTAAACAGTGCTGCTTTCAAACCAAGATCATGGAATTAATGGTAGTTTAATCAAATTCAGGCCTTGGATATTTTCTCAGTCATACATGATTTGGCATGTTCCAGTTTGCTCTTCCCTTTACTATACTGTACCTCTCTTTCTCCTTTGACAGACTTTCACAAGTAGCTGAATATCCTGATGCAATGATTGTTTTGTTTTTTCGAAGAAAATGCCATCATGGAATCAATAAATAACAATACCATCATTATATATTAATTTTCGGTAACACTTTATTTTGATGGTCCCTTTTGAACATTCTGTTGACTATAAGTAGCTTTGCAACTACATGTCAACTAACTTTCATTAGAGTATTAGTAGTGTCTGCTTAATATCTACTAACTCTTTATTGTGATGGTCCTCCAACAGACACTCTACTGACTATAAGTAACTTTGCAACTACATGTCAACTTATTCTAACCCTAACCCTACCAGTCTACTAATACTCTACTAACACTCTAATGAGAGTTAGTAGACATGTAGGTGCGACGCTACTTATAGTCAACAGAATGTGTTAAAGGGACCATCAAAATAAAGTGAAACCTACTTTTCTTCATGCTGTCTGCTACATTTTATTTCAAGTTGTATATTTCAGTTTGTTTTTCATTTTAATGTGCACTTATATTTCATTATTATTTTGTTTATTTATTTCACCATTATATGATGTATTTAATAATTTCATTATATTTCTATTTACATTTATTTGCAGTGAGTTAGCTAAGTTACTAAATTTAATTTATACATTGCATTATTCATAAAGTTACTATTTATCATTAACCTTTCCATAAGGAGGACCCTGTGACTGCTAAAGGGCAAATGGTCTGTTGACCCCCATGTTGAGACAAGTGATGTCATAATACTGTCACTGGCCATCATTGAGGTTTGAGAACTTTGAGTTTAAATGATAGTAGATCAGTTAGTATCAATTGACCCCCTAAAGCTGTCTCCTATGACGAATGCATCAAGATAACTCAAAAACAACATTCATTCATATGAATTCATCCATATATTCGCACAATGACGGGAGCGTGTGATCATGCTGCTGTGATCGACCCAGTTTCATGAAATGTTGCGTAAGTTTTTAGGCCGTTCAAGTGGAGGTCTGGGGAGATGGGTCATTATCTCCACAGCATCTGCCTTCCAAACAACTCGTATGCGTCATTTCCAATCTCATTACGCCCGTACGGCATTTTTTAAGGCATAGGATAGTATAAACAAAGAGAATTTGTTTCTAAGTCTTTGATACAAAAGGAATGCAGTTCACTGGGGTTTCCTCATTTAAATGCAATTTTCTTCAACTAGTCATAATACAAGATAATTGTCACTAAACTGGTCCCACTCAGGTCCTGACTCCAACAAAATGGATTAAAAAGACAAATATATTTCCTATGTTTTCTTTCTTTTTGAGATATCATAAAGGTTGTCTTGTGACTCACTCTTAATTGGTGGGCCTATTGGTTGGACTGACTCACGCTATAATTGGTGGAATTCAGTGTGTTCTGTCAAAGTTCTTTCTTTGTTTTCATAGGAGATTAATGCTATACAGTTACTATAAGGAGCGTTGTCACTCTCATGAGGCTATTTCAAATGGATGTTATGAAATGTGGTTGGTGTGTTACTGTGGGTGTCGGTGGAATGCAGCTGATTGTTTCCTCTCAGACTAGTGCAAGAGATTTCGGAAAAGCGAGAGTGAGAGAGTCACTGGCAGAGGCCAAGAGGTTGAAAACGTACCTTGGAAATTAGAGGCCACTTTCCACTTCCATACATGCTGGAATTTATGGTGACAACCGTTGCTATTTGGAGACCAAAACGGACTTTCTTGAAAAATTAAAGGATAACAAACCACAGGGTTTTGTTTTAAGCAAATAAACATCCAAATTCCTACAACCACTGAAATGTGGCAAGATATTAAAAACACAAATACATTCAAAAGAATGATATAAATGACAGCATCTCTACTGCAGATGGGAATATTTTTCATTTAATATGCTAGTGATTTCTGACATCATTAAAATTCCATTATTATACGTTGTGAATTAAGCGGAAGCCAAAGAAAATAATGATTTTATACTTCAGTTCAATAATTTAAAAAACAACCAATCGAAACACTGTGCGATCAGTTTAATCGTAAACTTAGAAATGTACTTAGCTACCCCAAAAGCCTGGTTGGTCCACACAGATTTGGTTTTTGGTATTTATACAGTAGAGTGTTGAGCTTCTGGTTTGGCAGGGGTTTGAAGTGAAGCTATGACTTAGGAATGAGGCGCGCTTTCCGTACTCTTGGTATCACATTTCAGCTTTTTGTCTTTTGCGAAGGACATTGGCGCTTCATCGCATTCACACATCCTCAATAAACGTCCTCTCAAGTCACTGTCGCTAATAGAATTCACAGGTACTTAACCTTAACTGCCGTTCACCTAATCGGTCCTGTTACCTCAAAAGATTCTTGATGGGAAAAATTTTCATTTTTAAAGGCTTTGCCATTAGAGTACACCACAGGCTTGATTTATGATTGATCTCTTCAGTCCAGATTTTGAAGAGCGTAATTTAAGGGGTGCAGACAAGAAGACCTGTGTTTTAGCTGAATATGGCCATCTCCTGCAGTTTCTTTTTATTATATTGGAGTCTCCCATCAATCTTTCAGTCTCATGCTCCGGAGCAGCTTGTGAGGTGGGCATTCTCAGAATGGATAAACGGAATGGAATGCTCAATGTTTAAACCACTGAAGGAAGAAAAATTTCAAGCCAGTGTCAAGAGCATTGCGTAACAGCAATATTATAAAAACTATGCGGTATGAATATCACAATAGCTGTTAGCAGAAAATACTAACTTGCACATCACTTGCGGAACAAGAAATGTGCTGTGTGCGTCCATATCGAGACCTTGTTGTAATTAGATAAAACAAATATTACTATAAAGGAATCAAATTAGATTTGAGCCTAAATGAAAAGTATGTGAGTGAGTTTTTATTTTTCTGAGGATTTGTTGACTAATCGTCCAAAAGATAATGAATAAATTGTCATAATATATTTCAAAGAAAAAATACTTCATAAAACTTTTGTTGAAAATTGTGAAATATTATTACACTTATCTAAACTATTTTGTATTTTATTTAAAATGCAATATATTCCTTTGATGGCAAAGCTGAATTTTTAGAAATCATCATCCCAGTCTTCAGTGTCACATGATCCTTCAGAAATAATTTTAATATATTGATTTGTTGCTCAAAAAAACTTTTCTTATTATCAATGTTGATAACAGTTGTGCTGCTTAACTTTTTTCATTTTTTTCAGTATTCTTCGATGAATAAAAAGTTCAAATAACAGAATCTATTTCACATAAAAATATTTTGTGACATTATATGTCTTTATAGTCACTTTTGTTCAATTTAAATGAATCGTTGCTCAATTAAAGTGTTGTTGTTTTTTCATAATAATAATAACAACAACAGTAATAATAAATATAGCTGCAAGCAGCGACTAAGGGGTCATACACACAAAAAGCCACGATGAATTATGCAAGCATGGCTTTGAGCATCAGACCATCTAATTAAAGACATTTTAGATTATTTTTGTCAAAAATGGCTTAAACATCTTCAAAAATATAATCACATGGATGCATTCGAATCATCTTGAGGCAAGGAATCGGTTTAAAAAAGAAATTTGTTATGTTTATTGGCATAAACGTAATTGCATATTTGGACAGTTGGTGGCGCTAGAGGGATTGAGTTAAAGACTCCAAAAAGAAGAGTAATGAGAAAACTAACGGATATAATAGGTACAACACCTTTGGTGTTTGGCCCCTAATAATAATAATAATATAGTATAATTGATTGAATTGTGTTGCATATGCATATAATCCAGAAAATCTGCATCTAAATTAACATATATTACTAATTCAATATCATCTTTGTGTTTGCTACTGCAGGAAAGCTGGATTGATCCTGTCTCAGCTGGATGAACTCAGCGGTTGGTGCCGGGGTCTCCTCCAGGAACCAAAAATTGGCTTGCGCAGAGCATCCCTTAAATATCTGTCTTGTCGTTATACAGATACCAAAGCATTCGGGCTCAGCTGGGTGAATCTCAGCCAAGACTTGCGTAAGGCATGTGAAGATCAGATGCTCTCCGTTATGTACAATGATTATGGAGAACCCAAGGAACTTTAAACAATTTGGACAACTAGAGGACTAGTCAGGGGTTGTACCTAAACATGGCCTCCCCTTTAGGGCTTCTCTCTAGAGAATCTGCTCCATCAGTTTTAACATTAATTGGCCATTTAATGATGAAGGGGAAAGTATTTGGTGGGAACGTGAGCAATCCATCCTGATTTTTCAAGAAGCATTCAAGTGATGTGTCTTTGGCCTTGAACATACAAATGTACAGTGTACAGGCAAAGGAAAGTTGCATTAAAGTGTCATTTAGAACTAGTGGTGTATTTTATCAAATAGCGCATACACCAGCTTGTATAGGTAAGACTTTTTCACAAGAACTAAAACTGTATCTTCTTCATGTGATGAAAATGTCTGTCTTTGTAGTGCATATAGATATGGAAAGAGCTATAGCAAATGTAAATGTTAATTAGATATTAAATCTATTACTAATGTGCTGAATGTAGTATTCAAACTAAGGTATGCGAAGTCAAACAACTGTACAGACGTTTTTTAAAGTATAAGCAGTATTATGAAAATAATCATTTTAAAAGTTGTGTACAATAACATGTCTTGTTTATGTTTTATTTCCTATTCCAAATAAAATTGGCCAAATTAAATTGATCAATGATTATTTAATTTTTCAACTGAAATTTTAAAAGTAATGAGAGTTACACAGTTCTTTCAAGTCGAACTGGAAGTATAGTGGCAGATCTTTTCTTCTATATTGTGACGTACATCCGAGTAAAATGAATTATCGGTGGAAAAAGGGCGGGGACTCGGTTCTATTGATTGGTTTGAGCCAGTTCTAAATGTGAGCTTGCAGTTGATTGTAAGAAAAGGGGTTGGATTTAAGAGGACTAAATGATTGAAGTCTGACATGTCAACAGAGAGTCTGAAGGTAAAAAATATTAAACTTGCATGGATCGTTCACAGTCTTTACCATTTAATTTCCTTATATTATTATTATTTTTTTTATCCTTAATATATTTAATTTTCAACTTTAATATTCTTGATTTCATATTGTATTTCAGTCTTCATTTTGCACCATTTGATAGTTAAAAATCATTTGAATCTTAAAATTAAATATATCTTATATTTAAATAAAAAAAAGTATATTGCGCACAATAATGGACAATAGACTTTTTAAATCCCACCGAACTTGTCTTTAATAGTGTGTATTTATACTTTATTGATATGACAGTGACACTACACTTTAACAGACTGAAGAGCATACAAAAATAGTATCATATATTTCCATTACAATTGCTATAAATGAACTGTCTTTTCCCAAAGCACACATGCATTTCACAGGTTTTGCATGTAAATGTAGAGGGTATAAAATAAATCCAGAATTCTGAAGATAAGCACTTGTTTATATACCTGTATTAATGACATATATGTGAAGATAGTTTAAAGAATGTGGCTCACAACAAGCAAAAGTTATTTGTATAAAATATTTATGATTTTTATGCTACACATGAAACAATTTTTGTGTGCTCGATGGTGTACGTAAATGATTGTGGGCTAAAATATTGGTCATATCTACATCTACACCTATGTTAGAGTTTTTGAAAATATATTAGGTAGTATTTTATAGATTAGTATTGAAGAGGATTGTTTTTATGCAATGCTATGGTTTGAATTACTGCCTTTGATCAGCCTCTCTCTCATGTGGCACGAGAAACAACATTCAGGTTATTTGACATTTTCTTTTCAAGCCAGTCTGAGAGCTGTCTGCGCGCTCTCCGCCTTGCTATCATTCACAGCGGTCCTGGCTCCTTTCGCTTGGCTGTGCCCTTGTTCTCTTCGGCTTCGGGGTCACGGCAGGTGCACTCATCGTGATCGCAGTCCACCCCGAACTGAACGACCTGTCAATCAATCAGACACACTTTTACAAACAGCGTCCAAAAAATATTCGGCCACAAACATCTTATACGGTATGTGGGAGCCACACGCAGTCTTTGAACGAGAGATCAAAGTGTGGTTTGGATAATTCGGCTCGAAAATACATCGCAGTAGATCAAAACAATGAGCGTTACCTTTTTCCAGATGTCTGATCGATATCAACTGTTGACCAAATTACTCAAAATGACCAAACCGTTTATTGAAGAAATATGTAGAAAAACTTGGAGAATGGCCTGGTCGGGTGTTTATTTTCATAACTAGAAAATCAAGGATTGGGGTCTTTACACTAGAAGGATTTCTAGGATTGATTAGGACAGGATGGTCACGTTCAGGGCTGCAGAGAACAAAAAAAGAGAGAGAGAAAGCCCGACTGTGAGCAGATGGGAGGAGAGGAGAACACATGTTAAGAAGGAGAACACATGTTAAGAATCAACAGGAGGAGGTTCTTGTCCAGAATTCGTGCCATCACCACAGGTTACAAAATAAACCCAAATTCCCAGCTAAGCGGCCTACTGCAGGAAAAGTAAACATGAAACATTTCACCTGATGTTTATGGGATGCAATTGTCCATTTGTAGTCCAGTCGAGACCATTCACTCATTTGTGATGCATTTCTTTGGAACGCTGAAGTTTAGCTTTAGTTTCATGCTAAATAATCATGACAGACGCATTTTAAAATACCCAAATATTTGCTTTTGGGTCACCCACACAAAAAAGTGCAAGAGTATCTGAGTATATCATTTTGTTTCCTGTGCATTTGGCAGGTATTTGGATGCTAGAAAATGAGCCACAGAAGCAGGGATGAGAGGAATTTGTTCTTTATTGTCCAACCCTCTTTCTGGCTCTCGTCCTAGACGCTCTTAAACCAGACTGCCCCACCAACGTACTCGGACTTTTCCATGGCCTGCGTAAACAGAAGCATGGCAGCTCCATCGGACCAACAGTGGCAGGATGCTGTTCCTCGCGGTTTATTTCACTTTCTCAGACCCTGCTTGTTTTACAGTTGCCCGTGACCGCTGACACCTGGCCATCTGCTAATAAAAGCTGCTCTATCCAGTCATTTATTTATGACAGACACTTTCCCCGAGCTCATTCTCTCTATGGGAGAACACGCCACCTGAGTGCCTAATGATGTGGGCGACATCATGGAAAGGGTTGACAATGTGACGGCCAGATATGAGACCGAGGTGTGCACTCTGGGAGAGGAATGAGAAAATGACTAAGCAGCATAGGATGGAATGAGGATGAGAGGAATAGCCCTTCAAATGAGCTTTAGAGGGTTTGATTTACCTTTCTAGATGAGAGAGTGGATGGACAGCAGTCTCCTCCGTCATATTGGCAGTACGCTCGGTTATTAATGGTGTCGCACCAACCATCTCCTCCGAACGGCTGCAAAACAAAAAAGTAAAAATAAAAACAAAAGTGTTTATTTAATATACATTTACAAATTTTTTTTTTTGGTTGAGATTATTATATTAAAAATGAATTTATCAGTATTGCGCGATATTGGATATTTAATTGTGCATGCTCATTTGCTCATTTGTGCATGCTCATTTTAATCTCTGCCGTCATCTCACTCACTTTCAGGTTCCATTTGTTAATATTAGTTAACCACATGAACCAACAATGAATAATACTTAATGTTAATTTAAAGATTTACTAATATATTATTAAAATCAAACTTTGTTAATATTACAGTATTTAACAGACCTCAGCTATGAACTAACAATGAACACTTATCTTTTATAACATTAAGAAATATTAATAAATACTCCAACAAATGTGTTGCTCATTTTTAGTTAATATTAGTTAATGCATTGATTAACATTAACTAATGGAACATTATTGTAAAGTGTTGCCAATGGCACTGTTAAATGTAATCAAATATAATTTTTCATACTCTTTATTAAAATGTTGTAATGCCTAAATTCACTTGTAGCATTTGAAATCATTGATTTTCTGTTTTATTTGATTTATTTATAAAACAAATAGTATACAATTTTGATATGGGTCATTTGTCATTAGAATAGAAAATCATAGAAAATCAATAGAAAATATTTAAAAAAATAAAAATTCTAAAATCATGCTCCCATTATACACAATTCATCTAAGAATGAATCACAGTTTCAATAGAATTAATCTTATTCTAACAGGCAAACTATAGCCTTCCATATGCAGAATCTTACAAAACCGTTTACGTGTCCAAAAAACCTAAACAGACTGAACTAGTAAATGTGCCCTTAAAGTTCTTTAAAGGTTCATGCATGAGTTACTTCATTTTACAATGTTCAATTAACAGTTTTCTCTGAACATGAGGCTGTACGGATGTTCCTTGAATCTCAGAGGAATGAAATGCATGAATCATGCCAAAGGGAGTTCTGTATATTTTATGGTAGGTGGCATTTCTCATTTATTCCTTTCAAATAAAATAAAACTGCATCTGTTATTCCAGACAAAACTTCCTAACTTCCTTGTACTTCCTTCAATGTCATTTCTTCACCTGTGCGAGAGCATGGATACCTGATTTGCAATGCCCAAGGGAGCGAAGTCCAACCTTCTAGAGTGGACTACAATTATCAAATTTAACATGCATAAACACTTTTAAATGTGTAATAAGGCCTTCCTAACGGAATTTACCTAACCTAAAGGATCTGATGCCAATAACTGGAAAAAAAAAAGAGCAGTCTGCCAAATATACTTTTGGCTCTCTTGTGCTTGTGGAGTCCTTTCATAGAGCCCAGCTTCTACCTGATTCCACATCCCTGTGCAAGAGCAGCTGGCGAGGAGATCTCTGTAGAATTTATCCCTGCTAAACCTACACCCAATCCAAAATGTTTTTCCTGCCGTGGTCCAATTCTCCAAGTCATAAGCAATAGCATTTTTCATTCTTCATTCTCAAGCTTGTGTACACTTCATTTATTTCTTTATTCTTGTTCTCCATCCATTTTATCACCTTAAGCACATTACACATTTATTGGCAATAACAATTTGAAACTTATCTCACAACCTTGTGTTTAAATGAACGTGCTACATATTTCAAGTTAAATATCTGAATCTAAAACACCATTAATAACGCACGTGTTTTAGATTCAGATATTTAACCTGTAATATGTAGCACGTTCATTTAAACACAAGGTTGTAAGATAAGTTTCAAATTGTTATTGGCTGGAAAAAGAAACATGACCTAATGCCTAAACTAAAGAATCGTGTAACAGTAAATGGGAAGGATGTGTGGAATGCATCTGCCCCGGCCAGCAAGAGGAAAACTGCCAGTGAATGTTAAACAACGCTGTACTCAACCATCTGAAGCGCTACACAAAATCATCTGACCTAGACCTCGTGTATATCTGGCACAAGACAAAACAATAGTCAGGAAATGTCCAAATCGTGACATGCAGATGACCACAACAATAGACAATATAATATAAATCACATTTAAGCCTCATGTTGACTTTTTTTCATCATAACTAATCTTGCTGAAATTATTACATTAAACTGACAGCCAAAAAAATCATTCTTTCTGTTTTGGTTTGATGGTTTTGGGTTACCCTTTATTTTATGCTGTCCTTAATACAGTGTAATTACACATAAGTATCTGAGTAATAATAAGTAACTACATCCACTTATTGTAGGGTTAGGATTAGGGTTAGGATTTGGTTAAGGGTTAGTTACACGCAATTATGCATCATGACAACTCTCGGAGAGACTGGCATGGTAATGGTAATGTTTTTGGTCTTGGTGGAATAGATCTGCTACGCTGCTGCTGCTGCTGCTGCAGAGCAAGTACCGAGACTTGCTCCTGCCAATACATTCACAGACATTGCTGTAAGCATGTAAGACATGCTGCTGCACATACATGAAATAACCCCCGTATAGCAGATCTATACAGGTGGAGCTGGGGAAGGTGGAGGGTTTCTGAAAGCGCGCTGCAGACTGCTAACAGCAACACTACCGGTATTTGAATGTTGAGCCGCAGCTTGCGCTATGTAGATGACGATGCGATCGCAACCAAATGAGTTAAGGACCTGCCTGTGCCATTTAGAGTTTTGTGCCAGAATTTGGTATTTATTATTACATTAACTACATGTAAGATGTGTAACAAGGACACTGTAAAATAAGGTGTTACCTAGTTTTTTTTAGGCATAAAGACCTGCGGTGCAATTTGTTAGGTGTTTTCCTCAATGTTTCAAGACTTAATAGTAAAGATACCATGACCCTACTGTAATCTGATGATGAATATATATATTTATCTCAGATAGCCTACTGCTCAGTGTAAGTTCAAGCTGTCTACTTTGAGGTATCTATCCTAAAATTCTTTTTCCTGGCCTCCTCTCAAAGAGGGTTTTTTTGGAGGCAACCCTGCTATGTTTTTGGGCAGTATCCAAAGCTTGATTTAGATTACAGAAATTTATTGAAAATGAAACCCTCTATGAGTCACTTAAAAAGATGTATTTTCAAAAAACACAATTAACCCCTAGCAACAGTTTCTGGAATGAGAGTTCGCAATCTGAGACACCGGATAACAACGAAACAAAATCTTATCTGAAGCAAACAATAAAGGTGTATTTTCACCTTACATGAAATCCCTAAACATCCCACGGGAGCAAGGGATGACACACTCCTCAGGTTGCCTGACTGACTGACCACATCTAATGCTAAGAGAAAGATAGAATAAACAAAAACTCCATGGCAACAACATGTTTTCATGGACAACAATGTTTTGAGGCCCCATGTTAGTGCTGGCATCTCACTTTACTGAAGTATGCACCCCTTGATTGGCTCTCTCCAGAGTTCCCAAAAGACTACTAATTATGTTCCCCTCCATTTCATTTCTAATGTAAACTTTTCTTTTTAGTTTTTAAATGCAAGCTGAAAAACAAATTTTAGGTAACACATCACAACAGTGACAGGGTGAATGAAGTGTTTTTGTGTGTGTGTGTGTGTGTGTGTGTGTGTGTGTGTGTGTGTGCGCGCGTGTGTGTGTGTGTGTGTGTGTGTGTGTGAGAGAGTGTGTGTGTGTGTGTGTGGGGGGGGGGGGGTGTGTGTGTGGGTGTGCGTGTGTGTGTGTTGTCAAATTTTCTTATAAAATTAAGATGAAGAAACCCAGTGTATGCCCTGAGAGGAATCAGATGACCGTTCTTTTAACCATATTTACAGCAAGGAATGTGAACAGTGGTTCTTCATAAACCTGTGGCATCATCTGTAAAGTTTCTCAAATGGAGCCACACAAAAAGTTGAAAATGTTGAATCCAATGCTGGTTTCATGCAAAAAAAGTTGTGCTTGACAGTAGTAGAGAGAGAGAGAGAGAGAAACAAAACAAAGATCCTAATAGACCACAGCTCAGAAGATCAATGATGAAATCAAACGCATACATAATACAAGGCACCCACATACAAGGGTCAAATCAAGACCAAGCAACTACACACAAACAGAGGGATTTCACAGACAGGACTTAGATTAAGCCAGGATTAGGCATTAGTTCAATAGAAAAGCTTTTATAAACGTTCCTTAGAAAGAAATATTATTGGTGTGAAGTCTTGAGACAAAACAATGGCACTGACATATTTTAAGATATGTCAGTGCAAGTTGCTTTCAGTTAAAACAGCTCAAATATGCATTTTAGTCTGAGACTAGGCTTAAGCCATGTCTGTGAAACCAGGGAAAAGAAAACTTTCTGTTAGCATTCTCATTCATCTCAGAAAAAAAGGAAAAAAAATGTTCTCCAGAACCATGACTTACAAGAGCAGACTAAATGTCTACCTATGATTGGCCTTGTTGGTTCAAAATAAAATATTAATCATGACACATAAACTAAAGCATAACCTGAGCCGACCTCTTCACTTATCATCAGCCTAAAATGAGAAAGACCTTCTGGATGTGGTGCAGAGCAACTGGAACATGTGCTGTGGTATAATTTATATTGAGTCTCCAATATAAAAGCAACTGTTTTGCTTGGTAACAAATGAGGGCAAGAGGAGATGAGAGGGTCTGGCAGATATTAGGGGTATTTGAATATCATAAAACATCTAGATGTGTTCCAAAGTAGAATGAATAGATCATAAAACCTGTCAACTTTACTCTGAAACTATATTAAAAATGATAAACTCTGATGTCTGTGGAAAAAGAAAACCTTTGAGATGCTGCTGATGATAAAATTAGATAATATATATATATATATATATATATATACAATTTTGTCTCTAGTGTCTTATATATATATATATATATATATATATATATATATATATACAGTGAGGAAAATAAGTATTTGAACACCCTGCTATTTTGCAAGTTCTCCCACTTAGAAATCATGGAGGGGTCTGAAATTGTCATCGTAGGTGCATGTCCACTGTGAGAGACATAATCTAAAAAAAAAATCCAGAAATCACAATGTATGATTTTTTAACTATTTATTTGTATGATACAGCTGCAAATAAGTATTTGAACACCTGAGAAAATCAATGTTAATATTTGGTACAGTAGCCTTTGTTTGCAATTACAGAGGTCAAACGTTTCCTGTAGTTTTTCACCAGGTTTGCACACACTGCAGGAGGGATTTTGGCCCACTCCTCCACACAGATCTTCTCTAGATCAGTCAGGTTTCTGGGCTGTCGCTGAGAAACACGGAGTTTGAGCTCCCTCCAAAGATTCTCTATTGGGTTTAGGTCTGGAGACTGGCTAGGCCACGCCAGAACCTTGATATGCTTCTTACAGAGCCACTCCTGGGTTATCCTGGCTGTGTGCTTCGGGTCATTGTCATGTTGGAAGACCCAGCCTCGACCCATCTTCAATGCTCTAACTGAGGGAAGGAGGTTGTTCCCCAAAATCTCGCAATACATGGCCCCGGTCATCCTCTCCTTAATACAGTGCAGTCGCCCTGTCCCATGTGCAGAAAAACACCCCCAAAGCATGATGCTACCACCCCCATGCTTCACAGTAGGGATGGTGTTCTTGGGATGGTACTCATCATTCTTCTTCCTCCAAACACGTTTAGTGGAATTATGACCAAAAAGTTCTATTTTGGTCTCATCTGACCACATGACTTTCTCCCATGACTCCTCTGGATCATCCAAATGGTCATTGGCAAACTTAAGACGGGCCTTGACATGTGCTGGTTTAAGCAGGGGAACCTTCCGTGCCATGCATGATTTCAAACCATGACGTCTTAGTGTATTACCAACAGTAACCTTGGAAACGGTGGTCCCAGCTCTTTTCAGGTCATTGACCAGCTCCTCCCGTGTAGTTCTGGGCTGATTTCTCACCTTTCTTAGGATCATTGAGACCCCACGAGGTGAGATCTTGCATGGAGCCCCAGTCCGAGGGAGATTGACAGTCATGTTTAGCTTCTTCCATTTTCTAATGATTGCTCCAACAGTGGACCTTTTTTCACCAAGCTGCTTGGCAATTTCCCCGTAGCCCTTTCCAGCCTTGTGGAGGTGTACAATTTTGTCTCTAGTGTCTTTGGACAGCTCTTTGGTCTTGGCCATGTTAGTAGTTGGATTCTTACTGATTGTGTGGGGTGGACAGGTGTCTTTATGCAGCTAACGACCTCAAACAGGTGCATCTAATTTAGGATAATAAATGGAGTGGAGGTGGGCATTTTAAAGGCAGACTAACAGGTCTTTGAGGGTCAGAATTCTAGCTGATAGACAGGTGTTCAAATACTTATTTGCAGCTGTATCATACAAATAAATAGTTAAAAAATCATATATTGTGATTTCTGGATTTTTTTTTTTAGATTATGTCTCTCACAGTGGACATGCACCTACGATGACAATTTCAGACCCCTCCATGATTTCTAAGTGGGAGAACTTGCAAAATAGCAGGGTGTTCAAATACTTATTTTCCTCACTGTATATATATATATATATATATATATATATATATATATATATATATATATATATATATACATATATATATATATATATATATATATATATATATATATATATATATACATATGTATATACATATATATATACATATATATATATATATATATACATATGTATATACATATATATATACATATATATATATATATATATATACATATATATATATATATATATATATATATATATATATATATATACATATATATATATATATACATATATATATATATACATATATATATGAAAGACCTTCATTCTGTGCTGAATTGTGTGTTTGTGTGATCCACAAGTACATTGAGTTGAAAGAGACTGAACAAGGCTGGGCGTTGTAGACCCAGTGCAGCTCATTCAGTCATTAAACATTCATGCATTGCATCTTTCAGGTCCTTCTAATTTAAACTGTTAGACATTTATTTGTTATGTGCACGAAACTACTTCTGATTATAAAATAATTAAAAAATATATATATTTATGGACTGATTGTACTTGTAAATCAAATGTTTGCTTGAAAAGTTGAAAAGAATTCCATGCCATTTGTTTGTATATTTCAGATGCAGGACTTATGTTCATTTGCAGGATCATTTTAGATTTTCTTTTCACTCACATTGAAACATTTAGTTTGATCATAACTAGGATTGAGAGCCATAGAATCAGTACACAACAGTTATTTCTGGTTCTCGAATCTGTTTGGCTGAGAGCCTTATTCAGCATTGCAATATTCACACACTATAAGAACTGGAACAGTTTCACCATTTGTATCACTCCCCTTGCAGTGACTGTCATGGCGGTCGAGCAAATCCACCATATATTTGTCTTTAAATACTACTGATGTTGTGTCATGAAATGTAGTTTTAAGAGTTTTTTAGGCGAGAATATAGTTATTTAGACCTCAAATATGTTACTCATATAATCATTGTGCCTATTTTACAATCCGTTCAGACGAGTGATGCTCATATATATATATGTATATATATATATATATATATATATATATATATATATATATATATATATATATATATATATGGATATCACTAACATTTGAATGGCATACTGTTTTAAACACCGCCCCACCCTTTCGCTTTCAAGACATGGGGCTAAAAATCCAGAGAGAATTACAGTAAACAGTCATCCATTATTTTCAAAATGCACGACTGTTAATTTCAACACTCTTTTCACTTCCAGGCTTCACATGACTCTGCTGCGTTACTTCTGTTGACTTTTAGCGAAGCCTGGTATGTTACTTTCGTCACATATCATTTGTGATTATTTTACAACTGGTTTAATGCATCCATCAGTTCCATGACATCCTTTAAATTCCCTCTGTCCAACTGACCTGCACACACACCGATAAGATCATTCATTTGCTTTGGCACTAAGATTGTCGACAAAGTCTGATGAGTTAGTGTTTGGGGTGAATTTAAACAGGATTCTGTGAATTGCGGGAAGGACTCTGGAGGAACAGAAACCGGAATAATATGTTTTATGATCATGTATATACCACATTTTACAGTGGCAATGAGATTTTCATTCGGTTTTATTTTTGCGATAAAAGGAGCACCGGTAGGAATCAATCTGTCAGCATGCTGTGGGAAGATGTGGCACGCAGTCCATCAACCATTGCGGTAAATGTTTCTCTTGGCCACGGGAAATGTTCAAGATGTCTCCATATTAGAGTGGATGGTGTCGGAAATCTCTGACAGCAAAATGCCTCATTGCTGATGTAAATGTAAACTCGGGAATGTGTAAACCAAGATTGCTGATGTAAATGTAAACTCGGGAATGTGTAAACCAAGAAATACACAGACAAAATAAAAATAGAAAACAAAATTATTCTATTTCTTGACCCTTTGGACTAGGTTCATCACAAGCGACCTCAAGTATTGCTCTCTAGTTCTGAATTCCTGTGGGCGTAAATGGCTTCAGCCAAAGTCACTCATGAGACATACTGCAGACTACTAGCTTGACCTATTATGCTTTATTTATACATGCTTTAAAAAAATGTTTCAATGGATCACAGGAATTGATTTGCGAGTTCCATTTTTGGTCAAACGACCCTGTTAATAGACGTATGGTTATGACTACAGAGATAGTGAATAGCAAAACAGGTTCCCCCCGTGCATCGGACCTCCATGACACAATAATTGGAAACTAAAACTAAAATAATCAACACCGTCATCATTCATCACTGATTATGGTGCTCGCTGCTCCTCCTGGACCACCTCAATGCTCTGCTGGTGGTTATCTGTCAGAGTGCTCTTTCCTCTCTAGATCTGACAGGGAACAGATGTGAACTCTGCTGTTTGTTTCTACATCTTCCATTAAACACCAACATGCTGCTGGTGTACCCTACAAATCAGTATTATAATACAATTCTTTCATCATTGTTTTTCACCCTAATATTATTTCAAACCCATATGCTGTAATTTTTAATCAGTGGTATTTCAATTTTCTTTGCCACACAAAATATTCAGCATGGTTTTGTGTGCAGAACAAGATGTTTTCACTAAAAATCTTCCCCTTTTGTTGTAGCTTGCACATCAAATATGGCATTGGATGTCATTGGTTCTTCTCATTTATCTGTTTTTTAACCAAGTATCATTGGTCACATATAATATTACTATAATAGTCATTATATAGCAATAATTTATATATTATATATACTGTATATATCCTTTGAAGGATCTGCACCTAATGTCTTGGTGCCATTTAGGTCAAGATTTAATAACAGCTTGCGCCAACACGAACCCTATTTTGCCGTTAAAATGTACTGTCAGTATTTCAGTCAGACGCAGTCAGACGCAGTGAAAATTGTGCGCTGAAAAGGCATATTTACCAGAGGTGTACATGATACTGTTCTTGTACACCTCTGACAGAAAGACTTCACGTCATATAATTGTCACTCACCTCACAGGACTGAATACAGTGGATCTGTGCTGGATTCGGATGCCACTTCAACATGCCAGTACAGACAATACTCTTTAAAAGGAAGAGAAATAGAGGAGTAAGAGAAGGAAGGGCAAGGACAGAGTTAACTTACTGCATTGTAATTGAACTGCGTTGAACCAAAAATTTACTGATTTATTACTATTGATTGTAACGTGTATTTTTTAAAGAGGACATTTGAAAAGAAAGTTTCTATTTATTTCTATTTTATTTTGACTTTTCCAGAAATCTAATAATATCTAACTTAATTTTAAAAAGACAAAAATCAGCCATGGTGCCTACAAATAATATTGCAAATTACTATCTAATAACTATGGCATACAAAAAGAGTTACTTTTTTCCCTCCTGTCCTTTCAATTTGAACACATATTTCACTGATTTGACATTTTCTCAGAATTGGAAAGCTGACCTGTTTCTACAGCATAATTTCTGGAAAGAAACTTGCTTATCTCTTATTCATCTCCCTCCTACTGTGACCTTTCCTCCATCATTCTTACCCAATCTGCAATACTTTGGACAACATTCCTGGAAAGCAGGCTGTTCTTAGAGGTGCTGATGTATCTTTATAAACAATGAGAGTCTGACACCTTCAGAGGCGTCATGCTTGACGTGTGGCATTTTAAGCGTCTCTTATAAAAACATCACACTGTAATCATTACTCACACAAGCTGATATGACAGTGAGAGACAGAATCAACACTTTCATAGAGAGATTTCAACGGTAAGGTGAGTTGAACCTGGTTTTGGAGCGAGAAACGCGGTAACCTAATCCATCTTATCACTCTGATGTGCCAATAACACAATTCCAATTTTGTGTCCAAAGTATTCAGTCTTGTTGCTCCTCTACCTCTTTCTTTTACCTCTTTTAGAGACAAATAATGTCCCCCTCTTACATTTGATACATGTCATCTCTCCATCTCTCTATCTATCTATCTATCAGCTTACAAAAGTACAATAAAGACTATCTAAGATCTTTCAAACAATAGGGTAACACTTCACAATAATGTTCAATCCGTTATTATAATAATGCATTATAATGCAAACTAACAATGAACATTTTTACAGCTTTTATCAATCTAACTTCATGTTAAATATATAAATATTTATTTTCATAATACATTTATATTTAAAAATATGTACAAATATTTCATTTCTATTTATGTATAAATACACTACTGTTAATTGCTAATTCATGTTAAGCTAATATAGATTGATACAAACATATTAGTGTATAGTTAGTATGCAGAAATTAAATTAAATTGGCTTGGCTTAAATTAAATTAAATTAATAAATTATAATTAGTAAATATGGTTTGGACTTTATAAAGATTGCATTAAGTCTTGAACTTGGAGTTTGGTTAAAGTACAAGAACAGTACAATAAACTGGCCCGTCCACCTCACCTGAACCTTGCTGGGAAGCATCCAATGCTCTACTGTATCAGCACTGGAGCCATTGCCTAACACCACAGGGTCACTCAAGGCCACAATGCATGTTAGGTTACAGACTGCACCTGTCATGACACAAAGCGAGCTTTGCTTTAACCATCATTTGCATCTGTTGAATTTATTCATGTGAGCACATGAATAGCCAAGCTCCAGACTAGTCATCCATAGTTGAACAGCTTGGCAGGTTGGCACTCAAATGTATCCTACTGCATGCAACTGTCTGTGGTCTAGCGGTTCGGGTATGTCTAGACTGCGTATTAGAAAGGATAAATGCAGTGGCCTAAATATATACCAAATAAACCAAATATAACCAATATACAGTATATATCGCCTACTTGCATGTTTCCTATCTTCACCTGTGTGCTGTTCTCCTGTAGCTCAGGATTACTTTCCTATTTACACAGCCAGGAATAATCTTTTTCTTATAAATCTGCTGACTAGTCATTTCCATAGTTTAAAAAGGTAACTTTGATCTGATAACCAAATTGGCAAGTGAGCATATTTTTTTGCCAGATCCTTACCCACGTCAAAGCCCTCCTCACAGGTGTATTCCACCAGGTTAGTGTCAACAGGAGCCTGGCATGATCCTTCTATCTTCTTACACATAGTGAAGTCCTCAGTCCATCTGCCATCTTTGATGCATCGAATGCTGGACTACGGGGACAAAACGTTTCATGTGTTTTACTACAGTGTGTTTCATGACTGTAGAGTTTAGGAATACATATAGAGTTGGCCTACAAAGTGCTACAATACCCTTTCTGTTGGATCGGGACACTGTAGGGTGCAGATGCTATCAAAGTCCAAATTGTTGGTGCAGGTGTACATGCCCTCAAACATCGGTGGAAGAGAAGGGCATGTGACAGGTGAACAGCTGCCCTCTTGCCACGTCCCACCCTCCAAACACTCCAACCTCAGAAACTTCCTGAGAAAAGCAAGTCATTGGCATGAAGGAGGGGTAAAACAGTCTCACACACACACCTATACAGCATAATGGCAGTACAAAATTATTACTTTGGCTATGTTTCCAAGGCTTACACTACTAGATTTATAAAGGTTTTTTGAAAGAAGTCTCTTTTTATTCCTGTGATGGCAGAGCTGAATTTCCAGCAGCCATTTTTCCAGTCTTCAGTGTCTTTCACAAATCATTCTAGTATGCTGATTTGATGCTCAAGAAACATTTATTTTTGTTATCAATGCTGTAATATGTTGTATTTTCACTTTCGATCAATTTAATGCATGCTTGCACAATAAAAGAACAACTGTTGAATAATTAAAAAAATTATAATTTACATGTCTTCATGAAGCATTTTTTTTATTTATTTATTTATTTTTTATGAAGAGCATCCTATCCTATCTTAACTACATGCGATGCTAGCATGTCGCTAAGCAGGTAACGCACAAATATTTGTTTAAAATCATGCCTTTTAAAATAAACTGAACTGTCATATTACAGTTTTCTCAGTCGCTTTGGTACATTTCTTGAATCATCCTTAAGAAACCAGTCAGTGCATTTCTCAAAACAATGCGTACAAACAGCACCACACAATGGATAACCTGCAAAAGCCTGTAACTTGCTCAAAATCTTTAGTTCATTTCTCAAAAGTTAGTATTTGTGTCAATGAACATATCAGTGCCATCATAATGACAAGTCCTTTTGTTGTTTTTCACAAACAAGATAGTCATGTAGTCAATATTTACTCTGTCAGTATTTTCAGATGTAAACTATAGCTAAGATTTTGATGACAATGACTGAAAACGGATAAGACTGCATTTTATCTGTATGACATATATACATTTAAACAGTACAAATTTACGCATTACTCTATGTGGGATATTAATTGCAAGAAACTGGGCAGGATTCACAGTTGCACTTTTACTGTTGGTCTGTCAATAAATTAAAGTACAATGTCATTGCTATTTAAAGAAAGAGACAAGTCTACACACACACACACACGTACATATATACAGTATGTGTGTGTGTATAGTCTTGTCTTTTTCTTTGTTTGTTTGTTTGTATTATTATGTCTCTATAAAGTATATTTACTGTATAATGTAAAATGCAAGTGGACTACTGTAATATAGCGCAACAGTAAGTATACCGTGTTACAGTATAGTGAAGATTGTCTGATTACATACCTGTTCTACAAACGCTTGATTCTGAGTAATGATTCTCCCAACATTCGGCTGCACCTTTCGACCCGCTACAGGTCATGTTTGAGAACATGGTCCACAATAGCTTATTTTATCAGAAACGTGTCTACAATCTGGGCATCTTCTACCTCTTCCACTGTTTTGCCTCCATACCCTTCCACCATGCATCCTTACTCCTCTTCTTCTTTCTGGCTGTTGACCCTGTTTGTTTCCTTGTTGTTCTTCCATTGTCAGAATTTGTAACACTGTGTTGTACTCTATATTTGCTTGCCAAATGAAGCTTTATGAGATCCACCTCTGAGCTATTTTAGAGAACTGGTTGATCATTGGTTGATTTAGTCCTTTACTTTTCCCTTACACAAGTCATCTATTCAGGACACATTTACAAAAAAAAAAGTCTAATAGAAATGTATAAAAAAAAATATATAGTTTATGACAACTAGTTCAACCATTCTGCATTTAATGAGTTATGCAAGAAACTAATGCCTAGATGTTTTGAGGGGTAAGACTATTCATCAGAGAACCATGCTGATCAACATGACATAAGCAATTAATATTGTAGGAAACAGCAGACAATTGTACATATTCAATTGCATGAATGTACAAAAGCATTTGCAATTTGTTCAAAAGAAATTGATCTGCACAAGTGATTAGATGATGTGGAGGTTGAATAAGTAGTTTCAGTTGTGATCCGAGAAATGCACCAAAGCGAATGAGAAAAACGTTTATAATTTTCAGTACTTAATACTGAATCATACTTTTGTTGTTTACAAAAAGCTTTAAAGGGTTAGTTCGCCCAAAAATGATATTTAAGCCATGATTTACTCACCCTCAAGCCGTTCGAGATGCATATTTCAATCTTTTTTCAGACGAACACATTTTCAGTTATTTTAGAAAATGTCTTAGATCTTTCAGTGGTTATAATGTGAAGCAATGGGGTCCAGCAGATTCAAGTCGCAAAATGTGCATGCATCCTTCACAAAAATAATCCATCCGGCTCCAGGGGGATAAACGAAGTCCTTCTGAGGGTAATCCGTGCAGTTTTGTCGTAAAAATATACATATTTAAAACTTTATAAACGAAAATAACTGGCTTCCGGTGGCGGTCGGCGCGCGTTCATGGAGATGAATGACGTCGTGACGTAGAGTGAACGTAGAGTTTTGTTTTGCTCTGCTCTCTGGCTACGCTGTCACGCTCGTTCTACGTCACGACGCTTCCTGCGCTACGTCCTACGTCATATGCCAGCAACCATCTCCATGAACGCGCACCGACCGCCACCGGAAGCCAGTTATTTTCGTTTATAAAGTTTTAAATATGTATATTTTTACGACAAAACTGCACGGATTACCCTCAGAAGGCCTTTGTTTATCCCCCTGGAGCCGGATGGATTATTTTTGTGAAGGATGCATGCACATTTTGCGACTTGAATCAGCTGGACCCCATTGCTTCACATTATAACCACTGAAAGATCTAAGACATTTTCTAAAATAACTGAAAATGTGTTCGTCTGAAAAAAGATTGACATATGCATCTCGAACGGCTTGATGGTGAGTAAATCATGGCTTAAATATCATTTTTGGGCGAACTATCCCTTTAATTTTGTGAATACACCTTCGATGCCTCAAAATGCTCTATAGATAGGTTACTCACTAGTGTTTTGAGACAGCCAATAAAACCGTTACAGTAAGCACACTGTGAAATTTAAATTGTAGGATCTCGATCTGCTTCTGGTGTGAATTTTCAGCAATTACTATGTTTCTTGAATGACATACCCCTCCAGCCACAGGGGATTTATTCACATCTAACCCATGTGACAAACCATCTGGTACGACTAAATAGCCAATAATCCTGAAGAAATAAATTGGGGTGTAGTGTTCATTGAGAAAGATCATACGGAAGCACAGGCTAAAACTACCTTGATAATAGCATAACACCTCTCTTTAGACTGTCATAAACCATTTTCTGAACCTTCATAATGAAATGCCTTTTAGAGCAAACATGCCAATGGTCTTAATAAACAGGATCATTTAAATGGCTTTATGAGACACGTTGGCTATCGCTTCTGGTATTAATGTCCAATTAAAAGCAGTTAAAAGACACAGAGGTATTTTACCAGCCATTTTAATAACTCATAAAGACGAGGCAGGTGCAAACGCTAGTCCCCTCAGATGTGCTAAAATATGCTATATGCTATAGCTTGATTGGATGGAATACCAAAACAACACGCCATCAGACCATTCATCAAAGTACACTGCTGACTCCATCGCTGAAAGATATTTGGAAACACATGTAGTGAGATTTTGATCTTATTAGAACCATGTGAGCAACCTAGACGCTGGAAACAGATATTTTCCCTTCAAAATTTGTCAACACAGTAAAGATCTAAAGATCAGATCAAAATGTATAGGTTGCAACTCACTTTCTTGGCTTTTTGTTGAGAGTGCCAGTGATGTAATAGCCCGGGTTGCATTTGTAGCGGCACACAGTGCCCACATCATGCCTGCCTCCACGACACTGAGGAACTAGTAGCGTGGCATTGGGTATGGAAGGTGGATCCAGGCACTCAATCTTGCAGTAAGCCTCTGGGTATGACCACAGTCCATCCTCAAGACAAACCAATGTGTCACTTTCTCCTGAAAAACAGATTCTGATGAGAAAACTGCATTAAAATGGAACAATCACTGTCTTCTCTAAGACCATCAGTAGCTAATTGGCCGAGCTCTCTTCGAAAGTAGGAGAGAGTCAGTTCCATTATTTCTGGGAGTACACAGCTTAATCATAATTTTTTTTAAATTAAAATTATTTATTTGTTTGTTTGTTTTTTAGTATGTTTCTGAATAATGTTGCACCTGTGTGTCGCACCTATGACTTTCATTTAGAGAACAAACAATGATAAGCAGTGAAGTAGTTTTGTTAAAATATTTTTTAAAGGAGTTGGGGCGGCAACTTTTGGGGCGGCAGTGGCTCAGTGGTTCATGTAGATTGTCTACAAACCGAAAGGTTGGTGGTTCAATCCCCGGTTCCATTTGACCAAGTGTCGAGGTGTCCATGAACAAAACACCTAACCCCAGCTGCTCCCGACGAGCTGGATGGCGCCTTGCATGGCTGTAATTGCCGTCGGTGTATGAATGAGTAAGTGAATGGGTGAATGTGAGGCAATGTAAAGTGCTTTGGTGGCCATAGGTCTGTGAAAGCGCTATATAAATGCAGTCCATTTACCATTTAAAAGATTATGCTAAATATTTTTTTTCTCTTTTTTATCATTCTTTTATTGACTTTTTTTGGAATACTTTATTCTTTATATGAGGACAGTTGTACCACCCTGACATTTTTTACTTTATGCACACAGACAAAAAATCTATTTTAACACATATTAAAGCATGTTTATCATAGAAGAGGTGTATTAAAATGATTTTATGAATAAAAAGCATTATAATGCATAATAAATGAATAAATAGGACAAAACAAATGTAGCTTCACAATGACTTTCATTGAGCTTGGAATTATACCTTTGTGTAGGTCTAAATGTTTTCCAGTTACATGAAAAGTCATATATTTAAAAAGCATTATGTTTCTATTAACTCAGAAGAGAAGTATTGCACTAAGTTTAAACAAAAATGCGTTATGTGCACATGGTCCATTAAGGCCCATGTGATATAGGACTCTCTTATTGTACTATTATAGTAACACATCTAATTATATTTTAAAGTTAAAGTTCTAAAGCAATTTTATTGGTCAATAAAATATAATGATACCATTGCAAAGCTTTTAAGGTGTCTACCTACTTTGTAGCCATGATTAAATTTAGCAATAGACCAAAAATGGCTGCAAACTGCGTTTTTCTAACATGAAAAGTTCCAGCTTGCGCTACTCCAAAAAAAATGGAGGCTCTCACTAAGTGCATAAATCACTGCATTACTGTTGTGTGTTCCAATTAATGTCAAGTCATGAATAGATTTTAAACGACTCCCAAAGGAGAAATACAGCCCATCACTGTAGCACACTACAGTACAAGAACCTTGCCATCAAGACCAATAAGCATAGCTACTCAGTGATGCAATGTTCTGGACCTTCCAGTGAAGCCACTGTCTACAGACTGCACCACTCCCTGCCAAAGAAATAATTTGGACCGATTCATCAAAGGCCTGCATTTAAAACAAATAGTGAAAGTGTGAGGACCTCAACCCCTGAGCCACCTTGCCCTAGCAGGGCTCCTGCTACCCATGAAGGGGCGAGAGGGCCAGGTGCCACCCTGCTCTACGCTGCCTGAAATTAGCTCTCTGGGGGTCAGTAGTATGGGATGAAATGCACCCTTATTCTCGCCTACTTGCATGTTTCCTATCTCCACCTGTGTGCTGTTCTCCTGCAGCTCAGGATTATTTTCCTATTTACACAGCCAGGAAAGAGGGCTGGAACCACAGCCAGACCGATGCAAAGTTCCTGAATGAGTGCAAGAGCAACACTGACACACAAATGAGTATACTGTATGCATATATAAGCACACACAAACAACAACAAAAAATCTAAATATTTAGCTTTTTAGTGTTTTAAAAAAAAAAAGTTAACAAATCTAGGAAACATGACTGATTGGGGTTTTCTTAACAAGTGCACTTCTTTGACTATCATTGTGGCTTCTCGTGATCTGTATCATGCACAGCTTTAAATCACTATTTGCCTCTAAACGAGAGAACATCATGCAGCATAAAGATGTCTAATTTTTGTTTACATAAATAGCATTTTACACATTAACCATAATAGCTGTGACAATCAACAAACACATCAATAATGTAAAAAAAAAGCTATGAATACCACATCATGCCAAAAAAGAGATGCAATCAACAATAGTATAAAATGAAGAGAGCAAACATTAACACTTTACAATAAAGTTCCGGGGTTTTTTTAACATTAGTCAATGTATTAACTAACATGAACTAACAATGAGCAATACATTTGTTATATTTATTAATCTTTGTTAACGTTAGTTAATAAAAATACAGCTGTTCATTGTTTGTTCGTTAGTTCACAGTGCATTAACTAATGTTAACAAATACAACTTTTGATTTTAATAATGTATTAGTAAATGCTGAAATTAACATTAAAAAGATTAATAAATGCTGTAGAAGTACAGTTCATTATTAGTTCATGTTAACCATTGTAGTTAACTAATGTTAACTAATATCATATAATATATCACCCAACTAGCTTAACAGAGTTGCCTGGAAAACACTTTCATATTGAGCCATGTGACCATGTAATTTATACATGCAGCAATGCATGCTGGGAATATGAAAGTAACACTGTAAGTAGCAACAATGCTTAATATGAGTTTTCCAGGCAACTCTGTTAGGTTAGCTGGGCAGGATAGGATAGAATAGGATAGGATAGGATAGGATAGGATAGGACAGGACAGGACAGGACAGGACAGGACAGGACAGGACAGGACAGGATATGATATGATATGATATGATATGATATGATATGATATGATATGATATGATATGATATGATATGACTTGCTGGCCTAATTACCAGTTGTGAGTAAAAGGGCCTTAGGAATGCTCATAAGCACAATTAATAGTTGGATTTGTTTCCAGTGTACAAGAAACACACAAGAAAGGTTCATGTCATCCGCAAATCTACTGTTATTGACTTACAGTCTTATTATTTTAGAAAGAAAGAAAGCCCAAGGTCTCTCAGAAACAGACACATGCACTGAATTTAAGTGGGTCCAAAAACCCTCAGGTCTCACACTGTAGCCTAGTTCCCATCCTCACCTTGCAGGATCGCCGGGGCGTTACAGGAAAAGCTGCACTGCTTGCCGAATGTGGTGCCCCAGGGACATGAGAAGGAGGCAAAGTAGACATGTGACTGAGGGGGTGGGCCGCAGTCCACTGGCTGACAGCCCACTACACGGTCCCAAACTCCATGCACACATATCAGCTCCGCTTCCGTCTGAAGACAGGACACATTAGACAGAAACACAACCACTTGTAAAGTCGTCGTTTATGACAGGTTCATTAGACAACATGACACAGCATCTTAGATAATGTTATGAGAAATGTTGAGTTCACAGACTTTGTAATCTCTGCAATGTGAGCACAATTCGAGACAATGACAATGTGAACATGGTTTTAAGACGTTTATGTTCTCCACAGCTATGGGAATATTCTTGAAATCTATATAATCTGAATAAACTGAAAGCCGTGCATTCCTGCTCTCCACAATAATTTAATCACCTTAACAGGAACATGATGATTTGGAAAATGTGGGTCACAAGACTTACAAAAGTAGGCCACGACCTTCCTTTTAATGTTTGCAAACTGTTTCTTAATCCAAAAAAGTCAAGCTATTGAATAAACACTGTCTATATCTAATATCACCCCGAATTATCTTTGTTTGGACATGCACAGATATAAATGAGCCTCCAAAGATGGTGGACTTTCTGAACAAGGTATTTACATCACCCGATTAAGCCAATATTCCTAGAAATCTGAATAAGACAGCTGGCATTTGGCTGCATTAATCAAAATTTTGGGTCAAGTAAACATGTTTACCTGAAGCTTACCTAACTGTAAAATGACCAATCCAATTAATATCAGAATATTCTTCTGCATGTCAACAGTCATTGTTGAGATCTCTTCTCTGCAGAAAACATCTCAATTTGTTCTCATTTAATCTTACTGCTGTTTAGCAGAAACTAGACATCAAAGAGACCTCATTTGTTGAGAAAGAGAGAGAGAGAGAAATAGGCAGTAAACAATTCTTGTACACACTTGATAAGAAGGAAGGCCCTGGCCATGGAGAACAGTGAGCGTATAGCCACGATGACAAGAAACAGAGCAGTGTTTAGAGTCTAATACTGGAGTACAGCGGATTGAAGCGTGTTCGACGCTCAGAGGGCTGCATGACTCGGTACTGCACAGCCTACGCACACATCTGAGTGAGAAAAACACATATTAAACTTGATTATTATTGGCATTTCCATTGTCAAACAGGAATTTTTCTATTTTTACTTGTGTATGATGTATTTGTCTATATGTCTCTGTGATGTATTATATCTTCTACTTTGGACCCTACCATTCAAACGTTTGGGACGAGTAAGATTTTTGATTTTATTTTTAAATAAAGTAATACTTTTATTAAGCAATGATGCATTACACTGATCAAAACTGACAGTAAAAACATTTATAATGTTACAAAATATTTCTATTTCAAATAAATGCTGTTCTTTTTAACATTCTATTCATAAAATAATCTTTAAAAAAAATTTATCCTGGTTTCAACAAAAAATATGGAGCAGAACAACTGTTTTCAACTTTGACAATAATAAGAAATGCTACTTGAGCACAAAATCAAAAAAAAAGAGAATGATTTCTGAAGGATCTTGTGACTACTTGAGTAATGGCTGCTGAAAATTTAGCTTTGCTATCACAAGAATAAATAACATGTAAAACTAAATATTAAAATAGAAAACAGCTATTTAAAATTATATTAGTATTTTACAATATTTTTGATATTATACCTGCAACTTTGGTAAGCATAAGAGACTTCTTTCAAAAACATAAAAAAAAATCTTGCCGACCCCAAACATTTAAACAGTAGTGAATACATTGTGTAAACGTGCAAGTATGTATTTGTGCTTGTAAGTCGTGGGAGATCCCACCCTCAGCGCACCCAGTCAGGGCAAAGGCGCTGAAGTGACAAGATGTACGCAATGCAACCGCCAACACCGCCACTTGAGAGGAGGAGAAGTTCAGCTGCACTGCTGAAGTCTGGTAGAACGGCACACTCAGGTTATGAGTCACATTCACCACTAGGGGGTTACGCTGACATGACAGCTCGTACGAACCTGTGGACAAGCACAGACAACATGTAAAAGTCACACAAATACTATAATGCAAAGATTATAAACTTTCCCAAACAAATTATAGATATTATATGTGTTACCAAGCATGTGTTTTTTTCCAGTGGTGTCACACAGTTCAATGGTCACTGTGTTCCTGCAATTTTCCCCATGCCAACTACCATCATAGGCGAGGTAGACAATAACAGAGGCTGCTACACCCGGTCGCTCAAATCCTACCTGCAAAAACAATGTATCAGTTTCATTAATGCTTATATATTCAGTGGATATATGCCTCCTTGGCTAACATCATTTATTAACAGTGTGAGTGGGCATATATTAATATAAAATATAGAATAATTCTGAACATGCACAACCATTTCAAAGTTTGGGTTGGTAAGATTTTTTAATGTTTTGGAAAGAAGTCTCTTATGGTTACTAAGCCTGCATTTATTTGATCAAAATACAGTAAAAACAGTAATATTGTGAAATATTATTACAATTTAAAACTGTTTTCTGTTTTACTATATTTTAAATTGTAATTTATTCTTATGATGGTAAAGCTGAATTTCAATGTCACATGGTCCTTCAGAAATCATTCTAATATGCTGATTTTGGTGCTCAAAAAATGTTTCTTATTATCAGAGTTTAAAACAGTTGTGCTGCTTAAAGTCTGCATGAAACAGAGTTGTGATTGTCTTTTCTTCCCTATTGTGATGTATATCCGAGTGAACAGGATAAAATGTAGGGCAGGACATTGGGAATTGACTGGATCATTTGATTGTTGTTGCTTGATATTGCTGCCTTCTAATGTGAGTGACAGGTCGCCCCACCCACGTGTCAAGAGAAGAGATGTTGCTGCAAGGAGGAGGGGACGTTATTTTGACTAAAGATTACGAGGGCACATGAATTAAAAGTTAGATATACTGTATAAGTGCATGGATAAATCATTTATAATAAACAGTGCAATACTCCATCAAAAATAAGAATTGTCCATTTTCATTTCATGGGGACTTTAATGATTTTGTCGAAACCCTTGTACTTTTTTTAGGATTCTTTGATAAATAGAAAGAAAAGCATTTATTTGAAATAGAAATCTGTTGTAACATTATGAAAGTCTTTACAAAAACCGCCAGCGGGTAAAATCTACCCATGCACACTAAACTGTTTTGATATGGTTAAAAAAAACGTATTATGTCACTGTATTATGCCACTGTCTTCACAAAGTAATTTCTAGAGTCATGAAATTATTATCAACTATGTTTTTGTCCTGTTGTTTTATGTTCAAGGCTATTTTAAGCAGGGTACATTACTCACTGAATATAGGCTAAACGAGCCTGCAATGACGACAAGAATTAGAAGGAAATAAATACATATTTGGGTGGTGTAAAATTATCCATTGTGACTAAAACTGATTACCGCTATCTTAGAGGGTGAAAGGTGTTGCCTAGTAACATAAAATGTCAAAACATAAGCGGCGCGAAAATGACAACGCAAAAATAAAGGCATTATATAGGTAAATTTGATAAATGCCCCGTTTAATCTGGTTATATCGAAACAATTTTTGACAACGGGATTGTAAATAACACAGTTTCAGTAAAAGTCAATGACTGGGAGACTTGGATATTTTATTGAAAATCAGAGGTGTAAAGTCCAGGTTCAGAAAGTAAAAGTCCTCCTCAGTATTTTGTTCCAATCACCTGGATTTTCAGCCAGGAGATAGAACTAATTAGTGAAATCAGCTGGCTGAGTTCATGGGTGGAATGGTAGGACTTTTACTTTCTGACCCCTGGACTTTACACCTCTGTTGAAAATCTATGTACATTTGAAAAACAGCCATGGGAAAATGTAACCCTGTGGCGGTTCTAGTGTTAATGCATGCTTGCAGAGCCCAAACTTTTGAATGGTAGCATACATAAAACAAATAAAAAAAAAAACATTTGATTTCCTTTATTTTATAAAACATTATTCAACATTTACTGGAAACACTAAATGTGCATTATTTATGGACAAGGTATAAAAAAGGCCTGATATAGTCCTGATTATTTTGATTATAATCATATACATTCGTACACTGAGCATGTGTGTGTACCTTTAGCCAGACAGACTGATCCTGAGTATAGCTGTTCAAATGGGCAGTACAGGGGCTCCATGCATCATGAGCCACTACTTCATTTATGTCAAAATACTGCGACTTGCACATCTGATAAGGAAAGCAAAAAAAGAAATGTAAAATATATATGAGTTCAATAGGGTCAATGGATAAATCGTTCATAACGGCGAATGACATCTAAACAAAGGGCTTAGCTCGAAGGGCAATATTTGTGTACCTGAGTGAGCACAGGCTCCCCGGTGACCCTAGAGGCAGGGCATCTCTGGTCCTGATGTGAGCCTGAGGCAGTGGACGCCCACTGATCAGTGAACCCCTGGGGAGTGAAAAAGCCACAGTCTTGGATGCTGGAACCTCTTTCAAACTCCTCGCACACTCCATCCCCTTCAAACACGTAGCACAAGCTCGGCTGACCTGAAAGAGACAGAAAAAGTAAGAGAGAGTGAACACAAACTCATCATAAGTAACAAGCAATGATTCCATTGCCAAGTTGTAATTGTGTTTTCATAGCAAGTCAGTGAGAAAAGGCTTCACTTGTGTGCGAATTGAAAATAAAAGGAACGTGATTCCACTCAGACGATTGAATAAACAATCAAGACGTCACATTGAAATGTGTGGATGATGTCATTACATATGAATGAGTTATGACAGAAGTGCACGTGGAGGCAAAAGGAGAATTAGCATGTCATTAAAGTGAATTCGTTAGAGAGGGACACGTGTGAATGACATCAGAGTCTTGCATGAGCTCTTGTCTGAGAATGCTGCAAGGTAAGAGGAAGAAGACTCATTGGTGGGAACAGCTTATCAAAGGCAAGGGGCTCAAAAGGGTTCTAACAACAAATTAAAAACACAAGCATTTGATTGGCCACCATTGCTGAACAGCTGACCTAACCCACATGCCAATGCCAAAGGATTTACTCCTAAGCTTTTTTGATCTTTGCTCCCCAAATACGCTCGTGGAGATAATATATGAGAGCTCCTAATGTGGCATTAGAGTAAATATCGCAAAAAAAGCCATTCCTGAATGCCCTGAAAATGTGGTTACAAGCTACTATGAAAACATTGGGATGTTTGAGACATTGAGTCAGCCGCTGCTGCGTCTATGGTCATGTTTGAATTAGACACTTCTCATGCTTCACGCTCATAGAAAATGCACTTTCAGTCACGAAAACAACATTGACTAAATTGGCGAACAATTTATTCTTGATATACAACATGAACTTGCACCACTTTTGAACGTTCCCAATAGTGTGATGGCATAAAACTATGAAAATATTGACTAAGAACATCTTCATTATATGAAATAGCACCAGTTGTGTTGCAGTAAATGACCTAAAATCCACAGTTTGGACTGGATACTTTGAAGTCTGGAATTAATCTTTGAATATCTCGCCAAATATATTGCGTAAACCGAATGATCAGACATCACAGATTCTGCTGTCAAGGAAATTACTCATAATTCATATTGGGGAAGTGGTTTTTTTCTACTTTTTCTTTTTTGGTCAGCCTTGAAATAAAAACAACAGTGATTTCTCGATAATCCACACCTCAGTAACATGAGAGGAAAAGTTTTTTTTATTATTGATTCTAGATTTTTATTCACATATTCATATACACATACTGTATACAGGATATTGTATATTATATGATGTCCCTTCACAACATTAACAAAATCATTAAGGATTTCTGTATTTTGCTATATAATATCCAACAATAAACTAAATATTGTTTGCTTGTACAGTTTCTGATCTACAGATTATACATGTACAGATTATAGATGAAGATTTTGGCAATATTAAAAGAATAACAATTCTGTGCATCTGATGACAGATGGTCTAGTGTTATAAGAATGGATTCAGGAATTTGTCACTGTTTTTTCATTTCATTCATAAAGCTTTTCAGAAGGAATACTCAAGATATAATATTACACAATGCTGAAAATGTAGAGGCATTTCGATTTTTTGGAATAGGTGCAAAAATAAAGACTCATTTGAAGACCTCCACATTTTCTCCTTAATTCAGTCTGAGAGAGAAAAACAGTAGCAGAAGAATCCGAACCTACAGGAGACATATTGTTTTGGCTTGGTTTGTTTTGTTTTGCGAGCTGGTTATGATTATTGGTTTATTATCCTGTGTGGACTTTTTTGGTGCTTCTGTTGTGGTGTTTACAGTCTGAGGGCCAGAGTTCTCAGTGGACAGTGAGAGTATTTGTTTTTGCGAGAGTGACTCACTATGACACTTGAAACCTGGTTCAACATGGCATTTTTTTGAGCAGCCGTCTCCATCTAAGAGATTCCCGTCATCACAATCCTCAGTCCTGTGGGGGAAAGAAATTGAAGCCAAGGGTTACAGTTATGAAATATGTGGAAGTTCTTTGGCCATGCTTCAAAACATGAAAGACTCAAACAAATACTCAAAAATATGAAACATTCTTTAAAAATGACTCAAGCACATAACATGCAAAGCCTCTGACAGACCCAATAAGTTTATACTGACCCCTGTAGTGTGCCATCACCACAGAAATTTTCTCCATGAGTATAAACCAAGCCTGGGGAAAGTTCACTGAAAAAACCGTCCGACTCCACCTGGATCCTGTACAGGTACTGAACATCCCTCTGCACATCACTATAAGCAAACAAATGCAAACACATACAAAAACGGATACATAGTAAAGTAATGAGCAAATGGTGAGAACATTAAAAAGTTGAATGAATTTGTGTGTGTGTGTGTGTGTGTGTGTGTGTGTGTGTGTGTGTGTGTGTGCGTGTGTGCATGCGTGCGTGCGTGCGTGCGTGCGTGCGTGCGTGCGTGTGTGTTTATATTGCTCTATTGCTCGAACGCACAGTATGAATTTAAAACATGCAGCAGTAATATTTGATCTAAGCTATATTTATTCTCAGGGTGATCTCAAATCTAACCTTGTTAAAAATGGAAACGACCTTTTATTGTTGAGGGTATCACTGCTTGTCCCACTGTGATGTACCTCAGGGTATCGATCTGATCTGATTCAATGACCCTATAAAAAGAGTCTCGCCATGATTGCCAAGGCTTGTTTGATTTCAGTCATTTTCCGGCTGGTGGTAAGAGGATGCCTAGCTAACTGAGCATCATCTACTTTCTCCAGTGGGTCTTATTACTCAACAAATTGCCCTTATTAATTATGGATCACTTCCAGGGACAGGGAAGGGGAGAGAGACTACTTAAAGCTATTGTTCTGAGGTCGCAAAGGGAGATCCAATGAAGGATGTGAAGTTATAAGATAAAGTCATATTTCTCTCTTCGTAGCACAGACAGTTATAAAGAGAGGCAGTTACCTACAGCACAAGATGCTGGTGCTGGTGAGGTATAACATTTTATTTGTCAATTGTACAGTAGAATAGCCATTAGTCTCTTAAAACCTTTATCTCTGTGACTAAGGAGAGGAGAATTCAGCACACTTGAGCTTAAACGCATCAAATGTCTGTACACATTTGGGCTTGTATAACTTCAGATGTTTTGACCTTCCTGACAGTATACAACTATTTAAATCATTCAATAAAAAACATAATCTTTCTTAAAACGTAATTAAGACACTCACAGCATAACTAGTCAATAATATAATCTAAGAAGCCATTCTTAAATTTGTCAAAAGTACAGATATTGTGGTGTTGGATTCCTCTATGATTCAACCCTGTTACCAAAGTTACTGTAAGAAATATTGATTTATTTGTTTTAGTTTATGGAAAATAAAATAATAAACCACTATTTGAACTAACTTTGAGTGTTATATTTGTGTTAAAAATGTGTAAACCTGTAATATAATAAGTATTAAACTTTTTTCAAATGTAAAAAAAGTAAAAAAAATCCCCCCCCCCAAAAAAATTTTCACAATTCAAAATATTTAAAATGAAAGCTTCTTTGTGAGTTTCGGATGGATGGATGGATGGATTGATGGATGGATGGATGGATGGATGGATGGATGGATGGATGGATGGATGGATAGATTTTATAGATTTTAGAGCAGCTACAAACAGCCATGGGTGTTTACTGTTTCTACGGGTAAAGCGGTCACATTTGGTTTATATTCTAGGGTTTCATTGTACCCATATCTATCTATCTATCTATCTATCTATCTATCTATCTATCTATCTATCTATCTATCTATCTATCTATCTATCTATCTATCTGTTTGTCTGTCTCTCTCTCTCTCTCTCTCTCTCTCTCTCTCTCTCTCTCTCTCTGTTACAATCTGTCTTTCTTTCCTTTCCCTATCCACAATGGAATTAGTTTCCATTGTTATGCTGATGACACTCAAATATATATTTCATCACGGCCGGATAATTGAACGCTAAATTATCCAAATTGACAGAGTGTGTTAAAGATATAAAAGATTGGATGACGCGTAATTTTCTATTATTAAATCCAGACAAGACAGAGGTAATACTTATCGGTTCAAAAAACCGCCCACAGAACCTCTCACAATACAACTTTGACATCATAGGATGTCCTGTTACTTTATCCTCTACAGTAAAAGACCTGGGTGTTATACTCGATTGTAACCTGTCTTTTGAAAATCATATTTCGTATGTTACAAAAACAGCCTTTTTCCACCTTAGAAACATTGCTAAGCTACGTAATATGCTATCAGTTTCTGATGCAGAAAAGTTAGTTCATGCATTCATGACCTCGAGACTAGATTACTGTAATGCTTTATTAGCCGGTTGTCCTGCATCCTCAATAAACAAGCTACAGTTAGTCCAAAATGCAGCCGCTAGAGTTCTTACTAGATCAAGAAAATATGATCATATAACACCGATTTTATCATCACTGCATTGGTTACCTATAAAGTTCCGTATTAATTATAAGGTATTGCTACTGACTTATAAAACATTAAACGGCTTAGCTCCAGTCTATTTAGCGGATCTTCTATCACCCTATAATCCATCGCGCTCTTTAAGATCAATAAATTCAAGGCTTTTGGTCATACCTAGGATATCCAGATCAACCAAAGGAGGGAGAGCATTTTCACATTTGGCTCCAAAACTCTGGAATAGCCTTCCTGATACTGTTCGTTGCTCAGACTCACTCTCCCAGTTTAAAACTAGATTAAAGACGCATCTTTTCAGCCAGGCATTCATATAATATTGTTAATCTCACAGTTTCAAACTACAATCCGGCCTCTAGTTCATAAATGCCAGAGGAGAACTGGCCCCCGACTGAGCCTGGGTTCTCCCAAGGTTTTTTTTTTTTCTCCATTAGGTCACTTGATGGAGTTTTAGGACACCATTAGGTCACTTGATGGAGTTTTTCGGTTCCTTGCCACTGTTGCCTTTGGCTTGCTCAGTTGGGGATATTTTGGGGATATTTTGGGGATATTTAATTTTATTCTATCAATCAATAAATTCCACTAGAAACAAACTTTGTTGTATTATTTTATTTTAATACTGTGAAGCTGCTTTGATACAATCTGTATTGTGAAAAGCGCTATACAAATATACTTGATTTGATTTGATTTGATTTGACATAGCTCAATTCCCAGTAGAGTTTCTATCTTTCGGAGCTTACAGGACTTGTGGAGGGAACTTTTCTGGATATGTTACATTCTCTGATCCACATTCTTAATCTCTAGACATTTTGACCTATCGCAAGTACTTGAACAACAATCCAGTTCCCAGTTGATGAATTTCTATTGGAACAAGCATAATAAAATGTGACAGGAACAGAACAGAAATTGGCTATGCATTGATACTTGACTGGCTAATGAAATGGCTAATGATTTTTTTGAGTCGCTTCGAAAATGGTTGAACAATACTTAAACAGTGATACACTGAAGATACAATTCAATGACAGTTTTAGAAATGCAACATGTTCAGCATTTATACTTAAGCCACACTTAAAAATAATACTCCCAGAAATACTGTAAATCAACCAGAAACACAATAAAAACATGACAAAGACATAATTTGAAAAAGCTTGACAGTATTACTAATGACTCACCAATTTTGAATAAATATTTCAAAATATAGTCTTTACTTTATAATAGTGTCTACAAACAAAATAAAGTGCTATCATTAATCACACAGACACACATTCCTACCTGTCAGTGTACGTGGGCTGTCTGACGGTGACGGGACTCCGGTCCTCTCTGATTGGTGGCTCTCTGAGCACTCTGTAGAGAAGGGGATGGCATCCAGAGCACAGGGGATTTTGGGGTCGCGAGGTCAGCAAAACAGCATCAATCTCAAGCTTCTTGTCAAAGGTGGAGATTTTAATGGCCTTGACCTTCTTACTAGTGTGTAAATGGAGTGTCAAAGGAATATCACAGAAAGCATGCTGGGGACCTGTGTTGACCGACTCGTCGTTCTCCATTATGAACATAATATTAGCAATTGGTTTTTGATCTGTGGAAAAACAGAGGATTGGATTCAAATAAACCATTAATACACAGCTGGTCAGAAGTTTGGGGGCAGTAAGATTTTTTTGTTCTTCTATTTTTGAAAGAAGTTTCCTGTGCTCACCAAGGGTGCATTCATTTGATCAAAAATACAGTGAAATTATTAATTTTAAATTAGCAATTTATTCCTGTGATGGCAAAGCTGAATTTTCAGTAGCCATTACTCAAGTCTTCACTGTCACATGATCCTTCAGAAATCACAAGAAACATTTCTCAGTACTATAACTGTTGAAAATAGTTGTGTTGCTATTTTTGTGGGGGGACAAAATAGGATCTAGGATGATGAATAGAAATTTCAAAAGAACAACATTTACTTGAAATAGAAATTTTACTTGAAATAGATTTTAAAAATTTTTTTAGAACCATTTTTTGTACCATTGTAAACATAGAACTGACACTTCAAAGTAGAATTAGTGATTGATCAGAATAAAAGTATTGATTTCTTTCCAAAAAATAAAAATCTTACTGACCCCAAACAATAGGGTACAACGGGGCTAAAGGCACACATTAAGAAAATTTTGCTTTTCACTGCTCCCAGTGTATGATTACAGATATATAATGTTTTTATTGAACATTGATGGAGCATTGATGGAGATTCTGTGTGAAAATAAATCATAAAAGTGGTTTATTTTTTTGTGTAAATATATGAGGCGGCAAGGTGGGCTTTTTAGCACACCTTATAAAAGGCTCACAAGCATGGGGCAAAATAGGCACAAATTAGTGATATAAATACTTTAACTAAAAAAATATGTTTTTAATAATGTCTAAGTTAATAGTTGTTCAAAACAACCACTTTAGCAAAGTTTGTACTGTTTTCTGTTTATTTTGAGAATAAAATAATTCATTTTTGTTCAATAAATATATTGTCATTCGAATGTTAATATAAAAACATATTTTAAAAATACAGAAACAAAATTATTAAAAAAATTAATGATTCTGAAAGCACTGAAGGAGATCCCAAAATAATTTAATATAGATATACAGTAGTAACAATAAATTATCTTTTATTATGATATGACTAATATCGTATTTTTAAATATGATGGTTTCATTATAAATATGGTGATTATCTCTAAGGTGGACACCCAACTTAATATATGATATTTGCCATCTGAATCTAACCATGTCATGTCAACAAATGGAAAAGTCAGCTAGCTTTTTTTTATCATGTTAATAATTGTGCCTTTAGCCCCAACAGCAGGGGCGTTTTATACCCAAAAATACCATACTTTTACATATTCTTCTGTTATTGAAAAACTGTTGCTGTTACTGTTAGCTTGAATAAAACTGAAAATCATTAAGAAGACCTTGGTCTCAAAATATATTCAATCATTTTAGCGATTATCATTTGCTATTTAAATCTACATAAAAAAAATAAAAATAAAAAAAACATCAAATATTAGATCAAAGTAGCACAGAATCAACTTTGTGCTTTTGCCCGCGATTGCATCAAGAATCAGCCAAAAATCTTGAAAAGTGGACGTTTTGGAAAGTGCTGCGGCAAGTTTTTGTGCCATCTAGTGGTTTGGAGGGAAAAAAAAATCAAATCAAAGGCGCCTTTTACCCCGATGCGCCTTTAGCCCCGTTGTACCCTACTGTATATTTCCATAATGTCAGGTGTTTTATATGTTCAGACAGTACTAACTGGCTGAGGTGTAGGTGATCCAGACGGTCAAGCTGTCAGGGACAACCGGATGAAGGAAGTGCAATTCCAACACGCAACCCTCAGTCTGGGGGCACAGCGTGGTCATGTTGGGCTCATACAGGTTGACTTCAGGACTCCAGGCATGCATGCTGGGCTCACATGGCTGGTACACATCAGGGGCCCCTGCAAAAAACACACATGCAAACCTCATCCAAAGCAAAAAAGAAAATGCTCTAACTTGCCATCAAAAGTTAAGGATCTTTTTGGCAAATGGGACATATACCTGGAAGGATGAGATAATTAATTGCAATAAAACTGGCATATTAGCCCTAAAACAGCATTTCCATAGCAATGCATTCAAAAACTTAGCAAAATAGTAAAATAGTTAGCAGCAAAAAACTGCTTTGCACGGTGCACTTACATGCACACTTAAATGCTGCCTCCATAGGCAGTTCACTAGGTTTTGGAACCTAGCAATTCTGTGTGTTTATTATGAACAACCATTTAATCTCTTGAATCTTCCATCTTGTTATGACAATTTTCACAAAAAGACAGGATGGGAGGCAAAGAGGAAGAAACCAAGTGAAAGAGAAAACAGAGAGAGAGTGTCTGGGAAAAACCACATGTCTTGGCAATGGATGTGAAGCACATCTCCCCAGACCTCAATCGACCGTAAGACCCAGGTGCAACTTGGCAAAGGAGACAGATTGGCTCCTTAATTGGGACAGACAAGACAGTTAATGTCCTCGGTGGCATGAAGAACAGAAGCAAGACAGGGGAACGTAATCCCAGGAGCCCTGGGGCAGCACTCACAAAAACACATTTGGGGACTTTACTGTGCCCACTGATAGCGACATTTATTGCACACACGATCAACGCCACCGTGGTTCATACTGTATGTCAGTGTTCAGATATGGTGAATGCAGCAGACTACTGCAATCTGACAGTTTTCTGGGAATGTGCAGCATCGAACCACAACTGTGATTCAGGAACCTACCCTATCATTCAAAAGTTTGGGGTCGGTAAGATTTTTGTATGTTTTTCAAAGATTTGTTAATGTCCAACCAACCTTCTACAATGCAAGTAAATCATTCGCATATGCAACCATATTTCACACTAGGCGACTAAAAAATGTCTTTAATTAGCCAATGGCTAGTAAATTTCACAATTTTAGAGAGTTAGAGGCAAAAAATAAGTTTAACACATATAGGACCCTATCATACACCCGGCACAAAGTGTTTTTTGCTAGTTTCAGCCTGACGCAGTTATCATTTTCACGTCCTGCACCACGTTGTTTAAATAGCAAATGCATTTGCGCGCCCATGGGCGTGCTGGTCTGAAAACGAGGTGTGTTCGGGCACAATTTTGGCGCGTTGCTATTTTGAGGCAGCTGAAATAGACTGCAATTTTTTTTTGTTATTTAAAGACTGCGTTAGTAATGTGCGCCTATAGGCGGGTCCACAACGTGCGTACACTCTGCTTATTACACACACAGGGATGCCTAGCAGCACACAAACTAGCTAAATATTAAAAATAAAAGGATTAAAATGTAAAAGATTATTATTGTGTACATAAAGATATGGTGGAATCCGGCTTGTCCCGTAGATGGTCTGCTTGCGCGCTTCAACCTCGCACACAAGCAGATTTGTTTGCTCTCTGGAGAAGCGTTCAGTCTTTCCGCTTGCAAATTCCGTCATGTAAATAGCAATCCGCCATGGCGCGAGCCAACTGAACTTGCGCCGTACGCTTTAGATCATGCGCGCGTAGATCGTTAAAATAGGGCCCATCATTTCATTGCCTGCTGAGCTTTGGCTGAAAGCGCCCTCTGTTGCATTAGATCTGAATGCAGGGCTCAACAATAAGTACTGCCCGATGGCCAAGAGTTGATGGAACTGTCACTGTCCCGATCGAGCCAGTGCTGCATCAAGTTTATCATTTGCACGTGTTTTTAAGCTTTGCCAACTTAAATATTCAAATTGAATTTAATTCTCAGTAGTGAACAGTAAAGAGAATTTAATTATCAGAATTAAATCCCAGAGAACCATGTCTGACAGCACGCAAACACTTAAGTTCTCTTTCACATCTTCTTGCACTTGAATGGACAAAATGGCCGTCTTGGCGAGTATCCCAGTAATCATAGTCGGATATGTTGGAGTGAATGTAAACAGTTGAGAAAGAC
Source organism: Abramis brama (assembly GCF_963993115.1). Taxonomy (NCBI): domain Eukaryota; kingdom Metazoa; phylum Chordata; class Actinopteri; order Cypriniformes; family Leuciscidae; genus Abramis; species Abramis brama. The sequence continues at coordinate 16,456,709 of NC_139969.1, read as the reverse complement.
AACGCATGTGTAACAGTATCATTATATTGAAACCATGCATTATGCCTTGTGACAACAAAGTGACAACAGCTTAATATGCTTGCTGCTGTCTGTGTTTTTAATGTTAATCATACAACAAAAAATACACACACTGCTCTTGACTGAATAACTTGTGTTACTTTAATAAGGAATCATCTATATTATACAGTGAAGCCTGTGCAATGTTTTTTTTTTACATTTGATTATTCAGTTTCTGTTTTTTTCTTTTGCATTGTTCATGCATTCCATGTAAAAAGTCTGACGAGTAAAATGTACTAGCCTATGGTGACTCGAGCTTCAGTGTGTCCGTAGAGGGTTGCTCACCAAGGCTGCATATATTTGATCAAAAATACAGTCAAAACAGTAAAATTGTGAAATATTATGACAATTTCTGCTTTATCATATTTTATAATGCAATTTATTCCTGTGATGGCAAAGCTAAATTTTCAGCATCATTAGTGTCACATGATCCTTCAGAAAAGATTCGAAATATGCAGATTAGTTGTCCAAGAGACATTTCTTATTATTATCAATGTTGAAAACAGTTGTGCTGATTAACATTTTTTTTTGGAAACAATGATAATATTTCTGGATTCTTTGATGAATACAATGTTCAAAAGAACAACATTTATTTGAAATAGAAATCTTTTGTAACATTATCGATGTATTGTAACTTTTGATCAATGACACCCTTGCTGAATAATTTATTTTATAAAAAACTTACTGAACCTAAACATTTGAATGGTAGTATAATCAGCTCTTTATAAATAAATGAATAAATGTAAACTTTATTAGGTAAAACCAAAAGTCCACACCAGAAAGCATAGTAAAATAGGTCAAAATGAGTAAAAATCAAAGGTTTAGAAAAATGGCTGAAAGGTAAAAGCATGCATACATCACATGTCAGGTTATATGCTTGTATGAAAGAGCACAAACGTTACTATCAGGCCATGTGAACTCCCTGCCTCCAAAAGTTTTTACAATGATCGATTAAACTGCTCTCCCGGTCAAGAGAGAGACAGATCAGGCAGAAGAGACAGGCAGAAGCTTTGAGTCACAGAGCGCTCCTTTGCACCCAGCGTGGCCTCACATGTGTGGATGTGTACAGGGTAAACAGCAGCAGGCCAAGGCAAACCATAAAACTCAATTGGTCAGATAAACAGAGCGAGGGCCTCCACACACAGTAGAATTAATGACTGTATCAGATGTGGTGTAATGCTACCGCAGGGAGAAGCAATGCGGCAAGATCTGTGAGCGTGTCATCCTTCCTTCTTTCAGCAACCTTAACCAGGTCTCTGTTCGCTCTGACTCAACCCTTATTTCTTAAAAAGCTGCCTTGTGGTACATACAGAGGCTACGGTACAGGTAAGCAGGGGCGAGTATCACAAGATGTGAGATCTGAGATCCAAGTATGATTTGTTGGTATTGAATTGGCCTGCGCTAATCTGGATATCAAATGATTGACCGTGTTATTACCATAAGCATTATTTCATACCACACAAAGTGTCATATTGCTCTTAAAGTCTTTCTGACGTGATTAACTGACCGACAAAATAATTCACATTATGTAGTCATCATGCACTTCATCATGTTTTTAAAAATAAACCAAAAACAATAGGTTACCGTAATTTATTACAGACCTGAACCAATGGTAGTAAATATCATTCATCATTAATATCACAAAGATATTGTTTTCTTAGAGATATATATTTTTATTTTCAGATTTAAGGCTTCATTTCTCATCAATCTGTTTCTCAAAACAAGTCTCTGGGCCAAAAATCACTCTCCACTACCACCTAACTGGATGATTTTATGTTTGACCTCTCTCATGATACTGTGCTTTATGAAAACGACTACATACCAGGGGAGCATTTCCACATTTTGGGTGGACTTTTCAAAGCACAATCTTATCCGTGACACGTCAGTGAGTGGGCAGGCCAGATGCTAAGAGATTTCTGATTAGAATAATCAGTAACATCTGTTAGGTGAGGAATGAAGTTGAAAAGCTGCACAGGATACACATCGCTTTTTATGACAGGCTGCTTCTGGACGCCACCCAATATTACCAAAACTTGATGCTGTGCCAAGGGTCTTTTTTTATCCATTGATGGCAAAAAGAGTGTTCTTTATCCTGGCAATTATGATTTAATGATTTATTCCCTAAATTTTTCCAGACTCACACGCACCTGGCCTGCATGAGACTGAACGATCCACCTGAATGTGAATGCACAAGCTCGGAGAAAGAAGCCAGGGCTAAATTCTCTCTATCCTCATTAATCAAAGTGCAGGTATTGCTTTTAACATTGACGATCATTCGTGACATATTCAGTGGTGTGTTGAGGATCAAGCACACGTCCAACAGCGTTTATGTCAGAGACAGCATTCAGTCATGCGCTCACCATCTTACAATTCATGACATACTGTATGCTTGTGGAAGAACTTTGTAGGATCCTGATATAATGCTATAATACAGCAGTTAGTTCCAGTCTGCTAATTTGATGGCCTGAACAGCATTTCAAGGGTGCTGATATACAGTCCAACAGCAATGGGACTTTTTTTCTACTGTTTGTATCATTCAGCTTGCCTGTATTTTGCATAAGCACTAAAGGACTAAAGTATCTAGTATTATAATAAAGAATGACAGAGTACTAACCCACTGCTTCCTCTGGTGTCCAGTATCCAGTGGAATCACAGGCATGAGGAGAAGTGGCCTCATGGGCGTACTGATGGAGCGCTCCGTTCTCATCACAGAGATGGCAGTTTATGCCACCCTCCCTACACAGCCACAGAGAATATCTTTTAAACAGTGGATGAAATATAAAGTCAGTGATATACAGTGAGGAAAATAAGTATTTGAACACCCTGCTATTTTGCAAGTTCTCCCACTTAGAAATCATGGAGGGGTCTGAAATTGTCATCGTAGGTGCATGTCCACTGTGAGAGACATAATCTAAAAAAAGAAATCCGGAAATCACAATGTATGATTTTTTAACTATTTATTTGTATGATACAGCTGCAAATAAGTATTTGAACACCTGAGAAAATCAATGTTAATATTTGGTACAGTAGCCTTTGTTTGCAATTACAGAGGTCAAACGTTTCCTGTAGTTTTTCACCAGGTTTGCACACACTGCAGGAGGGATTTTGGCCCACTCCTCCACACAGATCTTCTCTAGATCAGTCAGGTTTCTGGGCTGTCGCTGAGAAACACGGAGTTTGAGCTCCCTCCAAAGATTCTCTATTGGGTTTAGGTCTGGAGACTGGCTAGGCCACGCCAGAACCTTGATATGCTTCTTACAGAGCCACTCCTTGGTTATCCTGGCTGTGTGCTTCGGGTCATTGTCATGTTGGAAGACCCAGCCTCGACCCATCTTCAATGCTCTAACTGAGGGAAGGAGGTTGTTCCCCAAAATCTCGCAATACATGGCCCCGGTCATCCTCTCCTTAATACAGTGCAGTCACCCGTCCCATGTGCAGAAAAACACCCCCAAAGCATGATGCTACCACCCCCATGCTTCACAGTAGGGATGGTGTTCTTGGGATGGTACTCATCATTCTTCTTCCTCCAAACACGTTTAGTGGAATTATGACCAAAAAGTTCTATTTTGGTCTCATCTGACCACATGACTTTCTCCCATGACTCCTCTGGATCATCCAAATGGTCATTGGCAAACTTAAGACGGGCCTTGACATGTGCTGGTTTAAGCAGGGGAACCTTCCGTGCCATGCATGATTTCAAACCATGACGTCTTAGTGTATTACCAACAGTAACCTTGGAAACGGTGGTCCCAGCTCTTTTCAGGTCATTGACCAGCTCCTCCCGTGTAGTTCTGGGCTGATTTCTCACCTTTCTTAGGATCATTGAGACCCCACGAGGTGAGATCTTGCATGGAGCCCCAGTCCGAGGGAGATTGACAGTCATGTTTAGCTTCTTCCATTTTCTAATGATTGCTCCAACAGTGGACCTTTTTTCACCAAGCTGCTTGGCAATTTCCCCGTAGCCCTTTCCAGCCTTGTGGAGGTGTACAATTTTGTCTCTAGTGTCTTTGGACAGCTCTTTGGTCTTGGCTATGTTAGTAGTTGGATTCTTACTGATTGTATGGGGTGGACAGGTGTCTTTATGCAGCTAACAACCTCAAACAGGTGCATCTAATTTAGGATAATAAATGGAGTGGAGGTGGACATTTTAAAGGCAGACTAACAGGTCTTTGAGGGTCAGAATTCTAGCTGATAGACAGGTGTTCAAATACGTATTTGTAGCTGTATCATACAAATAAATAGTTAAAAAATCATATATTGTGATTTCTGGATTTTTTTTTTTAGATTATGTCTCTCACAGTGGACATGCACCTACGATGACAATTTCAGACCCCTCCATGATTTCCAAGTGGGAGAACTTGCAAAATAGCAGGGTGTTCAAATACTTATTTTCCTCACTGTATATATATATATATATATATATATATATATATATATATATATATATATATATATATATATATATATATATACATATAAATGGGGTGCTCAAAATATATTTTTTGCCCTGCTTTGTAGTGCCATGAATCACTTTATGCGCTTTTATTGAGCTATCTGATGATGAAAAAAAAAAAGTTTTAAAGGCCTCCAAAACACATTTGGATAGCAATGCAATCACATACAAAACATTACAAAAGCAAGTGTATATCCATCTATTTCCATGTGTTTTCACTTAATAGAATGAAAGTTGAAGTTGAATATGTATTGCAGCATATTTAACATCTGGTTAAACTGCATTGCTGGCTGTTAGTAAACAAAAAACCTTTGAGAATCCAAAAAATAATGTAACATGAATGCATGTTATTTGCTATATGTGCACGCCTTACTTTACCTGTGGACAAGTGGCCCACTGATTGGATACGGCCAGTGAATTGAGACGGAATCTGATTCATGACCAATAACCACTGGTGCAAGAGGAACAGGGGTGGGCTTTCTGCCTTGGACCCAGGCTTTGTAGACCAAATCAATATAGCAGTGCATCCGAGCTACTTGATTGGGTGTAAAATGGTTTGTACAGTCATCATCTGTAAAAAAAAAAAACTTTCACATTTGACATTTTCCATTGTTTTATTCACATTAATTTGATCCTTAATTTAATCAAATCAAATTATGTTTGATCCTCATGTATACACTACTGTTCAAATGTTTGGAATCACTTAAAAAAAAAGAAGAAATTGCTCCTTTTATTCAGCAAAGATGCATTAAATTGTTTAAAAATTACAGGAAAGACATTTATGGTGTTAAAAAGATTTTTACTTCTACTTCTACTTGTCTTCAAACTTTCTATTAATCAAAAAATCCTGAAAAAAACAACAACATTTCATTAATCAGCACAACCATTTTCAACTGATGTAGTATCAGTTGAAAATGGTTGTGCTGATTAATGAATGTAAGAAATGTTTCTTGAACAGCAAATCAGAAGAACAATGTGACACTGAAGACTGGAGTAATGATGCTGAAAATTCAGCTTTTGCCATCACCAGAATAATTTACATTACAAATTATAATTAGATATAATTTTTTTATTTATTAAATTATAATAATATTTCACAATATTATTGTTTTTGACTGTATTTTTGATCAAATAAATGCAGCCCTGTTGAACTTTTTTATTTATTTTTTCGTACTGATACCAAACTTTTGAATGTGTATATACACTACAAGCATGTATAACTTAAGTTAAACACTAACATCAATATTTTTAAAGTGAAACTGGTTCTTCTTGTTGGGCAAACAGAAGCAGAAAACTGATCGGGACTACCTGTGTAACTCATGTAGTTGTTGTACGGTGTGTTTTTGTACTGGGTAAGGCCACAAGTGTCATTGACTGGATCAGGGTCGTGACAAGCTTTCGATTTTGGCGTTGGTGCTGTATCGGCACACAGATCTCCAGTCTCCATGGATGCGATGGTCTCTTGACAGGGGTCATCACATGACTCGCGTTCACTCACACCCTTAAACACATGGTACAGTCCCAAAATATGACCCATCTCATGGATCATGGTGTTGTTGTGTCCTTTGGTGCCAAAGTAGGAGGGGTTAAGAATCATTCCACCTGAAAAATGACACAAATGGACATCTCTGCAGTTGATGAAACAATATAAACTTTAACCTGAAAGAACACTGAGGTGTAGATTCTAAAGTTTAACTTTAATCTCTAAGCCAGAAGTCTGTAAGTATATCAAACGGATTTGTTCTGAAATACTGCTGCATAAAACATTATGTAATCTAACCTGTAAACAGGACCACCGCAGCTAGGATTACCAGAAAGAACAGTAGAATGTTCTAACCACTTTCAGAACATTACAATGTATTTAAGATCCCACACCTGCTGAATGGTACCACATTGGCATCTGTTTTTATATCCAAATAATGTAATATATATCTTAAAACAATGTGACATTTATAACGGCTTAAAATCCATGCAGATGTTCAGCTGTTTTAGAGCAAATATGAAATGACATTGAGAGAATAATTTGCATAATTTTTGTTATATAGCACTTATAGTGTTTATACATTTTATTAGGTTTTAAAGCAAAAAAAAAAGGAATTTGTTTACTAATTAAAAACAGAAGTTGGTTTATGTGGCCCTGAGAAAAGCTTTCTCTTCTAGATTTGTGCTCCACCACAGACAGACCATTTACAGCGAATATCCAAGATCAGAGAGAATGACCTTTTTATTTAGGAAATATCCATGTTTTATGGGAGTTCAGCCAAACGTTCAGAGCTTGGCTAGACACGTCTGACAGACACAGATCATTTACAGTTATACCACAAGATCAGCAGTTCATGCTATGGTCTGATTTCACTTAAAGCATTCAGAGCAGTAGTTTGACCTTGTTCCTCAATAGACATCAAGGTACTCTCGCAAATAAGCTCATGATTTATGTGGAATTAAACCAGGGCAGGCTGTTGCTCAAACCCATACCATAAACCCGAGCCCCCTAATTTATGAGAAACTAATCTCACATTTAACCTCCATGCAAGTCCACCGAAACATTTGTGGACAAAGATTGTCTTGCACCAAAGACAGTAAATCAAAAGCAGAGGTGGATTATGGGAATAGCAAGAATGGAGCCATATCTCTGAGTGATTAAAAGCAGCGTGGTCAGTCATTCATGAATTTATGTTACCTTTCATGTCTCAGACCACCTCTGGAATCTGTTTTATTCATCCAAGATGAATAAAAAACAAAACTAACTTTTTAAAAACTTTTTACTCAACACTCTGGTCAATCGTTTTTATGAACATTTCATAATTCTTTTTTCCTTCTTAACTTGACCTACCATGGTTATTGGGATACAGTTATTCTTGGCTCTGTTTAAAGCATGACAGGGTGATCAGGACCCCAAGGACCCCTTCCTGAAGAGGTTTATTTTGTAATTACAACAGGCTGTCTGGACTATCCTGTTTATTACATGGCTACTACCACAATAAGAAAATAATAGTGCAATTATACAATTTAGCGGTCACAAGTTTTTGACAAATAAGTATCCGGTCAAGTAATCAAGATAATCATAAAATAATTATAGAATACCAATATAACATTTGGGGGATTCAAATAAATATTTAAGGTGCTGTATATAAAATACATAAATAAAATATAAAATCAAATTAATTGTATTAATATGCGAATCACTTGTCATACACTTTACTATAAGTTTATATAACTTAACATAATGCCACATGAAATACCAACAAACAATGCTTTTACAGCATTTATTAATCTCGGTTAATGTTCTTATACATTTTTATTTTTACATTTACAATTTCTATGAGTTAAAATCACTTAATGAATTAAGAATGAAACATAATTAAAAATGAACATACTCTGAATTAATAAATGCTGTGAAAATGTTTGTTTGATACCTAATAAATTAATTAAATGTTTACAAATTAAACACTAATGTAAAGTGTTATCATATATACTTTAGAAACAGACTGTAGACAAATTTAAGCTCATTAAAACAGGTTGGTGCTAATTACTCATGCTAATGTCGGTTTAAAAGTTCACATTCTACACACAGGCCAAAATCATCTCATTAACAAAAGCTATAATCCAAAAAGCCAAGACCAAAATGTCTGATCATGGATCTTGAATCAATGGGAGGTGGGCTTACATAAGAAATTTTCCTGCTTGAGAGAAATCTCATTTTTAAAGGAGCTGGACTTCACCAAGACCATTTTAATGAGCTCTAAAACACAACAGCGACGGGTACTATAAAATCAGCTGGAAGTTAGATGGAGATGGCAACAGGGTAATACCCTTCTGTTGTTTTTGTTTGGTTGTTGTCGAGTTCCTTTTCTTCTCTCCTGGTGGACAGCCTTAATGATTAAGGGGCAATCTACAGGGAAATCTATGCGTGCTGCAAGTGTTTTCTTTTATGCTTGAGATTACGGCCCATTAATCTCGTGAAGGCAAATACAGACAACAAGGAGGAAGAGACAAGAATGTGTTTCTTTAAAGAAAAGATTTAAGGCGATCGAAAAAAAGCAAGTCATGAACAAGAAGATGTATGGCATTAGGTACAAAAAAAACACATGTGCTTTGGGGAATGTAGCAATAGGAAACAACCGAGGTCTTAACATTGTCCATGGTAGAATGAACCCAGTTGGGTATGGAGGCCAAGAGGTAGATCTGTTGTGTTAAGTCCCTGGTCTTTTATTTTGAAATATTAGTTTTTCTTTTATTTTAAAGTCTAGTCTAGTCTAGATCAGGGATTCTCAACTCTTTCCTGCAGAGTTTGGTTCCAACCTTGGTCAAAACTCACCGGCCTGTAACATTCTAGCAATCCTGAAGATGTTGATTAGTTTGTTCAGGTGTGTTGGATTAGGGTTGTGCAGGAATGATAACCCCTGGTCTAGATGTACAATCGACTACACCTAGAATGGTGTAGTCCATTATAGTTCATTCTAGTCTAGCTGAATCATGTCTATATAGTTAAGTCATGTTTTCATCATTAAATCTTCATGTTCACATGATTAGGGTTTTGGGCTTTAAAAAAAAATTAGGTTTAGGTTCTTCATTTTGTCATGTTCATGAGCTCTTGCGTTACATTTGAGTGGACATCTTACCTTGATGAGTAAGGGCTTCTTTTGCCCATGGCCAGGTGGCGACTCCAGCAAGCTCCTCGCGTGCTGAATTATTAGCAAAGAACACGTTGAGCATGTCTGAACTGCTCAGATGAAGCAGCTCCTTCAGTTCCTTTATGCTCAGATAAGCCCTGTAGCAGAGATATTGACACACAGTCAAACCACTTTGCATAGAAAATAAGTTATTTTTAAGAGAAGTGTCATAAACATGAATGAACAACATGAAAGACATTGGCCAAAGGAGAACCGGACCCCAACTGAGTCTGGCTTCTCCCAAGGTTTTTTTTTGTTTGTTTGTTTTTTCATTTTTCTCTCCTGATGTAGTTTGGGCACCTTGCCACTATCGCCTTTGGCTTGCTTATGGGGGCACTTCATATTCAGTAATATTATTGATTTGATTGCACTGGCATTATGGCGTTATAACCAAACATGATCTCAATTGAGCAAGATGATGACACAACCATTTTCTGCAGAGCTGCTCAAAAAACGAATTTTATAATTGATAATTGATACACAGTTATTGAACTCTACATTGTCTTGAACTGACTTCTGCTGAATAATGACACTGTCTTTTTTAGATCTGCTTTACAGCAGAATTAAATTATTTTTGAAACATTGATTATTATTTAAAGTTATTAAAATATCAAAGTTATTCACATTTTCTGTGAAAGATTGAGACTGTCAAATCGAGATTTAAAAGGGACTGACAATTGAACATTTTACTTAATTAATGTTTTTTAACGACACCTTTACTTATGGTACATGCCATCAGAAGTATAATCAACTGGAATTTGAAAGAGAACGAATATAAAATTTACTGTGGTACGATGTGATACACGGTACGTGTTTTTAAATTTGCCTCTTGACTTTTATTAGCAGTTTGAATAACAACATCGTTAAAAAATCACTTTATGTCACAATGATTAGAGAATATAATTATTCGAACTGGTTATGGCGCATGAAACGACTACCCTCTTTTTCATTCTACTCCCAGCTGTGATGAATCGCCATAGAGAGGCTTTGATGTGTGATGTTAACTTATTTTTACTTTGGAATATGTCACATGTCATTTTTCTCTTTTGCTTTCATAGCTGCTTAAGCCTTTGCACCTCATATCATTGGCCCGTTGGTTTGAAGAGGTCCGGTTTCTTAATGCCCTTTGGATCATTCCAAAGGGTCGAGCCTATTAGCTGAACCACCTACTGTTTCTTGGACCCGTTCCATGCGAGAATAAACCAAGCATCGTACTTCTGACATCGTTTTTTATTAAACAAGCAAAGGCAGAGCCATTGTTTTTGAGTGCTGCAGTTGCCTAAATCTCTCCTATATGGCTATTTCAGCAAAATAATTCAAATGATTTAATTATTTATATTTCACATGATTTAAAGGTGAACGATCTTTTCCAAATGTGATCTGGAAAATAAGTGCCACAAATATGTTTTGGACCATAATTTTTTGTACAGTGAATCATTGTTGATAGAAAAGTCAATCAGATGCAGAATATTGGAAATAAAACACGTTTAGCAAAAGTGAAGGTTGCACATTATGACAGGTGATTTATTCTTTTTTATTATTATTCTTAGTCACAATCACATTGCAAAAAATCATGTTCTTAATCAGTATTTTCTTTTTCTTTTTTAATCATAAACTTGTTAGATTTCTACTGAAATAAAATAGCTGCCAAAGGGGTAAGACAAATAAATGTAATTTGAAATACATTCTCTGAAAAATTGTTATGTTTTATTATTACGTTATTGGTTTTATTAGCAATTTATCTTCTCAAGAAATGTTATCCGGTTTATTCAAAGCACAAAAATACTGATTAGGAGAAGATTGAGACAAAATACTGATTAGAAGAGGATTAAGAAAAACTATTTTTTGCAGTTAAAATTCTGTGATTTATAATTTATATGCATTTCAGTGTTTTTCTAAAACCTTCCTGACTTACATTTGAATGCTTAAACTAAATATTCGACATCATGGACATCAGTGGCACTTGCAGCTGTACGGATGTACGCACTGTGCGTACCATGAGAGTAATTAATTTTTTTTTAATTGATTATTAATCTATCTGTGTACACTCATGGCATATTGAGAAGGCAAGAGAGAATGAGAATATATAAAGGTGCGTGTTTGTGTGTTGTAACGTCAAATGGGTGAAAATAAATCTGATTGGCTACTTTAGTTTTGTTTAATTGGCACTTTTTCCACACACGAAAAATGACATTACAGATAGTTAATGTTAAAAACCAGGCTCAAAATGAAAAAGCTGTTTTAGGCTCTAAAACAGCTAAACTTGATTGAAACATTTGCAAAAAGGCATACAATATTGAGTAGGGACAGAAAAAATTACAATTTTTCCAAATCTTTGAAGCTTTTTACAAATCTTTGAACCTTTCTCTGATTGTTTCGGGAAAAGATTCGAAGCATCAAGAGTGTCGAAAACAGTGGCATCTTGTGGCAAAAAATGGTTTTTATACTGTTTATATGGCAGAATCTGTAATAATGTGATAGGCTATATATAAAAATTGTTAGTAAATGGACTTGAACTTCCAAACCCGAAGAGCATGGTCTAGGTTCAAACATTCCGACACGCAAAGTGAAACATTCACATCACGTGAAAGAGGTGAGAAAGAAAGTAGAGGGGGGATAAGACATGAGCATGGGCAGAATTTCCAATTCTCTGTCCTCCCTTCCCAAAATGACAACGACTCTCGTATGTCTCTAGCCGTCTAGCTCACACTTAAGTCATTACAATGACAGATCTGAAATCATTGAACTGCAGTATGGCAGTGAGGTCAGTCAGTCCTAAAGATTGGATTTGAAAAACAAATCTACAAGAAACATAAGTAAGAAGCAACAGTAGGAGGAAATTGGTAAAGGATTATGAGAGGTTAAATAATAAAGTATATGTATAAGAGAGATGGCACAACAACTCATATCAAATATAAACTGTGTACTCACAAGGAGTCCTTCCTATCCGCCTGCGTCCTATTTACTTCCTACACTGTCTTATCAGATGTAAAGACAAAAATGCTATTAAAAAAGTACAAAAGTTTGTAACCTAGATGCATTGACTTGATGCGTTAAATTGACATTCCTCGATGAAAGATGACGAATTGCGTAGAAGAGGAAACAAAATGCACACAGAATTCACTGCAGTTATCCAAAGTCACAATAAATCAAGTTAAGTGTGTAATTTATCAACAAATAATACTGGTTTAATAAATTACCAAACATTTTAAATCAAGTCAAAACATCACTTTTGTAGTTTAAGCAACAAATCACATTTTACAGTGTGAGAGGCTAAATCAAATATTATTTCTACTGGCTTCAATAATCAGTATTTTATTTTATTTTATTTTTTCAAACAACACTCAGACTCAAGCCTCACATAAACAAATGCTTCCTCCATGCCCGGACATTAGTGGTTAACTAATAACTGTAAGCTGTGAGTGCTGACGGTATTTACCAGTCCAGCCTTTCAGTATGTTTAAGGAAGAACATATTTATATACAGATGAATCGAATCAATTACCAAAAAAAAAAAGAAAAAAAGAAAACATGTTGTCCGTTTTTCCCTAAGCTTTCGCACAGGGGAATCTAATACTAACCACAAAACCAACTGATGCCACAAAAATGCTTATTCAGGGAACAAACATAATATGACAAAAACAACAGCAAATGAAAATGTCAGCACAGTCCTCTAATCAAAGCAATCACAAGTCCATTTTTTTTTCGGTCAAAACAAACTTTTAAATGATTGAATGCTATATATTGTATATAAAAAAGTTTCTATAATGAACATAAATAAATAAATAAATGTGGGCATAGATCACATGCAGAAATATTAATATAAATATAATTTAAAATATTAAAGTATTAATATTAAATAAATAATAATTCTGAAGATATACCTTTCAAAAGTTTTTGAAACAAGTCTCTTGAACTCACCAAGGCTGCATTTATTTCATCAAAAATAGAAATCAGTAATACTGTCAAATATAATTACAATAAAGTAATTGTTTTCTATTTTGACATATTTTAAAATGTAGTTTATTCCTGTGATGGTAAAGCTGTATTTTCAGCATCATTACTCCAGTCTTTAGTGTCATGTGATCCTTCAGAAATCATTCTAATATGCGGATTTAGAGAAAAATGAATTTATCATTATCAATGTTGAAAAGTTGTGCTGCTTAATATTTTTGAGGAAACCTAAAGAACGGCATTTATTTAAAATGTATATATTTTTTTGTAACATTAGAAAAGTCTTTATTGTCACTATTAATGAATATAATTAAAATACTTGCTTTATGTAAAATACATAATTGTAATTTTATAATCATTTTATATTGTTTAATTTTACAAAACATATTTTTATAAAACATATACTTTAACACGATATATGAAATATTTTGACATTGAAAATTACTTACTTAAGATCTTGGGTTAATGTTCATTTCACCAGAGACTTGTGCCAACAAACCCCAGTCTCCCCTAATTTCTGTGCTATTAGCAGAACTAATGGAAAAGCAAAAATAATAAAAATACTGCCCCTTTCGCCTTGCCCCGTCCTCCATTTTTCATGTCCTCCAACGTGTCAGACCGCTCAAACAAAGCAAAGGTTTAAAAGCAGTTGTTTACACTTTCTGAGTGTTTCCAGAGGTTAACACTTCAGAGGAGTAGGTTTACTGTGCACAAAACTTGGATATAATAAAGTATTTTAAGGGAAAAAAAAGGGAAAAAAATCTACACACTTCACCTTATAGATGGACACAATCCTTTTGAATAACACAGAAAAAGAAAAAAAAAGAAAGAAAAAAACATTTATTGAAACAGGTAGTTTCAAAACCACCATTCCACATATCTTGCAGCAGAATGAATAAAGAAATAAATACATCATAAATCACTAAAATTGCTAAACATCTATCAAAGATAATTACTAAAGAGAAGAGATATCAGGTAGTTCAGTTCTATTGGCTTAAATGTCTGAACTAAAATGTCTTTGCTTTCTTCTCGTTCCATTTCTGGAGCTTGCCAAAAAGCATCTGGTGGTTCCCCTGTGCTGTTTTTCTCTGCTTCAACAACAAAATTGAGTAGTGACAGCCATTGGCAGGTACTCGAGCTTTACTGCCCAGCAGCAGATACCTGGGCTATAACTCACACAGCAAAGCATTAAAATCCCAGACCTCGACATAAAAAGCACGCTATACAATTGCCATCAAAATGTCATCCCTGCATTAATTCTCTGCAAACTCTGGACTGCTGCCTTAATGATACGCGCTTCCAGCATAGTAAGGAAAGACCTATCTAAGGGCTTAGTCTATGAGTCCAAGGCTAATACGGTCCCATTGGCTATCAGCATTTCTACTTGTTGACACATCATATTGTCACAGTGTTGGTTTATGTTCCCTGGTGTCCACTAGAGGTCCTCTTCCCCCACGGTGTCATTCACATTAGGAACTGCATTCCCCACAATCCTTGTCTGCACTCATCACTGTTCATTGCACCCAGCTGTTCCCCATCATGATTGTTAGTTTCTGTGTATAAATACCCTGCCTGTTTAGTGTTTGTTACGGAGTCCTTGTTGTTATTGTCACACCACTTCTGAGGTCTGTTTTTGCATGTTCTTGTTTGTTTATTGTTTTTGGATTGCCTTTGGATTTTGACCCTTGCCTGGACTGGTTTTATGATTATGGATTTCCCCAATAAATATAGTGCGCTTGGATCTTCCCTGTCTCCTTGAGTGTGGATCGTGACATATATTTAGAGGAAAATAAGTCCAGTGAATGAACCTTTGCTTTTTGAATATGGAGTGCCAAGGACAGCATGCTACTCCAGGTCACCACCATTGCAAAATGTTGGCCTAGATAGTATTAAGGAGGTCTTAAATTCCCTGAAGATATATCTTTTAGCATTCCTATTCATCTCAATGGCAGTTGCTCGACTGGCACAGGAACGAAGGAAAATTACATCATGCTAATGTCCCAAGCCCTTCACTAGAGACTATCCTGATCTGTGAGAAAGGAAAAACTATCTATTTCACACTTGTAAGAGCCTTTCAAAACAAAACTGTGAAATGGTTAAACAATGAAATATTAGCGATAAATCAATACAGTTCAAAAGTTTGGGGTTGGTAAGATTTTTTTCTATATACAGTATATTTAAAAAAAAAAAATCTTATGCCCACCAAGGTTGCATTTATTTAATCAAAAATACAGCGAAAATAGTAATATTGTGAAATATTAATACAATTTGAAATGCTATTTATTCCTGTAATGGCCAATTTGAAGACTGGAATAATCAACCATTACTCCAGTCTTGTCTTTGCTGAATAAATGTATTAATTTCTTTAAAAAAATAAAAATAAAATAAAAACCTTACTGCCTCCAAACTTGTAAATGGTATGTTGCTTATTGTTAGAATATGGAAGCTTGTTTCCGCCACAAAATAAAACATTTAACATTTGTGAAAAATAAAATCTTGCAATTGCGAGTTTATATCTTGCAGTTCTGACTTTATATCTCCCAATTGCGTGTTATAAAGTCATAATTGCAAGATATAAACATGCAATTCTGAGTTATAAAGTCAGAATTGCAAGTTTATATTTTACAATTCTGACTTCATAGCACGCAATTGCGATTTTATATCACACAATTCTGAAAAAGTCAGAATTGCAAGATAAAAAGTCGCAATTACCTTTTTTATTTTTTATTCTGTGGCGGAAACAAGCTTTCATGTTATAATAATAATAACTTATTATAATATTATTTAGTCAGAATACTCAACTACTTTTGAATGATTGAAAGATAGATGCTTTTTTGCCTGCAGAGTGTGTAGTTGCATCATCTACCACCATCTAACAGGCCATGCTAACCAGTTAAGCCTTTTAGAAACAGCGTTGAGATGGCGTTCAACTGATTTATGATCCACCAACCAAAAAAAAATCTTTGCCTGTGGATTTTGGCTATAAACTTGAGGTCCTCTTTAAAAGTGTCCCAGGGCAAATCTACCAAATAAGTGTATCTCAGACCACCATCCAATGGTATCATTGGGACCCCATTTATCTCTATAGGAACCCTTCAGGTACAGAAAGGCATACCTTGAAGAAAGCTTGTTCTCAAGCAACCATAAAATGACAACAGCTGGAGGCTGAGACACTAGGTCTTTATGCACGCTGAGCCTGGAACAACACTTCCCAGACTGCATATGAAATTTTGATGTATAGCAGCTTTATCCTGCTACAAGATTCAGACTGAATATGATTAAACATTTATGTGAACATTTATATATACAATACAATAAGTGCAGTCTGCACTTATTAAAGGTAGGAAGTTAAAATGATGGATTTTTTACCATATATCTTACATTATATATGATATCCAATTGAATAATCTAATCTCCTAAATGGTGCGCTCAAAATCTTAATTTTAAGTATTAAAAAGTTTAAAACACGTATAAAAAATTATTTTCTATGCTTGCATAGAATAGATAGAAGATCTTAATAGATCACATTTTTAGGATTACGCTATAGTGCGACTTTGTGAACATCTACTTTTATATCTGTAGCATTATAAAAATGAAAGACTCTATGACAAGCCATCAAACAGTCTGTACGGGAGCAAAACTGTCCTGCCTTTCACAGTGAATAGAGCCGAGACCTCTGGTTTTGTTGTTTAGCCACATTAAGCGTATACTTTGGCTCAGTTCTACATCCAAGTTTTGCATGCTTTTTAAAGCTATTCCAGAAGGCCGATTTGTATGCTTTGCATGTTGAGTAATACAAAATGCTCTGACAATCCTGAAAA
This sequence comes from Abramis brama, assembly GCF_963993115.1. Taxonomy (NCBI): domain Eukaryota; kingdom Metazoa; phylum Chordata; class Actinopteri; order Cypriniformes; family Leuciscidae; genus Abramis; species Abramis brama. Next base: position 16,439,752 of record NC_139969.1, on the reverse strand, counting down.
AAGTGAACACTATTTCACAATAAGACACTTTGGTTTCCCTTTTCCTGATGCTGCTATGAGAACATTTAACAAGCACATAACTTGTTTTCAATTTCTTGAACTAAAAAAACATTTTGTCTTGGCCTTTAAGGCGTTGAACTTAAATTCAAGCAGTTTGGCAGGAATATAAAGTAAGGATATATAAATGTACATAGTTGATGTAATGATATGGTATCAGTCAGTTAAATATCATCCTGAGGGTTTTACGCTAGAAAGATTTTGCAATCCTCGAATTAGGACCAAAACATGAACCCTCTTGCACATACAACTAAAATTATTCCTGGTTTCAAGTTAGTTGCCAAAGTGGAACCATACTGAAGCACAAGCTTACCTCTGAGGAGACTCTGGATCAAAGCAGGTCTTTGCGACATCTGTGACCTCAGGGTCACAGCAATCACCATCATCGTAATCATAGTAAATACTGTTGCACTCTGGGTTGCAGACTCCATCTCTCCGCTTCCAGTTGTAGCAAGGCCCCATGCGCAAGCAGTCACCCCCATCGTGGCCCGTGAGAGGATGGTCGCACTCGGGATCACATTGGCGGTTCCCCACATTTGCAATGTGGCAGTTGCTGAGGACGAAGCGCCGTTGGAGTGAAGAGTTGTAGACGCTGTGAATGCTGAGTTCCAGTGTGATATTATAAGGACGGAAGGCGTCTTCCAAGGCTTGGTGTTGTAGCTGGATCTGCTGCAGAGAGACTGTTGGGTCAGCGCCGTCATCCTTACAGATATTCACAATGCGGTAACGTAGGCGCTTCGCAGCGTGCAGCTGCCAATGCTGGTTATAACTGAGGGCGACGTCGGCATTGTCACACACAGTCACGCCGCATGGAGGCGGCAGAAATGGAGACACAAGCTGTCTTTCTGGGATGGGAAGAGCCACGATGACTGGGTTGTGACGGTCTTTGTAGGGCGCCCACTGATTCTCGACCTCTGAGAAATCTGCCCACTGGGACAGGAGGGGAGATTGTCTCTCTGCATGGGGTTGGTGACCTTTAAGTGCTTGGTGAGTGCGCGCATAACCCCATAGTGTGACACCTCCCAAATGCCCGCGGAAACTGTGCTTATGATCAGACTGGTCCCCGCCGAGCAGAAACAACCGACAGGCCTTGATGTAGGGGCTGTACAGGTCACCTGACTGTTCGCTGCTCTCGCTGACCTTGGAGTTGTCTACGTACAGCGCCATCTTGTGGCCGTCATAACTGACCACCACGTGAGTCCAGCTGTTGGGCTGGTAGCGCTGGTGTCCGATAATAGTGGTGGATTTGAGCGCGCGATCCGTGCGAAGGGAGAAGAAAAACCTGCCATCTTTTCTTCCTGTAGGATCTGCCGCTCGAATACCGACAGACCAGCCTTTTTCGCTCAAGGGATACGAGCAGTTGTCAAACACGCCTAGAAGAAAAAAAAAGTCAATGAACAGAAATGTAGCTTCATCAAGCACAGAGTAATTGTCATTTAATTATCTGAAGAGTTTAAGAGTTTAAGTCATTTCCATTCAACAAATCCACTGATATTCCCAGCTGTCTTTCGTAAGGAGCAGTCACATCTGGCAGACAGATGTTACCGTCGAAGGACAGAGAGAGGTCAGGGAACCCCTTCACCCTCCCAGCAACACACGCATATGCGAGCACATACACACTCGGGTGTATTATTCCCTGCAAACAGGGGAACGAGAGATGGGCAGCTTTAAACAAAATATCTTGAGGGACGTGGACCACACTGAAATTTAATTCATTGGAAGAGCCTGCTGATGTGTGTGCGGAGCTCCCGCCTGTGACAACATCTGCTAATTTCTGTGTGTATCAGCCAGCCCTGACGTTGTGAATTTGAAGACAAACCTTTCCAGAGTACTATCCACTTGGATGGCGTACTATACACTTTCAAAGCCCAGGTTCTTATCTTCCTGTTTTTATAGTGTCCGTCTCCCACCTCAGACTGGCCCGGAGTGCTGAGTTTGGCTTGGGACAAAGTGTGCTAAAGAAATACTTTTTTTTGTAACCTTGTATGAGTGATGGCTTCAATATGATAAGTGTTTATGAGAGACAGAGAAAAAGCGAATGTTTTTGAATATTATCACTTATTAGCGAAAGAAAAGTTAGCGCTAAAACGACCACTTCCAGTAAAGCCTTTGAACGCTCATTTGGCAGAGTGAGTGATTTTTTTTAAAACTGGCTTTATAACAATAGATTTGTCCACTGATTGTTAAAAGAAAGCTATTGACCTCAGAAGGAGCTAGAGTGAATGTTCACATAATTTTAGTGATGACGAATATGTCAAAGTGAAATAATGCAATCTTAACAATAGCAAGATGGTACTGTAGAAACCCTCATTTATTTAAGAGGTTTGTGAGATTTGACGTCATTGGGGAATACTGATTTTATCCAAGTGGTGGATAATTTTAAAATGGAATATCTAATGCTCTCTTTGAGGTCTGATAGATGACTCATCAGTGTTAGAAACAGATGAATAATATTTGCACCCCTTTTTGTCTAAAAGCATGTATTTTGGCATCCATGGTAGAGGAAAAGCCTTGTGCAGGTTACAACCACAGAACTCTGGGCTTTGTTCTTCTTACTGGGAACTAGTCTCAGAAGCACTTCCAGATATAATCATTTCCACATTGACCCTCCTCAGCAGCCATAAGAAAATGCCCATTTACCTGATTATGAAAGCTCCTTTGAGGGATCCGGCACCTTCTGTGATGTTACACACCTTTTTTTTTCCTTTTTTTCTGTTTTTTTGTAATCATAATATGTGCATCGAACGTCAACTCAGTTGCCTGTCAAAACCATATATCATATTAAGGAACAGTTAAGGAAAACCTGGAACGCTGCCCTAAGCCCTATAACAAGGAGAAGGCACAATAAGGTCCTCTAAAGAAATTAAATAATAATAATTTCATGAATTTTAGTGATGGGTTTGCAATAACAAAAAAAATATATAAATAAAAAATAAAAAAAATTTAAGGGTAGGTTTAGGGTAGGGGTAGGTATGGATGTTAATAAAGCCTCAAACCACATGAATATGATGCTGGTAGCACAATCTGATAGGTAGCTTTTTTTTTTTTTTTTTTGCTGTCAAATTGTGCTACCTACTGTTTTAATGGGAGGTGGCAAAATCTGACAAGGTAGGATAAACCGACAGAACACCATTATTAGAGAGAGAGAGAGAGAGAGAGAGAGAGAGAGAGATTAAGTATGTGTGAATTACCTGCGTCTCTCAACAGAGTTCAGCAGCAGCGTCTTAACTAATAGCAAAACTGTAAATTTATCTGCTTCAAGAACAGCGCAGTTATAACCTTGCTAGTGAGAAATGTCATGTAGCTTTAAGTTGCTAAACTATTTTACAGATAAAATCGACAGATCAGAGCTGACAATACGTTTCTGTGCGAGTGTGTGTCCATACTGTATACGTGTGCGTTTGAGTGGGAGAGAAAGCGGGAGAAAGAGAGTATGTGCTATCCGTACATAATAAATTTTAATTTTTTGGCAAAAAAACATGGAAATAATTTGTTGTTTTTATCCTATTGTTCACTATATTTATTTATCAGTGTCGTTGTGGGTTTTGATTCTTTTGCTGTTGTAGGCTGTAAGGACCTTTGAAATAACCAAAATAATTTGGCGAAGTGATATGGACATGTAATGCGGTCAAGACCTGCCTGGAACAACTTTAGCTGTGCGTTTTCCTGAAAATAACTGCACACCTTATGTTCATCAACCAATCAGATTCAAGCATTCAGCAGTCCCGTAGTCCCGTAAAAATAAATGATATACTTAAATTACAAAGCAATCAGGCAATCTTACAAAAACAGGCAATCAGCTTTGCATATGAAAAACCACCTACTTTCTGCAGCAAATGAAATGTTTTAAATATATCAAACTATTGAGCTGGATGGAAGGTAGCTGTCAATGTGAGCATGGTGTCCAGAACATGCTGCTTATGAATAAAATCTTGGAAACGCAATGTGTCATATGCACTAAACAAGATTAAATACAGCAGGCAGGACACACTGAGCAGGTGGTGGCCATTTGTCCCTCTTACACTCCGCCCCAGCACTACTCATCGTTTGCACCTCATTTCCCCATTCTCCTTTCATCTGCTTGTCAGCTGATATCCTCAAACAAAGGCCTCTTAAATGAAAAAACAATGTGTCAAAACTGTGACACAACACAGATTCTACCGCACACCATTTGGTGCACTTGATGAAATGAGGGGAGTTCAAGGAATGAATCTGACTTCCCATAATCAATTTGGTCTGCATGGCTGTATGCCTTACAGCAGAATTTATTCTGATTAGACAGTTGCTAATTGTGAATTATGTATCCTTCAAGTAACTACTAACTACTGCTTTAAGTAATAGCCTGACAATTCCAATTCCTACAAAAACAATTTTGAGAACCAAAAAAAAGAGTGATTTGAGAATATGAGAATGATGTATGAATGAACACCCACCTGCGATGATGGCAGGATTATTCTGGCCCCCTTCCGGCTTGACCCACAGCTCTAAAGTGAAGCTGGAACGAGGAAGTTCTATGCCAAATGCAGGGTTCACCTTTAGTTGCTCCGCCTGACCTCTGAAATACACAGCTGTCATCCACTTTGCAGGCACATCTCGTACATCGGCCCTCCATAGCTTCCCAGCAGTGCTCTGCAGCCCTTCTTGCTCCCCAGAGTACTCATCACTATCTTTAGAGTAGTCGATATGGTGAATATTGGTGTCCTGCGTATCATTTGGGGCATCTTCTTCTTTGTTGAACTCTGGAAGGCTCCGTGCAACCCTACTTGGTGAGGACAAGCTGTCTATCAAATCACCACCCTGTTCTGCCTGTAAAGGGTGTCCTTTTGATATGGATTTAAAGGGTTTGTGTGACTTAGTAGACCGAGGCGCAGTGGCCCCCCGTGATTGTTTGCCTTCTTTCTTCAATATGAAAGTCTCTTCTTGTAGATCATAATATTTTCCCGTCTCATTACTATCCCAGTTAGTTAATTCAACCGCATTTGTGTCACTAGAGCTGCACTCACCTGAACACGACCTCGCCGTTTGAGTTTTCCCTAAGTGCAAGTCTATCAGGCGAGCGTACTTTCCGATCACGCCCACTAGGGGGAACTGTTGCGCAGTGGAGCGCGGCGGCCGCTTGCGGCTGAGAGAACCGCACTGCTCTCCAGCCAGCGCTCGGTCCGCTCTCTGTGCCAGTGTCCGCTTATACTTCTGGATATGATCTGACTGAGCGCTGTTCAGCAGCCATGTGTAAAATACTGCGAGAAGAATAGCCAGTAGTCTAAAAAACGTCATTTTATTGAGGAGATAGTGCAGCTTTCAAAGCATGGACATCTGTTTGATTGTTTTGAATTGCACTTGGGAAGGGAGATAGCCTAATATTTAAATCGCTTTAATTGTTTTGGGTGCCTTTTTTCTCATCAACGATAGCATGTACTGTGTTTAAGTTAAGATAGGTGTGTTAATGAAAGTTTTTTTATTGTTTGAAAAGAAATGATAACAAGGGAAGTCTAAATTGTCAGTGCATTAAGGTAGATAGTCTGTTCCTCTGTCTGCAACTGGATGTCGCTAATAACGAGTACCCTAACTGACACCAAACTGTCTACTTTAAGTCTTTTCTCCCTCCCTTTTTAGTGCTTATCTCCAAACAAATAACATCTCGTGTCTAATGGATCTCCTCAAACCTGTCTCTGTAGCGCGCTCTGACAGCGCAAAGGTCTAGTTGTCATTCACTTGTAGTTCATTTACGCGCGCAATAATGTATCCTCATTGTGGTCGAATTAAAGCGTTAAAATCGCATTTGATTGCAGACTTACATAGCTTGCTGTCTGTACAGTGTAAGGTTGTTTGAAGAGATGTCACGCTGGAAAAAGGTTATGTGAGGTTGCCACCTTTCACCGGTGCGCAATTGGTCGCGTCCAAATGCTCGCGGTCACACTTCTTCCCCCGAATAAACCGCCAAAATGTTCAAATAAAAATAAAAAGTCGATGTTTATCTAACAGAGGAGTGTTTCAGATATCAGGGAGCTGTAAAAGTCAGCTTAAAAATGTATTTATTTTTCTCACAAATATGGATCAAAATCCAATAATGTGAAGGTACTGAAAGGAGATTTGTCTTTTTGTCATGCTGTTCCAAGTGAAAACGGCTCTTTGGATCACCTTGAGATGGTGCGCAGACTCCTCTTGCGCTCCGTGTGTGTTTATATTCCCAGGCTGAGTCCCGCTGCATGCGCTCTCCACATCTCCACATCAGATCAAACTAACGCGCTAAACGTTTTATCTGTTTCCTGCAGCCTGACATCACAAACCCAGCCCCTTACCCAACCATTAGGAAAGAAAACTTCACCCAGGTCCAACCCAGCCCCGCATGCATGCTACTCTCACTTTCTCCCCCAGAGCCATTGACATCTAGCTGCTACACCTACTTCTGTACAGTAATGCAAGAGACAGCACATCTGCCTGGCATGTGAAGCACGGCTGAAACGCCGCACATGTAGGAAATAGGAAAAGACAAGTGAGGGATGTGTAAACACTGAAAAACAGGGATGGACCTCTCACCAATTTCAGAACACTCTCTTATGGAGAAGTTAACAGGAAAGGCTAAAAGATGCTGAGGGGAAAAAAAGCAAATAGTCAGGTGGATATGAGTTATGCTCTCTCTCTCTCTCTCTCTCTCTCTCTCTCTCTCTCTCTCTCTCAAAAAATAAATAAATTGAATTTATTGATTATATATTATATTTTACATATTATATTATATTTTATTGAAATAAAATTGATTTATTTTGAAATACACTTGGGCAAAAAAGGGCCAAGTTTTAATTGTCTCAACTGCAAATTACTGATCTGGAAATTAGCAATATCTACTTACTTACTGCGAAGTTGTGTGTAGGGAGATGAATCATAATGAAACACAAGTTTCAGTGATGCTCCGGGGTCTTCGAGAATCTGGTGATAAATATAATAACAAATGCATCTCTACCACAGTGAAGCATGGAGGAAGAGCTACGATTCTGTTTGGGGAGCCTTTTAATATTGGGGAGCTACTTCACTGTGAAAATACATTTATGCTTTGGAGTACAGGAGAATATTGAACTAAATTAAACTCAAACGATCTGGGAGACTTTTTTCAACTACTCATGAACTGTTTGAAGCCATTAACATTGAGTGGAACACTGACTCTTCCTACTGTTAAAAAGCTGTCTCAAGTTGAGGAAGGCTATTCCATGCTACGTTACTTTATACAGTATTTGTGCAATTCTTTCTAATTTCCTGACCAGTGATTTGTGATTAAAACTGTTAAGACCATTAAAAGACCACTAAATATTTTTCCATTTTTGGCTTGCCCCCCTTTTCTTTTTTTTCTTTTTTTTTTTTGCCCAGGAGTGTAAATTAATATTATTGCTGCTGATCCTGTTTCTATCTGCATCTTAAAAAAAATCAGAATTTCATGCCTTAAATATCAAATGTAAAACTGAAAAAAAGGGGAAAAAAAGAAAAATAATATATATATATATATATATATATATATATATATACCCTAACCCTAACCCTAAGGGAAAAAAAAACTTTAAACATACAAATACTAAGGACAGTTGCCAAATTTTGCAATTTGTATTTTTTGTATAAAAATAAAATAGCTATAAGATTAATTTTGATACTAAAATTGTAATTAATAATGATTTTGTTGTAGATTACACTTTTAATATAATATGCAAGGAATGACCTTTGTTAATTAATTATTTTTTAGAGAGTTTCTTAACTTATTTTATCAATAATTTTTGCATCATATATTAAAATCTCCTTTCATTAAACATGAATAAACAAGTTAACCAGTGATTAGCTGTTGATAAGTACAATTTTCCTGTGTATATAAAACATTAATATTAGGAAGGAATTCTCCCTTTTACACAAATCACATGAAGGCCCCTGAACACAATGAATTGTGTAGTTACTTCAGTCATTGAGCTATGCTCATATGAGGACATGCAGAAAGCCATAGTGGTTCCCCGTTATCGTTATAACAACTTCTTTATCTTGACTTTATCTCGTCATGCGTGAAAAATCTTGACCGAAAGACCCATAAATTATGAATGATTTAAATTATATTTTTTGATCATGTTTGTGAATAAACTGCACATTGCAATTTAATGTACCAATTCTTTTCTGAGCATTTCAAAGGCAGTTCTACAGTTTGTGTAACGTCCTATTTCCTCCCATCTAAATAATCTAAAATGATAGAGAAAAGCTTATATAGCCATCTCGTTCTTTTCAGAACCATTGTATAAGCACTTTGATCTTACATTAATGCTAGTGTGCCATATTTCCTTCCAAAAATATCCAGGAATTCACACTTTCAACTGAGAGTTCAAACATGTCAATGTTCACCTGCCACATTTTAAATATGTGGTCAGAGTGTCTTTACTGTTTTGTACAGTGAATAATAGCCCTGAATGGCATTCAGCACTGCAGGTGCACATACTGTATGGAGTGATGTGACTTGCAAATGAGTAGATTTGTGACCGCACAACAACTCAGCAACCACGTACAACATCTCATCGCAATGGTCAAAAAGTTAGACATGCCGCTGTTTAATTTCCGAAACATATCAGTTTTTGTCAGGCTCAATTTGCAAACGGCCCCGACTTGGGGTAACTGGCAGTTACGACAGGGGCCCCTTCAGGGGTAGAAAGGGCCCTAACAGTGGGAGGTAAGAATTCCGCAACCAGCCCAAAGATCTGCCTTCAAAACATTCAGCTTTTTTTGTATCAAAGTGCTTTGAGACACAGCTGCAACTGTGTAAAAAAAAAGAAGAAAAAAAAGTGAATGGTCGCTCCCAGGCCTCACCCCCCACTGCAAAGGACCTCTAAGAGATTATCCTTCATTTGAGGCTGCCCTACCCCAATCCAATTCTAAATGACCAGAAACGCAATGGGAAAATCCAACCTGATGTGCTGGACAAATAACAAGGAGCCTAGCAAAGTCCAAAGGAAACCCCCATTCACTTATCAGCAGAGGTAGAACATCCAAAGTAAATCTGTTGCAGATATTTAATACATTTTCAACCAGTGACAAAACTGTTATTCTGTCACTTAGGAGACACAACTAGCTTCTGCAGGGAGCAAATAATTCCACCGAATAGATATTTGAAAAGATACAGTGAGGGAAGCAGGTGTGCACTGTGTGAACTATAACGTCATTTCCTAGTTAGTCATGGCTGGCTTGGCTTTAAGACTGGATTATTCTGAGCGAGCATCTGACGGCATGTTCTTTTTTCTTTATTTCCCTTCCTTATGTTCTAGATATACATCAAAAACATGTCTCAGTGGATTTGACTGCTTTGCAGAGGGAGTTATTGTTGTTCATCTTCAACAAGCCAGGCCTCTATGATGATTTCCAACCACTTTTTTTGATGCTGTGAAAATAAATAGAAAGAACATAAGGCTAAAAAAAAAAAAAAAAGTTTACCTTAATATTTAAAGTTTTGTGTGTTTCAACAAATATGTTTTGAGGTGACTCTTTAAATAAAGTGTTATTGTCTCATAGTACTGCCTTTAGTATCGCCTCATAAAAGCACTTTGATGGCATAATATAGGTAAGTGAATCATATCTGTTTTATATGCTTGTATCCATATGACAGGAGGCGGACAGCTGGGAATTGTTACTCATTTTCCTGCGTTGCCCATTAATATCGAAGGCAGACATCTGATCCAATCAAAGTGCCTAATGTTTTAACAGATTTAATTTTGTTATTGTTTTTAGGATCACTGGATCTTCACTCCAAGCAAATAATCGGTGTGTTTCAAAAATTAAATGATACACTTTTAACTACAGTAAGAAAGACACTCATATAACAAGTCTTAAAATCAACCCAGGCTATCCTTTTAGCCAGAGACTAACAACATAATTCAGAATTATTTTCCTTTATAAGAACAAATACATGAATTCAACATGATATTAGCAACCTAACGTTTTTGTGTGTGTGTGTGTGTGTGGTGCAATTTACCACTTTCCTTCCAAAAGACATTGTACTCAACAGTGGCAGATCAGTCAATTATCTCCAATATATCTGAAGTATATTACTATCAGTTAAAATGGGTTTATTTCTCCCTTAAGAGCCATAACAGAAGCACTAGAGATATATAAATGTTTGAAATGGCAACCACAGTTAGCCCATTTGTAACTGAGACACAGCGCTGGCCAATGTGAGCAGACACAACTCATCCAGACATTTTGCCCGATCCCCTCCCATGATGGCTTATCCATTTGGAAAATTATAGTTGGCTTTTAAACGCTTCTGTTAACTGTGTTAACAATGCCAGCTATTAGAGCTTAATTTCCAATGAGATATAAGTATAGAACATCTGAATCAACAAAAGTAAGTGTTGGAGGGCTTTGAAGTGTGTTCCATTGTGGAGGTCATGTGAGAGCAGTGCTGTAATTAACTTATTGCATGTATCTGTGCTGCCAAAAGATCATATAATAGTGGAGTACAATGAAAATAGTATCAGCAAAGCTCATCTTTGATATGGTTCCCTGTTACATATTATACATAATCAAGGGCGTAGATTTGGTTTGAACATTGGGGGGGTTGAAGTTTGGGTATGCCTCCTGATATTGTGATCATGGTATAAATATTGGGGGGGTTGTAATGCATAGATTTAAATATTGGGGGGGTTATCTCCCCCCCCATCCCCCCCACAAATTACGCCCCTGTACATAATACATATTACAAGATTATTTTTACGTGTCCTTCAGTCAAATGAATGTGTTCTGCAAGCTATCCAGTAAACCTGATATAAACAGTTTATACCGTTAATAAAGTCTGTAAAAACAGGGCACAATTTACAATATAAATATGTAGGAATTTCCCATATTATTCATTTTTATTTATTTATTTTACAGGTGGTTAGTTTTACCTGTATTTTGAATACTACATTTTGAGTATTACAGACTACATTGTGTTTATAGGGTTAACAAAAATGTTCATGAAATTACTGGATAATGTCCTACCAGTATATTTTCCGTTTTTATTTTTGACAGTGTACAATATCTTGGGCAGTGAAAATCCGTTATGAATAACAATTTAACAAAAAATCAAAAAATTTACATACATTTAAATATATAAAAAATATACTACTTAGAATAACAATAATTTAAAACAATTGAATGTTTTATATACCCAAACCCCACAAGTTAGAATTATTAAATGGGTAAGCATTTAAATCCAATTATGTGGTAAGTGTCAAACTGATTTTAATTTGTGTAACTGAGCACTGGAAAATAATATTTGACAGTCAAATATATGCACAGTTAGGCTATATGTGAGTGTCCTTGTTTGAATCTGTAATGTTTCTAAAGATACAATAATAACTCCCCCTGCTGTGTAAAATGAAAACTTCAGTCATGAGTGTCTGTAGGAATTAAATCTGATTAATCGTAGCTGTTACATGCCATCCAGTCTCTGTGTGAACTTAATGCAAATTGTATACAATGACCTAACATATATGATGACTGACACTAGTTCATCTGATTAATATCCTCAAGCTCTTCAGTGATTGACTGGTTAACATTAGCCTACTTTGAGGAAAAAAAATAGTCTTTAAATGTATGCACTGTTGCAAACTATTTTCAGTGGAATGTATAACACATGCTTAAAAAGTCATTGAATGTCGCTAGATGACTGCATGTGCTAATTATCGCGTTGTTACATTGCATTTGCTTTCTTCATATCAGCACTTTACATTTGTTTGCTTCTCTACTACTTTCTGTGCTCTATTTGAATATAGCCTAATACAGCTGAAGTGAGACAAAAGCTCTCATGCTTCAAAAAAGGACACACAATCACCATGAATGCACTATAAAAAGTATCACACAACTTGTGCACTTTATTCCAAGTCTTCTGATGTTTTGCGTGAGATAGTACAGACTAAAATGGTTTAGTCATTATTCACTGATAATCTTCCCCTACAGTGTGTTGTTAACAACTGCAACTAAACATTGAGTCAGTGACTTTAATTTGATAACTAGATCAGTCAAATACTTGTCAAGTCAAGTCACCTTTATTTATATAGCGCTTTTTACAATGCAGATTGTTCACAGTGAAAGCAGGAATATAATCTATACAGTCGCTCAAGAGAAAATCTAGTCCAGCTCAGTTCAGTTCTCATATAATGGTGTCAATGCAGGCAGATCAATAATAGTGTTAAATATTAAGTGTACTTGTACAACATTAAATTTCATTATACATTTATTAATGTTGAAAACAGCTGTGCATTTATTTGAAAAACAAATCTTTTGTAACATTATGTCTTTACTGCCACTTTTGATCAATATAATGTGTGATTGCTGAATAAAAGTATTAATTTCTTTCTTTTAAATAAAAACTTTTGAACGGTTTTGTACTAAGGTGAGTTAAGGCAGATCTCAACAATTTTAGTGAATAAAGTTGACAGTAAGTATCACTCTAAAAATGCTGTTGTTTCAACCCATGTTTGGGTCAAATATGGACAAACCCAACTGTTGGGTTTAAAAATTAATGTAAAAATGTAAACCAACAGTTGGCTTTGTTAATATTTGACCCAAACCAGCATTTTTTAGAGAACATGGCAATAATAAACTGAAGTTTTGATCTGTTTTTCATACAAGGCTGTAATAGTTTCAGAAGAATTGTAAATACTTTTATGATCCTTTTAGTGCTTTTATGTCCTTATTGAATCATGAAAGATTCAGTAGCTGGTCATCATCAAAGCAGGTAAAAGAAGAATAAAAGCCATGTGAGTTTGGAACAACATGAGCTTGAGTAAATGATGACATAATTTTTATTTTTGGATGAAATATCCCTTTATGAAGTCTGATAGGATGGAGTCTCTGGTCAAAGATGTACCGATGACAGAGAGAAAGTATGGTACAAGATCAGAGAAGATATTTTGGATCAAGAGGGCAGGTGGTCACACTGTGGGTGGTAGAAAGCTTACCAGCTTCTACTCTGGCATGGTCTCAAAAAAGTCTGGATCAGAGTAGGTTGTGTATTCGGCTGTGGGCTACTGATGTTGACCACTTTGTTTTTGAAGTAGATGAAGATGTTTGGGGGGGCAAAGCTTAGGGCAGAGCAACATCCTGGCTACACTGCTCAGGTAAAGAGTTAAAACTTCAGCTGAAACCTTCACTGCACAGCTTACACAAACAAATAAAGTTACTGAACAACATCCTGACTACACTGCAAGGAAAGAGGTAAAAAAAAAAGGTTGATGAGGAATGCAAAGGGGATTCAGCTGAACCCTTCGCTGCACTGCTTTCACAGACAAAAAACTCTGAACAGTCTAGACTAGCATTACGTTTCTGTGTTGGTTTACCAATCAATCAATCAATCAATCAATCAATCAATCAATCAATCAATCAATCAATCAATCAATCAATCTGTATCTATCTATATACCATTTTGTATATTACACATATTGTTCAGCTAATTGTGACATGCCATGCCATATGTTTAGGGTTAGGGGTTGGTTAGGACAATATATCAATTACATTTTTACAATTAAACAACTACATCATTCCTGAAAATTATAATAAAAATACAAAATTGAATAGTAAGTGATACAATTTATTTATTTTTTTATAAACTGCTAATACATACATAAAAAAAGTCCTAGAAATGGGGTCCTGAAACTGCAGCTTCCAGTATTGCAGGAAATCTACTCAAGCTTTTGTGTTAGTCACTGTACATTGTATTTTAACATGTGGTGTCTTTGAGAAGATTTAAACTCTGGTGTGTTAAACCTATAAAATAGAAATAAAATTAAAACAACTAATCATGATTATTCTCATGGTTTCTTTCTGTTTGTTTTAAGGAAAACCTAAAACAAATCCAACGGTTTGCTCCAATGGTATTTGTTTTATAGTTGCGTATATACCTACCATGGATAGTATATACATAAACAATTTAGTTGATAATCTTATTTTTTTTATTCATGAGTATAACTAGGCCAGTGGTCAACATTACATAAAGAGACTTTGACGTTTTGCTCTAGGGCTAGGCCAAGATATAAATTAGCTACATGTAGTCATAGGCCTACCTTAAACATTATAGACCATCTGTTTTTAACAACATACGTTGCTTTATAAGAACGACGGTGATGACTGTTTTGAATGATTTGATTTGACGGTTAGGTAGTTGACAGTAAGAATTTGAGAACCATCATTGAAGTTTGGATGGATTTTTTGATTGATACCTGCAGTGTTTCTCCAAGCCAGTAGGTGCCACTGAACTCCGAATCATACGAACGTTTCATTCGGGGAAGTTCTCGCGTGAACATCCTGCAAGACAGTGGATTGAAATTTCTAAAGCTCTCAGAGTTGTCAACAAGTCTCTGTGGAGCTGCATATCCACATTAGCATCGAGCTGACCCAATACAAACTTGCATGCTGAAGAACCGTCTCATCTGTGCTCAAATAAGCGCCGTTCAGTGCTAGCAGTGCGCTTGCTGGAAGTTTCTGGCTATTTTCTCTCATCTGTGACGCTTTAGCCTGTTAGCGTACCTCCCACAGCCGCCCGGATGCGGTGAAGCCCCGCAGCTTTAGCTTCAGCTCTGGCCTTCCGACGTGCACGAGCGGCTTCAATCATGTCAAGCACTCGGCAGCAGCAGCAGCAGTCCGGAGGTGCAGCGGGGTCCGTCCCCGGGACGAGCTCTGGGGGAATGAGCAGCAGCAGTGGCAGTGGAGCCGGTGGAGCGAACAGCGGGGGCAGCGGCTCTCAGAACGGTACCAACTCGGGTAACGGGGTGTCCTCGCGGACTTTGGGCTCGGTAGCCGAGGGACAGAGTGCTCGACTGGCCTCTTCAAGCAGGAAAAGACCCCTGTACAACGGTCTGATCAATCCCTATGAGGACAAGAGTAACGATTTTGTATGGTAAGTCCCTGCAGAGGTCTAAATCCACTTGATAATGAAGTAAGTTAACGTCTTCACTTTGTTTGTTTTGAACAATTTCCCACACGCGGGCTTAATTGCAGGTGTATGTGGCAAATCCTGTGATTTACTCCGCACTTAATCATTTCATTTAAAGGATAAAGCTAATTGATAATTGTCAACATGGTGTTAAAGGGGATAGTTCCCCCATGAAGGAATATGTAAAAGTGTACTACGTAACGTTACCACCATGTTGTTTCGGACCTGTATGATTTTCTTTTTTGTGTGTGTGTGTTGAGTACAAAATCAGATATTACACACACCCCCGGTTTCACAGACAAGGCTTAAGCCTAGTCTCAGACTAAAGTGCATGCTTGAGCTGTTTTAACTGAAAGCAAATTGCACTGGCATATCTTAAAATATGTCATTGCCATTGTTTTGTCTCAAGATGCACACTAGTAATACTTAATATTTTAGTAATATTTAATAGCTAAAGTTACTTAAACGCCCTAATTGAACTAATACCTAATCCTGTGAAACCAGGGGCCTGTACCATGATAGTAGTTGAACAAACTCAAGGTTGCAGGATTAGTTTCGAGTTGACAAAACCAAACCAATCCAACCAGGCTTTGTTGGTAGTACTATGATGCTGATCATCAACTTTCTCTGTCAACTCAGGCTTTGATCCTGAGTTTAGGAGTTTAGGTATGACATCAGTAGCGAACAGCCAATCACATGCTGAGAAAGAGTGAAACTGCGATTAATTTCTCGCGAGAGAAGCAGCGCAATTCACTTATTACATAAAAGTATTAAAATATTAAGAATTTAAACAAATTTACACAACAAGAAGAAAATGGCTGTCTATGAAAGAGGACAACTAAAAGAAAAAGTCTCGCTACTGTATATCAGTGCAAGTAAAAGTTGTCAAGTTAGTTTATACAGATATATGTATAGAGAGAATTGAACTTTTAAGCTCACATGTAGTCATTTTATAGCTTAATCTATTGATTCTAAAGCGTATTTATATTACTTTTATATATTTATTCCTTTAAACTGTGTGTAAAAAATAATTGATAAACTAAAATTGCATGTGTGATCGATGAATAATTACATAATATCTAAATCATACAAAATTATTATTATAAATAAGTGTTACTAAAAGCCAGATGATTTTGTCTTTAAAAATCATTTGCTATGTAGTGACCTTTAATTTGGAGTAGAAACAGGTGGAGTGACTTTATCGCATCAGACATGTCACTTTGCTCACAGCTGATTGGTCCAAGTTCGGTTTGCAACCTCTTACCTGGAACATAACCAGCCCTGGACCAGGTTAGCCGTGGAGCGTAAGTTACTATGGCGATGAACACTGCTAAAAGCCAGACCACTTTCATGGTGCCTAAAACCCAGGGTTGGTGCAAACTAAACTGAAACATACCTGGCTAGCCACCTAAACCGGCTTCATGGTATAGGCCCAAGGCCATAATGTTAGAAACTGACAATTTGTTGTCAGAAAGTTTTTTGTTTTTTTGTCAACAATCCCAGAAAGTCATACAAGTTTAATGATTAACTTGTATATCTGACAAACTCAAAATAATTTTGACTTGACGCGGTGTGTGTGTGTGTGTGTGTGTGTGTGTTCAAATTATTTTTATGCTTTAACCTTTCAATCAAAATTATGCTGATAATATAATTTGTGATGTGTAAAGATTGAAAATAATTTTGAATAGTGGTCTCAATACTTTTAAACTCTCCTGTATAATTCAAAACAACAGTCAAGTCTCAGCTTTGTGTTGATGTGTTAGAAAAGGGAAGCAAGCCTTGCATGTGTCATGATTCTTTGTTTTTTTCTCAACAGCCCTATATGTTTTGAGATGATAGAGGAAGCTCACATGACAAAGTGTGGCCACAGTTTCTGGTGAGAAGCACTTGTTCTCTAAACTGATCATTTATTGTATTTTCCAGAATCCAGACCATTTTATAGATTTTGATCAAATAATCATGTCTTCATTTCTATTCAGTTATAAATGTATACGCCAGAGTTTGGAGGACAGCAACAGATGCCCAAAATGCAATTATATCATTGACAATGTGGATCAACTTTACCCCAACTTCTTAGGTATGTGTATGCTAATGCATGTCAGTTGTTTTTTGCATACTTGATGTCCTCAAACCTTATTGTTACCGCATAAAGTGTATATTTCTATATCAAATAAGACATTTGGTTGATATTTTTTTTTCAGTCTGAGAATTGCTTGGAAGATGATCTGATTCTCTAATTGTTTTACAGTGAATGAACTGATCCTGAAACAAAAACAGAGATCTGAAGAGAAGCGTCTGAAACGAGATCATCCTGTATGTGCACCAAGCTCACCATTTGTATAATGAGTGGAAACTTCTTAAACAAATTTTATTGGCTTTTGCAGATAATTTGTAGCACAAAAAAATTATGCCTTATTGTTCGTTTCATATGCTGTTTATAGAATGGAACCAAATGGCAGGTTTTCCAAGACGTCCTTGGTGCAGATCAAGAGAATATGGATTTAGCCAATGTCAACTACATATTAGAGTACCTGTTGCAAAAAAAGAAACAACTGGAGGCGGTTGGTATACTTACAGATAATATTACTGTTGCTTGATGCATCACTTCTGGGTTCTTCAGACACCCTGGGAATTTGGGAACCCAAATTTGACAGAAATTATGTTCACTCAAGCCCTAATGTTACAAACCACTGTTTTTAAATTCCAAAGTGTAACTGCTGTGACAAATATAAGGCCAAATAAACCACAAACCACTATTTTACCACCGCAGCATGGCACATACTGAGTTCTTGTGAAGGAATGTACATTGGTCAAAACCTGCAGTTAGTAAGTCTGATCAATGTCAAAGGTTAAATGTGATCAATTTATATAAACTTTTTATTAAAACTTAATCAGCATTAACAAGCATTATATAATGCTTAAAGCTGCTTGTGTGAAGAGCCTGGAAGCGTTGCTGATTATCGTGATACACCATAATAATTTGTCTTATAAAGGAACACAACCCCCCTCCCACCCCCCGCTGTGTGACTCATAAAGACCAATTGCTCGTCTGTTGCTGATCTTTCACTGATCTCTGTTCACAGGAATCACAAGCTGCTCAGCGCCAGATCTTAATGGAATTCCTGAAAGAAGCCAGAAGAAATAAAAGAGAGGTTTAGCCTCCATCTATTTTTAAAATATTGAATAATGCAGAGTTGACAGCTATGAGGTCATTAACTCATAAAGTCTCCCTGTCTTTACTTCAACAGCAACTGGAGCAGTTACAAAAAGAACTGAACTTTTTGGAAGAGGATATCAAACGAGTTGAGGTCAGTTTAGTATGTTGACCCAGAATTGTCAGAGACAGGATTTTTTTTTTAAAGGTCTAGTATAGAGATGTTTTGTATTTTTCTAAGGACATTTTCACACCTGGGTCGTTTGGGGCATTTGTTTTGGAACCTGGTGCGTTTTTCTCCCTTAGTTCGGTTCATTTAGGCATACATGAACACGGCAATTGTGCTTGGATCCGTACCAAAACAATCGATCCGAGACCGCCTGAACGAGGTGGTCAAGTCTGATTGAAAATGAATTCTGGGGCGGTTTGGTTGAGGTGAGAAAGCAATCCGACCCAACGGACCAAGCAGTATCATAATTCATAATGGGAAATGTTATATAAATGCATCAGTGTCTGATTCTGTTTTTGTGGTTGAAAACCAAACCCTCTTCATCTATGTAATTGCTCTTCTCCATGCATTGCAAGAATGCTGCCCCGACGAAGCCTTGATTCCCGCTCTAACTGCATTCTAAATTTTTTTTTATATATATATATATAATTTCAATATAATTAAATGTATATAATTTATCAGTCAGAGTGGGAATCAAGGCTACATTTATATGTGTTTGTGTGTGAACTTGTTAAGTTCAATAAGTGAACTTGTTACTTGTTGGTGACAGGTGAACTCTGACCAATAAGGGGACAATTTTACTCGCATGTGATTTGCATAAACACATTTTGGTATGCTTTGAAATGTTGCCTTGTGAAAGCGAACCGAACCAAGGAGAAAATGCAATTAAGTCCCTTTTTCGGAACAAAGAAAACGATCTATGGGTGTGAAAAGTAATATATTTATATATACGATTATAAACCACTGCTCAAATGTTTAGAGCTGGTAAGTTTTTTTTGAATGCTTTTGAAGGAAGTCTTATATATTTATTATTTGATCAAAAATACAGTAAAAACAAGAATAGAGTGAAATGCCATTACAATTTAAAATAACTTTTTTCTATTTGAATATATTTTAAAGTGTAATTTATTACTATGACGGCAAAGCTGAATTTTCAGCAGTCATTACTCCAGTCTTCAGTGTCGCATGATCTTCAGAAATCATTCTAATATCCTGATTTGCTGTTCAGGAAACATTTGTTATGATCAATGTTGAAAAAAAGTTGTACTGCTGAATAATTTTGTGGAAATTGCAATATGTTTTTAAGATTCCTTTGATGAATAGAAAGTCCAAAGCAACAGCATTTATTTAAAATACAAAATCTTTTGTAATATAATTGTATACTGTCACTTATGATCAGTTTAATGTGTCTTTGCTGAATGAAAATGTCACTGACCTTCAACTTTTGAACAGTAGTGTACATCTGATGCGTATGATTTTTTTTTAAAGGAAATGAGCGGTATGTACTCACCAGTGAGTGACATGGACCCCAATTTAGACAGTACTGTACCCCAGTTTGAAGCTCCCTCACCTGCACCCAGGTAAGACTGCGTTTTATATTGCAGATGCACGCAGTATTTTTTTCCTCATTAAAAAGTATTTCACACAAAGAAATTTATGTAATTTCTACACACATGAGATGCTAACCTAATTATTGACATTTACACAGTATTTTTGCATTAAAAAAATTCAAATCTTGTTTCTGTCTACAGCAGTAGCATAATAGACCCCCCAGAATACATTCAGCCCCCTTTTGGTGGAAGCTCGCAGGTAACTTGTTTTTGTTGTTGTTTTTCATTAATTGTCCCCGTCTGCTGTTATATCTGGTTAATATCCCTTGGAGTAATGCTGATATTCACTGTTTATTGTTATTACTTTTAGGGTAAAAGACAAACATGGTACAACAGCACTCTGGCGTCGCGGCGGAAGAGACTGACGGCACACTTTGAGGATCTAGAGCAGTGTTATTTCTCCAATAGGATGTCTCGCATAACGGGTTGGTTGATTCAAACCAATATATACTGTTTATTAAAAAAAAAAGTAATACTGTTATTACACAATCGCTTTTCTTGGTAATAGATGACAGCAGGACTGTTAACCAGCTGGATGATTTCATGGAGTGTCTATCAAAATTTACCCGTTACAACTCTGTGAGGCCTCTGGCCACCCTCTCCTACGCTAGTGACCTCTATAATGGCTCCAGTATTGTGTCCAGGTAAGGTTGCAAATACTTAATTGAAGCGGGTTAAGACCACACATTGTTGGACTTTAAAGGGTTAGTTCACCCAAAAAATAAAAATTCTGTCAGTAATTACTCACCCTCATGTTGTTCCAACCCCGTAAGACCTTCGTTCATCTTCGGAACATAAATTAAGATATTTTTGATTAAATCTGAGAGTTGTCTCACTCCTCCATAGGCTTCTAAGTGATTGAAACTTGCTGACCCAGAAAAGTTATTAAAGAGATTGTTAATATAGTCCAAGTGACTACAGTGGCTCAATCTTAAGTTTATCAAGCGACGAGAATACTTTTTGTGCGCAAAAACAAACAAAAATAACGACTTTATTCTACTACTCATTTCCTTCTCTCTGGGCCTCAAATCTTTTCACGTAGTGTTTAAGCGTAGCGCGTCTGTGTTGCACGTCACCATGTAGGCTCACTATTGGTCGACGCTTGTCATGTGTGTGATGCGTGGTGACGTGTAACACAGACGCGCTGCGCAAAAACACTACGTGAACCAGCTCGAGGCCCAGAGAGAAGGAAATGAATAGTGGAATAAAGTCGTTATTTTTGTTTGTTTTTGCGCACAAAAAGTATTCTCGTCGCTTGATAAATTTAAGATTGACCCACTGTAGTCACTTGGACTATATTAACAATCTCTTTAATAACTTTTCTGGGTCAGCAAGTTTCAATCACTTAGAAGCCTATGGAGGAATGATCAGCTCTCAGATTTAATCAAAAATATCTTAATTTATGTTCCGAAGATGAACGAAGGTCTTACGGGGTTGGAACAACATGAGGGTGAGTAATTACTGACAGAATTTTCATTTTTGGGTGAACTAACCCTTTAATCTTTGTTCGGTTCCTTTTCTGAAGTAACCAGCAGAGGGTAGTATTGTATTACTGAATAACATCACAGAGACTGACTATGAGCATTTTGAAGACAATCTATTTTCCAAAAGTTGGAATTGTGGCCTATTTCGAGGTGTGCTTTAATGTATATCCATTTTTTTCTTTTGTTTTTGTCTCATTTGTTTGTTTGTTTTTATAATATATAATTTCTCATGATCTCCATCCTAATGATTCTCATTAATCAGTCATTAATTACAGTCTTCTAAACCTTAAGTACAACATAACACCTTGACAGTTCTCAGCTTATTTATAGTTGAAATGAATAGCCTAGCTTGTGGTTTAATGGTGAATCAGATGTTAATTCAAAACTACTACGGCTGTTAAATTGAGTGAGTGAGCCAGGTAGGCTGATTTGTTTGGCTTATTTATAAATTGCTTTGACAGATTCATTAAAAACAAAACGAAAACAAATAAACGGGGCTACAGATCTCGCTGTATGCTTGTTGTTTTGAGCTACCAGCTAGGACATTGTCTGAGAACAAGATTCAGGCTATTTTTTTGGGGGAAAGAAATTATTTTGACTAAATGCACTTTTGATCAGTTCTTTTCATCAAAAAATCCTGAAAAAAATGTATCTTTGTTTCCACAAAAATATTGAGCTGCACAAATGTTTTCATCATTGATAATAGAAAGTGTCACTTGCACATGTTGATGTTAAGCGGCATATTAGAATGATTTGTGAATGTGATGAGGACTGTAATGACAAAAGGAATAAATAGGAATTAAAATAGTAATAAAGTAAATGGAATAAATTACATTTAAAAATATATTAATATAGGAAGTTATTTTAAAATGTAATAATATTTCACAATATATATATTTTTATATATATAAAACTTTTAAACAATAGTGTATATTTCATGGGGTACTTGTTCAGATTTAACTGCAGGAAACACTATCCGAGTTCTTTCTTATCAGCTTTCATCAAACACACATTTTTCAGACAGCCTTGTATTTGATGCTGAGAGGCTGTTTGGATGCATTACAGCTCTTGTCTCTTTCAGTGTCCATGTTTGAGTGGAAGTAGAGCAGATAATGAGCATGCCACAGTTAGAAGAACTCGCTGTGCTAACACTTGTTCTGTCTCCTCTCTTTTCCCCTCTTTTGCAGCATTGAGTTTGACCGTGACTGTGATTACTTTGCCATTGCCGGTGTCACTAAGAAAATTAAAGTGTTTGAATACGGCACTGTGATCCAGGATGCTGTGGACATTCATTATCCTGTCAACGAGATGACATGTAACTCCAAAATTAGGTATAAAGAGTATCTGAAATCAGGGGTTGGCCTGAATGTTCTTGGTGGATTATGCAGTGGCATGACAGTTTCACATTTTCTTCTGTCTCGTCTCTTTCCAGCTGTATCAGCTGGAGTAGCTACCACAAAAATCTGTTGGCGAGCAGTGACTACGAGGGGACTGTCATTCTTTGGGATGGGTTCACGGGGCAGAGGTCAAAGGTCTACCAGGTACCCTTATGTGTAGGGCTGCACCAGATGACATTCATTATTCTTGTACCCCTTTCAGTAGGAGAGCAATTTATTGCATTTTCCTTATTAACTCACAAACTATTACAGATCTACATGTCATATTTTGTTGTAAGAAACATACATGTATTGCAAAAATAATAGTACTATTAATATATTTATGTCTGCTGTTATATTTTTTTTTATAATGTTTTCAAAAGAAGTCTCTTATGCTCACCAAGGATGCATTTGTTTGATTTTAAATATACATAAATAAACAGTAATATTGTGAAATATTAAAGTAACACTTCTATTTTAATATAATATGTAATTCCTATGATAGCAAAGCTGAATTTTCAGCTGCCATTACGCCAATCTTTAGTCACATGATCCTTCAGAAATTATTCTAATATACTGATTTGGTGCTCAAGAAACATTTATTATTATTATCAAAATTAAAACCAGTTGTGCTGCTTAATATTTTTGTGGAAACCATGGTAAAAAATACAGTTTTTCTTTGATGAATAGAAAGTTCAAAAGAATAGAAATATTTTGTAACAGTATAAATGCTTTTATTGTGATCTTTATTCAATTTAATTTGTCCTTGCTTAAAGTATTAATTTCTTTCATGAAAAAAAAAATCATACTAACCCCAATCGTTTGTTTTGTATATTTGTTTTAATCAGTGATTAATTTG
Organism: Abramis brama; assembly: GCF_963993115.1. Classification (NCBI taxonomy): domain Eukaryota; kingdom Metazoa; phylum Chordata; class Actinopteri; order Cypriniformes; family Leuciscidae; genus Abramis; species Abramis brama. Next base: position 16,416,279 of record NC_139969.1, on the reverse strand, counting down.
ATTATTTTCTTCAATTATTGAGGTAAAAAAAAACAAAAAACATTTTCTGTTTATACTATGAAAACATGTATACATAAACGTATTCTAAACAATGTGCAAATTAAAGGATATAAAATAATTCATATACATATGAATGTACTGTAGGCTGTGCTATACATTATGTGCTACATTTATTTTATTAAAACAGAAGCACAAACTATTTTTATCATCAGTTGGATTAGCTGTTGCAGCCTAAAATATATTTACATTGAGCTGTGGGTTAATTTTGAATTTAATATGCAATATAACTAGGGGTGTGACGGTTAGTATATAACCGTGAGACCGACGGTTATAGTTGAACACCGTCATTACAACTCTATAAGCGCCAAAACCGTGTTATTAAAATATTTTTTACAAACATTTTTAATCATAGAGAATGTTTAAATACTAATTAAAAACAATTGTTAACAGTCTGTGTTATTAATGGTCTATGTCGTTTCCAACTGTATTTGATTCTTTGCCAAGTACCCCCTGACTGACGCCAATCATTTGAGATAGAAATAAAAGCTATGATATAGTGATGTGCCATCATTATGAGATTTATTAAACAAATGAAAAACATTTGCAATAATAAACATTAGCAATGAACATTTGCAATCGGGAGACATGGTTTTTACCACTTAATGAAGTTTTGTTCTGTAAATCGTCAGACATGATTTTTACCACTTCATTAAGTTTTGCATTGTAGAAAGCCTTTCTTTAAAGCGAATTTCGTTTTGTACAAATTGTATCTTAATTTTAATAAATGTTTCATCAACCAATTGCATGTATTTAATAAATAAAAAGCAAATATAGGAGACAATATAATAACCGTGACATGAAGGCTCCGATGCGCCGCGTTCACTTGCATTGCATTGTGAAGTTGAACTAGAGCGCATCTCATCGTAAATGAATGAAACTCAGCGTAGGCCGATGCCTCATACATTAGCATTAAATATCTTTGCTGCTGCATCCTTTCTAGAACAGACAAGGGCTTTCTTGCGGCTCGCATCAGCAGAGCATTGCATCGTCCATAGACGGCAAAACAATCAGCGGGTGCGGCTTTGAAATCTGGTCAAAAAACGTTGGTGCGGATGATGAGTTTTGTGATGTGGTTGCGGATGAACTAATACCCCATCCGCGTATCTCTATTGATAACAACATTGAACACTACACAAATATTAATTTTATTCAAACTAAGTTGTCCTATAACAGATGAACGTCGCAAACCCCCCCCGACGACGGTTATGTTACGAACCGTCACATTTGACTCACAACATAACCGTCATCACCAATTCTGAAACCGGCACACCCCTAAATATAACACATGACATGTGTAATTTGCAATTCCTTTAGACTTAATCTAAGGTAGATTTTGATTTTCACAGGAGCATGAAAAGCGGTGTTGGAGTGTCGATTTCAACCTCATGGATCCAAAGCTCTTAGCATCGGGATCAGATGACGCAAAAGGTATTTTTGCAACTGAACTGTTCCGATCTAGTTATTTGATTTGGGATTCTTACAGAGATATTCTTCTATAAATACTTATGAATACACTCTCTTTATCCTAGTCAAGTTGTGGTCCACCAACCTGGACAATTCAGTAGCCAGCATTGAAGCGAAGGCCAATGTATGCTGTGTCAAATTCAGTCCATCCTCTCGATATCACCTTGCGTTTGGTTGTGCAGGTACATAATTCATTTGAATCGATCTAGTAAAAGTTTTACTTCCCGCAATAATCGTAAAACTTTTCAGCTCATTCTAAATCCTTTCCAGACCACTGTGTGCACTACTATGACCTGAGAAACACTAAGCAGCCCATCATGGTTTTCAAAGGCCACAGGAAAGCAGTGTCCTACGCCAAGTTTGTCAATGGAGAAGAAATTGTGTCTGCGTATGTATACACTGAAAATTCTTGTACTTTTTCTTTTATCAGTGGAAAATGCATGTCATGGTAACTGCCTATATTGTACATTGTATCACGATACTTAAAACATCAGCTTTTGGAACAGTAGTGGTTTACAGTGTTACAAAAATATTGGTTATAAATTTCCTAATCTTTAAATCAACTAGAACCATGATCCAAACCATACCATGAGAAATCTGATCTGTTGCACCACTAATTACAAACAACTTTTGAGTTAATTCAACATTAAAGTTACATTTTGACATCCCCAGCTCAACGGACAGCCAGCTGAAACTCTGGAATGTGAACAAGCCTCATTGTTTGCGCTCCTTCAAAGGCCACATCAACGAGAAGAACTTTGTGGGTCTGGCATCTAATGGAGACTATGTAGCATGTGGTGAGTGGCACTATGAAAAATTGGTTAAAGGAACACGCCGACTTTTTGGGACTTTAGCTTATTCACCGTATCCCCCAGAGTTAGATAAGTCCATACATACCCTTTTCATCTCGGTGCGTGCCGTAACGCTGTCGAACGCACCCACCGCTAGCCTAGCTTAGCACAAAGACTGGAGGTAAACGGCTCCAGCTAGCATACTGCTCCCAATAAGTGACAAAATAACACCAACATTTTGCTATTTACATGTTGTGATTTGTATAGTCACAGCGTGTACAAATAACAAGGGCACATGAGAGACAGCCATCTTCTAACAGTATACATACTGGGAACTATATTCTCAGAAGGCGAAGCACTGCTACTTCTGCGGAGTGATTTACTAGCTGGAGCTGTTTACCTCCTGTCTTTGTGCTAAGCTAGGCTAGTGGTGGGTGCGTCAGACAGAGTAACGGCACGCACGGAGATGAAAAGGGTATGTATGGACTTATCTAACTCGGGGGATACGGTGAATAAGCCAAAGTCCCAAAAAGTCAGCGTGTTCCTTTAAAAATGTTTACTTTTGGCACAAAACAAGTTGAGTTGGTTTATAATCAAAGCTGTGATAATGCTGTTTGATTTAAACTTCCTCTGATCATTCAAATCAGTTTATTATTTAAAAAAAAAAGGAGAATAAAACAAACTTTTACACTGTAATAAATGTTTATGTGGTTTAAAAACTATCAATAATGCTCTCACTTCATACCCCACAGGAAGTGAAAACAACTCATTGTACTTGTACTACAAGGGGCTCTCTAAGACGCTGCTGACTTTCAAGTTTGACACTGTGAAGAGTGTGTTGGACAAGGACAAGAAGGAGGACGACACCAATGAATTTGTCAGTGCTGTGTGCTGGCGAGCTCTACCTGATGGGGTATGATTCGGTCTTCTCTCACTCACATTTACATGATAAATCACTCTTCTAGAACCAACAGTAGAACATGACCTGGTAGGGCCATGGGGGCACATGGGGACAGTAGAACTGAACTGGTTGGTACATCAAGGACAAGTAATGGCAGGGTAGAATAGAGCAGTGGGTTGGGAGAAGGTGGGTGTGCATCCGCTTTCAGAAATCCATGCTTATTAAACCCACACTCCTCTGCTTCACTGTCTAAATAGTGTGGTTTGCAGGAAAAGGCATTGCTATAAAGTCATATTTTAGCCCATGGCTAATTTACCATGTGAAGTGCTGTATTTATTAACCAAGAAGATTTATGTTTGCTCTCCTCTTTAGGAGGAGGACCAAACAGGGATGTCACGATCACAACATTTTGTGATTTAATGATTTAATTGTCTTGGCTTTCTTTAAGAATTTGTAGACAAATTTCACGGGGTCACAATGATATGAAATTTTTTTTTTTTTTTTTTTTTTTTTATAAATATTTACTAATGTTTAAAATATGTCTCTTTAGGATGCTTTAGTTTTTAGTTTTCCGAACACGGCCAAACTGAATGATGTATTATAGCCCTATTAAATTGGTGAACCTTCATTTCAGATGATGGGAGACCTTTCAGTTTCTGTGGGCTTTTTTCCCCGTTTTTTCATATATTCTTTATTCTGTCGTCTTTCATCGAGAGTAAGTGGGTCATCATATATATATATATATATATATATATTTTTTTTTCACATCTTATCAAGCAAAATTCAAAATTCGCTGACACATTCCCAGTTGATTTGGTGTGCTCGCACAACTCAGTAGACATAAAAATTAGCAATTTCTATTTTCACTTATAATTTATTTTATTTGCTCATTTGAATGCCACTATGCCATTAAAATTGAAAATGCACAGGAATTGTGGTTTCCTAAAGAATTAACATGCAAGTAATTTTGATTAAGCCTAATCAGCTCAGAAATCTCAGAAAATGCAAAATGTGGATTCATGCTGTGCATGATTTATCAGCTGAAACCCCCATGTAAACATTTACGTCTGCTTCCAGATCCCTTGTGTATTACGTACCTTTTATACTTGACATTTTCCCAGAGAAAAAACAACAACACAATAATTGTGTGCAAAACCAATGTGCTGACCAGACTGAATTTCTGCTTAGTGTCTTGGTCTTAATTAATTGCCTTTCTCATCCGTACATAAATTATGTAGAAGTAAAATGTCAAGGCCTTTTTGTGAACGTATAACAATAATGAAGCGCAAACTGAGATTGAGTCTGGAATGACCAGGATGGTTTATGCCAAATATTCCAGACAGGCAAATACATTGTCAGACCACCTTCCCACCCGAGATTCAACCAAATAATGTTTGCCACACTCTGTCAATGTACTTTCTCTGTTTTGATTCTCAGGAGTCAAATGTGTTGATTGCAGCCAACAGTCAAGGAACAATCAAGGTGAGTTGTACTGAAAAACAAGCTAAATGGCTACATACAGGTCGATATTTACTGCTGAGAGCTCTATTAGTAAAACCAGGAGGATCTGTTTTGTAGTCACATCTGTAGTCACAGTTTTGGAATATTGCATCCATTTCTCAAAACTCTAAATTGATACTAAGCATGAATTGTGCTCCCCCCATTTCTGAAGGTACTTGAGCTGGTCTGAATGTCCACTCGAATCAGTCGTCGGAGCCTACTAAAGAACTGTTGCTTCACTGGCTGGTTGATGGAAGGATGCTAAAGCTGGACAAAACTGAAGCAAACATTTCCAAGGAAACAACCAGCAGAACTGGTTTTTATCAGCATTATATTTGTAAAAGACTCGATCATTCTGCATCGTCATACTATCACTGTATGTGAAATGTTGAGGTGAGGACCTGTTTGTGCTGACAGGGAGACGAGCGTGAATGCCTTTTTGAATAAATTGTTGAATAAAGGTATTAACAAGTTATTGGTGAATAACTGAACATCTTTAATGTGGAGGGGATGAAACCGTCTCAAGCGAAACTGGTTTTAAACCTTTACTAGAGGTAATTCTAGCCAGAACAAGAGCTATGAGGCGTTTTAAGGCCAAAGCACAAGACCATAACACAATGAAATACTTTTTGTTCTATAAATTAGCTGTCTTTGATTCTTTCGAGCCTGTTGTATCCATTTACTTGTTTGTATTGTTTTTTGATAAACTGTCTGTTTATCCATAAGATATGTGTAAGCTTTGGCATATTCTGATGGTCTCCCCAAATTAAATTACAGGACTTTCTTTAGCTTTTCTGTTGGTTAAGTGGATGTCTATATCAAGGGTATTTTTTAGGTATTCATAATATATACTTAATTTGGTATTTACCACATTTTGAAATTATTTAATTATCGTAAAGTCCCAGGAAGTCATATACTCAGACAACCTTTGCATGAGGTTCTTCTCAGTTTTTCCAAGTTTTCAAGATTTAATATTTGACTGTCTTTATTCACTATGATGCGCAGGGCTCTTCCACATGGTCACAACTGATCAAACATGGACTAAATTATAACTCGTCAAGGCTTAATGACACTATGTATACTTCATTGGGATTATTTAACATCACCCATAACATTGCTGCTCTTTCATCTTCTTGTACAAGTGTTATTTATTTTAATAATTTATAGAAATTGTGTGAACATTGGACCCATAATAGCCTTTAGGTTTCAAGCTTTATTCGCAAGTCCTCTGTTGCATCTCAGTAATTCTGTTTGTTTATTTACTCATTTTAACATTCATTTGAATGAATAAATGATTTTCTCCCCTTTGGTTATATACTGTGTTTATCTTTGCATTTATGCGTTAGAATGTATTTCGACTGTAATATTAGAGAACACGAGTTTCAAACACTTTCTATTGCAGACAAATTTTCATCAGAGTAAATTTACCGCCTACTATCTCCACTGTATTATAAAGTAGTTTCCTGACTATGTAGAAGACAAGCAGTGACATGATTGGAAGATAAGTGCATTTGCAGTTATGGGTTTGGGTTGTTCTTGCTAAGCAGTACATTTGTATATCCCAGTCATGTCTTAATGTCTCAAAAATCTGTAAAGATTAAATCATACTAGTTTGTTTTCTTTCATTGCAATATCACAATGAATTAAGTATACATAGACTTTTTTTGTTGCCATTTATTCTTCTAATATTGAAATTATATATATATATATATATATATATATATATATATATATATATATATATATATATATATATATATATATATATATATATATAATTTTTTTTTTTTTTTTTCTTAAATGTTTCAAAGTAAATATGTTTTGGGAGTATATAATTTTTATTTGGTTTTCTTATGTTATATCACTTCTCATCCTCTAAGGATTATATAAGATTCCTTTAAGAAAAGCCAGATCCTTATTCATCCTCTAGGAAGATGATGTCACTTCCTAGAGGATGAATAAGGATCTGGCTTTTCTTAAAGGAATCTTATAAGTGGCTTTTATCTTATAATCTTAAATCTTATAATCCTTTGGTGGCAAAGCAACAGCACAAACGGAAGTGTTAGCAAAGTATGTTATAAATTCTGTGATGCTTGTGGTCTTAGCTGGTTTGTCTCACTTTAAAACATCCATCCTGTCAGATAAAATGATAAAATATTAAAAGGTGGTTAAAAAAAAGATCAAAACTGGCATTTAGTTGATGCCCTCATGTAAGCGAACTCTCAATCCCCCGTCCTTTTTTATTTTGTCATGTTTATTTATTTAATTGCTTAGTTGAGCCTGAACTTGACCTTAATTTGAGTATGGTATTCCATTTTATAGAAATACTGCCTTAAATTACAAAATATGCATATTTATTCTAAGTGAAGTTAAAGAGATATTGCATGACAGGAACAACCAATTTCTTCTATTCTGAGAAAGTGGCTAAGGAAACTAATAACTAAGCTTGCTAGAAGCCATGTGATGAAACCATAGGGATAAAACCCTATTTTTTTTTACAGTCTATGGATAAAACACTATGTGGCACAAACAAATTTAGCCTGGCACCCTGATAACGGCACCCCTATACTGTCAGGCATGGAGGCAGCAGCATCAGGCTCTAAAGAATTGAAAAGAAAAAAAGGCTTTCTACCATTAAAGACTCAAATATTTTAAGTCACCTGCAAAAGCCAGATTTATTTTCTAGTTGGTCAATGACCCAAAACACAAAGGAGTGGGGAAAAAAGACAAGAAAAGGAAATTAGTATCCAGTTATGGCCCAAAGCCCAGACTTGAGTCCAATTGAAAATAGGTATTACCTGAAAATTACCCTGTTCTGGCACTCTCTTATCTAATTTGGCAGTTGAAGCAAATTTGCTCTGATGAATGTGCTGTGATTTCCTCAGTCTAAAATGAACCCTAGAAGACTACTGGCTTTAATTATAACTAAATGACTATGGTCAAGTAGAAACTTATTTTATTAATGAGAATTAAATTAATATTTATAAATGTGTTTTGAGATGTTAAAGGGAGAATAAACAATTTAATTGTGTTCAAAACTGGTAGTTATGGAAGCCTGTTTCTACCCCAGACTTAAACAAACAAACAAACAAACATGTAATTTTGAGAAACCTTACAACAAGATATCAAGTCTGATTGTGAGATATGAAGTCACATTATAAAACATAAAGTCAAATTGTGAGAGATGGTCAGGTTATTAAGTCATATTTTGAGATTTGAAGTCTGATTATGAGATATTGTGACATAGGCTATTAAGTCACTAATGAGATATAAAGTCAGTTTATGAGATAAAAGGTCACATTGTGACATTTATTCACATTTTGACCAAAAAAATCACATTTTGAGACAGTCATATGATAAAAGTCCCTCTTACCCTCAGAAATCTTTGTTATTAGCGACACAGGTGGCCGTGAAGTGAACTGCAGCCAGCAACTTATTCCTCGTGCACACTGCACAGACACTCAGTAACATATACAAGAGACTGAACGTGATTGAAAGCCACTCAAGGCGAAATTATTTTTCGTTCTTCTCTTAGAAGTACAAAAAGAAGTTGGAAATAGCAGCGATATATACCATCCAGACGCCGTCCATGCTGCTGAGAGCGACGTTGAGATGAACATGTTTGTGCTGCGCGCTTTTCTCAAATAACAAAACTGACAGCGGTGAGAAAACAGCAGTTAAGAAAGCAGCTCTGCTGCTCACCGCCATCATGACAGATGAGGTAATTAGCTGTTATGATACTTTCATTTATAGCTAATATGTGAGACAGTGTTGACTAGATCTGGCTATGTGAGAATATAGTTTGAATTAATCAAACTGTACAGGCTTTGACATTACAGAATTGTGGCATTATCCTGAAGCATTCATTTCAAGTGTGAATTGTTGTTGACCTCTTTGAATCCTTACAGATTAGCATTGTTTTATGTCACTGCTATACAGAAAACTGTATTTATTTTAGTTTGTATTGTAGTTCGTGTTGTGCTGTGCGTTTGTTGGCATTAACTTAGTGGACTCAATCTTTAAGCTAATTAGCTAGTGTTGCTAATTTAGAACCGAAAAGAGGCTCTGTAAACTTCACATCCTTTTGATTTTCCCGGCAAAAACGTCCCGTGTCCTTCACATAAGATCTGTCTACAGACTTTCATAGACAATCTATGAATCGTTTTTTTTGTTGTTTTTTTTACTTTCGGTGCATCTTTTCACACATTGGCAATAAAAAGCGATTAAATGAATAGTCCCTTAGTCAATTTTTGACATACAAAGTAACAATTTAAGATATAAAGTATAATTTTGAGAGATAAAGTCTGATTGTGAGGCTCTGATTCTAAGGTCACATTGTGACATTTAAAGTCCCTTTTTTATGATTAAAGTCATATTTTAAGACAGTCACATCTTGAGATATAAAGTCATGTTATAAAGTCTCAATTTTAAATATAGCCTAATGTCAGATTAATGCAATTTGAGAAATTACAATTACCTTATTTCTTTACTCGGAGGCATAAACAAGCTTGCAAAGGAGTTTTACCAGGAACAAAAGAAAAAGAAAAAAAATGAAAAAAAATGAAGGGGGGTAAATATTTTGTAAGGGTACTGAATGTCTAACCCATAGATATCATATATAAACGCTAGATGTCTTATGGCGCAGTCACTTCCGGCATCACCGTTCGGCCATCTTATGTCAGTGCTCTGTGCATTAAGGTGAGTGATCAGCATGCACACAAATCCTCATATCTCGCTGAAATATTGACGGATTTACAAACGGTTTGGTTTCTTACAAACGTTATTAACGTGGCTATAATTCCGAATGCTTGAACATGTATGTTATAATTTTTCATATGTATGCAGTGTATGTATGTAGTGTCATAACTACATCTCTGACGTTTATAACAAACCAAACCGTTTGAAAATCGGTAGAAAATTGGGCAAGTTATGGTTATTTAAAAGTATTTGCACCATTAAACGAGTGAGCGAGCGCACTGCCGCAAGATGGCCGCCACGTGCGGACGTCGACCTCCATTGGCCAGCAGCGCGCACGAGACATCTAGCGTTTATATATGATATCTATGTAACCAGCCATTTAAAGTCCCCGTGAACCGGAAGTTGCAAACGACTTTTCTCCAGTGTTATGACGTATTTCCCAGTGAAAAGGAATATTGAACAGAGGGCAGGGTTTTACTCTAGCGCTCCTCCTCTCCATCTCTGCTCATAGCAGACTAACTGTTTGAGGGGAGTGGTTAAGCGTTGCCCAAACCAATTCCTCAAATCTACGTCATCAGAGAAGGTCCTCCAATGCAGAGGGGAGGGGCATTTTCAGATTTTGATTAAAGATTACCATGGTAAAAAAATTTTTTTTTAAATATTTTCTTGCACGGATTAATTGTTCACCACAAGACTAGTAATATGCGCTAACAAAGTAAATAGGGTCAATTTTGATTTCATGGGGACTTTAAAGGTCAAGTCTAATAAGATATCGATCAGTTTAGAGTATGTAGAGTTTTTTCCACAGTTACAGTTTGTTCATTGCCTGTAGCTCAGCTACCAGATCAGTACTGATAAAGTGCTGATAAAAATAAAATAAAAACACCTTGGACAAAAATATTGCAGTACATCAGTTATAGTAAAGTGCATTAATGTTATATAACCTACATTTGGTCATAATACTGGTACATGGGTGCTTTTTAAACCCTCCCTCTTAACATAGTCTTGTGTTATTCTCTTACAAGTTTTTATTTTATTTTGTGGACTCTCTCCATGAGGACCCAACGTCTTGGGGCTCTCTTCAGGTTGTTTTGATGTGGAGGTTTAGTGAGTCTCCAGTACTCCTAGTTAGACCACATCATTAGCGCAGTCTGCCGGAAGCTAGTTATTTTAGTCGATAAAGTTTTAAAAATGGATATTTTTCTTACATGAACACATCGCTTCTCTTCAGGTAGAGGACTTTTATCATGGATGGATGCACTTTGATGGACTTCAACCATTCACTGCCATTATAAAGCTTGGAAGAGCCATTATATTCGTCTGAAAGAAGAAAGCCATATAGCCTACAATTAGGATTGATTGAGGGTGAGTAGGCCTAAATCATGGGCTAATTTTCATTTTTGGGTGAACTAACCCTTTAACTATTATTATTATCAAATAAGCTAAATAAAATAAATGCACACTGACCCTGTAGCAGGCAGCTCTGTTCCTGGGGGAACATCAAGGGTGCGTCTCAATCAGCTCCCTAGGTGTATCATGTACATAAATTAGGGCACTGGTAAGGGCCCTGACTCACATTGGGACACATGTGCGTAAATGTTTAAATTGGCAAGGCTTAAATGAGTAAAACACAGATAGCAGTGTGTGCTGTTCAGGTCTCGCCTGTGCTCACACGCTGGCAACACCCGGGTGATGAATGCGTAAATGACATGTTGAGCATACGGCACTCGCGTTGAACAAAGTTTACAATGAGTGACCGGTTTGTTCACGTTTTTTGATTATCACTCTTGTAATGTATTACTTGGGAGCCAGCATGTGCATCCATCGACAGAAACATACATTAGCGGAACTGTCTGTTTTACACGTTATTTTCAACAAACCATATTATAGATCGTTATCAGATTTGAGATGTACCGTGGTGCAAATGTGTCCCGCACCGTGGATGAAGAACAGTATGGTTAGATTTTTCTTAAAAATGTATTTATTTTTTTTTTTTACCGAGAACCGTTACACCCTCTATTGATTACTAATAGTCAAAAGTCAAACGGTCAAAATTGCTTTTATTCACATAGTTGATTCCTTTGCTATTTTATTTTTGACACCAGCTGATTCACCCACCACTGCCTGATAGGAGTCATGCTGAAGCACAGTAGTATTTTTATCGACAAAAGACTAATCATTGTTTTATAGTTCAACACAGTTGGTCTTATTGTTTGAATCGCTTGTTTTCTTGATTTACCATGAGTAACATGTTTGTACCTCATAGATAACACTATTGTCAAGTGGCATCGCACAATCAGAGATGGGGTTCTCCATCATACAATATATTTTAAAATGAATTGCATTTCAATTAGCAATACAAGTCATCCAGTTTTTATTATGATATTCAATATCGATCTAGATTACTGCAAAATGCAACAAGTGTTAAATATCAACATCTGAGCTACAAAGTTGAACATAACTTTCAACATACTAAAATGCATTTAGTATGATTGTTTTAACCATGCAAAACAGCGCTGCGTTACCCCACATACGCAACGAAAACAGTGGAAGCGGTCGACTGCAGCATAAGCATAATAAAAGCTCCACTGGCCTCGAGATCGGTGTGAATCGCTGTCATTAGCATTCGCTCCAGCGGCCTCGTTTCACTCCACGGCTCTCGGTCCGCCCTGCTACATACCACAGTAATGTTAAAAAAACTGTACATTAGCTCATCCAAGAATATGATTTCTGTCCTGTCGGGTATGTCCTTTCCTTTAGCTGTGGAGGTGAATACAACAACTCCCATGAATCCACACTCAGTCACGGTGTCATCAAGCTACGCCTTTGTTTTGAAAAAAAGGGTCGGTAGGTAGGTCTATATTTTTATATATATATAAAAAATATTTATATAGAACACGGAGAACATTTTTCACCGATGTCTAGGGGCTGTTCACACCAGGCCACTTCATGCGTTTTCTCAGATCGGACTGCAATCTGATTTATCAAAACTATTCCATTTACACCTGGTTGCATATATACAAATTTATTTTTTTGCGGATATAAATCCGATCTTCAATTCCCGCTATATGCAGATTTAATGGAGTGCATGTCACCGAAAGCAACAGTTATGAGATACATTATTTTATTGATCATCAGCTAAAATTTCTGAATCAAAGCCCGCAATAAGAGAAAGGGGAAACAGCCCTGGTAAGATCATTTCGTTTCTTTACATTTAATGAAGGTGATTGTGTGTTAAGCGTCTGCGACTTACTTTCACTTTGATTTGCGATAGCACGTTGATGCTCAGCTTCTCATCTGCGGCGATGCGTGTTGCAGTAGCGTCGTCATATCTGACTAAAACATGACATATAGCCTATAACACGCTCTCACATGTTTATTTTTTAATAAACCATATTCAACAACATATAAAAATGAAATAATCTTTAGAGTAGAGCCGCAGCCATCATTACCAAGCGCGAACCATTGACATTGAATGAAACGAAGCGAACTTAGCCTGCAGGCCGTAGTGTGACATGCGTAAACCAATGGTGTAAACATAATCATAGATGACGCGGATTGACAGGGTCGGTCGGGTTACGGCAAACAAGAATATTTTTAAGGATGGCCTCAGACCATTAGACTATCAAGCCAAGCCATAATATTTTATGAGCCTTCAGAAATGCCAGAGAAACAGCGCTTTACAATGTTATTCAAGATGGAAGAGAAAAGCATCAATAAGTAGCTGACTAATGAATAACTGGATTCAGCCTTGTGATAAACATGTGAGTTTGTTTAATAGGTGAAATTACTGTCACACAACAGCCAACAGCATTTCCCACTTCTTCAGTCAAGTTTAGTAAAATTTTGAATGCGTACATTTAATCACTTTCTTGGCAAGTATTGTATGCATCACAGTAAGGTACAGTATGCATCACCGTTTGGGTCCAGTCGGGTCTGTGTCGTCCTGGCCAGCTTTCAAATAATAGATGGGTCCGCATCCGTTCTGGGTATAGATTTATGGCATTTTTCGGTTCTGCACGGGTCTGGGTCCAACTTTCAAATAGAAAGGTCTGGGTTGGTTCCGTGTAGCACTTTTTTTTTTTTTTTTATAAGATCGTGAAATAAAATTTTGGAAAGATTGCCCACCCCTGATAGAACAATGTAGTTTGCTATTGCTGCAATCTAAAGTGACTTGACAGTTTGTCCCGCCCTCGCACCAGAAAACATAATTAGTGAAGAGATTTTTTTTAAAATAATGGTTTGCACAGAATAATCATTTATAATAAATTCTGCAATATTCCATAAAAATGCCCATTTTGAGTTCACAGTGACTTTAAAAAGCACTTTCATGTTGTCAAAATGACACCATGTCATTAAACAGAGCTTAGAACAGAACAGTACTGTAATGCTTATTATTGGATAACATTGAACTAACTAGCACACTAAGGCACTTCTGTTGTCAGCATTTCTATCAGACGATCGATATGGACCGTGCACGCACCTGTCTGGCTTGTTCCTTTTAATAAAGGAAAAGTTTTATCCGTTTCAACTTTTTTCCTATGCAGTGCTAGTCAGTATGTTAAGAGTTACCAAACACTAATCCTTGTTTTATATAAGTGATTTAGAAAAACTTTTAATGATGTAACATGCAAGTCCATCAAATCAGGAATTCAGCCTTGCCGGTCAAAGTGTGGCTCCACAAAGCTTTCTTCCTCTCTCAAGACTAAAACCATTAGGCTAAAGGTTCATGCTAGCCGTCATGAATGCTAAACAATGGTCTAATTTAGAAGCGGTGTTCCATGAAGCTCTGTACAACAGTTCATAAATTACAAACATAAAAATGCCTGTCAGTCTGAATGGAAGAAAGATTGAATCTCATTCCATTACCACGACACCACATTCTGCCTGAGAGCATTGAAATAATAATACAAATAATCCGGACAATAATAAAATGCTTACCTTCTTTATCTCTGACAAGCAGAACGTAGACAAAACAATATTCAGTGTTATCAGACTAGTTAAAGTCAAAGGCAATTCTCTGTTGTTTTAAGGTGGATAATCAAACCTGTTCAAAATGATGTGCAGTATGGACAAATGCAGTTTGCTGAATTTTCTTTTTTCAGTACCGTTCAAAACTTTGGGCTCAGAAAGATTTTTTTAAAGAAATTTGTCAAGTGACACTGTAATAACTTTCACTTTGTTACAAAAAAAGCAGCATTTTCACCATTGATAAAAATATGAAGTGTTTTTTGAGCATACATATTTCTGAGGCAAGGTGACAATGAAGAGTAATGGCTGAAACTTAAGCTTTGCCATCACTAAATTACAGTTTAAAATATACTATATTATGATAGAAAACAATTATTTTAAATTGTAATATGTCACAATATTACTGTTTCTGCTGTATTTTTGATCAAATAAATGCAACCTTGGTGAGCACGAGAGACTTCTTACAAAAACATTAAAATCGTACTGACCCAAAACTTTTGAACATTAGTGTACGCTAAAAAGATGCAATGTGTGGATTTAAATCTTGCAAATGCTGAAGTTATCCTGAGTAAATCCTCTATTCTGAGAGCAAGCTCAATTAGCCCCCCTGTGCATGAGCTGATTTTTCCATAGCAACATTATTGCTTGGCTGTGCAGTCCTGTAGCTCAATAACTTTCCTATGCTTTAGGGTTTGCAATCCAATTTGCATCTAACATCATATTTACATGTCAAATATGCAAACATGAAATGAATGTTTACATTTACATATTTGCATATTTATAAACTGCATGTATATACACACTATGGCTGGAAGTGTGTGGACACATTACAACTGTATGTGCTTGTGGAGCATTTAAGGTTTAAAACGATTGGTGATAATAGGGAGTTTTTCTTCTTTTTGCTGATATAACTGCATGCACTTTTCTTGGTTGATTTAGACTGTATTGGAACATGGCTGCAGGGATTTGCTTCCACACAGAGATTTGGTCTTGCTTGGAAGTCTAGTTCTTCCACACTAGACTCAGTAAATCATTTCTTTATGGCACTTGGTGCAGAGGGGTATTGTCATACTGGAACAGAAAATGGCCCTCCCCAAACTGTTGCCACAAAGTCGGAAGCACCAGGATGCCATTGTATGCAGTTGCATTTGGATTTGTCCTTGCATGTTTTAAAGTCTGTGCATAGACCATAGACCTTGCCAGAATTCCGTACCCGGGAATTCTCAAAATATGGTAAAAGTCTCCTTAAGATTTTTATTAATGAAAACGATTTAGCCTAAATATCCAAGAAATCACATATAAAAGGCATTAAACCCACATTTTATAAAATAATACTAAACGGTTGTGTGTGTGTGTGTGTGTGTATATATATATATATATATATATATATATATATATATATATATATATATATATATAGCCTAGTCCAGGAAGAGCTCCATATGGTGGAGGAGGAGGATAGGCAAGCGAGGGCAGCAGCCATGAAAAACCAGGGGAGGTGGACATGTTGGGGCGGTGTCCAAGGAAGACCATTGGGGTGGAGGGATATTTGGGGCATGGAGGAGAAGAGGATACAATTTCTCCTGTGCTCCACATACGATGTCCTGCCAACACCAGTGAACCTCCATCGTTGGGGGCTGGCTGAGAGCCCAGACTGCACGCTGTGTGGGAAACCGGCAAGCCTTGAACATGTGTTGTCATCATGTCAGGCTAGCCTGGCTGATGGCAAGTTTAGATGGAGACATGACCAGATATTTGCCGAGCTGGCTACAGACCTGGAGGAAGAGAGAAGGAAGACCCACAACAGCACGAGGACGACAGCACCCTGTTTGATCAGGTTTGTTAGAGCAGGGGAGAGCTCTAGCGGGACATCAACTGGCGCAGGTATCCTGACATCGGCTACTGACTGGGACATGAGAGTTGACCTCCGGAGCTCAAGTTTCCAGAGGAGATCACTACCTCAACTCTCAGACCAGACATAGTTCTGTGGTCCAGAGCAACAAAACAGGTGGTGCTGTTTGAACTGACTGTGCCATGGGAGGAGAGGATAGAAGAGGCCCATGAGAGAAAGCTTGGGAAGTACCAACCACTCACCCAACAGTGCCAACAGGTGGGATGGTGGGCATGGAACTTGCCAGTGGAAGTAGGCTGCCGAGGATTTCCTGGGCAGTCACTTTGGAGCGCCCTGTACAGACTTGGAATAAGAGATCCCAGCAGGAGACGGCTCGTGGCGAATATCACAAGAAGAGCAATGCGAGCGATAGAACAACCCACCGGGTAGGGAGGGAACATAAAAGAGCACTGGCTGTGGAGCCCAAGGGGCCGAGGGGGCTACCCCAGGATGCTGGGGTTAGCTGTCAAGCCCTCTGGAGGTGTTGTGGGCTAATTGACGAGACACTGTTGAAGGAGGGTACCCACCTGATGACCCGAAGAATGCACCTTGGGCCCACACCACAAAGCTCAGTAGGTTTGACTTGTAATGCGCGAGTGTTGGCCATCACCTCAAATAGGCAGCTGGGACTTCACCCAGCCATTGAGGTGAGAGCGATGATCCCATCGTATTTCAGACAATATATATAAAACAGTTTGTTCTACTTCTCGAATCTGATTGGCTGAGAGCCTTTTCCAGAACATGCGATATTCTACCAGTATCACCACAGGAACCTTTCACCATTTGTATCACTCTGCTTGCAGCATATCTCACAGCAAGTGTCATGGCGGACAAGCAAACCACCATAATTGTTTTTTTTAAGTGAGAATTTAGTTATTTAGACCTCAAATATGCGACTTGATGAATTATAATTTTTTTTTTATAAAGATTAAATTAATTATAACATAGTGGCTATTTGACAATTTGTGTAGATGTTTTTGGAGATGTGAGCTCCAGGCCATCAAGCGGCCATAAAGCGCTCATGTACCCGCAGAGAACAGCTTTATCTCGGCCAGTCCTTCAGGAATTTGCCGCTGGCTCTTATGTATAACGTGTTTAGACATGAGCTATATAATTTATTTTCTGTATATCAAGCGGGCAGTCTTTGGTCTTATTAATCTATTACTTGTTCCCGAGCAAATCGATTTGGCCAAGGGCAAAATTTCTTAACTTTTTATTTGAATGAAATCCTGTACTATAACTAGTGCTGCTTTTGTACTTTCGACTGAACTGTTTGCTTATTTCTTATTGTACAAACTTCTTATACTTTTATGATGGCTAATATTGTGTATTTAAATATTATTGTTCATTCAATTATATTTTATATAAATAACATGTCGTATTTCGTATTGAGAAATTTTCCAGTTAAAGTTTCATTATTGCACCATTAAATGGCAGCAATGACTCTTTATGAGTAAGTCAGTAGTAAAAACTTTTATATTGAAAAGGACTGAAACAAGGTTGTAAACAAGGACATTGTTTTTACTTTAAACAACCCCTTAAGACGCAACTTACAAATGCATTATAGCGCTGTCATAGGAAATCCCCTTAACTGTTAAAAGGACAAAGACAAATAGGCCTATATTGCTTTCCTCAGCGGACATTCAAACTTGTTTTGTGATTATGAAAGATTGCCCAGAAGAATATCAGCTAGATGCATGTAAAGTCCCGAAATTGGGAGCTTTGTCCCGCATCCAGCAAGATGTAATCAGTGTCCCGGATTTCAATTTGTGCAGGCTTTTTTGAGAATTTGCCACTGGTGATACAACTCTTGTTTTATTTGTGAAATAAAGACAGTAAATTAGTTAAATGTAACAACTGTAAAGTTTTCCTTAGTTATTAGTAATAATTTCAGGATGTCAAAATGCATAACATCAGCTTTTATGGGATTCAATTTATGAATACACATTTTGTAAGTCAGATTGTCACCATATTTTGCAAATGGTCCACCCGATGTCTTGGGCAGTGTTCCCGATTTCTCTCAGGCAACAGCTTGCACTTTAATTCCCTCTGGTCTGACAGAGTTCTTAGCTCAAAAAAAATCGAGAGGAGCAGAAAGCTGTCATTGCCATCTTTAAACTTTTTTGCTTTGTTAAATGATGCAAAAATTGGCTCAACTTCTTCCTCAAGCCATCTTGTCTGAATTGGGTCAACAGAGAATCTGCTTTTTATTTTGTTCCTCCAAATGCTATAAGCCCATCTACTTAAAAAGATGGCCTATCCTCCCCACATGGCTTCATGCAAATTGTGATTACATAGGCCTACGTATTTAATGTAAGATAAATGGACACAGATATTGCAACATTGACACATATATTTGCTGACTAACCATGACTCAACAAACTGCACCATTGGCATGCAAAAAAAAAAAGCCAAAAAAATTGTAGATGGAAATAGTAATGTTTTTTACCTCTTAAATGTTTCATATTAATTGTGTACAATATTGACTATATATTGCCTATATACAGTGTATAGTACTACTACTGACTATATTGTTCCTCAATAGCAACTTATGCTACATCAATGTTGGCATAGTTCACCCAAAAATGTTGGTGACCAAACAAACCAAAAGCTGTTTGTTTACCAACATTCTTCAAAAATATCTTCTTTTGTGTTCAACAGAAGAAAGGAACTCATACATGTTTGGAACAACTTGAGGTTGAGTAAATGATGACATTTTTGGGTGAACCAAATGTTCTAGGTCTTTAAGGGTTAAGGGCCACTAGTATTATGAAAGTATTATGAACAAATATTAAGAAAGCATTAAAAATATTATTTTATAAAAATGTATCTGTTAATAGAAATGTTTGTGAGAAGAATGTTCTGACATTCAGAAATATTTGTCATTGAAAAGTGAAAAGTCTTCAGAATGCATACTGTTGACTAATGCATAGCGCACATACCTGTATTTACATCCTGTTTTCGGTCGAAGTCCATAGTAATCGATTGTCGAGTTCACGCGCATAGGTTTATTTACCTATGATCACGCGCGTGAACTCGACAATCGATTACTGTGGACTTCGACCGAAAACAGGATGTAAATACAGGTATGTGCGCTGGCTGAAATAACATCATTTTTATTCATATCTTTCACATCTACTGCAGTCAGATTCACCCGTGTTCACTCTGAAGGAATCACTCACATTGGCTGTGCACTTGTAATGACACATCAAGGATGTTAAGAGGCTAAAAGCAGGTTTAAAACTTGCCCCATTGAAGTCAACAGGGTGCAAATTTTAAAAAGAGGATAACATGGTGTAGGTAACACCGATTTTTGTCGTTGTTCTCTGTATTGACAGCACTCCAAATTTACAAAAAAATTAGCTCAATGTTAAAATTGACCGGAGTTCTCCTTTAATTTCAGGACTCCCCGCTTCAACGCATTTTGTCACAGGTGCTCATGTACTTCTGTGTTTGTTTTTTGTTTTTTTTACGTGGCATTGTAACGCTGATCTTCTGTTATACCCTCTTTTAGTTCGGTGGCCGATATGGCAAAAAATATCATATCACGATTTTTTCAGGAAAATCACGATTCATGATTTTATCACGATTCTTTTCATATTGTTTTTACTATTTTGCAAGTGACTGAGCAGTACAGCCATACTTATGTCCCTATTTAAAAACGAAGCCTTGCAAGGCAACAAATTATAACAGAAAAATGAAAGACAGACCATGTAGGGTAGGCTGTAGTGTGCAAAGATAACATTTTTTATTTTCTTATTTTATCTTTGTTATTAAAAATAAGAACAAAGCTGCACATTACAAATACAAAACATACTATACAAATGACATAAACAGTGTTTTATTTTTTCAGCCACAGTTGGTGTATATAACAGCACCATTCAAATACGAAATTGAATGAACCCATGTGAAAAATAAAATGCTACACTTCACTGTAAAAATTATACATTGATTCTTCTTGATTCTAAGCTACTGAAGTTTTTCAGTGAAGATCAGTGAGTGATTTCGTCTTTTGTTGTTTTAATTCAGGACAAGCGGCAGCATGTGTATTATTTGGTTGCTGCCACTTTAAGAGCTCACGCAGAACGGATAAAGACACGTATCCATTTATATTCCAACTGTCTACTTTCACTTTAGACAGAACCGACTGTGTTTATGTATTTTTGTGTGTGTATTTGACCGTTTAAGCCCAACAAGACACGAAAGATAACTTAGCTCAGTACTCACGCGCTGCAAGCTTCTAGAGTGCGCGCGCTTCGTGTGTACGTGCTCAGAACAGCACGTGAATTAAATGTTATGCATTTATTTACGCATGCAAATTATATACGTTCATGACTGCGAATAACTGCAGTGTCACGTGAGCGTAACTCTACCGCTGCGTTAACATGTGAAGTGAATGTATTTCGTGTTGGGACAGAGGCGCCAGGACTGAATTGTAGTATGATAGTATGATATTTCTTCAAAAGTAGTACATATGTTGAAACAAAACACAAAGTGGACCGGGACCCACAAACGATTCGCTTTTTGGTCCCTTTAGGGGGGTCTGAGATCACTTAGTTTGTTCACATATGCACGCTGAACCGCTCCGAGAGCGTTTGGAGGGTTCAAACGAACTAGGTGTGAAATACACTGAGACAGCTGGTCCCAGGATATGTGGCATTTAGCCTCTGTTTTTGTTTGCTCCTGGATGTTGTTATAGCCTACAGCTGCAGTGAAACACTAGGAATCAGAGGTTCACTGACAGCATGTGGCAAACAGTGAAGCTCCAACCACATGCTCTTGAACGTCTCTCAGACTGCTGTCCCTGAGCCCGCTGGGTAGGAAGAGTAATTGGATTTGATGAGAGGGAGGAGAGAAAAGAGCCCCTATATGTGCACGCTTAGATTCTCTTAGTCATCATACCACACACTGCCAGTAAGTTCACAGAGGATGGCTTTATCGGACTGACAGTTTGAAATTGCCTGTGTCCTCTAGAAGGTTTAAACCAATTAAAAATATTAGTATTATATACAGTGAATCTTTAGGATAAATTGATAAATTAATGTTTATCTTTGTAACAATAAACACTGATTAATGTCAATCGGCTTATCTAAATGAATGCGCCTTGAATGAATGATAGTCTTCTTTCCCGGCAATCCGGTTCCTGTTAAATGGTTGCTTGAAATGGATGAAAATTTCTGCCAGCTTTTAAGGTAGGGATGAATATAACCCTCTAGATTCCTTTAATCAAAAATAATCAGAGTAAATGATGACACTTATTCAGCACATGCACATTTTTTCTGCTTGAGAGAAAATGGTGCAATTGTTTCATAATTTTGAATTCAAATAATATCTATTTTATCTTGTTTGAATGTTAAGACAGTTTCTTACACTGTCACTATAGTGTACATGCAAGATTTTGTCTTGACTGTGAGGTCGGTGGCAATTTTAACACTATGAAATAAAAAGTGTGTAACAAAAATGTTTAATTAACATTATTTCATCAAAGGATATAGTTGAAAACCATTCAAATGGGTTTAACTATTTCAGATCATTATCATGTTTGTACTTTACCATTGTAATGTAGGCTTTTGTTTTAATTACACAATATTCCTGGCAGCTAAAATAATTAAAGGTTACAACTATTCAGTAATTATGGGTGCTTTGATGCATGATCTTATTTAAGATACACTGGGTTTAATTTTCAGCCTTTACAATCGCTCATAATTAGTTGTATTCAATATTACAATCTTTTCATTGTGTGAAAGATTGAGAACATTGAGTGCAGTTTGTTTTGGCAGTTGGCTATATCAAAATATGTCATATGAATTGTAGTGGTCTGTAAGTTTTGAAGGGCATTGCAAATATTTATTCTAGCACTGTAGCACAATAATGTTTGTTGTGTTTCTTAACATACAGTATTCCCCAGTCAAACACGACAAAAACATATTTTGATATATTTTTTTTAAAATATTTTTTATTTAATTTGCTTTTCACAATACTCAGCAGGTTTACTTCTGACATTATAGGTATATTAATGCATTTAGTGATTTTTTTGCACAGTCCAACAATTTTAATCCCCCCCACCCACACATTTTCCACCATTCATTTACAAAAAGAAGAATACCATAGTAATTTAATCCCAACTGGCTGGCAAGTGATGTCAGCTCTATCTATAGCACACTAGCTGTGACGTATTCTCGGGGTCACAGGTGAGCAGCGCTGTTGGAAAGTACCAGGACCTTTTTTCCCAAGGGGTTAAGTAAAGCAGCTTCAAGGAGAGTCAAAGACTTTCCTTACAAGATCTCCTTAACAATCGGCTTTCATATCGCCTCTTCCTCTAGTTACCTGCCCTGCGATGGGATTATGGCATCTATTACTTCGGTCCCAAAAGAAATCTCTTGAAACAAGTTGTCAATGGCACTCACTCTGTCCATCAAAATGATAGACATCAAGACGAACCCACTGAATCTGTTATGAACAAGGGGTTACAGATGTCTGTCTGAAGCTCAATGTAGTGCCAGAGTGCACAGAAAGCCCTTGACAAATTGCACAACATTCACAATACAAAAACCGATAACTGAAGACAAAGCCAGTCATGACAAACTGAAAGATGAATGCCTTTCAAGGTATTTTATTTATTTATTTATTTACACCACCCTGTTTTGAGAGTAAAAAAAATAATTGATTTACTTATTTATCTCATTGCCTTGTTACCTGTTTTGAGAGAAATAAATATTCTATATAATTTTCCCATAGGCCTGTTACCTGTTTTGAGATTTTTATATATATTTTTATATATATATAATTTATTTATGTATTTGAGCAATTAGAAATATTTCAACACTTTATTCCATATCATACGTGTGCTTTATATATGATATAATAGGGATTTGATTTCCTTATTTTCTGACATTTCTGCAATCCAGACACAATCTTTAGCTACAGGAATCTGACCGCATTGAGAAAGGAAGTAATAATAGCTTTGTGCAAATTCACATCTTAAGACCTAGCCTAAGTAATGTCAGCACAAAATGTAATATCTGTGGGTTTTTGAAGCCATTGCAAATAAAAAGGCATCTCATTTTGTACACATTATTTTCCTCCAAATTGCTGACAAGTGACAACAGCTATTAAATTCAAAGCCAAGGTATATATATATATTTCTTTTACAAAAATTCTGGAAAGCAGGGGTTCTCAAAGTGGGGTCCGTGGACCCACTAGGGTCCTTGATCAATAGCCACGGGGTCAGTGAAATAATTTGCTATACCGTATTTTACCGACTATAAGTCACGTGCTGCAAAGTGACTTATATAATACATTTAACGTCAAATAAGCAAAACGCAGACACTTAAAAAGGTTTTTATAGATGTAGTTCTCATGTTTGTGAGGCAAGTATACACTGTATACAAGTATATGCCCTCGAGAAAACAGTTGACGGAGACTGAGATGGCAGAAAGTGTATCCTGTTTGTTTTCTTTATTTTACAAAATCAAAACATTTTGTTATTATTTTGAATGTACACAAAAATAATACAGTTTTGAAAGATGTTGTGCTCTTTTCTGTATGTCCATAAATAAGTTGTAAAATAAGTTTTAAAAAAGTGATCGCACCAGCGCCTCTCACCCACATGCAACATATCAGTTCTAGAGTTGCTAACTTGATATCACAGCCTATTCATCATCAAACTAAAAATGCAGTCAGCCAAAAATAGAAAAAGTTATTCGGCTCAATTTAAATGGTCTGTTGTACAATATGCAGGCTGCGCTGGTCAGCGTGACCACTGCCTTACCGTGATTGGTGTTATTCAGACACATTTTTGGATGCCGTTTTATGTGGAAATTGGGACACGAGTGAAGTACAAAGCCTTGCTTACATAACAAATAATAGTTTAGCATCCAAATACATGCGAATATGGAAACATTTGGATTTGTGCCAAATGAGAGAGGAGCCCAATGCCAGTTTCAGCTTCGCTTTAAATAAATTAGTTTAGGCTTTAAAATAAATATTGTTTGTAATGAATGCCACTAAAATGTATGTTTATTTTAAAGGCTAGTATAAAATAAACATAAAATACATTTTTATAATGTTTGTAAACATTGTTTTATTCACTGGTATTTTACATGATTTTTTAATGTAATAAAATGTGACCGATATGCTGATTTTTTTTTTTTCAACAACTAAGTTTGACCTAGTGTTGCTATATTATTAAAAAAAATCCATATTTACAGCATTTGCGCCAATAAAACAAGCATATTGGGTTCATTACACCCACCCACTTAACTTTGGGTTTAATCACTGTTATGATTATGAGGGAGTCCTTGGGAAATTATCCAACCTATAAGGGGTCCCATGCTGTACCCCTGAACAGATTTGAGAACCCCTGCTGTAAAGGAATGCGACTTGGTTACAGAATCCATTGTTAAATTGAATAAAGAATTAGGCCAATCAGTTAACTAATTTGTTACTTTTTTCAACCAACTAACTCTTTGCGGTATCTCACCGGTTAGCTCATCGCTTTCGCAACACATGCTGCCACTGTTCTTCACTTTTAAGCTTAACAAAGGTTAAATTAAGTGAAGATTAATTTTTGAACTCATCAAAATGTTTGGTTATTGTGATTTTTACACAACTTATAGATGCTGTCTGGGGAGGCACTGGAATGCTTCCAATCATACAGAAATGATAATTAATATTTACTCTAAGAACATACTGACATATATCTGAAGGTCTATAGAATCTCTTGCAGCTGTTACATTTGATCATATTGATTTCTAATACTAATTGAGTTCTAATAATTCTGTTGAAAATGCATTTGGCAGTACATTCCTGGATTACTTTCACAGAGCTTCCTATCAGATCATTATTGGTCTTCATTTTTGTTGTGTCTAACAGTTTAGCCAAAATGGTCAATGGTCTGCTTAAAATCTGACGAAAGTATTAAAAAATAAGATTCTACAGAAGAGATCACACTTTTAAGAGAAGATCATTGTTTTATGATTAGACTCATTTTTCATGAGCTCTCTGCCTCGCAGAGTAATGAAGCCATTATTGCCTGACCTTGAGGGCCCCAGTCAAGGACGGCACATTGACAAGTACTCAGCCATGCCTACAGGCAGGCCTACTTTCACTATTCTGCTGTATACACACATAATTAGATTTTCAGTTGTCAAAGCACATATCACGAAAGCACTCCCTAAACCTCTGCCCCCATTTACGTAGAACAACCACTGGCCTTGCGAGTGCCTGGCCTTTCATTTTAAAGAGTTAGATCAGAAAAAAAGGCTGTTCCCCAACATGCCTCAGACTAGTAGAATGACCCTAGAAATGTTTATGGATAGCTTTTCTGACCAGAAACTGAAAACTAAAACTGCCTGTACACTTTGTCTAGACATAGGTCAAGTTGTTTCCAAAGACCATTAGCTCCAGAACTGCTGAAGTGTATTAAATGTGGCGTAGACCTAATGATCCGGTGTACAAATAATGTCAAAGGTACACTACAGTGGATTTCTCATTTAATTCTTTATTGGAAATTATTTATTGAGCCAGTATATAAAAAATATTTGTATCGTACATAATCTTCACAACAGGGCTCAAATTTCGGCACAAGATTGCTGGCATAATTTTAGTCATTTCGACAGGTTTCGCACTTACAAGGTGGGAAATTCCCGCAAACATTTATTCAGTTAGCTTGTTGGTTGAATGAGTAAATCAATCCACACAGATTATCAGATCAAATCAGTAATTTGAAAACATTCTGTGAGACATAATTTCACAAACAGTGAGAGGGATTCAGTGCTACCGTGTCTTCTCTCTCTTTAAAAATGTTCACATGGCTTCACATCACCACATTGTCTATACAAGCGAGCTGCGTGCTGCGATACAAGACTTGCTCGTGTTTCGGGACAGAATTGTCACTGGGCAAATCGGGCCAGTGCTGCATCATTACTAAAGCTTATCATATGCATGACGTGTCAATTTAAACATTCAACAATTTTAAAGTATTCAGTAGTACTTGCGCGCTCTCTGAGAGATGGTTTTCTGTGTGCTCATACCCAGCACACACATAAAGCCGCCTCTCAAACAGCTTTTGAGTACCAAACTGAGTGCTTTTTCTTGGCTTATTGAGCTTAAATGGTCAGAAACGCACAAAATAATTTCAAAATGCCCATCTTGGCGAGTATTCACATAAACACAGTCAGGTTTTAACTTAAGTGAACGTAAACCGTTGAGAAAGAATCCGGATGTGTATGAGTATATTTTATCTGTGCATTCGCTCTTAAAGTGACAGCAGCCTAATATACCTGTCTGTGTCATTAATGAAATGATCAAAATAATTAATCTGTATTTAATTTATACACTGAAATATTAGATTTATTTAATTTCTGTAGTATTCCTGTTCCTGAATTCTGTTAGACATATCTGAATCTCCCCCCCCCCCCCCCCCCCTCCCCATTTTCCAAAACGAAATTCAGGCCCTGTTACAAGAGCGAGTCCACGATACCCGGAATGACATAATTAAATAATTGTACACAACATATTGATTTGTTTTAATATTTAATTAGCTTACCAAACGCAAAACTTCCATATAACGCTGACTTCAGTTACTCGGATGAGCCTGTGTTATCAGTTTTGACCGGTTATTATCGGGGAATAACATACCGCTGGATGGCGCGATTGACCAATCACAGTATTCCACAGATCTTTAAAGTAATATATTAATATTACATTACATTATAAATGTAACTCTCTTTATAAATAGTTTTGGTAACATTTTACAATAAGGCTTCAATTGTTTGATTTCCTCATTAGTTAACATGAACTAAGAATGAACAATACTTCACCATTTATTAATCTTAGTTAATGTGAATCTCAACATTTACTTATTTACATAAATAATATTTACATGTTTAAGATCAAAAATTGTTGTATCTGTTAACATTAGTTAATGCAATGTGAAATAACTTGAACATTATAACTTTTTCAACATTAACAAAGGTTAATAAATGGTGTACAGATATTGCTCATTGTTAATATGTTAGTTAATACAACTAATGTAAACAAATGAGAAATGAAAAATGTTTTTTATTAAATAAAAGGTACTTATCTAAAATATAATGTGTGAATGCTAACATGAAATATGTAGGAGGTTTTACTCATTTACTGAATAATTTTTCATAGAAGCTTGAATTTCGCATTGAAAAGCTCAATTATTTCCCATCAAGTCATGCAGGTTTTGTTTTCAATACCATTAAGAACATCCTAAGATTCCAAAGTGGATAAAAAAGGAAAAAGTCTTTGGTACAAATCAAAGTCATGGGCCTGCATGCTAGCTGACCAGGTGTGTTGGGAATTGGTAAGCCTTTCATTTGCTGATGAACCTAGTGGCACTAGATCCATCAAACCAGCTGAAAAAAAAAAAAACACTGCCTCATCCACTTTGATCACTGGGGGCCAGATGATAGATGACTGTGAGTGTGGTGAGAGTGGTAAGACCAAAGTAATATAATGGAGGGAAAAAAGCCTCAAGCCTCATTCTACTCAAGACTGGAGTTCTACTGAACATTTCAGTAAAACTGCAACACCACTCTTTGATGAACTGTTCACTTTCTGTTTTGTGTTGTTTGTTTAACATGACATGTATGTAGCTTGAGTAACGCATTCAGTAACACATTTGTTCCCAAATATTTCCTCCAAAAAACCTTTTAACAAAGAGGGTCATGATAGCCCTGCACTTGACACCCACCTTATAGAGAATGAATGATGACCTTATTTATGGATCACTGCAATCATGGCACTGCGGTCTCCCAGCAGGGTGTGTCATGGTGGCAATGTTCCTCAAGGTCAAAAACCTAGAACAACACACTGACACCATCACAGCATCCCAGCGGCCACATTAATTACCATCCATGTGATTCAAATGAGGTGAGCTATCACGTGGCCTTTCTTTTTCTGCCCTTACACAACCCAAGCCACCATCCCTCTCACTTTGGGCCATTATCTATTATAGACTGTGATTAATGTTGTCCTCGTCTCAGAACACTAAGTTTATCTGCTCTGCTTCATTGCTGTCATTTTCAGGGGTGCTACTGAAGTGAAACACTGTTACTCCTCAAATAAATTTATTAGAAAATTGTGCAATATAAATCTATTTATTTGCTATTTTTCCATAGATCATCTGTATAAATTACTGAATTCCATGAATGAATTAATGATTATATTGTTATTTCACTGAATTGTTAGAATAATAACAATTTGAAATGAGCTTTTTGTTATGGTGTGCATAAGCATCTGAACAGATCTAGTCTCCGATCTGGTTATTCTTGTCTGTTGCAGAGATGTCTGGTTAATAGATCTTAAGTGGAATTAGCTGTCAGCCTGTGGTGAGAAAACATCACGTCTGCCCAGACAAGTGAATACATTAGGAAATGGGTTTCTAAGTTCAGTCTTATGACATGCCTCCAAGGTCTGATTAAAAGTGTTTTTGTTTTTTTTGGGAAGCTGAAATGATTGTTCAGAAATGTCTGAAATCGAGTAGTGATACAGCACAATACTGCAGTTATAGACAATGGAGTCCAGGCGTAATTTTGAATTCTTATCCATTCTCTTTACATCAAGGGTTCAAGACAGCCATAGTACACGTAGTTTATTATCCCAGCTGTGGTTTGATGTGAAATTGTTTCTGCTCCAATAAAATGTAATTCAAAATGAATTCAAATCATCTTTAACTAGGCTTCAATGACAGTGAGAGACCAATAACTGATGAATTTCCCTCGCTGTCTGTTCCTGAAAAGCTCTGATGCTGATTCAGAGTACATATGTAGTATTTCTGAACAACTTTTCCTTTATTCCTGCTACAGACGTGCGATTTTTGCAATCTTATAAGATCATTACAAATCACACTGTACGACATGGATCTAATAAACTTGGGTACGACATATATGTTGACTGTACGATGATGACACCTATTGAATCGTGGCTACGACGCAAATGAGTATAGAAGAATTAAATGCTATCAGCATGCACTACAAATAGAGCAAGCTGAATCTTTTTTTTTGGCAATTGTGGTTTTTATGTGCGGTGAAAGAAAGAGGAAGCAGTCATGGCTAGGGAAAAAAGGCCAACTTGGCATGACAATTTTGCAAATGGAGCTTGAGGTTAATAATTTTAGGTTTTCGCACCATGTCGCGTTGATCAATACGCCATTTTATGTTGCCTTTTTATTAGCGAGTCAGTAGACGTAGTTTGTAGCAGCAAACACACTGTGAGATGATCATGCTAAATTTCTGACGTTGCCGGGACAACCGCTGTCTTTGAATCTCACTGTACGACATAGGACCACAGTTTAGGAGCCCCGACCACAGAAATCGCCACGATCGGTCATCTTTCGTCTGGGACAGGCCAAAATCGTACAATGTGTAGGCCTACCGGGGGATAAGACACACAAAACTTACTTAATTGTTATATTTGAAGTGGAATGGCTAGTGATGTACATTAAAATAGCCTGCTCATCCAAATCAGGTCTACAAGGGCGAGACTCTGAAAATGTTTAATGAATGAAGCTTACATAATTAGATGTAGAACACGTTTAAGCGAATTTGTCATTTCATTTGTAATGCCACATCAGCTGTTAATGCGTAATTATTCAGAGCCTGTTTCAGGGACAGATTAAACCCATTCACAACTAAATTGCATTCTAAATCGTAAGTCTCCATTGGAAATCCTGTTTTTGTAGACTACAGGACTAAATTTGAACTATATCCAAATATATATATATATATCACAGCATAATTAATTGAAATTATTATATAATTTACTCTCAACTGTAAGAAATTCTTCTGTATTCCTGCACATTTGACAAGTAAAACAATCATTTTGAAGCATTGAAACCCCTTGACGCGATCAAACAAAAGATACATAAAACAAAGAGGAATGGTTGAAGAGAAAATGTGTGCAAAT
Source organism: Abramis brama (assembly GCF_963993115.1). Taxonomy (NCBI): domain Eukaryota; kingdom Metazoa; phylum Chordata; class Actinopteri; order Cypriniformes; family Leuciscidae; genus Abramis; species Abramis brama. The sequence continues at coordinate 16,386,065 of NC_139969.1, read as the reverse complement.
AATGGGAAGTGACACCTCTGTATAAAGTTCTGTCAAAAACACAAATAAAAGAAAAATATGATCTAAATGCAAATGATCCCAAATACATCAGAATAAACAGATGATATCAGGACATCACTGAGTTAAACATTTCCCCAAGCAACTATTGCATCCTCTTACAAACCATTAGAGTGGATGAGCAATGCTGCGCTGTTTAGATCCAGGGGGAATATTTAAAACCATGTATTATTCAAAGTCTAAAAGGCTCAAATGTAAATGTATATCTCCACAGAGCTAACAGTGAGAAGTCTCCCAGCTCGGGTGGGCAGAGAGAAGCTTTGATTAAGAATGTCCATGTGCATAAACAGCTTGACCTGTTGACCATCTTGATTCATCACAACATGTACCCATAGACCCTTGGCTTATTGTAACTATAGAAACCTCAGCATTACATACATGCTGACAACGCTGCCTGAGGTAGCTACATGGTTTAGTGAACCACAGAAACATTATATTTTCATGACAGCGTTTTATTGCTTCCATCTTTGTATGATGACCACAAATAACTATCTGAGAGCCTGAACCATTCCATCCTTTTGTCTGTTAATATGAATAGCCTCAATAGAATTCCCCACAGGAGGCTGAGAGCACCACTGTAGCCACACTGAGATGATGTATGCCTTATTCTAATGCCCAAACAATTTCCAATTAGTTTACCTTTTTTCCTATAAGCCATTGAGGTCCTACTGCTCTCAAATTATATTGCTTTTTTCTCATGGGTATGAAAGAGAAGTAGAGGTTCATTAACCTGTGTTTTCTAAGGGGGCAACAGTGATATTTTTGGCTCACTTGGTTCTTTAGGTGAGACAAGACATCACCAAAAGTGAGGAATTTTTATTTATTTATTTATTTATATATATGCATATGAAAATATGAACTTGACAGCTAGTGATCACCATGCATTTCGTTGAAGTAATGTTTCCTTTTGTTTCCCACAGGAAAACAGCTTTTTTGACAGCACTGTATCTTAAATTTACTCTGTGTATATATGCATACTGTTTAAACCCTTGGGGTCATTAAGATTTAAATTGATCAAAATTTACTGTAAATACATTTATGACATTTATGTCTATTTCTAATAAATGTTCTTTTGAACTTTGGTTTCCACAATATGTCTTGTGACTACTGGAGTATTGGCTGCTGAAGATTCAGTTTTGCATCATTGCATTTTTTTTTATGGACTTGAAGGACTATGGGTTCCCAAAAATATATACATACTGTACTGTACATAAAAAACAAAAATACAGAGCTGTGAAAAAGTGTAGCTTTTTTTTGTCATGGTTAGGGTTAGGGTTCACTCATAAATACTATCCAAATAACATTCCAGTAAATATGACAAAACTGGGTGTAAAGACATTTAGTGTCTAAAGTGACAACTTTTTCACAGCGCTGTATGTTAACACTTGAATGCTATTTTTTTAAGAAAAAAAAAAGGCTACGTGTTTGCATCACACTGTAAATTATAAAAATATGAAAGATTTAAAAATAGCATACTTATATCCATGTCTCTTTTAGCGTACCACAAACGCCTGCAAGACTCAATCATACAATAAATATATTTCTATAGCACGGCAGAATGATGCTGAGTGACATTGAGATTAATTCAATAAAGCCGTTACACATTACGGCGTAACCACTTCCCCTGTGCCGCGGATCTCTTCAAGCCCAGAAACATTTGTAATGAAACGGTTTGTATTGATCGAAGGACATTTAGTGGGACAAAGGTGACTAGTATCGATCTACCTCTTTTGGGGCATCCAGTCAACGTGACTATAACATGGCTGGCTATTTAGTGAGCATGCAGAGAGGCAGGAGGAAGCTTCTCAGATGTCTGCTGGGACTGTGCCAGTTATAAAGGGCTGAAGAGATAATGAACTTAATGCTGCCGGGCATCATGGGGAGTTTAAGTGAGGTTTTCTGCAGCAGAGCCAGCTGGACTATGGTGACTGTGGCATGCAACATTAATCAGTGGTGCCATTCAATTCAAAAGGACTCATTTATGTTCTGGTTTCTGGTGGGATTATAATAAAATAAGGATGAAATGATTTTGGGTAAAGCGAAATTTGTGACAGTTTAATTAGTTCAGCCAGCAGTCTGGCAAGAGATGGCAAGTATTTTAACAGCAGGTGGTAATTTCTACCCACTGGCATCCTTGACAAAAAGACCAGAATTAATTTCCATTGCATGTTTTTTAGACTTGTGTACTGATTTGGAGCTGATTTAGCTGGTGGACCTAGTCACAAAAGCATCTTGTGACTGGCATCCAAAACACAATATATATAACTTGTGGTAAATAGTACCCTCTACAAGTAGTGACACTTGTAGAAGGTATTCACAAGTATCTGCACTTTGATGCAGTTGCCTTAATTGAATTTTTAAATGTGTTTGCTACAGATAAATTACACCATTTGCAATTCTTATGACAATAAAAGGGCCTTCAATGTGGTTAGCAATTTTGTGTTAAAAGGGTCTTGAACTGAGAAATAAAAATTTTCGGCTTTTGACAGGTCATCATACGTAAGGAATAATTTACATCCAGCTGGTTGTTATCTGAGAATAAAAAATAAAGCGAAGCGAAGCGTCGGGGTCCTCATCACCCTGTCGGGGGTTTATTCTCAGATAACAACCGGCTGGATTTACATTATCCCGCTTATTACGCGGCTACTTGCCACGTAAGTAAATTATAAAATATTTTATTTATTTTAATAAATAATATATTTAATATTTTTTAGCTCACCAAAAGCAAAACTTCCACGATGAAAAACCGTTTGCGTATATCGCTGTTAATTTCAGTAACCCGGATGAGCCTGCGTTATCTGTTTTCAGCGGTTGCGATTGATCAATCAGAATTAAATATTCCACAGAGCTGTGTAATAATATATCAATAATATATAAGAATATCCTATAAGTTTCAGAGCTGAAAACTTCCTTGTTAGTCCAAAAACAGCTTTTATTGTTACCAAGGCCAGAGAACGACTCATTGTGGAATGTGCCTATCTATAATAGATAAATGAAAGACCGCCTCAAGAAAATCAATGCCTACTTCATCATTGCAACTTTGGCGCCGCCCACTAGTGCGTGAGATGACAAGGAGTGAAGAGCGAAACAATAAAAATAACATTACCTTCCAAAGGATTAGTGGTCGACCAATATTGTTTTTTTGACGGCCGATGCCGATGTCGATATCTTAGAGAGCAGGATGGCCGATGGCCGATATAAAGCCAATATTTTTAAAATATATATATATATGTGTATATATATATATATATATATATATATATATATATATATATATATATATATATATACTTTATATTTATTTTAATCAATATTTAATAAATCTTTAATAAAACAAATCTTTAAAATAAACATGCTTATACTTTAGATGGCAACTTCTTGAATCTGAAGTCATGTTACAGTTTTTTTCACAAATAAAGTAATTGTTTAAAAATATGTGAATGTGAATAAAAAGGAAGTAAACACTGTAACAGGGCACTCAGTAATCTGGTAATTTCATGCGCAATGGTAATAATAGTTTTCAATTAAAGACAAGGTAACGCTAATTTTACATACAGCACACAGTGAAAACGATATGAATATGACACAGTGGGCAACTGGATATAGCACAGCATATTTTAAAATGAAGGATTTAAAGTCGATCTTCGAGTCGATTTTCGAATGCGTGTCCTATAAAGCTGATCTTCTGTTTGCATTCACTCACTTCGCACGGACCGACCGTCACTCGCAGTAACACGTTTTTGCAGGCTACAAATGCACACTTCACAAGATATCACAGCTGGATTCGATTAAATCTGCAAGGTTTGTGAAATTAAATGTTTATTAGATATTATTTTGAGTTTATTATGCGCATTTGCTGAATGTTGACGGTAAATGAGAAAGTATTTTAGCCTGATTGTTTGCCTTTTCTCTTACAAATAATATAAAAGCAAATGCTTTACTTTTTCGCTTACCATTTACTTTCTTTGTTTACCAGTTCTGTATAACAAAGTATTGTGACTGACAGAGATCGTAAACGAATGAAGACGGAGAATGTGAGTGAGCGCGGTGTGATCAGGCGCTGCCGTTCTCTTCTCAGGTGCTGGTGTTCTCAGCGCCACCCGTCAAAATAAACGTCCGGAGCGCCGTCAAAATAAAAGTCCCGCTTCCAACACATCGGCCAATCAGAAAAGCTTATAGGCCGATGCAGATATTTTAAAAATGTCAAATATCTGCCGATATATCGGCCTTCAACAATGTGAAGGTCGACCACTACAAAGGATCCCAATGCTAGGAATGGTTATTTTGTTAATTTTCAACAATGTGAATGTCTCCATTAAACATTATTTGTATGTAGTACATTTCACTATGGATTCTTTGGTAAATCAGTCGCAATTTAGGCGCAGGCTTTGCAAACAGACTTTTACGATATGGACTCGACTAATGCCAAAACATGTAAGTAACCGTGTTAATTCTAATGCCTGATCTGTGATTTCTGATATGTAATGATTCATGTACAGTCAGATGTTCTTTGTATATGTGTCAGTGAATCGAACCAGTGACTAAACGCTCAACTTCACATTGTGTCTCTTAGTAGGATGAAAATAATCTGTTATTAAAACTGTGATTAAATTATACATAGAAAGCGATCAAAGAACACGCGTGTTTATCAGTGACTGTTCTGTACTTGCGCCAAAACTCCTGTAATCTTTCTTTACATTGTGTTTGGACTAGGGCTGTGAAATGATTAATCGCGATTAATCGCATCCAAAATAAAAGTTTGTGTTCACATAATATATGTGTGTGTACTGTGCATAATTATTTTGTATATATAAATACACACACATGCATGTAAATATTTAAGAAAAATGTGTTATTTATATATAAAATATTTATATTTATAATACAAATTATATATAATATATATACAGTATATTTAAGCAAATATTTCTTAAATATATACATGCATGTGTGTATTTATGTATATACAAAATAATTATGGACAGTACACACACATATATTATGTGAACACAAACTTTTATTTTGGATGCGATTAATCGCGATTAATCATTTCACAGCCCTAGTTTGGACTGTTAGTTATGATGGAAGCATTCAATAGTGTGCAGAAATCGAGTTACAATCACGAGATCGCTGCATTCATGCGTTCAACATGTCATTAGGCGCATTTGCATTACAGATTTGTGCAAAACTTTTTTTCTTTCTTTCTTTTTTTTTTCTATGTAAATGTTAACAAAAAACTATTGTGAAATGACGGCGTTTCCATTAACCAATGTTATGTGACTACAACGTAATTTTTTCCTCTCGTGATAAGTCATTCCAAAAATCATAGCAACGGACGTTGGTAGGTTAATGTATATCTCAGCTACTGCACTGGCCATTATTATTAATCAAAGGAGATGTATGTGTGTTATCCAATCATTAATGGCAAGGAAAGACCCTTATACTTGAGAGCGGCACATATGAGGTGTTTCTGGGCGTTTCTCACTCATATCTGCTTCGAGGTCTTGATTGTGGCATTTCTTTGAGGTTTAGAATTCAGTATTCCTGTAATTCTTTTTTGAATTTAATAAAGAACTCTGTCTTGTATTCTGTCCAAACAAACCGCATCATCTACGTCAGCTGACCTGTAAATGCGCAAAAAATGTTTCCATTGCAGTTTTGCGACACATTTCTTTTTTGAATTGCTTGAAAAACCACCTCATGCGAGCATAAAAACTTTTTTGCGATAAATGGGAGTTTTTGCGAAATTGACGTGTTTCCATTGGGCGTATTTTCGATTCGCAATTTCAATTTGCGCAATTTGAAGGGTAATGGAAACGCGGCTTGTTATCGGCTACAATTCTCATCACTGCAACATTTCTTGCCACGATGGCACAATCTGAATATAATCATTAATGCCATAAATCTAAATACAATGCTATAATCTATTCTACACTTTTCACGATAAGTTAACCTTGAGAGCTGTTACAGTAAAAAATGTAATACTAGCTATTTCAGATGCAAAGATGTTAGCCAATCACAGCAGTGATCTCAAAGCAGACACGCCCCTTAAAACAAAGTGTTCAAAACGGAGGGCTAAAACCAGGGTAGGAAAAATGCCTTTTATTTCTAAATTATGACAGTTTTTAATGTAAAATCATACTAACATTATAAGTGCACCACAGGAAACATAACTTATATAAAACAATGCAGTTCATGACCCCTTTAATAGCTTGTAGTGTAGTGAACTGATGTATGAAAAGGGAAGCTTAAGCATTTATATTAAGCCAGAATTCCATGCTTTATTATTTTCACTATATTCAGAGTCATGTTTTTAAACTTGATGCAATGGCATAAGCAAAGCAAACAAAACATTAACACAACAAGGGCATGAATCGTTTCTCACATTCAGCTCCCTGTAGTCCAGAGCACTTTTGTTGTTAGCAACTTTAAATGCAGTGTTTTGTTGTGATATAATGTGTTGAGGTGTGATAAGTATTTGATTTTGCTATAATGCACAATGTTTTGCTCTAGTCTCTAGGGCCATCATACAGGACCCTGCAGTTGACCAAAAAGCATGTTTCGTTCACATTTTTCATTTTTAAGATGACTGCTAAATCATATTAAAAATATTATTTGTTAGCCAGTGCTTGTATCTATAAATTCACTTTTAAGACCTTTTATGGTAATTATAATCATTAAGAGTGGAAGGCCATGGACGTCATACATGTTGAGCTTTTGTAAGTTACTGCATTACAAGTGTTTTTTTTTTTTTCAACACAGCTGTCAAATGACATGACTTCAAAACACTCCATCTACAAAGAGGTATACACAGTACTGTTCCCAAGAACAGAACGGCAAAACAAACTCGCTTCTTTAGGGAATTCTGTTATGAAAGTCTTAATCAAAATAAAGAACAGATCTTTTCCCCATATAGCCCAGAGGCCAACAGAAAGTTGCTGTCAGGTTTTTGTACTGATGCTGGGGAATGTTTGAAGAATGTTCAAATAAGCCTTTGGGCATTAGCTAGAACAAACTGACTTCAAAGGTCTTTTGACAACCCAATCTTCAATATTGGTGGTCTTCATGGCCTCAAGCTCTTGAGCAATTGGTTTGCTTAATATTGCATCACAAAGGATCACATTCTCCTAATGTAATTGGCTGCAATTACCAGGCATCAAGTTACAGTAATGTTTATTTAACCACCAAACATTTTAAAATGACCACAAAGCGCAGTATATTTACTGTTACTGAATGACCAGTTGGATATAAAATCAATTACTTGCACTAAAGGGCCTGTTAGGACGTTATTTATATTGGTAAGTAGGGCAGGGTATCAATGTAGAATTCCCAATTTGATTCTGATTCATTTTGGCATATTTCAGTCATAATGTCCATTTTTCAATATGACAAATTCTTTATATGTTAATGTATAGGCAGAGCAGTGTTTTAGACATACTCAAATCGGTAACTCGTCTTTTTAAACTATTCGCAACTGATTTGTGAATGGTTAAATCTACAGGATGGAAAATATTTAGTGGTCTTTTAATGATCTTAACTATTTTAATCACAAATCACTGGTCAGGAAATTAGCATGAATTGCACGAATACTGTAGATAACTTAGCACGGAATAGCCTTCCTCAACTTGCAGACAGCTTTTACAGGAAGAAGAGTCAGTGTTCCACTCAATGTTAATGGCTTCAAAGAGTTCATGAGTAGTTGTTTCATTAATGAGTTTAATGTGAGACCCAATATTCACTATAGGGTTCAAATCCGGACTCTGACAAGGCCAAAACATGAGCCTGATGGACTTGTTCTCAAGCCACTTGGTTGTCTTTTAAACTTGGGCTGGAGCATTGTCTTGTTAAGAAATAACATCTGATCATCACTCCCTGAGATAACAACTTTTCACTGATGGGAAGCAAGCCATTCTGCAATATTCTCCTGTACTCCAAATCATTAAATGTCTTTTCACAGTGAAGTAGCTCCCCATACCAGCAGCTAAAAAGGCTCCTCACACACAATCATAGCTCTTCCTCCATGCTTCACTGTGGTAGAGATGAATTTATTATTATATTTATCACCAGATTCTTGAAGACACCACTCTGAAGCATCACCAAGCAACTTGTGTTTCATTGTGATCACTCCACTTTTAAGTAGTTAATTTGCTTAAATTTAGCTATTTTTCTGACCAATAATCTGTGATGAAGACAATTAAAAGTTTAGTGTTTAGCCATTTTGGGCTTGGCCCATTGTTTATTTATATATATATATATATTTTTTTGCTTAGGAGTGTATTATTCCTGTTTTCAGAAAACAGTCATATTGTTGAGTCACGGTTTACACAGTAACTCAATATTAAATATGCTTTTAGTAGATTGCGAGGAAACACTAAAATGAATTAACTGGCATCAGCGAACAATGGTTATCCTCAGAATAGGGGAGATCAGGGATAATTGTAATCCTTGGTAATAACTTAATGCACAATGCACATACTCATCATAGTTGTATAGGTATGTAAAGGTAAATGTGTTTTCCTTCCTCGTAAGAATGTGCGATATGACAGAATTCTTATTTCACGTCATGAGAAATTTGATTTCATGAAAATGATATATATCACGTAGTTATTTTGTGTTATTTTATCTCATTTCTTTTATTAAAAATAAGAAAAAAAGAGCAAATTACAAACAATAGGACAAATACAATATAACAAAATATGAATTAAACAAATAGTTTTTCAGGTACAATACGCTACTGTGGAAAGTGTATTCATCGCTCAGACCAATTTTTTCCCGTAGCACGTGCAACATATGTCACACTGCACAGACCTATATGCGTGCGTTAAAAGTACGCACACAAGTCGTTTAGACATTTACAACAGTTTGTTTTTTACACATACAGATTGGTTCAGTCAGTTTCGCTTGCAAATCTCTGTTCACAGGCTTGCAATGCGTTTGGCCGTATTTTGGAGCAAAAAAAGAGAACGTGCCAAAAGTGTAGGCTAAGCGTGGAAAAATGGAAGTAAGAAGAATACATATATTTATTTTGCATTAGCATGAAGCTGCAGTTTCACAATACATGAATTACACTTATGAATAACAGTAAAATGCTGTAAAAAAATTTTTTTTTGCGCTTGAATCGCAGTTTACACCTTTACAAACTTACATTTTAACTTGCGCTTACAATCTTATGTACACTTCCACAAATCTTACCCTGCACATGCAATTCTTTATGGCATCATTTACCTTCATACTATAAGAACAAGAACAAGAGCAAAAGCAAGGGAATCAGCACTGGTGTTTTACTGTATTAACAATCCACTTGCACATTGCGGGAGATGCATTTGCATACCCATATGTGGTTAATTATAGTGGGCAGTAAGTATTGGTTTTGACTTGAGTTGTAGGTCAGGGTGATTGACTGCAACAAGAAGAACACAGCAAGTTCCTGAATATGGGAGTCTTAGGCTAATTGTTGTGTTGTGTAATATTTCTAGTATAAGATTCATGTGAAATATCTAGCATAAAGGACGAGCCAGATGCAACCTATACAGTGTTGGTGCAGAACAGTAATTTGGTATACAGAAAAGAAGAAGAGCTTTGAAGTTTGAATGGCACTAGGTGATGTAAGACCCATGCATCATTCACAAATAGCCTTTGGAAGACAACAAATAGCAAAATGTATAACAACAACAGTGTGATTTCATCAGCTTGAGGACACTTTTGTACAGCAGTATGGGTGGTTTTATGGAACGGCTTATAATATTACCTGGGCTGTGCATATTGCTTTTCTCTCTGAATAATTGCAGCCTCTCAATCAAACGTTCCATCTGTTGAGTAGTGACACCCACACGGCCAGCCTGTAGCTCATTTACCTGATCGGCTCTTTGTGCAGAACTCTCCTATTCAGCATTTTTTTTTTTTTTTTTTCAGGAATGCTGTTGACTACAGTGTTGGGGTGGAGTGAACCAAATAGTCCCCTATAATCATACTTAAAAAATACGTAATGGACAAAGAAAAAACCTGCCTGCTGATCAAAGACTTCTGCTGAATTTAAGCACATAATGTTTCTGTTGCCATAATGAGACCTAATGACAAAAAAAGTCATATTGACCCTAAAATTGTATATTTATACACCTGTCTTCATTGTGTGTTTTTTTAATTATTATTATTTATTAAATTCATTATTTTAAATAAAAATCAAATATGAACTGATTGACAGAAATATAGATTAAAAATATTATTTGGTTTTACCAGTGACATTTAGGGTAGAAAAAGAGGTCAAAGGTCTGAATGATAACCAATTTTATTCCCTCAGCATCAAGTTGAGAGTTCTTTGTCTAACCTAAAGGAATTACGGTCTGTGTGCTTTCATGATTTAATTGAGAGACTGTGAGACTAGCATCTGATCTGCTTTACAAGCACCTTTATATTAATTGGCAAAGAATGTCTTTGCATGTTCTTTGAAGAACATTGTGTTAAAGGTAATGCTTTAATGAGTGTCCAACTATACCAGCCATGCCAAATCCTACTACTGGAGATCGACCGCAGAGTTTAATACCAGCTCTAATCAAATGCACCTGAAGCAGCTAATCAAAGCCTGTTGAGATGACTTGAAATTTGCCGGCAGGTGTGTAGAGCAGGGTTGGAGCTAAACTCTGCAGGAAAGTAGATTTCCAAGAGTATGACTGTACAACTGGGTAGGGTTGCACCAGCCATTCGTAAGTTCTTTCTTAAATTAAAGCTGCAGTCGGCAAGTCTGGCAGATTAAGGGGACTTACAGTGAGGAAAATAAGTATTTGAACACCCTGCTATTTTGCAAGTTCTCCCACTTGGAAATCATGGAGGGGTCTGAAATTGTCATCGTAGGTGCATGTACACTGTGAGAGACATAATCTAAAAAAAAAAAATCCAGAAATAACAATATATGATTTTTTAACTATTTATTTGTATGATACAGCTGCAAATAAGTATTTGAACACCTGTCTATCAGCTAGAATTCTGAGCCTCAAAGACCTGTTAGTCTGCCTTTAAAATGTCCACCTCCACTCCATTTATTATCCTAAATTAGATGCACCTGTTTGAGGTCGTTAGCTGCATAAAGACACCTGTTCACCCCATACAACAGTGGTTCTCAATTCCAGTCCTCGGGACCCGCTGCTCTGCACATTTTGTATGTCTCCCTTATTTAACACACCTGAACCAGATCATCAGCTCATTAGGAGAGACCCCATGAACTGAACTGAGTGTGTCAGATAAGAGAGACATACAAAATGTGCAGAGCAAGGGGTCCCGAGGACTGGAATTGAGAACCACTGCCATACAATCAGTAAGAATCCAACTATTAACATGGCCAAGACCAAAGAGCTGTCCAAAGACACTAGAGACAAAATTGTACACCTCCACAAGGCTGGAAAGGGCTACGGGGAAATTGCCAAGCAGCTTGGTGAAAAAAGGTCCACTGTTGGAGCAATCATTAGAAAATGGAAGAAGCTAAACATGACTGTCAATCTCCTTCGGACTGGGGCTCCATGCAAGATCTCACCTTGTGGGGTCTCAATGATCCTAAGAAAGGTGAGAAATCAGCCCAGAACTACACGGGAGGAGCTGGTCAATGACCTGAAAAGAGCTGGGACCACCGTTTCCAAGGTTACTGTTGGTAATACACTAAGACGTCATGCTTTGAAATCATGCATGGCACGGAAGGTTCCCCTGCTTAAACCAGCACATGTCAAGGCCCGTCTTAAGTTTACCAATGACCATTTGGATGATCCAGAGGAGTCATGGGAGAAAGTCATGTGGTCAGATGAGACCAAAATATAACTTTTTGGTCATAATTCCACTAAACGTGTTTGGAGGAAGAAGAATGATGAGTACCATCCCAAGAACACCATCCCTACTGTGAAGCATGGGGGTGGTAGCATCATGCTTTGGGGGTGTTTTTCTGCACATGGGACAGGGCGACTGCACTGTATTAAGGAGAGGATGACCGGGGCCATGTATTGCGAGATTTTGGGGAACAACCTCCTTCCCTCAGTAAGAGCATTGAAGATGGGTCGAGGCTGGGTCTTCCAACATGACAATGACCCGAAGCACACAGCCAGGATAACCAAGGAGTGGCTCTGTAAGAAGCATATCAAGTTTCTGGCGTGGCCTAGCCAGTCTCCAGACCTAAACCCAATAGAGAATCTTTGGAGGGAGCTCAAACTCCGTGTTTCTCAGCGACAGCCCAGAAACCTGACTGATCTAGAGAAGATCTGTGTGGAGGAGTGGGCCAAAATCCCTCCTGCAGTGTGTGCAAACCTGGTGAAAAACTACAGGAAACGTTTGACCTCTGTAATTGCAAACAAAGGCTACTGTACCAAATATTAACATTGATTTTCTCAGGTGTTCAAATACTTATTTGCAGCTGTATCATACAAATAAATAGTTAAAAAATCATACATTGTGATTTCTGGATTTTTTTTATTTAGTTTATGTCTCTCACAGTGGACATGCACCTACGATGACAATTTCAGACCCCTCCATGATTTCTAAGTGGGATAACTTGCAAAATAGCAGGGTGTTCAAATACTTATTTTCCTCACTGTAGCTAAAATTTTGAATGTTTTTAACTCTCACGCCCCTCCCCCACTACCACGAGCACCATCCCATTGAGTTTGTGCTCGTCAGTGCGTGTGCACCAGATTTTCTGTGAACGTGCCCGTCTCTTCAGCATCTCATTTTCTTTTCCTTGGTTGTTTTGGACCTCCTAGCTCTGGTTGTTAACCAAGGAATTGGAAGCTTGTTAGTAGATTTTCTCTTCGCCATCACGATTCGTACAATCCAACACACCTGCGAACTTCAGGCATGTGCATGTGATATTGTAACATGCGCGAGAGGGGAGGGAGGGGGATCTGTGGCGTGTGCACGAACTGTGATTGACAGTCAGATCTCACACAGCCCTGCGCTGATTGGACCAGAAGAACCGGGAGCGGTGGATTTTTGCAAAACAAATAACAGGCTCCAGGTGGAGGTAGAAGCGTGGGGTTTTTTCTAAAACCGGCTGATTTATGTTGTTCTGTCGGATCATAGTGTCGGTTTCAGTGAATATGATAAAAAAAAACTTGCAGAGTGCAGCTTTAAGGCAAGGCTTAGGCTTTGTTCGTAATGGCACACTATACTGCATACTGCTCAGTACACAGTGCATACTGCCTTCTAGGGATGGGCAAATTAAGCCTCATGAAGTACTGAGGCTTTCCCCTGAATGTTTCGGGAAAAGATTTGAAGCATCAAGAGTGTCGAAAACAGCGCCATCTTATGGCAGGTCAAATTTCTAGCAGCCAGCGACGTTGTTTTATCCATTAAGCACAAATAAAAGCCTGACAATGCTAAATGTTAAGTTTTCTGATAATATAATTCACATATTAAAGTGTGGAAATAAATTAAATATAACAATTATATTATTTCATGGTTTCTATGCTGTTTATATGTCAGAATATGATCATGTAACAGGCTATCGGCTTATTTATAAAAAATAAAAAAAATGTTAGTAAATCTGGACTTAAACTTCCAAAAACCTGTAGAGTAGTGGTCTGGGTTCAAACATTCCGACATGCAAAGTGAAGCATCCACGTGACTGGAAAGAAAGTGAGGCTTTGTTTTTTGTTGATCACGTGTTTCTCTGAAAACAATACACGCTCCGGCACGAGGCTTCATGAGAAATTACGCTGCGTTCTCGATCCGCGGTTTGAAGCTTCAGTGTCAAATGTAACATCACTACTGTCTACTATTTTTTTTTTTTAAGAATAGTGTGTAAAATAGTATACAATATGCAACAAATAATGTTTCAGAGTAGGCTACTGTGCTACAGTGTTGTCACATGACAAACATTGAACATAAATTCAGCACAGCTGTCCAGGTTGTTACCTTACAAATATATATGCTAACACTTTTTTTTTTTTTATGTGCAAACCTGAGTGAAAATATCCTACCTTTCGACTGTCTTCACCAATGGTCTTGATCTAACCCATAAAAATAAGTTTTTTGGTGTAAAGTCAAGTTGATTCTGTGAAATTAAATCATGTTTTTCACTTAAAATCAGTTGATTAGATTTTATTTTGCTTGACAAAAAATGTACTGAAAAAATTATAACATAAAAATGTGGTAATTGACTGGTTTGACTCAAGTCAAAAATATAATTATGTTGGAATCCAATTGACTACATTAGGTTAGCTAATTTTAAGGTTTCAGGTAACAATTAAGCTACTTACAGAAACACCTACCACGTTTTACTGTGTAGAATACTTCAATTATACATGGGTAAAAATAACTCATCATAGCTGGTTTTCTAAAACATCACAAATAATTGTCTTAAAGTCCCCCTGTGGTGAAAATCAAGCTTTTAATGTTGTTTATATGCCTATGTGGTGTTTTTAATATACTTTAAGACAAACCATGTGCAAATTCATAAGTGAACACCATTGCTGAGTATTTTCTCCTTAAAACTGCAGTGAACCGAAGACAGTCTCAAAAACGCGGCTTGAAATCGTGGTGTTTCTGGTGTCACAAACTACCTGGTTATCAATCAATCACGTCAGCATGTGATCATTATTGAGTGGATCTTTGAGGTTGCGTGAGGGGCGGTGTAGAGTTACATTCAAGCAATTTTAAGGCATGAATGTTTTTTTTTTCAAGGAAAAAATGTTTAAATATGTAATTTCGGTGATCAAAGATGAGTTTTAAGGGATACAATTATTGACTACAGGGGGACTTTAAGATTTATGGTAGATTATGCCCTATATATTAGGTAAACAAGCTATATTTTGACAGCATAAAACAGTTATTGATATACTAATATATGGTTTTATTTGTCAAGAGAATATTTAATATGACTGAATCAACCCGGCCAGCATCAAAGTTATAATTTGAAGTTTTAGATATTTGCAACGTTTTCCCAAAACAGATTGGTCATCATTACGAGACCTGTAATCGTTGCGGGAATGTATCATTAGTGTATGGGTTCTGTTCCAAACCAATATCTGTGCTCCTTAAAACTTATGGCTATGAGTGCATCGCACTCCAAATGAACTACTATGGATACACTTGGTGCATAGCCTAGACCAGTGGTTCTCAATTCCAGTCCTCGTGACCCACTGCTCTGCACATTTTGTATGTCTCCCTTATTTAACACACCTGAACCAGATCATCAGCTCATTAGGAGAGACTCCATGAACTGAACTGAGTGTGTCAGATAAGAGAGACATATAAAATGTGCAGAGCAGTGGGTCACGAGGACTGGAATTGAGAACCACTGGCCTAGACATAGCATAGCCATTACTATTGTTTATTTCGGGACACTTTTAACTTAGGATGAGAACGCAAAAAAGAGAAGGATTATTTTATATTGAATATAATGGTCTAAATAGCCTAAGTGGTCTAAGGCTCTCATTAATTTACAAAGGGTTAAATTGATTGTACTACTAAACAACAATGAATTATAGCCGAATTTAACTCATTTCCTAATTGATTAACTTTACAAATTGAATGGATTTGAATCGACACTAAACTGACTTGTTTGACACTAAACGACAATGGCACTATTTTCTTGTTGATCTGTTGAAGCATTAAACTGTTTGCATCACGGAATCATAATGTTCCTGTTTATCACTGTAAAGCTGCTTTGATATCTGTATTGTAGCCTACAAAGCCCTATATAAATAAAGGTGATTTGACTTGATCTGAAACATGACGTAGAAATTAAAGTGCAATTTATGTAACAATAATTTTTTTTGATGACACAGCTAATTTGTATTTAGCCAACTTTTAAAAGTGTTAGGCTATATTCATACCCTGTAAAAAAAAGTTGTCGCCTTAAATTAAGTACAGTCAACTTGGATGTTAAGTAATTTAAACTTAAATTACATTAAACTGGTTGAAACAAATTTGTTGAATCTTGTATAACTTATAAAAAAAACTTATTTTGATGAGTTAAAGCAATGTAAAAACATATGTTTTCATAGCTTATTGATCATATATTTTCTTACAGTGTAATTATTCCCCACCTCCAGTTCACTCACACCGCACTCTTCACAAGGATGAAACATCACGTGCAGCGTGTTGCACTGTGGGAAACTATATCCCATGCAGACTGTGTCCTCAGATGCATACATCAGATTTCAGCAAATGTAGTAGGTAATCCTGGAATTCCATGCATACAGAAAATTCTCATACTATTCATAGTAAGCACAATGCATACTGCAATATAGTAGGAGTTTTATGGTAGTATGCCATACCGAATACATATTTTAGTGTTTTTGAGTTGTATTTAGCAGATGTTGGCAAATAGTAGGTCATTCGGGTATTCCATGCATACAGAACATTTGCATACTACTCACAGGATGCATACTGGATACTGCCAAAATAGTAAGAGTAGTATGATAGTAGTATGCCATTTCGAACACAGTCTTAGTAACTACTAGCTCATTTGTAACTAACCCTGTACTTTATTGGGTTGCACCATTTGTTCTCAAGGCAGAACATTTCTAGTAGGTCGTAAGCTCTCTGTAAAGGTTTGCGCATTTGACGACTTAACCTCAATGATCCAAAAGCAGACTACAAATGTTCGAGCAGCAGAAGTTGTTTAAATGTTGTTTAGTTTACCCTTCATTCTAACTTCTTTTGCCTTAAATTACTAACAGTAAAAATAAGTTTCCATTAAATGATACTACTTATTCATGAATAACACAGCTGCTATAACATGGGTGTTTTATATGTAAATAACATTCAGAAACTTTATTTGAAAATAAATGAATAAGGATCCATAAATAAACACTTGATACAAACAAAAAAAAAACACATAAGAAATTAGTGACCATTTACGTCGAAACAAGGATAAGTTGTAACTTATGCACAGCTGGTGCAACCAGCCGCTGTACTTTTATTTTTTTTATTTTTTTTTATGTTTGATAAGTTAATTACATTTTTTAAATTGGTTGAACAAAACACAAATTAACAACCTGACAAAGCCCCTGTACTTTATAATGTATTCCATGTGTGTATGTGCCAATCATCCAATAGTGCCCTGCGAATGGGCTTCTCAGGCATACTGTGGGTATGGCTATCATAAGAATTTAAAACACATCACTCTGAGGGGCACTGCAGACAGCATAGGGAACAGGTGTACATCAAAATATCACTTCACAAGTAGTGGTGAAAGAAAATTGATGCATTCTGCCATGCTGCCTGTGACTCATTGCATTTCTTAAACTTAAAATGCAATACACAACCAGGCATTGCACACCACCTAAGTACTACGCAAAATAATAATACGACTGCATACATGTGCACTGTAAGCAATGTAATTCTTAGAGTATATAGCCAAACGATGACGATCTGAAGTGTTAAAAGTGTTTTTTTTTCTCCTGTCTGCTTTTAACATCACTGCTCAGTAACAATGGAAATGCTACTTGATCGCTTACTCCATAGTATTATAGACCATCTTGAGGGAGATCAGTCCCAAACTGGCATGGACAGTGTGAGTAATTGAGATTTTATTCATGTTTTTAAAGATCTTGTTCTCATTTTTCGCTGCTGAATAGCATCTTCTTTGCTCAGGTTGCTTTCACATCATTGGAGTATTCAGCAATCTCTCACAAAACACTGAATCACAGGACTCTGTTGACTTATAAAGGATTTGAATCCTTGCTGTCAAGACATTGATTTCCGTGGGACTCTAAATGCTGCATATGCATTTTGCATGTTTCCTTTAAAGAAATGGTCATTCAGCCATTGTTGAATCTTTAAAGACATTTTGAGTTTAAGTTCGGAAGGACATATCGATTCTACATTAACAGACCTGTGATGAAACCGAGGTGTTAATTAATCGGACTCTGTCAAAGCCCATATGCGAGTTAAGTTAGTGTGACACTCTCTCCCACTCAGTTTCTCTCTGGCTATTTTCCTTTGTCAAAGTGTATCTGTGACTGCAGCCTGTAATTGGATTATTGGCATTGGCAGGACCGCATGTGAAACAATGAGAAAAGTGTATTGATCACGGTCTGCCTGTACCTTCAGTCAGCATGACATTGGCTAATTTAAAACTCTTCTCTGAAACGGGGATGTTCAGATCCTGCATTTTCCCAAGAATTGCCGCAGGATTCACAGATTAGATTGAGCATCTAGTTTGACGGGATTGCAAGCTTAAAGGTTAAAATGTTTTATTTAAACGCATCTTGATGTGTTTCATTTTATGTTCTACTGCTGTGTGAGCCTGCAGGATGTTTAAAGCTTACTGGATGGTTTTTGAAGCTCAGTTTGTGAGCTGAATATCTCCATAATTTTAAAAGTGTGTTCTTTTTTATATAAAATTTTAAAAGAAAACTTGCAGAGACAACTATAGGCAGGTCATTAATAGGTTGATTTCCACAAAAGATGTGAACACTGTGTCCCTTTGTTTTGTTGGCATACACAACAAAACTTTTGCCCAGATTTCTTGGCCCAATTTGCAGTCTGGATGAGTCAATGTCAGTTGCTGAAAGACAGAGCCATTCTGCAGACTTTGTGTAGTCAGAGTTGACACATTTTGCAGAAAATCTCATACTATAAGATTATATTTAAAAATATAAACCCATGGCAACAAAGTTCTGTTTATGTAATAATCCATCTTGTCATCGCTTTCATGATCAGACATACCGCTGTATAATGAACGGACGACAGGGACTATCTGTTTGTCTCAATGGCAAATGGGAAAACATTCTGGGAAGCCTGTTCGAAACATTTTACAATCCTATTTTTTGATGCTAATGACACAGAAATTAAACACTTTAGCTTTAAGATGAAATTTGAATGAGAATACCCAACATGCATTGGAAGTGATATCATTTAGTGTAGGCTGTGCTATAGTATTTCCATAAAAAATGACGTTATGGAAATTATTTCATAAAATCATTACCATTTGACCCTGAGCTCATTCAAGTATAACTGCACATATTCTACTGGAGAAATGCTATAGAATCTGTGTAGCTGCATGGCAAAGAGGAGGAAGGTGGAGAAAAAGAAACACAGAATCCGCTCTTGACCTAATGCTGCTATTTAGATCAAGGTTTGCATGTTTTTTTTTTTTCATTAGCTATTTTTCCATCCAAAGTTGCAAATATAACATGCACAAAATTGGAATGTCACACAACATTTGCGAATAGAGCAGCATTTCTCTCAGGAAAATTGCCCTAACCTGTTGGAGTGGACAGTTATTCGTTTAGTATAGTATAGGCTTTGCAAAATTCCAAAATATTCACAGAAATTGTATTTTGTGCCACTAAAATGCATGCAGTTTTGTGACTAAATTGATTCACTGTGTGGGAATATGGAAAGCTTTGTTGTTTTCCCCTGCACATATGAGTAGCCAATACGCAGCTTACAAGACAAAAGACTCACTTGAGGATAGTTTTTACGAGCACTTGTTTATGAAAACCATTAAGATTACTAGTTTACTTTGTCAGGAAAAAAAAACCCTTTTGATATAGTCACAGTAACATTTGTCCTCTTGAGGCATTGTAGCTATTTGTTTCTTTCTATTTAAACTCATTAATATTAATTCACAAAATGGTGAAGTTGAGGTTTCCAATTTTCAAGCATCTTTGCAGTGTGAATAGCATGTAACATGTTACATGTGTGGGAGTGACTGTGTCCTTAATGTTATGCATGATTAATTGCGTTTACACAGTGCTCTTGCTATAACCCTTGACGCGCTTCGAGCAGCCCAAGGGATCTTTATCCTAAAGAAAAGCACCTACATTTATTTGAACAGCTTTGCAGATGGAAGTCGTTTATTTGTAGCATCTGAACGTCTGCCATTATTTCAGGTTATTAATATTCTGTCAATAAAAAAAGTGATAAAATATGGTTTTCAGGAATGCAAGGGATGTTTTACCTAAAATGTTTTCATTTCACTTCATATGGTTCGCAATATATTCTGTAAGTGCTTGAGTAAACGCTGCAGTTTCATTGAGAAGCGCATAGAATTAGAATGAGAAGATCAGGCCACTGTACCATGGCAATTTGGAGTGGTAGATCAAAGATGGCTGCTACAGAATTGCTATGATACCAGATATATCTCTATGGTGACTGTGCAAGCGCCTACTGTGCCACTGTAAATCGTACAAATGGCATGTAGACTAAGCTTCGAGACAACACTGCTTTTAGCTAGAAACAGTGAAACTGGATGAATAAATAAATGATTTTGCCTTGTTTCTAAATGTGTTTGAAAGCAAAATAACAACACTAACAAGACCTGCAGTGGTTCTCAACTGGTAGGTCACTATCTAAACATTCTGATCACTGATGTATTTTTACTTTTTAGCATCCAATTACACTCTATGCAATATTTTGGCCCATTTTCTGGGCCATGGACATTTTCCAGATTGGTTTCATCCACACTGTGAATCATTAATATTATAAACAAAAATATTGTAGATACTGTGCAGCAGTTATTCAACTACCTGTCCGACTGAAATAAAATTATATTTATAGAGCATATGTGGATTTGCTAAGGGTTGTTATGCATTTACATTACTATACCCCAACATTCAGAAGCCTGGAGTCGTGTGATTTAAAAAAAAAAAAAAAAAAAAAAAAAAAATTATATATATATATATATATATTTGAATGGAGACTTTCATGCTCGACAAGGCTGCATTTGTTTAATCAAAAATCAAAACAAGATCAAAAGAACATTTTTATTTAAGACATTTTGAATCGTAATTTATTCCTGTGAATTTGTTTTGAGAATACTGTGATACATTTTCCAGTATTTTTTGATGAGTACAAAAAAAGCAGCATTTATTTGATGTATTGTAATGTAAAAGTCTAAGGGGCTGTTTACACGATACCATTTTCAACTAAAAGCATAACTTTTTATGCGTTCCGGCCTTTCATTTACACGACAAGAGTTTTGGGTGCCTGAAAACGCAAACTTTGTTTTCCGAAAAAAGTTTTCTGTGTAAACAACAAAACACGAATCTCTGAAGACGATGACGTCATGCACATGCGCATTACGTGTTCAATCTATAGTGTTTCGTCACCATTTAATGGCCTGGCAGCAGATTTCTGGGTTTTTAGTCGTTTTCGCAGATCCGTGTGAATGGGAATCGTTTTGACAATGTCTGTATGCGGAAAACTCAAAGGAAAAACTTCTCTGTTTTAAGCATATCGTTGTCGTGTAAACGTACCCTTACTGTAAGGGACTATCTGGGTTTTGTGTCTGTTTTGGATGTTTTTAGCCCTGCTGGTAACCTTGGTTATTCATTGTTTGATTATCAGTTACACCTGTTGTTCATTTCATTGATTGGTTTGTTCTGTGTATTTAAGCCTTCTTTGTCAGTTCTCGTCGTGATATTACGGTTGTTCTGTTCCTCTTTGTATTTTAAATTTTGTTTAATAAATTTATTGACTGCTGCAAATAGATCCTTTTCCACACGTTTGTGCTCTCTATCTCTCTCTATATAGCTACTTAAGGTAAGAGCAGCACAGTTACACTTTTTATTGTGTATACTGGACAACAAAAGCAGTTTTTAAGATTATACCTCTTTGAGCTAATAACTCTGTTCCGTAAAGGCTGAAGTGGGAACATTGTAGCCTGCAATAGATTGGAGGCATAACAGAATTTGAACAGTTTTACTAACCAAATTTTCAAGCAAGATTTGGAGAGTTACCTTGGTTACTTTTATTGCCAGCTTGTGTACACTTGCTCTTTGCTTGTAACTGAAAATGGCCGTCAGCTGACCCACAGAAGAGTGCTGATTAGGCTGTGATTTTTCTCCCTACGAATTTCAGTGTTGCGGTGCCTGAAATTACAGGTTTTATTTTTGTAATCACTGCAATTTCCTTACTTGGGTATTCAGCAGAATAGTTGAAGGCCCTGCCCATTTATAATTTAAGTATAAATGAGGTAAATGACAAAACCAGCTAATCATATCTTTATATAAGGCAGGCACTAATAGTGCAAGGTAATCAGGAAACTCTCACAAATACATTAAAAGATGATTTTGACAACAGATAATGTCCTGCTCTTTTATTCGTGATTGTATTAATGAATAGATGATGGAAATGGAATACATTTGAGATCAGCAAAAATAACGAAAATACAGCAGAAGCACAACAGATGAATTGAAGAGGACTCAAATGTAATGCTTGTTTTTGCAGATCAAACTCACACACCCTTGTTTTGAACAGTACTTTATGTTCAAGGCTGAATAATCCTTATTTAGTGTATGATTCATTGAATAATGATTTATTTTTAAAATTACAATAATTATAATAATTACTGTCATGATTTCTCAGTGACTCTTTCTGGAATAAACAATAATACAAAAGCATAATTATGTCTGTGAAAATATCTCACAATGATTGACTAAGTATCACTAAGAGATTCTGTGCAATGCAAAAGAAGATTTTTTTGATGAACTGTTTTTGTCCCTAATTTCAGTGGGGTCCAAAACAACATTGACTTTCAATGGGGAAAAAAAGGGAAAAAAAGAAAACTTTTTTTGTTGTGTGTTTCAAAGAGGAAATAATGTCATTCAGGTTTAGAACAACATATGAGGGTCAGTAAATTATAATTTTTTGGGTTAACTAATCTTTATAGTGCAAAAGAATTGGTGTTTTTTATTTTAAGACAAAGTTGTGCATTGTGATTCATATTTCACCTCACATGACACTTAAAATGGCCCTAAACTTACAGCGTGTACATACAAAGCTCACTTTCACCAAACTCTTAAAGTTGTTCTAAGGAGCTCTGAAGCTGAAGCTCTTTGTGCTGCAAAAGATGTCGACTCTCCTAACCTCTGACTCAAGCAGAGCACAAGCACTATCACTATTTCATTGCTGCCTTTAAGCTTTGCCCTCTATTTGCACTGACAACCTATTTAGCACTCTTAATGTAGCTGGTGGTCTACTGTACAGGAACCGGAGGCTCTGGGAATTCTGAAAAACTATGAGCGCTCTCAATTATTCATCATGGTATTGCAGGTTTTTCCAGATGCCTTTTATTGTTAGAAACAGCCCCCTCTTTAGCACAGTGAAGGCTTTCTCACAGCTTAAAGGGATAGTTCAAACTTAATTCTGTTATCATTTACTCATTATTCTACACCTGTATGACTCTCTTTTCTTTCCTTCTGTGGACTTTTATTGTCTATACAATGAAGGTCCTTACGATGAAGGCTATAATTGTATAGAACAAATAAACTGAAAACATTTTATAAAAATCTTCTTTTGTGTTTCACAGATGAAATAAATGGTTTGGTACTAGGGGTGTAACGATACCCTAATTTCACGATTCGATACATATCACGATACTGAACTCACGATACGATATTATTGCGATATTCCAAGACATAATAAAAGGTTAAGAAAAAAATTACTGTTGATTAAATGCTAAATTTGATATAATATTGTGGGTGTAAATGAATAGGCTTGGACAATGGTGACACCAGAATAAATATATTCATGATTCTGAACCTGAAAATACAGAATTATTTTAGACGAATATGCTTGCACTCTGTCACTGGCTAGATATATTTAAAATAATGTAGGCCACTTTTTACTGGTAACATAAGACTTATAACATAAGCATTATCAGGAACCACTAATGTTCCCCCATTATTATACATTATATTCAACATAATATATTGTAGTTTAATGTAGTACTGACTCTGAAAACTTCAATTTTTTCTCACAGGGTAATTTTTATTTTGGGTGAACTATCCACGATACGTATTGTCACTATCCACGATACATATTGTTGCATTTTTGTATTGCGATATATTGTGACACGATATATTGTTACATCCCTATTTGGTACCACACAAGTTTAAAGGGATACTCCACTTTTTTTGGAAATAGGCTCATTTTACAACTCCCCCAGAGTTAAACAATTGAGTTTTACCATTTTCGAATCCATTCAGCCGAACTCCGGGTCTGGCGGTACCACTTTTAGCATAGCTTAGCATAGATCATTGAATCGGACAAGACCATTAGCATCTTTCTAAAAAAAAATGACCAAAGAGTTTTGATATTTTTCCTATTTAAAACTTGACACTTCTGTAGTTACATCGTGTACTAAGACTGACGGAAAATGAAAAGTTGCGATTTTCTAGGCTGATATGGCTAGGAACTATACTCTCATTCCTGCGTAATAATCAAGAAACTTTGCTGCCGTACCATGGGTGCAGCAGGCGTAATGATATGACGCAGCGCCTGAAAATAGTCCCCAGCAAAAAATCCCCAGAAAATCGCAACTTTTCATTTTCCGTCGGTCTTAGTACACGATGTAACTACAGAAGAGTCAAGTTTTAAATCAAAACTCTTTGGTCATTTTTTTTGAGAAAGATGCTAATGGTCTTGTCCGATTCAATGATCTATGCTAAGCTATGCTAAAAGTGGTACCGCCAGACCCGGAGATCGGCTGAATGGATTCGGAAACGGTAAAACTCAACTGTTTAACTCTGGGGGAGTTGTAAAATGTGGAGTATCCCTTTAAGTGATGACATAATTTTCATACAGTGCACAGTACAAGACTGAAGCTAAGCGTGCGACTAGTCTGTGACAAAAAGCTGCGGCAAAGGAACTGAAGGAATTACCCAGCTAGTAATAATGACTAAGCATAATTGTTTCTTTTTCTGTGTTGTGGGAAAACCCTACCTCAGATGAGAATTTGAGATGAGACGTTTAGTCTCATTGTAATTTACCTTGCATGTCGGCCGCACCACAGGCGTGTTGATTTATTGACAGATTGTTACATGACAGCCTCTTTGCTGCGAGCACTAATGCTGATTGTGCAAAATATTTCCTGAAAGGCAAGTTGAACACGGTCACCATGATGATATGATGAAACGTATCAACTAATAATAGTCTGACATCCTCCTAGGAGATGCTATAAAGGTTCTTTTCCAATTTTGATTTGTAAAGACCAGCGCAGCGGGGATATGACTTCACCTTCTCTGTTTGAATTCATTTGCTTCAGACTGCCTGCTGAAACATTAATGCCTGTCTCAGTTTCACTGTTTCTCACTGAGGCAGGGGTCCCGCTGCCCAGCTGACAGCACAGATTGCGCTTTGCCAGAGAGAAAGAGTAAGACAGTGAGAGTAAAAGAGTGAAAAATATTTGTAATTTTATTTGAAAAATAATGAAAAAAATGATTGTAAAGAACTTTGAATGAACTTTGAAAAAAATACCTGATTAAGTGTAATTCCTGTAAGGTGTGTGAAATTTTCTTCTAGAATGATCATTTTTGTCAAGCTTGTATGTTTATGTTCAGTTATTTCACTTTAATGGCAATGAAAATTACCTATTAATTGTCATAAAAGTGAAATTACTGAACTTAAATATACAAGCTTGATAAAAATGCTAATTTTAGAAGAAAATTTCAGATGGCACTTAGAGGCTTTTGCATCTGAAGTCTTAAAATATATATATATATATATATATATATATATATATATATATATATATATATATATATGTATATGTACACACACTTTACAGGAATTACACGTAATTAGGTAATTTTTCAAAGTTTCAAAGTTCATTCAAGGTAAAAAAATATATATATATATATACAGTGAGGAAAATAAGTATTTGAACACCCTGCTATTTTGCAAGTTCTCCCACTTAGAAATCATGGAGGGGTCTGAAATTGTCATCGTAGGTGCATGTCCACTGTGAGAGACATAATCTAAAAATAAAATCCAGAAATCACAATGTATGATTTTTTAACTATTTATTTGTATGATACAGCTGCAAATAAGTATTTGAACACCTGAGAAAATCAATGTTAATATTTGGTACAGTAGCCTTTGTTTGCAATTACAGAGGTCAAACGTTTCCTGTAGTTTTTCACCAGGTTTGCACACACTGCAGGAGGGATTTTGGCCCACTCCTCCACACAGATCTTCTCTAGATCAGTCAGGTTTCTGGGCTGTTGCTGAGAAACACGGAGTTTGAGCTCCCTCCAAAGATTCTCTATTGGGTTTAGGTCTGGAGACTGGCTAGGCCACGCCAGAACCTTGATATGCTTCTTACAGAGCCACTCCTTGGTTATCCTGGCTGTGTGCTTCGGGTCATTGTCATGTTGGAAGACCCAGCCTCGACCCATCTTCAATGCTCTAACTGAGGGAAGGAGGTTGTTCCCCAAAATCTCGCAATACATGGCCCCGGTCATCCTCTCCTTAATACAGTGCAGTCGCCCTGTCCCATGTGCAGAAAAACACCCCCAAAGCATGATGCTACCACCCCCATGCTTCACAGTAGGGATGATGTTCTTGGGATGGTACTCATCATTCTTCTTCCTCCAAACACGTTTAGTGGAATTATGACCAAAAAGTTCTATTTTGGTCTCATCTGACCACATGACTTTCTCCCATGACTCCTCTGGATCATCCAAATGGTCATTGGCAAACTTAAGACGGGCCTTGACATGTGCTGGTTTAAGCAGGGGAACCTTCCGTGCCATGCATGATTTCAAACCATGACGTCTTAGTGTATTACCAACAGTAACCTTGGAAACGGTGGTCCCAGCTCTTTTCAGGTCATTGACCAGCTCCTCCCGTGTAGTTCTGGGCTGATTTCTCACCTTTCTTAGGATCATTGAGACCCCACGAGGTGAGATCTTGCATGGAGCCCCAGTCCGAGGGAGATTGACAGTCATGTTTAGCTTCTTCCATTTTCTAATGATTGCTCCAATAGTGGACCAAGCTGCTTGGCAATTTCCCCGTAGCCCTTTCCAGCCTTGTGGAGGTGTACAATTTTGTCTCTAGTGTCTTTGGACAGCTCTTTGGTCTTGGCCATGTTAGTAGTTGAATTCTTACTGATTGTATCGGGTGGACAGGTGTCTTTATGCAGCTAACGACCTCAAACAGGTGCATCTAATTTAGGATAATAAATGGAGTGGAGGTGGACATTTTAAAGCAGACTTACAGGTCTTTGAGGGTCAGAATTCTAGCTGATAGACAGGTGTTCAAATACTTATTTGCAGCTGTATCATACAAATAAATAGTTAAAAAATCATATTTTTTTTTTTTTTGATTATGTCTCTCACAGTGGACATGCACCTACGATGACAATTTCAGACCCCTCCATGATTTCCAAGTGGGAGAATTTGCAAAATAGCAGGGTGTTCAAATACTTATTTTCCTCACTGTATATATATATATATATATATATATATATATATATATATATATATATATATATATATTCAACCACCCATTATTATTCTTACAGTTAAATTAAAATGTATCCCATTAAAAGGTATTTACAGATAGTCTTTTTAATCTTCTATTTTACCAATCTATTATGCTTTTCGTCCTGACCATAGATGTCACTAAATCACATCTATATATTTATTTTATATATTACTACTATAAATCTTACAATTTTATATAATTATATAATTATATTACTATTTTATATATATATAAAATAGTAAAATGCAAAATGCAACTTTTGTTGACTTCTGCAGTTTCAAAATTATTCAACCCCTCCATGGCAAGCGTCTTCAGTACTTAGTAGAACACCCTTTTGCTGTTCTGACCTGCTGCAAATGAGATACCAGCTTCTGGCAGCATTTCTGAGGAATCTCAGCCCATTCCTCATGAGCAATGGCCTCCAGTTCAGTAATATTCTTGGGTTTGCATTCTGCAACCGCCGCCTTCAAATCCCACCAGAGATTTTCTATGGGGTTCTAGTCAGGTGACTCTGATGGCCACTAGAATCTTCCAGGACTGCTTCTGCAACCAAGCCTTGTTGTAATTTGAGGTATGCTTGGGATCATTGTCCTGTTGGAAGGTCCAATGATGCCCAAGCTTCAGCTTCCTCACTGATGGCATGACGTTTTCTTCTAGGATTTCCTGATACTTCAATAAATCCATCTTTCCTTCCACACGCTGCAGGTTTCCAATGTCAGAGGATGCAAAGCAGCCACAGAGCATCACTGAATCACCACCATGCTTAACTGTAGACAGAGTGTTCATTTCAGCATATGCTTCATTCTTTCTTCCTCCAGACATACCCCTGATCCATAGGGCTGAAAAGTTCCAGTTTTGTTTCATCGCTCCACAGAAAACTTCTGTGGCTTATTTATATGATTTTGAGCAAATTAGAGCTGACTTTTCTTGTGCTTTTGGGTCAGTAGTGGTCTACGTCTTTGAGTTTTGGCATGCGTTTAGTACACACCTTACTGTGGAAGCTGAAACGGTGCCTGTTGCCACCAAGTGTTGCTGCAGGTCTTTTACAGTCACTCGAGGGTTTTTCTGAACCTGCCTTCTCAGAAATCTGGTTGTAGTCGTTGACTTTCATTTAACTTTTTGAACCATTCTTTTGACTTAGCCATATTTCTAACATGCAGTCAAACATGACACTCAACAAACCTAGCCAGTTCAGATATTTTGTGTGTTCTAGCTCAAGCACACCTTGTGCAACTAAATGAAGCCCTTGATTAGTTGCATCTGGATGCTTGAGAGAACACCTTTTTTGCAGATGTGTGCTGTTGTGAGAGATTCTATTCAGGGGGTTGAATAATTTTGAAACGGCATAAGTCATTAAAAGTTGCATTTTCAGTTAAATTATTGTTCAGTTACTTTTGTTTGATTTGTTCATTGTACAGTTGAAAGTCTGTAAATTTTGCCAGTAAACCTGATTTGCAATATGGGTTGAATAATTTCGATTGCAACTGTATATTCAGAAGAAATCAAATGAACGTTGGGATAAAACTCATATTGGAATATGGTAGCAGTACATGCATAATCTTCTTAGACAGGCATACTCCACTATATTTAAAAGTACAAATTTGATCTTATTTGTGTAAACAGGCTGGTATATTAACATCCCATAATTTCGAGATATATATATATTTCTATACTTCTGCAGTTTCAAAATTATTATATATATATTACACTATAAATATTACACTAAAAATATGGGTAACTACTAGGGATGGGACGGTATGAAAATTTTATATCACGATTATAGTGACCAAAATTATCGCGATTATCAATATTATCACGGTTTTGTTAAAACGAGATGAAAGTTTTTCAAAAAGAGTTGATGATCACACTGAAGACATTTCAAGAAGTTTAATATTTGAAAATCAACAAACAACAAATAAAACAAGCAGCTCTATGCACTTTTTAGAGCAAGATTCTATTATGTGGTATTTCCTTCCTTATAATGACGGTCGTCAATAGCAATGCATTATAACACCGCGCACATCCATTGTAACGGCCGCCTAGTGTTAAGTAGTGTTCATGACATGAATGTTGATGTGCCTTTAAGATAACTTCTTCTATGGCGTACGTTATTGTATGCATGCTGGTTTTATGTGAGCGCGCACGCACAGTGAGAGTGAGATTGCTCGCGCAAAGAGGAAGATGACCTCTACTGCTGACCGTTGTTTTATTATAATGTGTTTACTTCCACTTTGATTTGTAGCGTGTTTTAGAGTGTTTTATTTTCCCTTTTAACATTCGCTCTTCGACATGTATGTGAAGTGTGCGCTTAACTGAGAGAAAACATCTATAAAAGTCTCGTGGAACTAACAGTTCATTTGCACTGTCTTGTATCTGGGTAACGTTAGTATTCAAACTCTCTGACAGACGTTACACCATGATCACAATGGACGCGCTCTCTCGTTTCATTCAAATACAACTTGCCGTCTTGCGTCTCCGTTTTTAATTGTATTTTAAAATTAAATCAGAGTTTTGATTTATTGTTTACAGAGTTTGATAATATTGTTGTGATGATCATCTTGTCTGAACGATTGTTTTGTACGCTGTAATGGATTTATAAACAGGTAAGATTTAAAACATTAATCTCAATTCAATGTCCCCGTAATTATGTGCTAAAAAAAATCGGTGTAATAAGTGTATAATGAATATAAATTATTATCCCTTAAATGTCACATAGTCTTGTTTGAACTTGTTCGTTCGTCTTTGGCTCAAAGCCACTTGCTGCGAACTTTTCTTTGCGGAAGCTTCACGTTTATTTCAAGTGATTGATATAAAATAGTTCAACTTAAAACAACATTTTATGCCCAATTATTTCCTAGTAGTTTTGGTATTGAGGTCAAAGTTAACTTGCCTTGCGTTCGCTATACAACAGTGGGTAATGGTCACACAAGACGACTCGGCTACTTTCTTGTGCATGTTAGAGCTGACAGGGTGACCATCCTCGATTAAGTTTCCCTCAGGATTTTTGTTAAAGCCAAAATATGACCACACCTCAGAATTGGTTCTCTTAAAAGGCAGAAAAATCTCCCGAGCACGGTCACTGCCTTCCGCAATTCCTTCTTGAATAAAAAAAAACAACAACATTGCGCGCTGCGCCTGCATCAGACTGTTGCTGGCTGAACAGGATCTAAAATCGCGATAATCAAACACGGTTTTAATGATTATAATTTTAATTAAATTTTAAACGATATTACTAACCGTCAGTGCATTTTATCGTGGTTTATAGTGAAACCGGTAATCGTCCCATCCCTAGTAACTACACTACTTTACTAGACTATAGGAACGTGCTTTCCTGCGTTACCCAAGCCGTGTTTGCCTGCGTGTAAAGCTCTGATCTGTTTAAGTGGTGCGTGCATGCCTGTGTGTGTGTGTGTGTGTGTGTGTGCTTGCACCGTTGTCATGGAGATCGATTTGAGTGACGTAGCTGCTGGTGCGAAGGGGAGCGCGAAATGGAGACGGAGTCGGAGACGGGGTTTCGGCCAGTGGCGATATTCACATTACTTTCAGTTTATTGCTTGAAAGGACAAAAACATTCACGTGAAATGCACTCTATGCCCAGGCAGCAAGTACTGGCCATCGGGACTACTGGGAGATTCCCAGTGGGCTGACGTGCCTTTTGGGCCGACATCTCGTACTTTTTTTCTTTTTCAGTTTTTTTGTCGAAAGGAATGTGCAGAGAAATAGCGTGAAAAATAGACACAGGCCCTTCAAGCAGACGCTGTAAAATGTGTCAAAATGTTTTCTGCAGCAGCATGACCTTCATCAGCTCCCGTGGCTGATGATTAGGATAGTGAGGAGGATCAGGACAGAGATGAGAAAGTGTAGAGCCTGTGGTAAGCAGAACTAACAGTTACTTTCAAAACACTTAGGCTATGTCACGAGTGTAGGAACCCATTATCCAGTAACGCATTATTTCCACATCTGCATAGTTGATTTACTATACATTTAATGAGACGCGTTTGTAAACCATGTTTTCCGCCAAAATAAAAGATCATGTGCTTATATCTCTTTCAAGTATAGAAATTAGTACAAAACTAATTGTGAAAGTTTCCTTTATTTTTCAGTGCATTTGTTTTACAATATATGTCTATTAGTGTGCTATTATTATTATGGCCAAAATGCTAGGGCCGATTTTTTTGTCCCAGTCCAGCCCTGATGTGTCTACCACCGCGGACATTTGTCCTTTATCCAGTTGTTTGTGGATTTTACAGTGAGGCATATTTCTTTGTGCAGACATGGATATTGTTCTTTTTATATGGTTTTACATGCCATTTTGTATAGGCTACATTTATAAACACTATGTGGACAGGCTAAGTGATGATAGGGCTATGATGTTTGTCCGTATCTACAGGGTAAATTAAGAAATGGGAAAGTAAAGTAATAAGTAGTGAAGTTACTTTTCAAATGCAGTAACTAGTAATCTCATTACAATTTACAGAAGTAACTAGTAACTAATTACTTTTTTTGTGTAACTACCCCGACACTGTATGTGTATATATATATATATATATATATATATATATATATATATATATATATAGTAATGAACATACATATTGCCTCCTATAATGCTTGAAATGCTGTCACTGTATTTTTACAGTGAACCTGTGCCAACTAAAGCTGCCAGCTTTTACTGTAAATTTAGCTTATATAGTGTGTGAGAGAGAATCCACATCTCATCCTTTTGTCTCTCTCTGTCTCCATTCTCCTCTCTCTACAGCTTTCTCTTTCAGAGCGAAGCCGAACTGAAGCTAGTGGGATTAGTTCTGGACTGGCTACTGTCGGCTATTGGAACACCCTCTAGAGGCTGCAGGAGGAGAACGCCAGCGCTAGCAGATCAATACAATGGGAGAGAGAGAGAGAACAAGACAGGGGGTAGAGAGGCATAGGGAGGGTAGGAGAAGGAAAGAGAACGAGAGCGGGGGGTGTCGCCGGGTGAGGGAGGGAGACAGAGATAGCGTGCATTTGCGTGTGCGAGAGAGAGAGAGAGGAGGGTGTGAAAGGCGGATAGACAGAGAGAGACGGGAGTTAGTGCGAGAGCAAGGTGTACACGTTACTCAGCCATCCTCATTGCAGCCGCGACAGGCAGCCAGAGAGGAGCTCCAATCTAACCGGTGGCAACAATAGACTACAGAAAACACAGCTTGACCGATCAGTAGACCTTTGCCAGAAACATTGTGAGAGGGAGAAAGCTGCTCACGGACCAGGGTGGAGCAGATAAGGTGAAGATCTGAGGCAATTACAGCACCGGGTTCCAAAACTAGGTAAGTTGAGCAGCTTGTGTTTAATAAGTGCTCTCTTCTCATCGCGGCTGTGCTGTACTTGAGGGGACTGATTGGGGTTTGTGTTTTCTGCATCAATCAAAACATTATCAATCTGAGCTTCAGAGATTCAAAGACTGTGTCTGATGTAACCAAAAGCTGTATTATTCTTCTATTTGAACATGCATTGAGTTGAATTCTTTAAAACAGTAGCCTACTCCAGAAGTATCAGAATGCATTTGTTGTTTTTGAATGACTCATAAGTGCAAGTACAGTGAGTAAAAACATTGCATGGATGGTTTTAAAGAAGTTGGTTTAATATGCCCTTTTGATGCATATTATGATTGGAGAACTTTTTATTTTCAGTAATATCTGTCATTTAGATAATGACAATGAATATAAGTAATGAATATTGTATTTAAAATTGTTGGAAGAGAATGTTCTATATGATGCATGCAAAACTATATGGAAGTATTGAACAACTGACAAAATAATATATGATATATATCAGCATATATAAACGGTTTAGAAATACAAATGCAAAACTGTATATTATGTAGAACATGTTTTTTTGGGTCAGCTCTATTATTTCAAAGTTTGACATATCCCAGCAATTTCCCTCAAATCTAGATGCAATTTGTTTCAAGAATTGAACAAGTAGGATCTGATTGCTCTGTGCCTTTTTGCATAGATGTTTTCTGAATGCCAGCCTCACTGTACCCCAGAGTGAGCAATTATTCTGTGCAGTGGGAAAACTTTCCATCCAAATAGTTGGCGATGCTGTTATGGGCAGATAATGATGTCACATCCATTCTGTGGATAAACTGGCTGTTTATTTGTTCCACTACATCCTGTGGCACCTTTTTGGAGAAATATTCTCACTCTTGCTGTTGTTCATCCATTCCTCCTCCCTGCAGAGCTGCACTGTGAGGGATATTGTCATTTTTCTTAAGTGTTTGATTTGTCAAAGTCAGCTGAACATATTGTCCATGGGCAGAGAGTGTGGTATCGGCATTATATTAAAAATCTGGTGTGGGGGGATTCTTTCTGCAGATTTATAGTGGAGAAT
Organism: Abramis brama; assembly: GCF_963993115.1. Taxonomy (NCBI): domain Eukaryota; kingdom Metazoa; phylum Chordata; class Actinopteri; order Cypriniformes; family Leuciscidae; genus Abramis; species Abramis brama. The sequence continues at coordinate 16,352,441 of NC_139969.1, read as the reverse complement.
AAATCTTAACACCTCAGCTACGAGACCTTTTCTTCACCGCGCTGCCATGTGAACGAACGATACCGCATGCCTCCCCACACAGTGTAAGATGAGAGCCCAGGGGTACATGGTAATCTCTCCGTAGGTAGATCACACCTCTCCGCTGCCCATTCCTTCCTTCCTCCTGCTCCTCTTTCATTAGTCTCAGGCATGATTTCAAAGCTTTCCCTGAGTCTGAGAATTCAGATAACGCGGTCTGCTCCCACTAGCACACTGGCCAATCTATTAAACATGAAGCCGTCAGAAGGCTCTCTCTCAACCAACACAGTCAAATTTATGGAAATGTAAATCAATAATGTGGACCAGCAAATAGTACATTTTAAAATGTTTGCTTTGGCTGAAATGGCACAATCATTGCTAGGACAAAGGTACTGAGAATGGCACTTAAATGGAAAGACGTAATTCTAATAAAAATGTAGGCAAATTCAAATGGTGCTTCCACACAAAAGAAGATATTTAGAAAAATTCCTTAATGCTTTTTTTTTTCTCCATGCAATGAAAGCCAATGTGGTCCAATGTTGTTTTGAACCCCACTGTCTCTCATCATATGGACAAAAGCAGTTAAACATTCTTCAGAATATCTTCTTTTGTGTTCCAGATAAAAAAAGTTAGTTTTGGAACGACATGAGGGTGAGTAAATGATTACAGAATTTTCATTTTTGAGTGAACTATCCCTTTAAGATGATGTAATGTAATGACAAATCATGGCTTTCTTTCTGTGCTCATTATTAGTCTGCAGAGCTGTTGTCTATCCATCTTAAAATTAGAAAATGTCACCATGTGTTGAATATTCTGACCAATGAGGGGATAGTTTGCTTAGATGTGACTTTTATTAACAAATTTAGGTTCGTTTTGAAATGTTGCCATGTGAAAGCGAAATAAACCAAGCAGAAAATACAACATTGATCTCGGTTTCAGAACAAAGCAAACGGATGTTTCAGTATATGGCGAAAACATCCATAAACATGCATAACATTTTACTATAAATAAATGAATATAGCCTATGCCATATAATTAATGGTTTTAATTAATTATAATTAATCAATTCTGTGAGGTTTTTGTAAGAATTTTTTTTATTTTTCCCGAAAATACTAGTTAATGTTATCGCATTGGACTGAAACTTAGTGACTTTGTTGACAAAGGGTATAACTACTTCTCCAATGTTTTTTGAGAGTACTTTTTTTCTTACTTTGTATAACTACTTCTCCAATGTTTTTTGAGAGTACTTTTTTTCTTACTTTTTTGTCACCTTGTTACACTTGTGGTGTTCCCAGTCAAAAATGACCGGCCTACAAAAAATAGCTTATAAATCACTCATTATACTATATTATCACCCAATATTGGATTCAATCTTTTTGTCAACTTGTTCTCTTTCAATTAGGAATGGTTTTATATTTCTATTTGCATCTGATTAATCGTAGGCCTCATTTATCTGAGAGTAGGCATCTCATTTTTTGAGTAAAAAAAGCATTATTTATGAATAATTTTCACAATATTAAATAAAATATGGGGAAAAAAAATGGCACTGTTGATCACACTAGTCTACTTTAATGTTTCACCAGGAAGTTTGTTTTGAAAAACTTTTATTTTGTATAAAATGGCACAGAGTTCCCGGTCAAAAATGTACGGCCATTGAAAGTGAGTGGAAGACTGAAAAATTTATTTTTCAGGAGCATGTTCATTATGTTCATGTACACATATGTGCATGTGTGTGCTTGCAAACATCGAGCCCTTGGACCTGTGGATACACACACACACACACACACACACACACACACACACACACACACACACACACACACACACACACACACACACACGTTGAAACAAACTATTTTGAGTATTACACACTTTTTCAAAGAGAGAATCTTGATCCTACCCTGAACTGCATCTGACATTATCACACGCACACACACACACACACACACACACACGTACGTTAAAACACACAAACTATTTTGAGTATTACATTCTTTTTCACAGAGAGGAATTTGATCCTACCCTGAACTGCATCTAATATCCACTCATCCATCTGACATTACCACACACACACACACACACACACACACACGCGCATGCACACAGACACGTATGCGCAAACTGGATTTGCTCCGCAGTGACCATGTTTCAAAAGAATATTTCTTTCGTGTTCTTTGTTTCATCACAGTTTTCAGACAAAATATTATGACATTGTTTTGGGACTAAAATGTACAAATATAGATTTTATAGCACAGACACATATAAATGCCTCACATTGCCTTGGTTGGCATTCATTTTGTAGCAGCACAATGGCAAAGAAGCTCTCTGTGCATGATTTTCTTCATCAGATCATTGATCTACACACTAGTGAGGAGGAGGCAATGCAGGATGAATCTTGCAGTGAAGGAGCATTAGAAGATGTATCAGAAGAAGGCACCAGATGCTACAGGCCTTGGAACAACTGATGAGCAGCAGTCTTCTGATGACGAGGGCCCAGCTGATGGTTACATTCTGGTCGAAAGATGGAATTCGCCATTGTGCTTCTACAAAATAAATGTCAAGCAAGACACTGTGAAGCCATTATATGTGTCTGTGCTATAACATATTTATTTGTAAATTTTCATCTTTTTCTGTGTGAGAATTTCAGTTTCTGAAGTCCCAAAACACAATGTCATAATATTTTGTCTGAAAAGTGTGTGTGTGTGTGTGTGTGTGTGTGTAGCGTGTGTATGCATGTATCCACACATGCACAGGTCCAAGGGCTCGATGTTTGCATGCACATAATGTGTACATGAACATAATGAACATGCTCCTGAAAACTAAATTTTTCTCTTATTTTTTTTCAGTCTTCCATTCACTTTCAATGGCCGCCCATTTTTGACCGGGAACACCACAAGTATAACTTTGTGCCATTTTGTACAAAATAAAAGTTTTCAAAACAAACTTCCTGGTGAAACATTAAAGTAGAGTAGTGTGATCAACAGTGCCATTTTTTTTTTTTTCATATTTTATTTAATGTTGTGAAAATTATTCATAAATAATGCTTTTTTTTACTCCAAAAATTAGATGCCTACTCTCAGATAAATGAGGCCTACAAATAGAAATATAAAACCAGTCCTAATTGAAAGAGAACAAGTTGACAAAAAGATTGAATCCAATATTGGGTGATAATGTAGCATAACAAGTGATAAGCTATTTTTTATAGGCCGGTCATTTTTGACCGGGAACACCACAAGTGTTATAAGGTTTTGAACACAACCTGAGGGTTAATTTAATATAAACGCATCTGTGCAGCTGTATCTTGTGTTAATCATGATTGCATAATAACATTTTCTGATACTTTTCCCTCTCAGTGAGATTAATTAACATGTAGCGGCATGCTTGTGGGTAACCAAATAGCACAACTGTGTTAGTCTATGAGGAAATTAATAATTTACATAATATTTCAGTCCAGGGGCTTTGCCTCTGCACAATGCCCAGCAGTGACTGTTGCAGAAGTTTCCTCTACTCTTGCTATTAGACTGCTAAATAGTAATTAAGCCAGGGCCCCATTTGCATGCACTCTGCGGAAGAACGCAAACGTTTAAAAAATCGGACTGCATATATTGGACCACCCGAGGATCATTGTCCAAAATGAAAGCAGGTTGAGGCGGCTGCTCTCTATGCACTCCCTGTTCAACTGCCATTAAATGGCTACTCTCACTCAAGTGACTACTCTTTTTTTTTATTTTTTTTTTTTTAAATACAGCTTAGCTGATGGATCACTTTATTATAACGCTATGTTATTGCAGTTTGTGTGCAGTTTTAATGCGCTCCTGCTGTTGAAATGACCCTTTTGAGCACAATTGTTCTCAATTTAATTACCAACCCTCAATGTTCAGCATAAGCCAAGGACACGCTAGGCGATGACAACTGTTTTTGCTGAAAAAAATTATACCATATAAAGGAGGCATTTCACATTTACCCCATCAAACATGAAGCTGTGGTCTGTTCTGTCATAGGTTCAATCTGTTTGATAAATGCTTCGCCGGCTCTGTGCTGTTTTGGTGTTCACCTTCTGATAGCCACACTAGCTTTAAATAATACCTAGGTACAAAGAGAGTTGGGGAAAGAAAATTACTTGAACACTTGCCCACTGCTTGTGCACCTGATTTTTTTTCCTGCCACCTTAACAATCTTGCAGATGATCCCCAAACTCCAGTTCAGTCATTAGGGGGAGCTGGTGAGCTCTTGCTTTGGTTTGAAAATGTGCTTGTGGCTTGATGATCATTTCAGAACATCAGACAATGAATGAGCTGCAGCGTGATGCTCTAAATTAATGGGATTAATGTTTATTTGGCTAATCTGATTAACAAATTAATCGGATTGAATTGTTCCAGAGTGTGCAAGAAATCCTGTTAGTAAAAAAAACATATTCATCAACATTATTTAAAGGTGCAGTGTAGCGACACCAAACCGCATTATGAATATATTCAAATTAGTTTTAAACACTCCGTCTGCCATTGTTCAGTAAACATAGTCCCATCCCAAATGTATGCCTGTGAATAAGAAAATAGCATGTCCATCTCAGTCGGGTTTCCCAAACAAACATAATGCAATTCTTTTTAGTACTGCTAGTAGTGCAGAACACACTTCCATTTTAAATGTGCTGTAAGAGAATATGCTTAGTTCTGCCGGACTTAGCTAATGAATTAGACTGCGTGCATACTCATAAAAACCCCACGGACTACAGACATGTCAGCAAGCCCAAAAGCGCAAAAATGATTTACTTGCAGAGGGCATTTCTGATTGGCTAAAACACTGTGTGCTGTGCATTTTACAGAGCCTGTCACAGAAACCGGTGTGATTTCTCAGTACACCTATTCCAGTGATGTCTGTCATAGTTGGAACATTTTATGCTTGGTATTCAAAAAAAAGAAATAAATTAATTAATAGTGAAAATGCACCTAGTCAGCACTTTAGGTTTTGCTTGTGTTTTTATTGGAATTATATCAGGTATACCTGACAGGTAGCCTGACAATATTAGATACATTTCCAACTGCTGGCATATTGAAAAGCTTTGCTGAGCCAAAAAAAAATCAGCAATCAATATAGGGCTAAAAACACTGTTATATAGTGCTCAGTGACAAAGAACATTTAACTTATCAGCTCGCATTCGATCAGGGCCAGCTAACAGGGCGATTGATTGCTCTGTAAAGCTCTGGAGGAAATGGAAGAAATGAATAAATCAGGAGTGATTTACAAACGCACAGATAAGAGCCAGGTATTTCTTAGCTTCTATCAGGAATGGTCAAGTGTGCTGATATACTGTGTATGTGTTTGTAAAGAAGCAGCTAAAAGAGGACAGAAGTGAGAAGACAGCAGGTAGTCAACAGCCGGTTATGTTCATCTATACTGAGGGACATAGACAAATAAGACTGTTTATTTGTTTAATTTGTCAATTGTTTTGTTGATAATGCTGAATTTGAATGCTGAAACTGAATGAGTTATTATGTGAGTATACATTAGGGTTGATCATTTAACATTTTCATGTGATTTTTAAAAAATGCATTATTGAAAATTACTGCAGGCAAAAATCAGTGTGCATTATCTCTGTTGCACTGGAGGGTCATCGGGTGGAGCAGGAAAACATCTCTTCTGAGTAGTTATCTTGCCAAGATTAGGTAGCCAAAGCCAATTAAAGAACTCAACCATAATTTCTAAATAAAACACGATTAGTAGGCCAATGAAATTTAAATGTCAAAAACAGTGCAAAACTAATTAAAACATAATTAAAAAAGAAAAAAAGATTAATGCTCAAATAAATATGAATTTGGCACCTCATTTTGATTTGCGCCCTTATTCAATGCATTCAGTTAACCTTTTTCTCCCCTTTGTGATATACTGTATTTGCGATTAATTAATTTGAATATAATGCAATTCATTTGATTAAAATATATGATTTCTTAGGGTACATTTACTCGACAATGATGTGCTTAAAACTGATACGTTTTTCCTATGAGTTTTTTTGCGTACAGACAGACAACACCATTGTCAAAACGTTTCCCATTCACACGGATCCACGAAAACGACAAAAAATGCTGTGTTCTGCTGCCAGGCCATGGCGATTAAACACTATAGACTGAATATGTAATACGCATGTGCATGACATTATCGTTTTCAGAGATTCACGTTTTTGTTGTTCACACAGAGACCGTTTTCAAAAACGTGCACTTTAAAACCCGCTTTCAAAAGTTTGCATTTTCAGGCACCCAAAACGCTGTTGTCCTGTAAATGAACGGCCAAAACGCATAAAAAGTATTACTTTTTTTAGTTTGAAAAACGGTGTCGTGTTAACAGCCCCTTTTGATGGCCAAACTGGTTGGTAGATGTTATTTTTGAAATGTTTGTCTGTACAGACACTCATGCTATTGCTCTTAAACAGTTAAAACTTGCTTGTTTAAAGACTAGTCCATGCAGTTGCTGCACTGAAACTGTGATTAAAAGTTCACACTTTGATTTGATCTGTGGTATACATACTGTATAAGTTCAAGAAAATAATAATGTTTTCTCATTTTTAAATTGCCTGTTTGTTTATCTCGTCCTAAAGAAACTGGTAAACAGAGTGCTATCGTGACTTGTAGGGACTGTCATCTGCCAAAGCTGGCAAAATAGATAAACTGTAATGTGTTATCTCTTTAGTCTAGCACAGTAATTTTAGATTTCCAGCGTGGGTGAGGTCACAATTATTTCAGCCAATCAGGTTTGCTGCGGATCTTGCACCTGTTAATTGACGTGATTAAGGAGTAAAACAATTATTTGCTCCAGTGAAGATTCCATCTGTCTTCAGTTAGTTAGAATTGTATCATTAACTTAATATGTTATCTGCTCACAAATTTCCTCTGCTAAATGTTGGGAATGGAAATGTGCCGACTCGTGGTCACATTTTAATTGTAGCTCTGTAAACGCACACCCTCGGAGATACTGATGTGAACCTACATGTAATGTATTAATCTTTCTGATACAATGTCATTTTCAATTATTGCTAGTATTCCGACATTTCAACTGGATTCTGGAAGAGACATGGTCAATGAATGCTGTCACAAGCAATCATTGACAATGTGTCAAATCTATATTGCTAAAGGACACGGGGTACTGCACTCATGCAAACGCACGCTTGCCATGTTAGAAAGAGAGAAACAAATACGTTAGATACATATTTTTCTTATTTTGCACTCCTAAATTGCTTGTATTCATTATTTCAGCCCAAGATGGCATAAAACAAATGATTTTATAACTTCTAGGCAGTGCTAGTAATTACATCAGTGGAACTGATTAAGTTCACCCAATAATTAAACAAATTTCATTGATTTCCCACAGAGACACAGTCCAGTTCACGAACACATCCACCATCCGCTCCTGCTTCCTGTTCTCCCTGAAGCAATAGGCCAATCAGATGACTGCGGTTTGAGAAGTGCAATAAAAGTCAGACACATTGATATTCTGTGCAACGGACTTTCCTGTCCTTTTGTCAATAGATAAAGATTGAAAAGAGGTGGTTTGTTGAAAAATAGATATATATCACACACAGCTCTTCTGTTGTAGCAGGAATCAGCAGATCTGTTGTGTGGATATTTGCTTTGACCTACTGTTTGTAGTTGTGTGGCTGGCTCATGTTGGTCTTTCCCTCGCTAGTTCTCCCCATCTGTGCGGGCAGATGGATGAACACTCCCACATAAAGATTTCTTTGCCAATTGCCATCCTTCCTGCTTTGTAGTTAAAAGAGAAAATTGAAGCATTTTTGGATCCTTTGTCTTCACTAAGCGGTCCAGCTATCATTTCATTGCCTCTTTCATGGACTTTTCTGGCTAACCATTCCAATAGTCTTGATTTGTCAGCTGAATGCATGTGAATAATATCAGCGCGTGTCTTATTTTAATGTACAAGTGCATTGTGATTGTCTGAGAGACTTGATCTAAACAAAAGCCAACTCAATTGCTGACGAGTGTAATATTTAAATAGATTCTGCCTGCCGAACAGAGTCGGTGAGGAATTTCGAGGAGACTCTGAGATTTACATTCAAATACGCCGCAGCAGTGCCATGTTGTCATTTGATGTAAATTCCTTTGGTCAACATTGTGTTCGTCGTAGAAAGAGCTGTTTGTAGTTAGATTTGCGGTTGATTTCAAAGAGACTTCTTGGACCGTCTTTAAAATGATTAAAGAGATACAGTAGTTCAGCCAGATATGAATATTCTGTCATCATTTACTCACCCTCTTTGTAGTTCCACATCTGCATGACTTGCTTTCTTTTCTAGACCACAAAAGGAGTTAAAATATTCATGCTGCTTTTCTTCCATACAATGAAAGTGAATGGTAACCAGGGGCTGTGAAGCTCCAAAAATGAAAAAAACAAACAAACAAAAAAACACACCATCATTTGTGCAATTTGAATATGTGCATATAAAATTTGTCAGGTTGTGATTGGTTGAAGTCGGCATGAAACAGAAGTTGCGATAGTCTTTTCTTCCCTATTGTGATTTATATCCAAGTGAAACGGCTTCTCGAACAAGAAAAAGATAGGGCAGGGCAGGATTTTGTCCATTGGGAATTGATTGGATCATTGGATTGTTGTCATTTGCTGAATGCACTGGCTCTCCAATAATACATTACAACAGCGATATCAAACAAACTAATTATTTATGGTCGAGAAAGACAATGCATGTACAGTATCAGTATTTTGGATACATTTGAACCGTTGCACCCCTGGCAAAAAGTCATTAGAAACTAGTTGTGCTATTTTATCTGGTCACCATTCGCTTACATTATATGGAAAAAAGCAGCTTAAAATATTTTGTTTAACATCTCATTTTGTGTTCTGCAGAAGAAAGAAAATCATACTGTTTTGGACATGAACAGAATTTTTGGGAGAACTATCCCTCATGCTGCATTCGGGGAAAAAATTAATTAAACTAATTAATAAATAAATAAATATAAAATGTAGTACTACAGTATGCAGAGTTTCTAGTAACATAAAAACAATTAAATCTGTTCAAGAACTCAACCAGCGAACAGTGGGTTATTAATTCAGTCCAGTACTTCCAATATCTAAAAGTATAATGTCATTTCTTTCTATTTTTTTTTTATTTTTTTTGCACATCACAAGTGTTATCCTACTATTCACAGTTTTTTTTCTGTCAGGTTTGTTCCTCTTAAACAAGCAAGACACGTCTCCTTCTCCCCACTGCAATGAAGCCGAAATGGCCTGTGCATGTTTTTAAGCGGTGTTAATGTGTGCTGGCCTATGGAACACACATCCTTGGAGAAAACATCTCCAGTCTGATTAGCGTTTATAAAATCTAGCCACGGTCTGTGCAGTCTGACTTCATATTTCACATTAACCCACCAGCGCAGCCCAGTACAATGAGGCTTTTCTGGGCAGGCAGTGTGGGCATGTGTTACAGTGGAAGAGCTGTTATGAGAGAACGGACACTAGAATTGGCAACAGGTCTTTATTCTAATCAGGCTGTCTTGAATGGGCTCTTTCCTTTTCATTTCAATGGATAGTTCACTCAAAAATGAACAGTGTTGTCATTATTTGCTCACCCTATACTGTATGTTGTTCCAAAAACTGTAAAGAATATCCACTTTTTTCATCTACCCTAGCTCTCTTTGGCACTTTTATGATCATTGTGGAGATAATTATCTGATTTTTCTGTCAGAAATGTCATGAATTAATAATTCTTTTGAGCCATAACTTTTTAATGAATCATTTGATCTGGTTCACAAAACTGGTCTGAATGGTTCAGGAATCAGACTGATCTGACTCAATTATCCAGTTAACAACTATAATGACTTAACGTTTGATCTGTTTGTGACATAAAGCTTACATAATGCTTCGTAAAATATGGACCGATGATTTGTATCATCTTCAGCAGTCATTAACATTATAAACGAATGAAATAAAACATTAAAATTTCTCCTTTTGCGTTAAAAAGATGAAACTAATTTGGGAACATGGTTGAGGTCTTCAGCTTCACTGTAATAAGGCATTGTCAAGTGTTTCCGACCCAGTCTGCGCTGAATGTTTCTAAAGAATGACTTGTTGGTTGCAGGTGAATCAGTGTACCAGGTGCAGCCTACAAAAGCTTCACTCGGTACAGGTGCAATATCAAAGACATTTTGTGAGAGGCACAATGTCCTTCACAAAGTATATATCCAAGCATTTGACGTGTTGTGAGGTGAAGCTATCGCCCTAGGACATCGGTTTGCTTTGGTGTCATATTTGTTTTGCGCAACTGATTTATATACTGAAATCTTAAAGACAGAAACAAAATGACATTTCCATGCGTTACGCTCGATATTCACTTGACCTCAATGTGTATTGACTTTGTGCTCTGTAGCGAGACAGAACTGACCAAACAAAATGCACACAAAAAAAATGCTTTGACCTTTTATTGTCCGTGTACAGATCAGGGACAAAACAATTGAACTCTATATGTAAAAATTCTCCATACAAATGCATGAATTATGTATTTTTAAAGAGTTTATTGTTATAAATACTGTATATTAAGAACACTTAAGAACACTAAACAAGGCTTAAGCTAGTCCCAGACTAAAATGCATGTTTGAGCTGTTTTAACTCAAAGTAACTTGCACTGACATTAAAATGTCATTGCAATTGTTTTGTGTTTTTACTAAGGCATATTTATAAAAGCTACATAAATGTCCTAATTGAACTAAGGTCTAATCTTGGCTTAATCTAAGCCCTGACTTTGAAACCAGACCTAGGTTTCCTTAAAAAAAGCTCCAGTTTGGGTAAAAAAAAAAATCAGCTTTATACTGTTCTCACAGTCCAGTCCTCAGAGTAGTCAGTATAGGCAGAGCTTCTTTTTATTCTGTGAACATTCAGATTTGCCTCTTGAGTTGAAATAAGAAGTTATTCATGTGTTCTATTTGTTTATTCATCTATTCATTATCAATTTGACTGCTGCATCAAATCCAGTTTTGTTCACATACTTTTTCATCAACAGGCTAGGAGACTAACTGAATATTATTTATTTTTGTTCAAATAAAAGGATTACTAGTAGGATTACAATTTTTAAGCATGTTTGGAAAGAAATAAAGTATAATATTGGTGGATCCTGAACTGCCCAGAAGTGCGTTCATTGTTGGAAAATGTTTCCCTCTCCATTTTACTGGTAAGATTGACGATTTTTAAGACATTTAAGTTTGTCACCTAGTAGATGTTTGCTTTTCGCATTCTGATAGCAATCACTAAGTAAAGTGGTCTAAATGTATTTATGAACCAAAACAATGAGCTTATGCTGCGTTCACTCCATAACTACCGTAATTTGTCAGAGATTATGTTATACTTGTAGCCTGACTTGAATTTATGCATTTCAGTGGCAACACTATCATAGCCAAAATTAATCTGCAGCAGTCAGGTGGTACAGGTCAGTGCAAGTTGTTTGTTCTTTATTATTGTAATGTTATTGGCATTGAGACATGAGGTAGTTTAACGCCGTCTCTCATGATGTTTTTGTTTTGCTCCCTGCTGTACGCGTTCATGTGTTTTGATGGAGGCGTGGCTTAGGAGACGCTCTGAAGGGAGTGTGTGATCTTATGCTTTCAAAGCTAGCTCGCTATTGTTAGCCTCTCCGATAATTGCTTACCCTACCTTAAAAACATTTAAGTTTGTCACCTAGTATTAGATTTTTTTTTTTTTTTATGTATCCCCCTTTTTCTCTCCATTGTACTGGCAAGATTGCTGATATTTAAGACATTTAAGTCATGTAGTGCTTCTCTCTTGTCATTATTTGCATATGAAATTTGCATGCCCATTGATTGGATTGGTGTACTTATTATATCATGGTCATTGTACTGCATCTCTCACTATTTTGCATGGTGCCTCGGGTATGTGTCCAAATATCCATATTATTAATCTGGCCTCGGGACAGGAAGCCTACCAACATTTTGTTCCTGCTCTATTGGTTTTATTAATTAATTATCTGTAGCAGAATACATTTTTGTAGTAGTCCTCTGTTCATCAGTTAAACTGGTTTAGAAACAGATTTTACTCCACACTTAACCTCCAGCTTGTTGCTGGTCACTGAATCAAATTTGTAGGCCCACACAAAGTTGAAATCACCATAGTGAAGATGAGAAGACATCTGTCTATTGAGATAAGGCACAAACCATTTCAGAGCAGAATGGCAGCCGTTCAGTGCACAGACACAGAGGTTTAAAAAGCAACAAGCCTTTGAAGTTTGATTATTCAAATTAAAGCTAGCAGAGTTAAATGAGAGAAAGTGAACTGGAAACTCAAAAACAAAAACTATTGAAGGGAAGGAAAACCCAATCTCTGGGGGAAAAAAAAGGTGTTTAATTTGTGATTTAAAAAAAAAAAAAAATTAACTGACAGCATTAGCAGTAAAAATACAATACTTCCATGTGCAAAGTTGACACTTTCCTTCCAAAACAGCTCCTGCAGGACTGATGCCCGTGCAGATGTTTGTGCCGACCTGGTTGTACACTATCCAGCCTGCAGAGCCAAGAAGCCCTGAAAGGGATTAGATAAATGTTTTCTGGGAATATTTGAAGGAAACGCGTGAGTCGTGCAGGGGCAGTCATGCTTGAAATTGAGTGAAATCACATATTCAGGCAGACATGTTGGATCACATACACACTTATTGTCAGCCTCTAGTGATCGCCCTCCTTCCTATGTCCTCTAGCCATTCTTATATCACTAGAATGAAGAAGCAACTCATGGGCTAGAATCATGAAGAGCCGACTATCGCGAAGCACTTCAAAGGTCACTGCGTTTCAAACTGACCATAATTTACAGTGCACACCTTTATGGTTGAGAGACCTTCGGACTAAAGAATCAATTATGTTACAAAAGAAACGGTGAAGTGGGGGATAAAAAAAGTGGTCACATTTATATCATTAAAATCCTTTTGAAGACGCAGAATGAAATCTCAGTGGACTTCCCAAGGGTTGATGTTTTTGAGAGAAAGTTACATTTTTATCCTGGGTAACGTCATTGCAGTTTAGACCTCAGCCTGGACATATGGCCAAATTTTCAATACAATTTGCATCTTATCATATTCTTATCAGTTATATTTATGGTAACACTTTATAGAAAGGTCCAGTTTGTTAGTGTTATTTACTGCATTAAGTATCATTTACTGCATTAGGTATCACCATTTTTACAGCATTTATTAATCTAGGTTAATATAATTTATTTAATTAATTGTATTGAGAAAAATAATAAAGTAACTACAAGTTAAGTTAAAACATTAACTACATTATTATTATTATTATTATTATCCTAGTAAAATAAATATTGTAAAACTTTACTGTAAACAAGTTGAAATCATTTTCTTTATTAATTGAAATTGAATTGCTTTTAATTGAAAAGTTTTTCTTTAATAATAATAATTTGTTATTATTATTATTATTATTATCCCATTAAAATAAATATTGTAACACTATGTAATAAGGTTGAATTTTAAAGTAAATAAAATATAAAATGATTATTACTACTACCACTATTTGTTGTTGTCGTTGTTGTTTGCTGAGTATACCAACCCGACACAACAACATTGTGCAACAAATGTCATGAGTTTGGTACAGGGCTACAGATGTGGTCAAATACAGTTGTTTGGCAAATTTCCATCTGCAAAATCCAGTCATTTCAATAGGAATCCATGCGATCATGATTTTTGTGCGAGTGCAAAAGATTTCCCCATGCAGATCTGACAAAAGGATTGAAGTTGGTAATGCGGTTTTGCCACACAGACCAACAGAAAGCTGCTTTTAGCTGTGTACATCGCTACAATATTGGCAATAGATAATTTACCTTCTTGCTTGCGAAAGTTCGCTAATGTGACCGCACATTATCTGTTTGTCCAACAAAAGGCAGACAGCGAGGGAAACCTATTTGAGTTAATCATTTCTGCCTTTTGATTTGGTGGCATTAATGGCACACTTCAGATTTAAAAGCAGATATAAAAGGAAAAATAGCTTTAGAGAAATGCATTGGATTACAGCGAACTACATCATCTAAATAAACGTACCTGTCCTTTTATGTGGCGCAGCTGCTCGTTTAAAGACTTAAGCACTATATCTGTCTTCTCTGTACTGCTCAAAGGATCCAGACTGCTCAAATAAAGAATAATAATGCTCCATGAAGAAGTTACAGCCTCATTCGAAGAGATTCATTATAGACATTCCTTATTGGAAGGGGCTTAAACATATAAAGTTGCATTTTTGTGTGTCGTGATCCAGTTTAAACAAGCCTGAGCAGTCACAGTTCTCCAATTTCCATTTACCTAATTTTTTTCGGAACACTGCTTCAAAATAATCTAAGCTCGCCATGCTATTAAACAACAATAATAACAACTAGTCCTTGTTCATTGTGCCATATCTGTCAGTTGCAGTGCGCTGCTGGTGCCAGGAGACAAATTGGAGAGCCTAATTTATCCAGCAATACCCTTATACTTATGTTCTACAGAGGCAGACCTCAATATAATGCAGGAAGGATCAATAAACACCTCTGGGCTTTTCAACTGTTCTGTTCTGAACAAGCATGACAGTTATCAAGTGCAAGGTCAGAATTTTTGCTCTTTTAATCACATTTTGGCCCACCAGCGCATTTAGATTTTCAGCAGGTGAACATATCAAAACCAAAAATGCATATATTATTCATTCAGAGTTGCGTTGGTTTGTGCATGTTCACTATAATCCCAGGAAAGGGTTTGTGGGACTCAGAGAGCCACTCATGAAAACAACATCATACATTATTCTTCAAAGAAAGAAAAGAAGGGCATTCTCTGTAGACCATATCTGTTCTGCCGCTGTGTTATTCATGTTGACAAGCAATGTTTAATGGCAGTTTGCTACTAGTTTGCACTAAATATGTGGCACCTTTGCTTTCACAGATATTTAGATTCTAACCATTTTAAACTATTTAAAATCACAAGTGTGTGTGTGTGTGTGTGTGTGTGTGTGTGTGCGTGTGTGTCTTGATAAACCCTACAGTATGGGGACAAAATGTCCCCACAAAGATGCCAATATCTGAAACCCTTGTCCTTGTGTGGACATTTTTGGTCCCAGAAAAATGCAGAAAGTTTTGTGTGATGGGTAGGCTTAGGGGTAAGGTTAGTGTAAGGGGATAGAATATACAGTTTGTACAGTATAAAAGCCATAATGTCTATGGAATGTCCCATATATATATAGAATCTGGAAAAAACAATCATTCACAAAATATTTTCAGATTTTCACAAAATATTAAACTGTTTTAATATTGATAATAATCAGAAATGTTTCTTGAGCACCAGATCAGCATATTAGAATGATTTCTGAAGAATCATGATTTCAGAAGGAAAGAGTTGATGCTGAAAATTTGGCTTTTAAACTTTTAAATTCATATTTTTATAGTAGTTTTTCATACTTTAAGATTAAATGTTTCGGTCTGGAACAAGGGGCTAAAACAATAAAACCGCATACATTTGAAAAGTAAAAATAAATGACAGTTTAAGTGACCTTCATTTACCTAAATGAAAAGACAAACTCTGTTAGTTATAATAAAAATGTGCAAAGATGTAGGAAAGCAGCCCTTACTCACTGTATTGGTAAAATAGTTGAGTGGGTTTAAATTTAAGCTTTAATATAAAATGTCATTTCTTTTATGTAGTTTCTTTGAACGCGTACAAAAAGTAACAAGAGAATGGCGCTGGGCATTAAAATGAAATAAAACTGGTTTGCATAAATTTCGATTTCAATTAGGTAGGGAAGTGAGGGAGAATATTGGGGTGAGGTGAGCTTTATTTTTAGACAAAGCTAGCCAGTAGTGTCAGGACCTGCATAAGTAGTTCTCATTTCTTCTGTCTCAGATGTCTCAGAACTTCACGACCCCCACAGCCCCCTGTACTGTCAATGCGGTTGCCAAGGAAACGGGTGTCAGGCTTAGATGAAGGGTGTTGGAAATAGACAGGGGTTCTCAGGTCTGCTGCACTCTGTCCTGTGTTTCCCATTAGGTGTGGTCTGCCCTGCTAACACCGCTGGCATTGCAGTAAAGAGAAGGACATGCATTATGAGTTTGTGTGCTGTTTTGCACAAAAAAAACTCCCTGAGGAGCCACTTTATGAATTCAGCGGTGGCAAAACCAGACTATGAATCAGTCCACTGAGTCGCCAGATCATGTAACCACTCAATAAACTGCCAAATGTCCAGCTGGCGAGATCCCAGGGCTCCTGGGCAACTGCTGTAAATTAGTGCCCAATCCGACTCCCTGCTGACTAAGAAACAGTGTTTAGACTCTGTGTACCCCCTGGCAAAATCGGCCCACCTGCTCACATGAGCCCAGGTCTGTGGCATTTCATCAACGCTGACGGTAAGAGCAGGGCAAATGTTGCTTCACCGGGGCAGCTAAAAGTTCCCGTTTTCAGTTGAACGGTTTCAGCTGTCGTTCTGCCCAGATGGAATCAGCCAACCTGTTCGTGGAGAAAGGAACTCTGTGTTCAGTCCTGCTTATTGACTTTTTGGCTTGACACTGAGAGTGATAAAGGCCATCAATACATAAGCATGGGTGTGGACGGCCATGTTGTGATGCTTCCTTTAATACTGCTGTGCTGGTTTATTGTTGCTGGATAGCTGATGTGATTCTGTGAAAAGACAATTTGTTTAATTTAATTGTAAATTATAGGAGTCATCTGTCTGCTTGGCTTATTGTCTTAATTGACTTCAACCTGCATTTGTTTACTGGATTCTTTCAACTCTGTCATTTGATGAAATTGAACGATACATCTAGTCACTCTAAAATTCCCACAAAGACTGTCTTTTCTTTTCTGCTCACTCTTCTTCCTTTATTTTCTCTTTATCTTTTTTCCTTTCCTTCTGTTTTTCCTTCTCCATTTTCTTTTTTTTGCTAATTTTTTCCTGTTATTTTCCTCTTTGCTGAAATTTTAAACCAGTCTAAGCTGGTTTTCTGGTCTTAGCTGGTCTCCAAGCTGGTCTGTTTGCTGGTTTTAGAGAGGTTTTGGGTACTTTTGAACTGAACTGACCTAAATCCGCTAAAGACCAGAAAATCTATTTAAGAAAATGTTTTAAGCAGGATTTTGTTTAGCTGGGGTTTTCTATCCTTTCTTTTCTCCTGTGCACTACCTTTTATATTATCTGCCCTTTCATTTCCTTTTTCCTCTCCTTTTTCCTCTCTTCTTTCCTCTCCTCTTTCTTCTCCTCTCCTCTTTCCTCTCCTCTCTTCCCCTCTCGTCTCCTCTCGATGATCATAGGGTTGCAGTAATTCTGTACCAAGAGGACTCCGCAGAACAAGAGGCAACATTGTTTACGCCCCACTTTTCATGCTGGGTTCTGTAATCAGCCTTTTATTTCTCTAGATCTCAGTGTTACTAATTATTCAAAACTCTTTTTGGTATCGACAGGCATAGGACAATTGCTTCTCCAGTCACACGTTTTAAGCAAACACTCTTGTCACGCTTCAAATACAGAGCAGTCAGTAGCCATTTAAGGGGTAATAAAACACTAGATCCCCGAGGAAAAGTGTTCAGCACTATTGGCAGAGGAAGCCGAATCTCAATACCTCTCTCTCCACCACATCCCCTTTCACGCTGGTGTCCCGCACTTGCCAAGCAGCTGAAACTTTTGCACCGTCATGGAGATGTCAACAGTGTTACAGGCCAAACGTTGCTGCCACCTCAGCGACAACCATCAAATCCTTCTGAACTCCTTCCAAATCCATCTATCTTCCTAAGCACCCCCACATGGCTGGCAGATACTCGGCTTGGGATGTGGGTCTTGGCCGAAGAGTTCTCCTTTCATCTCTCTAAGCTTGGAGAGCTCTGAAGTGCACGTTTGGGGCCAGCAGCACTGCTTCTGTACCTGCGTTTGAACCTGCCATCATGCTGAGATGCAAACATCTCCTCTGAGACACCCTTGCACATTTTTTCTGGCTTTACTGTCTTACTTTGCCCTTCTGACTCACAGGTGCTGGGTATCACTTTCATCTCAGTCTCCTACCTTTTATTAACTCATAACTGGTTTGCTGTGTGCCTCACTGCTGTTCCTACACACTGATAAAAAGCCCATTTACGTTGTGACATCACGCTGGGCTCTTGTCACTGTGTAGTTGAAGCAAAGGTGTATTTTAACGGCAGCACACCCATATGTGTTATCAAGCTTATTTCAAGAGCCAATATTAACAAGTTACAGTATCCACTAGGAATACACTGATACCACTTTTTCCAGAACATGGCCGGTACCTATAGCTGTATTTTCACTTATTCATATTCTTTTGGTTGCCTAATATATTTAAAAATGACACGAGCATAGGCCTATTCATTGATTTAATTTGTTTAGCAAATATATATTTGCATGCTTAATTATGCTAGAGCAACAGAATGAACAGTGAAAGTAACAGAGGCTTGTACAATGCATTTTAACAGACTAGTTTATAAGGATGCACCGAAATAAAAATTCTGGGCCGAAACCGACACTGAGGCATATATTTTCAGCCTTTTTCTCTTTTGGCCAAAAACTGAAAATAATTTTTGGCAGCTGAAATTTCAGTGCATCCCTATAGGGGTTGGGTTCCATTCTGTGTAGATTAATTTACCACAGATTGCAAATTTGTAATAATTCTCAATAGCTCCTGATCACCATTTTATAATTTGTCCATTATTAGTTATTGTAATCCATCAGAAACGCTTTCAGTGTGAAAGCCCAACAAGAGGCTGTATGTTATTGCTTCGCTTACAAGTCGCTTGTATGCGTGGCGTGAAACAGACCTCAGACTGGCCTCAGCTTCAACCCTCTGTGGCTCGGATCTGTGGGTTGGTGGTGCGTTTGTGTTGAATGATTAATTGTATAGAGAGCTGTGAAAATCACTTTGTTAATTGTGTGGGAGGTTGAAGGAATAGCACGCAAGGATTTTCTCCTTCAAAAACAGCTTCTACCCGACTGCATCGCTTTACAGTTTTAGAGCTGTCCAAATAAATCTGTGTTCTGTAAGCGTACTCAGTGTACTCATGAAAAACAATTAGGAACAAGGTACTTGTAATTCCAGCATATTTGCTGGAAAAAGAATAACTCAACATGTGTACATAAAGCATATTTATCAAGACAGCGAGTATATGAAGAGCACCAGCAATTTGTATAGGTACACAATTCATCAAAGGCAATTGTTGCAAAGCAATACTCATAAATTCCTGCACTCTCTTATGTATGCATAGAAATTCTCTCCAGGTAGAGTTATGGCTGGGAAAAGATGCCTTAGTGTGTACTGTGTAGCTCTTCAATTCACAGTACTTCAGTCTTTGACATGAAACAAATAGGTGTCCTTATATATCCATTTATAGCCTGTCCTGAATAGAGCTACTCAGAAAAAAAAGCCATTGTATCTGTGTGTAAATGCAGTTTGGATGGAGGGGGAAGCTCATTTACTGTGCTGGCCTGATGAATGATATTGCTTACCGAGTATACAGTCCGAATATCACCTTTTATGCGAGAGTGCATGATTGTAAAAGCAGATATTTGAATACAAGCTTTAAAGCAAATGAGCCAGCGAGCCAAAAAGAAACCGGTCTCCAGACTCTGATGAAAATGCTTGAAAAAAAAAAAAAAAAAAAAATGAAACAGTCAGGAAATCTTTGAGTGTATCCACAGAAGGATTCATCAAATACATGTGTGTGCTCGTGTTTCCTGCAGGCAGCACCAAACACACAAATGGAACCGGTTCTTTAAAACGAGTAAGTTGTTATGAAGAGTTTACAACTGACTCCCTCATTCATAATTTTTCTGTTATATATGTTTTGAAATTGAAAGTCAATATTGTAATGTGTACATAATGGCTCGTTTCCACTGAGCGGTACGGTTCGGTACGGAACGGTACGCATTTATTTGCGTTTCCACTATCAAAAGTTGTGAATGGTACCAAAATGCCGAACCGTACCACTTTTTAGGTACCCTTCCATTGGGGTACCTAGCACAGTGGTACGGTACTAAAAGGTGGAGCTAGACTCACTGCAGGACGTTGATTGGTTGACAGAGAATCGTCACTTGCGCATGCTACAAGGGGAATGATAACATAAGAAGCGCCATTTTTTAATATACAGTTTAATATAATACTACTGTTACTGTGTCACGAAATGTAATTTTAAGAGTTTTTCAGGTGAGCATGTAGTTGTTTAAAGCACAAATCTGTGGTTTATTTATAAAGATGATTATTTTTTTTCCCCGGTTGTGAGATCCATGCGATCAGCGGGCGCTCGGCGCTCATGTTTCCCGGCTGGATGAGCCTTTCCTCGGCTAGTTCTTCTGACGTTCGCCGCTGACTCCGACGGTAGTGGTTAAACATGAGATAAATAATTCGTCTTGTGTAGACCTAACGGGCGATCTTTGGTCTCGTGAATATATAATTCGTTCCCTGTCAATCGTTTTGGCTGAGGGCTAAGTTTAGTTTCATATTAAAGGCTATTTGTATTTAACTTTACTGTTGTAATGTTAGACTAGAGCGCTGCATTTGGATATTTGACTGAATTGTTTGCTTTATTTCTTATTGTATAGCTTCTTGTACCTTTTGCTTAAACTTTTATATTGGCTATTATTGATAAAACTGAAATTTTACAATTTCACATGGCAAGTACAAACTTTGCGTACTTGATATTGAGAAAAGCATAATGTCGGCGCTTGTCTTCTTGTGACAAACATGTAGAGGAGCAAGAACAAGATCTGCTGTATGTCATCCATTGTAGTTTACTATGTTCTTCTTCGCACGAAAATGACGTCGATCGAAACACCATGCCTATCAAGTAAGGGCACTGTTGGCAGTGGAAACGCTAGCCAGATCATGGTTAACAGACCCGAACCGTACCGTACTGTACCGTACCGTACCGTACTGCTCAGTGGAAACGAGCCATTAGGTTCTTGAGACTAAGGGTGTTCACACTTGTAGTTTGGTTCTCTTGGTTCTTTTGATCCGAACCAAAAAAGAAAATGCTACGTTTAGTCCTGGTTCACTTACAGTAGCATTCACACTGTCATGTTTTTTCACACCGAACCTAAAGATACAAAACAAAAAAACGCTTTTATGACATATTTTGTGACATAACTTACTGAACATTCAAAACAATGCTGTGTGCTGGGCTAAATGCACTTGTGGTATGTGCATATATGTGATGGTATTTTCTTATGTGTTTATATGTGATGGTATTTATTATATGGTATGGTATATCTTACAACAAATACAACATTACGTTAGTGTTATTGACTGTTGTATTATATGTAGCCATCTTTGCTTTATCAAAGTGATTTTCCCCATCATACGGATAAAGTTGAAAGCATTAACCATGTCTTTATTACCACATTCAATGTTATGGAAAAGAACCGTCATGACAGAAATTCACAAATTTATAAATAAATAAAAAAAGCTACAATTTAAGATAAGAAACACATCACATAACTGGAAGAATTAAAAACAACGAACTAGCGCTTGTTTGTAAGGAAGGTGTATGCGCGGTCAACACAGAATGAACGAATCACTCTTTGAGACAACTCGTTGTTCTCGAGTCATATTGAAGATTCGTTCAAAATGAACAAATCATTCATGATAAATATCACTAATCAATACTAATGTCAGTACTGACACCAGTCTTTTCTTATTTGTTCATTAAATACATTGTTTAATGATGTAAGAAGCTGCTTGTTTGAACATAAGAAAAGTAAGTCTCAGTAAATGAAAAAAAAACATTAAGTTGGACCAACATAAAAACAAAGCAAATTTTTTTTTTATGTAATAAAGTTAAGATAAACATACTAGAGTAAATTAATTTGACCTGAACCAACACTTGTGTTGACTAAATTAAATTGTGTGAATACTTGCTTTAATTAAATTAAGTAAGGGTAATGAATACATTTTTGAGTGCAATGAACCACATTAACGCACCAAAGTGTTATTTTTTAACCAAACCTGCCAAGTGTGAACACCCTGAACTGTTCACATGACATTATAATTGAACATGCATATTTATAACAAAATTAATAATTAATAATTAATAATTTAAATACTTTACAAAACTATTTTTGATTATTGTTTGCCATAGTTGTAAGGCTGAAACATTTATATTGCACAAATACAATCAGGATCAGGGGGGGTGACATCATCAAATAGGATGTTTTCCACAAAAAAAAGTACTCATACAAAATACAACCAGAAGAAACATCTTTATAACTTGTTATTCTATAATACAATGTTAATTCATTAATGACCGTTAGAAGCTAAAGAAAGAAGCTATGCACTTAATGAAGTAAATCACTTCTGAAATTTGGTATTTGAGTGATAATGGTATTTAGAAAATAAAAAGGTTTTTGGCCCCAAAATGTTTCATTCTATGAGCCATATAGCTCAATATGATTTTTTTTTTTTTCAGTCTGGAGCCCTTAGAAATGCTGACATTTCACTTACGTTCCCACACACATACAACAGTTCAAGAAGCTTGTGTTCATTAGCGAAGTAATGAGCACAAAGTTATGATGGAGTTTTAGAATTCACTCCATAAACCCCATAAAGCCAATCTTTGCCAAAGAGAAATACCTCCTTTTTACATCCAGGAGGAAATATCACAGCCATATTTCACATTTTATTAACATAATTTTGAAGTTGCCCAGGGCTAGATTTGTATTTATACCATGTGAGTGCCCTGGTTGAATCTCAGCTGAATTAAATTCAGTGCCTCAAAGTAACTGTGACATTTTGGCTGCATAAATATTATCCTCACCCTCTTGAACACTGATTAATTACAAGGCCTCCATAAACTAAAAGGCAACAGTTGCTGGTGTTTGCACTATATTATTGGCTTTCCTTCAGTTTTTCATTTTTCACAGTCGGTGTTTGTGGTCTCTGAGAACTGCCCAATTAATGTAATGTGCTCAAGTTTTTAATGCCCACTCTATTATAAAGCAGTTAAGGATTCCTTTCCATTCATATTTCCCTTGCATAACTTTGCCTGATCTTTCTGGAGGTGTTTCTTCCATGCATATTTAACTGCATGGGTCTGTACGGTACAGTGCGATAGAGAGTTAGATTTGTATGGCTTCTTTAGTGCATTGAATGGATTAAATGTCAATCAGTTTGCTCAAATTGGATGGACAGAAACTTCTGCTGTTATTAAATAGAACCTATAATCATATCTGTCTCACTGAGGTTAAACTATAGAAATTCACACTCAGATGCACAAGTTTAAAAGCAAAGTGGGGTTTAACAAGTCTCAATGCTGCTCTCGTAATTCAACAGTGTAATCTGCTGTCACATTCTGATTCTGTCGTGTTATTTCTGCTTCAAAGGGCTCGATACAACTGGTAGGCCTACACACTGCCCGGACAAAAAAAAGAAAAATATGCTGTTTGGGTTTTAATAGACAAATGCTTAAGACTCCATGATTGGATCATTATTGCAGTGATTATTATGTTTCTAGCATGTTATATGTTTGGCAACAGTACTTCTAACCCTAATGTATGGAGTGTGTAGATTTTCATTTCTTAAGCAAACATGTAGGAAGACACATCATGGCCATATTCCAGGATGACGATGTCAAGATGCATCAGGCTTAAATTGTCACAGAATGGTTGTGAGGGAGCATGAAGAATCATTTTCAGACATGAATTGACACCTCTTGAGTCAGACCTTAATTTCATTGACAGTCTTTGGGGTGTGCTGGAGTAGACTTTACAGAGTGCTCGACTCTTGCATTGTCATTACAAGATCTTGGCCAAAAATTGATGCACCTCTTGATGGAAATAACATCACAACATTTATCTTCATGCTCCCTCCCAACCAATCTTGACATTTTCATTCTGCAATATGGCGATGATGTCTCTTCCTACATGGTTGTTTAAAGGGGATGTCTAATGTCATTTCATGCATTCTGACTTTATTTACACTGTTAAAGAGTTGGATCCTAATGCTAAACATGGCCAAAGTTTAAAAAAAAAACGAGTTGTAAGTATGACGGAGTATTTCTGTGCCAAATACACTCCTTCAGGGTTCGTATAAGTTTCGGAAAGTTTTTTTTCGAGTATGGCCCTGTATGACTTCATAAAGGGGAGAATTCCTTGTATGGACACTTCTCCCAGAAGAGCGTGCGCACACATCAACCAGAGCAAGAGCACGAGCACGCCCATCAACGTGCTTCGTTCGTGTTACAAAAGTCGTCGGCAGTGCTGCACGGCACGCCTCCAGGAGCTCGAAAGAAGCAGTACAGCTAGTGCTGGGCGGTATACCGGTTCATACCGAATTCCGGTGTTTATTGTTGTTATGATATGAATTTTTTATATACCGCAATACTTCACAATAAGCAATAAGTATGCCTTACCTCACGCAATAAGTATGTCACTTTAACAACGATCGGAATGCAGCGCGACACTGTTTGAGAGGGGTCGCTTTTCACTGGTGCACTGTGGTGAGGGCACAGCTGTATGTTACTAAGTGTGACGGGTGAAGATAGTTAGATTAAACCATAATTGATAGCTGTCAAATTATATTACAGTGTTTCCCATACATTGGTTCACAATATCAACACAGCCTTTTGGAAAATCTATTTGTGGTTGACATCGTTGAATAAACATGAGCACCGCACGTTTCAAAGTCAAAACACGGTGCGGGTGTTTTTATATGAATGTACTGTGAACTGACAGTCTTTAGAAAAGTTTCGATGTTATTTCAATTGAATCTTTATTTATTTTTCCTGATAAAGCAGCGTGTATGAGCGTTGCGCTGCTTTGTGTACAACCGTTACCAGGGAAACCGCTGTTTCTGCCGTGCCTCCTGCTGGCTGGGAGGTGAGTGCTTGACAGTCATAGATAATCTTTAAATATTCTTCCTTGTCAATTTTACAGTCACTAGATTCGCTATGTGCACTCGTTCTGCACATTTGCTGAACTGCACCCTGTCCAGTCTTTTTCAGGAGTGAATTCTCTTATTAGTGTTAAAATCTTTATGTTTGTTGGAGTCAACTCCACTACACAATCGGTTGTGATAACGTTTTTCTGGCAACTCGCCATGTCTAAGTGGACGAGTATCAGAAGGGATTTTCTTTTGTTATTTTTGAACATACTTGTGTTTTTGTTCTTTATGTTCTGGGTATGTTCGGGGGTTATGTTTGATGGAGGATTCTTTTGTCTTACTTGGCGTTTATTGTTGTCTCTTACACATGCTAACCTGCTTGAGCTTTAAAAAAAAGCATTGTTTTTTTTTTTTTTTTACCCTATTTAGATTAGTATGTCCTGCAGTTTTATGAACAAACCTCCTGTTAATTCTAAGGGGGGAGGGGTTGGACACAATATCAGATTTACTACTTGGAATGTACGTGGGTTGGGTGGCCAAATTAAACGCTCCAGAGTTTTTTCCCATCTAAAATCACTGTCCTCTGATATTATGTTTCTTCAGGAGACACATTTGCGTACATGTGATCACACCAGACTTCGTAAACAATGGGTGGGTCAAGTATTTCATTCTAGTTTTAATAGCAAATCAAGAGGTACTGCAATTCTGATACATAAAAGAGTCATGTTTCTAGCAGAGCAAGTACTTTCAGATTCTGAAGGACGCTTTGTAATCGTCAGTGGCATTCTTTTTCAAACTCCAGTAGTGTTAGTAAACGTATATGCCCCAAATTGGGATAACCCTACTTTTATGTCTATGCTTTTCTCAAAAATACCAAATCTTGACACTCATCACCTTATTTTTGGAGGGGACCTTAACTGTGTTATTGATAATAATCTTGATAAATCTGCGACTAAATCATCTTCTCTCTCTGCTATGTCTAGGTCTCTAATTTCGCTGACAAATCAAATAGGCTGTATAGATCCCTGGTGCTTTTTTCATCCCTCTGATAAGGTATTTTCTTTCTTCTCTGGTGTACACCATGTTTACTCTCGGATTGATTATTTCTTCCTTGATAAAGCCCTACTTTCTTCGGTTATTTCTTCAGATTACTCTGCCATTGTTATTTCCGATCATGCCCCGCATATGTTAGATATCTCCTTTTTGCCCGCTTTTAAGAGCCGACCTCAGTGGAAATTTGATGTAGGGCTTCTTGCAAGAACTGACTTTTGTGAATTTTTATCTAAAAATATAGATTTTTTCGTTGAGACGAACAAATCAGAAACCGTGTCTGCTTCTCTTCTATGGGAGACATTCAAAGCGTTTATTCGTGGCCGAATCATTTCCTTTAGTGCTCACTTAGCCAAGACTAGAAAATCTCGGCAACAAGAGCTTGTCCGTTCAATCTTAGAGATAGATAGACAGTATTCAAACGATCCCAAACCTGATCTTAAGTTAAAACGATCAAAGTTACAAACTGAATTTGATTTGCTTTCAATAAATAAAGCAGAATATTTGATTAAAAGAACTAAAGCCACATACTACGAACATGGGGATAGAGCAGGCCGTCTTCTTGCTTCCCAGTTTAAACATCAGTCAGCTTCACACTATATCGCACAGATTTATGATAACAATTCTAATAAGCTTGTTACTGACCCTCAAAAAATTAACTCTGTCTTTTCCTCCTTTTACTCCAGTCTTTATTCTTCTCAACCTCCTTCTGATGCTTCTTTAATGGAGTCTTTTCTACAAAATTTAAATATACCCACTATTAATACATTAACAGAGGAGACTTTAGATTTACCTCTCAGGCTAGATGAAATCACCACCTGCATTGGTCTCA
Organism: Abramis brama; assembly: GCF_963993115.1. Taxonomy (NCBI): domain Eukaryota; kingdom Metazoa; phylum Chordata; class Actinopteri; order Cypriniformes; family Leuciscidae; genus Abramis; species Abramis brama. The sequence goes on along the minus strand of NC_139969.1, from coordinate 16,325,704 downwards.
TGCAGTGTAACAAGGCTCCAGGGCCGGATGGCTTCCCCTTAGACTTTTATAAAAAATTCTCAGCGCAGTTAGCCCTCTTATTGTTTGATATGTATGTGGAGTCATTTGAGCAAGGTTTTCTTCCAGCTTCATTAAATCAAGCATCTATCTCCCTTTTATTAAAAAAAAATAAAGACCCAACTTTATGTAGTAGCTATAGACCTATTAGTGTATTGAATGCTGACATAAAAATTCTAGCGAAGGTGCTGGCAAAGCGCATCAATGCATGTCTTCCTGATATTATTTCTGAGGATCAGACCGGCTTTATTAGGGGACGTCAGATGTCATCTAATATCCGGCGATTGCTAAATATACTTTTTAGTCCATCTATGTCTAAGACTTCTGAAATGATAATCTCTCTTGATGCTGAAAAAGCATTTGACCGTGTGGAATGGAATTATTTATTTACTGTATTAGAAAAGTTTGGCTTTGGGCACAATATTATCTCTTGGATTCGACTCCTATATTCGGCTCCCTCTGCAAGTGTTAAAACTAATGCTGATAGTTCGTCATTCTTTCCTCTTTCCCGTGGGACACGGCAGGGTTGCCCTCTGTCCCCTCTGCTCTTCGCTTTAGCTATTGAGCCACTTTCGATCGCCTTAAAAGTATCTTCGTCTATACGCGGGATCCAAAGGGGAGGCACAGAACATCGTGTTTCTCTCTATGCTGACGACTTGTTGCTGTATGTACAGGATCCAGTTGGCTGCGCTAACAAGATTATGCACTTGCTCGACACCTTTGGCTCTTTTTCAGGTTACAAATTAAACTTTACCAAAAGTGAATGTTTCCCCATAAATGACGTGGCTAAAAAAATTCAGAAAAGCACTCTACCTTTTAATTTTTCACCTTCAGGGTTTCGTTATTTAGGTGTAAACATTTCACACTCTTTCGGTTCTCTCCTTAAGAATAACTTTACGAATTTGGTTGATCAAATTAAACTAGACTTAAAGCGTTGGGACAGCCTACCCCTTTCTCTTGTTGGGAGAGTGGAGACCATTAAAATGAATGTTTTGCCGCGACTTTTATTTCTCTTCCAGTCTCTCCCTCTTTTTCTACCTAAATCTTTTTTTAAGTGTCTAGATAAAATCATCTCCTCTTTTATCTGGGCTGGTAAAACTCCTAAAGTGAATAAAATTATCCTGCAACGAAATAAACGTGATGGAGGTCTAGCTCTGCCAAATTTTCTTTATTATTACTGGTCCGCCAATATTTCGAAGATTTTCTTGTGGTGTAATTCGCCGGAGGTTAACTGGTGTACTCTAGAAGCTGCTACTTGTCTTTCCTCTTCTCTTCCTGCACTTGTCTTTGCTCCTTTGTCCATGCGTCCTTCCAATTATATTAGAAATCCTATTGTGCTATCGACTTTAAAAATCTGGAAACAATTTCGACAACATTTTCGGTTGGAGTCACTATCTGTTTTAAGTCCTATTTGCAACAATCACTTGTTTTTACCACCAGCTATTGATCACACTTTTAAAAGATGGAAAGATAAGGGTATGGCCTGTTTTTCAGATCTTTTTATTGATAATTATTTTGCAACATTCACCAATCTTATGTCCAAATTTAACCTGCATACTACAGGCTTATTCAGGTATTTTCAACTCCGCAATTTTGTTAAGACTAACTTCCCTAGTTTCCCTCAATTACCAGAAAAGTCTCTGGTTGAGAATTTATTGTCAGCCCCTACAGGTGGTAGTCGTATATCCTCCGTCTACACCATGTTACTCTCATCTAATACGTCCTCTCTCTCCTGCCTAAAGATGACTTGGGAAAATGAGCTGCAAATTAAGTTTTCGGAAGAGCTATGGTCTGAGGCCCTTGCTAGAGTTAATTCTACTTCTGTATGTGCTCGGCTAAGTCTGATTCAGCTAAAAGTCTTTCATCGAATTCATCTTACCAAAGCTAAACTCCATAAGTTGTTTCCAGAAACAGAGGACTCCTGTATCAGATGCTCATTTTCTCCTGCCGATCACACCCATACATTCTTTAGCTGCCCAAAACTGGCCTCATATTGGTCTCCTTTTTTTGACTTCATGTCTAGGGCTCTGCACATTTCTCTATCTCCATGTCCCCTAGTCGCCATCTTTGGTGTATCTCATCTTTGGGACGGTGGTTATTCTGTTGTTTGTGTGATTCTTTTTCTTTCCTTTTAAGGAATGTGTAAAAAGAAAAAAGTGCAGACAATGTTTTCTCTTTTATGCTCATCTCTTCAATGATTTAATGTAAACTCTTGTCTGTATAATAAAAATTGTTGTTAAAAAAAAAATGGTGCTAGTTTAAATAATTAGATAAATGTGTGCAAAAAACTGAGCACAATTAATCAGAAGTTGTGTCCCAAATGAAGCACTATACACTATGTACTTATGCACTATGTACTCAACCGTGTAGTGTATGAGTTTAAATGGTTATTTTGTCATTCAGCATCGCAAGTCTGATAGCCCCACCCCCTCCGCTATGCAATTAAAGCTGCGACAGTTGAGTGCATGAAGTGTTGAACATTCCACACTTTGTTTTTCAGCACTATTTATACTACAAAACATCATAAAATAGTGCATCCATAAGCAAATTGGAACGCACCTAAACTTTAACTTGACACTACATCTTAAACATGTACTGTCACAAACCTGTAGATCTGGTTGCTCATGTCTATTATTCTGAGACATTCAAGGAAGCGATGACATTGCTGTGTCTTTGCCACTATAAGGACAAGTCATCTGCTAGACCCTGTTTAGATGGGCTTTTGACATCTCAGCCCCCCTAAAATATCCTATTAAGCTGTCAGCCCCCTTAAAAATGTATGATTATCTGATCTCTCTGCAAATTTGCTGAAAACAGCACTGTAAGTCATCTGAATACTCCTTTTAAAGGTTGATAATAAACTTAAAAAATGTGCTGCATTAAGTAGGCTATTATTTGTCACTCTAATATATCAGAGCACAATGGGGCAATCTACAATGTCAATGGCATTGAAAACTAACGCTCATAAGCATATGTTTCATTAACCATTAACATGTATGTGTGCTTTTTAGTGTGCTTGAGAGGCTGTCCTTTCAAACTGTAACATTGATTTTTAACATTCTTTTTACACACACACACACACACACACACACACACACACACACACACACACACACACACACACACACACACACACACGTATTCATATCATTATGAGGATATTCCATAGGCGTAATATTTTTTTACTGAGCTAATGACATTTTCTATCCCCTAGCCCTAAACTTGCCCCGAAACCTACCCATCACAGAAAGCTTTCTGCATTTTTACATAAAAAAAAATAAAAAATTACAATTTAAAAGTCGTTTCCTAGGTAACTTAAGTAACTCATTGTGACATTCTGCAAAGATTCATATTCTCTTAAGAGAATGTATGACAGAAATCATTGAAAAAATAAAATTAACTGAATATCAAAATATATATATATATATATAGAATATCTCTTTTGTCTATTGTTCTATGTAATTCACAGGCACTCTGTAAACTCTCATGGCCGGTGGTTGTTCTTCATACAGAGAGTTTGCCAATTAGTGTCAGTGGTATGAACTGATGTCAACGAGCATTCAAGCATAAGTGTGTTTATTGTGCAGTTGGGAAATAACCAAGTGGGTGGTGGATGTTACTCACAGTGGAACGGTTCTAGCTGTAAGCATACTAGTGTGGGTGGGACTGAGGCCTTAATGTGGGTTATGACCAGTCATTTAAAATACTTGATAAGGACGAGTGTGAGTTCACGGCAGTCGTCATTAAGAGATGTTAACATTGACTTCTTTTGCACAAAGATGATTGTAGTAGTTTTGAAATGTAAGCACAGCAGCCAGTGTTTGCGGGGTGTTGAAGATATCTGTGAGGACATCAAACAGCTTACTAAGGTATTCTCTCAACACCCTGCCAGGGATTCCATCTGGGCCAATACATTTTCATAGGTTGACTTTTTGCATTGTCTGCTAATCTCAGCCACAGACAGCACCTGATCATCATTTGGAGAAGTTGTATTCTTGGCTGCAGTGTTGTTGGCAAAGAAGTACTTTTACATCAGGTTGGGAGAGCTCCATGTTTGTGCATAATTCAGAATTGAATATGTGGCTTCCTTTCAGTTTGAGAGTTGAATTGGCCACGCCCCATAAAAAGTTAAATTGGAATGAAGTTTTTTTTCACACTGGTCTACAAAAGAAATGCATAAAATCAATAAATCTAGTTAAATTTAATTGAAATGCATTCTGTTTGTTACCTTAATTAAAGTTAAATTGGAATGAAGTTTTTTTTCACACTGGTCTACAAAAGAAATGCATAAAATCAATAAATCTAGTTACATTTAATTAAAATGCATTCTGTTTGTTACCTTAATTAATTTTCGGGAACTGATATGGAATTTAAAAGTCATTCTAAATTCGAAATATTTCTGAATGGTGGACAACCCTGGTGGGTTAACATCTCTCAGGAATTATTGAAAAGCAGAGTGAAGGACACATTCCATTGCTTGTCAGCCTGGCTCATGAATATTAATTAGGTAACATGGCAGGTAATTTGGTGACCGCTATATTAAGATAATCATGCAGCGTTTGCATGTTCTTTCAGTTGACCATTGGCGCAAGCTCCGTTTGAAAGCACTCCTTTTAGTTTTCTCTAATCTGACGTACCCAATTCAGATCATGGAACACTCTGCTAATGTGTTAAATCTGGTGTGTTAGATAAGGGACACATCCAAAGTCTGCTTTGCTGGAGGGTCTAACACTGCTTTCGCCTCTGCCATGTGTACTGGCAGCCAGTAGGCTTGGATCTATGTGTATGCAGCTTTTGATCGGAAAAGATTCCTGATGTTCAGTTGTTTTGTGTTCTGTGAAACTGAGCTGGTCATCAAATATAAGCCCAAGATTCCTTGCTGACCTCGCTGACATGAGATCTTAGATCATCAATAGATCTGTGTGGTGAATCATTCACATACAGTACATACAGTGAGGAAAATAAGTATTTGAACACCCTGCTATTTTGCAAGTTCTCCCACTTAGAAATCATGGAGGGGTCTGAAATTGTCATCGTAGGTGCATGTCCACTGTGAGAGACATAATCTAAAAAAAATAATCCAGAAATCGCAATGTATGATTTTTTAACTATTTATTTGTATGATACAGCTGCAAATAAGTATTTGCACACCTGAGAAAATCAATGTTAATATTTGGTACAGTAGCCTTTGTTTGCAATTACAGAGGTCAAACGTTTCCTGTAGTTTTTCACCAGGTTTGCACACACTGCAGGAGGGATTTTGGCCCACTCCTCCACACAGATCTTCTCTAGATCAGTCAGGTTTCTGGGCTGTCGCTGAGAAACACGGAGTTTGAGCTCCCTCCAAAGATTCTCTATTGGGTTTAGGTCTGGAGACTGGCTAGGCCACGCCAGAACCTTGATATGCTTCTTACAGAGCCACTCCTTGGTTATCCTGGCTGTGTGCTTCGGGTCATTGTCATGTTGGAAGACCGAGCCTCGACCCATCTTCAATGCTCTAACTGAGGGAAGGAGGTTGTTCCCCAAAATCTCGCAATACATGGCCCCGGTCATCCTCTCCTTAATACAGTGCAGTCGCCCTGTCCCATGTGCAGAAAAACACCCCCAAAGCATGATGCTACCACCCCCATGCTTCACAGTAGGGATGGTGTTCTTGGGATGGTACTCATCATTCTTCTTCCTCCAAACACGTTTAGTGGAATTATTACCAAAAAGTTCTATTTTGGTCTCATCTGACCACATGACTTTCTCCCATGACTCTGGATCATCCAAATGGTCATTGGCAAACTTAGGACGGGCCTTGACATGTGCTGGTTTAAGCAGGGGAACCTTCCGTGCCATGCATGATTTCAAACCATGACGTCTTAGTGTATTACCAACAGTAACCTTGGAAACGGTGGTCCCAGCTCTTTTCAGGTCATTGACCAGCTCCTCCCGTGTAGTTCTGGGCTGATTTCTCACCTTTCTTAGGATCATTGAGACCCCACGAGGTGAGATCTTGCATGGAGCCCCAGTCCGAGGGAGATTGACAGTCATGTTTAGCTTCTTCCATTTTCTAATGATTGCTCCAACAGTGGAACTTTTTTCACCAAGCTGCTTGGCAATTTCCCCGTAGCCCTTTCCAGCCTTGTGGAGGTGTACAATTTTGTCTCTAGTGTCTTTGGACAGCTCTTTGGTCTTGGCCATGTTAGTAGTTGGATTCTAACTGATTGTATGGGGTGGACAGGTGTCTTTATGCCGCTAACGACCTCAAACAGGTGCATCTAATTTAGGAGTTAATAAATGGAGTAGAGGTGGACATTTTAAAGGCAGACTAACAGGTCTTTGAGGGTCAGAATTCTAGCTGATAGACAGGTGTTCAAATACTTATTTGCAGCTGTATCATACAGGTAAATAGTTAAAAAATCATATATTGTGATTTCTGGATTATTTGTTTTTAGATTATGTCTCTCACAGTGGACATGGACCTACGATGACAATTTCAGACCCCTCCATTATTTCCAAGTGGGAGAACTTGCAAAATAGCAGGGTGTTCAAATACTTATTTTCCTCACTGTATGTCAATAACACTACATATTTTTGTACAGTGTTATATACACAACCCAGACAAGGGGTGTTTTTTGTTGCTGATTCTATCACTTTTAAGGTGTGAAAGAGTTAAAAGAGACCTCTGTCTAGGAAAGGACATGTTCATTTGGAGCAAGGTTACAAAGGTGAACAGTAAGCACACTTTCTCTCAAGCTTGGAAATAAAGACTGTGCTCACTGATACAGATTCGTACACAAGGTCAGCAGCATCCAGCGATGACAAAGAGGCCTGGGAAATAAATATACACAGTCCAGTCTAGTGTGATATCACTATATCACATTACTGTAGCAGGACCAATTGTTCCTTTCCTGAGTGAATGTCCAAGGCCAAATCTGAATTCCAACCAAGGCACTCACTACTAGAATCCTTTACCAAGGAGGAGAGTTGTGCAAAACTTTGAATTGCAGTACTGGATTATTTTTAATTCAGTAGTTGAATGTGAAGTGAATTGACAACACACCACTATGTATGTACAGCATCCATCCATCCCCTTCATACTTTAAGATTTTCAGATTATTTTTGAAACTTTTAGAAAGCCATATCAAATTTAGTTTGTTTTATTCACACTTTTCCATGCATCTAGCCATTTATCTGTCACAATTTAGTCCACAAATGATGACAAAGAGCAAGGTATCTGTTCAAATAGTAAATTAACTTTAATTAAACAACACAAGAGAATTTCAAAGTAACAGTGTTTACTCAAACACAAACAGCACCAGACAAAGGAACTGAAATAGAGGGCTAAACTAAAAGCAAACAGGTGTGAGTACTTAATCAAAAACCATGGTAATAAGTGATGAGTGGGAACATAGGTAGAAAGAAACAGGAAACAAAGAGAAGCAAACTAACTATAAAACTATTTTACTTAGAACACTTTCAAACAAGACTTTATCAACATTCAAACTTTGTCTCGAAAATTAGTTACAGTATGAAATTTTCTTTTTAATTCATTTTAATTCATACTGCATTTCTGCATTCTGATTGTTATTTAAAAGTCAGTTTCAACTCAAATTGTTGCACACAACCCTTTCAGGGAAAAAGAAAATGTTCAATCAGAGTGATAAGCTTGCCGAATGGGATAAATCTAGATCTACCAGAATTAGTTGTGTTGACCAATTTGTTGACTGTGACAACAGTTGACACTATAACACGTTTTTTTCATGTTTTTGTGTGAAAATAATTCTTTTAAAAAGTTTTAAGATGAATTCCTCTTTGTTGAGCAAAAGGCTTTCATCTGAAAAGAATGTAACACAGTCTTTTTGAGGTACTCATGGGATTCATGCTGTCTGAGGAGTGTAGCAGATGCCTCACCTCAGATTTTCAAAGGAGAATTGATGCATGTCTTACCCATGATGGAGTACCTTGGGATTATCCTATCAAGCATGAATTTGTCATTTTTGCCAAATCCTCTTTGAGCAGAAAGGTTTTTTTCTCAAATAAAACTTGAGTACAAATTCTCAGTTTGGTCTTCTGAGATGCAAGAACTATCAAAGCACCTTCCTGCTCAGCCATCACTAATCAGCGACACACACTATAGGGATTCAAGGGACTGTGGGTCAGTTTGTCCGCAAACACATTTGTATAAAATCCTCTTCTTCTTATCTAGCCCAGTTTTCAGCTTTGTAATAAATCACAGCCCTTCTTAAGCAAAACAAAGCAAAATCCTTCTCTCTCCAAAAAATAAGTAAATAAAATCTTCGAAGCTTACTTTGGTGAAGAAGTGGGGATTTAATTTCTAAAGATTGGCTCAGCAGAAAACTCATAACATTAATATGGATCAAAGTCCAAGGTTTTGTTTTGACTGAGATTAATGAAGGATGCGGATTTTCTCATTAATTATTTGCGGAAGAGTGGTTTTACTTATTAAATATGTGTTACTGTCAAATTATGGTTTGGGAATTCATCCATGTAGATATTGCTGATATGACTGTAACTGTGTTCAGAAGCTGCAAGTAACGAAACATTTCTAGAGTGGATGCAACTATACAGAAAGTGTGTTTTAAATCGCTGGGGATAAGAAACAAACAAAAGCTAAAGATAAGCAAAAACACAAGGGAGGCATCAGGCAGTAATGGCAGAGAGAACTGTTTGCCATCCTGCTGTTCATCTTTTGTTGAAGAACCATTGTTAAAGGGGCAGACATGACAGCTCAGCCATAGCCATTTCTAGTGCGTCTGCACAGAGAAATTGATGTATTCTAGCACAATGAAAGTTTTTGATTTTGTTTTTAAGATTAAAATACCAGGGCTGTCAAAAGACTTTTAATCTTGTGATTTATTTTTTATTCATTTTTGTAATTAACAGCGTAACAACCAGTTACTTTCACAATCAATTAATGTTCTGCCTTGTGTGTGTGTGTGTGTACATGCAGTATATAGGCCATGTAAAAGTTCTGTAGGGATAGTTCAGTAAGGTCAGTAAGGATTTTTTTTTTTTGTATTTGAAAGCTTTTTTTTTTACCATTTTAAAATATTTTTTATATAGAGGTTAAATCATATTCTCAATCTGCCTCAATTCAGTTCAGTTTACATACTGCATTTACTTACTGCACTGTTTGCTTTAATAATAGTCATTATAATACAATTTATGATCATGTTAAATGATGCCCAGTACAATATGAACTGATGGGGCTGTGTGTGTACAAAATACAAAAAAGGAAGGGAAACACTATTTCTAGCTATGTTAAATGCTCATTAAGAAAACTGTTGCAGAAATATTTTCCTTTAGCCGATAGTTCGTCTTCATATACAACAGGGCTGTTGAGCTTGCTATCAATTATGCATATGGATATATGAGAGAAACATAAAAAGCCCATCTTATTCTTATGAAGAGGTTCTCTGAATTTTTCTGGCTTATACATCAAGCAGAATTGTCAGAAGGAGATCTAGAGGACAAATGTATTCAATAAATGATTAAATGAAGAATAATTACTGGAGAAAACAGAGTGCCATTTCAGACACTGCTTACATGACCTTTAAACAGCTCTTCAAAATAGCTGACATTTCCTGCTTTCCTTTTTAAATAGTCCACATAGAAAAAAAAAATATTGAGAGAGAGAGAGAGAGCATTTTTCATTTACATTATGACTTGAGTGGGCCATCAGTATCTCACAAATTAAAAGGCCATAGAGACCTATTCAGAATCCCTGGACCCCCAAGCTTTTGGGTTCTTGAGCTGTAGTGGGCAGTGGCAGAGAGCTTGATGAATGGGGTAAGAGTACCCGATCAATACTAACCTGAATTGCCCACACAGAAGAGAGAGAGAGAAGAATTGGTACAGGGTGGTAAATATGAGCTTAACAGATGGAAGCGTCTGTGTTTGTTTGAATGGAGCTTCTCTTGAGAGTCTTACAACGTGGTATATGCCTGTGCTGTAATGACACGTTAAATCTGTTGTAAGACAATGTCTGCGGGAGCATTTCCTCTTACGAGGCAAAAAGAAGATATTGTTATTCATTAAAATCCCATTAGCCAAAATCACAGTATTCAGTTTTCTAGAAATGCTGTTTGCTATTTGCTGCTAGTATGCAGTGTATGGAGTCCTTATTTGAACTATAAAGATTACTAATTAGTCATCTTTTTAAAGTTCATCACACAGATTAAGTTCATACTGTAGATACAACTTATACATGGCTATGGAAATAAAAATAAATTAAGGCCTTGAAATGAAGTTAAAAGGCTGAAATGAAATTATCAAACAGTCTAGAATGTGTACAGTATTGTATTAATTACTTGGTTTGTAGGTTGTTATATTAAGACTTTCACTGCTTTCACAAGGACTGTATTTTAGTAACTTTTTTTTTTTCTCTAGCAGTGCTTTTTTATTTTAGTTTCAAAAAACATGTTTGCATTATTATTAGGGACATTTGTCACATGTATTTCAAAAGTTTTATTCATTCATTTAACAATTTATTAATTTATTAATTCACTGGAGTATAAAAAAAATCCCCCTTTATATTTAATTATTTCTTTCTTTATTTGATATCAGTTTTTCTACTCTAAATGTACAAAGTTACATAATATTGTCAGTTGCTGATATAAACTGACAAACGCTTAACTGACAATATATCTGCATGTTCAGTGCATGACATCTGTGCCACAATCCTACATTATTCTATTCTCCTGGCAAGGGCGATGATGGTACAGAAATATCAGGAGGGACAAGTCCTGCAGTTTTATGTCATTCCATTTGCACCTAAATCCTGCATTCAAAGGTCACATCAATAAGTCTTTCTCTCAACCACATGCACCATTAATCATTCAAACTCACGTCCGTCATCACAGAGGACTAATGTGCTGTCTATAGATCTGTTCTGCCTTGAGGGTCACCCTTCACTTTAAAAAGTGTCATTGATTCCTCTGCTTTCACACTAAAGTTCTGTGAATATGTGACATCCTGTCTCAGTCTGCATTTATCTATTTTAAAAATAGATTAGATTAGACAATAGACAAATTATTTAAACACATTTAAGTGTAATAAAATGATATGTGATTAGATGATTGATAGATGATGAAGATGATTTGTGATTAAGTGGAAACAATAGTAGAGACAATCATCTGAGAAAATGAGAAAAATCACATGAGAATGGTTATCTGCAGGTAATCACAAGAGTGCTGATATTCAGAAAAACAGCATGATTGACACTTTGATATTGTCCATCAAGTTTACAATAAACAACTTTAACCCGTTTAATCATCATTTACTTTGTTTTTGTTCTACCAACACAAAGTTTAAAAAAATGCCACAGCGGAACCATCCAACACGCAGTAGTGATGTTTCATTCCTGAATGAATCAGCATTTTTAAACTAATTAGCTGAATAAATGATTCAATGACTCGCTCATAAAGACACACTTGTTTAGTTCCTGAATGAATCAGCTTGTTTGAACAAATTGGCTGAATGATTGACTCAATGACTCACTTATAAAGAGAGTGACTTGTTGCCACGTATTTGGCGTAACTGCTGTATGCAACCTGCACTCCTCAAAAATAAAGGTTCCCCAAAGAACCTTTCAGTGAACAGCTCTTAAAAGAACCACTTTTTTCTTAGTGTGAAAAATATTTTAATAATCTAAAGACCCCTTTTCCACTATCTAAAAAAAAAACCTTTTGTTCAATGGAAAAGTTCCATGGATGTTAGAGGTTCTTTATGGAACCACTAATGCCAATAAAGAACCTTTATTTTTTTTTCACAGTCTGTGAAAACTCTCCACCACGAATGGATTGTGCAAACTATTAATAAAACAATATCTAAAAACATCTTTGTCTGTATGAAAACTTAATTATTAATACTGTCAGTTATTCAATACATAAAAAATACAATCTTGGGCTAATGAGTAGATTACATAGGCCATGGAGTGATTTTAATAAATAAATCATCAGCATCATATTCATATTCATATGACAGTTGCTAAGGTTCTCCTGAGTTGTAGACCATCACCAAACAAACTAATGTGGCCACGTAACTCTACATAATGGTATCCAGATTGTTGTTTTTATGTATTTTGTAATGCTTACTTTAACTGTACTTTGCAGTAATGCATGGTGTTTACCAAAATATATATTCTGTAGAAAAAAGCCTTTTTGAGCAAGTGTTAAATGAAGGATATTTTGTACTCTGGTTATGAAATGAAAGACATTGCTTATTAGGTGCAGAACAACCTCTGGTTATGTCTTCCTCAAAAGAAACATTTATAAGGGGAACATAAATAGTGCATAAGAAACGGAGCAATTCCAATAGGGTCCTCACACCATCGGTGCTCGGGCTGTAATTATGTGTTCTTCAGCAAACTAGACTTTAAGCCTTTCCTAAGACTGCAAGCACAGGAGGGATTTGCACCAGATGTAACGCCTTTCTATTCTATTCATTTCTGTTTTTTAACATTCGTACATTTGCATAACCAATGTCCAAGTGTTGTTATGCTTTTATGACCCTTTTAACAAAAGGACCAGCCTCTTCAAAGCAAACGACATAGAGCGGAGCTTAATTATTATCTTCAACCATTCAGATATTTGTGTTACAGTACAGTTCTCGCTGTGACTGTAATTGTTATGAATTATGTAACTCACTTTTAAAAGGTTGTTGAGTTTCCACCTTTGAGAAATGGTGGGTTGATGAAAATAATTATGATGCTATTTTTTTCTTCTTATTTCAGAAGACCGCTGGGGAATTTGCAGAGCATCAGAGGGTAAGTGTGAAGAGAAAGATATTCAATGTTTTTTAATTCATGCAAAATTAAATCCATTTATCCAATTTGACTTATTATATGCCTATTAAAATAGGTTGTTTATTTTACTGCATATATAAAGAAAGTATTGATAAAAAATCTAATCCAATGTGATGGTGGTGGAAAAAGAAGAGAATTTGAAGTTTCAATGTTGCAGTCTAACAAAAGCATCGCACTGCCTTGTGTTGAAAGGTCAGGGAGAAGAATCTTTATCATTATCAAACTTTCATTGCAAAGTAGTGTTTTTGTTTAATCCTTCAACAATAACAATGTTTATGCAAATGGAAGCATACAGTGTAACAGAACAGCATCTCAATTTATTTCATTGCTGATTTTGCTTCGCAGAGATATCGTGGTCTCTAAGTAGCTGTCCAGGGTGCTAAATCAATGCAAAGACATCGCTCAATACTAAAGCTCACCTCCTCTCCTTCTTAACAACCATTTTAGATGCCTCTGTATATGAGAAAGGTACATAAAGGCAATCGGGGGAAAAATACCCCCATAGTCTGGCCACTCCCCATGCCAGTCACATTCACACTCACAAGGAACACCTTTCGCAAAACAAGCGGCATGAGTGGCCCACGCAATTGTTTTCAGAGAAAACAATTACAGCCTGTGTCTGGTAACAAATAGAGAGGAAGTGTAAATACACCGCACTGTGCATGAAATCAATGGAGTCCACGGCTTTTTCTAAGACCTGCTAATGCACTCAGCCTCATAAAGGATCTTTATTAGACCCAGACTGGGGCACTTTGTCAGGTCTTGATAATGTCTCAGAGACACAGATGACTGCTGGTAAAGAGCAGGGCCCAGATGAAGAGTGAAATGGGAAAATTACTGGCTGTCCCCAAAAGCAAATTATGGAAGCTGAATATATTTTACATAGGCTAGTTTCACATGACTTTTATGTAAAGTTGCTTATTCTCACCAGGGCTGCATTTAAATACAGTAAAATTGCAAAATATTATTCCAAATTAAAATAAGTGTTTTCTATTCTAATATATTTAAAAAATGTTGTTTATTTCTATGATGGAAAAGCTGAAATTTCAGCAGCCAGCCTTCATTGTCACATGATCCTTCAGAAATGATTCTAATATGCCGATTTGGTGCTAAAGTAACATTTATTATTATTATCAATGTTAAAAACAGTTGTGCTGCTTAATATTTTTGTAGAAACCATGATTCTTTTCTACATATTTTTCATAATTCTTTGATTAATAGAAAAATCAAAAGAACAGCATTTATTTGAAATAATATATTGAAATAGCAAAGATATTTATAATGTTTCAAAAGATTTCTGTTACTTTTGATCACTTTTAATGTTTCTTGCTTAATAAAAGTATTTATTTCTTTTGAAAATGCAGTTTAAAAATTCATTTTCAGTCAGATGGAACAACAATTTTAATCAAAATAATCGTTTTAACATGCCATGTAAACGCTTGTGATGCATAACACTTTTTAATGAAGTGTGTGTAAACTATACTTAGCACTAAGGATAGACTTTATTCTGCTTCTGTGTGAATGTGGCCACACACACAGCTAGACCTTCCCAGTCCATGATGAAAATGGATGGATTCAGGATCCTGAGTTCCAATCCACAGAGAGGCTTTTGTAGTTAAAAGGCCAGACCATTATAGTACGGCATGGCCTTTTTCAAAAGCATTTGGCAGAAAGTGGATTAAGTTATTGATTTGTGGAAAATGTATACTTGCGTTTTAATGCAGTACAGTACAATCAGTGTTGACTTTTCTCAATGAGTTTTTCATTTCAGCACTACAGCTGGAGCGAGCGGAAACTGTTGCCACAATTCATGCGCTTCTCAATAAGGGCTTATGTGTTTAGCATAGCTGAATGATTAGCATGCAAAACGAAATGAAATGCTTTCATTGATTGAGTTTCACACTGTCATTAACAGCAATGAAGACAGACAAGAGGCCATGGATGACTTGGCTCATTGTGGCGGAAAGCCTTGACGTTAAAACATCTCGTGGGATCTCACTTAACCTTTTTGTTTCGCAGTTTAAACGTGATAAATGACTGCATTAAATGAAAGTGAAACATTTTATTATCTTCGACAGTTGTGGAATACCTTAGGTTTCAGGCCTTTTCTTTTATGTGTAGTGGAATTTGATTGTTAAACGACAATTGTTCTCTGTCATTTACTGGTATTATGTGTTGTAGAATTTTTTTTATTAATAGCATTAATTGCCATCTCTGAAACTTTTTTTTGGCTCAAACTTTTTAAACTGTGTCATTTTTTTGGAGAATGCATGAGGCAGTCCTTTTGTTTTTATATGTATTTTTTTTCCTTAGGGTCAGTCCTCAGAGATCTGTTGTAGGAAGTTTGAAGGCCATTATGTCACCAGGACAAAAGGGGAAAGATGCCATTTTAATTAAAGTTGGCAGATTTACCATCCACATAGGGTTTAAAACATCACCCGTCTGTGCAGATCGAGGCCGAAGTACTAGCGATAAAAATGATTTATGCTAGCCAGGGCAGCGGAGAGATTTCTCTAAGGGACTGGCAGAGGAATTAGCACATTGGAAGGCTGAACTGTAATGAGGAGGAATGACATTAGATTCAAACCTTTAAAAACGATTCAGGGCCAAACAATCAGTTACTGCCTCAACATGGGCCTAACCCCTGCCTTGAGACTTATGTTTAACCTGGGATTAGAAGACCAGGGATTAGATCAAAGATTTTCATTAGGCTGTTTAATTAGTTTCAAACTCAGATTAGTTGCATATGTCAGTGCTGTTACCGTAACTAAATCTAAAACTGTTAAAGATTTAGTTTTCGGCAATTGAAATAAAGTAAAATATAAATATTAGTTAATCTTAAATGTTTCTTTGGCAACTAACTGAAATAAATAACTAAATTTATTTAGTTATGAAATAATGAAATAAGTACTTAAACTGTAAAATATAAAAAGTAAAGCTAATTAAAAATATTAATAAATATTGCAATACTAATTGCTGAGAAAAATTACCAAAATTACCAATGGGCATGTTCAAATTGAAGCGGCACTGCACAGACCGATCTGTGTATGACATCAAAGCATTATTTTATTTTTTTTATTGGTTGAATGAAAGGATCACAGATTTGTTCATAAAAGTAAATTGTTTTGTTTTATTTCTGAATGAATCAATGTTTTTGAACCAATCGACTTATTGAGTGATTCAAATGACTCTCTCATATAGACACTACTGGTGCAACGATGTTAGCAACAGAAAGTGTCACCTGAAAAAGCCTTACCACTAATACACATATTATACATTTATTTTTTTATTGTGGACTTGCAAAAAATACGCATTTGATGCTAAAATATTGTATTTTATGTACAGAGCAGAGGGCATGAATACATTTGTTGAATGTTTTTTTTATTTAATAAATTGTTCTAAATTAATATATTAAACTGACAGCTACTGATTATAGAGGAATGACAGTTCAATTAATATTTTAGATATATTGGTACACAGTACACTGTAAAATATTTTCACTGCTAAATAAAATTATAATAGTAGTTCCAAGATATACTTTTTAAAATTCAATGAAACAATTATAACTCATCTAGTAAAAATCATTATCTTTGTGGCTGTAGGGATCTGCAGTCCTCTGTTATAATAGAAACACCCTAAATCCCTTAATTATAATCCTGATCTTCCAATTGCACATTCTTAGTATACTTTCAGCTAAAACTGGGAAAAGAAGCTAAATATATTTTCTGTAAACGAAGAATCCAAAACACTTGGACAGGTTCCCTTAAGGACACATCTTCACATGTTTACAGAGAAAGTGTACTAAGGAAAATGAGAGCTTGCTTTGTTGATATTACCACTTTGACCTCAGTGCAGTTATGAGTCAAAGACCTGCTCTCATAATGCTCAGCTGTTGGTAATGGTTTCAGAAGCTCAGTTTCTATGCTTAGCTGGTTTTGAGGAAGAAAGGCAAATGTTTGAAGCATTTATGTGTGCAAAGGGTTTGCAAAGACTCCAGGCACCAGATGCTGGAGACATAAAAGCAGGACCTTCAAAAACATTACACTGCCTTTGTTTCTCCACCTCAAACAACTCATTCTGCTGAGAGTCCCTCTGTCTCAAGAAACTGAGCTGAATTGATTCTCTGAAAAGATAATCATATTATTCCTCTCCCCCATTGAGAGACAAGGCGACTGCATCTCTGGCGTGGTGTTGCCTGTCAGCACTGCAATTTTTAATTAGCACCTGGATGCTAAAATTGTATTCCTCCCCACGGCACATTTGAGAGGAGGCCAGTCGAGAACTGTTCATGTAACCATTTGGAGAGTCAATACTGTCTCCACACGAGTTTGATTCTGAAGCAAGCAAAGGGAGAGTTAAAAAAAATCTCTGTTTGTAAATAGAGGGTGGACAGTGGGTTACTAGGTCAACAATGGTGAGCACTTCACATTGTGGTGAACAGCGCTTTCCAGGGCTCAGTTTATGGCCTGGCCCCGCTCTGTCCATAACAGTGGACAAAGGTTTGCTACATTTAACCCTCTGGGGACCAAAAACGCGCCCGCGCGTTTTGCTCGTTTTTTTTTTTTAGTAATGAAAATAAACACTAAATGCTCTGTTAATTTTGATCTTTCATTTTCGTGTAATACATCAATCGATCCTGTTCAGTTTCTATTTTTTTTCTGTATACTCACAATAAAAATAAAGTGTTTTGCTTTTTGACAAATAAAGAAAAAATAAGATGATGCGATTTCTGCCTTCTCTCTGTCAGTAAACTCCCGTTTGAAACGCGTTCGAAAATGATCTATAACTCCGCGAAAATTCAGTCAAACAGGCAAACAGACCCACGGGCATAAAGCTTGAGATCGCAGCTTTTAATTGAAGTCATTTATATAAAAAACAAATATTCTTAGTTTCTGTAATCTGTATACAAAGAGAGCGACTCCAGTCGACCTCATTACGAGATGATTCACAGTAATTTGACCACTCCCCGGAGAGCGCGCGCTATTCAAATGCAAATTCTGAGAACCATTTCAGTCTGTGAAACGCCCCCACATCAGCTGTAAACAAAGCGCGTCGCGAGCATGGTTGCGAGTGAGACATTATAGCCTTTATGGAGAAAAGTTTCCACAGTGCTGATGAGGCGAAATATCTCCTGATATGAGCAGCAGATCGCGCTGAGGAGTGAGGTAGGCTGTTTTCTTTTCTCAAGTGTGGAATAACGTTATAACGTTAGTGTAGGCCTGTAAACCGCAAAAAGATGAATCGCATTTCTATAATATGACTCGCGTTTCTGTGAGATGAATGAAGGGTACATATTTGTAAAGAGTGTTTAGCCTAAATATGAATCGCGTGTCTGTGTGTGAAAGAATAAACTGCTTTGCCATAGCCTACTGAGATGAAATAAAATGTATTTGTATAAGCAACGTAAATTAACATTTATATGCCCTGATATTTCAATAAAACAACGTTAGTCAGGCGTTAGTCACACTATTTTTGTCAAAAATAAAGTCATAGACTAAGATGTTAGATGTTCCAATGTTGGCTATATTCAAACTAATGAATACATATGATAAAATGTAGGCCTATAATCTTTTTTTTCTTTCTTTTTTTTTTTTTTACAAAGAAAGAGTACACTTGAAATATTGTTGAAATTGTAATTATTGTTGTAATTGTAACATTTTTAATAAAATAGCTAAACATATTTACAAGATAGATGTAAGCGAAATCTTAAATGGTCAATATAAGTATTCTTCTATATAGGCATTGTCCTTGCATTGTGGCTCAGTCAGTGTCACACCTGAATGAATGGCTAATTATGCAGAGTCATTATGCAGAGTGGGTGGGACAACCCAGGTGTAAACTACTCCTTCACGCCCCCCTCGCATATTGGCTTTCCAAGCAAAACCTGTTTTACACCATTTAAATCAATGTATTTTTTTTTGTGAACGATAAAGCAAGACTATTTTCACATAATTTTGAAGCCAGTACTCAAAGGTACAACATCAATTAGACAAAAGTCTTGTGGACACATATTTAATATGTGTTTTGTGGTCTTAATTCAGCCACTTTCATTTTTATTTTTTCCAATAACCACGCATAAACATTATTCTCTTAAAAATACAAACATCTACATACACGTTGCCCGCATATTTTGGTAGCCCTGTTTGTGCTATATAGAGTGATTTTACACCTTTGCCATTAACATGTTTATAAATAACTGAAAAAAGCACAAATTTCAAGGCATGTCAGAACATCTCAAGGGCTCCAAAAACACCTTGGTCCCCAGAGGGTTAAGATTGGGTCTTGGTGGACGAAAACAAACAAACTGTCCAACACCATCAGATAAAGATGCTAGGACAACAGTCAGACACCTCTTAGAGGGCAAGAAGAAGACCAGGAAGGATATGACTTCTCATTGGTCCACATGCACTTTCTGCCCTTCACCCCATCTAGAGACTAATTCCTAAGGTTGGCCTGTGACTGCCATACAAATTCCTCAGGACCTCAGCAGCAGTGGGTGAAACAAAGAGAGACCACAATGATCCATTCATAACTATGTTTGGAAACCTTAAAACTGACGTATACTACACGCATCCATTTCATACTTATTCAGAGAAATACGTATTCTTGGTGGCAGCTATTTGTATTGCAACATCTTACACACATTCAGCTGTTGATGTATAAATGAATGAATGCATGACAGTTCAATCTTTTCCCACCTTGTTTGGACTCTATTTGTTTAGAATATTGCCAAAGGTATTCTGGTGGTGTTTTGGATAGTGAGAAATGCATTGGTAAACTTTTAAAGGTGTTTTAAAGACTTCTAACTGTGTGCTTTATGCAAATAAGTTGCACAAAGCAAAGAAGGGTTGGCCACACTGTGTGTGTTCCTTCTGATGCCAGCAGCCAATCACAGCAGTGAAATAGAGAAGCGCCAAATTGCAATCTCCTCCTCATCTGAAAGGGATAAAGGTATCCTTTCCACAGACACTCCTTGTTCTGAGTCTCACGCCTGCGAAGGTGAGACATAACTGATACACAGTTCTGAGACTCTTGTTCATCTCGAGAGAGGGACAACAACAGATTCTATGATCTTTGTCTACAGCTTGTGAGGCAGCAACAGATATGACCACGTTCTGAGCCTCCAGTCTTAAGTCCAGTCTCCAAAGAGACATGAACAAACGCTACATTCAGAGTTTTCGTCCAGCGAGACTGTTGACAACAGCACACGAGGGACGTGCCAGAGAGACAAAAGTGGATTGACCAAGTTCTGAGTGTCTGGCCCAGATAGAAAGAAGACACACAGAGACATTTGCAACAAGGTTAAGTTCAGGTGAGCAAACCTTCACTTCAAGGTACCTTAATCTGCATGTTCCAGATTAAGGACCTTCTGCACCTACTTCAGAGCCTCATCTGCGTGTTTCAGATTTTAGGACCCTTGGGTGCTCCAGGAGATCAGCATCCCATGGAACTTTGTGTTCAAGGCTGTTGAAATGGATTCCGGCTCCTTTCCTCACTGCATTGTCACCCAGCACAACCAGTGTAAGACGTCAGCGTCATCGGACTGCTCACTCGACCACGTGGAACCAGCCGCGGCGCTACCATTGGGCCCGGGTGGGCCTGGGCCCACCCATTTTAGGTCCGGGCCCACCCATTTTTTACTATGGTTTTGTATGTTTCTTCATTCAGATCTATTTGCGATCCATTCCATTCTAAACAAACAACGCAGTTTAGGCTACATGCTTCGTCCTTGTTACATTATTCATTAAGATAATAATTAATAAATGCACGCATAATTATCAGTGAACTTGATAAATGTTGCAGATATGTTTTACATGCATGCACAAGCAAATGCCTTTCAACTTATGTGTGCAAAATTCAGAATAAAATGAATGTGCAGCAATTTGTACAAATAGAGAGTCTGTAGGCCTACTGTGTTGTTGCCATTAAATAAGCGCATTTAGTTTCATATTTGTTAAAATATTATAATGTTATTTTTTCATCTATGTTGATTATGAAAAGTGAACCGCAGGAGTAAGATAGGATGAGCAATATCGAGAGACATGGAGCGGGTCAGACATGATTTTGACCACTTAATTAAGTTTTGTTTTGCAGAAAGACTTTTTTTAAAGTGAATTTCATTTGTATAAATTGTATCTTAATTTTAATATTTTTTTTATCAACCAATTGCAAATATAGCAGACAACACAATCATAGAGGCGCCCGCGCGGTCACTTGCATTGCTCGTGAACAGGAGCGCATCTCATCCTAACTTAACGAAACTCAGCATATGCCTCACAGACATGAAATATATCTTAAGAAAGCTTGAAATGTCTTTTTAACAATTTAAAACGAAAAGAAATAGGCTACTCTCTGGTTATGTAATCCATGATGTGCATTTCTCTCTATAGGCACATTCACTACGGAGATGGCGATCGTCAAATTCATCTTTACAGCTGTTGTTGCTGTTAATAAACTAAAAATAATAGGCCTATAATTTTATTAAACAATAAATTAAATTAAATTGTAATTGTATTAAAAAAGCAACAAAAAATTCCTGTTTAATTTTTTTTTTTAACCTATGATAATTACGCATGAAATTCAGGTAGGCTACTGAGTCACTGTCCTCATTGCCGCAGAAAAGCGCTGAAACAGAGATGAAGGGGAACCCGTTTTTTTTTTTTTTTTGCCTTATTTTAACTGGCCCATCCAGTTTTCTGGGGGCCCACCTACAATCAAAATCCTGGCGCCGCTAGTGCGTGGAACGTAAAAATCACTTAACCAAACCTCTTTCCAGAGACCTTGGCATTATTGTATATTATAAGTATATGATTTTACATTAGAGGTAATATAGTTGGTGCTAATTAATAACAAATAATCTTTCTTTTATTTGTTTGATGCATAAAAAGGTTCTTCACCTGATTAGTTTCAGAGAAGATAAACAACAATTTATCGTTCCATAAGATAACGTAACTCTTCCATAGCCACACTCAATTTAATCACTTGTATTTTATGCATCTTATGCACTTTATTCCTTTATCATTCATGGTATTCATTTAGTAGTTGTGTTAGTTATTATATTATTTATTTTATTACACTTGTGTCTTCCTTGTGCTGATAATACAGAAGAGGCTCTACAAGTTAGCAGTCTCACCAATCTTTCAGATAAATCAGCTGACCAACTCCCTACACTTTACAGTAATTCTAAATGATTGAACAGCCTCCTGTGGGGAGTTTTCTCATACTGCCAAGGTAAAAGACCTTGACTGCTGCCCTGAACTAAGAGAGGGGGGAGGTGGTCATCTAACCACACCTTAAAGGTGCATTGTGTAATATTTAGGGGGATCTGTTGACTGAAATGCAAAATCATAAACATAACTATGTTTTCAGTGGCGTATAAAGACTTTATCGGTCCCCTTACATTGAAATGCGCCAACATGTTTCTACAGTGGCCCTAAATGGACAAACGCGTTTCGTTACTATGTTGTTCTTTGTGCAAGGAAGCTAGCTAAAGCCAGCGAATAAAACACTGGCACAATGATGAACAAGTAACAATAATATTTGCAATAACATATCGTTTTACTGAATAATAAAGTAAACCTAATTTCTTAATTTATCTTTGTAAAGAAACCTCATTGCTTAACTGGCTACTCTCTGCTGTCTCAGACAACAACATCTTTTCCTGTCGGCCACCGTAACTTTTGTTGGTTGCAATTCGCAACCTCACAACTAGATGCCGCTAAAAATCACACACTGCACCTTTAAGTGACGAGTGATCCAAAAATCACAACGTCAGCGGTGACGTGAGTAGCGTCCTTGGATGGACGAAAGTAAAATCACTACAACATTTAAATATTTAGCCTTAGTATTGTATGAATCATGCATTTTTTAGGATCTGGAAATTTTTCAGGATCTGAACTTAGGTATTTCTTGGTATTATATATGTAATAAATAGCAGTTTTTCAACTGGTGGGAAATTTGAACAGAAGACATTGGGTCTCATTCAATATGAATATGTATGCATGTATTCGTGTGCAAAACCTGTGTGACAAACCTAATAAGTTCCTACATGATTTTTTTTAGGATAAAAATGTACAACCAATTGTAAAAATTACAAACTCTGAGTGGCCTTAAAAATAGAATTTACAGTATTTACAGTAAGCCTACAAAAATGCAACTTTGTGGAAATGGTGATTAGAGCTGTCACTTTACGTTCGAAAATCGATTGCACAATCGATCGGACCAACCAACGCAAGTTTCGAAAACGAAAATAGGGAATCGATTTTAATGGTCTTTTCTCGGAGCGCGTTCAGCTCGTCACGATACGCCCGCAGCGAACGCGTGTTACACAGCAACTGCAGGTTCTGACAAACACGCATAACAGCAAATTATACTTCTGCATAATGTGTCTCTTTTTACAACAAAACTGTGAATTCTGCTGGTGTGCAGACAATCGCCTACGTAGGCAAAATTTGTTTGACATTTCTAATCGTAAACACAGCCATGTTGAAGCCTGCAGTGATGTTTTTCATTTATGTTATGGTAGTCCACTCTGCTTATTGTTTTTCGAGAATGTTGCACTCCTGTTTGTCATTGTGCACGAAACTTCACGCCAATAAATCATCAGGAATATTTACTGACTTGTGCGCGTCTCAAGCACCCTCTTTACGTTCGTCCTAATGCCTGTTAGTTGTCCATGGATTTGACCATATTTGGCGTTTTTAATGGAAACGTCTTTAGACATGGAAAATCGATTTTACAATTGATTCAATGAACACTTATGTCTCAAAAATCGAACAGGATTTTTTCACAAAAGTGACAGCCCTAATGGTGATGCCATGCGCATTACGTGTTCTGTCTATATGCATATAGATTTTCTTTGCAAAGTGACATTGCCAACTACTTGCCTGGCATGAATAATACAGCTTTTTTAATCGTTTTCACATATACGTGTGAACGGGGATCGTTTTGACAACGTTGTCATACACGAAAAATACAAAGGGAAAACTTTTCCATTTTTAGTACATCATTTTCGTAAACGTGCCCTTAGTTGCCGGAAGTTTTACGAAACGCAAACCAATACCAATAAAACCTGAAGTCAAAGCAATAACCGAACATAACAAAAACCCTTGAGAAATGTGTACTGGGGCTGCTCTGATGTATTAATAGAGCATACATTTTTTCAGCATTAGTTAACAGACTCCACCTTGCATGTTTATTAGTGCTCAGGCATGCACAGCAGCGGATGTTGAAGTTATTCACCCCGAGAGTGATGGGAGCTTCCGCCACTCCGCGCAGCATGGACAGCTAGGGTCAGTTTAATTGCGAACGGGTCAAGCAATAATGAAAGCCTTTCCCCAGCAAATAACCACAGGGCAGTGGCAAAGACAGTTCCACCCAAAATAGTGCATAAAGTTTGTCTGGCTCAATCACTATTGGTTATTTTTCAGCCTGTCAAGGAAGTACGCTGATATTAACGACAAATAGGTCTTGCAAAGTGCTATCTAAACAACTCCGTGATTCAAGCGTGCTTGTGAGTCTCTTTTGTTAATTACTAATTGCCAGGATTGGATCTGAGATCCATTGCCTCATGCATTTTAAATGAGGTGAGTCTCAATGATTTCTTATTAGTGCCTCTGCACAAGCACTGCATTCAACGTTTATCGAGCTGTTCTAAGTACACAGCAAAAATAGCAGAATGCTCTTAAGATTTTTTTTAATACATTCTTTTCTATATTTCTGGAATCTAATAAAGTCACCTTGATTGTGAGGCTAAAACACTTTGATTCACTTCTTTGTTCTAAGAAATGAATTGAGCTTACAGAGGCTTTGTTGGCCTCATTTTATATATACTGTATACAGTGAGGAAAATAAGTATTTGAACACCCTGCTATTTTGCAAGTTCTCCCACTTAGAAATCATGGAGGGGTCTGAAATTGTCATCGTAGGTGCATGTCCACTGTGAGAGACATAATCAAAAAAAAAAATCCAGAAATCACAATGTATGATTTTTTAACTATTTATTTATATGATACAGCTGCAAATAAGTATTTGAACACCTGAGAAAATCAATGTTAATATTTGGTACAGTAGCCTTTGTTTGCAATTACAGAGGTCAAACGTTTCCTGTAGTTTTTCACCAGGTTTGCACACACTGCAGGAGGGATTTTGGCCCACTCCTCCACACAGATCTTCTCTAGATCAGTCAGGTTTCTGGGCTGTCGCTGAGAAACACGGAGTTTGAGCTCCCTCCAAAGATTCTGTATTGGGTTTAGGTCTGGAGACTGGCTAGGCCACGCCAGAACCTTGATATGCTTCTTACAGAGCCACTCCTTGGTTATCCTGGCTGTGTGCTTCGGGTCACTGCCAGCCTCGACCCATCTTCAATGCTCTAACTGAGGGAAGGAGGTTGTTCCCCAAAATCTCGCAATACATGGCCCCGGTCATCCTCTCCTTAATACAGTGCAGTCGCCCTGTCCCATGTGCAGAAAAACACCCCCAAAGCATGATGCTACCACCCCCATGCTTCACAGTAGGGATGGTGTTCTTGGGATGGTACTCATCATTCTTCTTCCTCCAAACACGTTTAGTGGAATTATGACCAAAAAGTTCTATTTTGGTCTCATCTGACCACATGACTTTCTCCCATGACTCCTCTGGATCATCCAAATGGTCATTGGAAAACTTAAGACGGGCCTTGACATGTGCTGGTTTAAGCAGGGGAACCTTCCGTGCCATGCATGATTTCAAACCATGACGTCTTAGTGCATTACCAACAGTAACCTTGGAAACGGTGGTCCCAGCTCTTTTCAGGTCATTGACCAGCTCCTCCCATGTAGTTCTGGGCTGATTTCTCACCTTTCTTAGGATCATTGAGACCCCACGAGGTGAGATCTTGCATGGAGCCCCAGTCCGAGGGAGATTGACAGTCATGTTTAGCTTCTTCCATTTTCTAATGATTGCTCCAACAGTGGACCTTTTTTCACCAAGCTGCTTGGCAATTTCCCCGTAGCCCTTTCCAGCCTTGTGGAGGTGTACAATTTTGTCTCTAGTGTCTTTGGACAGCTCTTTGGTCTTGGCCATGTTAGTAGTTGGATTCTTACTGATTGTATGGGGTGGACAGGTGTCTTTATGCAGCTAACGACCTCAAACAGGTGCACCTAATTTAGGATAATAAATGGAGTGGAGGTGGACATTTTAAAGGCAGACTAACAGGTCTTTGAGGGTCAGAATTCTAGCTGATAGACAGGTGTTCAAATACTTATTTGCAGATGTATCATACAAATAAATAGTTAAAAAATCATATATTGTGATTTCTGGATTTTTTTTTTTTTAGATTATGTCTCTCACAGTGGACATGCACCTACGATGACAATTTCAGACCCCTCCATGATTTCCAAGTGGGAGAACTTGCAAAATAGCAGGGTGTTCAAATACTTATTTTCCTCACGGTATTATATTTATTTTTTTATATTTTTTATTCAAGCAGAGGAGTGGCCTTGTAAAAGAGCAGGCACGGATATGCATCATCACACTTACCAAACGCTGAATACGACCTGGTTGAATGTAATGCATTCTGTTCAACACTGTCATGCTCACAGAGAAACAGGGAGGGAAAATGAAACTTAATTGGTTCATGAAACCTAAATATTTTAACAGAAGGAGGTCAAAGGATACAGTGAAAGCATCAGTTTGTTTAGAAATTGATAGGGACTTAGATGGAGAGTGGTGCACAGATGTGCTGTTTGTATCATCACAAAATGGAAATGTCTTAGCTTTTGAATAATAATTAGGTTATGCACTAACAATTTAAAATAAGATTTTGATAAATAGTCTAGGCCTATATGATGAATTGACCCAGGTCTGTAGCACAGTATTTGCTAATTTCCAAGTCTAAAAATGTCCAAATCAATAGCAGATTGAGTTGCTATTTTTCAAATACAACAAAAACTCTGGCATTTTAGGGAATAATTTTTCTTGCTGATCAAATTAAATGCTTAAATATTCATTCATCTGCCACTGTTGGTCCCGGGATTTTGTAGCACTACGGATAAATGAATCAGTCTGAATGTTAAGTAGCATTTTTAGAGGACACAGAGTTCTGGATTCAAATGTGCCCTAATCTAGCTTTTTATTTTAATAAATCAAAATTGCAGTTGTACTGCATCGTGAGTTGGGGTACATTTCCTTGCATTTTATTTTGTGGTTTCATTGTAATATATTTCTAAATATGCATTCTACCATTCCAGCTTGCTTTAGCCCCTTTGAAGATAAATGAAGAATTTTTTAACACATTCCTCTTCAGCAAAGAACCCTCACATATCCTCCAAGTTATATTCCCACCCACCTGGAAATTAATTGCTAGACTCTGAGATGGAAAGAGAGAGAAATTCAGGCTCCATCTGCTTGTTTCTTCTGCCATACGTGCACATTAATTCAACACATCTCTTGCTGTGCTAAAATGATATCCTGATTCTTTTTTTCTTTTTTTTTAAATATGCACAGAATAAAAACATTCTGCCTCATTTGAAGCTGGTAACTTATCACTGACAGTGCAGAGAGTGGAAAATTAGCGTTTTTGCTTTGAAATTATAAATATGAACCACAAAAAGGGTTGGGAATCATCTGTATTTTTTTTGTTAAATACTGAAACCGAATGATGCTCGGTTCCGTTAAGTGTTTTCGCCTGTGTGTTCTTCCGATGTAGAAGAAATATCGAACATACTCTGATAGAGATTACTGCAATACTTTTAAAATGGACCACAGTTGCTAAATCCACAGTGCAAAACAGGCAATGCTTTAAAGGTAGGGTTGTCAATTTTCAGAGAGGCTAGCAATAGCAAGCTAGCTTTGAAAGCATGAGATCCCATCCTCCCTTCAATTATATTAAAATTACAATGAACATAAACAACTTAAAGAGCACTGACCTGTAACACCTGACTGCTGCAAATTAATTTCAATGTTGATAGTGTTGCCATTGAAACACATAAATTCGAGTCACGAAGCGCTCCGAGTATAATGTCACATCTTTCCATCTCTTCGAAATTACAGTAATATGGCGTAAACACAGCTTAAGGGCGTTCACGCGTTGCTTCTTTTTTGTCAAGAAAAGTTGACAAGGGCGCTTTTTTAGTCAAAAAAAAAAAAAAAAAAGCTGCAAAATCTACTAATGACCCTTTTCCTTGTGCTACTATAAAAAGATATATATACATTTATGAAGCACGTAGCACAATCGCATTGATGCGTAAATCCTATTTCCACCCACAATAAAATGAATTTTCATCTATCTAGCATTGTGGGTTCATTGCACATTCCTTTTATTTTAGATTCACTACCTCACTAGATGGATATGATGCATCCAAGATGTTTAACAGAACCTCAATTTATTACATAACCATGCATTTATATACCACATTACCAAAGGGATGACTTTAAAGAAGAATTGGCTGTTCCTTACATACAGTATATTGGGCTAGCACTGCATGTTGTGTCTGAAAAAGAAGCAGAGCTTGGGTGCAGGGTACATTACATCAATCATGCTAATCCTCCTGTTCTGAATCAGAGGGCCAGCTAAGCCAGAGGGAAGCAGTTGATGTTCTAGAATCGCTCTTTGGAAGACAAGCCTGTAATTTGATAAAAAAAAGTGCAGGAAGGGTGAAAAGGGATCTGAGAATGAGCCGTGTGCCATATAATTTCTGTGATGAAAATTGTGATATTAACGTCACCTGTAAATAACATCTGCAGATGGCTACTCCTTTGTTTTTTGCAAAGAGATTGTAGCACAATTCTCAGTAGTATGAGGTGAATACTGATTTTAAAAGGCAAATTAGTGTTGGCAGAATATGACTGGACTTCAAACTGGACTTCAAAACCAATCCAAATTAATTTATTCTCAGAAAAAGACCATTGGCTATAACCTGTCCTTACATAAATGGATAATTTCACCTCTATAGAACAGGAGCACAAGCTATTAATGAAACCACCTAATGTGTATTCTGAATAAAATAAATACCATAAAATAAAATAAGTACAAATTATCCCAAGGCAAGGTTTCTTTATTACTATGTTGTTCCCAAAACAAGGATAATAATAATAAAAAAATGTGAATCATTCTTCAGTGAGTTGAAAAATAAGAAACCTTTAAGGAACCGTTAGTATTAATGTATTCCCCTTTTAAATCACCAAGACATTATTACATGGCCAAGGCACTAGACCATATGTAGATGTGCTTGGCAGAACTAAGTTTTGCTTTCTAATTACTCCTAATAGGAGGTCCCTATTGATTCTGTGAGAGTGCATTGATTGGTTGGATTTTAAAAAGGCATGTACCTAGACCCCCACAATACCTCAGAGGCTGAAGCGGACACCCCCTGCTGCGACAGGGAGTCATCGATTTGCCAGGAAAACAATGTGCGTACGTGCACATCCAGATGGCAGCCAATATTGGCTAAGTGTTTGTTTTTATCTGGTGCAATCAGAGGAACTTCCTCCTCACAGCAGATTGGTGACTAAAAACCAGTAGATGGAGTTGTAAGACCTACTGGTAAAGTGTGATGCCTTAAAATTCAAGTTTTTTTTTTCTTTTCCTTTTTTTCTTTACAATTAATTGCACTAAATTAGTGCAATGACATCAAAATGACAGCTCTACTTTTCCTGAATTAAACTTTACTATCACTGTACTTTGAGCTCTAGAGACAGAACAAGTTCAATGACAATCGACTGCTAACATTGCAATAAGTATTCACTGCCAGTTCTAGCACTCATTGCCTGGGGAAGAGGTGGTGATGTGCAAAGCGAGGATGGCATGATGTAATACTGGATCAGTCCCATTGCAATAGAGGTGGATTTAAACCATGGCAAACAGAAAGGCTGAGGGGCACTACTCTGAATCACTGAGCATCAATGGACTGAAAGAACAAAAAAGAGGGAGAGATAGAGACGGAATGATTGAGGGGAAATCAATATACGGGTTCTGAATACCTGGCTGAGATGTTCAACAAATCTAACAAGCACACTCATTATTTTGAGATTCAGTTTATATTTATAGCTTCCTTTCCAGGGATAGTTCACCTAAAATATTAATAGTTTGTCGTCATTTACTTGCATGTTGTCTGTATGACTTACTTTCTTTTGTGGAACATGGTATGGTAGAACATGTTCATGGTATGCTGCTCTCGTCTATACAGTGAAAGTGGATGTTGACAAGGGGATGTCAAGCAACAAAAAGGACAATAAAAGCGCCATAGTAATCCATATGACTTGTGCACTATTATCCAAATCATCTGAATCCATATGATAGCTTTGTGTGAGGAACAGATTACAAATCTAGCTTGGCAGTGGTTGCCATTCACTTTCATTATATGGAAGAGAGCAGCTTCCATAAATCTTTGTTCATTGGAAGAAATTAAGTCATACAGGTTTCAAAAGACAGGTGAGTAATTAAATTTTTTTTGGTGAACTTTTTTGTTTAAATGTCAAAAAGCAATGTAAAATTATGCTTAGATTTTCTCAGCTTAATAGTGCGTGGCAAAATTTTCATTCTCGTATAAACTGGGTATTGACTGGAGGGAAAGGCATTATGGCAATTAATTACATCCATGCAAAAAATTATAAGCACTTTACAGAAGCCTTTTCTTTTTATGCACAAAAACACTGCCACTACCACAATTACCATCATGGCAGTACATGGATACCAAATCTCACTTAAAGGGCCCTATCTTGCACCCAGCGCAATTGATTTTGTACACCGACGCATGTATCATTCCTATTTTGCACCGGCGCACAGCAGACTTTTCCCTCCACAGACGCACGTCGGTAAACTAGCAGATGCATTTGCGGTCCCGGGGGCGGTTCAGTGCAAAGAGGCGTGTTCCGGCGCAAACGTATTTTGCAGGTTTAGAAAACAATTCCGCCACTGACCAGGAAAAACCTAGCCTAAAGTCAGTGGCGCGTTGCGCATGTTATTCATATGCTATTTTAAGGGCGCATGCTTGGCCATAACCAATGTAGCGTGTGCACAACGCGCATACACTTTGCTTATCTCATCTACACACAGACGCAGCAGTTCTCATTTTTAGAAAACCATACATTATTACAAGGAAAAATATTAACACATGAGGGAAATCATTGTTGTGTCCATGAAGATGTGAAAAAATAGGCATAAATCTAGCTTACACATTTACCCAAATTATTATACACCTGTTTAACCGAAGCTAATTTGGGTGTGTTTCTCCATCTCCAATGTCACTTCTCTGTGTTTTACGGCCCTGACGAGAACGTCGGTCTCCTCGGCTGTGAACCGCTCCTGGCAAATCCGCCATTATAATATCAATCCGCCATGGAACAAGCGTGCCTGCTCTTAAAGGGAATGTGAGATGTCGCTCTGATTGGTTTATTTCACGTTACGCCCAAACCACACCTATGAATAATGAAGCTACTTCAGACCAACCCATTTTAGATTTGCATCGAGCGCAAGAGTCATTTATCCCGCCGGTATAATAGCAACAGCGCCCAAGACCCGCCCACGAAGTTACTTGCATTTCGCGCTTGATACTTGCATTTCAGAACGTAAAATAGGGCCCAAAATGTCAAACGGCTGCTTTACATTCAAATTCATCCAATTTCCGGAAGTGACAAGCATTAGACACAAGATGGATAAGTGGGTGGAATCTGGATTTAAATGAAAGTAAAATCATTCGCTTCACTAATGAGACATGAAGCCATTTGGCTCCTTTCACTGGAGTCAGGTGCATGTAATGCTTTGGTGCATTGCGTACCTGCATCCTGCTTGATTGCAATTTATTTTTAGGATATGGAGACTGTGGTGGCAGGATGAATGAACCTTTTTCTTATGTGACAGAGGAGAAAACATCTGCAGAGTTGGCAGCAATCTCTCATGGATATTCCTTTGTCCTTGTGGACATCAGTACTGTGCAGCATAAAAAATTATAAACTGGAAGCAACGCAAAAGATTGTTTTATATATGTTATTCATAATGAAGAGATGATCTAAGAATGGAGATTTGAGATCTGTGTCTGTCTTTCATCCTTCCACAGGTGCCTAAACAGTCAAAGCATTCTGAGTGTATGACGTGAGACCAGTGGTGTTATTCAGCTAAAAATCCAGACAAAAATGTTGACCGGTGCAGTAAATTAGATGTCACAGAAAGGTCTTGGAGCTTGTTCTGGTGTGATGATCATAAAAAGATCATAAAATTCAGTGATGGATAAAAAAGAAATATGGTTCATGGTTGGCGACTGAGCAAATTGACAGATCCTATACCAGTAAAACCCCAGCATTCTCAGATAGAGTAAAAAAAAATTTATGTCATATCTCAAATAGAAGTTATGTCTGGTACACTAATTGAAAATTTGAACACAAACTTTGAAAGTTCATATTTATTCAACAGGTGTGCAACGAAATGATATGGCATTGGTTTATAACTGCACCATCTTGAACTGTAAATATTAAGTGAATTACTGTACAGAGTGATGCGAGACAAATCATGGACTGCCAGGGGGCTACAAAGCCTGAGGCCATGTGGTCTGATATTGCTGGAGAAAGCTGAACACCAAAACCCTAAGCACACACAGTACAAACTTACAACTCTAATATGGAAAATACCCTTAGGAACCCTTAGTATATAAAATGCAAGAAGACCATCTAGCATATTACATTCCTTCAAAAGGTCCTAGCTATAGGGTTGAGAGTTGAAACTGATTTGAGTATAAAGAACGCATACACATAGTATCAAATTGGTTATTTTTTTAATTAATCAGTATCAGATATTGGATATTTAACTGTGCATGCTAATTTATACACTCAGATTACTCTCCTGTTCAAAAGTCTGGGATCAGTAAGAGAAAGAAGTCTCATTTGTTTGATTGTAAAATACTGTAAAAACTGATATTGTGAAATAATATTAGAATTTAAAAAAATAACTTTTTTTTTTCTATTTTAAAATGTAAATGTGCCTAAATTGTCAAGAATTGAACACTAATAAGACCTATGTGAAAGCTGTCATTCATTACAAATACTAGCACCAACTCAGTTTTTTGATTATTTAATATATTCGTTTTATAACATGATAGAATGAAGATTGACAGTGTTTTTAAATTAGTCTCTGTGATTTTAAAAAATGTAATCCGTCTAGACCGCTGATTTTCCATGAAGACAAGAAAGTTATTCCAAAGCTCGGATAAGAATAGGCCCACCTCATCAGGTGCAATTTCACAGAAACTGTCACAGTATTTAATTTCCCATTTCCAGTGGCTGCGTCCGACCAGAGCTCACTGGTTTAAGACAGAGCAGAATAGGCCAATAGCATTTAATTGCCGGGTTTTATGGCAACTGCAGAGAAGTAATAGCTAGTCAGCAATTCTGTCCACATGATAGATTCTGCTGATGGTCGTGGGCTTTACAGCAGTGTAAGGAGGCATTAAGACAGTAATGCTGGGTTAAGAAAGAGCAGGTGAGGCCAGCAGGCAGGCCAATCCACATATTCTCATCGTCTTCATCAGCTGCACTTCCCATGTCTCTCATTTGAAGGATGTGCCAGGATGATGCAGGCCTGTTGGGATAGAATTGCGGGAAAACTTTTAACACTGCTAAGGGATAGTTCAGCCCTAAATGAATTCTGTCTGTCATCATTCACTCATCATTTGTTCCAAACCTGTATGGTTTTCTTTCTTTTGTTGAAAACAAAAAGGAGAATTTTGACTTCAAAAGTGTCTTATGACACAGTTCATACACTACCATTCCAAATAATACACTACCAGATCATACACTACCATACCAAAGTTTGGGGTCAGTAAGATATTTTTAATGTTTTTGAAATAAATCTCTTATGGTCACCACGGGCTGCATTTATTTGATCAAATACAGTAAAAATAGTAATATTGTGCAATATTATTACAATTTAAAATAACTGTTTTATATATTCAAATATGTTAATATATTCCTGTGATAGCAAAACTGAATTTTCAACATCATTACTCCAGTCTTCAGTGTCACATGATATTAATATGCTGATTTGGTGCTCGAGAAACATTTCTTATTATTATCAATGTTGAAAACAGTTGTTGTGGTTAAAATGCTTTTTGTGGAAACTGTGATACTTTTTTTTGCAGAATTCTTTGATGAATAGAAAGAAATATAAATATTATGTTACATAATATCTTTACTGTATTTTTTTATCCATTTAATGCCTCTTTACTAAATAAAAGTATTACTTTCTTTAAAGCTACACTGTGTAGGATTGTCTTCCATCTAGCAGTGAAATTGTTTATGACTACCAACTGAATATTACTTTCTAGCCCCTCCCATTCCGAGGGCGTTTTAACTCCTACGGTGGCCATATTATTTCAAATCTGCAGTTGCGAGTAATCTCCCCCTCGCATTCGTCACGGTGCCACTGAGTGTAAAAACGCGAAAGGCGAAGCTTGAATTTCCAGGTATGTCCCTCTTTGGCTAATGTATTTTCAAGATGGAGGCGCAACATGGCTGCCGCCATTCGAGCGACTCGCTCGTATGTATTCTAAATGGCAGATTCTACGCTTACGAGAATACTTGATTAGTTGGTAGAAGTAATTACACATTAATGAGCACATATCATTTTGGAACAACAAAGTGTTTTTTGCTAAGAATCAACTTAAAAAATTACACAGTGTAGCTTTAACATGACTGCATGTATGCACTGCTTTTGTGGTGCTTTTGTCAGTTTGCTACTATGAGCAGTGTGAACATTCTGTCTAATATCTTTTGACCTTGCATAAAAATAAATAAAAAATTCATACAACATAAGGGCATAAGTAAATGATGACAGAACTTTCATTATTGGGTGAACGATCTCTTTAATTCTCTAAATAGGGCCAAAGCACTTTTTTGCATTATAGACACATTTCAAATGGGATTGGATTGATCGACTTTACGTCAGATGGCACACAAACATCCATAATGAAAAATGACTGCATGCATATATCTTACCAGAGATGCAGCTGAAAAGCATTGTTCAAAAGGATGTGGGAGGGGCGCAAGCTGTCTGAATAAACCGTCTCCTCTACTATTGACCTGAGTGCCAAAGCACAACAGCAAACACAAGGTATCTATTATTGTCTTTGCAGTGTTTGCCAGCAATAGAGAAGTGCTGATACTGATATATACTAGAAAAGTGCTATCAGTTCAAAAAGAACTCAATCTCACTGACACAGCACCAAGAGTCACAGCATTCCCACTTGGACCGAATCAACACTGTATTTTGAGGCGGACAACATATTTTCTTTGTTTGTTCTTCTCCTGAAGTTTGCCAGTAGATTCTGTGAGCTCTGTGATGGAAAGAGTAGGAAAGAATTACTGGATTAGTTATATTTCATTAATGTGTAAAGTAAATTTAAAGCTCCCCATATCAAAGAGATCAAAAATAATTATTCAAATTTAGGAAAAAATTATTTAACTGTATGTTGTGAAATTATTATATTTAACAACAGAGAAAATAAATAAAGTGCTGGATTATTAACAATGGACATGATGGTATGTCATGAGCTATTTTGTCTTTATGGGCCAAAGTGTTGGAATAGCATTAGGTGAATATGAATATTTCATGACAAAACAACCTCTGACCAGTCACTAGGGCATTTGCTGCTCCTTATTAGCAAAGTAATTAAAACTCACAAAAGACATAAAAACAATGCTAATTAACACTTATCATTGTCCTTCTGGTGCACGTCCTGAACCCCCCCCCCACACACTAAATTCCTTTCATCCCTAACTTCTTCATTAATAGTGAAAACATTCAGAATAATAACAAAAAAAATACTGCATTTGCTCTGCCTTCATTTTCAATTGTTTTGATGCATTTTCCACCTAAGGAATCTTTGAGGTAATAACATTTTTGTTGAAATGGAAAATCATTGATCCCAGTGCTTTTTTAGTGCTTAAAAAATCCCAGCATGATAATGCCTCCTAAATGTCTTTTAATTAGCTAATATAAAAACAAACAACATACTGAAAAAAAAAAGAAAAAAAAAATGTACTGCCAGTGTCTATTTACAAATACAAACAGCCAATCTTGATGGCAAGGCCATTTTCTCACTTCTACAACACTTAGTACGAATAGCATCTACCCTCTTTTAGAGAAAATAGCTGCTGCCTAAATAAATATGACTAATTTGTTGTGGCCCAACAACACTTCTGTCTTTTTGCATATCAGCTTTTAATATAGCAAATGGGATAATATCTTTAAAGTTGGCTCAGTAATCATAAATTGAAAAATGGCTTTACATGAAAGGTATCAAACCTGGCTGGAAACCAAAAGGTCCACAGTAATACACCATCAGTCTCAGTTGGCTTGTTACTATGCATTGAGAGAGTGCAACTTTTCAGCAGTTCAATCTTACGAATGGCTTCCCAATGTCACAAGTAATGGACCTTTACAGCTGAGCATGCTTACATATTTGTCTCAGTTCTGCCAAGTAGTCTTACGATAACAGATTGAACAGGTACCTGCTTTTAGCGTTCGCCGGCACGTTTGGTGCCTCGAGGCACTGACTTATATCCATGTCCTTGATAGAGCTTGATAGGCATTGACAGGTGAGTGTAAACGCAGCACTGCCCTGCCTACCTGTGACTGATGTTGAGCATTTAATGTGCATCAGCGCTTTCAGATCTTATTATGAAGCCTAAGCTGGTATGTGCCTCGGCCTGTTCGGGAAAAGCCTGGAGTCTACTCACACGTCCTCCATTTTTTCCTCATAATCTCATTGAGATCTGTCAACTAAATGGCCATTATGTTTTCCAGCCCTCAGTGAGCATGATGCATAGGCGGCGGTGGAAAATCTGACTCGGGTTCACTTTAAATCGAGTAGAGCTAACGCCGTTAGTGTAGATGGGGAAAGGGCTTATCCTTGAGAGCTTTTATGCAATGGCATTTTGTGGGGATGTTTATAAAGCATCAGCGGTAAGCGGCGATATGCATCATCTCTTTGCTTCTGGCCGTTCGGTTATGGTGAAATTGACAATTTGTATATCTCTTGAGTCATTTTATTTGGTTTAACACGTCAGCTCAACCAAGGAGAAAGGGTGAAATTTTCCAAATACATGGTCTTCTGCCAATTTCAGAAATGCATGGGTATCTGATTATCTATTTTCTACGGTGAATTTTGGCTCTTGCATTGCAAAACTTGCCATTACACCACGGTGGCATTGACACATTTTGTAATATCTGAACTGTTACTCTCAACAAGAAATGACTAACTGCCAGGAAATGTTCCAAACAGTGTTTTTTTTCCCATTACCTTAACTACCCTATTAATCAGCTAGAGGAAAATGAAATATTCGGAAGTCAGTTGTTGGCACCATATTTAAGCTTTCAAGAGAATAAGAGTGAGAAAGTGCTTAAAATGGGGAGTAAATGTCATTGAATATTTAGAGGCCAAGATCCGTATAGGCCCCTATTGTACTGTATTAGTTAGTTTTCCTATTATTTTATGAGAGGTTGTTTACTAGAATCTCAAAAATCATATTAAATGTGCATCTTGGGATATGGAATATTTTCCAAACAGGTCTCGTCTCTAAGCACAAGTATACATATTAAAAAACATACACCAGGGGATAAATAGAGATTAGAATTTCTGCTTATTTGCCTTTCCTTTGTCCGGTGTGAATTTCCTGTTTGGATGCTTGAAAATCACTGTTGCTGAGAAGGCCAATGACCAAGCCATTATGGTCCAATTACACTGGAAAGGACTTAATCACTCAGACATTGTGCTAAAATGGTCACCATTTCGTTTCAACAACTGACCTGCAGAAAAGGAACAGGACAAAACTCAAAATGTCCTCGTGAAATAATGAAAATCACTGCAGGGGAAGAAAAATGTTCTTTTTCTGCCAGGCTCCCCAGCTTAATGAAAAAGATTCTGAATAATAATAAGTGTTTCTGTGACAAGGGATTTTATATGACATTATAATAGCAGACAACCTTTGTTAATGCTTTCTCTCATAATTTCGACTCCCACTGCAAATCTCAACCTTTTTAATAGTTTATTTATGGCAGGTAATAATATTCTTGAAATATGTTTTTAAGATCAGTTGCTAGAAGATCTTTATTTGCATACTGTATTGCCATGCTCATCGTATATTTTGGTGAGTTTGGTGGGTGTTTTTATCATGGGGATTTGGATGAGTGGCCAACCCTCATCCTGAGTTGAGCATGCAGTATTTCACACATGGAAAACAGCCCCCAGTAAAAATGACTTTCGATTACTTTTGACCTTAGCTGCAAATGACTTCCAGCTGGAGTAATCCATTGCTTTAAACATCAACTGTGCCCACAGATTTAGTTGGGCATGACAAAGTATCTTCCTCATTTAAATTTCTAAAAATAGATTAATGTGCTCCTCAAACTTTCATGCCAAACCAAGCATGATGGATGATATATACCAAAGAAGCAGCCTGTGATGCAGCGTTCACTGTGCGCAATGCACACACAAACGCAGGGGTATTGTATTTGTTTTTTTTAGGTATCTGCCTTTGTTGCTGCTACTAAGCTGTTGCACCCTCTTGTTCTGGCTGGAACAAAGGAGCTGACTAGAATTAATGTGGAGATGCAAATAAATTCTCATCAGCAGTTTGACATTATTCAGTCTTTAATGAAGAGCTGATGGGAGAGGAGAGCATATTTATGTGACCCAGCCCTGTAGGAATACAGACAGTGTTATCTCACTGAGCTACTCTCCAGTGTTTCAGTATCAGATGGTGGTCTGGCAATTAAAAACGCCCCTAAGAAATTATTGCTTTCAGAGATAAGTGACCTTGCACATTTTCTGATACTTTCTAAAAGATAGTGTAGGTGGAAACAAAAAATAATCAGATCTTTTGGACTCGTGATCTGTTTAGGGACTGATGTTAAAATTATCTCTCACTAAGATGATTGATATTCTTGCTAGTGGGTTGAGACAAAAGAGCTTGCAGGTTGGTTCTGATATGCGAATATCAAGTATAACTATACTGAATGCAAATAATAAAGTGCAACCAAAGACATAATTGTTAATGCTTTTACCCACTTTAAAAAGGAAACTCATTCCATCTTTTCTTGTTGACATCAAAAGCAATTCATCCAGTCAACTGTGGTTTTGGAACACAACATTCATCTGTCTTTTTATAGAAGCCATTGATTTATGTCGCCAGTTGATGTCCAATGTAAATTTGTTGTAAAGATAACCTCTTGGTGTTAAAGAACCGCTTTAGTCAGAGAACAGACAGCAAATTGAATATATCTCACTAATATAACCACTAACCATTATATGCTGCAAAATAATCGATAATCGGTAATTACACACAGTGTTAATTCAGATCAATAAATAGAAAGGTAATATTGAGTAACTTACATTTGAAATACAAAATGCCTGATATTTCATGTATTTTGCCTCATCGATGGAAATTAGGCAAAATCAAAGCCAAGCAACACACAGTAGCTGTGTTTTTTGTTGCAGAACGAATCTGTGTTTTTGAACGAATCACTTGAGTGAATGATTCAAAAACTCACTCATAAATGCAGTCGCTTGTTAAGTTTATGAATGAAACAATAGGTGTGTTTGACTTAAAGCGTCGCTGCACAGACCAATCGGTGTACGATATCAAAGTACTGCAAGAGTGATTCGATAGCAAACGGAGCCGTCTGCTCTCAAATCGCTCTCAAGGTACTTTTTGATGTCATACACCGATCGGTGTGTGCAGTGCCACTATTAGTCGAACACATAGACTGTGTCCAAAATCACCCCCTATATCCTTAAATAGGGCATTATTTGTCCTAAACCATAGTGGACATTATAGATTACACTCATTCAATCCCATAATGCACCGCAATAATAATAATAATAATAATAACTGATGTACGCTCCCATAATGTACTGTGACGGTCACGCTGAATGAATTCCTGTTTCTCGCCAGAAAATACTGGCCGCAGGTGAATTATCCTTCCATCCATTTTCCAAACCACTGGTCCAATGTGGGTATAGCAAAATATCATAAAGGTATAAGTTCCTTTTTAATTGATTATTAAATTGTTTAATTAAGGTTTATACTAGTTTCCATGACAGAGTTCAAGATAAATCTTTTCATTACTACTGGAGCTGCCAGTTTTTATAAGTTTCAGATGATTATTAAACAGCAAGCACAAACTATGCAAAAGCGGCAGCCCTTCCGGTGCACTTGGTGTCCGAATTCGCTCACTCGTTTTCATTCACTCGTTCAAGTGGACTATATTAGTGGAGTAATGTTGGGAATAGTGAATGAGGGTAGAGGGAACGATTTTGAACACAGCTCTAGTGTGTTTGAGCGAATCGATTGAACAAATGATTTAGAAATTCTCCATTAATACAGTCGCTTTCGTTTCTGAATGAATCAAAAGATGTGTTTGACCTGAAGCGGCACTGTGCAGACCGATTGGTGATTTCATGACATCAAATTACCGTGAGAGCGATTAGAGAGCAGACGGCTCTGTATGCTTTCGAATCGTTCTCGCAGTACTTTGATGTCATGAAATCGGTTTGCGTAGCGCTGCTTTAAGTCGAACACACCTAATGTGTTTGAGAGAATCAATTGAATGAATGTTTCCAAAGCTCTCTCATAAATACAATTGCTTGTTTTGTTTCTGAATGAATCAATGTGTTTGAGCGAATCGATTGAATGAATGATTAAAACTCACTCAAACGCAGACACTTGTTTCATTCTGAAATGAATCGTGTCTTAACAAATGGACTGAATTAATGATTCAGTAATTCAACCATAAAGACAGTTACTTGTCACCACCTAGTGGCGTAACTATAGAAAAAAAAAACTCAACTAATGCATAGCCAGTCAAAATAGAGTATTGGAACTAACTGTTGCATAATTATAATACAATATATACTGTCACTGGGAGGCAGTTCATGTGGAGAGTAGGAAGAGATTTGTCTCTAGTTAAACTGGTAAGCTCGCCTGATCAACATCCTCTTATGATCCACATTCCAGCACAAAAGTGGGCCAATAGATCCCTCATCACAGACCAGAGTGTGAATGTCCTGAGGCCAGCAGGGACTCTGTCTGTCAAACCAGCCCAACTCCCTGCTGACCAACTGAAGTCAAGTGAAATATTGAGAACTGGCTTCATGAACTGCACTGGTCCTTGAT
The DNA here is from genome assembly GCF_963993115.1 of Abramis brama. Taxonomy (NCBI): domain Eukaryota; kingdom Metazoa; phylum Chordata; class Actinopteri; order Cypriniformes; family Leuciscidae; genus Abramis; species Abramis brama. The sequence continues at coordinate 16,284,690 of NC_139969.1, read as the reverse complement.
GGACACTTCAAACCAGGATGTCCTTTTGATGATTTTCTCATCTAGGATGAGATGGTAATTGGTGTGATTGGCTCAGCCTTGCTTGAGCTATATTTGTTCATCACACATATGGCAATATCTATAATTTATCAAAGAGGACAACAGCAAATGGAGGACATTATTAATCACCTTATACAACATTCAGTTTTGCATGGAGTATTTGGTATAGGCAATGGTCAATATACTCTCACTTTAAGAAGAACAGAAAGATATGCCCTACAAATGACCATGATCCAGTGTTGTTTTGGGGGTTGAATTTTGTCTAAGTTTGACTTTTATTCTGTGTAAAAAATCAATTGAGCTATGCCTATATGTCTTTCTCCAAGGAGACAACCTTGTACAAGTACTAAGTCCGAGGACAGCTTGTGACAGTTGTGACAGGTTTTCAAGCCTATTGAGTAAGAGAGTGTGTGTGTGTGTGTGTGTGTGTGTGTGTGTGTGTGTGTGTCTGTGTGTGTGTGTGTGTGTGTGTGTGTGTGTGTGTGTGTGTGTGTGTGTGTGTGTGTGTGTGTGTGTGTGTGTGTGTCTGTGTGTGTGTGTGTGTGTCTGTGTGTGTGTGTGTGTGTGTGCGCGCACTTGTGAAAGTGATGACTGCTGTCAGAAAATTGAATTCTTATCAGGTTTCTCTGAGGCAAAAGACAGCTACTACTGCAGCTGCATGAACTGAGAAAGCATGAATTCGTTAACTTAGGTCTCATTCACACGTTTGCCACAATTTGTATCATATTTCAGAAGACATGCAAACTCTACAGCCATCACAAATACATAAACAATCAATATTGTAAATAATTTCAACATCTGGAATGCAATGTTGATTCACAAGTATGAATCATAAAGGTTCATTTAGTTCTGTTCTGTGAAAAAAAGAAAGAAAAAAAGAACCAATTAAGGCAAACTAATTCATCAGTTCTTTTCGAATATTTCACAAGAAGGAATCAGAAAGAACCGTTTGGAGGGAACTGATTCGTTTGAAGCCATCAGAAGATCCAATGCTACATTTAAGATGAATCATTTATATAGAATTCAAATGAGTTGAAACGTATTTGTGTAGTACTTTTCACAATGCATATTGTTTCAGTGCACAGAAAATGCATTTTTCAATGTTACAATCAGGAGGTATCTGTTACTTTCAGAGATGAGTTTGTCAAAGTAAATATAACAGTAATATACAGCTAAGATAATATAAGATAACACAAGTTATGTGGCTAGTAAATAGCATGTATTTAGTTGGAGCAAACATAATGAACATGTTAGGCAATGATCACAGCTTGTTATCATAATATTAGAATATAAGAATAATATTTCATTAGTTCAGTCAGATCTTCCAACAGTTTTGGGAGAAAGAACCATCTAGGGGGAAATGATTCACTGAATCAATCGGAGGATAAGTTAGGACATTCCTTGATCTTGTTAGACTGTAAAGCAGCATGTGCAATAAAAGTACATTTGAATAATTTACTGTACTACCAGAAAAAGTAGCCAAAATCAGTACTGAAAAATGTAAAGCTATGGCATCACAACCTTTAGTTAGTAACTCCCAGCACTGGGGAGAGTTCATTGTGTCTCTGTTGAGCTTGTCCTTACTCTTAGAAGAGAAGTTGGTCACTTTTCTCCCCATGTATGAGCCCTTTGAAGTAAGGTTCTGGCATCAGTTCCACAGTCCCCTGTTGTTCCACAGTCCAAGCAAAGAACACTGGGTTGTTATACCTAATTTTCCAGGCTCTTATAAGACCCAGTTGTCATGCAGTCAAACTCCACAGAGCTCTGGGGAGTTGCTTTCCAAAGGCTCCATCACACAACTTTATAAAAAACACTTTGCACAACCAGAAACCAAAGGCGAGGGAGACTGAAGAGAGGAAGACTTGAAGACAGAAAAGAGAGCAGTAAAAGGCAGAAAGAAAAATAGGAAAGGTGATGGAGAAGCGAGCAAGAGAAAGAGAAGAGGGCAGAAGAGAATGGAGAAAAGGAAAGATGGAGGGAGGACAGGTTGCTGTGTCTGTACAAATATGGCATCTCATTGCTTCTCTGTGCACTTTACAGCAGCACAGAGTGGTTCAATTGATTGTTTCATAGTTTTTAATTAGCATTCACCAAAGTGCCCGGTAGTCCTGAGGCCATGTGTCCAATGTTCTGAGGCAGGGCAGTACTTGCAATTTATGCAACTATCTGAACACTACAAGGAAAACAAGATTATTGTGCTTGCTTTTCCTCTGTGCTGCTCACATTGATAGCATCTGTGTGCATCGATGATTTCCTCAGGCCATGTTTACAGCAAATGTTGCTTGGTTTTTCTAAAACAGCCTGTCTATATTAATGAGCAGAATACATGTAAAAGAATCTTTCAAAATGCACCTGATTTCCAGCTTTTTTTCAGCATAAAATAAATCTGTCTTCCATTACAGCAGCTAAAAGAAAACTGATCCTGTTAAAAATGTTTAAATCCTATTGTAAAACTGAAGTTATAGTTCACCTCTCTAAAGACCATCCGAATGCAGTAACGGCCCAATAGAGATTCACTGAAGATTATAGGTTTTGATTTTCTCACGGTTTCTCTTGCCGACCTGATGGAAATCTGTGTCTGGCTTTTGCTCACCTTTCTCTGAAAGTGTAGTGATCTTACTAACTCTGAGTAGATCTGCTTGCATATTCTTTTAGTCAAATATTCCGGTCAAGCATCACTTTTTGAGCAAACTCGCATTTCTTTGAATGCAAACTTAAGTACTGTGTGAGTGACATAGTGCCTTGTTTTGATTAATATCAATATTTCTGTAGTTAAAGTAAATCATTCTGCTGCAAGGCCATTGACTAGCCCTTCTTCAGATCTGTAAAGTGACCTTATAAAAATGCATGCTGTGTGATTCAAGCATATATTTTGGAATTTAAGTTAAAACTATTCACATTTGTCCTCAGATTGGTTACATTATCAATATTCAATACTATGTTCAAAATCGAAATTTTTATCGCTGTCAAAAGTAGGCTAATCTTAAAGCTTGCATTCATGAAACAACATAGATGTTTACTTTGAGGGCCAACTATATCATATCTTGCCTTTATGACAGTTTATAAAATTCTCTAACTATAAATTGTAATCTTTTAAATTTAAAAACTAATCTATTTTTGTAGTGCACAAACAGATTGAAAACCACCAACCTATACATTAAACATATGGTTGTGCTCTACAAAAATAGATAAGTTTTAGCCTAGAAGCAAGACGAGCACTTTGCAGGTCATGTTCACTACAATCGATAACTAAGACACAAGATGCGCAAGTTGGCTTAGTAAAAAATTTGTCCTTACTGTAACACAAGTAATATAAGTTAACCTGGAAGAGAGGTCTGATATACAGCTTTGTAATGGACGACAGCAAATATTAAGAAAGCTGATCACAGAATACCGTGATTGATCAATCAGAATAAAGTATTCCATACAGTAAGTAAAATAAAATTGCATAGATCAGATATACTGTACAACATGTCTAAGTAGTCTAAATTTCCAGAGTTGTCACGCATTAGTTGGGGGCATTTTACGTAGAACTGGTCTAGGTTATTAATTGTCTGCATAATAACAAATCCTGAGTGCCTGATAGACTCTCGTTAAACATTATTATATTCATTAGCATAAAGGAATGAATATCAGATTTGGTGTCTACTGAGTTCTGAGAGATAATACCGCACTTGTGGTTTTCTGTATTCAGATTCTGTGATGCGTGATGAAGAGGGTTTCTGACCTCCTTAGACAAATAAACCCGATGCTGGTTTTGCCACGAGGCATAAAAGTGCTTTTAACAAGATACTGCAACCCCCCTGCACATTATTTTCATCATTCTAGGCCCTTTTATACTCTTTTGATTGAAGCTTCTCCAATGAATGCAATAGAAGAACAGAATAAGCCTGCAGACTCATGATGCTTACTCTGTTCTTATGTGTTACACTGAATAGTGCACTCTCATCAGAATGCAGAGAGCATTCTGGTCAAAACTTTTTTCTTTCTACTTTTCAGGTTTTAAGTTTAAAAATAATTTTGGCTTTCTTTGATGTCATAGCTTCACCAGGTGAAGGCTGACACTTTACCTAGTAAAGGGTGCTATTTCAACTCAGCCTCACAGTTCAGAAAAAAATTAAAGATAAAAGCACTCAGGAAAGATCCTAAGGCCTTAGCAAAAAAGGAAAATGTAGTCCAGCTTCCTAGGATGAAAGCTCTTTTCAACCTTGTCTGCCTTTTTATTCCAGGCTAAAGATAGCAACTAAAATTTCATTGCAAATGTGCATTAGTATGTGCACATTTAGACATCACATCACTGTCTTGACTTACATCTTGTCTTGATATCCAACTGAAAGACATGCATGTGTGTGCATGTGTTTTGTTTTGTTTTCAATATAAACAGTGATTTAGGATTTTTATTAGGTGGCATGTGGAAATGGATATGGAGAAGCAGATTCTTTCTCATTCAATATGCAAGACCATTTTCAAGGAATTGACCATTAATGAGAAAGGAAAATCCTCTTGATTCGCTGTGTTGTACTAAAGAAAGACAGAGAGAAAGAGGGAGATGAATATTACCCACTGTCTTACAGGAAGCATATTCCTTATTCACAGGCTGCAACTAGTGAATGAAATTCATTATCACAAGTGTCGATCATAAAAAACCCAAGCCATGAAACTAATATTAATTAACATTTGACAGGTTTTATATCAAAGCTCTGAGGTGTGGCCATGGTTGCAGGCAAAACGCTGATACTGGCATTTTTGCAGGAGACCTTTCTAAATGTGAGGGCGTGGTGATAGATTATTCAGATACTCGAATGCAACAAAGGACATTGTTCGACCCGTTGAATTTGCTGCTCTGATCATTGAATTTCATTCTCATAACTTCATTATTATTTAATCATCTATATGCAGCCACAGAGGACACTTCCATTAATCATTTCTAACCATTAGACATACTGACCAATCAAAGTGTGCTTGCTCTCCAAACATAGTAAGGCACAATTAAATGATATGACATTTACAAATAGAAAAGAACTCTGGCACAACTTTACTAAAATGTTGCTTATAAAAACTCACATTTAAATCCAAAAGGATTCATAAATCATTGAGCAATGAGGTGCTGAGATTTCAACTTTAACATATTGAGCTAAACACCATTTTCACTTTAATTCCGAAACAAGCAATTAATCTTAATCCGATTTAATTGAACATCACCATTCCAAATGTGAATAATTTTATTAGAGCAATATGAACAACATATGCCATTTTCATTCTCATTTTCATTTCATTATCATACTTTTATTGTGAAACATTTAAACAATGTCGCACACGAAAGAGTCTGTACTCGATATTAATAACAGTAAACCTAGAAAACGTACAGTATTTACTGAAATCTCTACATTTTATGAACCAAGTTCAGTTTGTCCAATACTCTGATACTCATATTTTCTGGTTACCTATAACTTCCCACATGACAAATACTGCAGGATAAAACAAACTTAAAATGCTCTAACATGACTTGTGGGATTACTCATTTTATGTCAAATAGTTATCCGGAAATGTGTTATACTTTTAAAACGGCTAATTATCTGTGCTCATTATGCATGATCTGAATTCAAACCAACACACACATTGTGTTGCAAACAACAGAAATATACTACATTGTTTACACTTTTTTCTGACATGCATAAATGTACACAGTGTATTAATATTGTTTGTACTTTCATACTGTATGTTGTCAGAGTTTATGACTCTAACCTTTCCATAGAAAAAAACATTTCTCAAAGCTGATTTTTTTCCCCTGCTGAAAGATACAAAAAGGTGACAACAGTTTCCAGTGACAGGTGATAAATGGTTACGGTATGGGAATCTATCTGCTGCATCAACACATCGGAAATGGGATCTCCGAAAGATAACAAATTACAGAGAACTGGTTCCATGGTGATCCCTCTCTCTGATGCCTCACTGACATACTGTAACTGCCAGCACAGGGGCTGGATGTGAAGCACAGGACTTCTGTCATGTTTATGCTGAAGCATACAGTAAGGCCCATGAATCATATGGGAAAACTAGAGAAATTTTACAGTGGTTATCCTGTTCAAACAGTGAAGGAAAACTGTGGATGGCAAAAAGGGGAAACTAAAGTTCTATTGGTTTTTCATGGATTTTTTACATTTCTTTTTCAAGAGAAAAAGAATTGAAAAGATACTTGCAACTGGCCACATGGTTGATTGTAGCACTTCACAGGTTGTAAGAAGTGATTGAAGGTGAGCAAGAAATTGAGGATCGGCATCTTTCGGAGCAGGAACATTGTTCGTTGGCATTGATTGTTTGGGGTACCATTGAATGGATAGAGCATATTTGTTTGAGCATACTCTATGTATTCATTTTGTGGATCCATTTTTTTGTGCCTACACAGCACTATTTTTGTTTGGTCATCCTCCTGCATCCTCTGCTCTCCAGGAAATTATTTACATTCTAAAAGTTTGCTTACTTTCTCTTCCCGAAATGCCTCAGTGGTTTTACCTACCTCTGAGGGAAGAGACACAGCATTATTTTTTTCATTATTTCTTTTTTTTTTTTTTTTTTTACATTACACAAATCCTGAACATTGTTTGTTTTTGTGGACTAAAAATTCAAATCAATTCAGACATGGTGTGTGTCCTTAGGGGAAATGTGCTCTGTGGTTTACTCATTCAGAAAGCTCCTATCACTATCCATATGCATATTGTCTCGTCTTATAGGAAGTATGCACTTAATTTAAATCTCTCCAGAAAAGTGTTAAGCCTCAGTCTACCCTAAAGCCATCCCTGTAATGACATCATGCTACGGTCAGAAAGAAAATTAAATACTATAATCTTTCACATTTGTTCAGCCTCAATGCTGACAAGCAAAGGCTGCAATAAATTGGCTTTATTTTGGTGAACAACATCTCTCCCTAAAGAAGGAATACAAATATTGTAGCCACACTGATGAGAAAATAACTTATGAAACAAACAGTAAAAAGGCTGCTACCCTATACAACCAAAGGCGTAGAATTTAGTAGGGATGCTAGATGTCACGGGGCTGGTTGTATAAACACACGAAGAAGATGATGAATGAAATAAGGTAATATTTAATAAATCCAACGGGTATTTCGAACAGGAACAGAACAACATACAACACTTCCACAATAGATGCCACCGGACACAGAATTGAACATATATACTGGTGATAATGATGGTGATTGATGAGTGCACAGCTGAACATAATTAAGTGTCCGTGACAACAAATGAGTGACGAAGGTAAACGATGATGAAACATAACGAATCCAAACTAACGTGATTGTGACACTAGAGATGTCTCCCTACCAATATCCAGCGACAACTGAATTGTCCCTACCAATAATTTTGATCAAACAATTAAATATATATTTAAATGCAACCACTGTTGTTGTAATCTGTAAAACTGTTGCCGCATCTTAAATGGGTCATACCATTGACATTACCTGAGAAGTCAAAATTAATAAATACATTAGAAAACTGCATGTGCTCTTTCAAGGGCATGCATTTAATGCATTAACAGAGAATATAAAGTAAGTGTTTAAACATATAAGTGCTCTACATACATTATGTAGGCCTTATGTACTCTGATGTAATAAAGGTAAGTCTCTGTTAATCTGCCTCCTTGTCATCATTACTTACCATTGACTTATAACATTACAGAACTGATTAATTGTAGTCAATTTAAGCTAAAAACCTTAATGTCAATCCCTGAATAACGCTTGGTAGATATTTTATCACAGAAAGCTAAATTGTAATGTTGTAGGTGGCATAATGAAGTGAAGTGAGGATTATGTTATGAGTTGGGAGTTCTTACCTATATCTATAAATAAAGGCTTTAGATGACATGAAATTGCAATTAAAATCTTTTATAAATCCCAAAAATGCTTTTATGCCCTCAAAAGTCAAAATCAAACCTATGCCTTTGTATACAACAGTTCAATAAACAAGTTAATTTTGAGTAACTTACATTTTCGACACATTTTGACAGTTTGTGTAGATTTTGTGTGGAAATTATAATAAGCAAGATTTAAGGGAATACAGAAAAAGAAAGAAAACATAAAAATAATGTTTTAAATGTATTTTTATTTAATTCATTGTAAAGTTAAAATGCATTTTAACTATCTGCAAATAATATTTTTAAAATATTTCACATAATTATGCGTAACATGTCGAAAACTGCCCTTTCGATGTTTATAATTATAAATTACATGAATTGCTTATCCTAAAAGATAGGATATTCTCCTTTTAAAATGGTGAAATTTCACAAAAAAGTTCGGTCCAGCATCACTGGATCGTTTAACATTTCTATCACAAAACAGTTGTCAAATTTTTATCTACTTACAACTTATTGCACTCTTACACCAAGTCTTCAGGAAACCTAAGTTGTGGTAGTGTTTTCTTCACTTTGGTGGCGTGTATCCAAGTGATATGGCTTCTTGAACAAGTAAAAATGGAGGGCGGGACTTGATTTTGTCAATTGGGAATTGATTGAATTGTTGTTGTTTGCTATTGATCTGTGAGTCACAGGTTGCTGCAGGAGTGGAGATGTTATTGTCCCGCCCTCACGCTAGTAAACACCAGGGTGACCACCTGGTTATTGCTCTGTTGCAGGACATACTGTAGATGTGATTTTGCAGGACAATGCGGGAAATGTGTGAGAGAGATAAATTTACTACTAATATACTATGTAAATTTAATTTACATTATTTGGAAAGCCTATTTGCCATTATGTTGGATGATGATATGTTTCATATCGCCAGTAAGCTTTGTTAATTATGACCTGCTCTGGGAAATCTGGGAAATCAAGAATTTCTAATATTGAGGGTAGACAATTTGGCCATATATGATTATTGACTTGTCCCACCTCAGTTGTGGTGTTTCACCCCTGAATTAATCAGTGTTTTAGAACAAATCTAAGTGTATGATTCAATGACTCATTCATAAAGATTTCACTTTCCGCCATGTACTGGCATGAGGATGTGTTATTATTATATATTTTATATTATTAAATAATATATTTTTTATTTTTTATTTGTTTACAGTTCAGGGGTTCTGAGATTTGAAATGAATTCTCGGGGTTCTGCAGAACCCAATTAAACAAAACAAAAAATGTTGCCATAGTATGTAATTGTTTCAGGGATGTGTTTCATGTGCAAAAGTAAATTTAGGAATGCCTGCTGGTACTGTGCATGAATGCATATGTATGGCTCAACTCATTAATGCACTTCCTCTTTTTTCCAGGCGCAGGTTATCCTTCTGGAGAGGCAGGAAGAGCATAAGCACTGGCACTTAAGGTAAGATAAGACTCAGTTTGTGAGATCAGTTGTAATAAAACTCTTCCAGCTGTATTTCTGAGTACCCATACATAGTTGTGTGTGTGTGCATGCGCGTGTGTGATATGCATCACTGATGTAAAAATAAGGTAAGGTCTGTGAGTCTTTTGACATGCCAATTTAAACATAATGTATTATAATGTCCTCCTCCCTCTCTTCTTATCTGTATCAAAGGTGTATTAAAAAAAAAAATTGACAGTTTTCACTTACATGTCAAGGTATGCCCTGTGAATTTCCAATCCTTACTTAAAGCCTGTATTTATTTATTTTTAAGTTCATTATTTTTGAGTAGAGTCTATGTGCTAAAAAAAAAAGAAAAACTTTTTTGCTAATTAAATGTACTTTTTTTTAATCCTTGGCGGACCATGAGCTCATTATCAACCATTGTATGCGCTGTTGAGTCCAGGGCTACTGAGGACTCAGCATTTGCTTTTGTGAGTTGCAGGCACGAATGAGGCTTCCAAATGATTGAAATGTTCTGGGAGATGCCACAGCTTGTTTCTCACAATAGTAAATGAGGATTTCGGTATGTGTCTCGGTGACTGGGTCCCTTGAGGGGGAGGTGACTTGGTATTTTTAACATCTTAATGAAACGCTGAGAGGGCTCCTAATTGCGGCGCGAGTGGGTAGGAGAGAATAGAGGTGAAGTGACAGCACTGGGAGCCTTTGATCTGAGAACTCTAATCAATGGGGATTAGTGTCCTTTAGCTCTGTGCTGCGCAATGTCTTTGACAGCCCCATGACTCTCATATTAATGAGTCATTAGCATGGCTAGAATTAAGAGAAATACGGTTTACAGATCTCTGTGGATAAGAGTTCACTTTAGGGTGACACTGATAACTCGTGGTTGCCTGCGGTGGCCTGCAGTTGTCGAACTGTTAGTCACTCCAAGTTATCTAAGAATAGTTTCTTTAATCTATAAGGAGTCCTAAATGAAGGGTGGCAGGAGCAAGTTTATTTAATTACGCTGATCGCAATACAAAGATATATAATCAAGTACTATCGCACCTCTCAAATGATACCCTCAGCCCTTGCGACCCTCCCCCTAAGTCAACATTTCGGTGATGTACTGTCACATGGTTTTGTGTAGTAGAATCCTGTGTGCAATCAGCACTAGTGTGGGCATGAAGTGCTGAACAGTGAACGCTTGTGGGAACTTGGGACTTTGGGGTGGTACTCGGTGTGTTTTGACCGCAGGGACCAGGGTCTAAATAAAGTTCTGGGTAAAAATTTCCCCCTCAGAAAGTCCCTGCTCGTGAGGTAGTACTTTTTCAAAGTTCAGGGACTTTCCAGGGTGGGACTTAGGTGCTGAACATACTGATTGGTTGAGTTCACGCAGCATTTTGATTGGTTGAGCATTTTATTTCAACCACCATTTTTAAAAGTCTGCGTGCAGTAGTTGTATGCTATTCGAATCAACAATGGATTTGAAAAAAAAACTTTGTCACATGGTTTTACCCTACATTTAGCTTATTTAATAAATAACAGTCATAATAACTTTATTGATGTTAAATTAATGCATTTTTGGTCATTTATGTTCATTAAACCAACCATAGCTATATAATTAAAATCCACATCAAGAATAAACACATCAATGTGTACATTACGGTATGTTTGGTTTTTTGTATGTATAAGCCTATTATTTCTGCAACAGCTAGGTAATAACGTTGATAGGCTACTCATCATTTCAAGGTCATTGGTGAATTTGACTAAGGACAGTGAAGCTAAAAATGTGTTGTTTTAATAAGGGAAATGTAAGGCTTTGCGTCAGGGGAAATGCATAAAATTAGTGTAATTACAACTGCAATCTTGTATTATTCCTGACCCTGTTTTGAAGTAAAGTAAATGGAGTTGAGTCTATGATGGGAGTCAGAGTCACATGGAAACACCCCTACAAACAGGGTTTGAAATTAACACTCGCCAACACACCAAATAAGCAATGGTGGGTAATACATATCAACTGCCAAAAAAACGAAAGCCTTTCAAGATCTGTTTAAATGCAATCAAACGATCAATTTAGTAATTGGGTTGATGCCTCAATATGATTGAAAAGCCTTCATTCAGATTGAACGGATCATATAAACAGAACTTTCTGAATCTGATATTGGATTGAATACATTAGTGTGTTTTGAATATACCTAATGATTCAGAATCATATATATCTATATATATATATATATATATATATAAAATTTAAGCAGTGATCTTGATAATCTGGTTTATTTCTGATATGTTTTGTTTGTTTGTTTGTTTGTTTGTTTATTTTGGCTAGTTCTGAATAGTTGGATAGTGAGTGAAAAGCAAGCTCCAAAAATAGCTGTCCTGCAGCTGTCAACTGTGATTGGATGGGAAGAAAAAATGGGCTAGTTTTCTTTACTTTGGATATACACTGGATACATACAGTATTCATATACCTATTCAATTTCTGTTATACTCCATGTCTAGTTTTCTTTCCTTTGGATTCACACTGATACATATAGTATTCAGATACCTATTCAATTTCTGATATACTCCATGAGCTTAAGTCTGCTGACAACAGGACAAACTGAAGTCAAAGAACATTTGCTTTGACGAGTCCTGCTCGTTTGCATCTCTGTACAGATTTCAGAAGGACACTCACATAAGGAAAAAGTGGATGGTTTATTATTTTTAATGACGACTGGGATCGCATCAGAGGATTGCAGATTGTTTTGAAAACTAGGCACAATGTAATGGAGAAAAGAAACTGTTGAAAGACGAAGAAGCCAACTGTACGCAAACTGTAAGTAAACAATTTAGTTAGACTTTATTTTAATGTGACGTAGTTACATTGTACTTACTCAAATAAGTAATGAGTAATATTAATTAACTACTAGGGGTGTGACGAGATCTCGTTCCCTAATCCCTAATCTCTGCACTTAGGCTAACAACTTATTAACAACTAATTTATATTCAAGTATTTCATGCATAACAAAGAAATGCATCTATTCAACCTTTAGTGTATGAGGATGAGGATGGTATATAGACTTTAAGTCACATGTTTTTCAAACACATCATAAATAAAATGCATTGACATTTGTCAACCTCGAAAAAAATTGTAGAAAATAAAAAAAATTAGAAAATAAAAATTATTTTTTTAATTCTAGTGCTCCTTAATTTATTTATCGGAGCAATAAAAATGACGCCATTTTTACCCATATCGCCCGATAATTTATTTGTCCGATAAATATCGTGCATCCCTAGTTAAAAAAATTCAAAATGCACCTGCAGACTATTTTTCCATTCATGAATTTTGTCATTGAGGATTTCTATTAAATTTTGTGCAAAAAAAAATCGTTCTCGTGAACCCAATCTTGTGTCTCGTCTCGTCTCGTGAGGTAAGTGTCTCGTCACACCCCTATTAACTACATGTACTTGTCATGTGGGATAAGGCATTTTTAATGCATCCTTAACTTCACCCGTATGTAATTAATCAGGTCCTGGGGGAGAAATTCTGAAGTGTTTACAGTGTCTTCTCATGGATTATACAAACATGATATAATCTATCAGTTTTAATATTGATGCCTGCGAAAGAGAGAACTGACAGCGAAGGCTCAAGAGCTTTGTAATGTTATTCAGACAGGTGTGTTTTGAGTTCAGGGAAGGATCGAAATCTAGTGACCTGAGAAAGACAGCAGTGAGAGATCCCTGATCAATCGGAGCCCAAGCTACCCGATAATGAATGTGTGGGAGTCATATAATCCAAAATGCATGTCTGATTTTACCTTCTAATCCATCAGCCTTTCGATATCTGTCAGCATCAGGTGCACCATCCAGGTCTTTTTTCCTTTTCTTCCATGTTATATCTACACTCTTATCTCTTCTGGCAGCTGACACAACCACAGCTACACATACTAAGAGTGTTTATATAGTAAGATCAAACACTTAACTTTGTTTGGCAGTGCTGAAAGCTAAAGGTGTTTGAATCTTTGGACCATCACTGAGCCATTGGATTTTTGGAAGTTCATGTATATCCCAAATGTGCTTCTCTGAAGGCCACATACTCAATTTATTAATAGGATCTATACCAGTGTGTCTATATGTACAACCAACCCGATCTTCCAGCACTGCGTATTTATTGCACGAGTTCATGCTTTCATTTGGTGTGCTCTTTATATGCAAAAATCCACTTTTTCATGCATCTGAAAGCTTTGTGATATTATTTCTCCTGGAAATTTCTGTTCTCCTTTGGCACTTTCACTGTAAACGAATAGCCTACTGATCAGAGCAACTTTATATTGGATTTGAGCTCGCCTAGCTGCACCGTGTGAGTCAGGACTACCGTTGCTGGTGAAGTTTACAGAAGCCTAGCCTACTAATGTATACAGTAGTAGACTTTCAAATCTGCTGCCCTTGACTTTTTACTTGCACAACCAATGAAGTTTGCGAACTGTTTTTTTTACGTGCATGCAGAACCAATGAAGTTTGCATGGTTTCTTCCTCATTCACTACGGTGCTTGATGGGCAGTTCTTCCATTGCGCGTAACCGAATAAGTTTTCTTCTCGGCAGGCAGGCTTGAAGTTGAAAATGTTATAATGTATAACATAAATGATTTGGACATTTACAGTCAATGTTTCCTATTTATACACGTTGTATAGGAAGAGCAGTGATTAAGCTAAGTCTTTGTGGGCGAACTACGGCCAAAGAGCTCTTCCATTGGAAGGCCTATTGCTTTCTACAAAGTAATTTTCAAAAAGCAAGCTTTACAAATACTGCTGTATTTTCTGAGGTTAAATTTTGTACGTTTAACTCAAATGGATAGGTTTAGGACAGGGAGGACAATTCCGAGAACCAACACGCGCACGCTCTGGAGATTATCACGTGAAATGAAACAATACCCAATCAGAAAGCGATCTGACAGAAGACTCACCTCCAGCTCGCGCTGTAACATGTAACGTCTATGTTCACACAGTCTCCACGACTTAATCTAAACATTTTACTTTTTTCCCCCCGCAAATTTTCTGTAAAAAGCAGTCCATACACTATAAGCGTCATTTCTTCTTGCCGGTTGTCCACCATATTTGTTTACTTTAAAGTCATGTTTGATGCAAGAGATTTTGTGAGATTTCCTGTGTTCACAGGCGGGACTGGTTGTTCGTGAATTTAATCTGTTAGGGTGTGGTGTGCTTTCCTGGTCACATCGCGGCACTCCACACACTAGAGGAACAAAATGGTTAAATCTATAATTTCTAATCGTCATGTTTGTGGTCTCTCACATTTTTAAAATCTTGTAAGATTTTAAAAAAATCTTTTAGTGTGGCCCAGCCTTAAATCAAAACCGATCATAACCGTCACAATGATTTTACTTTCCTCCACTGGAATTATATATAGATCGTTCTATCAGATCTTATGTACAGTAGCAGGGCTGTAAGTACTCAATGCCATATTAGTTGAAATCTGATATTAAGCACAAAAAAGAAGGAAAAAATCACCCCTGAACAAGTACACACTTCAAATAATGTAAATATGACAAAGCAGTGCTACATGACATATATCCTTAGTATGGATATGTGATAGGGTGTACTGTCAGTGTTCAAAAGGTAACACATCATCAAGTTTATTTTGACCGCTAGGTAACTTTACTCAATTTCTGATACTCTATGATAGTCTATGTTGGAACAGCCCAACAATAACTGTCAGTTTGAGGGAGTAAAAAAAATAGAGGGTTGTGAGAGAAAAAGATAGAAAGGTGGAAATATCCTTCAGAACAGGATGGCAGAGAATAGCTCTTTCAGAGAGGGTTGCACTTAAAGGGTAGTGGGAATTATGCTTTCTGTCTAACACAGCCCCTGGTACATTATTTGATTCACTGACATATGAGAGAGAAACATTATGTTATAGGGAGAGCACAAGCAATGATATCACCATAAAGACTCTGCCCGAGAGGTAGAAGAAGCTTCTGATATCAGAAAAGTTATTAAAGTTTTGTTCATTCATATCTTGCCAAACTCACTCAGCACAAAACTACACATATCAGGACTTCATTGTAATCAGTATTTCAGTAATGCAATAGTTGAAGGCCAGACAAAAATAGTCTGTCATGTCAGATGTTTTGCAGTCATAATGTGTTGAGCTATTGTGCCAGGACTGCCGAAAATCATAATGATGAGTTTGACTCTAACCCAACTTTTGGCATGAAAATTAACCAAAAACAAATGTGCAGCATTTTCAATGCCAACAGCAGGATGGTGTGCCATTCAGAATTAAATGAAGAATGTCTTTAAAGTTCCAATTCAGTTCTTGAATTTTAATTGAGGTAGCATATACGGTACAGACGTGTAAATAACATTTTAATTTAAGAACTATTGTTAATGTAAATTTTATGAATGTATTTTAGAAGTGTATTTTTAGATAATAATTTTTCACAATGAATTACATATAAATATGTCATCATTCTGAAATTTGAATAATCTATGTATTTTATTATATTTATTTTTAATTTTGTAGATTATGGAAGAGAAACGTTTAATTTTCTTCAAATGTACTCAAAATATAGGGTGAAATTTTAATGTCCATGTTTATTTATATGAAGTCATCTGAAAAGAATGTTATAGACAGTTTGTAGTGCTGTATGGTGAAATTACACCTGTTTTGATGGTTGTTTTGACAATATGTAATGTATTAGTTTAATTAGTTTAGAAAAAATTACATATCAAGGAATATATAGGCATAATTACTCAAAATTAATTATTTTATGTTCATTATTTATGTTTTGAAATTTCTCTTCCAATCCAGTTCTAACTCATGAATTGAAAGCGAGTCAGTTCTTCCATTTGGAATAAAAAAAATTATAATTCTGACTCTGAATGGCAGTTTTCTTGAACTAGAGCAAAATAGGGGAGCAGTTTATGAAAAAAAATTCTGAGGCCTGAGTGGATTGAGGAACTGGATTGACACTTTTGTGCAGGGAGCTTCTTGAATGTAAATGAAGTCTTTGAACATCTCTCTTTCTCCCTTTACTTGGAGGTTTTGGTTTGATGACATGCATTTTTACCTCCCGGTTTCTCATAAGAGTGGCTGAAAATACTCCTTAGTCTTTCCTTTTAAATTCAGAATAGTACCAGCATGACAGTACACACCTTTTGAATATTTTCATTTTCTATTATGGATCACTCTAACCCAAGCCAGGTCTAAACTCAACAGTTTCCCAATTTATTCTGAAACGAAAATGAACACTCAAGCATAAAATTAAGTCAAACACATTTCTCTATTCACAATTCACTCATGCAAGAAATTGACAGTTACAAACAGACAGGACAGCTAAAAAATAAACAAAAAGCACAACTGCCATTAACAAAAGACTATTCAATAAATCACAACAGTTTCTTCAACAATGATTTGGTATAGGACAATGGTTTCCCGAAACCTTCTTAACGCTACGTCGTTCTTAAGTTACACCTTAAGCTGTACCTTATCGTTAATACGTGTTTCCCGAAACGTTCTTAGTTAAGTATATCTTCTGTAAGTCATACGTTCGGAAGGTTGGTCTGGACCACTCTTAGCTTTACCTTATCACTGTTGCAGGTCTATACGAATATAATTCTGAAGTTTTAATACATCCAGACAGTGTTCAGTGTTAGGGTAATTCAAGTGTTTTCATGCAAAGAATAAAATTGTCATTACACTGATTGTTGTTAGATTTTTAATTATATTATTATATAATATTATTAATTTAATTAAAGAGCGCTTTTAAAGGCAAGTGAAAGCTTAGGCTACTGTCAGTTAAGTCCTAGGCCTATTCGGATGCTAATTGTTTCTCATGGGCTCGTACGGTATTTTAAACATTTACAGGGGTGAGTCGGTGATTTTAGTGCCGTCCGAATCCATAATATCAGTGTTTTTTCTAACCCAACCCCCGTTAAAATCCCTGGCCAAATTAGTACCTACTATTTTTTGACAAACAGGTCATGTGGTAATTTAATTGCTGTCTGAATCCACATCTCTGAGTTTACAAAAAGAGATTCAAAATCCACTGTTTAAATCCTTTTTGATCACTGCCGAGCACCGTACGTAAGATGTACACTTTTATTACTGAAATGCTGGAAAGTATTTACAAGAACAATATTTCATCACAGCTCCACCTCAGTGAACAAAAATGGGAAAGAGAAGAAATCACGTAAAAATTTGAAATGGTTATTATGGCAGCAATATATGATACATTTTAAAAATATGTAGGCTAGGCTATTATAGGCCATTATAGTTTGGATTATTTTTTATAATATCCCATGAGTCCTAATAAATGCAAATTCAACTATTTCTGAAGTGCTTCTTTTATAAAGAACACCGCTTTCTCGCATAATGCAGTGAAGCAGCCCCTGCACGAGAGATTAATTGATTCTCGAGCCATAGATATCAACCAATTCAGCACCATCGCCACGGACAGCACCCGGTAACGTCGCACGTAAGAATGTATATCTTAAGCAGCTTCCTAAGGTATAGTTCGGGGAACACGCCTAGAAATGGTAAACCTTTAGTTAAGTTATACCTTAAGAGTCTTCGTAGCGCGCTAAGAGACAACGTTATCGGGAAACCCAGCCCAGATCTTCGAAAGCCTTTTTAACCATTTAGAGTGTGTTGAATGCAAATGACCACATGCATGCAAACAAGGCAGGTTTGACCTTATCCATAATTCTATATGACTGTACTCTTATTTATTATTATTTATGACATATAAATTCAACTTTGCTTAAAAAAGAACTTCTAGTATATTTACTATTATTTTTTGCAATAGACAAAAAAAAAACTATGCATCAGAGTGTTTAGTAATTTCAAATGTTTATTTCTTAGAGACAGAGAAAAAAAAATAGTAGCAATGTCTGTGTCTAACAGCCCCTTTGGTGAAAAGGAGTGTGGCCTTCACAATGTGTTTTTCTAAAGCATGTTTTTGTATGTCCCAACATGCTTAAATCCACGTTGCCTTGGGAACTCTGGAAGTGCGAGTGTGAAGGAGACTGAGAAGTAAAACCCGCTGGGTCGCAGGTGTTGGAAATGAACACTGTCCAATGATCCTGAAAGACAAGGCAATTTGGCAGGCACTGTTGGAATAATGAGAAAAGAATGGTAATGTTGCGGGGCTGAGCTCTCTTGCAGGAGCATTTGTGAGCCGGGCCAAGGCCAACTTGCATGCACATCGAGGTGCTTTCACATTAACCTGCACAAATAGGGGTTGCAGCACCCCCAACCATCCACCTTTGACTATGTCTGACTGTGGGTAACACTCACCCTACAAAGTCGTATTACGGCTCCTTACACAGGCAAAACAGACATCTCTTTTTGTCAATCTAGCCAGTGTAAGCAGAAGATACCACAGGAATCAATATGAGGAAAACATGTTGAAGCAAGAGAGACTGAGGAAGACAGAGCGAGAGCAAGAGGACTCTCCAGAGAGGGATAAAGAGATGGATGAGGCATAGCTGTCTCTTAGGGGAACTGCTCCTCATGTTCTCTCAGACGTGACATATAGTGTTAGTAGATTAGACGAACTTGAAATAAAGGAAGAACTCCACTAACCTGCTGCCAGATTCACCACGGCCAGCTGGAAACATCCTGTTAAACGAGGGAAGATAGAGACTTAAGACCTCGGGCCGGTTGCACCAGCTGTGTGTAATTTACAACATAGCCTAGTTTTGACATAAATGGGCACTAAGTTACAACTTACGCAATACTAAATATTTTTGTGTTGCACCATTCTTTTTTTTTTAAATGAACACAATTCAAATGAGTCAATGCATCATTAATCCTTCTTCAAAAACGTGTTTTTGTCTTACTCTGATTTACTATGGTAAGCATGTTATAGGTGTTTATATTTTAGACCTAGCGGGATGGTTTATCTGTAAAATTGCATACATGCGCCCGTGCTTGTCTCGTTGTTTCCGAAAATGGAGAAAAGTTGCTCCGGTTACTTTGACGTGTGTATGATGTGGGAGTGGCATAGGTTAGTTGTCACAATGAGCGAGAGAGGTTGACATGGAGCAGCTCAGTTTCAAACCTTCAAAAGAAACGTAGAACAGAGCTTGTAATAAAACAAGAATCAACATTAGCTTGGCTTTTCAGAAATGGTGAGACCTGAGGGATTTGAAATAGCGATGCAGAGATGCCATTTTTATTACTCAACAGGTGATTAAGGTATTGTATTGACCAGATAAATTGCCATATGTAGCTCTCTAACAGAGTTTATTGTAAAACATTATCTATTGTGAAGGGTCATTTCATTATGGGTTGTTGTCGTGCTGTGCTGGAATTTATTTTCAAGGAAGAACCATGACTATATATGTGTATAGCTGCAGTAACTTCTTCAGCTAGTCAGTTTGAGATCTTTTCCATCTGAAGTTTATGTTATCTCTTAAGCCTAGCAGTGAATTTTTTTACGAGCAGTAGGATAACCATATTCATCTGCACAGTCACACACAGCCGAAGCACAACCAAAATGCCGTTCTTCCACAAAATGCATGCAGTTTTGTTTATTAACCACTTGAGGCCAACAGTTACTGTAAATAGTGTACCTTTGAATAATATAATTAAATTCAGCTATAATCTATATAAAAAAAATATCTGTGACATTGATTAGCTCACTGGAATAGCAGAGTGACTTATGGTAATGTGTTAAAAAGGTTCAAATCTTATAAGAATGATAATTTTAATAAACCAAATAAAATTGCAGCTATATAAAATGTATCAGTGGATGGCACATTGTATTTAACTAACTTGACCTATACTGGCTCCTACCAAATAAAGAGACTTTTTTCATGTGCTGACTTCAGCATGTGCCGATAGACAGCAGCCGAAGTGAGAGGGAGCAGAGGACTATTTGGAAAAAAGTTACCCACTTTTACAGTTAATTTAAGCGGTGAGTGGGAATGAAAGAAACTTGATGAGTGATAGGAAAGTGAATGTTGATCTGAGAACTGTTTCTGCCAGAATCCGCCACTGAATAAACTTGAAATGAATCATAAAACACAGACTAGTTATCTGATGCAGAGACACTTGTGAAAACGTGTTCTCATTTTAATGTGAACTGGAAAACATACTTGGAAGTTTTGAAAAGCAGAAAAACAAGGAAAGAAAAAAGGCAAAGGGGTCTCATTGAAGCCTTGTACCTGTTATTTTGCTCAGAAAATCAGCAAGCAGTGTTCACTCTTGACTTAAACTGTGAGACTTTGTCGCTGTTCAAAGTTATCTTATCCAGTTTCATCTATAATGCCGTTTTCTCTCTTTAAGACCTGTTAGAGACCGTTTACATCACGTCGGCACTGTAGCTCTTAAAGCGATGGTACACATTTATTTTCCTTGCTATCTTTCCATTATCAACAAGGCTTTTCCAAATGCAGTGCGAAGCCAACAAACATTCCCATCTGTTATCTTGGTGAGAGGTTAATGCTTTTGTTGACCTCCTGATGCCCTAACATCATGTGGGCTACATGTCTTTATCACAACACTGCTGTGCATGCTCTGTTTTTTTTAAAGTCCCCTGCTTTTCTCTCTAAACAAATCATGGCTTAAGAACACAACAAACATTTACTAAACCATAGGAGAATTGTCCAGCAGGACACAGGAGAATTACCAGCAATCTTTGAAGACATGCGGGCATTCACCAGGATACTGCTTGAAAAGTCAAATACGCTACATCACAGGCTTGAAGATGAGTCATATCACCTGAACATGTGGAAGAGCCATAATTCTGAGATCGTGAAATACAGTCATTCATGCTTTCAGCCCTGACATTTCAATCAGTGGTATGTTTGTGTTCTCTGAAGAATGGATGATGTGTCTTGCAGGTGAAAATGAGCTCATCACAAGATTTCGTAGATTCAAGCATGCACACTACTGGAAAATCAAGCTTAAGCTGGTATTTGTTTTTGTTTTGTTTTTTTAAACTGGTCCAAGCTGGTCATTGGTTGGTTGGCCAGCCAGTATGTTTGAAAACCCAGCCTGACCACTTGAAGCTTGTTAGATCACCTGGTGCCAGTAGTTTGTTGCTTCCTTATTAGCTGGTAAACCATCTTACACCAGCTACTACATTCCAAAACGCTACCAACTTAAATTAGATTTTATATTTTTGAGTAAAATAGTTTTATGTTACTATTTACTATTGTTTTGGAGTGAACTGGAAAGAAAAATCTCAATCATCTCATTAATCTCTTTACTTTCTATTTCTTGAACATCTTGAGTCAGAGGTAACTCTCGATGAAGAAGAAGAAAGATTTGAAATACTGAAATTATGTTGTCATTATCTCAATTGCGGTGCATCTTGTCTTATTTTGAAAATGTGTCATCTCACTGAAAAAAGGTGAAACTGTTTTCAGCAATGAGAAGAGATTGCTTCGCATTCATATCTTTCTTAGACTTTGTCAATTTCCCTTCTTTTCTTATACTAGAATAATACCATTATACCTGCCATTATACTTATACTTGTATCATACAACTCTTGGTAACTTTACATTTTTCTAAAGGAGGTCAAAGTTTATCAGCAGCAACAACAGCCACAGAATGCTGTTTAAATAAAAAGGAACATGGATTATAAAACAGGATGTTACATCAGCTCTTCCTACATAAAATTCAGGCCATAATGATGCTATTGTTCTTTTCTTAGTTATAAAACATCCATTTCCACCGCATGTATTCTTCCATTACAGATCTGCAGCATCACTTACATTGATTTGAAGCAGAACATTTGCAGACCAGTATTTTTTTTAAAAAAAAATCTTTAATTTATTTGCTTGGCTGTGTAATATTACATTATTGGTTTCCAGGGAAAAGGTATACACTAGGGCTGTCGATCAATTGCAGAGTTATTTTAGAAATAATGATATACAGTATTTATATACTTTCAGTTTTCTTTTTAAGTTATATCAGCAAATGAAATGAAAGGGTTGCAGCTGTTTAAACATTAATGTAATTGTGTCACATTTACACACAAAATGTGTAAATGTTTTGCACATTTGCAGCCCAAATCATAGCATATTAATATCTGTTAAAATAGATCCTCATCTCAAGAAACTGACACAATTCGTATTTGTTACTAATGACTCCTTTCACAAATCTACCACTCAAAAGTATGTGGTCTATAGGATTTTTTAAAAAATAGTCAAAATAGTAAAATTGCAAAACTGTTTTCTATTTTCATATATTATAAAATGTAATTTATTCCTATGATGGCAAAGCTGAATTTTCAGCAGCCAGTACTCCAGTCTTCAGTATGTCACATGATCCTTCAGAAATCAGTATGCTCATTTGGTGCTCAAGAAACATTTTCTTTTTTATCAGTGTTGAAAACAGCTCCTTTCACTTCTTTCACACACTCAGACACTCACACTGTCAGTTCTGATTGTAGTTCTACCATGTGGACAACCATTAAGTGACTGAAAGAAAAATCCCAGCAAGAAACATGTGCTGTTCAAAAGTAAATTAGGATATTGGGGAAAAAGGCACAGTCAAAGGGCCCTGTGGTCTTCTCTGTCATATTTAATTGAGAGCTCTACTAATTGAGTCTTTTCGTCATTCAGTCTGATGGCACTCCATTCTCTTCAAAGGCAATGGGCTGCTTGGCATTGCCAAGATCTCCAGTCAAAGAAAAGTTTCCCATCAACCCATTATAACAAGACAAACACAGATTTGTCTGGATGACCCATTCTGACTTTTCCTTTGAAGGCAGCATGGGTAAAAAAACAGCAATTCATGAGAGAGAGAGAGTGTGACAGTCTCTTCAGTAGTCTGTTGTTTCTGTATGATTCTCTAGTCTTTCTAATCTTCTCCATTAGAGAAAATACTAGAGACCATAGGAAAGACATTTTTCAAATCTCAACAGTTTAGAGAAAAGGACTTTTTTTGACAGTTAAATGCTTTGTGATTTTTAAAACAACATTGTTTTGGCTGAAATTTGTGAAGCAGACTGTGTTACTACTATGCAAATTTAGAAGGTTTGAAATTGGTTGTGTAATGTCAGACCACTTCTGTGCGAATGAGAAGTGAAGTTTGCCACTCAGTCATGTAAGAGGCAGGATGGAGGTGGAATTAACAAGCCACCTGCTCCAGGGTCCAGTGCCACAAATAAAATGAGAGCAACCCGCTTTAACACACCCCCACACTCTGACAAATCTGACAGGAATATATGATTCTGCACTACAGGAACGTAGTCATTCTTTTATGACACATTTTCAATAAGTAATTAATATGAAAATACATTTGGATTGTTAGTTTAAAGAGGCCATATTATGCCCTTTTTTGTTTTTGAGTCTACTAGATTTTCATGCTTGAATGTTCAAAAACATTTTTCACATATTTTTCATTGTTGCAGCACCTCCCTTCCCAGTCTGTCAGTATTGACGCTTTGTTTAGTTCCTGTCTCTATAAGGCTTCTCCTTTCAAAAAGCGTAATGTGTTTGATTGATCCAGTGTGTTGATTGGTCAACCAACACACATTTTGTGTATGCCTTGGACATGAATTAATTAAAAGAGGAATATTTTGATGTGTACATACCCAGAAGAAAACTCAAGACTATAATCGAGGCGTTTCAGGCAGTTCAGAAACAGTGTTTACTGATGGTGAAAGTGATTTCACCAAGTACCACATGTTCCTGGATCAACATCTTTGTTGATCCTGGAACAACTTTCCAATCAACCAATCAGATTTGAGGAACAAGTTTACAGTTTATGTCAAGTTTAGGATTAAAACCAGGGTGAGGTGCTTCAACATCAGTGTTATTCACCTGTCATTTCCCTCAGATTTTACGGAAAAGTTTGGGTAGGGTTAGGTTTAGGGGTAGGTATAGGGTTAGGACTAAATTTTGGGGCAGGAATGTTAATCCAGGATCAACAAAATATGTTGATCCAGGAACATGTCTTACTTGGCAAAATCACAGTGACCGTTTACTGATATAGAGACTAACTCCCTTTGTAGTGGACTTACTGTATGCTTTATAATTTTGCAGGCCTTTTTCATGTTCTAACAGCAACATTACACACTAAAGAAAGTTGAAAATGTAAAAAAGCATAATAGGTCCTCTTTAAAGCGAAGTGAGTGATTGGGATTGATTTGGATGGATGGATGTTTTGTTCTCTACAAATGAATTCTTCTTCCTTAAGAAATTATGTAGCACTGGATAAATGCCTCCTACTTTTATCCAAGTGATTGGACAGTGATAAAAAGAGTTTCTTCGGTAGAGAAGAGGATGTCTGCCAGTGCATGAAAAATAGAAAATGTCAGAGAAGATTATCAGTCTGACCATAGCCCCAAAGACCAGGTGTCAGTCTGACTCTGTGATTACAATTTGCTCTTGTCCTGACTTCTGTTGCTGATAAGGGATTAAGGAAGATTTAAAGAAAATTATAAACTGAATCAATGAACTGTATCAACAAAATTCTCAGTCGTATTTCTCCAATATGTTCTCGTGCCGTAGGGAAAGCTTCTTGGTTAAATCTCCACAATTAAATAATTTTTGCAAAAAATACCAAATCAATATAAATTCTGCTTCCCAGGTGTGTCTCTGTGTTGACTATATTCCAGGGCTCAACAGTAAAAAGGGCCTGATGGAACGGGGCCAGGGTGAGAGGTTTTGGATGAGCTGACAAGAGCTGTCACTTTCCATAAACATTTGGAGTTCTCAACATTGTTCTTGCAAATTATTCTGATTTATATGTCACCAAACTGACATTGTCTACATTTGTTAAAATCACAAGAATGACTTGTTATAGTCCTGGAAGCATAAGTTAGAATGGGCTGAACATTATAAACAAATCAGGAGCAAAAGGAGCAAAGGAGACTGTTCCTTATATTAAAAACGAACAGTACAAAGAATTAGGGCTGTGCAAAAATATTCCATATTCGATATTCTAACCTCTAGTATCGATACTTTTTAAAATCACGTTTTAAATGGATTTAAAATGACGTTAACATTTCATCAATCCCTCTGTTTCAAACGACCTCCTCAGTTCCTGTAGATTGCTGACTCGCTGTCTACAACGCTAACATTTGCCCTTCATATACATTCATACGGCCAATGTCTCAGAAGTAAGTGGGAGCGAGCATGGCGGAAAATATAAAAGCGCCTCCAGCTTGCAGAGCCGACGTGTGGGTGCACTTTGGTTTAGGGGTGTGCGATATCACGATTTTTGATCGTGGACGATTAAAATGCCTTCATGATCTGCTTTTGAAAAATATTGTAGTATCGTATTAGAGTACATTATATCAGTTGCAGTTCTGGCGCCTCCATCTCAACATACTGTACAACGCGACATACATTCACATCACATGTTAACGAAGACATAGATACACTCACGGGACACTGCAATTCACAAAAGTTCATTATTTGCATGTGCTTTAAAGCCTTGCCTGTTAAACATTTCATTCGCATGCTGATGCGCTGTTCTAACATGCGCTTTTCTGAGCACATACACCCAAAGCGCACAGGCACTAAAAGCCTGTCAAACAGCGCCTAGATACTGGACTAAGTTATCTTTCGAGTCTTATTGCACTAATACTGTCAAATATATACTCACAAGGTTTTATAATATAATAAGGTATAATACATTTGTTCCAAACCTGTATTAATTTCTTTCTTGTGCTGAACACAACAGAAGATATTTTGAAAAATGTGGCTAACCAGACAGTTGCTGGTCCCCATTGACTTTCCATTGGGCGTATTTTCAATTCGCAATTTCAATTTTTATTTGTTCACCTGAGTTATCAATATAATGTGATACACATACCAGAACACCTCAGCTGGTACACAGCAAGTTGTATTTTCAGTATTTTTGTATTTTTATTTATCGTATTGCAATATATCGTACCGTGACACATGTATCGTGATATGTATCTAATCGTGAGGCCCTTGCCGATACCCAGCCCTACAAAAAATATTCAGAAATAGTGTGTACCAGTGTTATTTTAGTATTATTATATACTATTATATTATTTATTCATATTTTGAATTAGCTTTTATATTTCCATTTTTCATTTTAGTTTAAGTATTTTTACGTTTAGTTAACAATAACAACACTGGTGTGTAAAACACTAATTTTGTCATTGTTCTACAAGCTTTCCTTTACTGCAGGATGACCAGATAGTAAGGAATGCCTTCATCGCACCATAATTGGCTCAATGAACTAGCAATCCGATAATTTTCTATAATTATCAATTGTATTGAAAATGACATCAGAGTATGACTATAACCACCATAGGCTATAACTACCATAGACATTGAGACAAAGTCCAACCCAATGATGACAATATGTTTTGCTAAATTTAACAAGTACAAAATGTATCATATTTGTGTTGAGGCCAGTGAAAGTATTAGGAGGGCAAGTGAAAATATTGCAATTGTTGAGCCCTGTTATTGTCTTACTTTTTCTCTAGAGCTAAAAAATGGTCTCTTCTTGTCCACAGTGCCAATCAGTGGTCTATTAGTGGAGTTGATGATCTCGCCCTAGTGCCTGAGTTGAGATGTGGGGGTGCACCATGGCAATACAAGGTTCAGTAGTGAGCCTGGCTCTACTGTTCTTTGGGATTCAAGCTGTTCCTAACCCCACCAGCAAACTAGTGAGGACAACAAGGGTGAGGCGGCAGGTTCCAGAAGGCGAGGGTCCCCCCGGCAACCAGACCCAGCCCATGATCTTCAATCATGTATACAACATCAATGTACCTCTAGAGTCACTCTGTTCAGTGGACCTAGACACTGTACCGGGCCCAGAGATAAACAAAGGTACAACTGGGAGTGACAAGATGCCGACAGAGTACACAGAAGAGACAGTGGACTCGGACAGCCACGTGACCTTCACCCATCGCATCAATATCCCAAAGCAGGCCTGTGCTTGTCCTGCGGCTGCCACCATGGAAGAGCTGGCTAACCGCATAGAGATGCTGGAGAGGGAGGTGTCCGTGCTTCGAGCACAGTGTAGCTCCAGCTGCTGCGGAGAAAGCTCTGTTATGGGTAAGTTTAAGATTATGAGGTGCACAGCCTGCAGTATTAAAAAAAAAAATGTTCTATGATCTGTCTGGATTTGCTCATTCAAGCATGCTTTCTGTTATGGTATTTTCTAACAGATAAAATGTTGTTTATGATTGAACTAAGTAAAGATTACTTCAGAATGTTTAAGCTTAAATGTTTAAATCAGCGATTTCAAACTCCTTTTAGGTTGAGGACTAGATCAGATAAAATAGAGGTTTATGCCATTTATTGTATTCATATAGATTGTATTCATAATACATGCTTTTCTAAAGCTAATACAGTTCATACACGTATTTTTGCTCCTTTAATACAATTTTTTAGGTAAAACCTAAAGTTAAATATATACTACCATTAAAGTTTTTTTTAATAAATAATACTTTTATTCAGCAAGGGCGTATTAAATTGATCAAAAGTGACAGTAAAAACATTTATAACATTACAAAATATTTCTATTTTAAATATATGCTGTTATTTTAATTTATTCATAACAGAATCCTGAAAAAATTGTATAATGATTTCCTCAAATATATTAAGCAGCACCACTGTTTTCAACATTGATAACAATAAGAAATATTTCTTGACCACCACATTTCTAAAGAATCACGTGAAACTGAAGACTGGAGTAATGGCTGCTGAAAATTCTGCCTTCTATTTTATGTATAGTTTAAATTGTAATAATATTTCACAATATTACTGTTTTTACAGTATTCTTATCAAATAAATGCAACCTGTGTAAGCATAAGAAGAGACTTTATTCAAAAACATTAAAAACTCTTGTCAACCCCAAATTTTTGAATGGTAGTAATTTAATTTATAAGGCCTTTGGATTACATACATACTAAATTGGTATATAGAGAATTAGCAATATTGACAGGAAAAAGAGGAAACCACTGACAGCTTTCATCTAGAAGTGTAAATTGGTGCATAATAAAAAGAAAGGTTATAGCACTTTAAGATCCAAGTTATAATGTTAAAATGTCCTGCTGTAGCTAAATATACTTAATCAAATATCATGGATATATTGTAAACACAGTTATAAATATACTTAATCTAAGCTAAATATACTTAATCAAAAATCATGAATATATTATAAACAGACAGTGTCTTTAACAACCCTGGTTGTTTTATAGTGGATTATTCAAACTTCTTGAATCAGTTTCAATGGCTTTGACTCATTGGTGGACGAAAACAAAAGCTCATCCTGGTCTTTCTGTCGGTTATGATGTGACTGCAGTGCTATAAGTGAAGTAGAGGCTTTATTGTGCATTGACCCATAGGGACAACAGAACTGTGGACGATGGTAGTGTTGTGCTTGTTTAATGTCTCAAAGGGGCACTCGAGTGGATTCACACCTGCAAACCTTGGCTGTGGAGCCCCTTCAGGGCAGCTAAAAACAGCTGAAACACTGCAGTAGTAAATGGAACGTCATATTAAGCTATACAAATGAGGTTAGATTGTGAACTAGATTAATTACAGCACTGCTGCTGGATAGGTCTTCCCCTCAAGCCTTTGATAAGTCCTCTGCTTGCTGAATCAAACCAGGCTACATGTGCTGAAACAAATAAGATTGCAGGATATTGCCTCAGAATTATTATTTATTTTTTCTGCTTCAGTTTAATTTTAATCCAACCTGATGAAAATAAAAGGAATAGCTTTCCCAGTGTGAATTCTTGAATTCTTCTGAATTATTTACCCAAGCTCATGTTGTTCCAAACATCTTTAATTTGTTTTATTGTGAGGAAAATGCATTCATGTTTGAAGGACATGTTTAAAAGAGTGTTCAGGATGGTAAAAAGTGAGATGAATGTGGACCAAAAGACCAAAAAAGCACAACAAAATTATTATAAAATGGTCTAACTTGTTTTGGCACCCATAATGATAGATTTGTGTGAGAAACGGGCTGTAATTTGAGTCTTTATACACTTAAAATCATAGAGTTTGATGAATCGGTTGACCCAGGTCACAAAACCGGTCTGAATGATTAATTCATGAACCAAACAGGTCCAGTTCTTTAAAGTCCAATAGAAAAGAGCAAATCTTAAGGAGAAGTATCCAGGCAGGGTGCTCTATGGTCTAGGGTTTTTAAGAGACCCAGTTCTTTATTTAAATCACAAATTTACTTATTCAGTCACAGTGTTAAAGTGCCCCTATTATGCTTTTTCGAATATTACCTTTCATGCAGTGTGTAATTTGTGAGTGTAAAAGGTCTGCAAAGTTTTAAAGATCAAAATGCACAACAAATAAAGTTATCATCTCCTAAAAGAAAGAATCGATTCTGAATTGCTGAAACAAGTCGTCAGCAGCTCCAGTCTCACTTCCTGTTACATACCTATGTTACAAATTAGCATAATGCCAGCCTGTGGTCTTCATTGGGTGCCCGCTAACAACATCTAATTTGACCCACCCTCAGAAACTCTAGTTGTAGCTGAGGCCTGGAAGAGTTTGGTTTGTGTTGTCGACATGTCAAGAAGATGCTGTTTTGAGCGCTGCAAATCCACTTTGCATGCCCTTCAAAAGGATGAGGACTCGCTCTGGAATTGATACTGTAAAATCAACGCTGTGGTCACTGTTTGTATTACTTTGTATTGAGCACTGAGGAAGCCTCTAGAGCTGAAATTCAGATATGGTAATCGGCGTTTCGTTTCTAATACACAATATAATCGGTTGACCGATCAAAACAGACTGGGCCATCTGACCAATCAGAGCAGAGTAGGCTTGCAGAAAGGAGGGGTTTAGAGCGACTGACTATTCGATCAAACCACTTTCAGACTCTGAGATATATGCTGATATGCAATGTATATTATGAGAAAATGAAGGTGTTTTTTTTACCTTGAATGCATGTAAACCTATTGTAGGTGACCTCCAAAACAAAATTAGGAACCTTTAAAATAGCATAATAGGGGCACTTTAACAGTCGCCATTAGTCAAATTTCTCAATGGTGTTAGCGCGAGTAAAATGATGTCTTTCACTTTTGGGTGAACTGTTTCTTTAACTTCAACATATTTGTTCACTCTTAGGTCGCTTGGACTTCGTCCCTCAGTGTGGCCATGGCACCTTCAGCATGGACATTTGTGGGTGTGTTTGTGAAGAAGGGTGGATTGGCAAGAACTGCACTGAACCGCGCTGCCCAAATGACTGTTCTGGCCAGGGCATTTGCATCGAAGGCGAGTGTGCATGTGACCGTAACTTTGGCGGTGAGAACTGCTCGGAGCCTCGATGCCCAGGTGATTGCTCTGACAGGGGGTTGTGCATTGATGGTGAGTGTGTTTGCGAGGAAGCCTATGCTGGGGAGGACTGCTCGCAGGGCAGATGTCTGAACGACTGCTCAGATCAAGGAACCTGTGTGAACGGAACCTGTCAGTGCCGACCCGGCTTCCTGGGGGAAGACTGCTCTCTCATCTTCTGTGCTAATAACTGCAGCCAGAAAGGGGTGTGTAAGGATGGTTTCTGTGCCTGTCAAGAGGGATATACAGGGGATGACTGCGCTTCAGGTCAGTATTCAGTGTGTATGGTTGAGTTCAGTAAAATATATTGTTATATAATGATTTATATATATTTCATTACTTGACATGTCTGTATACCCAGCCTGTCTTAAAGAGTTATTTCAACCAAAAATGAAAATTATCCCATAATTTACTCACCCTCAAGCCATCCTAGGTGTATATGACTTTCTTCTTTCAGCCGAACACATTCAGAGTTATATTAAAATATATCCTGGCTCTTCCAAGCTTTATAATGGGAGTGAATGATACCTTAGATTTTGAAGCACAAAAAAGTGCATCCATCCATCATAAAAGTAATCCATACGGCTCCAGAGGGTTAATAAAGGCCTTCTAAAGCAAAGTGATGCATTTTTTTGAGAAAAATATACACATTTATAACTTTATTAACACTAATCACAGGCTTCCAGTAACGTATGCGGAAGGAAGACCTCCGGCGTAAGAGTGACCTCTGACCCGACGTATAAAGGGTTAAGAAGACAATTTTTTCCTACTAGCCATTAAATTTTAATTCCTGTAAGGAAACAATACATATGTTCTTTTACTGTAATTTATATGGTAATCCATACCTTAATTTGCAGCAATTACATGTGTTGTTCTGTTAAATTGAAACAATTTTTTCATCATTTTAACATTAAAAACACTTACCGCAGCTTGCTGTATTGACACAGTAGAGCAGAGTAGTTAACCATTCCCAGGAAAATGAATTTGTGCTGGACAATTCACACTTTCCGCCTTATATATTGCAAGGAATATGTAATGTCTGACTCTTTAAAATCCATCAGAGAAGAAATTAAGCCATAACAAAAGCTTGTTTTACATACAAAAGTATTTTCATTGTATCTATTCTTTCTCTTTAAGCCAATTGCAGATAAACAAACCACTTTATTAAAGCTCCACTATGTAACTTTGGTATTTGACCACAAGAGGGCGCAGTTTCAACAATAACAAAGGCGAAGCTTGATGACGCTATGAAGGAGGTGACGATGGGAGATGTCGTTTTTAATGCGTTTTCACCATAGCAATGTATCTAAATGGAATTAATGAATCATGATCACGGATGAGGTAATTTATTCGTTTTTGTATTACCTGTATGTCTGATCGTATTATTTTATGTCATCATAATTAATGAACTGCAAGGAACGTGAAATGTTATGCTATATTATCCCGTTACAACATACAGCTATTTGTCAAATGATTTGTTTGGTTTATGTTGTGCAGTTTTACGTTTTTATGGTTAATGGCGTGTTGTTTAACGTGTTCAAACCAATATCTAAAAGTAAATTTGAACGAACATTTGCAAGTAATGACTAAATATATTTTTTTTAACAACATATCCGATTGTATTTAATTGTACTGCCATAATCTCGGTCACCACACGTGATAACAAGCCTTACCGAAGTACAAAGAGCAATATAACTTTGTTTATAAGTGCTATTATTGACAGTTGCATGTCTTACCTGTCTATCAATAACGTTACACTCGCGAGAGAGTCTCTGTCAAGTCCAAGATTGACGCGCAGCTCTCTCCATCTCGAAAACGCCTGGCTGATATTATCCGGGTTTTATTCCTCCGTTTGTCACACAGTCCGTGACTCCGCGTGTATCCGAATATGGACGCTTTCGTTTTGTTGGCACTTCAATACTCGCCAAAGAGTAATCGTGATCCATAACAGCTATAACCATACAGTCTATGGCTATAACGCTTTAACCACCACTTCCGCATTTTACCATGTGATATTCCGGTGTGGTGGGTCATATTTTTTATTTTATTCTTTTTTTATTCTTTGTCAGACGTCTTTATTGTTTATTGTGATAAGAAAAAAAACTCAATAAAGTTGTTAAAAAAAAAAAAAAAAAAAAAAAAATCCGGTGTGGTGGAATATCCTATCACATGGTCCACACCGGAAAAAAAGGATAGAGCGGACATTGCGTCACTGAGGCGCGACATTTCTTTTCCGGGACGGCCAGTTATTTAAAATCGGAATTTCTCTGAAATAAAAAATCTTTGGAGACTTTTGAGATATTGTAAGTACACAACTGGAGGAAATATATCACACTGTGCAAGTTATTTTCGGAAATTTTATTACAAAATTCCTACATATTGGAGCTTTAAGTGAAGTCTAAATGCGACTGGTATATTGTCTTTTGAATATCAATATTAAAATCCTCTCTGGGAAGAACAGTGACCGTTTCCCTAGTTACGGGCACACATGGCAGATGCTAAACCCCATGGGAGCCCCCCTGCTCTTCTAGTCATGGCTGTAAAATTGGTGACAACTCACAGCGTAACACCATTCATTTGTCAAAAGTCACATTCACTGGGGAAGATGTGTCATATTAACCTGGCCAAAGCAATTTCTCCATCACGCTTACTGAGGTTCAGAGCTAGTTCGTGGAAAAGGCTGTCGAAACCCCACATTGCTGAAGACAGCTGTCATCTCACGAGTGGGAGAGGGAAGGGCAAATCATATTAAGAACCCAGTTCTCTCCCTCTCATTTTCTGCAAGACTGAGTGGAGGCAAAATTGCTTATTTCATTGCAATTAGGAGAAAATAGTGGGGTGTTGTGTGCGAGAGGTGGTGGAATACTGCGAGTGGCTGCTCAGTTATTACTCTCCACACCTCTTCTGGAGATTCTCTGCTCTCTTAGGTCTTCATATTATCAAGGGAATGAATTAGGATATGGCTTTTTCTTTCAGTTACTCTATCCAATTTTCTCATTTCATTAGGCAGATGAAACTGTAAGCAAAAAGTATTTTGCAAACAGGTAGCAAAGAGGGAAAAATAAGTAAACAAGGAAATGGGATGTGATGAGAAGTTATTTTTTTGAAAATGTCAAATAGCTCAAAATGAAATTATTTCTTAAATATCTTCCTTTGATAATGACTTTTTTTTAAATTCACAGATATTTTCTATTCAAGGAATGAAATTGCAAACTTTAACATAGCACTACACCCACTTTTACCATGTCTTTCAACTATAATTCAACCAAAAGTAATCATAAAGTAATAGCAATTTACACTCTACACACTTTGCCAAATACAGTCTTGAAGTTATTCTGAAAGACTGTTATCTGACACATTGTTGCTTCAGTACATAATAATCGATAATGTAGACAAGCAGGCTGGCGATGCTAATGCACGTACCAAGCTGAGAATAAATTCATTTGGAGTGGATTGAGAAATAACTGCTTGAATCTGTGATGTGATGCTTAATGACATTTTAAAAAATAACTCACAACACATAATGTAAATACAACAAAACTGTAACTTTATAATTTGTTACAAAATGTTACTTAATACTATCTTGTTGTCAAAATATTCTTTATTTATCTATTATTACAATAGATAAATAAATATATGCTGAATAGATTATTAGAAAATATATGATGATTATGCTGAATATGCATTTCTTGACATATCAAGACAATTCAAATAATTACAGTCAGCTTTAAATTTTGTAGGTGCTGAGACTTTCAGTTGGACAGACCATTGCTCCCTTTTTTGTCTAAGACTGTATCTGCTGCGCTTCCTGGGTTCTTGTTCCTCCTTAAAAATAAAAAGGGGAGTTTGGCAGCTCGATATGGGTGAAAAGCACAGATGCCAGAGTGATAAATTTTGCTAAGTATGCACCCTGGGACTTTTTTCTCTGTTTTGAGGGGGAACAGAAGGAACACCAGTCTGTCCTGTTCATGTGGAAGAAGCTGAATTGCTTCTTCAAGTCCTTAGTAATTCCTGAGGGGCCACTTATAGCTACTCCTATGAGCCCAGATCAGGAGGAAGTCTCATGTGTTCTGGAGCCCCTGGTTGCTTCTTAGTCTCATGGGTAGCCCAAATGGGATCCTCCAAACTCTTAGCTACATTTTCTAACTTTTTCAAGTGTACTACTTACCGGGACATCAATGTCAGATAATACTGGATGTGGCTTGAACAAGCATGTAAATCTGCTGCCTTGCAACACCACAACATAACAATGCTAGCTGTGGTAAGTGCTTCCAGTGTGATTTGCCTCCGATCACGTTAAAGAAATTTCCATAACTCCGACTCCTAAGAATGATTGCTTTTTGATCAGAATGATTCATATTCATGTGATATCCTCACCCCTTTTTACACAGTGTCACCTCCTATGAATCTGCAAGTTCAGGGAGTGTCAGAGAACACCATTGATCTGCAGTGGGAGGGCCCTGTGTTCCTGACAGACTATCTCATCACTTATGCCCCCACAACCCCTGGTGGAGTCCAACTAGAAATCAGAGTCCCAGGAAATGTTACCAACACCACCATCAAAGGGCTGGAGCCGGGTCTGGAATACAACATCAATGTGTACGCAGTGATCAACAACATCATCAGTGCCCCTATGAACACTTTAGCCTCAACCTGTGAGTGCACTTCTCTCCTGAGAGCTCTTTTATTCAAAAACATAAGTGTTTTGGTCAGATAAGGCTTTTTTCTATGGAAATGTCTGAGGTGTTTTGCATATATCTTGAATGTGACATTTTCATTGTAAGTGCATTATTGTTACCCAAGCATGACCCAGGTTTAATAGACCTGGATGTGAGATTACACACTCTTTCACAATCTCATTTGCACACACACATACCTCATGTTACTTCTACAGAGGAACAACTGGCTGTCTTTGCCAACAGGATATGATTAGACACCCACCACCTGGTGAGTAGCAGTGCCAGATTGGCAAAATGCAAGAGGCCTTTCGTATACAGTCACTGCCTGTCAGCCTTGAGCAAAATGCCTTAGCTTAGAATAGAACACATCATAACAAATATTCCATTATTGGTGAAAAGCCAGTTGGGGTGTTCTGCAGACAATCACAAAGCACCACTTGACCTTCTGTTTCGTACATTTTCGCAGGTAATTCAGAGATGATAATAAAGATAATTAGAACTTAATAAATTTGAAAGAAATTGCAATTTGCATGTGGCATCTGGCTGACATCATGATCTGACTTATACATCTGAGGTATTCAACTAGTGGAGCCATAATTTCTGTAATCTAACAAAAATGAGACTAATGTCGAACATTGTTGCACATTTTCTGCAACTGAATTATATGCTTGTGATGTGTAAAATCCTCGGAAACTTTGCAAGAAAGGAATGACTAAGAGAAAAAAAGAACAGTTGATACAATTTAAAATAACTATCGTTTAACTTTTCTAATTTAAACTTTTCTAGTTTAATTTATTTTATAATTTATTTCAGTCTTTAGTGTCACATGATCCTCCAAAAAATACGTTTTCAAAGTTGAAAATGGTTATGCTAGTTGATATGTTGTGGATACATTTTTCCAGTATTATTTGATGAATAGAAAGTAGAAAAACAGCATATATTTGAATATAATTCTTTTGTAAGATTTTAAATGTTTTTACTGACACTTTTGATCAATTAAATCCATCCTTGCTGAATAGCAGTATTTATTTCTTATTTTAAAAAACTATATTACTGACACCAAACCTTTGAGAGGTAGTGCCAGTGAGAAGGAGAGCAACCGAGAGTACTGACTACTGTCAGAGTTTATTTAGCAAGACTTATTGTATGACTGTACATTATCACTTACTTACAAACCTTTGTATGTCATCATACATGTGGAATAAGCTGAACGCTCCCAGCAGAGATAGTGTTTTATTACTGTTTCCATGAAATTATTTTCAAATCCTCTGGAGGCTCTTACGATTATTGACAGTGAAAAGGCTGAAGGTTCACTTTTGTGTACTGTGAAATGACTGTAATACTATTTCCTTAGACTTCTATTCTTTGAGTTTCCCGACTCCATGTGTTATAAAATAAATGTAAACTGATTGAAGACACACTGCATATTGAAAATAACTGAGAAAAAAAAAAAATCACATAAATCCTGAATATGTCTGCATAGTAAACCGCTCTGTATCTGCTCTCACTGCCCTCTTTTTACAGAGCTAAAAGCTGAGAGTAAAGATCTGTCTTGGCTGAGAAAAATGTTGATTTATTGAACACACACAGGACGGAGGCCAATAATGCATCAATCTGTACCTTTTAGATCTCTCGAATCCAGACGGTTTACTCTTCAAATCCATCACGGAGACATCCGTGGAGGTTCAGTGGCAACCCTTAGACTACTTGTTTGATGGTTGGGAAATAAGCTTCATTCCCAAGGTAAGGCTTTCCTTAGAAGGTCACACATCATTTGATTCTGCCCCTGCTGTAGCTCTTGGCGTAACAACACAGAGGTTTTGGAATCTTGTAGCATTTGTGGACTTTACCATCCACCGCATTGTAAACAAGGAAACTGCAGTGTGAGGTTTTGACAGACATCTGTGCACGGCCGATAAATTAATGCTTCTTTTTAAGCCAAAGATTATTCGTTTTCTGACAGGTGCCTCTCAGCATGATAAATGTCAATCTGTCCGTGTTTGAAAGAGAATTATTTTGCATCATGGCAGAAACAACAATACATCCAGGCAGAGATGTTCTCACTAATCCCCTTTCAAATGTTCCATCTGGAGAAAGGACAAAACATTTTCAGCATGTGCATACTGCACCCTCACAGGAAGATGCCAACAAAATGTGGAGCTTGTGCTTGGTGTCTCATTATGAAATAGCAGTGGGAGACATCGAAGTATGCAAAACAGCATGTTTCCTGTGCAACATACCTGTCATTTCACATCAAGGTGAAACATCTCTCCCTATGTATAATAACAAATGTGCAACAGAGCCCCTGAGGCATTTTGTTTAGTTGTAGTGTTACTATTAAGAACAGCCATTGAATCTGTAAACATCATGTTCCCCTCCAACAAAAAGATCTGACATATCAGAGGTGTGCTTGAGTGTAACGGAAACCGGTAAAGTGGGGATTGTGGTTTACTTAAATGGTTCACACAAACAACTTCCTTCAGCCAGCAGATGATTTGGCAAATTTATCTGCAGACAGTTCTGAAAGCTCAGTCAAATAATAGTCACACTTCTTATTGAGCATTTGAAGAGTGCAGTTTTCTGTCATGGATGGATGGATGGATGGTTGGATGGATGGCCGGCCGGCCGGCTGTTTTTGTTATTGTTCTACCAATTCACACTCGGATATTGGCCACATTTAAAAAGAATTATGTGAACAGCCACACAAAGAAATTGGATCTGAGCAATAAATCAGAATTGAGCATTAAGACTCAAAGGAGGCTTTGCAGTATGAATATAGCCTTAGCTTTCAGCTAAAGCCATAGCCTATGCCCTGGCAAAGTGAGCTCATAAATCCATCATTTTTGGAATGAAAGAAGAAAATACCTTGGAAAGTCAAAAGCCTCTTTCGGGAGAATAGGAAGTGAATACAAAGAAGCCGATTTTTTGGGGGGTTGATCATGGTGCACTTCAATCTTCCATCGGTGAGAGGGTTTGCTATGAGTACCGTGCCAACTCCGGCACACCACTGGGGAAATCATATTAGAAGTGGAAGTCATATCCTCTGTGGATTTAATCCTACAAAGCGTAAGAGCCGTTCTGATTTTCCACAATATTGTAATGGATGCGAGGGCAGAGACAAGTGTGCGTTCACAGGGTCAATGGCAAAGAACATACATTTAGAACAGTCACATCTTCTGAAACCCTCAAGCACTTTGATTTTGCCTGATTTAATAAGCTGATGTCTTGTGGGGTGCAGTGCAGCTCTCAAAGTTCTCTGCTAAGCAAGTTGGGGGAAAAAAACAAGACTTGATTCAATACATCAAACATCTGGCGAAACGTATCTGCACAGAAATTCCAGCAGGTTCTCTTTTTACACAGCCGACTGCCTTCTGAAAACAATCTCGGTTGATTCAAGCGGTGTACTGTTTGTTCCTGCATGCCTGCCTGCACTCTGATGCCAGAATTCTGAAATGTGATGTTTCTGTATTTGTTTGTGTCTTTTGCATGCCAAAGGACAATGATGGAGGGATGACAGCACAACTACCTAGTACCATCACAATGTTCCACCAAACAGGGCTGAGGCCTGGGGAAGAATACACTGTCAACCTGGTGGCCTTGAAAGACCAAGGCAGGAGCCTGCCTGTTACTGCAACCGTTATCACACGTACGCCTCTCACTCACTGTACTACATTTATGCACTCGGCAGACTTTTATTCCAAGCAATTTACAGTGCATTCTGGTTATATGCATAGTTTTTTGTGTTCCCAGGGTGTCACATCCATGACCTTGGCATTGTTAGCTATAGAAACACCCACGCATCACTGTTTCATTCTCCAATAACTCAATGGTTCTTTGATTTGTAATGACCTAACTAGAGTGTTGGAGCCTTCCAATATATCCATTTTCTATTGTCACCCTATAATGACATTATATTGCAAAAATTGTATCAAGAAGTTCTGTGTAAGATTCCATAGTGTGACTTCAGGACTTTATACAGTAATTGTTTCCAAGGACGAACATTTGCATGGTTCCACAGTGATAAAACTAATTCATTATTATGGTAATTAATTGTATAGGAATGAGGTCTGTCTTCAGTTGTGAAATGTTCCACCGTGTTCCAACATGACATTGAGGAATCAACACTGGACACTTCTTGTCCACTTGTTAAAATAGGCATGCTTTTTGGAATAGATATTATATCGTATTATATTATATTATATTATATTATATTATATTATATTATATTATATTATATTATATTATTATAGATAATGTAAAATTATTTTTTTTTATAAAAAAGCCGTATTTAGTATCGACTGATACTTTTGTCATCCCTAGTTGTCTGAATTAATTATGCTCGTCAAGCAAGCAAGTTTTGTGATAGACAGCATAGATGCTCTCAATGTGGAATTGTAGAACAGGATGCTTCATCATTAATGGAGACAAAAGTTTGCAAAGCAAACAAATGCTCCTCGGTTGGATGCACAGTGCAGGGGGGGTTAGTTTACCGTTGCATTCTGTGCGCAGAGAAGATGAAAGAGAGAACAATGTGAAGTGCTTTTCCCTTCAGGTTACTCAGCCAGCTGAGTCACTAGTGTCTCTTTTGTAGCTGGAGTTGACAAGTTGGAAGTGGCTTGAGCAGTGATTTCCTCCACCCATCTGCCATGTCCTGTTGTTTTCCCCGTCCTTGGTGCTGAAATTGGTGTAGTGCAGCAGTGAGGCTGAACAGAGGGCTCACCTTCAAACTATACTATGAACACAGTCATTTTACTGTTACTCTGCTAACAGTGTTGTCAGAAAAAAACACTATTGCAAATATGTCTGACATGCAGAAAAACATATAGTGATAGGAAGGTGTGTAAACACCTTTCAAAAGGTGTGTGAGAGGGGCTAGACTGGGCTGGAAAGGCATAAACTGCAAGGAGGTGTCACATTGCTTCAGCTAATGGAAAATGTCACCATGATGAATGGGTGAGTCTGCCAGCAATTATGCACTTAATGTAAACTTCACCCAAGAATTCTTCTTCTGTCACTTGCAGACAGGAGGTTTAGATTCAATTGAACTTTTCATGGACAATTGAAATTGCATGTCTGCTGTGAAAACGCCATTAATTTCTACGGGCCTCACCGTCGAGCATAATTAAAAAGACATTAATTATGCATGCGAGTCCATTAATATTTCACATGTCCACTGCGGATACCTTATTGGATAAAGAAAGACAAATTTGATGTCATTTAATTATTTATGTGTGCAAAGATTTATCTATCCCCGGAGAAAGCCTAGGAAGACGAGTTTTCGCTAAGCACACGCTTGGTTCCTCGTGAGTTTGCAAGCTGCTTCACAGTAATTATGCTTAAGTGCTAAAATACAACATTTTTA
Organism: Abramis brama; assembly: GCF_963993115.1. Lineage (NCBI taxonomy): Eukaryota > Metazoa > Chordata > Actinopteri > Cypriniformes > Leuciscidae > Abramis > Abramis brama. The sequence continues at coordinate 16,244,060 of NC_139969.1, read as the reverse complement.
GGAAAAAAATAAACAGTAATCTATTGCCTGGTCTCTGGTGTGACTAGACTTAAAAGTGAGTCTATGCTGGTGTGCCTTGAATAAAACCAAGAAATCACCCTTGTGGATTGAATAGGCTGTGCAAAGAACTTAAAGTAAATATTCCCATGCATGAACATGACGTGACATCATTTCCCCATTTGCTTGGGGTTCCTCCTGAACCCTAGTGTTTGATTAACGGTCACATTTTGTAGTTGTAATATCCTGTAGAGAGTTACAATGGCATCATGCACAATATACTGTATGTTTTGGACTTATTCTTTAAAAGGGAAATTCAGTGGTATTCAGTGCAGTCTCACCTGGTCCAATTAGTAGCGTTTTACATATCACAGCAGAATGAGGGCGAGGTTAGAGATGAGGTCAAAAGTACCAGAGATGTTCATCTTCCTTCACAATACTTGTTTCTGAGGCAGATGGTCATGTTGCCCTATATAAAGAAGCAGGTTAATTATTCACACAACCACTTAGCATCTTATTAAAAGAGCCTGTCGGAGGCTCAGCATGGCCACTTGATTCAGTCACTTGAGTGTGTGTTTGCCTGATGTCAGTATCTGGTGAATACTTTCTCATTAACTGTCCTTTGAAAACATGGATAAGTTAAAAGTGAAGTGTGTAATTCTCAATATTAAAATACTTTTCCAGTTTAATATGACTTCATTGTATACACTGTGGCTCTCAGTTTTCAAACATTGTTTGGTTTGAGTGGACCAACATGGAAACTTTTGACTTAACCAGTGGCGCAGGACTACCTGTTTGGCCAAAGAGGTCAGCGTTTGGCTGCTTAGCATGGGCTAGTTAGCTGTAATAAAACCATAAAAAGCATATTTCTCCATTGACAGCCATTCCATGTGTTCTGATGTTGCCATGTTTACTGACAAAGTAGTATTTTTTGCTAGATCGATTATAGTAGCCTATAGTTTTGATGAGCAACTTATAGATGAGGAAAGGGCAAAAGAGGCAGTTTTGGGGGGGGGGGGATTTCGCAATTTCATTTGGTACTTTTTGTGCCACATAAATTACACCTTTAAGATGTCAGACAGTCACAGTTCAGTATATTTAAAGTTCAAGCTTAACTTGCAAATTCAGTGTTATCAGGTTCTGCACATTCCTACAACATTGTGCTTCCTCATTTTTAAATAAATTTTGCCACCACTTTTATGTTGCTCCATTACTTTGGTAATATTCTTATGATGTGATAAATAAAGAAATAAAGCAATAAAAATCTTTTTTGTGGACATTTTGACTACATCCAATAAGCCATGTTAGTTCTATAGCTCAGGGCTTTTTTTGTGTGGAAAAATAAGCTTTAAGCAAATTCACATATTTGCTCATTTGTATTTTATTTTAATTTGTATTTAATAGTACAAAACAGGGATGTTTTTATGTCCATCATTCATCACTGTATTTAATCATCCAGACTTTCATGTTTTTACAGAGAGTACCGGTATATTAAAATCATTAAATAAACTCCCCAAGGCTCATATGCCACAAAAAAAACATATTACAGTGTTCTTCTATATTATTGCACAAGAGTTTTAAACCTTTACAGATTTAAGGATGTTTATCCTTTGCTAGATTTTTTTTGCATTTCACTTTAATGTGTATCAGATCATTAGTTATTTTTTTATTAAAACTGTTTAAAATGTCAGAGTTTTAAAAGACAATTTGGTATGTTTTCTATATATTCTCCATGCTTTACAGGCACTCCGGTGTCCACTGACTCATGGTTGAAAACTCTTGAAGCATATTGAGAAACTCTGACCACACTTTTCTCATTTTATTGATGTTTTCTTATGTTTTTTTCTTTAGTAATCGATGGGCCAACACTGCTTATTGTACGAGACATCTCCGACACGGTTGCCTTTGTGGAGTGGAGCCCACCCAAGGCTAAAGTGGACCAGATTATATTGCGGTATGGGCTGGTAGGGGTGGACGGACCAAAGACCACCTTTCGCCTGCAGCCTACTCTGAGCCAATACTCTCTCCAAGTACTGAGGCCTGGATCCACATATGAAGTATCAGTTTGTGGAGTCCGGAATGGCAGTGAGAGTGGAGCCATTTCCACAGAGTTCACGACAGGTGAAAGAAAGCAGTTCTGGCTGTGTAAATAATCTTTTAGTGAAGTAGGTCTGCTTCACAGAAGTAAACATTTATATTTAATTACAAAAATGCAACATGATAACAATGCATGACATCAATTTCTAGCTCTCTGTGATCCATCTGAGTGACCAGTTCATTATCGATTGTATCATTTTTCTCAGAAATCGATGCACCAAAGAACCTGAGAGTGCTGTCAACAACTTCCACTAGCCTGGAGCTGGAATGGGACAATAGTGAAGCAGATGTAGAAGGCTACAGTGTGGTCTACAGCACACTGGCTGGCGATCAGTATGACAAAGTCATTGTCCCGCGCAACGATGGCACCACCACCAAAACTACTCTCAATGGTAGCTCAAACCTAACCTTTCCTTTATTTCATAGTTCTGGAATATATAGGATATGGAAAACAATGGTTTTATTTATAATAAAATTGTATCTCTTAAATGTAAATGGATTTAAAAAAAAAAAAATCAAACATTTTCAATAAAACTGTCGAGGCTGTTAGCCTCATGGCCAGTGCTCCGGCATGTAGATCATGTAGAAAATTATTATAAAACAGCATGTCATCCCACATTCACATTAATCATAACATTTTAAATATATAAATATATATTTTTTGTCTATTTTGTCTATTGATGAATTGAGGTCTTTTTTTTAGTACATCATAAAGGCATTTATTTTATTAACTCGCTATTTTCTCAAAAAAACGTGAATGGTGATCAACCAGTGTAATGGTGAATGGTGATGAGTCAGTGTAATCTTTTAAGCGTTCCTAAACATTTGCACACAAAATACAGTTGTTGTACAGTACACTTTTGTTTACATTTGGATATGCATGGACTTTATGGAAACCTTTAAAGTGAATCCTCTTTTAAATGTACTGCCATACTGTTTTTTTTCTCTCTCTTTAACAGCTTTTTTATTCAAGTAAGCAACATTTCTGACAATAAGTGTTGAAAAGAAATTATTTGTTTGTTTCTCAAAGATATTACAAGTCACATCAAGGTATTCAGTTGCTCCAGATGTTTTCCTTCTCATTATGAGTTAATTCTGAGCCCCCACAAATCTATTTTTATACTTATGTAGTGACAACAAAATATATTGCTCATTTGCCAAATATACAGATTTTTTGTTTAGCTCTCTCTTTCCTTTTCTCTTTCACTATCTTTCCCCTTTAGATTTACTGCCTGGCACAGAGTATGGCATAGGAATTTCAGCTGTTGTAGGTGCCAACCAAAGTACCCCGGCAACGATGAATGCCAGAACGGGTAAGCGAGAAGATTATGGGTCTACCGTTGCCAGATCACAGTGAAATCAATTTATTTTCAATAGTATGGAGTTTGTATTTCTGCTGCTGACCGTGCAAATCTGTTTTTGCCAGTAGAACTGATATATGATGTTTGTGATGGCATAAAAATATGTTTACTGAACCAAACAGTGTAATACTCCCATTACAAACCTTGAAACAGCCAGAGTATACTCTTTATCTTTAGGTCTGGATGTCCCCTTGGATTTGACAGTCACAGCCTCCACTGACAACACCATCAAGCTGTTGTGGGGCACAGTGCAGGGGCCTATTGATCACTATAGGGTGACCTACACATCCTCCACTGGAGTCACAACTGAGCTAACGGTGCCCAAGGACGTCACCACCACCACACTGACAGGCCTGGAGCCGGGCACAGAGTACAGCATTACAGTCGCAGCACAGAGAGGCAGGCAGCAGAGCACTGCAGCTACTATCGATGCTTTCACAGGTACTGTAATTTGATCTTTTGGGAACTCGAGTACAGGAATCACTGTTGAGTGTCCAAAGCATTGCCTCACCACTGCCTCATGACATGTCATGTCAGTTTTGGGCAGAAGTCTCTCGTTAATCTCTCCGATAATTGCATGAGTAATGCAGCATGGTGTGGAAGTAAGACTTTTGCTTCAGTGTCAACAATGTGCAAAGAAGATTTAACAGCTCCTGTAGATTTCTTTTTCCACAGCAGGTTCATTTCTAATCAATTCTAATCATCCTTCATCAAAATTCATATGTCCTTTACTTCAGGGGTTCCCAGGGTTATCAGTCAACTGAACATATTTAATCATTTTGCTTATGTGACATTTTGTCTGTTGTTATCACTCACTTGCCTTCGCCTGGCGCATCAACACTTATATATCTACAGCATCAAGATTTTATCATATTTCATTACCATTTTCCACTTTTATTCATCCAATTTCCATCATTTGCTTGATGTCTACTAATAAGATCATGTGATTTGTTGATAGCCCTAATAAAAAAAGTATGAAATTAAAATTATCTAACAGAACATTGTTTTAATTTTCTTATATTTTAAATAGGGATTCAATCAATCAAAAATAAGCAAAAGACATTGTAAACAATAAATTGCATATATTTTAACGTTATGAGAAAATGATTCAAAGACATTGTTGTGGTAGACAAGTAAATTATTAAATAGACATTTATATTTTCATATCATTGATCATAAGCCTATCGCTGGCCTGCAATCTACAATCCATTTTAGAATTGATTTTGTCAACACATCTGATGTTAACCTAAAAGCTGTTTACACAGGACATGTTTTTGTATTGCATCTGCTATAAGTATTATTATTTTTATTGTTCTATGTAGACATGCAAGTCTTTGGCTGTTGCATCACATCTTGAATGCCATATTTTTGTGACGACATGTCACGCTCAACTTTGAAAATTAGGTTTGAGAACCCTGCTTTCTCTTTCATTCTTTTTTCTGGTTTCATTCTACACTCTGTCCGGCTGTTTTTGAATCCATGAGTGCATCCTGCGTGAATGGCTCTGTCTGCTCTCGGTAGTGTGGTTTGGTGAGGTTTGTTGGCTGTAGTAGTGATATGAAAGTGGTACTTCAAGCTTCAATTGCTCCAGTAGTAAAAAATAAATCCCTTTTTATGGGATTTACGCATGTGTCAGGCGGCGTGGTTAATAGCATATTTTTTATTCCACTGTTATTTCTGTAATTAATGCACTAAATTATTGGATTAAATTAACAGCTCTAATTTAATTTAACATTTCTGTCATAAAATTTGTGTTGGAGAATCCCACTGCTTCACTGCTACATTTTGATTATAATTTTTTTACATCTACCAAAAAAATTATAATTTCAGACTTTATCTTCCTTATGCATCTTGTCTTTGTTGTTATCAGTCACTCACTTGCTTTGGCCTGGTGCATCAACACATTTATATCTACAGCATCAAGATTGTATCATATTTCATCAGCATTTTCCACTTTTTTTCTTCATTCAGTTTCCATCCTTTGCTTGATATCTATGGTCTGACTGCATCTCTTCTGCAAACTACATCCAATCACCTCATTGTTTTTCATTCTTTTACTCTTCATTCCTCCTTCCTGTGAGGATGTGCCAATCATTTAAGAGATCTTTAATCACAGGAGCAAGCATTTCGTAATATCGTTGTTGTCATTCAATTTCAGGGTTCCGCCCTATCACGCAGCTCTTCTTCTCTGAAGTCACATCTGATTCATTGACTGTGGCGTGGAGTGCACCGGCACCGCCTGCTGACGCATTCATCTTGAACTACAGTGCCCAGGACTCCAGTGATGATTCTGAAATAGCTCTAGACGGGTCCAAAACCAGAATCACCCTCACTGGTCTCCTGCCCTGCAGGCGGTACACTGTTACCTTGGTTACAATGCACGGCAATGTGACCTCAAAGCCAGTTATAGGCTCAATTGCAACAGGTATTAATACTAATGATGTTCAAGGATATTATTTATACAATATGTCTGAGGGAGTTAAGTGTGTTTATTTAATGTTTGATTTTTTTTTTTCTTAATTGAGTTTATGCTCTCAAAACAATTCCACATGCACTTTTCCTAAACAGAAGGGCTTTTCACACTGTGCTTAACCCCAGGTTTTTGTCATTCTAAACCTTGCTTTTAACTCAGGCTAGAGGAACGTTACATACTTGTGTGAAACAATACAGTGTTAGAATGTTACAGCGACAGCCAATAGCGTGCCTTATATTCCCATGCTTTGGACAGTCATGGAAACACAGCATGTTGCATAAACGTTTGAGGCGGCAATTGGCAACGGAAAACACAACAGTTGGAGTGAAGAAGAGGCCGTATTGTTTTTTCCTTTATAGTTGGAAAAGTCTGTTCGGGAAAAACTTAAGAGTACAGTCGCCAATGTATTAAATGAGGATGTGCAATACTTGAGACTTCATGTAAACGGATTACTGCTGTGTTCGTCCAATGACACTGACACTGCAATTATGCAAATAAGAATGTTAACCCTGTTAAAATGGTGCATGCACCATTTTCATGAAACATTTCAAATTTCTCTGATCCATGCTTCTTGCATTCAAAAACAGTCGACACAGTCAACTAAAATACCATATTCTCAAAAGCACATGATGGTATGCTGTCAAATAGCACCGTATTGAGACCTGCTGGGTTTGAAATGCACACAATACAGGAAGTTCAATTTATGAAATGGTCAACTATCATGACTTTGCTATTTATATAAGAGTCATCAGTGAAAACCTATTTATGGATGGTGGCCTATTACCATATTCTCCATTTCTGAATCCAGTTGTTGAGTTCTTCTCTTCCTAGATATAAAAAGTGTTCAACCGCAACCTTACGACAAAGAGCAATAAAAGAGGCCTGCAGTGATATTGAACTACATTTGTGCCTTTTATGGATTCGCCATTCACATTGTTCTTTCCTTAAATTTATCACTTGAGAAACGTGTGTTGTTTGATGTGAATAAAATTCTATTCAAAATTAACAGAAATTAGAGGGATTTTTACAGAAATTACAGAAATTTCAAGAGAATGAACAATCTGTATTGAAAAGAAAAATGAAAATTGTACTTCACAATGGAATGCAGTGCTTGCATTTGCATGCTCACAGTAGATTCACAGTGCTTTTTTTTTTTTTTTTTTTCAGCTTTATTCATTTCACTAGACAGTCATTTGTGAGCATGCACTGAACAAGATCCCGTCTGCTGGATTTCCCCATTATGATACTTGCACACAGCTGCACATCAGATTTCACCATTTTGTGTCTTAATTAATTCAACCGTGTGTAATCCTCCCCTAATTACCTCTCTCTAAATATGGAGGTGTCAAGAATTATTCAGCTTTTCTGTCAGTGAACTGATATTTGCAGTTGCCAATGGAGATATTGTCTCGGAGCTATTTCTAAACATAGAAATGAGCTCTGCAGAGGAACACCTGCACAGCAGCTTCATTAGTTAAAAAAAAAAAAAAAGTAAAAGTTTAAACTTTTACTTCACATGATATTATTATTATAATGACATGATTTGTGCGTGAGCACTTTAAGTACTTTCACCTTTTGCCGTCTAGTGTGTTTTAAAGCCTGTTTGCTTAGAAATGTGTTAAGTACATTTTCAACATGTTCCTGCTTTAGTTAGAAACCATATTTGCACTCATTAACACTCTACATTAACATAAGTAAAGAAGGTCACCATATGCTCAACAATAAGAAACGGAATAAATGGAGATGGAATGGGCTGAAAAAAAGTTGTTCTTTGTGCCTTTTATTCAAAGTCTGAAAATATATTTATGGACTGCTCTGCTGAGAGTGGAAAATAAATTAAGATATGCATACATGAATAATCACGACTCATTTACTGAGGAATATTTTACCCTGAAAGCATTTAAATGAGGTTGACAACCTGTTTATGAATTGCAACCCAGAGTTTATGAATTGAATGCATTAGTCTAATGAATATGGGGAGGTGTGAATGGCTTTCCACTCGCTTTAAGGACTGGCCACTTCAATAATTGCAGGAGTGAATCTGTTTATTTCCCTTTCAATTGTCAGAAAGCTCCAGAACCACTGTTAGTCCGTTTAGCTGTTTTTTCAGAGGCAGTCTAACCTTTGCTTTTTGCGATGCTAAGAGCTATTGGGACAGATAAACAAATCATGAAACAGTCCCTGCTGGACAGCGGCAGACAATAACAATGTAAATGTCCTCGTGAAGAGTGTCGTTTGTCCAGCATACTCATATTCCTCCTGCTCTCTAGGGCCTGTTGGCAAACATAAATAGGAAATAAATGACATGAGAAAAGAAAAGAATTACAATGACTAGTCCATTGAAATGAATAACAAATGAAGCATGCAAATACAATGGAGACTATATTATAATAATAATAACTAGATTAAAAAGTTCGTCGAGACAAACTTTAAGTTGGCTTGAGAAAGCTGGACCAGAAAGTTTGAAGAAGTTAAAAGTAGTTTGGAGTTTAAAGTAGTTTCAAGTTTAAATTAGTTTAAAGTTTAAATTAGTTAGAAGTTTAAAATAGTTTAAAGTTAAAATTAGTTTGAAGCTTAAATTAGTTTAAAGTTTAAATTAGTCTAAAGTTTAAATTAGTTTGAAGTTTAAATTAGTTTAAAGTTTAAATAAGTTTAATGTTTAAATTAGTTTAAAGTTTAAAGTATTTTAAAGTTAAAAAGTTGTTGGGGGTTTTCTAGTGGGTTGCTAAGGTGTTCTGGGTGGTTGCTAGGCAGTTGCTAGGGTGTTCTGGGTGGTTGCTAGGCGGTTGCTAGGGTGTTTTTGGTGGTTGCTAGGGTGTTCTGGGTGGTTGCTATGGTGTTGCTAGGTTGTTGCTAGGGTATTCTGTTTGGTTGCTAGGGTGTTCTGGGTGGTTGCTAGGTGGTTGCTAGGGTGTTCTGGGTGGTTGCTAGGGTGTTGCTAAGCGGTTGCTAGGGTATTTTGGGTGGTTGCTAGGGTGTTGCTAGGCGGTTGCTAAGGTATTTTGGGTGGTTGCTAGGCGGTTACTAGGGTGTTCTGGGTGGTTGCTAGGCGGTTGCTAGGGTGTTTTAGCGGTTGCTATGGTGTTGCTAGGCGGTTGCTAGGGTGTTCTGGGTGGTTGCTAGGGTGTTGCTAGGCGGTTGCTAGGGTATTCTGGGTGGTTGCTAGGCGGTTACTAGGGTGTTTTGGTGGTTGCTATGGTGTTGCTAGGCGGTTGCTAGGGTATTATGGGTGGTTGCTATGGTGTTGCTAGGGTATTCCAGGTGGTTGCTAGGATGTTGCTAGGTGGTTGCTAGGGTGTTTTGGTGGTTGCTATGGTGTTGCTAGGTGGTTGCTAGGGTGTTCTGGGTGGTTGCTATGATGTTGCTAGGTGGTTGCTAGGGTGTTTTGGTAGTTGCTATGGTGTTGCTAGGGTATTCTGGGTGGTTGCTAGGGTGTTGCTAGGGTGTTCTGGGTGGTTGCTATGGTGTTACTTGGTGGTTGGTAGTTGTCACAGATGGTTACTATGGAGTTTGTATAGTTCTTAGCATGATCTTGGTATGATTTAGCACTTAACTAATCGCTATTAGCATGTAGCTATTCACTGCTAGCATGTGTAGCATGTTGGAAGTGCTGTTTGCTAGCATGAGTCAAAAGAGCCAAACCTCATCTCTATACAATGTTCTGATACAGAGATATAGGTCTTGCAAAATGGTTGCTAGGGTACTCAAGTTTGGTTGCTATGGAGTTGCTTGGGAGCTGGGAGCTTTATACGTACGAAGTTTAAAGTGGTTTGAAGTTTAAATTAGTTTACGAGTTTTTGAGTTTTGAGTTTATAAGTTTAAATGAGTTTAGAGTTTAAGTTTAAATGAGTTTAAAGAGTGTGTGTGTGTATGTGGGTTCACACACACACACACACACACACACTCAGAGTTTATGAGTTTAGAGTTTATAAGTGTATAAATGGATGAGTTTATAAGTGTACACGTTTTTGAATTTGGTTTGTAAGTTTAAATGAGTTTTGAGTTTATAAGTTTAAATGAGTTTACAGTTTATAAGTTTAAATGAGTTAAAGCTTAAGTTTGAAGTTTAAAGAAGTTTAAAGTTTATATTAGTTTGAAGTTTAATTTAGTTTAAAGTTTAAAGTAGTTTAAAGTTTAAAATAGTTTGAAGTAGATAGATAGATGAGTTGATTAGTTTAATTGAGTCTCAATGGCTTATATATTATATAGAATGGCAGTTTGAATTAGTCTTCAAGGTATTTTGATTTGAATTTTCGTCGGTTGGCCAGTTTGAATCTAGATTTGAATTTTTTAGAACTCCCCAATGTAAGTCAATGGGAGTTTTTCCGAGTTTTGATCGGCAATATTAGGAAAACCGTAAGTCCGATCAGTCTGAAAAGATATAGCAACTCAAGTCAGAATAGTCTGAAGGTCTGAGCCGAGTTTGGAGTATGTAGAGTTAAAGCTCTAGGAGGAGATAGGGGATAAATTTTTAGTAAGAAGAATAATAATAATAACTAGATGCGAAAGTTCGTCGAGACAAACTTTAAGTTGGCTTGAGAAAGTTTGGACCAGAAAGTTTTTTGCTAGGCGGTTGCTAGGGTGTTCTGAGTGGTTGCTAGGCGGTTGCTAGGATATTTCTGGTGGTTGCTAGGGACTTTTGGGTGGTTGCTAGGCGGTTGCTAGGGTGTTTTGGGTGGTTGCTAGGGTGTTCTGGGTGGTTGCTAGGCGGTTGCTAGGGTGTTCTGGGTGGTTACTAGGGTGTTCTGGGTGGTTGCTAGGCGGTTGCTAGGATATTTTGGGTGGTTGCTAGGGTCTTTTGGGTGGTTGATAGGCGGTTGCTAGGGTATTTTAGGTGGTTGCTAGGGTATTTTAGGTGGTTGATAGGGTATTCTGGGTGGTTGCTAGGCGGTTGCTAGGGCATTTTGGGTGGTTGCTAGGGTCTTTTGGGTAGTTGCTAGGCGGTTTCTAAGATATGTTCGGTGGTTGCTAGGGTCTTTTGGGTGGTTGCTAGGCGGTTGCTAGGGTATTTTGGGTGGTTGCTAGGGTGTTCTGGGTGGTTGCTAGGCGGTTGCTAGGGTGTTCTGGGTGGTTGCTAGGCGGTTGCTAGGATATTTTGGGTGGTTGCTAGGGTGTTCTGGGTGGTTGCTAGGCAGTTGCTAGGATATTTTGGGTGGTTGCTAGGGTGTTCTGGGTGGTTGTTAGGCAGTTGCTAGGGTGTTCTGAGTGGTTGCTATGGTGTTGCTAGGCGGTTGCTAAGGTATTCTGGGTGGTTGCTAGGCGGTTGCTAGGGTGTTCTGGGTGGTTGCTATGGTGTTGCTAGGCGGTTGCTAGGGTGTTTTGGGTGGTTGCTAGGCGGTTGCTAGGGTGTTCTGGGTGGTTGCTATGGTGTTGCTAGGCGGTTGCTAAGGTATTCTGGGTGGTTGCTAGGCGGTTGCTAGGGTGTTCTGGGTGGTTGCTATGGTGTTGCTAGGCGGTTGCTAGGGTGTTCGGGGTGGTTGCTAGGCGGTTGCTAGGGTGTTCTGGGTGGTTGCTATGGTGTTGCTAGGCAGTTGTTAGGGTGTTCTGGGTTGTTGCTAGGCAGTTGCTAGGTGTTCTGGGTGGTTGCTAGGCAGTTGCTAGGGTGTTCTGGCTGTTTGCTAGGTGTTCTGGGTGGTTGCTAGGCAGTTGCTAGGTGTTCTGGGGGGTTGCTAGGCAGTTGCTAGGGTGTTCTGGGTGGTTGCTAGGGTATATTTGGTGGTTACTAGAGCATTTCTAGATGTTGCTAGGGTGTTCAAGATGGTTGCTAAGGTATTTTTGGTAGTTGCTATGGTGTTACTAGGTGGTTGGTAGTTGTCAAAGATGGTTTATATGGAGTTAATAACGAGTGCCTTCAGTATAGCACTCGGCCGAATAGGCACAAGCATGGAGCAATATCGCAAGGCCACGAGTGTAATATTGCGTTAAAAAATACAAAAAAATGTAAAAACAATTTTTTTTTGGTTTAGGGTGGTTGCTAGGGAGCTCTTAGTGGTTGCTAGGGTGCTGAAACTGGTTGCTATGGTGTGGCTATGAAGATTTTAGGCCATTACTTATTGGTTGCTTGATAATATAAATCCTCTGAGGGAGAGAGAGAGGGAGAGACGCAGGGCTGTCAGGCCCTTTGGAGTCTGTGTGTGTGAAAACGGCAGTTTGGATTCAAATATTTTTAGAACTCCCCAATGTAAGTCAATGGGAGTTTTTCCGAGTTTTGATCGTCATTTTTAGGAAAACCGTAAGTCCGATCAGTCTGAAAAGATATAGCAACGCGAGTCAGATCAGTTTGAGTGTCTGAGCCGAGTTTGGAGTATGTAGAGTTAAAGCTCTAGGAGGAGTTTCATATAGAAATTTTAGTCTCGGAATAATAATAATAATAATAATAATAACTAGATGCGAAAGTTCGTCGAGACAAACTTTAAGTTGGCTTGAGAAAGTTTGGACCATAAAGTTTGAAAAAGTTTAAAGTAGTTTAAAGTTTAAAGTAGTTTAAAGTTTAATTTAGTTTAAAGTGTAAATTAGTTGAAAGTTTAAAATAGTTTGAAGTTTAATTTAGTTTAAAGTTTAAATTAGTTGAAAGTTTAAAATAGTTTGAAGTTTAATTTAGTTTAAAGTTTAAAATAGTTGAAAGTTTAAAGTAGTTTGAAGTTTAATTTAGTTTAAAGTTTAAATTAGTTGAAAGTTTAAAATAGTTTGAAGTTTAATTTAGTTTAGTTTAGGGTGTTCTGGGTGGTTGCTATGGTGTTGCTAGGCGGTTGCTAGGGTATTCTGGGTGGTTGCTAGGGTGTTGCTAAGCGGTTGCTAGGGTATTTTGGGTGGTTGCTAGGGTGTTGCTAGGCGGTTGCTAAGGTATTTTGGGTGGTTGCTAGGCGGTTGCTAGGGTGTTATGGGTGGTTGCTAGGGTATTCTGGTTGGTTTCTAGGGTGTTCTGGGTGGTTGCTAGGCGGTTGCTATGGTGTTTTGGGTGGTTGCTAGGGTGTTGCTAGGCGGTTGCTAAGGTATTTTGGGTGGTTGCTAGGCGGTTACTAGGGTGTTCTGGGTGGTTGCTAGGGTGTTCTGGGTGGTTGCTAGGCGGTTGCTAGGGTGTTTTAGTGGTTGCTATGGTGTTGCTAGGCGGTTGCTAGGGTGTTCTGGGTGGTTGCTATGGTGTTGCTAGGCGGTTGCTAGGGTATTCTGGGTGGTTGCTAGGCGGTTGCTAGGGTGTTCTGGGTGGTTGCTATGCTGTTGCTAGATGGTTGCTAGGGTATTCTGGGTGGTTGCTAGGGTGTTTTGGGTGGTTGCTAGGCGGTTGCTAGGGTGTTCTGGTTGGTTGCTATGGTGTTGCTAGGCGGTTGCTAAGGTATTCTGGGTGGTTGCTAGGCAGTTGCTAGGGTGTTCTGAGTGGTTGCTATGCTGTTGCTAAGGTGTTCTGGGTGGTTGCTAGGCGGTTGCTAGGGTGTTCTGGGTGGTTGCTATGGTGTTGCTAGGCGGTTGCTAGGGTATTCTGGGTGGTTGCTAGGCGGTTGCTAGGGTGTTCTGGGTGGTTGCTATGGTGTTGCTAGGCGGTTGCTAGGGTGTTCTGGGTGGTTGTTATGATGTTGCTAGGCGGTTGCTAAGGTATTCTGGGCGGTTGCTAGGCAGTTGCTAGGGTGTTCTGGGCGGTTGCTATGGTGTTGCTAGGTGGTTGGTAGTTGTCACAGATGGTTACTATGGAGTTTTTATAGAGTCCTTAGCATGATCTTGGTATGATTTAGCACTTAACTAATTGATATTAGCATGTAGCTATTCACTGCTAGCATGTGTAGCATGTTGGAAGTGCTGTTTGCTAGCATGAGTCAAAAGAGCCAAACCTCATCTCTATACGATGTTCTGATACAGAGATATAGGTCTTGCAAAACGGTTGCTAGGGTACTCAAGTTTGGTTGCTATGGAGTTGCTTGGGAGCTTGAAGCTTTAAACTTAAAACGTTTAAAGTGTTTTGAAGTTTAAAGTAGTTTACGAGTTTTGAGTTTACAAGTTTAAATGAGTTTAGAGTTTAAGTTTAAATGAGTTTAGTGTGTGTGTGTGTGTGTGTGTGTGTTCACACACACACACACACTCAGAGTTTATGAGTTTAGAGTTTATAAGTGTAAGAGTTTTTGAGTTTAGAGTTTATAAGTTTTAAATGAGTTTAGAGTTTATAAGTTTAAATGAGTTTATAGTTTATAAGTTTAAATGAGTTTAAGAGTTCAGAGTTTATTAATTTATGAGTTTAAGAGTTCATAAGTCTATGAATTCATGAGTTTATAAGTTAATTAGTTTATAAGTGTATGAGTTTAGAGTTCATTAGTTTAAATGAGTCTCATTGGCTAATATAGTATATAGAACGGCAGTTTGGTTTAGTCTTCAAGGTATTTTGATTTGAATTTTCGTCGGTTGGTGAGTTTGAATCTAAATTTGAATTTTTTAGAACTCCCCAATGCAAGTCAATGGGAGTTTTTCCGAGTTTTGATCGTCATTTTTAGGAAAACCGTAAGTCCGATCAGTCTGAAAAGATATAGCACACTTGGTCAGATCAGTTTGAGTGTCTGAGCCGAGTTTGGAGTATGTAGAGTTAAAGCTCTAGGAGGAGTTTCATATAGAAATTTTAGTCTCGGAATAATAATAATAACTAGAATGTACATTTCCTGAAGAAAATGTGAGTGGTGCTTGCAGTGGCAAAACTCGCCACTCGGTTGCTAGGGTGTTATACATGATTGCATATGAGCCAACAACCATGTCTGTACGATGTTCTGGTGCTGAGATATGGCTTATTCATGTTGTTCAGGTGGTTGCTAGGGTGTTCTGTGTGGTTGCTAGGGCTTTGCTAGGTGGTTGCTAGGGTGTTCTGGGTGGTTGCTATGGTGTTCTGGGTGGTTGCTATGGTGTTGCTAGGCGGTTGCTACGGTATTCTGGTTGGTTGCTAGGCGGTTGCTAGGGTGTTATTGGTGGTTGCTAGGGCGTTGCTAGGCAGTTGCTAGAGTATTCTGGGTGGTTGCTATGGTGTTGCTAGGCGGTTGCTAGGGTATTCTGGGTGGTTGCTAGACAGTTGCTAGGGTGTTCTGGGTGGTTGCTATGAAGTTGCTAGGCGGTTGCTAGGGTATTCTGGGTGGTTGCTATGGTGTTGCTAGGCGGTTGCTAGGGTATTCTGGGTGGTTGCTAGGCGGTTGCTAGGGTATTATTGGTGGTTGCTAGGGCGTTGCTAGGCAGTTGCTAGGGTGTTCTGGGTGGTTGCTATGGTGTTGCTAGGCGGTTGCTAGGATATTCTGGGTGGTTGCTAGGGCGTTGCTAGGCAGTTGCTAGGGTATTCTGGGTGGTTGCTATGATGTTGCTAGGCGGTTGCTAGGGTATTCTGGATGGTTGCTAGGGCATTGCTAGGCAGTTGCTAGGGTGTTCTGGGTGGTTGCTATGGTGTTGCTAGGCGGTTGCTAGGGTATTCTGGGTGGTTGCTAGGGTGTTGCTAGGCAGTTGCTAGGGTATTCTGGGTGGTTGCTATGATGTTGCTAGGCGGTTGCTAGGGTATTCTGGATGGTTGCTAGGGCGTTGCTAGGGTGTTCTGGGTGGTTGTTATGGTGTTGCTAGGCGGTTGCTAGGGTATTCTGGGTGGTTGCTATGGTGTTGCTAGGCGGTTGCTAGGGTATTCTGGGTGGTTGCTAGGGTATTATTGGTGGTTGCTAGGGCGTTGCTAGGCAGTTGCTAGGGTGTTCTGGGTGGTTGCTAGGGCGTTGCTAGGCAGTTGCTAGGGTATTCTGGATGGTTGCTAGGGCGTTGCTAGGCGGTTACTAGGGTATTCTTGGTGGTTGCTAGGGCGTTGCTAGGTGGTTGCTAGGGTGTTCTGGGTGGTTGCTATGGTGTTGCTAGGCAGTTGCTATGGTATTCTGGGTGGATGCTAGGGCATTGCTAGGCAGTTGCTAGGGTGTTCTGGGTGGCTGCTAGGTGTTCTGGGTGGTTGCTAGGCAGTTGCTAGGTGTTCTAGGTGGTTGCTAGGCAGTTGCTAGGGTGTTCTGGGTGCTTGCTAGAGTTTTTTGTGGTTACTAGAGCATTTCTAGACGTTGCTAGGGTGTTCAGGGTGGTTGCTAAGGTGTTTTTGTTAGTTGCTATGGTGTTACTAGGTGGTTGGTAGTTGTCAAATATGGTTACTATGGAGTTTTTATAGAGTTCTTAAAATCTTTAATAACAAGTGCCTTCTGTACGGCACTCGGCCTGCGGCCTCGTGCCTATGGCCGAATAGGCACAAGCATGGAGCGATATCGCAAGGCCACGAGAGTAAAATTGCTTTAAAAAATATAAAAAAAATATAAAAATGTTTTTTTTTGGTTTAGGGTGGTTGCTAGGGAGCTCTTAGTGGTTGCTAGGGTGCTGAAACTGGTTGCTAGGGTGTGGCTATGAAGATTTTAGGCCATAACTTATTGGCTGCTTGATAATATAAATCCTCTGAGGGAGAGAGAGAGGGAGAGACGCAGGGGTGTCAGGCCCTTTGGAGTGGTGTGTGTGAAAACGTCGGTTTGGATTTGAATTTTTTTAGAATGCCCAATGTAAAGTCAATGGGGACTTTTTTGGCCGCTTTTTCGTCCGCTGTGCGAACATCGTACACCCGATCGCTTAGAAAAGTCATAGCACACCTCTCCTCAATGAGCCGGTCGATTTGACACTTCACTCAGGGGTCTGTGACAAACGGTGCGGGGCGAGTTTCGCGCCAAACTTTGTCCAGAATAATAATAATAATAAGAATAATAAGTATGAGCAATAACAATAGTGATGCTTTCAAAAAAGCACCACTAATAATAAGTTTAAATAGGATTTCAATATGTTGGCTCTCTCAAGCCAACTTAATAAGTTTAAATAGGATTTCAATATGTTGGCTCTCTCAAGCCAACTTAATAATAATAAGTTTAAGTACAATATCAGAAAGTTGGCTCTCTCAAGCCAACTTAATAACAATATATTAATCAATTGTATAATGTGATATTATATGTTTATATAATATTTATTTTACATGCAGCACCTTATAGGTGCAGACGCCTTGAGATCACAAGACCAAATTAATACGGCTAATTTTGTCTTGGTAGTCTAACTGTGAATAGTGCATTTCTACAATCAGCGTAATGTTATCAAGTGCTGATTTTATGAGTGCACCATCTGTACACTTAAACTACTGTTCAAAAGTTTGGGGTCGGTGAGATTTTTTAATTGTTTCTGAAAGAAGTCTCTTATGCTCACCAAGGCTGCATTTATTTGATCCAAAAATACAGTAAAAACAGAAATATTATGAATTATAATTAAAATTTAAAATAACCATTTTCTATTTTAATGCATTTTAAAACACAATATATTCCTGTGATGGCAACGCTGAATTTTCATCAGCCATTGCTCCAGTCTTCAGTGTCTTCAGTGAAATCATTATATGCTGATTTTGTTCTGCTACCTAATATTTTGTGGAAACTGTGGTATATATATTTTTTTAAAGTTAAAAAAAAACAAACATAATTTTTCTGAATTAGAAATCACATTATAAATGTATTTACTGTCACTTTTGATCAATTTAATGCATCATTTCCGAATTAAAGTATTCATTTCTTTCAGAAAAAAAAAACCTTACTGACCCCAAACTTTTGAACGGTAGTGTAGATCTAAATCAAATATACTTTATTTCTCACTCATGGTCATCTTGTCCCCCATGATGCAGGAATGGATCCTCCTAGAGACATGACTGTGCTGTATGTCACTGAGGAATCTGTAACCATATCATGGATTCAACCACTCGCACCCTTTGATTACTACAAAATGTCTTACCAATCACCAAAAGGTAATTCCTCCGCAGTATATTTAAAGCATGTTGAACAAAGACAAATAAGCCAGCATTACTGTTTGAAATCACCTCACAGGCAGGATGGACAATGTGGTGATTGACAATGATGTCACCAACTACACCCTAACCAGCCTCCACCCAGCAACGGAGTACGAGATCAAGCTGAACGCAGTGAGAGGAAGTCAAGAGAGCAAGGTCATCACCACTACTGTGTTCACAGGTATTTCTGCTCTCAGTCAATTACTCAGAGACTAATCATATGCTACTGCACATTCTCCAGACATGTATTGTAATTTACCCTAGGAAATGTCTTTTGGTATTTCGTGAAGGATGTGCTCTCATAGCCTCGTTCGTCACAGAACTTTGATTTGATAGAAACATGGATGACAGACTGAGGAATGATGCACATCATTTACCATGTGATGAGTGCCATCTCTCACCCTGTGCGTTCCGCCCGTCCTCTGGGAGGCTGCCAGCCATCTTGCAGAAGTGAAATGAAATTTTACTAATGGAATCAGTGATCAGCGGGGATGCTCACCTGCCATCGTACTTGAACAGCACCACACGGCGGTGACAGGCAGCTAGTACTATGAATGGATTGTGTCTCATTCAATCATAATTGATAAGTGTTTTTACTTACATGTACAGATCTTTCTTTTGCAGAAAATTTCCATCAGATGCACAATATGTTGTGCATAAATTTGATCTTTACCCTGTTTACTCTTGATCATTCTAATGAGGATTATTCTAAGTAATGTAAAATGTAAGTGCGTGCGTGTGTGTACAGTATATATATATATATATATATATATATATATATATATACTTTTACTCATTAAGGGTGCATTAATAAACAGTAAAAACAACATTTATAATGTTACAAAAGATTTCTATTTCAAATAATCCTGAAAAAAAGAATGATCACGTTTTCCTAAAAATATTAAGCAGCACAACAGTTTTCAACAATACATTTTTGGTAATAATGAAAAATGTGTCTTGAGCAGCAAAACAGCATATTAGAAATGGCTGCTGAAAATTCAACTTTGCCATCACAGGATTAATTGTAATAATATTTCACATTATCACTGTTTTTACTGTATTTTTGACCCCAGACTTTTAAACGGTAGTAAATAAATGATTGAAAAATAAGTATCTATGTATTTTACTATATATATAGATAGAGTGTTTTTAGATTATTATTATAAATATATATTTGTGTATATATACAAATATTTATAGTATTTATAATTATATATTTTATTTGTAGTGTTTGTGTATATAATATAGAAAATAAATAAATATAATAAATAAAATAATTATATCTATAAAAAGAATATATAAATAAAACAATATCTTATATAATTAAATATTTCAACTTTCCATGTTTCACACAAATTAATACATATGCACGGTTAGTGTATGAAAGCTAAGTGAACCTTTTCTCGGTGTATTGCTTTAATGTTAAAAGCTTGACTTGAGAATAGAATAGTGCTTAAGATTAAACATAGGAATATTTAACTTTGTGTCGCAAATGACAAATCTCCAGGAAAGGTCTTTGTCCCAGCTGTGCATTATATCACTGAAATGAATTAATTAGTCTATGTCTCGAGCCTTGGAAGTTAACTAATTAGTCATATCAATGGATGTAGTACAATAGAACAAACAGATGCTGGCCTTTGCTTAAAGACTGCTGACTTGCTTAATAACTACTAAGGAAGTGTGTGCCTATACATCAGAACACAGCTACACTCCCCATTGCAACTTAAAGCCTGACAGTTTTGTTCAAAGCTAATAAAAATATGACATGCAAACAATCTCAAGCTGCCCGTGTTGACAAATCTTGCCAGTGCTGTAACAATGCAAAGTGACAAGTAGATCTTCTTTTAAAAAATGCATCTTTTGGAAACAGCTTATTATGTAAGGGATAATGTACATCCTCAGAATAACCCTGATGCGGGTGATGAGGACCCTGATGTGAAGCGGAGGGTCTTTTATCAGGCTGAAGGGCGCTTATTACACGACTACTTGCGAAATAAGTAAATAATTAGACACAAAATATTGATCTGAGTCGAAGCATTTTATTAGGTTTTTAAACGCAAAGCTTTCACGGAGAGAGCAGTTGCTAGCGCAGCAAGTTCAAACTAGACAGACATTTAAGGAATACGATACAGTCATACCACTTATCACACAGCATACACCACATATAATAAATAATTATAATTATGGGGATAAGAGATATTGATTTGAGATTAAACTGTTTTAAAATCATACCTGTTTGTTATCTTATAATCCAACAGTGTACAAAAAAATTGTCGCAAAATGACGACAGCTGCGTTTGTATGAAACGAGAGAGCGAGTCCACGATACTGGATGACATAATTAAATAACTGTACACAAAATATTGATTCGACTGAGTTTGAATATTTTATTAGCTCACCAAACGCATAACTTCCACAAAGTAAAACCGTTCCTAGCAAGCGTATATCGCTGCTGACTTCAATAACCCGGATGAGCCTGTGTTATCTGTTTTCAGCAGTTGTTATCAGGGAATGACATACTGCTGGATGGCGCGATTGACCAGTCAGAATCAAGTATTCCATAGAGCTGTGTAATAATAATTGGATATAGAGAAAAGTCTGGCTTATTTCAGCTTTAATGTAAAGAGTGACAAGAGGGGATGGTATAACATGATGGATCTGGTTCATGGATATGTTCTGGTTCACAGCTCTGCCTAATGACCTACTGGGGATCATCAAGTTCACTTTCATTACATAAGGGAAAACTAATATTCTCCTCCTAGTCTGTCAGTGCAGGGCATGTCAAGACACCGTAAAGCAGAGCGAGGGGAAGGTGCTATGAGGAATTGGGGGATTTTGCCTCTGAACTGCTGTCAGGCAACTGAGATCAGCTTCTCTGGAAGGTTGTGAGAGGGCCTACAATATCTTGGAACAGAGTCAACAGAATCTAATGGGAGGGTCAGATCTCTACAGCTGTAGAAGTGATATGGCTATTGCAAGAGAGGCTGGCAGAACAAAAATACGAGGGACAGGATGGGAAGATGGTAATGTGCGATTACAGTCCACTGACCTCATCTTAGAGGACATACGCCACAGTGCAAATAGGAGAGTGAGATTTTTCCTGTCTGAAAAAAGAAAGGCCATCTGTGAAAGTCACAGCATGGATAGAGGATTACTGAGAACAACATTTCTCATTACTCACTTGTATGGAAATGCTATTGAGAATGAGCTCTGCACACATTTGACTGTCTAATTTCCCCCTTGATGTCGGCTAATTAAGGAAATTGTGATCTTCTTCAGCCAGATAATCACAACAAATTAGTTCCAAGCTGCTGAGGTGCTCTAATTTTAAATTGCCGCTGAATATCGTTTGCACAGGGACGAAAAAGGTGAAGATGAGACGGCTGCCAATTACCTTGGCTTAGCTTATCTAAGACTGTCTCTCTGTAACCTGCACGCAATCTTCTGTTCCACACAGCTATGGATATGCCTATGGAGCTCACTGCATTGAATGTCACACCTCAGGGGGCTCTGCTGCGTTGGAACGCCCCTGTTTCCAGTGTTGATAACTACGTGCTCACCCTCACCCGTAACCAAGGTATGTGGAGGCCTGATGAAGGGAAACACATCTCTGTAAAACTTTCATCAGCATCATTTACTCTTTAAATCACATCCCAAAAGCAGGAGCCTTAAACACTAAACGAAATGTAACTTATTTTCCCATGGACAAAGATAGGCTGCTTTGCCATTTCAGGTCTGCAGGCAGCAGAGAAGAAACCCCAAAACAAAACAATGCACATATGCAAATGGTTCTCACTCAATTGCATTAATAAAATATAAACTATAAAAATATAAGAAATATAAAATAAATATAAACAATTAACCATATAATCATGGGTAGTTAGGATGGTAGTTAGGATAAATTGGCTTATCAACTTTTAAAAGGGGCGAAGAAAAAGCTTCTCGTATCTTTTGTTTTTTGAGATCATTCAATCAATCTTTAACTTAGCAGAAGCTTGCCAAATCAGGTAGATGCCAACATGGACAGGTTGCTTGTCATCCTTTAAAAAAATCATCAGCAAATTTATGCCTCCATGAAAAATACAATCAAGACTATGTTAAATGGTTTCACCTACATCGAGGATAAACATGGTTTGTGCTGACCACAGATTATTTGTACGGTGATTTATTGTCTTCTGAGAGAATGAAACCATCTAAAAAGTACATTCAGAAACCAAAATTGTCATTAATGTTAATAATATTGTATATTGGTGAGCCAATGCAGTTCATGGTCATATTAATACAGTCAGGTATTGTAATTTTGAGTATTTTTGTATGATAAAACTGTTGTCGCCACATATGTGTAATATTTGCTATTTAAATGCCAATTCAGTTATTATTTGAATTTCAGTTATAATGCATGATTTTTTTTTCTAAATATTAAAATAAAGTAAAAAAATCCAAGAATATTTGCAAAAGTTTTTCACTTGCATCTGCACTAATGGAACTTATCTATCCAGTTACGGCAGACACCTTCTTAGTGGAGGGTAGCAAGCAGGAGCACCAGCTGAGTCAGCTCATTCCCAGCACCACCTACTCACTGGCCCTTTATGCCACCAAAGGTCCTCTCACCAGTGGCACTGTCATCGCCAACTTTGTCACACGTAAGTGCAACATCTCTGTGCCCTGTGTTCTAATTAAAGACTAGAGGAGGTCGAGACCACACAGATATTTTTATATAGCATGTTAAAATTGTCACTTTTTAAAGGGTGAGCAAAAACGCACCGTTTCTGTGTCTGTCCCTTTAAATGCAAATGAGCTGCTGCTCCCGGCACAGAGGGCAGAGCTTCTAGAGCTCATGTGTTAAGGCGGGCGTACACGGTGCGAGTTCGGACCAGGGTCGGACACTCGGGAGGTCGTGAGATATTGCACACGTTGCGAGTCAGTTTAACTGATAATCGCGTCAAAGCAGCTGGTACACGGCACGACTGTCCTGCACAAATTTTATCCCGAGCCGGCAGCAATCACGTGAGCTTTCGCGCTAAACACAGAGACCGTCAATGTTGCATGCAGGCAAAGCTTCAGATAGAAAAAATGACAGAAATGTGTGTGCAAATGATTTTTTGTAAAGCAGAGAACAGTAGCCTTTCAACATAAAAACTTGAGAGAGAGAGAGAGAGAGAGAGAGAGAGAAGAGAGAGAGAGAGAGAGGTGTGTGTGTGTGTGTGTGTGTGTGTGTGTGTGTGTGTGTGTGTGTGTGTGTGTGTGTGTGTGTGAGAGAGAGACAGTGTATGCGCACGCTGTATGGTTGCTGCCACTGAGGTAGGCTATAGCCCCATGATCGACGTGGTTGTGTATGATTTAGCAATAGGGGACAGCTGGTGAAAATCGGGCCGACTCCCCGAATTTTTTAAACATGTTTAAAAATTATCGGGAGGTCGGGGAGGTGCTCATACCGTGCTCGGCTCGGCTCGTAATTCCTCTCACACGCTGCGAGCCGCGACCATGCGAGCATCACCGATTCCACTTGATTTCTCCTGAGTGAAAAAAATCATCTGCGAGCTCGTAAAAACAGCAAAAATCGCACCGTGTACGCCCGCCTTTAGCATCTCCGATTACCTCACACAGACATGCATTGAAAATTTTACAAAACTTTCAGCCTTTTATGTTCAAACTGGAGTCAGACAAAGATGGAGGGACTCAAGAAGTGACAACATGTAGAATGCAACAGGACATTTCTGAATGGTTAGTTTATGTAGCTTATGTGTAGTTATCTTCTAGTCATTGATTAGCATATTCTGTCATGATAGTCTATAAATCACGTTCCTGGGGGCGGGGTTTATGTCAATTTTAGGGTTTTTGATGTCACTAACCCGGGAGGAAGCTTGTGTAGTCCCTTCCAGCCGTTTGTTGTAGTCCTTAAAAAGCAGTTTCTGTAAAAGAAAATATCTCCCTTTGCTTTGAACTTTGAGCGTTGTTTAAAAAAACTTTTTTTTAAATTGTAATAATATTTCACAATTTTACTGCTTTTGATCAAGCCTTGGTGAGCAGACGTCTTTCAAGAAAATGTTAACATTTTATTGACCCCAAACTTTTGAACGGTAGTGTTGCTTATACTGCCATGCACAGGCTTGGAGGGGTAGCAGTAAAATAATGTAATATTTATTTACATTACTGTAAATAAACTCAAAAGCTTAGATATAATTTGGAATGGATTGACGGGGCAAGTCAATAGTATTTTCTTTTTAGTTTAGTGCCATGTTTCTCAATCCTGCTGCTGATGGCCCACATTTTAGGTGTCTCAGTAACCTGATGTACCCTTACAATGTCTTCAGGTCATGGAGCACTGTACTAATGAGCTGATGAGTTGAATCAGACATCCAAATTGTGCTGAGATGAGCAGGATTGAGAAACACTGGTTTAGTGGCAGTTAAAGTTGCTGACTTCATTTCAGTATTATCTACAGCTTTTTATACACCATCGCAGTGTACTCTAATTTGATTGGACAACCAGCATCCCAATAGTGCTGATATTTAACCTATGGTTACGCATTACTTGCAGTCAAATCACAGCTGTGAAGACATTAAGTAAAACAGCACTCATGCTTAAATATCCAATAGAGAGCTGAAAGATTAAGCACTTCTCTAATTATACTATCATCCTCTTTTAGTTTAGCAGAGATGTGAAGCAGAAACAAGGCCGTTATTTTTGTAGTTTGTGTAACAAAATACTAAAGTCAGCAAAGCTCCAATTCCCATGTGAGAACAGAGAGGAGATCAGCATCACTACCTGTCTTTCCTCACAGTGAGGATGTTCGTGGAGAGAGGCGAGCTGTCTTTCCCACACAGAAGACTGAACTAGAACAAGCAGTGATTTCATTTCAAGCTGCTTTATTCTGCATTGAAACTTTCAGCTCATCTATTAAAGGGGGTGGTTGGGCCGAGCCACTTTCAGATGCATTAGACCTCAACTTTAATCAAGCGGCCCTCCCAGAATACTTCATTAGTTTTGATTGTTTAGAGGAAATTAATTTGCACATAAAAGTGTCACAGGCCATTGGCTTTGCAACCCCAGTGCCAGCTCAGTGACGTGCAGAATCTTGACACAAAATCGCTTGATGAGGTTTGTGGTGTTCATTTGCCTCCAATACCTAATGACAATTTAATTCAGAAACATTTCTGCTCCAATAACAGTGGATTTAGATCCTGCCATGCTCTGATAAAAATGTAACAATGTTTTATTGCCTGCAATGCCTGAAAAAAGCTGAAATTACCATCCTGCGGTGTTTAAGAATCTGCCCGCTCCCACCCTGAGGGAGGTGAAGCGTCATAGATGCATCATTTTGGAATTTATGAAGAGGCTTATGGAAGCTTAAGGGGATAATTAAGGTGACAACAACTAACACATTTCATGCTCCATTTCAGGATTAGTGCTGTCTGTCATTTTGATTTAAATTACAGTTCTAAATTCATTGTTAAAGAGATTAAGGTGAGAACAGGAATATGAATGTGTTCCTCAGATATACATACAAGCATATCTCTCCATTCCTCCACGGTAGCGTCTCAATCTCCACAGGTGCACTTTGTTAGTAATGGGAAATCGAGAGTAGAATGCTGTTCAAATGTTTTGTTTGGTTAGATTTTTTTTTTTTTAAGAAGTCTCTTCTGCTCATTAAGGCTGCATTTATTTGACCAAAATTACAGTACAAACAGTAATATTGTGAAGTAAATTTTTACCATTTAAAAAAAACTTTTTAATTTTTATATATTTTTTAAAATATATTTTCAAATGTAATTTATTCCTGTAATTTTCAGTAGCCATTACTCCAGTCTTCAGTGTCACATGATCCTTCGGAAATCATTCTAATATGCTGATTCGGTGCTCAAGAAACGTTTCTTATTACCTATGTTGAAAACAGTTATTACATTTTTTTCCTCAGGATTTTTTGGTGAGTAGAATGTTAACTATCTTTACTGTCACTTTGATAATATAGTATTATCTCAAAGGGACAGTAAAGACAGTTGACATTCTATTCAACCAAAAATTCTGACAGAAACGTAACATTGCAAGTAAGCTTGTACATTTTACCAAAAATAGTCCATGTTGAATTTGTCATATTTTATTAATTAGTCAGCCACAAAGAAAAACGCTATAAACACAGTTCAATAAACAAAACAGCTCAAGGTATTTGATATGTATAATACTGGCTCTCACGGCATACATATGTTTGTGTGTAAAACTAGAATTACTTTTGATATATTTAACTAACGATATTATGTTCTGATATGACTTTCCACGCCCCCGTAACTCTGTGATAGTTTCTTATTAAAATGTTAGGTAACACTTTATTTTAAGGTGATGTAGTTACACGTTACTACATGTACTTACTATAGTAGTAACAGTAAATGATGCATAATTACAAATAACTAACCTTAAACCAAACCCTAACCGTAACTCTATAGTACGTACATGTGGTTAATTAATATTACCCAGTACTTGAGTAAGTACAATGTAACTACGTCACATTAAAATAAAGTGTAACCAAATGTTGTCTTGTCTGCAAGTGCAACAAATCATTTCATATCTAGGACATTTCATACCTTTAGTTCCAGAGAATGAGAGGTAGGATTGGAGAAGGAGAGCTGTACTTTTTAACGCCCTGAAAAAAAACAATAATACATCAATTTTTCTGCACATAGACAACAGATGGCTTTTGAAGACATGCAAAAGAAGCATCAGCATTTGTAGTATGAAAGGAAAGTGTGTGTATGTGTTCAGCTTGTGTGCCTGTGCTCTGCTGGAAGGAGAGTGGCATGTTGACTGATAAGAGATCACGTTGAGAGACAGGACGCCGGTGAACACACACTAATTGTCTTCCCTCTGAAGTGGATCTGTCAGTGTGCCTGAAACCTATACTACACACGCAACCATGTGATTTATTTTGTCCTCAGGCAAGCGAGCATCTTACATGCCTCCAGCGGGTGTGCTGACACAGCTCCAAACATACACACTGATACATAGACAAAGCATCTGATAGTGAAAAATCAGCTGAATGTCAGATGGGGGATTGTCATTTTAAACATGCTCTGTTAATGTAGCTGTCACGGTCACATGCTAGTCACCACCTCCTCGCTACATTTCCCATCATCCTCCTTGGCCCTCACCTGCATGCACTTCCCAATCACAGAGATCACTGTCACCTGTCATCAATCTTCACTGATCATCATCCAGCACTATATAACTCTTCCCACTGCAGTTCACCATTGTCTGGTCTCGGCGTTTCCTCAAAGAACACTTACCTGACTCCTTACCTGCACGATACCTACAAGAAACAACCTGTCTTCAGTCATCTGCTCCCTTCATCCGTCTTCAGTCATCTGAAGTCATCTGCCTCGATCTCCATTTCAGAACCTGCAACAGATAAGAGCATTACTCATCCAGATATCCATCCTGAACACTATATTCAGTTACTTCCATCACATACTTCTGCAAATAAACCTGTTGATAACTTTACCTGTGTGAATCCTTCTGTTTCATGACAGAAAACCAGACCCTAAACTTAAAGTATGGGCGTTTTCCTCATCCATCAAAACCCAACGATCTTCTGATACACTGTTTCCAGGATGGCTGCCCGATCGAAGTATATGTGAAAGAGTTCCTAGAAATTTCTCACCAGGTCAACTGGACAGATGATGTCCTAAAGAACGTGTTTGGGCTTGGACTGGACAATCCTCTGCAACAGCCAGCTTCAGCCGCAAAACCATGTTCATTCGCACAATACCTGGATCATGTGCTGTTGTTGAGCGGTTCAGCCTTCACCGTGGGTGAGGCTGATGATTACATCGCCACTCAACCACCATCACCAGCCATCTTCCTCGCCACACCGCCTGAATGTCTTCACGTCATACCTGCCGAGCCAGAGACTGTTCACGCCATGTCAGCCGTGCCTGAGAATTCGCCGCCGGTTCCTGAGCCTGCTTTAGCCCACAAGCCAGGGACGAGTCCATGGAAGGGTGGTCTCGGTGGGACGACACCCTTCCAGAGTCTCGTCCCGTCAAGACCACCCTTCCAGAGTCTCGTCCCGTCAAGACCACCTTTCCAGAGTCTCGTCCTGTCGAGACCACCCTTCGCGAGTCTCATCCCGTCGAGACCGCCCTTCCAGAGTCTCGACCCGTCGAGACCACCCTTCCAGAGTCTCGTCCCGTCGAGACCGCCGTTCCTGAGCTTCTTCACGTCATGCCTGTCAAGCCTGAGCTTCTTCATGTCATGCCTGTCAAGCCTGAGCTTCTTCATGTCATGCCTGTCAAGCCTGAGCTTCTTCACGTCATGCCTGTCAAGCCTGAGCTTCTTCACGTCATGCCTGTCCAGCCTGAGCTTCTTCACGTCATGTCTGTCAAGCCTGAGCTTCTTCACGTCATGCCTGTCCAGCCTGAGCTTCACGCCATGCCTGAGCCCTCGCCTCCGGCCAAGATGGCCGCCGCCATGCCTGAGCCCTCATCTCTGGCCAAGATGGCCGCCTTCACGGCTGAGCCTTCGTCCCCAGCCAAGATTGCCACCGCCACGTCAGAGCCTATTTCTGTCCCAAGACCTGTTCCTGAGCCTGAGCGTTAGCCTATAATTCCACCCAAGAAAATTTTGGTGGGGGCTATAGGTCCTTGGCCATAGTAGCCAAGCCGGGCTCTCACGGAAAGGCCACGAAGGCTGATCCGCCCTGGTCTCCCGTACTGCAAGCTCTGCCCTGGCCTCCCGAATGGCAGGCTCCGCCCTGGCCACCCGAACTGCAGGCTCCGCCCTGGCCACCCGAACTGCAGGCTCCGCCCTGGCCACCCGAACTGCAGTCTCCGCCCTGGTCGCCTGTACGGAAGGCTCCACCCTGGACTCCTAACTGCAGACTCCGTCCTGGCTGTCCGAACGGAAGGCTTTGTCCTGGAGGCCTCTGGTCCCTCCTAACCACGTCCTCGTCAGCCTCCAGGACGCTTGCCCTCCCTCCCCGGGTAGACTCCTTGAATTTCTGCCTGCCTTCTCCAGCCCTTTGCCCACTCCTGTTGCCAGCCCTCCGCCTGCTCCTCTTCCTCCCCCTCATGATTTCTGAAGCCATGTTGTTTTGAGCCAATCACTGCTGCCATGTGACTAAATACTATTGGGAGCTGCAGGAAAATTATGACAAAAAAAATATTTTTAAAGCCTCCAGAACAAATGGAAGACTTCCAAATTAAATGTTGCTTGTAAAAAAAATATATATATTGTCTGAATACATGAATATTTTTGAATGCAGTTTGAGGTACAGTAGGTAAGGATTTTTTGGAACAAAAATAATCATTCAGCAAGAACACCATTAAACTGGTCAAAAGTGACAACAAAGACATTTATAATGTTACAAAGGATATCAATTTCAAGTAGAACTTTATATTCATCAGAGAATCCTGAAAAAAAAACATGTATCATGGATTTCCACAAAAATGTTAAGTAGCACAACTGTTTTCAACACTGATAATTATAAGAAATGTTTATTGAGTAGCAAATCAGCATATTAGAATGATTTCTGAAGGTTTATGTGACTCTGAAGACTGGCGTAATGATGCTGAAAATGGTGAAACACATGGAAAACTAATGTATGTCATAGTTATTATATGCATTATATACATAGTCAACCCCAAGAAAAACACATAAAAACAGCTAAAAAGAAACAAAAACATAGATTTGTGCCGTTCAAACATAGTCCATACAAGTAAATATTATCTGACCAAAAAAAGTTACTGGGTTTTACACTCAAAGTGTCCAGTAGATGCCAATGTAATGTTGCTTGTCAAATTTGGTAATGAGACTTTACTGTAACAGATGTGTTTTGTCTATAAATTGCTTTTGCTCTTTGATCTTTGTTTAAACAGCCATGGATGCGCCCCAGAACCTGACAGCTAGTGAGATTAACCATCGAAGCGCCCTCATATCCTGGCGACCGCCCATCGCGGACATTGATAACTACATGCTGACCTACAAAGCAGCGGATGGCAGTCGAAAGGCAAGCATAATGTGGACTTTAACTTGAGGGACAAATACAGATATAAAGTAATGCAATTTGTAACACAAATTTAGAAAACAAAAATAGGAAATAAAAATGCATGAATTATAGTGTGAACAATTTATTGGTGGTTTTGATATTTTGCTGTTCACATTTCTGTGCTCATTGCATTTCAGATTTGAACTGTAGTTGATGTACAGCCTGATCTTATAAAAACTTTACGATCTAACATAAACTAAATTCCGCAGAGATCAACCATCTAAGGGAGCCGTTACATCTTTTAAAACTGCCTATCGGAAAAGCTCAATTTAATTAAATCATTTAACAAAGTCATTTCAAAGTCTATTAAAGACTTCCCTGAAACAATTTCTCTGAAATGAGACAGTAGATACAGTATCTGTTTCAAATAATTTCATTACTTTTAATGCATGATCACTGTCCTATAATGTTATTTTGATAATCTGTATTTAAACAGCTTGACTAAAAAATGCAATGACAAAAAGGAGGTTATGGATTATAATCTTTAGATTTATGTTGTTATACACAGACGCGCACACAATCAATGCAACAGAACACTCTGGCCTAGTAGCCAACTTGTTAGTGTTAGTATCCGTCCAGTGGGTGTCAGTGGTGCACAGATGATTTAAACCCTGCTGGTGCATCTTAGACATAAAAGATTTATCTTTCCATTAGACCCAGGTTGGCATAATAACAGACAATATGGGAATTGCCAAAAATAATAATACAGTGTAGTCTACATCCACTATGTGTTGATTCAGCCTATTTTTCAGATTCAGGATTGTAAAGGAATCAAAATGAGAACATAAAAATGGACCCACTCTGCTACAAATGGAAGCTTCACTAATACAATTACCTGCTCAGTGTCCTCTGCATACTGACAAACATTAATGCATCTTCATTAGAACACTGCTGTGCTGCGTAATTCACATTACACATGAAGGAAAAGGATGAATATGGAATCAAATGTTGTTTCAAAGGCTTGTGGCATGTCCATCCAGGTCCTCTGTAAATCCTCTGAGTGAAAGTTCTGAAAAGGCACAGAAAATGTGTGGCACATTAGTTTGATAAAAGTGAATTTTTAAAAAACAAAAGAGGGGAAGTGAACTGTCATGAGCTATAGACCAAAATAGAAACGCTGTTTCTCCCCAGCAGCACCAGTGCCTGATAAGCCTCTTCCTCCCCCATCAAGGGCTTTAGAACTGCCAATCATATGGAAGAAAACACTGGGAGGAAAAGCATTGTATGAAAAGCACCCAACAGTAAGCAGCTTCAGATCACAACAATTTGTCAGGCAGTTCTTAAAGTGATTGTGATCTGTCTTCTGTTTGTTTATGAGGAATATCTTTCCTACCCACAATGCTAAGAGCTGCTGTTCTTTGTACTATCTCTAGGCATGTTTTCCACAAAACTGTTCTGCCGCCGAGCAGTTCTTTGTTTAGTTTTGGTCTACAGTGTTTGAACAGAGGTAATGTACTAATGCCTCTGCGTGCCTGCGGATCAGTAGACTGTGTTTGATTGTGTTTTAGGAGCTGATCTTAGATGCCGAAGACACATGGATTCGTCTCGAGGGGCTGGCGGAGACCACCGAATACACTGTGAGACTGCAAGCCGCCAGAGGATTAGAAACCAGCGCCATTGTTTCTACTTCTTTCACAACAGGTGCAAATCTTCCACATCTCCTGTAAACTTCGGGTTCGATCGGGTTTGTTCACCTCATTAGGTACAAATGCACACTATTGCCCCATCAGCGTCATCAAGTACAAATCAGTAGCGACACATTCATTGCATCTGTTCGCATCTTGCTTCACCCTCATTTATTGCCTTGTGTTTCTGTGACTTTACAAGCACCCGACTTCCAAATATAGCATTTCATAACGTCTCAGGCAGAAATCAACAAATTTGCACTTCATTGTCGTGGCGGTGATGCAAATCACCGCTCATTACCTCCCAGTGACCCTTCGCTTTCTTTTGCTCTGTTGTTTTGGATGTTTCTCAACCCTTTTCCTCTTCAGGAAACCGATTGTTTCCCACGCCACAAAACTGTGCGCAACACCTCCTGAACGGAGAGAACCTGAGCGGGATCTACACCATCTACATCAACAGAGACCTCAGCCAAGGTGTGCAGGTTTACTGCGACATGACCACCGACGGAGGCGGCTGGATAGTGAGTGAGAGATCTGACTATGACATCTGAACCCTGTCTGTATTGTCTATATGTTTGGCACAATGTATGATTTACACAAAATCCCACAGTGCCATATTATAGGATTGGCCCCTGTTGAAAAGACCAACTTAGACCAGCATTTTTGTTTTTCAGACTGGTTTGTGCTGGAGTATCCAGTGTAGCCATGCTGTTCAAAAGCAAACTTTTAGATGAAACATGCTGTTTTAGGTTAAGCTAGTTGAGAACTTGGGGCCCTATTTTACGTTCTGAAACGCAAGTATCAAGCGCGAAACGCAAGTAACTTTGTGGGCGGGTCTTGGGCACTGTTGCTATTATACCGGCGGGATAAATGACTCTTGCGCCCGCCGCAAATCTAAAATGGGTTGGTCTGAAGTAGCTTCATTATTCATAGGTGTGGTTTGGGCGTAACATGAAATAAACCAATCAGAGCGACATCTCACATTCCCTTTAAGAGCAGGCGCGCTTGTTCCATGGCGGTTTGCTATTATAACG
This sequence comes from Abramis brama, assembly GCF_963993115.1. Lineage (NCBI taxonomy): Eukaryota > Metazoa > Chordata > Actinopteri > Cypriniformes > Leuciscidae > Abramis > Abramis brama. Next base: position 16,211,598 of record NC_139969.1, on the reverse strand, counting down.
GCGGATTTGCCAGGCGCGTGCCAGGAGCGGTTCACTGCCGAGGAGACCAACTTTCTCGTCAGGGCCGTAAAACACAGAGAAGTGACATTGTATGGGGATGGGAGAATTAGATAAATATATATTATATTAGCTTCGGTTAAACAGGCGTATAAAAATTTGGGTAAATGTGTAAGCTAGATTTATGCCTATTTTTTCACATCTTCATGGACACCACAATGATTTCCCTCGTGTGTTAATATTTTTCCTTGTAATAATGTATGGTTTTCTAAAAATGAGAACTGCTGCGTCTGTGTGTAGATGAGATAAGCAAAGTGCATGCGCGTTGTGCACACATTGATTATGGCCAAGCATGCGCCCTTAAAATAGCATATGAATAACATGCGCAGCACGCCACTGACTTTAGGCTAGGTTTTTCCTGGTCAGTGGCGGAATTGTTTTCTAAACCTGCAAAATAGCACCAGGGAACGTTTGCGCCGGAACACGCCTCCTCTTTTCACTGAACCGCCCCCGGGTGCGCAAGTTAATTTCCTAATTTACCGACGTGCGTGCAAAATAGGAATGATACATGCGTCGGTGTACAAAGTCAATTGCGCTGGGTGCAAGATAGGGCCCTTGGTGTCAACACCAGTACATATATATATCCAGAGTCCAAAATATCTCTCTGGCAGTTAAATTGAGAAAATGTATTGCCAAGAAAATGTTTTACTGGCCATACACACACACACACACACACACACACACACACACACACACACATTTATACACATGCACATACATATATATATAAAACATGAAGTTATTCATTATATAAAAAATAAAAAAAAATTGGTACTATGACTGATTATTTAGCCATTTCTAATTTTATTTTAAAATTATTTTTTATTATTTTCAAATATAGTTATGTATTATATTATTTTTATTATTTAGACATGTTATTATCATATACAAGATCATATTATTATTATTATTATTATCACAAAAAAAATTAGCCAATATCTGTCACTCATTAAAAGCACATAGAGGTCTGGAAAAAAAAAACATATTTCTGATGATGCATTTTTCTACTGAGGAAAAATTTGATGAGTTTCTTTATGAGACATACATACACCACTTACATCAGCAAAGGCCAGACTATCGATTTTACAATTCGACTTGAACCATAAAGTTAGCGGCCAGTTGGCAAATAACTATATAATTGCCTTTGGCGCATAACAAGTGTAAATTTTGAGCCTTGTCTGTATTCCACACCAGAGACCAGTGTTCAAAACACAGCATATGCTGGTGATTCATTCTGCTCATTCTGTTCTTTTCAGCAGGGTCACTGACACAGCTATTGCAGATGTCATCATCCCAAAGTAAAATGACTGTTGGGATAAATTGCCATTCATGTGCTCCATATTGCCCTAAATGCATTATATTTTATTGGCGAGGAGTGTTATGCGGCAGCTGTACCTCTGCCGATTGTGTTTCAGGTGTTCCAGCGACGTCAGAACGGTTTGACGGATTTCTCCAGGAAGTGGAGTGACTACAAGATCGGCTTTGGCAACCTGGAGGATGAATTCTGGCTCGGTGAGAAGACGTGAAATACACTTGAATTATAGACAGAGTGGTTAGAGCTGCCTGGAAAAAAAAGCTGCTACGTAATGACTCATTAAAAATATGGTCGTTTTAGGCCCCATTAAACTCTTCAGGCAGATCTAAATTTGGTCAGCACTTTCTGGCAAATGTATGAGTTTTATTTAAGCATCAAATCCCTTTAAATGTAACTCAGTGAGGAGTGCTCTTGACTAGCAATCAGATGGTTGCTTCATTTAAATATTGGATAGGCATTTTGGGAAACCATCTAGCTTTACCTTAGTACTTAATGCTAACTTGCTCCAGGGACACTGTATATCTTTCCTATTTACTTGTATTATACGTAGCATACTTTCAAATGTGAGACAGTGTAGGGCTGCTCTGAATAAAGATGAAAATAACACAAAGTCTTCTAGCTCTGTGAGAGGCTGCATCAAAGCACCATCCTTTGAAATTCTCCATGTGTCCTCCTGCATTCAGTATCTGGAGTTTGTATCGGCTCTGTGCTTCAGGACCCCTCAGTCTGTTACTGGTGACTCTCAGCTTTCAGATTCTGTTTAAATGATCCAGTAATTATTTTCATCAAAATCCAATTTGATGGAAAACAATACAGCCCATTTTCCTTTTTATCCCTGATGCATAAATCTTATTAGAAAGCTATAATTATATTCATTAAAATCCAGGGAAAAAATAGCATTTGTGCACAGCACGGATTTCAGAGCATTGTCTCAATTACAGATAAAAAGTAAACATTACAAATTATGCCTCTGCAGACATTTAGGCCTGGATAATATGTATAACGATATTTAGTGTGGAAGGAGCACATTTGAAAGATTTCAGCTCATGAGCAGAAAGTAAACACTGTTTGCAGCAGTGCTGCATTTCTTGGTATGTTTGAAGAGCGGCATCTTCACATACTACATTTATATACACAATAGACATTTAACACAATGAAATCACTTTGTGGCTGTTGGAGTAGACATTGCCATCATTGAGGTAAATGCAACTGCCGTAATCACAAGTATGCTTTCTTACCAAGGTAATAATTAGCAGGGCTAGGCGGTATATTCTGGGACCAGTAGATATTTTGCTATACCGCTGTATAACCACAGCGTGATTTAAAAAAAAAAAAAAAAGACACCAAGCTGAAAACAGTCTATTCTGTGTACTGCGTCATAGATGAGTGCTTACGTTATTTTTATATATATATATATATATAGTTAGTTTTTCAACAGTGAGACACTCTGCTTGGTCTGGTGGAAACATGGTGTTAACTGTAGGTTGTTTATGGTATCACAACTAAACTGGACTACAAACACTATGGGCCCTATTTTAACGATCTGAAACGCAAGTGTCAAAGCGCAAGTAACTTTGTGGGCGGGTCTCCGCGCTGTTGCTATTTTCCCGGCGGGATAAATGGCTCTTGCGCCCGGCGCAAATCTAAAAGGGGTTGGTCTGAAGTAGCTTCATTATTCATAGGTGTGGTTTGGGCGTAACGTGAAATAAACCAATCAGAGCGTCATCTCACATTCCCTTTAAGAGCAGACGCGCTTTTTCCTTGGCGTATTGCTATTATAACGGCGGATTTGCCAGGCGCGCGCCAGGAGCGGTTCACAGCCGAGGAGAGCAACGCTCTCGTCACGGCCGTAAAAGAGAGAGAAGTGACATTGGGGATGGAGAAACACACCCAAATTAAACAGGCATATAATAATGTGGGTAAATGTGTAAGCTAGATGTATGCTTTTATAATAAATTGTCTATCTATCTATCTATCTATCTATCGTTTGTAATAATATGATTTGCAAAAATGAAAACTGCTGCTTCTGTGTAGATTAGAGAATCAAAGTGTATGCGCGTTGTGCACGCTATACATTATGGTCAAGCATGCGCCCTTAAAATAGCATAATGAACAACGCGCGATGCGCCACTGACTTTAGACTAGGTTTTTTCTGGCCAGTGGCGCAATTGTTTTATGGAACAGTAAAATAGCACCAGGGATTGTTTGCGCCGGGACACGCCTCCTTTTTTGCACTGAACCGCCCAGGGAGCGCAAGTTCTTTCCCTAGTTTAGCAACGTGCTTTTGTGGAGGGAAAAGCGCGCTTTGCGCGGGTGCAAAATAGGAATGAAACATGCGTCGGTGTACAAAGTCAATTGCGCTGGGTGCAAGATAGGGCCCCAAATGTTCATCAACCACACAACTTGGCAGATAAACTTTGCTGCCCTGCTTCATTGGAGCATTCAAAGAAGAGAGCATGTCTGTTTTCCTGTGGTACTTGTTACTTCTCCATGGTCCCTGGGCTCTCCATGTAATTCCTCACCTGGTCATGAGAGTCAGTTTCTTCTGAATGGTGTATTTAAGAAATGGGACTGGAGTTCAACAATGCAGATAGGACAGTACTGTAGAGATATGGTGTTAAAAGTAATAGACTCCGCTAGTCTGTTTGCCATTATTCCAAGATATTTGCAGTCTTCCTGAACTGAGAAAAAAAAAAAGATTTTTTTTTTTTGCAACACATTTGAAAATTAGAATGTTTTTTTTTTATTCAGGACACTGGAATGATGTTATGCATTTTCAGTTTCTGCTTGAAATAATGCTATGATAATTAGTGTGCAGACTGTATTTACCACATTAACCAGTCTGACTAACTGGTTGTTTTTACTCACTAATACAGTTTTTACACGTCACTGTCTTGTTTTCCAGTAAAAAAACAAAACAAAAAAAAACGTTATTAATTATATTGATTCTTTCTTTTTTTTACTATGTTGATTACACCTTCGGCAAATGCATTTTCCTGTTTTAAGAAAACATTAGGTATAAATAATATAATAAAATAATATGTATAATAATAATAATAAATAATAATAAAATGTGCAGTGTGCTGTTAAAAGTGCAGTACTTGGCCCAAAATGGTGATTAAAAGTAATATGATTCTGTAATATTTTAGATATCTTGCCATGTGATGCCTGGCTGATTTTAATCAAGTAAAAACACAGTCTCTTGCTGGGATTGTACTGATTGGGTCAGTAAAAAAAAATGGTGTTCATGCTGCTATTTAATGAGGTTCCCCCCAACGCATTTTTTACTAATCTCATTACAACACGGCTGCCCTTAAGGATGCTCTTTGACCATGTCAGGTGATTCAGATCCTTTTCCCTCACTGTTACAGTTCATCAGCCTTCTGCTTCCTAGGTTCATTCTATGGCTTTAAATCCTGAGGTGAGTTTAAGGGCTTAGTTACAGTTCAGCACATCCTTGTAGACACTCACGAAATAGATGGAGTTCTATTATCAGGAGACATCTACGCTATCAAAAAGTGATTGTGTCTTTAGCCAGACAGGGCATTTCTCCACTGCACAGTCAGAAAATTTGATTATCTTCAATAAACAGACTGTTTATCTGCAGTCTTTTGCTCCTTATCTTCAGAACATATAAGAGTCAGAGAGAGTGAGATGGACCACCAAACAAGCACGGCTTTTATATTAAATTATGGGCTCTTATCAGTGTGGACCATATTTGAAGACAACATTTTCAGATGTTAAGGGGCTGGAACACAGAGATGGGATGGCTGGATGGTAGATAGTGTTCTAGGTGTGTTCTTCAGAACTTTTTTTTTTTTCATTTCTCCATGCAGGGTTGGACAGCATTCAGAAGATTGCAGCTCAAGGTCGTTACGAGCTCCGCATTGACATGAAAGACGGCCAGGAGTCTGCATATGCCAACTATGACAGGTTTTCCATCGGAGATTCCAAGAGCCTCTACAAACTGAGGATAGGAGAGTATAATGGCACTGCAGGTGCGGCCGGAGGACATTTGGGCATTCATTTTAAATACATTGAAAGGAAATAACTCGTTTTTTTATTCATTTAAACAACCCAAAGATGATCTCTCCAGAGTGGTGTTGGATATGTAAGCCTATCAATTGTAATTATGGTCTCTTTTTACCCCAGGTGACTCTCTGAGCTACCACCAGAGCAGACCTTTCTCTACCAAGGACAAGGACAATGACATTGCTGTCACCAACTGTGCACTGTCCTACAAGGGAGCATGGTGGTACAAAAACTGTCATCGGGCCAACCTTAACGGAAAATACGGAGAGTCCAGACATAGCCAGGTAGTCCTAAGCACTGGACTGAAATGTCTGGTATATCCACATAATTAGCCTAAAGGTGCGGTCACATTTACCGTTGTTCTGCGAATCGTCTCAGGCGAAATCCAGTCAATTCAATAGAAATCAACGCTATAGGGAATTTCGAGTGAGGACAAAATACATCTGGATTTGCTGTGTTGACCAACAGAAAGCTGCTTGGTTTGAAAGTGACTTCTGTGAAGTGAAGCTGTGCTTCATACATCACTACACTATTGCCAATAGACAATGGGCCTTTTTTGCATTTCGCTAATGTTACCGCACCTTTATACATGCATTGTTTCCCCCACCTATGGAGTAACAAGTAGGCACAAACTGCCTACACATGCAAACTCTCACAGGAACTTAGTACTCTGATTACATCTTAATTCGGCTATTTAATCTTACACCTACAGGGCCTTTGTTAGTTGTGACTCATTCTTTGTGGTTTTGTTTGCAAGGGCAAGCGCTAAAGACAGGAAACATGCAAGAGCGTTTGGAAGCAAACTGAAAGCAAATAAAGCTTGATAAGTGCGATTCACAGGCCAATGGGTAAAAATACTGTAGATCCTTGCTTAACTGTGTTGTCATGTCCTGTTGTCTCGCTGTCTGCTTTCATTTCAGCTTTCTCACAAGCGTTAGCGGGTTGGTGTAGCTTATAAACGATAAGGTCATATTTCCCATTGGTATCTGTGATATTTTTTTCATAAAAGCAGAGGTTAACACTCTGAAAACTAATAAAGGCCTATAATATAAAAAATATTCTTTTGAGAGGTGTTCTTGACTTTGTGAGTAGTAGTAATAACATTGAATTGCTAGACAATTGCTTTTTGTACATAAATTGTAAACATATGTTTTTGTGCTTTTGGATTGATACTGAAATGTACATTATCAACATACTGACAGCATCTAAAAACATTTTTCTTATGTATAACTTACCTACAAATTGTACAGATCTTTGCAACTTTTCTGGCAAAACTGAAACTGGTTCATTGCACAATTCCATAAATTCCATAAAATTAACCTATGAATTCAGTATGGTTTCACAATATTGTATATCAGTTACTGGATATTAGATATGTTTAATAGCTGTTGGTCTGTATTTAAATGTTATGCTCATTTCCAATATTGTTACATTTAGATTACCTTTGCCGCCTCTAACACTGATTGTAAAAAAAACGAATTATTTTATAACAATGTTAAATAGCAAATCTTAAAACCAATATCCATTTTCAGACTATCCATTGATGTTGTGATGCCTAATTTCACTTTTTTTCACAGATTTTTGGTGTTGTATTTTTTATTTTTATGAGTTATTGGATATAACATGAAAATAGTTATTGGCTTTTCGTCCTTTAACCCCCTGGGGTCGGTGGTCGCGCCGGCGATACCAGCTCGCTTTTTTTCTTATCATTCTTATAATCTTATAATTCTTTGAATTTCATAAGATTCATAAACATTTATACACTTAAGTTATAACTATAAGTACATAGAGTGAAAGAATTTAAATTCTAATACAATGTCAGTATGTTGATATTTTATGTTTAATTTTCTGTCTAAACATATGAAAGTGTATCTGTACTAGAACGACATTTTATGAGATTGCTTTAGTTAATATAACTGTTTGTGTATTAACATTATGTGTTTGACTTCCGCAGGGTATAAACTGGTATCACTGGAAAGGCCATGAATTTTCCATCCCTTTTGTGGAGATGAAGATGAGACCTTTCAACTACCGCAGCATCAGTGGCAAGCGGAGGAGGTCCACCCATTAATCCACCGTCCTACTAGCTGTTTCTATTTTTAAATGGGGCGAGGAGGACACAAGGAGCGATGTAACTTATTTAAATCTTTGAATGATAAAACCCCCTTGACGAATGTTGGTTGTAAACTAAACCTTGAGGTTCGGTGACTTTCTTATGTGTAATGCAATTTGTTCAGTTCTGGGAGAATGAAGACTAAGTTTCGGTATTGTTCAGCACGTTTACAGTGTGAGGCCTAAGAAAAGAACCTCATTAAATGAAGAAAATAGATCATTTCTCCCTTTGAGATAAAAGATTTTGGGGGAAAATTAATGCCCCTAAAAATGAGATGCTTCTATTTTTATAAATGATGAGAAATACCTTTAAAGAGTAACTGAATGATTTTCATGTTCATGTGACCCATCACAGTGTTAGATTTTGCATTTACTGCACCCGGAAGCCTAATTTCATCTCATATTTAAACTTATATTAACAATTGGCCATGGTACTGTTGAACACAAAAATTCTATCATCATTGAAACTTCAGAAACCAAAGAACTATTCAGTATCTGAGGGCAATTCAGACTTATCTGAAACAAAAATGCTTTTCAATCAAATAATTTGTCCCATATTTTAATTTATTTTAAATTGTACTATTTTTTTGCAAGGCTGGGGTGCGTTTCCCGAACAACGACGTAACTCGCTGCTTAACTAACATAGTTCGATGCATCGTTGAAGAAATCAACTAGCTAGTCACGACTGTTTCCCGAAACCGTATTGTCGCAAAGTGGTCGTTCAACCACGTTGGTTTATGACGTCACGCACGTGGTGGAGTAATAACTTCTTATAATGAATCTGTTTGAGATCGAATTAACGCTAGATGTTTTGCTATAAATTACAGACATTGCATCTGAGGACTATTTCTCATTTTTCTCAGTTATTTTGCTTTATTTCCAGATTCAATCATAGGCTCGTTCTTACATAGTAGAGCACGTTCGCACGTGCGCACTCTTCAAAAACGGTGCTTTAAATCTCTTGACAAACTAAAAGACGTAAATGACATTTGTATGTATTCTAAATAAGACACAGGTTGTACTGAATGTCATCTTGCTTATTTTGCTCAAGATAAGGATTTATTTAGTCCACATGTAATGCAAACTAGAAACTATGCTTCTAACCACAGGTGGAGAGCTGTCGTTCCAACTACACAACTTTGCGATGCTGTTTGCGAATGTTCGTTAGAACGATGGTTTCGGGAAACACTGACTCGTTGAACTATGCTGATAACGACGGAACTTGCGAACATAGTTGGCTAACGATGCTTTTGGGAAACGCACCCCTGATTAGTAGTAAAAATATCACATCATCCCACATCAGTGTTTTATTTAGATCTGTCTAAATGAACATATAAGCTGGCCTGAGAGCACTGATATGTACATATGAAGAACTTCATATGAAGAGAATTTTTGCATAGCTCTGTCACACACTCCATGCTTTACAGTGTTTCAAATGTTTTTGTTCCTGTAAAATAATTGTGTCCATCTGTGTCTTTGTAAATCCTCTAGGTTAATAGCAATTCATAGTTGAGTGCAGGAGAAATGCAGTCTGTGTTTACCACTGCAGAGAGAAGACCATCTGAAGGGTTCTTTTCGTAGATGTTTCTATTCCTTTCATTCAGAGTCATTCTAAAATGGATGCTGACTAGCAGTCGGGCTTGAGCTTTTAAGGCTTGGCATATACACAATAGGTCATAAAAGCAATGCAACTCCTAGTGCAACTTAGAACATAGTCTTTCTTCTTTAACGTTTTGTACCTGACAGAAATATATTATTTAATTCTGTAGTTTAACATGGCCTCAATGTATTTTGTACAGTGACTGAAAGGTTTGTGAAGGAGTGCAACCATGAGATATTTTTCTAAACCTTTCCTCATGCAGTGTAACACTTACCTCATGCAGCAAGTGATATTTCTTTTTCTAGTAGCAAATCTCTCTCTCATTTCTGAACTAGAGGGTGTTTTTGTCTAATTAACTCACTGAAGTTGTAATACATTGTTTTCTATGTATTCACTTTTTGAAAGTACTGAAACAACAGTAGCATAATACAGATGTGCTGGGATTCAATTAAAACATTTTAAAGATCTACATTTTATTCTGCATTTCAACTGAAAATGACTGACTCGCTCTCATGCTGTTCCAAACTTTGCTTTTTTTTCCGTTTGTTTTGGAATACAAAAGGAGAATTTTGAAGAATGTTTTTGGGTTTCGATAACATCAAATGTTATTGTCACCACAGAAAATATTACAGTACGTGGTCCCAAACACCAAGAAGTCAGATTTAAAATTCAGATTCTTCTGCTTCGGTATATCTGCATGCTCTGCATAGATCAGGTCTCCAGCGTTCTGCTTCTCTAACAACACCTGTTTCCTATAGTCGCAGTTCTCCTAATGAGCCTCTTCTGAGAGACAACACTATGATGTTTTCAAAGAGTTTCTACTCTTTTCCTATGCTTCTATTTTTTTCTTATCTTTTTGAGGGGTAAGATTAGAGAGTGTAGCAACAGCTGGGATGGGAAATAGAAACCAAGTCAATTCTTAATCAGCTCAAGCTAATTGCATTGAACACTGAAAAAGACATTTTGCATGCACCAGAAGGCATCATTTTATCCATTTACTGTTCTGTGGAGAACATGGGTGGAAATATGTGTACCTTCTTGTGTTTTCTAACCGTTTTCTTCAGCAAACTAATTGTTTGTGGTTCCCAGGATGCAGGCCTTCTAGTTATTTTTGAAAGAGGAATAGAGACTTCAGTTTGTGATTGACCGCTTCTCAAGAGAGAGACAGGGGCAGGTTTTCCTTCATTATTCATTGACTCAGCATATGGTGGAGACACTTCCCCTTCCATTCTGACATGCCTCCTATCCACCAAACCACTTATGGCTCAACATTCACCATGGAAAACACTTAAAAACATGTTACGCATAACACTTGGAACTCTAACTCTGTGTTATACAGGCAATCTGGTCATTTTACAACTCTCTTGTACTTTTATTTAATTTCGAACAGTAGGATATTGTAAAAATCCCCTACATTTTGTACCTAAATGAAAATGTGTTTAGCATGAACACTAATGACGCAGGCAATGTGTGCAAAAACAGTATTTGAGACATTTTTCCCTAACTTGCTAACCACATTGTCAGATAACCTTGGATATTATTGTAACAGATCGAATTAGCTCTAGTTTAACTTAAAATGTGCTGTATAGTTCCTTTTTTAATACATTTTCTACACATTAATAAAATATTCAAAATACAAAATCTGAGTTTGATTGTGAAGTGATTTGGGGGGGTATTTTTAAAGAACCATTGCATGTTGTGTAGCCAATTAAAATCCTATAAATGATTAACCTTTTTTTTTTTTTTTTTTTAAGCATAGGCTACTCATTCTGCAGCGGTTGGGCTTTCCATCCGCACTTGACATTTCGCTGTTTGTATCGTTCCTCTTGTCTGTGTTTGCGCGTAAGACAAAATGTCAGTCTTTGCATTTGTGGTGGGGATTTTTCAGTATTTTTTTCTTTTCTGCAGGTTTCATTGATATACCAGTAGGTAGAGGCAAGTTTTGTCATTGAATCATTCGCTCAAACGATTCGTTCACAAAACATTGATTCATGAACTGTGTTGCTCGGAAACGCAAAACCGTTTCAGCTTTGACTTCCTTTGGAATTATCATTGGTTGAGCAAAAATACACAAAGTAATGCAAAATTGCATCTAAAAAGTAAGTTACTCAATATTATTGAACTGTGGTGAAGGTTAAATGACGCTTTGCAAAGCACTGAGGCTTTCCTCTTAAATGTACCTTTCAAACTAGTGAAATAAATAAGTTACTGTTAAAGGACAAGTTCGGTATTTTACACTTAAAGCCCTGTTTTCAGATCGTTTCTGATGAAATAGAACGGTTAAGATTGAAATTTGGACACATGCTGCTGGCCCGAGAATTTTCAGTTTCTGAATTTTCACCTCCACAATGGCTACATAGGTGCACTGGAACAATCCTTCCTAAAACGTATTAAACTTTCGTTTACAAAGACGCGGAACTCACCGAGTGGTCAGGGGTGTTCACTGATATGCTCACACAAAAATCGCTGCAAAAGATGCTTTCCAACAGGTTTTATCGTAGTTTTTGTCCAATTCCATTGACTTGTATTGGATGTGCTGTGAGGTACGGTATTACTCCGCCGCCGGAAATGGAAATGGGGTTGTTTGTGGGCTGGAGTGTCTATTATTCAAGCTCTCAATGGAAGAATCTACGGGTGTGAGGCGTTTGTAAAAATAGGTCCACAGTTTTAACGAATGGTAAAACACCTGTTGGAAAGCATCTTTTGCAGCGATTTTTGTGTGAGCATATCAGTGAACACCCCTGACCACTCGGTGAGTTTTGCGTCTTTGTAAACGAAAGTTGAATGCGTTTTAGGAAGGATTGTTCCAGTGCACCTATGCAGCCATTGTGGAGGTGGGGGGGTGCTACCACAGAAACCGAAAATTCTCGGGACAGCAGCATGTGTCCAAATTTCAATCTTAACCGTTCTATTTAATCAGAAACGATCTGAAAACAGGGCTTTAAGTGTAAAATACCGAACTTGTCCTTTAAAGTGACTAATTCATGTCTGTGTTTTGACACTAAAATCATAATAAAAAATTTAACAAATTCATTAATAAAATCTGCGATCTGTCTATTTTAACTATGCCCCAGTCGGGACTCTGTCCCTGTTATTTCATAGTCAAATGAACATTGGGCTTTACATATAAATTAGTTGTTGTTGTTCTAATAATGATAGTATAGTAAAGAAAACAGCACTAGGATTCACTCCTTTTAAACAAGAACAAGCAGGCACCTGGTTCTGCAGTTGATTGAATCTTCAGATGTACTAAAGTGCATTTGGCAAAGCGAATTAAGCTCATACGGTACTTCAATGTGGAAGCACTTTGGATATAATGTGTCGAAAACAACATCACTGTTGAACTGTTTTATAGGCTGTGAATAACACTCACAATCATGCTGTTAGTCTGAATATGCATGGCCTCTGAAAAAAAAATAAAAAATTTAAAATATATGCTCCTGTAGGAAACGTTGAGAAGAACGGGGCCGTGTTGAGTACAGAAAGGATACATTATCAATGGTGGTTGCTTGGTGACAGAATTTTATGTACCGTTTTTATGTGCTATCTCCTAATGCTGCGTCACACGCTTCACAGCCATAGACACACTCTTGCTAGGTGTTAATTTATGATCCAAAAATACATAAGAAATCCTCTTTGCATGTGATTCTGTTCAGCGCTACAGCTGTAATAACCCCTTTTATCTAAATAAGGCGGGTGGACAGAAGTCTTGAACTGACTTGCTGGGGCTTGTATTAAGTAACATTAATGCTTGCCTTTTCAATGCTTTCTCTGAGGTAGGAGGTAAAAAATAAGAGCCATGCCGCAGGTATTTACTGTGCACACTTAAAAGTGTCCCGATAAAACACTTTATAGCCTGATCATCAACCGGAAGGGCTCTCGAAATGGTTGACCCCTCTGGCATCAGAACCTCTTCGCTCTATTATCAGAGCTCTAGATCCCTGTATGCACCGTGCCCAGGGTGAGTCTGATGTAAGTAGGCAGAGTACACCACCCCCAAATCTTCACAAGTCACTGAACGCTGCAAACTAATCACTCCTGACACCAGAATAAGAGGCTGGGCGGCTGCCTGTAGGAGGACTCACTAATGGCAGCACACACACACACACATACGGGGGTTAAATCAGAAACCAAGTTCAAATCTCTGGAACAGCTTCAACAGAACAAGTGGAGGTACGTTCAGGGGCAATTCATGCACATGCTGTGGAGGAAACACCGGCGATCAATGTACATCTAAAGGTAAGCTTCATGCAGTTGCAGGTGATTCCTAAACAGAAGGATAAAGAGTTTGCTAAAAGTAGAAGTAATGTGTCTTTATTTGAAGTTTCTTTTACCTGACCTTGACAGGTCAGCGGTGCTGAGAAATCAAAAAAGCTGCATGCTTTTAAAGAGCTATGGCATACTGTAATAGTGTTATTTACTGCTATAAAAGTATTTTTATGTTGGTTCATCAGTCATGCAAAGCATTAGAGCTTATTTTAATATTAAGATACTAGTACCTGTCTTTAAATATGTTATTTTTCAGAATAAGATTATTCAATCCTACCAGTATTTAAACGACCTTGTGGTTCGTTTAGGGTCAATAGAAATTGTAAACTATAACTATGAGCTTTTTTCATCTTTAAATGTTTGTTTTGATTGTAATTAACAATAAGTTCATATTGCACCTCATTTTGTGACATGCTTGACAATTGTTGACAAGATATTGCTTGGATTTCCAGTGCACACTTCAATTTGATGGATGAAATAAAGCTTTCCAGAAAGGAGCTCTTAGTACAAAAGCAGGCTTTACTGAGTTCCTCAGCCATGTTGGAATTCATGCTCTCAGGCAACATCAACCTTCTTGTATTGAGCATGCCCGAGCTTTTGTCCTTTTATCAAGATGTCACAACATTCGGTGCAAAAACCACAGAAGTGCCCTTTAGGGCTGGAAACCCAATAATACACATGTGACCGAGGCCTTTCATGGGATGCATTATTTTGAAACTATTCTGTCTTTTTGGCCTCAATATGGTCCAGGCTAAATCCAATCCTAGAGCGAGTTTGGCCCAAATTAATCATTCTATTTTAAGCTTTCTGTTGTCAGCTGAAATGACATTGTAAAACATAACTTAAAAAATTGCATTGACCTTGTTCTAACTATCTTTTATAATAAAAAATAAAAAAGGTGTACAGTATTGTTGGGCATTTCAGTTCATGTTCTCAAAAGCGGAAATAAACATTCACACATTCAGCCACAATCTCTGTGATCATCTCTTCTAAGCTACTTGCTATTGGGTCATTTAGGCTGATATTCTGAATATCAACAATACTGTCATATGTTTAGACTACCTAAAATCATGAGATATTGTGTTAACAAGACTGTTGCAATAATCTAAATAAAAATCTGAAAGTTTGAGACGGCTTAGATAATGTTAAAGGATTACCCAAACATGAAAATTCTGTCTTCATTTACTCACCCTCATGTTGTTCCAGACCTGCATGCATTTCTGTCTTCTGCTGACCACAAAAACCAAACCGTTTCGGTTCCCATTGACTTCCATTGTATTTTTTTTTTTTTTTGTCCATACAATGAAAGTCAATGGGAAACGAGTCGGAAACTGTTTGTTAGCAAAGTTCTTCAAAATATCTTCTTTTGTGCTCCGAAGAAGAAAGTAAGTCATACAGGTTTGGAACAACATGAAGATAAGTAAATGATGACGATTTTATGGGTGGACTTTCACTTTAAGACATTAAATAAAAAATAATATACACTGCACAAACTATAGTCCTAACTACATGTCTCAAACAATTGGACTAATGTTATTAAAATTACTGAACTACAGTATTTGACAGAATTTAGTGGACATTTAAGAAAATTAATTTATTAAATTTTATTTTTAAAAAAGCACTGTTTATTAAAGTATAGAACAAAGCAACAAGCCACTTTTGCATTTTACTGCAATTTGGTGATCAGCAGAACAGGAAATGAAGCAAAACACCAGTGATGGCATATGATAAAAACAGACCAATGTTTCATAAATATTCAGCTAATTAAAAAGAAAAAACATGAGCATAAACAATTCTTCCATGAAGTAGTATAGTTTATTAGCCTAACAATGTAGGCTCTGTAAATGAAAATAAGGTGATGTACAGTCATGGTGCATTTTGACTAGTCTAACTTTAAACATGGATAACCCAAACAAATTTCTAAAATTCTGTTTATAAAAGCACACAGATTTTGATTCATAAATGTTCCATTACTAACTCGTTACTTTCCACCTCTCGGAGTTTACTGATCTAAATATAAAAGTGACAGTGGGAGGGAGGGATGGGTGGGGTGATGTATGTGAGTGAAGACAGGAAGCTGAATTTCAAGGTTCAGCACAAATTCATGTGATTGTACATTTGCATCATTTCTGAAAGGAGTAGTTCCCTGTTTTGAGAAATGCCCCCCTCCAAAAGTCCTACACGCAAAGATTATCTCATACTTGGATTGAAATGAAAAACCATACGAAAAAAGAAATGTAAAAAGTTTCAATTCCTGTGTAAATGACCTGTTTCTTAAGTCACAGCAGTATAGAAAGTTAGGAGGGAGTACAGTAGGTCCATTTATGGCAGAGCACAGAGCATACTCTGGTCCCTCCTCTTGTTTTCATAGCACTGTTCCGATACATTTCATTAGAATGACTCATGAGCTACAGTTCTGACTGGTTGGGAACGGCCTGGACTATATTTGGATTCAGAGGCAGCCCTCTTTATTTTTCATTAGGACTGCACATAAACTTAACACCCTTATGTTTCCGAAGCACACTCTGTGCCTTTGGGATGTGCAGATGCTGCTTCTGAAAGATCCAATCAGAGGAGGCCAGAACTTCAGACAGAAGGATGATGGAAGATGCTGGTTGAGAGAGATCATTTTTGAGTCTGCCTTCTTTGGAACTTTAAAGTTGGGTGTGAATAACCGCAGTAACGGTAGTCTTAACCTCAAGCTTGTGAGACATCAAAAATGATGAGTCCAGGTTTTACATTATCAAACACAACCCCAGTCTGCTAGAAGGCGTATTTAAACGTGTTAAATGCAAACAAGACTTCTCTTGGTTTCATTTAAGTTCAAGACAATTCTAATTGTGAAAGTAGTGTTAGGAATGAACATCAGCAGGGTTGGAGATCTTCCTGTGTCACTTGGTTGAATAAGAGAAGTTCAAGTCTTGAACGTGCCCAAAATAAACACTCAGTTCTGCATTTTCATGCTTGATAGAGTAAAGCCCACAGCATGTGTGCTGCTTCATTTTAGTCATAGTATAATATCAGATTAATTAATATCATTATTACATTGATATTATACACTATCAATCAAAAGTTATGGGTTATTCATTTATTCAAAGAAATAAATACTTTATTCAGCAAGGATGCATTAAATTGACCAAAAGTGACAGTAAAGACATTTAGAATGTTACAAAAGATATGCGTTTCAAATAAATTATGTCCTTATGAACTTTCTATTCATCAAAAAATCCTGACATTTTTTTATCACAGTTTCCACAACGATATTTAGCAACACAACTGTTTTCAACATTGATGATAATAGTGAGAAATATTTCTTTAGCAGCAAATCATCATTTTAGGACACTGAAGACTGGAGTAATGATGCTGAAAATACAGCTTTGCCATCACAGGAATAAAATACATTTTAAAATATAATAAAAATAGAAAAAAGCTATTTTCAATTCTAATAATATTTCACAATATTATTGTTTTTACTGATTGTTTTACTTTTATTATTTTTGATCAAATAAATGCAGCATTGGTTAGTATAAGATAATTCTTTTTTTTAAAAACACACCAAATGTTTGAACAGTAATATTATTAAACTACTATAGGCCCTATTTATACATATTTTAAAAATTGTAGTGAATGTCATTAGACGAAGAGAAACGAGGCTAAACTGACACAATTTTACATTACCTAAAGTCAAGCATAATTTTCCTTTTCAAATCTAATTATACAATGGCTTCTTTTGGACAGCGGCATTTTGATGAGTATGAATAAATACTGTTCATTTACTGTTCATTTGATAAATCTTGCAAACCATAAATCAAATCTACTAAAAAACAAAAGTGCTATTTCTCTTGCCCTCATTCAATGTGAAGTATTAATCACTTCAATCTAAAGGCATAACAGTTTCTTAAATTATAAGAAAGCATTTGAGACGATTCTCTAGTTCCTCTTTGCACTTTCAAAATGCTACCATTACATGTTGAAAACTTTTTTTGTGGGCACTATGTAAACACAGTGACACATTTACCCCACCCTTCGTTCTGTGACATCACAGGGAAGTTGAGTTTATAAAGTAACCACAAGAATGCAGTGTGTGTCAGGCGAAAGAGTTGCGAGCAGACAGAGGGCTCTTTCTTAAAGCGTACGGCCTACAGTGACTCAACTCCTCCTCTCTCACGCAGGTACAGCTGTGGATATGTGCCTTCCAGTCAGAGCAGCAGATTGTGTTGCTGAAAGCAGGGTTATGTGATGCCCGCAGAGACGTCTGGACTGACCTCTGATCAGAGCCGGTAAGGTTTAATGCTTCTGGGCTGAGAAATGATGGATTACTGTCCTGGTGAGCATCTGTTTGTCACATGTGGCTTAGCTGAGAACAGCTAACTCAATTCAGGCCATATGCCCTTTTAACTTCTGAGTTCCTCCCGTGTCGTGACTGACATTCTGTGTAACGGAGAAGCTTGTGGACATGCTGAGAAATATGCTTTTCTGTTTTTATATTTAGCACATGTGCGTTCTGCTTAGCTTTCTCTGTGTTTCTGGCTGATATTCCTTAAATAACTTGACCTTTTTCAGATTAGACCTGGCAAAGATGTGGTAAAACTCATTCTGTTTATATTGCCGCCCGGGACTGTACTCTCTACTTTAAAGTCTGGAAAAATATTGCTGTTTGGCATCACCAAAGTAGGAATGTAGGAGATACAAATCATTCATGAATATAAACTGGGCACCGTAAATGAAGGGCAGGTGGAGGCTTATACGGGCTCTTTAAAAGTCCTCTGCTTTTGTAAATATTTCCATCACAGGTCTATAGCAGCAAGCAAGTGTTTGATTATAAGACAGACGCTTTAACCTTAGTTTAATACAGAGCTTCCAAATGTGGGTGAAGCTTTCTCAGCCATGTTCGCCCTCTTTCTCTCAGACACATTTTGCGCCCTGAGGGCCTGTGCTGTATTTAGACAGTGTCCTCTCTTGTGGAAGGTTAATCATGTCCCTGTATTTGTCTTTTCGAAATGTGTTAAATCTGGTTGTGAGTCTCAGAAAAAAAAAAAGCCTTTACTATCTAGGTGAATCTAACAACCTCCTCACGAAATTCGGAGGAATTCGACATGATGTGCACAACGGCATGTCTTTGCATGTAACTGATGTTGTCGGTGAAATTCGGAGCTCCATCCTGGCTTTGTGTGAAGCTGAGAGAGTCTTCCTGTTTAACATTCCTCTGCAGATCTTAGAATTATTTAAAGTGATTGTTCTTCTTCAGAGGGGTCATGCTGAGGAGGTGAAGGATTAGAGTAAGAACGGAGAGCTGAATGCTCTTGAAGTCTTACGCAAGTCTACGACTGGAACTTCAGAATGGAAAACGAGATATGATGCCTTTGCAGCGTTAAGCTACGTTGAGATTTTTTTATTTTATTTTTGTCTTCATAAAAGTCACTTCCTCTTACATAGGTGTTTTTCACAAGAATCTACTGCACAAACATATTTCCTGTTGAGAAACTGTCTGCAGGAAGCAGGGCAAACACATCAAGTTTGAGCAACACATTTGGAAATAGTTTGGGGTTTTTTTGGTTCCACAGTGAGTTTGTGAAAGAAAATTCATATTTCAGTATATGTACAATATATAAATGTACATTTCTCAAAATTAGTTTTTTTTATATCTCTTTTTAAATCATTCCATAAATCAGAAATGATATCTACTGTCTGGAGAAAAAAAAACGTCCATGTTTTTAGGAGTAAAATATTATATAAATCAGGCGAACAACTCCTCTGTAAAATCCTTCAGAATATAGCCAGGAATAAACCTGGAAAGTTTGGGAATGTAAGTGCTACTGAAGTGGACATATATTTCCAGAAAAAAGTAAACAACAATTTTGAACCTGCCTTTATCCAATGTTCAGATTTATGTTCTGCAAATGTAAGTAATTTATTGCATATTTAATTAGATAATGACTTTTTAGAAAACTTAACTGAAATACAAAACAACTGTCTTGATGTTTGTGATTATCAACTTGGAAAATAATGAATATGGTGACATTTGTATTTTTGCCCTATTCACTTGTGGTGTCTTAACTTCTAAATAATTTCTATAGTTTTATACTTAAATAAATGAACAAGCATGTACGGTCTCTTTTAAAACTGCTTCATGCAACTTACAAATCTTTTGTTTCGAATCTGTAATTCGGAGCTTGTATCAAACTCACCAAGTCACATGATTTCAGCGAAGGAGGCTTTATTACGTCATATTGTATCAAACCTTGGTTACGAAACATTTCAAAATTCTCACGGTTCACTGCTGGGGGGGGGGGGTGTCTCCAATTCACGAGTGTCCAATAGTTTTAACTGATGTTGGGTCAGTTATATAATGTTCCTTTTTAATACATTTAATGAATTTTCATACTTATCCATGTATAAATAGAGAACATTGAATTGCTCCTAATTGACCTATTGCCAGGTCTTGCCTATAATTACACAAAAACAAGCATCAAACATTAAGACAACTTTTACAGAACCTTCATATTTAATGGTATTTACCTTTAATTTGACATGCAAGTGATCAGTAATCATTATAATACTCATTACTAACAATTACATTTACTCTAAATACTGTATCAGTGCTTTTAATTTTTCAGGAAAACTTCATGAATCCACATCAATAGGTCTAAGTATAGTGTACTAACCTTGAGACGAGTATCAACTTAAACTTACCTGTAATACATCGGTTAAACTTTCAAAATCGGTACAAATTTAGTATGTTGATGACATTATGTTGCTGTTGTGTTTGTTGTCCATGTCAGTTAACTGTCATGTTGTGGTTTTCTACAGTGTATTTCTACCATCATTGTGGTATGTCTATTGACGTCAGTGTATAGTTCTTCGGGCTGTTGAAATAATGCCTCATCTCTCATTGTTTTAGTAATATATTTATTATTATTACTAACTTACTTACTTGCTTATATATTTATTTGTTTATTTGTGTTTTAGTATACATTGATAATATAAAAATATATATATTTTAAAATAATAAAATAAAAAGTAATACTAAATCAACTTTCTAAATTAACTATCAATCTAATTCTACAATCTACAATATGAAGACAATCTACACAATTCTACAATCTACTTTTTTTTTTTTAACAGTGCACATATTTGCCAATTGCCATTAAAAATTTAAATAAAAAGCACATAAAAATATGTATTATAGCCCAGTCAGAAGCTTACACAGTTTGGTTCTTAGACCTGGTTTGACTCGTGTAGCTGTGCACTCATGACTCTGTCCTGCAACATTGATGAGAGTCAGAATACATGAGAGACATTGAATCACTGGAGGATCCACAGCTGACTTAACTTCTGCTCTCTCTCTCTCTCTCTTTCTCACTATTTATTTCTCTGTGTCTCTCTCTCTCTCCAGAAATGCCCCAATTCCATCACATCTGTGAGAGTCAAGGCAGAAGAGACTAAAATAGAGTTGGTGTCTCCAGAGGGACTGATGCTGAGAGGAATCCACCCAGTATAAACAGGACCCACGATCTCCGCAGTCCTCACAGCCACAAGATATGAATCGTCAAATGTCAAAGAGAAACATCTCATAAGCAATGCTTTGTTGTTAGACCCCAAAGGCAAGGCGTTGTATGAGATGAATAGTGAGGTTTGGGATTAAAGCAATAACTGTGCATCAAGGATTTTGAAATTGTCCGTCCGTCATTTAATACAACGGGTGTGATATTTCCTCAGGATGGGACTATGACATCAGAACATTTAACAGGCCTAAACTGAACTGTCCATTTGAGCCAGTTCTATCACTGTGCTTTAGTTTCTTGATCTCCAGATAGAAATCCCATGCTAATTACTGGTTTAATCGGATCTACAGTGGCTTTACATCTCAGATCACATTGGATTTGATCTCTACAGGGATTTAAAGAACTCTTGCTGAACCATGAAGGACGCAATCCTGCAGTTTTTCGGTGATATGTGGAGCCTCGCTTCATCCAAGCATGACCAGAGCATCTACAACACGGTTTGCCTGGTAGTGCTTCTGACTCTGCCGCTGGTTGTGCTCTTCACATCTGTGCTGGTGTGCTGTCACTGTTGCTGCTGTCGTCATGCCAATGGATGTCGGTGTTGTCGCGGCAAAGGCGAGACCTCAGTCACAAATGCGAAGCCCGAAAAGAAGAAGAAAAAGAAAAACGGCACCCAGAACAGTGAAGACTTGTGGATCTCAGTCAAAACAGATCCCATGAGTAGTGACAGACTTGCACTCACTATGGTGTAAAAAGCCACGTTGAACAATGAGCAATTTTATATTTATTTATCTTTATGGTACATGTAAAGGTACAAAGTGATGCAGCAGTGTTTACTAAACATATGCCTGAATGTAGAAAAAAGAAGGAGAGAGAGAGAATTTCAAGAGACTTTTTGTATAGAAGTGTAATTTGGGAGTGAATGAATGTGCAAGAATATGCTTTATGATGTGTGTGTGGTCCTGAAAGGCTTTCCCAAAACCCACATTGTAGGTGAAAAGAAATGCATATACAACAGTTAGTCCAGGGCCATGGATTTGATTTGCTGTGTTGTGTTTTTGCATTTGACTGCGCTGCTTTTCTAGACGGACGTGTTTGATCTTTGTGCTCATGCATTTCTCCAGTCTCACGCATGACATGGCTTTCTAAAAATATGGCGCTTAATTAAAAATAGTTTCACTTTTTTTTTTAAACTCATCTCTAGACCTTGCATCTTTTCATTTCACTGCCATGAGTCTCGCGTTTTTAAACGCAAAAAATGTGTTCTGTGTGAATAGTCCCTAATAGACTGTCCAAAAGCACCAGGATTAGTATCACTCCACTTATCTGCGTTTGTGCGTTCCGGTGAGGATTTTCAGTGACTCTGGTTTGGATTAATTAGAAATTTGCTCATTTGTGCCAAAATACACAAGTTTTATCATGACAACTCTCAGGATATTTTTAGCATGGTAATGGATATGACAATGTTAATTTATTTGGTCTTGGCAGAATAGATCTGCTACGCTGCTGCTGCTGTTATTGCTGTTGTTGTAGATTATTGCTGGTGCTTCTGTAGATTATTGCCTGCACAGAAACAGGAACTTGCTACTGCTAATACATATGCTGATACGCTGCTGTGAGTATGTAAGACATACTGCTGCTGCACAAATAGAATATATAAATTACCCATAGCAGATCTATACAGGTGGAGCTGGGGAGGTGGAGGGTTTTAGACGAACTCTGAAAGTGTGCTGCAAACTGATATAGTGAATGGTAACCAACCGTTTAAATGTTGAGCAATGGCCAATGGCTGCTGACATGAACCAATCAGCTTGTGCCAAGAAGTCAACGCAATAAATATCATCAGCTTGTCTTAATGACCAATCAGCCTGCGCCATCAAGAGTTTCATAACAGAACTAGGCATTTACTGTACTCAGTATGAACTTCTTGTTAATTCAACTGCTGTACAAAAGAAACATCACACTTGCAGTTGTGTTGTTTGTCTGAATATCAACACGGATGTGATTATACCTGCGATATCGGAACAACAATAACAGCCAATTGCTTGATTAACATTTCTAATCGAGCCAGATGTCAGAAATATGTAAGAATTCCAAAGAGCTCTTCACAATTACAAACGCTTCTAAAATCTGCACTTAAACCAAAACATTTCCCAAAGATGTCAAAGACATCTAGTGATGCACTTAGTGGGTCGCAACCACTTGTCCTTCACTCGAAGGATACGATGCATTTAAAATGACTTGCTTGAAATGGCTTCAGAAATTGATACTTTCCCACAATTTCCCTATATAACCTGCCTTTCTTACTGTCGACTGACTAAACCATAATGTAAAGACAAATGGGAGTGGGAGTGGGAGTGGGAGGGGGATGTTATGTTGGCTCTGTGACCCATATGGATGAATTTACTAGAGTATAGATCAACAGCTCAAAGACACTTAATCCCCCTCATAATCTCCCCCTAAACACCTCTATTCACAATAGAGTGAAAATGATTATACTGATCTCAAAACTCAGACTGTTGGATACAGCATTATCATCACAGTTGTGTGTAATTGGGCTTGCTGATAAACAAACTTTGATCTTCTTGCACTATTCAGATGCAGGGATGTTTGCAGTGCCATAATTAGATGTTTATGCTGTTACTTCAAAACATTTTGATTATGCATTTCAGAAAGTCATGCATTTACACCCACCATCATGCTCTTTTTCACTTAACTGTTGTGTTTGGCTAGCATGCATTTTTGTATTATCGGGTAAAGCAACCACTGAATTATTCATTGCATAATCAGTAAAGTTGGGCCATAGCTACTTGTCCTTCATTGATTTTGGTTTCTGGTACAGCTGGAAGGAGAACATTTTTCATTAGTTTAAACAACAAAGCTGTCAAGTTCTGTTTCCTGTGCTCTCGTTCAAAATATGTGATAGCAAAGCTTTGACAGTCGAGTTCTGCATGAAAATGAGTGTCAGCTTGTATGAATATGCTTCTCAAAGTCTGTTGCTATGCAGGTCGATGCATGTAGATATTTCCAGCCTTGTTTTTCAACCCAGTTTTTTGGGGATATACAAAATTAAATAAAATATTTTTTTATATGTATTGGCCTGTAGTTAGTTTTTTCATACCTGTCAAAGTTAACAAACTTAACTAAAGGTATACACTAATGCTGCATTCTGTGCTACCGCCGATGAAGGCTGTCCCAAAACAGCGTGAGGCCGGTTGCGTGATTGATGATGAGCGTCACCGGTCTCGAATCTCGATTAACCCTTAAACGCATACCTTGGGTCTTTATTGGGATCCGGGTTGCTAAAGACCCGAATATGTAATAATGAATGGTGAAACATTCAAGCATTTAAGGGTCAACAACTTATTAACCAACAAAAATAGTATTATCTTTCAATTCTGTTTTTTAAAGGCTGTTCAGACTCAGAAATCATGAAATGAATTGCATTTTATTTTATACACCAATTATTTATTTTTTTACTCTGCATATATAATTTACTCTCAAGTGCACTTTAAGTTTTCACAGACCATCAAATGGTTCATTCACATTTAAGAGTGTTTCTCAACACTTTTGCAGCCATGGACACACCCTGTTGCTGCAGTTTTCCATCACATAACAGTCCTGAGCGTCAGGAAATTCTCCCCTGGCTGATGGTTGCGCACACCCACTGCCCAGATCCCTCCACACAAACAGACCTTGTTTTGTCTCATGCTCCACCTCACACTAATGCAGGAGGGGAAGGTGGGGAGAGGAAATATAACAAACCCCATTCAAAACAGTGATTCAGCCATGGACTGATGAGGGAAAGATGAAGCACGCAAAGCTGCAGGCTGAACACATGAGACCTGTAGAAGAGCCAATACAGTCCTGCTCCTGCTGAGGCTGATATGCCTCCTCCTGATGTCAGTTCCTCTATAAGAACAGTCATTTTACCGCCATTATCTAATTTTACACTTCTGGTTACTCTGAGGGCAACCGGCTCACTGTAGAGACAATGACGCTGAAATGCTGCAATATGTGGTGCAATTGTTCTAATTTCCCATTATTTTTGGCTGTAGAGCCAGTGAAAACTGATCCTCATACATGTATGAAAGATTCCAAATGCTTTTTATTTCAACAAACTTTATTTCTGTAAAAATATGTGACACTTAATTTGGTGTCTGAGTCAGGAATTATAGTACAACTACAGTACACATCCAGATGGAAGACATTATAGCTTAGACTTTATTATAAAATGTCTTTTTTATGCATGACATTTAAATTTTATCATAATTGTCAAATATTATGATGGGGGAAAATCATTAATATCCATTAAAAACTTTAGAAATTATCATACAAAGTCCTTTGTTGCAAAACACTGAGATAAAATAAAAAAGAGGTTCTGTAAAGGTCATTATACAATATCCCCTTACTTATGAAAAGCATCCTTTGAGTAAGGAATGGCACTGTGATATCAGTTTTCTTTCATATACAGTGTGTATATATACTAAATTAAAGAACTAAAGCATATTCTATTCAAAATCTGCCTTTTGTAACGATACAAAATACAGTTACACAGCATATAATCTACAGCGGCTACATCTAAAGTGGCTTTCCTGATATGAAGATCTATTCCAACCTGGTTTGATCCAATTCCCACACATTTTGGATTTTGTAGTTTTTGTCAAGTGATTGTTAATACACAGCTACCCTCCTCTTCAGTGACCTCTTCTGTCTGCCCGCTGCGCCCACTGGGCGGATCTTAATTTCGGCAAAGTCAAGAGAGTGCAGGTGCCCCTTCCATGGCTCCCAGTTTACTCCCTGGAAGACACAATCAGGAATGTATTTAAGGCATTTTACTAACATTCATGAAATCATTAATTATATCATTAGGCAGCATCTCTGAGAAATATAAAGCAGCCATTTTTCTGTTCTGTTGCCGGTTCAAAAGTTTAGTGTTGGTAAGATTTTTAAAAGTTTTAAAAATAAGTATCTTATGCCACCAAGGCTGCATTTATTTGAAAATATAGTAAAAACAGTAATATTGTGAAATATTATTACAAATTAAAATAAATGTTTTCTATTTTATTTCAGCATCATTACTTCAGTCTTCAGTGTCACATGATCCTTCAGAAATCATTCTAATATGCTGATTTGGTGCTCAAGAATCATGTCTTAATATTACCAGTGTTGAAAACAATTGAATATGTTTGATATTTTTGTCGAAAACACAATGTTTTTTTTTTCCATGATTCTTTGAACAGAAAGTTGAAAAGAACAGCATTTATTTTAAATATGAATCTTTTGTAATATTCTAAATCTGTCACTTTTAATAATTTAATCCGTCCTCACTGAATACAAGTATTAAACCAATAGTTCACCCAAAAATGAAAATTTTGTCATCATTTACTCACCCTTGTTGTTCCAAACCTATATGAGTTTCTTTCTTCTGTTGAACACAAAAGACATTTTGAAGAATGTTGGTAACCAGACAGTTGATGGGCCCCATTGATTTCTATAGTGTTTTTTTTTTTCCTATATGTAAGTCAATGGGTGCCGCGACTGTCTGGTTACCAACATTCTTCAAAATATCTTCTTTTGTGTTCAACAGAAGAAAGAAACTCTAAAAGGCTTAGAACAACTTGATGGTAAGTAATGACAATTATTTATTTATTTATTTTTGGGTCCCTTTAATTTATTTCAAAATTTTCCTAAACTATAGTGTATATTTGGGCCATTTTTATAAAAAAAAATAAAAATAAAAAAAGTTTCTAAAATGGCAAAGTTAACAATGAAAAAAAAAAAAAAAACGAATTACAAAAAAAGTACAAGATTTAAAAGTTGGTACCCCTCAACAGAAGCTTAGTTTGACATTTAGAAAAAAAAATCGACTCTTTGTGGCCTAAAATGTTGTTTTCACTCCTCAGTGAAAAACATTCAGTATAACCTTCCTGTTAGCCTCACAGAAATAAGGGCTCTAATGGGAACATAAATCTCCAGCCAACTTGAAAGTATCGTATTATTTGTGAACTTATGAGATCTGATAGATTCAGGACACTGCTTTTTTCTTCTGAATTATTGGGTTATTCTTTGTAAATGGCTTGGCTTTAAATCCTGCCTTCAGTGTTGTAATTTGAGAACTCCCTCTGCTGGTTATTACATCTCATTACATGGCATAACCACACCAATACAGATCCCTTATTTTTTCAAAATATCAGTCAGCTTCAAAAAATCATCATAACTCACCATACTATGTCTGTTATCCCCAAATCTGCCGTTCAGATTGGCCAGGTGGCAGTTCTTGTACCACCAGGCACCTTGGTGAGTCAGAGCACAGTTACCAAGTGCAATGTCATTGTCTGAATCAACTGTGGAGAAAGATCCTCCCTGGTGGTAGGTCATGGCATCACCTGTGCACAATGTGTTATTAATAAAAATGACTTTGCTTCATATAACTTGGTAGGCATAATCAGATTACATAATTCAATTTACCAGCGTTTCCTTTGTAGTTGCCAATGGTAAGTTTAAACTTCTGTTTGGATGGTGCTACTTTGAAGTTATCGTAGACGGCATATTTCCGCTCTGATCCCACGCCCAAATCGAAACGCACCTCATACTGTGTAGCAGTATTAGTCAGCTCATGGATCTTCTCCAAGCCTGGTAAAAAAATAAAATAAATAAAATAAAAACATTAATCAGAGCAGCTCAAATCAATATCTAGTTTTGTATGAACCAAAGACATGGCTAGGTGAAAGGTTTCAATAAGCATATTATGTGAAATCTTTATTGGATATACCAAGCCAAAATTCATCTTTCAGTTCTCCAAAGCCTTTCATATAGTCTCTCCAGCGCTTCATGAAATCTAATTTGCCGCTGTTTCGTCTCTGGAACACCTGTGGTTGATGCATTGGGTAAGTTGTTACATACAACACTCGTACTATACTGTAGATGCAAATTAAATAAATAAAAAATGAAGACAGGAAGAATATTTCATAAATGAAACTTAGCACTCACAATCCAGCCGCCACCATCAGTCGTCATGTCACAGTACACCTGCATGGGTCTGCTACGGTTGCTATTGATGTAGATTGTGTAGATGCCACTCTCCATGTTTCCATTCCTCATAATCTGAGTGCAGTCCATTGGGAACGGGTAGGCCACACCCACTACAAATAGCACCCATTTAATGAATCAATGATGTTTTTTATTTCTATTAACTTTCTTTTATTTAATATTTAGTGCAAATAAGGCTTGATGATATGTTGATACACTAGGAGTCAAATAAAGGTGTGAATGAAGGAATATGGTATTGCATATATTACCTGTACTAAATATTGTCTCCACTACCCTACTCCTCTTCGAGCCCCTGTAGGCAATAAGGGTGACAATGTACTTTTTCCCCATTGCAAGGCCAGAAAGATCAAATCTATTGTCCCGCGCAGTCAAAGTTTTTTGCAAAGTCTAAAACCATAAAACAGAGAAATTAATCAAACAAAGAAGAACTCAGTTGTGCCAAAATGACAAATGTCTCATAGTATCATATAAGTTTGGCCTACTAACAAACAGAACAGCTACAATTTAAACAGGGAACACTTTACAATAAGGTTCATTAGCTAATGCTTTGGGTATCATATCTAACAAAGAACAATACTTTTTTATAGCATTTACTTTTTACATCAGTTTATTACAGCATTTATTTCATATTAAAATAAAATACATTCACTACTGTTTAAAAGTTTGAGGGAAATTAAGAAATTAATACTTTTATTCAGCAAGGATGCATTAAACTGATCAAAAGTGACAGTAAAGACATTTACAAAAAAGTTTGGTTTCAAATTCAAATAAATGCTGTTCTTTTGAACTTTTAATCAAATTAAGTGGGATTTTAACTATTAATCGAATAATCCAAAAATGTTTCACGGTTTCCACAAAAATATTAAGCAGCACAACTTTTTTCAACTTTGATAATAATATAAGAAATGAGAACAGGGAACGAGACACTGTGTCGATGATGCTATGGGGGAACGCCCTCCACGTGAATCGGTGTCTGAAAAGCTATCCAATCACGGCAATCGATATTGACCAGCAACAGCCTATGACGTCACTACTAGTGTGACCCAGAAGTATAAAAGGGGCGCCTAGAGAACATGTCATCCACTTATTGTCTGAAAGGACTGTTCAACAGGCATAACCTGCTGAACAGTCGTAACATTACAGTCGTAACCTAGACGTTCCCTTTTGAAAGGGACGCTATGGGGAACGATATACAATCCCACCATGCTGAGGGGAGTGCATGCCAATTATGGCTTGTGACAGAAACTGTCAGAAATGGCAGTTATTTCACAGAAAATGTTAAGAAACACTCCCCCTTTGGGTCACATACTATTCATTATTCCCTACTGTCACTGCCCAAGCTATAAGCCTCAAAGTGGCCTCCGAACAAAGGAAGGCCTACCAAGGCCGCTCAAAGCCTTGGAATCAACAGCTTCCATGGAAGGGGTTCCTTTAACCCTTTTAAACCGACTGTGTCGTGGCCGACACATACCAGAAAGCTGTATTCATTTTACTGTAACTCTTTAACCATTTGCACGATCAAAACCATTCAAATTGCCCCTGACAGTAGACAACATGCACTTTTCAGCAATATACGGCTTAATTTCATGCTTTCCATCAGCAACTGACAGCAGCTTTCTGGCAGAGCGGGAAGGAAGGATTTGAACAGAGATACGAAGCGCGGCAGGTTAGAGTGTTTTGGATTGCATAAAATAATAAAAGAAACGAACAAATACATGGCGAAAGAAGTGGTAGACAGCAGAAGAGGGGATTGGGATGATTTTTATTTAAACTTGGGAGGCGGATGGCCTTTACTCTTTCATGTGCCTATGCATGCATGTGTGTCCGTGTATGAAAAAAAGTGTCCAAAATGAAAACCGTGCAACCCAATGTCACAAAAAAAGACTTGTATATATGTATTATAGTTCACTTTTCAACTTTAAAGTGTTAGTTTCTTTCATTCGTGATTTTTCTCTTTTTTTCGAAATAAAAATCAGTAAATTTATTCTTGTTTTTTTTATTTCTTTCTATTTAAATTCTTTTTACAAACTCACCACACAGTAATGGTCACAAAATGGTCTGAAAAAGATGACACCTTGCACATGAAGATAGCACATTGTTTTAGAATTTCACAGTCAAAAAAAATTAAAATGTATGAAAAACATCTATTTTAGCTTCAGGTTCTAAAGAGTTAAGGGAAAATGGCCAGGGGGTCCAAAAGGAGTCCCGTCCAGTCACTTTCTGAGGGGAACATACTGTAAAGTCCACCCCACATGCCACCAGGGAGGCTGACCTGATCAAATTTACTGACCTAGTCTTGCCAACAACCTGTCTGTTTCCTAAACAGAGTCTCTCAAAAAAGAGAGTGCACTAGCTCACTCACAAACCGGATCATAGAGATGGGCAATCCTGAGTTCTCTCCAGCATAGCGCTTATTAACTCCCGACCTTGGTCCAAATCTTTCAGCAGATCAGCGTGGTATGCTTGCAGCACAGCCATTGTGTGCAGCACAGCCATTGTGTGCAAGGCATCACCAGCCGGACCCACTATCGTGTATGCCCTGCCATTTAAGCGCAATGTTTGTTTACAAGGCAGGGCCAGAGCACTTAGTGTCGATGCCTCTGCAATTGCAAGATAGTTCGTGAACCTCGTCAATTGAGGCATCGACACATACCCATGTTCGTGCATCCCCGTAATATCAGCGTAGTTTGCTCACTGATGGCCATGGATGCATGTTGAACACAGGTTCTTCCATGCCTTTTCAATCTCGTTGTATAGATCGGGCAGGAATGGAAGGCTCACGGGAGTTGAAGCGTTATGGCTGGAAAGAAACCGTTCATAAAGTCTGCCACGAGCAGTCTCTTCCATCACGTGCTACTATGGCAGCAAAGCCTCGCTGAGCGTGTTCCATAACACTCATAACTCATCATACGCGGGGACAGGGTGGCTGTGAGGGTTCAGGTTGTAAATCCTCTTCACCCTCATCAGCCATCTCCTGCTTTCTTGGGCTGCCAGTAGAGCACTCACACACACACATATACGTACATATATATACATATATATACACATATATATATATATATATATATATACACACACACATATACATATATACACACACACACACACACACACACACACATATATATATATACACACATATATATATATATATATACACATATACATATATACACATATACATACTGTATATAGTAAAAGAACTATAAGTAGGCCTAAATTAAGAAATTAACAGTAACCTATATTAATTCATGCAGTTTTTTTTTCATGCATGTTGTTTATTGTTAGTTCATGTTAATCTTAACGTATAATTACCTTGTAAAGTGTTACCATTAAACGGATACAGTATGCAATTGAACATGTTTGTGTGTAGAGCAAACCTGCATACTGCCATCCTCAGCCCTGTAGGTCAGGATGTAGCCATCAATATTAGCCTGAGGAGCTTTCCATGTAATAGTGGAGGTTTCAGTCTGAACATCAATGGCTTTGAGATTCTTGGGTGCATCAATCTCTGCAGATCAACAAAAAAGTGCTTGGTTAAATGAAGTCGACATTGTGTGTCTGGAAATGGTCATGAGAAAACAACTCATTCTAAATGAGCTCTTAATAGATGAGAAATGTCTCTCCTTATAACTATGAGAGTTAGCCTTCCAGTTAGTGCTGAAAAATTATGGATTCTTCCTCTTTAAGCTTTCTGTGCTGAATTAATTCAGTTATCACTACTGCTGAGACAAGACCTTAGCAAAGACCTTCGTCATGCTTCATTTGACATTTTTAGGCAGAAGACGAAAGCACAGGCACAGAGCCACGCTGCCTGCATGAATCAAATAACCTGTTTCAGCTTCTGTTGTGGCTTTTCTGCTAGAGCGAGAGCCTTTCACAGCCCAGACATAGACTGTGTAGAGAACTCCAGGCTTCAGACCAGTGAAACTGTAGGAGGTGCTGTCAGCTCCTACTCGAACCTCCTGACCGAAGCCATCTATAGAGCTGTAGCTCAGCATGTAGCCATCAATGTCAGCCTGCACCCTGTCCCACGTCACCAACGCCGAGTCCTCTGTCACCTCTCGGGTTGAGAGGTTAGTAGGAGCGTCTATATCTAAAAAGCCATTTGTACAACAGTGTTAATGCTTCAAGGAAGTACTTCCATTGGTCTGCTTCAGTTATTTTTCCATTTTCTGGGATTTAGCTCAAGATTAAGAGTTGAACAGTGAAAGATATAAAAGAAATGAAAAGGTTTTGTTGTGTGAAGTACTTAAAAAGAGAAGACATCTATGTACATTCTATATGTTTGTCAACGAGTATAGGACTTAAAGGTGAACCAAATAGAACATGTTCATGGATCAACATTCCAATCAATCAGTCAGATTTGAGGGATAGGTTTACAGTTAATGTCAAGTTTAGGCTTACAACAAGGGTTAGGGGCTTCTACACCATTCTTATTTACCAATTTTAGGGATAAGTTATGGGTAGGGTTAGGTTTAGGGGTAGGAATAGAGTTATGGCTATGTTTTTAGACAGGAATGTTGTTCCAGGATCAACAAAAGATGTTGATCCAGGAACATGCCTTACTTTTCAAAATCACGGCAACCAGGACATAAACTAGTAAACCTGTAGGGGGTGCTGTAGTTTCTTCTCATTTGGCCAGAATTTTGATTGTAACACAGATGTCTCTCTTTTCTTTGATCAAGAAGTTAGTATGTAATTCTAAATTAACCGTTAACACATTTGATTAAAGGTGAAGCATGTCATTCTTCACCACTAGTGGCACCAAACAGAATTGCAAAAATAGTTATTGTTTTCAAGCAGGTTTCCCAAACATCCATCCATCATCCATCTATCCATCCATCCATCCATCCATCCATCCATCCATCCATCCATCCATCCATCCATCCATCCATCCATCCATCCATCCATCTATCTATCTATCTATCTATCTATCTATCTATCTATCTATCTATCTATCTATCTATCTATCTATCTATCTATCTATCTTCAACCGTCAAGGCTTTCTAAACATTCTACACAGTTATATGAATTTCTTTGAATTTCAATTAATTTTAACTCAACTTCTTTACTTTCATAATCAAATTGCAATTCTGCATCCAGTTTGTTTCCTCAATTCTAATTATTTTAAAATTCAATTCTGAATGGACAACGTTTAAAAAAATGACATATCACTTTTAATGCACATTTCTACACTTGAGCCATGCATGATTGAACAATGTATCTGTAGAAACATAAGGCTACCTGTCTGAGTACAGCACAATAACTGAAATTTAGGGAGGGTAACACTGAAGGGTCTTATTTAAAGCATTATTTCTGCAAACAGATAAACGGTCCAAAACAGAGAACACTGTGTTAGTTTGCATGAGCCGTCTGGGAAGATACAGTTCAAAAACCTGTTAATGCTTCTGTTGAGCTCTTTTTGCTAGAGCGAGGGCCCTTGATGGCCCAGACATAGACTGTGTAGAGAACTCCAGGCTTCAGACCAGTGAAACTGTAGGAGGTGCTGTCAGCTCCTACTCGAACCTCCTGACTGAAGCCATCTATAGAGCTGTAGCTCAGCATGTAGCCATCAATGTCAGCCTGCACCCTGTCCCACGTCACCAACGCCGAGTCCTCTGTCACCTCCTTGGTCATGAGGTTAGTAGGAGCATCTATGTCTAAAAAGCCATTTGTACAACAGGTTAATGCACCACATTGCTGCATTAAAGCCATGCAGATATAGGCAGTGCAGCAGAGGAGAAGACAATGTATATCCATGTAAAGGAATGCATCACTGAACCATGAAGAGGGTAAAGGATCTAGGATGCAGGATGCAGATTAGGGTTGGGCGATGTCTACCAATTTGGCATCAGACGATGTCTACAGTGAAACATCGCGATGGACGATGATGACATCGGGAAGTAGGGGGGTAGATATTTTAGATATTTATAGATAGTTTCCTCTACATCTCATCAGCAATTTCGATTTTGGCACGCTCTGCAGCAGCTGACCACTAAGGACCGAATGTACAGTGACGTGACATAACTGCCAGATTCAATGGATCGCGATGCCAGCTCAACATCGTGATGTCTGTCAGCCATCGCGATGGACGATGACATCGTCTATCGGCCCAATCCTAATGCAGATAGCAATTGATATTATTTCCCATCACAGTTTGACTTAATTTGAAAGTTTATTGATCTTGGTAAAGTTTTTATCTTATCTGATGCTAGTTGCTTCTTTAAAACATTGAGTGAAAATAAATGACTTTCATTAGTGTAATTTGGAAATGCCCTGTGCTTATGAAAAGTGCAATTTTCTCAAATTAGTGTTCAGCTTGATTAATGCGGCCAGCAGGTTCTGTTAGAACGTTGCAATTCATCATTATTCACAATGTCTTGTATGAATGCTTATGGGAATTTAAACAAATAATGTATCAAAACTAACAAGAATTTCTTGCAAGCACTGCTTTTCTGTCTGTGTTGTTGTGTGAGCACAATAAATAACTGGTCAATTAACACTCCTTTTATGAAATGTGACAGCATAGTATGAATATGTATATATAATATTTATCATTTTTATGCTGTTATTATTCTTTTTTTTTTGTTTGTTTTGTCATTTCAGTAACCTCCAATCCAATCCACATTATTAAAATGTGAACTAATCGTTCCTGAACAATGACAATAAAAAGCTACTGTTTGACTACCTCAAAATTGTTAACCTGATTGATACTTTGCATTTAATTTGAAGATTTACACATTAAAGTGAAGCAGTAACACAATAAAAAATACAAATCATTGTAAAATAGGGTAGATAAAACATGCTCTGTGTGAATTAACATTTGCAAAGAGCAAACATGTTTCGAGAGGAGTGATGGGTGAATTATTGTGCAATCAACAGAGATGCTAATGCACTAATATATGATATGTATTAACATAAAATCTGCATTACTACATTACATATTAAAATATCTGAAGCTAATTAAGTCAGCTGCAGAAGCAAACATTATGAAACGCTGTCATTTGTAAGTTCAGGCACCAGCTACTATAAGCAACATTTCCTACAAAATAATCAAAACTTTAGATTCCCTGATTCCTGTAAGCAAAACCTTAGATATTCCACTTGTTAAAGGCTGTATCAGCCTTTCATATAAACTCAATGTAAACAGAAATAGACAATGAGGCTCACACTATAGTGCACAGATTTCTTCTAATGCTCTTTAGATGCTGTAATGTGAACAGTGATAAATGGTTATGGAAACCCGACAGAGGATACGCATGGGTACATTTGTTATATATCCAAGTGCTTCTGTTTAGGTTGTGTTTCCTGACTGAATGTCAGCTGCTAATGCACTTAGACCATCTGGTTTACCGTCTACAGCAGCACCCACTGGAGAAATAACTTTCTTATTCTCGCTTTTAAACTTGAATTGCTATGAAGGAGTCTTATTATTACAGGGTTGGCAGTTTAAAAGAGCTGAAAAAACATCACTTCTATATGTGTTAATGATGCTTCGTCTTATGGAAAATGGAAAATACTAGAAAATGATGGCTCCACAATATGCGGTTGAAAACTGGTAAGTTGCTGCTGCTTGCAACACTGATTCCCAGATAACATACATAAAGATAAAATCTGTACTGTGCGTCTGCTAAATGCACAAATGTAAATGTTTTCTGCTAGGAATAAATGCAAAGGCCATGTTGGATAGACAAAAGCTCTGTCAAAGGAAATAAAATCAAGCAACGAAATGACTGCTTAGATGCACATGAAAGCAATGAACATCTGAGAATGAGAATGCCACTCTTCCATCCACTGAGAAACTAGAAAGATCAAAGCCAAGATCCCTTGAGGGAATGCTTGAGATGAGGAAATAAAAACAGAGGGTAAAGCCCAAAATCCTCACCCAGAAGGTGAAGAGCTTACCCGTCTCGGCCTTAGTCATGCTCTTTCTACTGGAACGAGAGCCCTTATAGGCCCAGAGGAACACTGTGTACAGGACTCCTGGCTTCAGAGAGGTCAGCTGGTAAGACGTAGCGTCCGCTCCCACTTTCATTTCTTGGCTGGTGCCCTCTGCAGAGCTGTAAGTCAGCGTGTAGCCATCGATCTCAGCACGAACACCATCCCACGTCACAGTTGCGGAGTTCTCTGTCACCTCCCTGGTTGCCAGATTGGTTGGGGCATCAATGTCTGTTATATAAGATAAGTCAAGGCATTCAGATAAAAGAAAATTCAACACTTGTTGCACCAATAAAAGAGAAAACATTTTCTAAATTAGTATTTTGTCCAGCAAAAATATTTAAACAATATTTAAACAATCTTGCACACAATAAAAAGAAATTAAATAAAAACAATAATATTTACATGAAATATTTATGATTAATGTAGCCTACTAATTACTCTTATATTATTTTATATAAATTCTCTGTATTTTTTGTTGCATACATTTTATTTTATTATTAAATTATTTTTAAGTATTTTAATGAATAATGTTTAAATAAAATATTTGATATTTAAATATGTATAAAATTATTATTATTTTTTTTGTTGATAAATTTACTTTAAACATGATACATTTACTTCCCACACCCCCATACTACATGGATTTTGCAGTTACCTGACAAAACATTTTTACAGTGATTTGATTCTTCGTGAATTCATTAATAGATGGCAAACTTGTGGTATTTTGTATGCAAGGGAAAGTACTTGCAGGAACAAGATGCTGTTTTTGTATTTCATCAGGCTTATGGATTCTCAATTATCAAGACCTGAAGAGCTGAGGATGTGCACAGGGTCATATAGGCAGTGCGGTAAGCATTTGTGAGCAGTTTCACTGGAACTAAGAGAGTGTCCATGCAATGCAATGGAGGAAGTGAGGAGACAAGGAAAAGCAATCATCATTTAGGTTACCGTTCTGTGACTGTGGCAGGGTTAGCCGAATGTATCCGCATCATGGAAACTGATTCCTGATGCCTTCCAAGATTGCTAGAATCCACAGGTCTCATTTTATGCTCTCTGATTGCCAAGGTGGGCTTATCATGTTTGACTCGTCTGGGTTTAAGACATGGACCAGAATACAAAACAACACCTTACACTGGACAGCAGACAATACCAATGCTAAACGCATTAGTGAGACCTTGAAAACTTCATGATACTGCAAAATTACCTAGTCAATATCTCATTACACAAACAACCACTCATAAACCACGTTGTGTGCCAAGCAGCTCTTTTCTGTGTTATTTCTTATATTACAGAATGTGCTTTATAAAACAGCATGTGGCCAGAGGGATTGAGCCAAACTGGACATCTCTGGACACATATCAAGCTTCCAGGCCAAGGTACAGCAGGGGAGAGCAAATAAGCTGAAAGCACTTTTCTATCCATCATGACAATCAGGGCAGAATTCATGTCTATTTCAAGATGTGCATTGTAGATACGTTGTGAAGATACATTGCAATGCAAAATGATGAACAGAAAACGACGCGATTATTCAATGACTTGTGAGTGCATTCATTTCATCTGCATTGCATTTAGCACCGCATATAAGAAAAGAAGCTCATACTGTGATGAATACACTGAATATAAGTATAGAACTCCTAATAGCATGCTTTTGTAAACTACTGTAGTGCATCTAATAGTTACGATGTGCCTGTGTTATGTAATAGAATTAAAATATAGCTTTAATAAAGGCAAGGCAATTTGTACGAATTTTTCGAGGTGGCTAATTCGTACAAATTCATACAACCTCACTTGAACAAATTTGCGAGGTAGCGTTGAATTTGTCCTTATACCATATATAGGTACACTATGCAAATTGGTTTTGGTAATGTCTTTTATTAGAGAAAGTTTTGTGAAGTTAAAATAGATTGCTTTTTAGATAGCCTTGCTCAAGAGAAAACAAACACCTGAACCATTTGTTTTAATGATTTTGAAAGCCCTTCCTGGTAAATAAAGCTTTAAAGTAGTGCAGATCAAGATGTGAGGTCTTGCTTACCCCAGGACATTAAGTTCTTTGAAGCAGTCCAATCCAATGATTCTTTCCACTGAACAAATGATGCATTAAACTCCCTTGTGGTGGCATAACTACACTTGATTGTTATGGAGGAGGTGAGGACACGTTGATTTCAGGGTAGTACAAAAGTCTGCGGCTGATTGAATGTCTTCAATTGTAGAAGAAACATCCCCTATAGAGCAATTTGATTCTTTTTATAGAGGCAGACCTTTCATTTAATTTAAAAGTTGTTTGTCTATGGTTCCCAGGAATAAATAAAAAAAACAACTCAACAGTGCTGTTCAAGTCATTGATGCTAAAAGAAACCCGTTTTTTAAGTTGGGGGGGGGGGGGGGGGGTGGGGGGCTTTCCTCCACAATCAGATCTATAAATTTCACTGTTCATTCTCAGGTCAGTCTGAAAGCTTCAGTTGTAAAACATAAGGAATTCTACATTAAAGAGTATGGTCGCCCTACATTCCATTGGATGACAAGAAGAATAATATACACTGTGATGCACATGCACAAAATATGTCATGTCCATGAAGAAGCATTGAAAAACCATTTCCTGTTCCTACGGTTTGGTGAGACTAAGTGTGGGAGTATCTGGTGCTGTAATTCATAAGTTGCTGAGCAGA
This sequence comes from Abramis brama, assembly GCF_963993115.1. Lineage (NCBI taxonomy): Eukaryota > Metazoa > Chordata > Actinopteri > Cypriniformes > Leuciscidae > Abramis > Abramis brama. The sequence continues at coordinate 16,173,045 of NC_139969.1, read as the reverse complement.
GGGAAAACCCTGTCTACTGGAGGCCCCTCTAATAGCTGCTGTAGCTGTCAGGAACAGACTTAAAGGATGTAGTGCTACCGTAAATTTAAAGGCACAGTATTAAATTCACACCAACCCGAGCACTTTTTGAAAATGAGAATCTTGTTGAGGCTCAGATTAGGTATGTGCAACAGAAATCAAATATTAAACGTGCAATAACACCTGGGCTGGAGCTCACCCAGACTAGCCTGCCCCCTCACTCAAGATGGATGAGATTTTAATGACGAAATAGAATAGACTATTTAAAGAAAAATCACAATTGCCATGTGCATAGGCTTTCTAGCATTAATATTAGGCTACTATAGCAACATTTTGGCTGAGGACAGTCTGTTTTTCAAAGTCACATTTTGATTGCCACATTTGAGACATTAACCTACAAACGTCCTATGGCACAAATAACACAGCTCTTCTGAGTAATCTAAAGGTATGATGATTTATTTTTTCATGTTTAGAGGGCTAGGTAACTGGTCTTAGTTAGCTGACTATTTCGCTGTATTGTTATAGTTTGTCCCCGGCCGCACTTCAGGTTGTTCAAACATAAAAATATACATCTGTTAAACACATCACAATGAGTGTCTGTTTCATAGTAAAGCAGACACAATAAATTACTTTTGGTGTTGGTGGTATCATGGTAACTTGTCTGTTTTCATGGTTAAACTAATGAAATTGTGTATCTAAGACACTTATATATGGTGGTTTAAAACGTGTCAATTTCATGGATATCAAAGAGTCAAAATTTCAAATATGTTGGCCTAGGCAATTTTCCTTTTGTTTTAGTATTCAAAGCTCTGCCATCTGTATTTGTTCAGTAGCTTTAGTTTCATAGTTGTAGTAGCGACAGGTTTGTTTACGGTCCAGCAAATACGTGAATGGGCCACATTTGATGTTCTAGCTGGGGTAACTTTGTGTTACGTCATCGCCCACTTTCATTACTCTGCTTGCGCCGGCTCTGAATAACACCCAAACTATGTCTTCTAGAAGCCTATTACTACCAATATACAATCATTCTGAGCCAATATTCTAAAAATCCAACACAGAGCTAAAGTGTCCAGCAACTTTTTAGGCAACACTCCGACTGTGTAAAGTAAATTATCTTTGCTTGGAAGGGATTAGCGCTGTAGGACTAATATGAGGTCAGGTTTTAGCTACCTGACAGGGATCAAATAGCCTGAAGAAGCAGTATGCTTCTATCTACTCACTCTCATGTTGTTCCAAACCTGTATGAATTTCTTTCTTCTGCTGAACACAAAAGAAGATATTTTGAAGAATGTCGGTAACTAAACAGGCCCAGGTATATGGAAGTCAATGGGGCATTGGGCCTGTTTGGTTACCCATATTCTTCAAAATACTTATTTTGTGTTCAACAGAAGAAAGAAACTCATACAAGTTTGGAACAGCATGAGGGTGAGTAATTGATGACAGAAACGATTAATTGATTGATTGATTGATTGGACTGCCACTGCGCAGGAAATATAGGCCTTGTTTACACTGCAGGTCTTAATGCCCAATTCTGATTTGTTGCCTATATCCGATTTTTTTGACCGTCCATTTACACGTTCTTTCAATTGTGACGGATATCAGATTCATGCGTTTACACTTGACATACTATCTAAAACATCATCGCACATGCTTAAAGGGGGTTCTTGCACAGATGGACGAATGCGAAATATGATTGATGCTAGCTTTGCGATATATGCGAAGTTTGCCAAACATCACCATGATTTTGAGGCGGAGGAGGACGAAAAGGGCCATTATTGCAGCCTGCGCATATGCTTCAGTTATTGTGTGCGAGAGAGATCTCAGGACTGGTGGGAGCATATTGTGGCTGGCTTTAACGAGGAGCAGTGTGTCTGAAATTTTAGGATGAACAAGCCAACCTTTGATATGTTTTGTCAACGTTTGTCCACATTCCTCTCCTATGACAAAACAACGTTTTGTCGGGCCATCCATCCCTTTGCAGATACGCGTCAGGGTTGCTCTCGTCATTAAACCGTGGATACGTAGCCTAATGCCTCAGAAAATCTTTGTTTACATGACAGTCGCATTGGAACATATCTAATTTATATCGGATTTATTTCCAGATATGAACGAGGTCTGAAACCGATCTCGAAATATCCGAATGCATGCGTTTTTTTCCCGTTTACACGGTCATAGAACACATCCGATCTGTGTCACATGAGCAAAAAATCGGAATTGGGTCACATTTCACTGACAGTGTAAACGAGGCCATAGAGGCCAGACCTCTAGGAACTTTAATTGAACACCCCTGTAGTAGACAGCTGTGTGCCTGTATTTCTGTTACAATCTCTTATTTGACCACTATTTGATTTCATATTTTGCTTTATTTATGTAGCCTACCGTCAATTATCACCACACTTGCCTCCTCAGACAGCCCTACATACATCCTTTGGACTGATCAGCCAGCCTGATCTCATGAAATGCGTCTCTAGTATGCTTTGTATTTATCTTGCAAATTATATGCGAAAATTAGTTTTTATGTGCATATGATACACAGTTTTCGGGCGCATATGATACGCACTTTATGGCGTGTAATACGCATGTACCCCACACCACTAATCCTGCCCAATGGGTTTACAGTGCGTATAATATGCACGTAAAAACTTGCGTATAAATTGCACAATAAATACAAAGCATACTTGAGACGCATTTCATGAGATCGGGTTAGATCAGCTGACTATGAGACTTGGCAAACTCTAACAGCTAATTTATCTATCTTAAGCACCTTTGGGTAAGAGCTGAATTCCCATAGGTAAACAGCCTGACAAAGTAAACTATATTTATGCTTACAGCAATAATTCAAAGATACAGATGTTGAAAAGAAAATCTAGCATTTCCCTGCCCTACATTTGACATATTAAAGACGCACCATGAACGTAACTGTGGTTATGTATGATAAGTTTTCTTTGCAACCATAATTTTGTGTCTTTAACCATAAATCTGAAGGGATGATCTTATTATTGGGCCAAAAGCACTGTTGCATAAATATTAAACAGGGAATATTACAGCTCCTAAAAAGCTATAAATATTAGTCCAAGCATTTAGGCTATGAAATTTAATGCTAAAACATGAAAAATGCCTTTTAATGATTTAAGGGCTATGGCTAATTGACATTTTAATAAGGAGAATATTATATGAGCAGTCCATCAGAATTATTCTACAACATTTCCAAAAGGCACAGACATGCACAAATCACATTTTTAAAAGACTTATTTTCATTATACATCATTGGGGATTTACAGACCACAATACTAATTTATTTCCACATCATTTGACAGGTTTGGTTAGTATAAGGATCTCATTGTTGGCAGACTATCAGCTCTAAAGCATACTGGATCACTACCTTTTAAATATCTACAGCTCCAACCACTAAGATACCTATAATAATACAGAACCCGATGCCTCTAGGTTTCTTCATGAATATTTGTTGGTTTTGGACATGTGTATTTTTTCAGAGCAAGAAATGTTAGAACTGCCACATTTCAATAGCCCTGGGTAAAATAATAAAATGGATTTGTTGTTTTTTCAGTCAAGGAAGCAATTTAATTGATTTATGGTGACAAGGAAAATATCTGTCTTGCGCACTGGGCTGTAAAGATTTTAACTACCATTGGACACTGAACCCTTTCAGAAGAAAATATTTTCTGAGAGTAAAGCATGAAAGGACTCCCTCCATTAAAAGATTGTTGTGGTAAAGATTTATATCTCTAGCATCAACATCAGAACAATAATCTGATTTCTGCATCTGTTTGTCTCTTTTATTTTTCGCTTCCTTAATTTCTTTCTTTCTTTTAAAGTTGTATTTTCTATACAGACAAAGATCAGGTTTGACCTTTTGTACCGACAATAATAATAAAATGTGAAATCATATATAATGTGACAATGATGCGGGTTAATAAACATATTAAATATTAATGTTGTATAATAAAAAAGAATGACCTTAAGCCTTGCAGAAAAAGAAAAAAAAAGAAAAAAAAAGGATTCTGTTTTGGGTTTAGGGGATTTAAAAATGTTATAGAAGTCAATGAAAAGTCCCCACTATGAGAGAAAAACAAAAGTCGCAGCTCATACAATTTATTTTCCACTTAATGCATTGCAACGAGGCACATTACTGACCTGTGACCCCTGTGGCATACGATGGCTTGCTTTCAATTTCACCTTTGATCACTTGTACACCTATCTGATATTCTGTTCCTGGGTTGAGGCCTGAAAAACACACATTCATGTTGTTTTCACAGCACAGCCACTGAATTCAACATACTCTGTCTGAAGCTCAGGGACCCATGATAGTAGATGGATGCATTGCAGCAGACTGACCTACAATGGTGTGCTTGGTTTTGGCCTCCTGGCTCATTGCCACGTTCTCCTGTCCTCCCTGACCATCAGGGCTAGAATGGGTCAATTTGAAGTAGTCCACAGCGATCGCAGGGTTCTTCCAGTCCACCTGGATAGAGTCCTCTGTCTGGCCCACCACCTTTATTCCTTCAATACCAGAGACCTCTGAACAGAAAAGCAGATCGAGGCAATATATGTTATGCACAGTAAACAGCTTAAAGTGATTTTTGTTTATGTTTCACTGCGCAATATGACAGTAGCCTTTAACTTTACACTTTACACTCATTTTGTTTAACAGTAGAATTGTAGAATTACCCTATTCTCTGAATGTATTTGTCCATGAATATTTTTTTTCTTAGGAGAAATCAAAACAATGGGGAGTTACCAAAATGAATTTGTTATTAAATTAATGTTATTAAATGCTAATAAAATTTTATATGTTACATATAATTAATTGTTTTAGCAAATATTAATATAAAATTCATTTTTATTAATTAATCAGTGAAGAACACTGATTTTTCTTGAAGAACAGTGATTCTGCAGTGACACTTTTAGGTAACAAATGAATGGCAATCAATTGCCATTTCTTTCATATTTTTGAATTGATGTCTCCAGTACTCTTCTTACAAGCATCCGTCCTGGACATTCTGCCACCGGATGACAGAAATGAGTTACAGCCTAGTATTCTACCACATCAGACTGAGTTGGTCCTTTTCATCTCTGTGAAGAAAATGCTTTCAGACATTCCAACTCTTTGTTAACCAGTGATTGACAATGTCCCATGCTGACCATTCATCTTTGTCATCATCTCCATGTGATCAGCACTTTCTCATGGGAGTCTAATGTGCTGTTAGAGAATGTACAACTGACCACATCAAAATGCTGTAGTGCACATCCCATTGTTACACAACTGCAGACATTCATTTCCATGAAAATGTGTTCTTGGCTATTCATTGAACTCTACAAGCTTAGTTACATCTGGCATTACGGTTAACACAAATACCCCCATTTCTTTTGTTTACAAGGCATCGGAGACATAAAATCTATTTTAAGCTGTAAATAAATAAATAAACCCCCTAATACTGCATGATTACAAGTATCTCTGTAGCATTTTAAGCCATCATTCTTACCGGTTGTAGTCACTATCTCATCAGAATCACTGTTAATGCCCCTGATGACAGCGTACACCTGCACTATGTACGTGACTCCGGGTCTGAGTCCTGTGATTAGGTAGGAGTTTTTCGTGTTTTCCACCTGGACCTCTTTAATGGCTCCCTCGTCTCCCTTTGGATAGTAGGACAGGATGTAGTATTCGGCTCCTCTTACAGACTCCCACTCCACCAGCAGAGATACATCTGTGACTTTGATCAGACGGAGGCCTTTTGGTCCTAGAACTGAAGTATGAAACAATGCTGTCACCACTGGGAGTTTATAAGCATTATTTTACATCAGATGACATTGGGGTCTATGCAATGTGGTCCGGTTTATTAAAAGATTTGTTCACCAAAAAATAACAGACCGAAATAAGTCACTATTTACTGAGAATCTTCCCCATCTGAAACAAAAATGAGTGTAGGATTTACTTTGAAACAATTTCCACTTAGAAAATAAAATTCACTTTTACTTGCAAGTAATTTAAAAAAAATATATATTAAAACAAAGAAACAAAGTAGTAACAATTAGTTACTCTGAATTAAAAATTAAATCAAGTAGAAAGACTAAAACCTACTTTAAATTTTTACAGGCTCATAGTCAGTGTGCTAAACTGATGAATCAGATCATTCCGATTCATGAACAAATCATTCAGACCATTTAGATCAACTGATTCATTAAAATGATCCGACTTAAAAGAACAACTAATTCATGATTAAGACATTGCTACTTCTCTCAAGTATACACCAAGGACAGCTTTTCATTGAATAATTTAAGTACATTTTGATTTGTTCATCACACAAACTGCAAAAGACTTGTACCCTGAGTCATATGGGCCACTTTCATGATACATTTATGGTGCTTTTTTTTGTTGCCATTTTAGAGCTTGATAGCCCTAGTCCCCATTCTCTTTCATTATATTTAAAAGAGTGGCCAAACTATTCTTTGGAAATTCTCCATTTGTGTCCCACAGAAGAAAGAAAGTCATACAAATTTGGAACGACGTGAAGGTGAGAAAATAATGACTTTGACTTTTACCCAGTTCTCTTCTTTCATTTCTTAAGCTTGTTCACATTTTTGCAGCTCATCTTGCCAAATACCAGGTGATCCTGAGGTTTACTGAACATCTTAGCTGGCTATTTTTGGGAGATCTTACATTTTCACTTTGGTAACTTTGTGGTTTTAGGCCTCCATCAATAAGTATGGATTTGAACAAAACTGCACATCAGGAAGAAAAGAGGAAGGTCCCAGACCAGTAACAATCCAGGAGCCCCAGAGTCAGACAGACTGTCAGCAGCCCAGGGAGCGAAGTTTCCATTAACACATTACCCACCGGCTTAAGGGGAAAACTTAAAGGAGATGGTGGATTTAAGGAAACACTGTGGGAGGGGGAAAGACATCAGGGAACTCCATGAGGGGGAGAAAAGGGTGCTGTGGAGACCGCATTACCCAGGAAAGAATGAACAGCAGGTTTGGACATTGTTCAACATGGAGAGGGGGCAGGAAGTCAAATGTTTTCCTTCAATTCTGCAGGAGCCTTTCCATCCAGTGGCAGTTAATATGGCAATTCTTGCCATTCTCTCCAGGGTTTTCCAGTAACAATTTCACCCGTAAATAATATCCCAAAAGGCCAGCAGAACTAATTAATTATCATCAGCCAGCTGGAAAGAAAGCATAAGTGCCGGAAATGCATGTTCCCACTGATTGATTGTAAGGGATAACCAAAGCCATTAAATTACAATTATAACACAGTTTTGTTTGGACTTGGACACACTAGCATAAATCAACAGTGGTGGTTCTTCTAGCCAAAGCAGCATCAGTCTGATGCTTAAAGTACTTTTAAATAACCATAAATGCCATTTTAATTGCATTTTATTGTGATCTGTAATAGATATTTAAAAAAAAATATGTCACAACATATAAATTTATTGTGAAATTGGGCAGTAGAGGCCTTAATGGTTAGAGAGTCAAACTGGTAACCTGAAAGTTGTGGGTCCGATACTCAATATCCCATTCGCTCCCAGAGCGCCACAACAATAATGACTGCCCACTGCTCCGTGTGTGTGTCCACAGTTTGCAGTGTGTGTGTTCTCTACTCACTGCTCTTAATGTGTGTACACTAGCTTGTATGGGTTACCATACTTGGCATTTACTTTACTTTCACTTTTTTACTTTTATTTGACTTTTTATGCAGTGTCTAAGCCTGTGGCAGCAGCAGATGTTTCCATAGAAGGAAAATCTAAATCTAATCAGCATCTACACTGTGTTGTTGATTTGCCATTAAGACATCCACCAAAACCCACTAGACTCATTGTGGTCAGAACAAAGTTGCCACGCTGATCTTTTAGATGATCGACCAAATTTACAATTAACGTAGAATCGTTTCATGGTGTTTTCTCTGTTTTTCATACACGTCTATACGTCCATACGTCTAGGCCTGCAACCCAAATTTCTTTATTTATACAGTACACTACCGTTCAAATTTTTTGCTGTTGTTGATGTTTTTTTTAATAAATTAATACTTTTATTCAGCAAGCACGACTTAAATTGATCAATTCCTCTTTTAAATAAATGCTGTATTTTTGAACTTTCTATTAATCAAAAAATCCTCAAAAAAGCATTCACAAAAATATTAAGCAGCACAACTGTTTTCAACATCAATAATAATAATAAATATTTCTTTATCCTCAAATAAGCATATTCGAATGATTTTTGTAGGATCATGTGACACTGAAGGCTGCCTGTGTAATGGCTTTAAATTGTAATAATTTTTCACAATTCTTTTGTATTGTATTTTTGTATTTTGATCAAATAAATGCAGCCTTGGTGAGCATAAAATACTTCTTTAAAGAAAAGAAAAAAAAAAATCATAAAATATTACCAAACCCAAACTTGTTTGTTTTAGTTTTAAAAGGAATATTAAGTGTTATACCAAAACATGTCATATTCACACATTTCTGTTTACTCCATTCTACCAGACGCATGATATAATGGGAATTTAGATGTAGGCCTATACAAATAATTTTGGACATTGTTTTGGGTATTAAAACAACTGGCTTTCAAACCCTAATAAATACCTCTTAATATAATAACCCTTATATGTTTTATTGCTTCTGGTGTACATGGTATAACTTTTAAAGCATCATCCAAGAATCCTCATAAGATTTTACAAGTCAGACATCTCATATATGCACGAACGAGTGTGGTTTATTAACAATGGCAGTTCCCTTCCCTATAGCATTAGATATGGAAAATCTTTCAGACAAGTTATGGACAGCTGAAACCCTCAAGTTATATTCCAAAGCCAATTAGTGTCAAGATCATGAGAATGTAACAGCTAAATTGATCTGTTTGACTAGTTTGCAGTGCTTGCTTTTAACTCCTTACTATTATCATTCTTGGAGTAAATCACACTGTGCCCTAACTCCCCTAAGAAGCCATTTCAGAAGTGTTAACACAGATGATGTGTCACACCCCAAGGCTCTGGCCATGGCTAATATTTTTTGAAACTCAACTTATCTATCCATGCATTCCAACTCTGAGGCACTCCACTTTTATCTGAAGGTCTGAGGGCGAAACGCATGAAACAGAAAAGGATTGATGAAAAACAATTCCCTTGTGCTAATGAGGCCTATCTTTTACCTTTTCTTGCAGCAGGAGACTGAAAAAGAGAGTTAATACGAGCAAATGAACTACCTCAAAGTGTTCAATTAGCTCTTATATAAGCGTTTATTTGAAAAGTATGGGAGTAGCTGTAAATTGTAAAGTTTGCACAATGTCAAAGCTTGAACTAGAAAAGTTGCCCCTTACTTTGTAATCTTGAAGAATCCTCTCAAATAAAGCATATACTATATATAGCCTAAGTATGAATTTTAGTACTCAAAGTTTCTGATTATATTATATTTAAATTATATTATGTTTTTAAAAAGAAATGCATTGATTTGCATTGATCTAACTCATGTGTGGTGCTTGTTGGTTCAACTCAAAAAGTATATTGTAGATTTCTTTTATTAGAAAAACCTAATTGAGATGCATTATTTGTGTTGTAAGTTGCCAGAACTTGAGAATAGTAAGTAAGCCAAACATATACAATTATTTTTTCAGCATAATTAATCTAAGATTTATTTTTACATGTAGGTAAATATAGCAAAAAGCATGACCACAGTAGTCCAAATTCTGAATGAATGACTTATGAACAGGTTCTTTTTAGTGAATTCTTCACTAAAAAGAACCTGTGCATCTGTAATCAGGGTATTCTGATTAGAAAGAGAATGACTCTTATTAGTCTGTTCACTAAGTGAAAATAGCAGTATTTTCTTTGCAATAAGTGTAAATAGTAGTTAAACGCTCTTTATAGGTATAGTGCAAATAGTGGCAGATACTATTTTCTCCGCAGTGTATTGTAGTATATGATTTTACAGTATGCATTATAACAACATATTCAGTGTATGACTGCATTTATTAAAATCATAAATAGATGCTGCTTTATTAGGACAGTATCCCTAAAGCAGTCTTCTACACCTATACCTAACCCTATCCGTTAAACACTTTATTCCCCTTTATTTACAATTTTCAAATCTTTTCTTAATTTTTATTTAAAATTAATGCCTCTTTGAGCTGATATGCGGCAGATTCAAACTCGTGTCAGTCGCATCAAAAGCTAATGCCACTAACCTCACTCTCCACACCACTGCTCCTGTTATCAGCAGGATTTCTTTTGTAATTTTGTCTGGCTCAGTCAGACAATAGAGGGCGGAGTTAGTGTAAATAGCCTCTACCTACAAGGTGGGACACTCAAATCATTAAAAAAAAATTCTGTAAACCCACTTCACATTTTCACACTGAAGACAAACTTACCCGTGGAGCAGTCGATTCCAAAGAATCCCTCATCGCAGATGCACTGTCCATCCACGCAGCGTCCATTACCTATGCAGTCATTCGGACAGGTCGCGACACTGCAGTCTTCTCCTGTGAATCCACTAAAGCACACACATTTGCCATCCACACAGTGGCCTTTATCTTTGCAGTCGTTGGGGCACGTGAGCTGGCTGCAGTCATGGCCGGTGTAGCCTTCATAGCAGACGCAGCGTCCGTCAACACAGCGGCCATTATCATTGCATTCATCAGGGCAGGATGAGATGGAGCAGTCTGGACCCTCCCAGCCTGGGTTACACTTACAACTGCAAGAGTCATGCTGGTACGTGCCATGCCCACTGCAGCTGGTGTCCACACCTAGCAGAGGAGAATACTCTTAACATATTGAAGATATGAAGTCTTACTACCAGTGCATTTATATCTGAAGTGGAGAACGGAGCAGAGAGTAACAAAATAGAGAGAATATTCACATGATTCACACATGATTATGACAACATGACGAGTGTAGTTACGTCCAGATTATATTCATACTACATTGGGGTTATATAAAGTTTAATGGTACTGCCTTCAAAAATTCTAAATTCAAATTTGAAAATTCAATGCATTCTAACTTAAAATTCTGTATTCTAAATTAAAAATGACATACATCTCTGCTATTATTTGTAGTAGTATTATTTTTAATCGAAGGTGCCAGAGTGAAGTTTCTGATCATTCTCGTCTAATGTAACTGATCACATCCAAAGTTAGTCTATATTACAGTAACAGATACTGTATGTAATTAGAAAGAAAGGCTGGGGTGTCGCATGTGATAAGGGACACATAGACAATTCATTTTGCACTTTTGTCATTATGCACTAAAACTTTCAACTATGCATTGCTAACTAAATAAAATTGACATACATTTTTGGTACCAATCCAAGTAGCTGGATCTTAAGTTTCTTACAATCAGGGAATAATCGTTAGTATACTAATACCTGACCCTCCTTTGCAGCAGCCCTGAGCGCATTGGCCTTTTAGGTACGTGACCTCCTCCTCCAGGCCATTTACACGGTACAACAGGGCTTTGAAATCCTCAGAGTCAGCACATCCACAACCAGCCGGCTGTAGCCGTATGTTGTGCTTGAAGACAATGTCATTCTCTCCATCCACTGTGACTAACTGTCCTTCTGAGGCCTGGTCCTGGGAAAGTTGTCCCACTTGAGAATTCTGCTTACAACCAGAGTCAATCCTGTAGACATGGCTGAATGTGACTTCTTTCTCTGCTGGAAGCACCTCCTCGGACAGCACAAGTTGGGACAAGGTAAAAAGCGTCCCCAGAAGAAAGAGACCTCTCTTCAGCCGGTTGAATCTAACAATCATGGTTTCTAAGAGAGAGTAAAAAGACATGAACTCTTGGAGAATCTTATGATGATTGTGTGGTTGAATTTACAAGCATTTCTTTCTCAAAATATCAAACTTTCCTTATGGTTTGCGGTCTCACCTTCCAGTAAGGAGCTTGATTTGCATGCTACACACATGAAAATCAATGCGCAAGACATCACATTATGTTTAATGGAGCGAAATCTGTTTTACAAGGCCAGTGTTACAGATGTCTGATCCTACTAGGAACTGGGCAGACCTTATGTTTGCCAAGCACATTCCATCAAAACCATTAATTGCACATCCACAACCACAAGGGCTTCTGGGAGCAGAGAACACTTCAAACTAAATGATGTAATCCCCATGACAATTATGTCATTCAAACCTTTTAATACATCTCTGCAAAGTAGGATGTTTTACAGAAGAGAAAACCCATGCTTCAAAAGAGCCACCAGGGACTTGTTTGCTTTAAAACTAAAATATGAATTAAAATAACTTTCCTCTCCTAGGAACCAGCGGAAAGCAGGGCCCTAAGTTAATGTAATTCATTTACAGTAAGTATGTGAATCTTGTGTGGTCTGGGAATCTTGATGTGGAAAAAAGGGTTTTCTCTCAAAAGACTGATCATAGTTTATACTATCCTAAGTATACTTTACTACTATACTAAGTTAATTATAAGTAAATGTATACGGCAGATCTTTATAAATTACTTGATAAATGACAGCATTCTTCTATAAATAATCTGATATAAAACTATTTAAAAATTACATAATATAATTCAAACAAAAAAATCAGTTATTTGAATTTTTTAATATATATAAAAATATTCAAATAACTGATTTTCTGTTTATTACATATAATAAAACATATGTATTATATATATAATATATTACATATACATATAGGCCTATACAATAAACATATATATTAAACATATATAATATATTACATATATAATATATTATATATATAATAAAAATATACATAAAAAATTAAAATATAAATCAAAAATATTATTTACATGCATCTGATTGCTGTAGATAGACAGCATATAGAACTTGAGTAAAAAAAAATCATAAATACCCATAGAAGATGAGACATATCTAGCCATTATGCAATGCAAAGGCAAGGGCCCCTGTGAGCCTACAGGACCTTAAATGACAGCCATCTACTCTGCTTTTACAGCCAGATAGTTTCACTGACACTGCATAACCTGTGACAACAACCGATTAATATCTATATGCACTTTTCCTTTATGGATTTGAATTATGTCCTTTTATCAATCATAACACTGCAATAAACAGAACATGACAAATGGCTTAAAAATTCAGCACCACGTTTTTGAATTTGTTACTTATTCATTCCACACCATATTCATTGTTTTGGACCATTAAGAGGATCTTTGTAAATGTGGCGCTTAAATATAAACACGGATCAACACACATCAAAGTCCAGAAGCAGATGTGGAATGGCAGAAATGCTGAAATGAGGAGACAGAGGACTCCCTCAGGACCCAGATAGAAATGTGAACAGAAGCACAGAAAAATCTGGAGCTCATGCCGTACGGATCAACCAACTGAGAAGAAAACAGTGCTGGCGGCTGTTGTTTTTGACAGATTCTCTTTTGCAGATGTGGACAACCATTCCATTGCATTAGTCTGAGAAGACTTCTAACGGCCATTTTGGGTTCATCAATTTCCAAATAATAACCTTAAAAAACAGGTAAAGCAATGAATCATTCACTAAATACAAAATGTCTTGTCCAGCCAATATATTCTTGCCAATGCAACCCAACTGTATATGTCCAATAGTCCAACTTCAAAAACAACATCAATAGCACAAACAAAATGTTCACACAGAGCAAAACAATTATCCTACAACAGTAACCACATAACAAATCAGCAACACAGTTCATATGAAATAGTTTGTTACAGTCTGTTGAGAAATGTGTTACTATTTAGAGGAATAATGTTGGTTTAACATGTGTTTTTATGTAGGCTAGATTCAAAGACATTCACATCTGTGACTCATACTGGATCAAAGTATTTCACTCTGCATTATCCCTTCTAATTGATATATCAAAATAACAATACTCGACTCACTGGGTAATATTTAAACACTTAACACTGAACTCAAACAGGCAGGAGAATCTCTCTATCATCTGAAGGACTCCCTGATGCTAATTAGATTGGATGGTGCAATACTGAAGCATGGAGTGGTGAGGTCCATGACCGTCCTGCCGTAGCCCACATCACAGGCCCAGACACCACACACATGCTAGAGCTGCAAGGCCCTTTGAGGGTCTCGTTTATTGCTTTCTGTCAGAGGCTTTTATTTCTTGTGCGCAGTTTCTTTTTGCTCTTTTATTTATCTTGGAAAGGACACTGGAAAAGCCTGCCAACTTTCTTCTTCCACAGCTACAGGAGGGGATGTTAGTCTGCATGCACATACATAAACACACTAAATAAGATGCTCTGTTTCTATCACAGTAACTGAACAGACAATACAAATCGCACTGCAAAAACCACAAAATACTTTTTGCCCACATTTTGCATGTAACTGGCCAATGCATGATTTTATATATAGAGGAACAGACTGTTAAAACTAGAAAAATATAATAATGATAATAATAATAATTCAAAAGTTATGTCTTATTTTAGGCCTTTTTTTGTGCAGTGTAGAACATTCAAGAATCTCCTTGAGTTTTACAAGTTGATGTCCAATTGGACACAGTAATGTCTGAACATTTCTTTTCTATACCCAGTGAACAATTCAGCAAGCCGTGCCCAATGAAATCCCTGCTACAGCAATAGTGGAAAGGATGCTTAAAAGAGCCTGGTTCAAGACATAGAAGAGATGCAGGCAGCTAAGTGGCCGTTGGCTGTTTTCTCTTGGATCTCGACACCAAGTCAAAACATAATCTTTCAATACTTTGACTGGGACTTATTCATGGCTTTTAGGAACTACAAGTGCAAAGACCTACAAGCAATAAGGCATACGAACAGACTGTGAACAGCATAAATCACATTCTGAGAGGGGAATAAATTGAGTGAGGTAGAAGGCGGGAAAACAGAGAGCCAGACTGTGCCGTGCCATGCCCTCTCCTCTCCTGAGACACATTAGGAAGAAGACAAAGACAGTCTGTTCCACTGCATCTGAAGCAGAGCCCCAGTTGCACCATTAGGCAGGAGATTCAGGGCTTACCGATGCAGAGACAGAAGAGGCGGAGAGGTGAGGAGTGCAGACTGTGAGCCGCAAACATCCAGCACTAGTGATTTTCAGCTGATGAGAGCTGAAAGCAATTAAGCTTAAGTCTAGGTACAGACTCATTTCCTCTCCTCAGTATGTGAACCACTGGGGAATGAAACCACAGCAGCCTTAGAGGATCTTTCAGATGCCCAAAACTGATTTTGTTAGCCTGTAATGTGTAATGTGCGGGCAGCATATAGTAAAACTCCAGTGGGCTGCGTGCAACATCTGCTGTTCATCTGATCTGGGCTTCTGATAATACCTGAAGCCAACACAGTAGCCTTTCCTCCTAATCTGGCAGACGAGGGGGATGTTGCTTAGATCTTGTGTAAAAGTGGGGTCTGAATAGGTTAAGTTAACGCATATGCCTCAAAAAAAAGAAAAAAAAAACTTACAGATGGAATGAGCAGGAAATACAGCCTTATATGACAACCATATTTTTTTCTGTTATGGCAAGTAGGAAGGTTTCAAAAGAAAAATAGTGACAAATAGTGTACCAATACCCATTGCAAAGTAATATCAAATATTTTTAAATAAATTATTTAAAACCACTAAAAAAAAAGGCTTTCATTTACAAACCGTGCTGCCAAGCACCTGACTTCAAACACGTTTTTCCACTAGGCATTGTCCATTGGGACACATATGTTATCTTGTCAAGACTGGGAACCCCATTGCTGTACAAGATTTATGTATCATCCGGTCATTTTAAGGCTTTAATTGAGCACTTTTTATTTAAATGAAGCTGTTTGTACTTTTAAACCAGAGATTATTGTCCCATATGACAAAATATGAATCAATGTCAGTGCTTTCAGTATATTTATCTAAAAAGGATATATTTGGCAATGGTTCTTTACCGAGCATGGACATTTAGCAATTACAAAAATAGAAAAGAAAATTTAAAATTTAGATTGCACTATATTAGTTCTGTTTAGTTCTGTTTCAGATACGACTATTAAATATAAATTACTTAATGTGATTCAGACATTTAAAAAAAATGTTTTTAACTTGAATAATACTAGGTTATTTAGATTTGATCATAAAGTACATTTTAGATTATCTGTCAAAAAACATGTTTACAGTGTAGGTTAAATATTCAAGAATTGGGAAATTAAAATAAATAAAAAACATAACACCATAACATAATTTGATGTCAATAATCAAATTTTGTAAAAATTCTGTAAAAAAAAGTGAGAAGTTCATGCACATGCAATAATGAAGCTGCAGATGCCTTACCCCAGAATATTCCCTGCCACAGTAATATCCCTGCTCACTGACTGACGCCTGTTACTGCAAGCACCTGTTTACAAGCTCAGACGAGACATTCAGGGCCCTCCTGTCCAGCAATGTCCCGGGAAGTCCTCGAGCTCACTGCCTTCAAACTGTTTAAATGTCCTCATTGCAGCACTGAGCCAATGGCCAGCCTGGGTGTGGCTACCTCCAAAACTCAACCATAGAGGACAGAACTGAAAGAGGGAGGTAATGTTGAACATTGTCTGGAACTTATTTCATTAAATACAAACTTAACAAGAGCGCTCCATGCATAGTTGCATACCACCATCCCTCGCAGGTAAATTTTGATGAGTGCTTTTTATTTCAGAGCTTTTCTTACAGTAGCAGTGCTAATCAATCTATTTTCCAGGAATTGTGATATATAGCTTCTGACAGACATGTAGAGCCAAATTCAACATAGTCCTGAGCTTAAATACAGCACCAAACTACATGGCGCAATAGAGCAATATTTGTATGTGTTCTTTCCACAAATTCTTTCCTCCTGATTCCAAAACTTGTATAACTTTACAAATGGAAATTGATTCCTAATCTTATTTACAGCTTTTGGTTTTGTGCCGTTTATAAAAAGATGTCCAACGCTAAGCATGTAGTCAACAAAATGTACACAAATGTATATTCAAATGCATAAACTTAAGCATAACAGCCCTAACAAAAACATACGACTTTGATTATTATTGATTTAACAAATTAATTTGTTTGGAGAAACTCCACACATATTTTTCTGTCAGCCTATAATCAAGATTTTAAGTGGAACGGAACAGCAATTATCAGAAGTCATCAGTAAAGTTGTTTGGCTATAATTTCCCAGGCATCTGTTGATCTCAGGGTGTTGTGTTACACTGAGGTGAAATGCTTGGGCTGAAACTGGAGCGCAGGCCAGGTGTAATGTTTTTTAAAGAGAAGCAGGGGTCTGGCTTTTTACACAATGTTGTCGTATATTATTCCTCAGAAAGTAGCTTCCTCATGGAACACTTTCAAAGGATGTTGTCATTGAAAAAAGTCACAATTATATGCCTTAAAATATTCCCTTTAGTCCTACAGCAGACATACTCAGTGTTTAATTTGTTAAGGGCTAAACGTAGAGCCTGAACATTATAAAAAAATATTTGGCACAACTGATTGTCTCCATAAATATTTTGATACTTTTACATGTGGTTGGAATATGTAGGGAATAAGAACAGGGAGAAATTGTTCTGTAGTCAGGAAATGTCCAGCTGCATGCTGAAAAAAAAGTCATGCAAGTTTACAGTACCTCTCACTCAGCAGTGATTCTTTGAGTAAGTGATTGTGTCTGTGTCTATGTCTTTAATTACCCCTGAAAAACACAATAAACACTGTTACTACTGGTTTTTAATTACATGCCATTTTGCTTATTGGGTGATTGATTTACAGACTGCAGTACTAGTTTGAATCCTGGAAAAAAGGCAGACTTTAAGTTAAGGTAAAATTTAAGTCTGTATTTAGCCTTGTATAATGATACTTACACAAAATCTATGTACCCCTTTATGCAATATTTCATACAAATTTCATATTTTGCTTTTTTGATTGATTGATTTTGATGACTAGATTTGAAGGGATAGTTATACAAATAATAAATCGTAAAAATGAATACGCTATATCTAATCAATAAAATTGTGGCAACAGATTACAAGCAATATTATTAATTAAATTTAACAAATTAGAATTGAATAATAATTAATCAAATTAATTCCTTAAAAGTTAACCATTTAAAATGAGTAAAATTTACAATAATTTTTTTAAACATTTTTTTTTTTATTGCCAACATTGAAGACACCTGATGTTAACAAGCAGAATCACTGAAGGAGAAAACCGTAATTTTAAGTCACCATTATGGTGATCAGTGTATGTTTTAGTTGGGCTCTTGACTTTTGTTTGGCTGCTGTACCTGAGTTATAATAAGTTAATGATCCATTTTAATTTTAGAAAACTACAAATAAACAAAACAGCAATAACAACAAATGAGCCAAGTTAGAAGTGGCAAAATATTTAGTGGTCTTATAATGGTCTTTTTAATCACAAATCTCTGGTCAAGAAATTAGCAAAAATTGCACAAATACTGTAGATAAAGTAACTTAGCACGGAATAGCCTTCCTCAACTTGCAGACAGCTTTTACAGGAAGAAGAGTCAGTGTTCCACTCAATGTTAATGGCTTCAAAGAGTTCATGAGTAGTTGTTTCATTAATGAGTTTAATGTGAGACCCAATATTCACTATAGGGTTCAAATCCGGACTCTGACAAGGCCAAAACATGAGCCTGATGGACTTGTTCTCAAGCCACTTGGTTGTCTTTTAAACTTGGGCTGGAGCATTGTCTTGTTGAAAAATAACATCTGATCATCACTCCCTGAGATAACAACTTTTCACTGATGGGAAGCAAGCCATTCTGCAATATTCTCCTGTACTCCAAATCATTAAATGTCTTTTCACAGTGAAGTAGCACCCCATACCAGCAGCTAAAAAGGCTCCTCACACACAATCATAGCTCTTCCTCCATGCTTCACTGTGGTAGAGATGAATTTATTATTATATTTATCACCAGATTCTTGAAGACACCGCTCTGAAGCATCACCATGAGTTTCACTGTGATTCATCACTCCACACACAACTTCCCGTATTCTGCCAAAATAATATTTTTAAGTGCATTTGCTTAAATTTTGCTATTTTCCTGACCAATAATGTGCGGTTAACATAATTAAAAGCTTTTTTTTGCATGTAACATGGCTAAATATTTTCTAAATAAAAGTATTGCACCCTTGCTAAAGTATTAATTTGTTTTTTTGTTTTTTTAAAGAAAGAAAATGACTGACCAAACAAAATTGATGAGTATACTAAAATATTTTTTTTGAAGTGGCTATATTTATTTACCACTTACATGCCAATGAACTATGCATGAGAATGATATATATACGTTTGTAAGTCAAGCTCTGGGTACCGCATGATTTACATGTTCCACAGAGCTCTAAATGATTTATCCTTTGAGCGATACACATGTTTGAGGTTCCCCCTGACACGTCCTCAGATATATTCAGTTCCCTTTTGAATTATTGAATGATGTTCCAGTTTTTCAACCCTAGTATTGAGATGATACCCACAAAGGAAATATGACTTTCATCTGTCACTCATTTTTCACCACTGGCCCCCTCTCTCTCTGTTTATTTGAGAAGAGGATCTGTGTGATTAATGTGTTTGGCCACCAGTGTTGTGTGTACAAGAATGCAGCAGAAATGTGGCGTGGCGTGAAGCAGACTTATGGCTTTTACCATGCTTTTTATGAGGCAGAGGCTCAGCAAGAGTTTGTGCATGAAGGAAACAGGGATATATTTCAATAAAGACTATGTGATGTACACAGAATAAAAAAAATGGTGGGGGGAGGAAAAAATGTTGATTGCTATGCTGGAGGTTTATGATGATCACAATTACTAAGCAATAACCTGTAGCTATAAAAACATAAACACAATTTATAAGCAGACTACACGTTAGACAAACTCAGAGGAGTACATTTTGTTCCACAACCCATCTCTCTTCTGTTGAAAGTTAAACTTAATACAGCGTATTTGTTTTGAAGTCTACTAGAGGTGCAGAGACTTGAGGCTACAAAGACAAGCTGCAAGGAAATCTATCAACGAAAATAAAATCTCTGTACTTAAACATATTTATGTAACATAATGACCCACATGGGGTAAATAATCAGGCGCAAGGCGGTAGTACAGCTTTAATAAACAGGCACATTTTTATTCAAATAATTCAGCATATTAAAAAGGTGTAACAGATCGTCAATGCAAATACCCACAAAGGAAATAATAATAAATAAAAAAGAAACAAAACAAAACAAAATCAACCAACAGATAGCCACGGGTTACCTATATCGTGAAGACAGAGTGGCATTCAAAATGCTCTCACCACAACAACGCTCACAGCAATCACACTGCAAACCTAGAAAAAAGAAAGAAACACAAATAAAGTGACCAAACCACCACACGATCCCAGCCACCTCACCACCGCCATCCACACAGTGAGGATAACCCAGAAGCCATTGTTGGTTTGAAAAGAAATCTACAAAAAGAAAGAAAAACAAATTAATTAACAGTGGGTAATGCAAGTAGAACAAACCAGTCAGCACCATAAAACCATCCTTTTATGGTCTAGATTTTCCTTATACAATTATGGTCCAACATCCAACAAAAAAACAATAAATAAACCAAAGAAAATTAAATCTAAAGTAAACGGTAACCGTGCATCCCTCTAACATCCGTTATTTTGACGGAAACTCAGGCAACAATCAGTCAGGCAATAATCCGGCCAAAACACTCCTTCACGGTGTGTATCATATATTCAGCTCTTAATAACGCTGCACCAGCATTTAACATAACTGCTCGTCTGCTACTCTTCTTCTGAGGTGATCAATCATCAGTTGAAGTTTTAGATGTGCCGTGACATCCATTCATCCACAAGTCAGTCAAAAGCAGGAAGCGAGAGCGCAAACAAACCTCGCTACTTCCTTATATAGCGCTAGGGCTGATGGGACTTGTAGTGCCCCAACCATATCTCATTACAATCTACCCCCCTAGATTAAAATCGACGTCCCGTCGATTACATCAACACTACAACCAGGGGCGGAACATTACGTTCAAACCACTACTGGACAGCCTTGTCATAGGGAGAGCGAGCTGATGATTTAGCTGGACTTCAGTAGTAGGGGCTGACCGAGGGAGACGATATGGATTCGAATGACATCCAGCTGTTGCTCTCCTTGTACGCCTTACTACAGCTTCCTGTTGTTGAGGCTGATGGTCCTCTGCATAATCCACTACCGAAGTACAGAAGTTGGTATTATCTTCCTGTGGAAGTTGAGGCCTAATAACTTGGTCTTGGGCAGATGCATACTCAGGCGTTAGGGACACTGCTACCATGTCTTCATCTTGGTCTCTTGAAGTTTCCTGATGGTCAAATAGATCTAGAAGTCCAGGATCATTCGGGGGAGTATAAGCTGGTCGCAACTCACAACGGTGAATATGTCTAATATTACCACCTCCATCTGCAGGGGCAATAGCATACACAGCTCCATATCCGTCTGGGCACCGGACGACTTTATAGGGGGTTGGATCCCAGGCATCCTGGATCTTATTCCTGCCTTTTATGTTATGGGCTCTCTGATACACAACCTGGCCTTCGCTTAGTTGTTCATGGCGTACCTTTAGGTCATTTGATCGAGCACGATGTTCTGTAGCATATTGAAGGCGGGCTCGGGCCTTACTAAATATTCGTTCCAAATTGTCTTTATGGTCAACCACCCAGTCTACTTCACTCTGGACATGGTTATCCAATCCCAAAAGAAAATCAACAGGTAAATGGGGCTCTTGTCCAAACATAAGGACATAAGGAGAAAACCCAGTAGACTGGTGATCTGTGGTATTGTAAGCATATACTACCTGCGCAAGATGGTCTGGCCAATGACGTTTTTCTTCTGGAGGCAAAGTACGCAGCAAGTCATGCATTGTTCTATTAAAACGTTCGCATTGACCATTTCCTTGCGGTCGGTAGGGCGTGGTGCGAGTTTTTGAAATTCCATACAGCCTACATAATTCTTGGATCAGCCTACTTTCAAAACACCGGCCCTGATCTGAATGAATTTGTCGTGGAACTCCAAACAAGTAGAACCAATGTTCCACTAAAACACGTGCGACTGTTGATGCCGTTTGGTCTTTAGTTGGGATGGCTTGTGTAAATTTTGAAAATACATCAGTCATAACCAGTACATTTTCAAGTCCATTTGATGCAGGTTCAAGCAATGTGAAATCAATGGCCAGAATATCTAACGGCCTCTCTGCCATCAGGTGCCCCATAAAACTTCGTACTTTTGGTCGTACCACTTTGGCCAGGGTGCAGCGCTGGCATTTCTTACACCATTCCTCAATGAACTTGAACATGCCAGGCCAGTAACATCGAGTTCTCACTAAACTTGCCGTCCGCTCAATTCCTTGGTGGCCATGGTCATCATGCAGACCTGTAAGAACTCTTTCCCTGAGAACAGCTGGTAATACGACCTGACGAATTTCACGATGTTCCTCCTGGGGACAGAACCTCCGATACAGTATGCCCTCGATCCTCACCAGCTTCTCCCACTGCCTTACCAATTCAAGCACCTCTGATGATTCTGATGCTTTCTCCTGTGTATCTGGTGGCCTTTGACGATCCCAATAGACAAGGAATTGCCCAATAACGGGGTCAGTTTCTTGCAGAACACTAAGATTTTCTCTAGGCTGTACAGGAAGAGCAGAAATTGTTTCGCTTATGACTACATGTTGACTATTATGAGCATACTGATACAATTCCTTTGGTAAAACAGTAGTCATAGCCAATTCAGCTACAGATGCAGCATTTTTTCTAGACAGAGCATCAGCATTAACATTAGAACGTCCAGGTTTATACCTAATTTCCAAATCGAAATCCGCAAGCTGGTTAACCCATCGTTGTTCCAACGCTCCCAATTTCGCGGTCCGCAAATGACTGAGTGGATTATTGTCTGTATACACCAGGCATTTCTGACCCAGCAAATACTCCCTAAACTTTTCTGAAACAGCCCATTTAAGAGCCAAAAACTCCAACTTCATTGAACTATAATTCTGCATGTTGCGTTCAGATGGCCGCAGACCTCGACTTGCAAATGCGACTGGTCGACATTTGCCTCCATGTTCTTGAGATAAGACTGCACCCAAACCTTGATGGCTTGCATCAACATCCAAGATGAAGGGCTTACTGAAATCAGCATAAGCAAGGACTGGAGCATTGGTTAAAGCGGTTTTAAGAGTCTGAAAAGCGTTTTCACATGAATCAGTCCATTTGGTCCCCAGATTAATCTTTGGTCGTTTACTTTTCTGTCCCCTGATCAGTTCTGCCACCAATGTATTCAAGGGTCCAGCAATACATGAAAAGTTTTTAACGAACCGCCGATAGTAACTGGCGAAACCCAGAAAGGATCGAAGTTCTTGAAGATTTTGTGGACGATTCCACTTAGCTACAGCAGATATCTTCTCTGGGTCTGTACGGACCCCTGTAGAAGAAACCACATGCCCCAAATAACGTACATCTGGCCGAAAGAAGCAGCATTTACTGAGTTTTATCTTCAAGTTCTGTTGTCTCAGCCGATCCAACACCAGCTCAAGTCGCTGAAGATGTTGCTCAATGGTTGCTGAAAAGACAATCACATCATCCAAATAGAGCAATAAAGACTGAAAACTCTGATCCCCAAAAATTCGCTCCATTAACCTTTGAAAAGTACTTGGGGCATTGCACAACCCAAAAGGCATCCTATTAAATTCAAAGAGCCCAAATGGAGTGCAAAAGGCAGTCTTAGGACGATCTTCTTCAGCTACTGGCACCTGGTTATATCCACTAGCCAGGTCTAAAGTCGAAAACCACTTTGCTCCAGTCAAGGCATCCAGTGACTCCTCTATCCTTGGTAAGGGATAGGCATCCTTACGAGTTCTGACATTGAGCTGGCGATAATCGACACACATTCTCAGAGAGCCATCCTTCTTCTGCACCAATACAATTGGCGAGGCATATGGGCTGCAACTCTCCCTAATGACTTGACTGTCCAACAATTGTCTTATGTGTGCCTTCACAGCCTCGAACTGACTAGGAGGAATTCTACGATATCGCTGGCGTACCGGTGTATCATCTATTAAAGAAATCTGATGATCTATTAAGTTTGTACACCCCAAGTCACTATCATGCTTGGCGAAGACATCAGAATATCTCGTTAACAAACTCCTAACGTCCTCCTCCTCAGCCTCTGTAAGCCCCGGCAATTCTAACCCTTGAACATCGATGCTTGACACTGATGTAATAGTTTGACACTGAACAGTCACAGTATTAGGATCACATGGTAAATCTCCCTTAAACACAATGTCTTGATCTGATTTCATGACTACCTCAGCACCAACCAAACTACCTAGTCTAATTCTTGGTGGCAAATATAAGGGTTCTGTCCCAACATTAACTACTGGTACATGCACTACCCCTTGTATACACTGCAACAGGGCAGGTGATATTAACACTCCAGCAGGCAGCCCCCCATCATTGAAATCCTGGGGTTCTAAAAAAAACACTGTACAACTTTTTATGTTTTTAGGGCACAGCGCAGGTACTAACCTCATGGTGCCAGCTGGAATCTGGACAGGATGGCAAGACTGCACCTTCACATAACCAATGAATCCAGGACAAGGGGCACCATCTGCTCGGTGGCACTGTGACAGGGCATCTCTCCAGCCTAACTCTGCCTGCCTGACCTGTGGAGCTGAAAATAGTGCTGGGCCGTGTTTTTCAAACAGATCATTATAACACTGTCCAATCACATTCATACCTAAAAGGCCAGGGGTCAGTTCTTTCCTCTGATGGAACAAAGTATCAACAGGATCTTTTACAACCAAAATACCTTGCCCTAAAAGAGTTTGCCCCAGCACAGTCACATCGGTTTCAAAATATCCCACATATGGAATCTCAAGACCATTAGCTGCTTTTAACTGAAGCCAACTACATTTTTTAAGTGCATCTACTCCCATTTGTCGGAAATGCTTCTCAAAAAATGACTCAGTTATAGTAGTCACCATTGACCCTGTATCTAGTAAACATGAAATCTCCACCCCCCCCATCTGGACAATTACAACCGGACATTTGCCCACAAGACGCTGTAAGATTGTAGGGCAAACGGGTGATGGTGAGGCTTCACTAGCTCCTTCTACAACCTGACTCAAAACTGCAGGTGCTACACTGTCAAGCTCCCCAACAGAAGTCTCATTTACGTTCACCTGAGGGGATCTAGAGTTTGACTCAATGGGCCATGGTTGTCGACAATATCTGGCTATATGCCCAATTCTATTACAGCGAAGGCACCGTCTTGAGTTATTTTGCCTAGTTGTGTTTAAGGGTTCATTCTTTTGAGACATAAAGCTATCAAAACGCTGGGTAAGTTCAGTTATTTGTGTTTGTTGCCGTCTCAACATCTCTTTAACTTCTTTTAACTCTGTAGACTCCTGAAATCTGACCTTAGGTTCAAACTCAACTACCCTGCCTTGAGTAACGTTACACCATGGCTGAGCATATGAAGCAACTGCTTCCCTTTTTCCCTCTTCCACCCACCTAAGAGCTTCACTTCGAACCTCTAGTAGAGTAGAAGTTGGCTTCTCCCTTACCAATCGCTTTAATTCACGCTTCAGCATCACATCTCGAACATGTTCGACAAACTGATCACGAAGCACTCTGTCAGAATTTGGAACACTGCCTGGGTTACTATTAAGAATCAAGTCCATCAAGGACATCAAAGCATGGGAAAATTCAGTAAATGATTCACCTTCTTTTTGTTTTCGTTCATAAAACCTCTGTTGTAATTGCACAAATGTCTGTCTCCCCCCATACAAGTCTCTCAAAATATCAAAAACAGACTCTGGAGTTTCTCTAGTAGCTGGTGAGCGGAGTTTTATCTCCATTCTAGCTTCCCCCCCCAGGTGGTCAAGCAGAAACACCACCTTTTCTTTATCAGACCAACCCCTGCCCTCAATACACACCTCAGCCTCCTCAGTCCAGTCTTCAATACTCAAAGTAGTGTCCATGTTCCCATAAAAACGTGGGCATTTCCTCTCCCGAGGGACATAAAGTACCCTGCTAAAAGACACTGGAGACGAAGCATTGGCATTAGACACAGAAGAGTGCGGTTGGTTAGAAACATTACTACTAGGCGGGGGACGTTCTCTCGTCAGCTGTTCATTTTGTGCCTGCAGGTTCCGTATTTGCTCCCGCAAGTCTATTATTTCTTGTTCCATATCTGTTGACAAGTTATTTTAGAAGACCGTTCAGTCAGAATGGTGAAATCCAAGTCCCACGAAGCGCCGTCTAATATCTGCTGACAAATTATGTTAGGAGACAGTTCAAAACAAAAGGTGAAAAGGTCCCACGAAGACTGTGATGCTCCTCTTGACACACGATTACCGTTTACTTGAACAATTACTGTCAATAAATAAATGGAAAAATATGCCACAAAAAAAAAAAAAAAATAAATAAATAATAATAATAATAATAATAATAATAATAATATCACAACCACCCTCGCCGAAAAAGGTACCCTGCCGACTACGCCAATTGTAACATAATGACCCACATGGGGTAAATAATCAGGCGCAAGGCGGTAGTACAGCTTTAATAAACAGGCACATTTTTATTCAAATAATTCAGCATATTAAAAAGGTGTAACAGATCGTCAATGCAAATACCCACAAAGGAAATAATAATAAATAAAAAAGAAACAAAACAAAACAAAATCAACCAACAGATAGCCACGGGTTACCTATATCGTGAAGACAGAGTGGCATTCAAAATGCTCTCACCACAACAACGCTCACAGCAATCACACTGCAAACCTAGAAAAAAGAAAGAAACACAAATAAAGTGACCAAACCACCACACGATCCCAGCCACCTCACCACCGCCATCCACACAGTGAGGATAACCCAGAAGCCATTGTTGGTTTGAAAAGAAATCTACAAAAAGAAAGAAAAACAAATTAATTAACAGTGGGTAATGCAAGTAGAACAAACCAGTCAGCACCATAAAACCATCCTTTTATGGTCTAGATTTTCCTTATACAATTATGGTCCAACATCCAACAAAAAAACAATAAATAAACCAAAGAAAATTAAATCTAAAGTAAACGGTAACCGTGCATCCCTCTAACATCCGTTATTTTGACGGAAACTCAGGCAACAATCAGTCAGGCAATAATCCGGCCAAAACACTCCTTCACGGTGTGTATCATATATTCAGCTCTTAATAACGCTGCACCAGCATTTAACATAACTGCTCGTCTGCTACTCTTCTTCTGAGGTGATCAATCATCAGTTGAAGTTTTAGATGTGCCGTGACATCCATTCATCCACAAGTCAGTCAAAAGCAGGAAGCGAGAGCGCAAACAAACCTCGCTACTTCCTTATATAGCGCTAGGGCTGATGGGACTTGTAGTGCCCCAACCATATCTCATTACATTTAGATGGAATGCTTCTGGGTTTTATTAGACTGGTTTTGAAGGTCAACCCCACCATAAGAGGACTAAGAGGGAAAAAAAACATTTAAATGAAAGCCATAAGGTCTCAAGCTCTGCAAATAAACCTTCTACCAACTTATACGTGTGAGACACATATCCATTCATCTATCTACCTGTCTCCAAAGCGGGGAACATAACAAATCTTTCCAAAGCTATGGCAGGAAGCTACGAGGAACCGAATGGGGTGTGCTCCAACATTGCTGTGCAATTCTTTACTCACTGAACCAAGACATCGTTAGCATTAACGATGGGAGAAAATGTGATCCTACGAATAACGATTTGCTCTTCAAAAGTTGACCGATGGCCTTAATCGCACAAACACACTTAAGGATTATTGTTGTTGTAACTCAAAGCAGGAATATGTATGGCAATAAACATACTAGCATACAGGTGACCTTTAAGTTCAGCACAAAAGGCATTCTTCACATTCACGCCATCTCACTGAATCAGACCTATGTGAGGCTGATTTATTTTAAATCCATTGCAGGACTCTTCGAGACAGCATGTTCCCAACCGAAAGAGCTTCGTTGCTCTATAAGGTTCATGGCTTTTGACAGCCTTTTACTTCCTAAAATTAATACAGAGGTAACGTAAATGCAAGACATTAAATGCAAACATTAACTAAATCGATCAATCA
This sequence comes from Abramis brama, assembly GCF_963993115.1. Taxonomy (NCBI): domain Eukaryota; kingdom Metazoa; phylum Chordata; class Actinopteri; order Cypriniformes; family Leuciscidae; genus Abramis; species Abramis brama. The sequence goes on along the minus strand of NC_139969.1, from coordinate 16,144,975 downwards.
GTCAATAAGTGTGTCAGTAAAGACTTTAAAAGTAGACACCATATGATAAGATAATCCGATTATTATTATTTTTTTGTATAATTAGTAAGTTAACCTTAATTAATATCACAATATTATTTACCCTTTGACAAATGTAGTTCCATTATAGTTGATTGAGCAGTAGTGTGACAGACCAAAAATAACTTAAATGCATCATACCTATTGGAAAGTTGAGCTGAGCTCAGAGCAGCTAAACAATAGAAAGGAAAATGTTTAACACAGTTAGTTGTATTGTTTCTTGATTTACTGCAAGTAACATGTTTGCCTCAAGAGACAACACTTTTTTTAGTGGCTATGATAGCATAAACAGAAATATATATATATATATATTTGCAGTAACAGTAATTCAGCAACTAATTGCAGGACATTTAGCAACACATGTCAGCCAGCTTTATAATATTCTATTATCAATCCAGCTGTAGTTTGCAACATGTGCCTCCAGCCACCGAGCGAACGCACAGAGTAACATTATAACATAACTTTCAACACACTCAAACATATTGATAGTATGATCGTTTTGACCAAGTAAAACAGCGCTGCGTTACCCCACAAATTTAATTCGTCAAACAAACTATGAGTAACAAAGTTCAAGTTCAGGGAAGAAGGTAATCGTAAAATATACATAAACAACAAAACAAAAGGAGCGACTGCAGCCGACTGCCGCATATAAGAATAATAAAAACAGCAACATAAAATGTCCTGTTCCCCTCTCGCCCTTTACTGTCGTCATTCCTTCTTATATCCTTTTGAATAAGCAGCCTCTGTGGGAACTTGCATACTGTAACAATGATTTGATTTCTCTGGATTTAAACATTTTTGGAAACATTTGGGATCATGTCAACAAAATACAGTAGACTATATAACATTAGTGGTTTTTGTATATGTTAATCGAAAAATCTTACATATTGTGCCTTTAATTGGTTGGAAAGAATAGACCCTGAAAGAGATGTCTAAACTCTGCTTTAAACACTCACAGTTAAACGCTCCTGAATATTAGCCTTTTAGTTAGACAAGTTCAAACCATTTTGTAAAAATCTGTAAATATAGTGTTCCTGGAGAATTTCACCAAGTACAATGAGACCACACAAAACACCAACTTATTAGCAAAAAAGGCCATTAAAATATCATATAACTGATAACAGTATCCCATAGGCATAAAAATAAGTCACCTCCCTCCCAGAGAGCAAAGCTCGTCTTCTCTCACCTGTTTCTCATTAGCCACCGTGGTTCTTTCCTCTTCAGATATAATGTGATCTGGACACTTGACTTGAAGTATTCTATTTCAACCTGCACTGCAGGGCCCAAAAATACATTCTTTCTTTATAGTATAGCAGAGGTCAAATCTCTGGGAGAAGTGTCCCATATGGCGCTACTGGTTCTTTTCACCATTTGTGAATTGCTCAGTTTTTTCTTTGTTTTTTTGTTTTTGTTTTTCGTTCCAGACAGACTTTTCTTTGATAGGTTGCACGAATACAAGGCAACAAGTGACAAGTTTATGAGTTAATCATTGAGCCATTAAATGGATTGATTCATTAAAACACATTGGCTGCGTCCGAAATTGCATACTCTCATGAGTAGGTACTTATTTTGAATAAGTAATTACTTCACGACAATTAAAAAAGTACCAGTAGTATGTGTGAAGAATTTAATCTGGACATACTACATTCGCTATAAGTTGCCCTTAACACAGCGTCACCGCCATTCACAAATCCTCTTCCGTGGCCTCATGGGACAGTAAAGTGTCCATTGTATGCACACTTCAGAATCTTGCCGGAAGAATTGTTATCCGGGTACTTTTTGCCTAATATATTATGAGTACTGTGAATTCTGACATACTTTTCACATGCATTTCGCATACTACACTGCTAAAAATGATTTTGTGGTGAAGTAAATACTACAGAAAAAAACAATGTAATTTACATGAAAAAGTTAGTTCAGGCAAGAATATTAAAAGAAAAACTAAGTAAATTCTATATTAGTAGCCTCAATTCAAGCATGTAGAAATGAAAGCATAAATATCAACGTTATAAAAATAACTCAACTTTTCTGATACTGGTGTTCCCATCATGCACTGGGCCTTGAATAATTAATGAGGTTGATTTTCCAGCTGTATTTACACTGTTTTATCATTGCTTTTGTTGTTAGGATTAGTAACTTGCCATTTTGTGACATTTGGAGTTCATTTTCTACTCAAAATGACAAACACTAAAAACACTAAAAACGATCCATCAAATGGTACCGTCATTGTGTATTGTCTACCAAGTTTTGAGGTCTCTGCGTTCACATAAAGTGAAACTTATGATCGTTAGATATGGTGTGTCTCACACAATATCTATTTAATAATTACTTAGGTGTTTATAAATAAAGTATATACTTTAAAAGTGTGGTTTTATTCAATGTTATATTGATTGAGTGAAATGTATAGCAAAGGAAACTTCAACTAAATAGGGTAACACTTTATTTTGATGGTCCCTTTTGAACGTGCTGTTGACTATAAGTAACTTTGCAACTATATGTCAACTAACTTTCATTGGCGTATAAGTAGACTGTCTGCTTAATATCTGCAAACACTTTATTGTGATGGTCCTCCAACAGACACTCTACTGACTATAAGTAATTTTGCAACTACATGTCAACTTATTCTAACCCTAACCCTACCAGTCTACTAATACTTAACTAACACTCTAATGAGAGTTAGTAGACATGTAGGTGCAGCATTACTTATAGTCAACAGAACGTGTTACAGGGACCATCAAAATAAAGTGAAACCCTAAATAGATATTACTCAACCTTTTACTAGCCAAGTTAAAATGACTTATTTTCTTTGTTACTTTCACTTAACTTAGTTAAGTAGAGTTTACTTAACTATATATCACAATTACAGTAAATAATAGTAAATTTCTTAGTCAAATTTTCTATATTTCCATGTTTTCTGGTATAGACTGCCTAATGTTACTGAATGAAATGTCGACCCATATGAGCTATATGACGGTGCAAGCTTTGGGGGTGTTGATGAACTCGATCTACTCCATCTATCATCATTCTGAATCCGATCCAGACGTAGGCTATTCTTTGACAAAAAACGCAAATTTGCTCAGCTTTTTGCTCAGAATGTTGCTTTTTATGAAACTTACCCATATAAGTGTTGATAAAAAAGGAATGATGAAGCTAGAATAAAACTTTTGTTTGTTTGTTTGTTTGTTTGTTTGTTTGTTTCAAAGCAGAGGGTCTGTTCTTTCTTTTGACATATTGCATGTTCAGGTATTCAGAAAATATTCTGAATATTCATAAAACTTTTGTGAAAATGATCAAAAATTATGGCTGTGGCTGGCAACTTTTTTCAAAAACACTGGCAGGGAAAGAGTTAAAGTGAAAGTTTATTGCTTTTACATTAATAAATGACCTCTCACTGTAGCTTAAAGTTTTCTTAAAAAAGCACTGCAGCCAGAGGATTGATATAATTCAAGATCATGTGTGAAATGTTTCCAGAAGTCTAATCAAATGAACTAAAGTACTTCACCAGTCACATTCTCCATGCTAAATTAGATATCCTCTACCCACCCACTCAGGTGGGTGCAGAAACACTACACTTCAGCTGTCCACAACTCCATACATCCACATAGTTTAGATGTACTGTTGAAAATAATGCACCATGGCATGAGGAAATCAGTCATGCAATCTCGCCTCTAATGGCAGCTCTCAAAAAATGTCTATATATCCTCTTAGTTAAATGGTTAAACAGGTCAGAAACACATGCTGACATGCACATGTCAGGGTTTTTTCTCTCTCTGCAGACCATTCTCAATTACCCGACTCAATAAAAGAAGCTTTCTTAAAGTTTACAGACTCTACTACAGTATTGTGTTGGGTGACTCCGCTCCACTGAGTGGAAAAGGGTAAAGGATGCCCTGAGAGCACACTTCCTGTTAACCTTGGTGGTCCCGTTGAATGAATTCACAGATGGCCGTGTAAAAATAAAAACTCTAAAGAGGAATAAAGTCCCAGTTATCATTTTATATTTCATTTTGGATCTGACTCATCATAAACGTCCATGTGCTGTGTTTGATGGGATTAACAGCTAAGTTTGGAAAGCGGGATCGCTCTGATTGTGATGGTTGGCCGTGCGAAGTTCATTCCCTCTGATGTCTCTATTTCTTAATAATGTCAAAACCAGACATGCATCGAGGACAAAACATTAATCAAATACTAGTTGTGCTTCTGTGCTAAGATTAGAGGTTGAATGTTCAGTAAAAATGACACTGCTGGGAATCATTCTAAGAGCCCTTGTTTGTTTACTGAAATTGATGATGAAATTAAATGGGACTTCAGGATGGATGGATTCTCTTTTTTCTATACATTGGCCTTAGCATCTGTTGAACAGAAGGACTCGAGTATATAAGGTAGATAAAAACATGAACTGACCCATGGAGAGACAGAGGAACAGGGGCTTCCGACAAAATATAGACTCGTTCGGCAAGGGGTAGTCCCAGGTCCCCAGTTATTTGATTGACACGGTCCTAAGGGAGCAATGCAGTACATTCCATAATTCAGGAAGGCCTTGACCTCAAGTCCAAAAAGGACTTTACCTCATAGCTGGAAGGCTGCCTGAAACTATAGTAAGCGCAATGGAAATGTTAGAGAAACTGCATTCATATTCATATGCTATTCATTTTGTCAAAAATTCTAAGCTTCTTAAAGTTATACCCAAAGGTTACACTTTATTTTAATTGTCCACTTTAGACATTCTATTAAGTAACTTTGCAACTACATGTCAACTTCCTCTCATTATAGTATGTACTGTATTAGTAGACTGACTGTTGTAGATATTTAGGTCAGGGTTAGGTGTCAGGGTTCGGGTTAGTAGAATAAGTTTACATATAGTCGCAAAGTTACTTATAGTCAGTAAAATGTCTTTTGGGAGACCATCAAAATAAGGTGTAGCAGATATTAAGTCTCCTAATACTCTAATAACTGATGACAGTTGCAAAGTTATTTATAGGCCTAGTTAGTGGAATAAAGGACAATCGAAATAAAGTGTTAAACAAATTATAATGTTTTTGCCACTCTCTAACCATAATTTTGCTTGAAAACTTCAAAAAACATGAAAAAATCTAAATAAACTTTCAAGGCCACTGGTCCAGAACGCTAGGTCTTGGAAACCAAACAATCTTGAGGTTACGTATGCAAATCACCTGTTACCACATATGGTAAAGAGCTTAGAACATGCGTCTCCACACGTGTGGAACATTTGAATATCGTTAAGTGAAATTTGTGGGAACTTTCTGAAAGATGTTGCCTTCAAGTGCACCATGGGAAACTCGTAAGGCATTTATTATTACGGCATGTCACGCATTCAAGTCAGAGACATAACACAGAAGTAGCCTAAACAAAACAAAAAATTACTTTGTGGAAAAAAAAAAAACTACCAACATCTGAATTCAATACATAATTCATTCATAATATAAAACTAAATGTTTGTCACATATAGCAAACTGTGAACGTTGAGTAATTAACTTTACAATTCTTGTCCCCATCAGCTGTTCTGTACATCATACCTTTAAAATTGGTATGTAAAATTAAAATAACTTTCAAAATCCTTTATAATTCAATACAGACTTGCTTTCCACTCACTGATCTCTGAACCCGCCCACAGGGGGTGGGATCTCACGATAAAACAGCGTCTTTTCAGTTTCGAGTCAACTAGTAGCCTAGTTGTATCATTTCTTCCGATACTGCCCTCTGTAACCGGTATGGCTTGGGAGTGGCCTCATAGGGCAGCGAAGCAAGTGCATTCTGGGAGTCACATGAGCCTAAAATACATTTTCTGGCTTTTCTCAGTCTAGAAGGCACCAACTTCTAAAATAATTTTACATTTCTACTACATAAATGACCCAATTTAAATACACAGTAATCTTTCCAGCGGTGAAATATCCCTTTAAACAGCAACAAAATGTCAATCTCAAACTCATTTGGTTTCATATCATGCCAGGTTCAGTTTTGTTTCTCATTTTCACACTCCAATGGGGATCAGCCTGGAATGTCTGAATATGAATATTGAAGTGATGAAGTGAAGCTCTTTACAACAGTATGTTTAATTTATTAAAGAACAAAGCGCAGAACGAATCTTGTTTTTAGAAAGCATTGCTCTCATTAGATCTCAACTAGTGAGGTTTCAAGTGGCCTGGGACAGGCAGGAAATTTAATAAATAGTGTTTGAAGCCTACGCTTCAGAAATATTCAGAAGAGCAGAGTTGCAGATATTAGATTCAGCTTCAGAAGAGCAGCACATGTATCACAGTGTGGCATTCTGTTTCATATTGGTGAGTTTAAAATACACAACTGTGCTGTGGAGTTTTTAGAACAACAGCATTAATGCCCACATGCCCAGAGATATAATTATTTGCACAATGTTTCGTGTGGAGCCCTTTAAAGTGTATTAAAATGTAAAAATGATTTCATTATGGTAATTTTAGTGACCGATGGGCACATATCACATTTAAAAACTCCCATAGAAACTGATGCAAAGATTCAAATGAGGATTTTTTTGCTCAGTGTCACTAAAGTTGCCAGGTATATTTCTGAGTAAACATCCAGAAATGGCTCATGAATTAAATATCACCAAATTACATAATCTCCGGTTTCAATTCAAAGTTGTCAAAACCTCTTTGTAGGTTTGTCTTCCTGTACGGAAATTGTTAATAAATAACATGAGTTTAGCTGATTGCATGCTTAAATGGGTTAAAAACTAATGCATAGTAAATTTGTATTGTACTAAAAACATACTCAAGTACATTTTTAATACATTCAATAGTACATCTTTTTCACCTGGCGACCCCTGCAAGATCTGTATTCCACTTTAATTTACATGACAGATCTTCTTTGCGCAATTTGACATATGTTAGTATTTTTCTCAGAACACATCTCCCATTATCTTTTAACAAAGGCTGATTGCTTGGGAAATTCTAGAGGAATTTACTAGAACAGTTTTTTATGAATGCCTTGGGGTTGAACTCTAACCATGTCATGCAGAGAAGCACATAAGGAGCTGTTTGTTGGTTGCTATTTTGTTGTCGTCTGCTTTTTTTCCCTTCTTTTCGGTTGCATTGTTTTAATGGGGGATTTATTCTGTGGCAATGACAGACTGGTAGATGAGCATAAGAAATGGCATGTAAACCTCATTAAGTATGAAAAGAAAAAATATCAGCAGACACAAAATGAGCAAACTTACCTCTGACATCAAGCTGCGAGGGAGGAATTTTAAAACAGAAGTTTCACTCTCTCCTCTGTTTATTCTTATAGTTTGTTGGCCTATATGCTCAACAAATTTGCTGTCTAAAAGTGCCCGGATTCGCTATTTGTACAACCAGTCTGCATTACAATCAGACAGTTGTCTGTTAGAGAGCTTGTTTCTCTTGTATTGAATTGCTAACACACTGCAGGTGTAGGATCATGATGCAGGTGACCTCAAAATGTGTCAAAGGTTTCTATGCAGGATGTTCATGTGTCAATTGCATTTTCACTCCTGAAAATGTTATTTGTGAAGACCAACCTGTAAAATTGAGCCAAGTTCAGCCAACTGATGCAAAAGGTCGTTGTTGAATAAAAATGATTAGTCAATGATGCATGACAGGTTAATGACAGGTCATCCTGAGATAGGTTCAAATTAAAGGGTTAGTTCACCCAAAAATTTAAATTCTGTCACTCACCCTCATTGGTCCAAATCCGTAAGACTTTTGTTCATCTTCTTAACACAAATGAATTTCTTTTTATTGAGATGTGAGAGCTTTCTGTTCCTCCATTGACAGTCTACGCAACTACCACTTTTGAGGCCCAGAAAGGTAGGAAAGACATCATAAAAGTAATCCATGTAACTCCAGTGGTTTTATCCTCAATTATATTAGGCGCTCAAGTGTTTTGTTTGCAGGAAAAAAACCCCACAATTTACCAATTTATTTACAAAATATAAATTTCCAACAACGCATGCGTGTTGTGTTGACGCGAAAGCAGATGTTGTTGCATGAACACACGTTGAAGATTAATATTTTGCAATGTTTTTTTGCACAAACAGACCACTCATGTCGCTTCATAAAATTGAGGTTAAACCGCTGGAGTCACAGGGATTACTTTAATGATGTCTTTATACTTTTCTGGGGCTTTAAAGTGGTAGTTGCATAGGCTGTCAATGGAGGGACAGAAAGCTCTCAGATTTCATAAAAAAAAATCTTCATTGGTGTTCCGAAGATGAATGAAAGTCTTACGAGTTTGGACTGAAGTGAGAGTGAGTAATTAATGACAGAATTTTAATTTTTCGGGTGAACTATCCCTTTAAAGAAGCCCTGGCTGCTGATTAGGGCATATATGCCTTGAATCATCGGTTCTCTGGGGATTCAGACAGAATTGGAAAACCTGGATTTTATTTATAAGTGTTAGAAATCAGACCTGGAAAAGTCATGTAAATTAATAAAAAAATTGTTAAGCTCTAAAATATTTTATTGAGTAGAAATTGAGTAGGCTAGTCCTTAGTCCTTATCTAGTAAATAACGAACATAAATGCAGTTTTATAAAAGTAACCCAATTCATTAGTAAATTCAAAAAAGTGGAAAGAACATTCAACTCCTAAAACTTCAAGAATCTTGCTTTTTTAAATGAATTTAATTAGAATTATTTTAATAACTTTTTTGTTATTTACAGACACTATGATTGCCCATAGATTAAAATAAGTTTTCACAAAACTAGGCAAGGGCCTTGGAATATTGTTGAGGACAATGAGTGGCCTTGAAGTAAAAAAGGTTGAGAACTACTGCTTTAAATGCATATGTAACCTATATTACAAAGACTTCAAGCATAGATCTTATAGATTTTGTCAGATTGCGTCTTTTCTTGTTTAGGGTTTTCAAAGTGTGGTTCAGGAACCCACAGGGGGCCGCAAGGGAGTGCTGGGGGTGTGGGGTCTGTGGAAATGTTTAGAAAAAACAACAACAACAATTTAGCCTACAATAAAATGTATGGATTTAAATAATTAATGACATTATTAATATTATTTTTTTAACAGTACAAATTAGATTGCTTTTAAATTTTAGGATGGGGGTCCTTCACATCAGGATGATCATATTTGGAGGTCCGTGGCATCTAAAGGATTGAAACCCCCTAGAGACAAGAGGATCCTACGTTGTTGAATTAATATCAACATTCTGCCACTATCTGGCTGTGTACCGCAATTACACACAAGCCATTTTTTAAATGTAGTGCTGTTCTTCGTAGGCCTACTTTCTGAATTGTTTACTGATTATTGTGTCATGTCACGTGAATCCGTTTTCCTACACCACTATTTTCATGTCTGGTGATCTAGATGCGCAGACCTACAATCCTGGACTTTACAATAATGAATCGCAGTATAGGCTTTATATGAATCGCCATGATGACAACCTTGCAGACAAAGCCAGTTGTCGACATTTTCAGCTGTGTCCTGTAACGACGAAGTCTCTTTTTTCCTTTTTTTTTTTTTTTTTTTGTGTGTGTGTGTGTGCAAATGGTTTAGTGCTGTTTGAGAGCGATAACAATACTTTAATGCTTGGATGAACATTAATATGACCAGTAGATGGCAGTAATGATAAACCAAATTCAGTTCTTAACCTGCAAACCACCATCGAGGTCAGTCAGAACATGGCGGCGGCATGGAAGCTCCTCGGCACGGGAATGGGGTTTCTGCAGTCGTCCTTGCCGGTTTGTAGACAGGTAAATTTACTGTAAAAATTATAATGTGTGAATGCAAAGTCTGTAATGACTTTTAATGCATTGTATTTGTGTTTTGATGGTGTTGTATTTCAATTGTGATCCCGTTGGACACTGTAATGTTAGACCAAGAGATGCTGGTGACATTTGTATTTTACGTCTGTCAGAAAGATTCATTTTTAGTCATTTGAATTTGTATAAGTTGTAAGGGGTTTTGTAAGACCTGAAAATGAATCTACAAATGTAAGACCCTATGGAAGACCTTTTAAAATTAATCTACAAATGTAAAATATAACGCTTTATAAGGTTTCGTTATTTATTATTAGTTAACATGAACTAAGAATTAACAATACTTCTATAGCATTTATTAATCTTAGCTAATGTTAATTTCAGCATTTACTAATACATTATTAAAATTGTTATATTTGCTGAGTTAATGAATCGTAAACTAACATGCATAATCAATGAACAGCTGGATTTTAATTAACTGTCATTAACAGATTAATAAATACTGTAACACATGTATTGCTCATGGTTAGATCATGTTAGTTAATACACTTACTAATGTTAACAAACAAGACCTTATTGTAAAGTGTTACCATAAAATCTCATTTGATGTCCTTCAGGCCTACAGAAGTTCACTTGGAGTGGTGGAGCAGGTCAGGAGCTACTATGTTGACTGGAGGATGGTACGGGATGTGAAAAGAAGACAAATGGCATTTGAATATGCAGATACGAGACTGCGCATCAATGCCATTAGGAAGAATACTATTTTGCCAAAAGAGCTACAGGTATATTCAAAGTCTTGCGGTTTCACTTCAGTTCTAGTTTATACTCAGTTTTTCATTTACATGAATGGCTTGCAACCTTTAAAATCCTGCAAAAATAAATGATTTTATGCTATTTAACTCATTTACAAAGTCAGTAACCTTTATTTTGACATTTTAATGAAATGTCAAAATGTTGCTCTAAAACTAATAATAATAATGGCCATGTCTTCATGTTTATGTATTCAGGAGATAGCTGATAAAGAAATAGCCGCACTTCCTCGAGACAGTTGTCCCGTGCGCATTCGCAACAGGTGTGTGATGACATCACGTCCACGTGGAGTGAAGCGCAGGTGGCGTCTTAGCCGAATTGTTTTTCGGCATTTAGCGGACCACAACCAAATGTCTGGAATACAGAGATCAATGTGGTGATCAACCATGGGATTGTATAAGTGGTCATTCGTACAACCTTGTCATTCAGTGTATGAGCTTTACAATCTATGAATGAACTTGAGCTTGAGTTTGTTATGCCATTAGAAGTGAAGATATTCTTACGAAAGTGCAAAGACACAGAGCTGGAAAACAAACAAGCACCTGCTCAAAAGAGTTTTCTTTTCTGCTCAATTGATTCAGATTGATGGACTGATGGCAAATCTAATATAAGTTATGTTATTGTAGATACAATAAAAAAGTGTAATGTGCTACTTTTGTGTTTTGTGATTTATTTGCATTTTTTTGTGTGTGCTCTATTCAGGTTTTATGTATCTAACCTTATTGTGGATTACTTTATCTCTTTGTTTGGTGTCACACTTAAACATAATTTAGTTTTACAAAAAGAGGAAGATATTTAACCTATCAACAAGACAAAGTAAATAATTTATTGCATGTTTCTTTGAAAATGTATTCAATAATCTGTGCATTTACAGATGAACACCTTACATTAAGCAACAGTAAATTAGTACATTTTAGCTAAATAAGAATATTTTGTGATTGATAAACTGTTTATATATGCACAATGGGTGTGTATGTGTGTGTGTATATATATATATATATATATATATATATATATATATATATACATACATACATATACAGTACAAAAGTTCAAGGTACAGGTACAGTACAGGTCAAAAGTTTTGAAACATTAAGTTTTTTTATATTTTTGAAAGAAGTCTCTAATGCTTATCAAGGCTGTGTTTATTTGATCAAAAATACAGAAAAAAACCCCAGTAATATTGTGAAATATTATTACAACTTAAAATAATAGTTTTCTATTTGAATATACTTTAAAAAATAATTTATCCCTGTGATGCAAAGCTGAATTTTCAGCATCATTACTCCAGTCTTCAGTGTCACATGTGACATCCAGTCTATCACATGATCCTTTAGAAATCATTCTAATATTCTGATTTATTATGAGTGTTGGAAACAGTTCTGCTGCCTAATATATTTGATGAATAAAAGGTTAAAAAGTATAAACTGCATTTATAAAAAAAAAAAATCTAATAATACAAATCTTATTTACTATCACTTTTTATCAATTTAACACATCCTTGCTGAATAAAAGTATTGGTTTATTTCAAAAAAAGAAAAAGAAAAATACTGACCAGTAGTGTATATTGTTGTTACAAAAATTTGCTTCTTTTTTTTTTTTTTTTTTTTTACTTTTTATTCATCAAAGTATCCTAAAAAAGCATTATTATTATTATTAAAAAGCAAATATTAAGCAGCAGAACTGTTTCCAACTTTGATAATGAATCATCATATTAGAATGATTTCTAAAGGATCATGTGATAGACTGAAGTAATGATCCTGAAAATTCAGCTTTGCATCACAGAAATAAATTATAATTTAAAGTATAATAAATTGAAAACCAATTATTTTAAATTGTAATAATATATCACAATATTACATTTTCTGTATTTTTGATCAAATAAATGCAGGCTTGATGAGCAGAAGAAACTTCTTTCAAAAACATTAAAAATAGTAATGTTTCCAAACTTTTGACCTGTATTTACATTTACATTTAGTCACTTAGCAGACGCTTTTATCCAAAGCGACTTACAAATTAGGACTAAATTAAGCGAGTCATCATGAAGAGGCAAAAACAACAACAACGCAAGAAGTGCTCAAAATACGAAGTTCAGGCATTATTCAGAGTAGCATAAGCCTGATAAGTGATGTTTCAAAGGGAAAGAATTTTTTTTTTTTTTTTTTAATGAGGTTAAGTGCTCACGGAATAGATAGGTTTTCAGCTGTCTTTTGAAGGTTGTCAGGGATTCTGCATTCCGGATGAGGGTGGGGAGAGTGTTCCACCAGCATGGAACTGTGAATGAGAATGTTCTGGAAAGTGATTTTGTGGCTCTCTGTGATGGAACCACGAGACGTCGCTCTTTGACCGATCGTAGGCATCTGGTAGGGATGTAGACTCGTAGGAGTGAGTGAAAGTAGGAGGGAGCTGAGCCTGTGATAGATCTGTAAGCAAGCCTCAATGCCTTGAACTTGATGCGAGCAGCGAGAGGTAGCCAGTGCAGAGAGATGAACAGAGGAGTGACGTGGGCCCTCTTGGGCTCGTTGAAGACAAGACGAGCTGCAGCATTCTGGATCATCTGTAGGGGTTTGGTTGCAAATGCTGGAAGTCCGGCCAGAAGAGCATTACAGTAGTCAAGCCTAGAAATGACCAGGGCCTGGATGAGAAGTTGTGTTGCATGCTCAGTTAGGAAAGACCTGATCTTCCTGATGTTGTGCAGTGCAAACCTGCATGATCGAGCTGTCTTTGAAATGTGATCTGTGAAGGTCAGCTGGTCATCAAACGTTACTCCAAGATTTCTGACCGACCTTGATGGGGTGATTGATGATGAATCTAGCTGGATAGTGAGGTTGTGCTGTAGAGACGGATTGGCAGGGAGGACGAGAAGCTCAGTCTTTGCCAGGTTGAGCTGCAGGTGATGTTCCTTCATCCATGTGGAGATGTCCGCCAGACAGCTTGAGACCCGTGCAGCTACTGTGGGATCATCTGGTTGAAACGAGAGGAAGAGCTGTGTGTCATCAGCATAGCAGTGGTAGGAGAAGCCGTGTGCCTGTATGATGTGTCCCAGTGATGTGGTGTAGATGGAGAAGAGGAGGGGACCAAGAACTGAACCCTGGGGAACCCCTGTGGTCAGTTGATGTGCTCTGGATACCTCGCCTCTCCATGCGACCTTGAAGGACCTACCTGTGAGATAGGACTCAAACCAGTGGAGTGAAGTTCCTGTGATGCCCAGTGATGAGAGGCTGGACATAAGGATCTGATGATTCACAGTGTCGAAGGCAGCAGACAGATCCAGGAGAATGAGGACTGAAGATTTGGAAGCAGCTTTTGTGATCCGTAGGGCTTCTGTGACTGACAGTAATGCAGTCTCAGTTGAATGCCCTTTCTTGAAGCCGGATTGGTTGACGTCCAGCTGGTTGTTTAGAGACAAAAAGGATGTTACTTGGTTGAAAACAGCTCTTTCAAGTGTCTTCACAATGAATGGTAGGAGAGAGATAGGTCTGTAATTCTCTACAAATGATGTGTTTAGCGTTGGTTTTTTAAGCAGTGGAGTAACCCGAGCCTGCTTGAATGCTGTGGGGAAAGTGCCAGTATGGAGGGATGAGTTGATGATGTGTGTGAGTGATGGTAGAAGTGTGGGAGAGATGGCTTGTAGAAGGTGTGAGGGGATGGGGTCTAGAGGGCAGGTGGTAGGGTGACTGGAGAGGAGAAGTGTAGATACTTCTTCCTCGGTTAGCGAAGAAAAGGAGGACAGAGGGATATTGGCTGTGGAAGGGGTCGGTCTGGGTTCCTGTGTGTGTGGAGCTGAGAACTGACTGCTGATAGCTGTTGTTTTGTTGGTGAAGAAGTTTGCAAAATCGTCAGCAGTTAGGGAGGAGGCGGGTGGTGGTGGAGGTGGACAGAGGAGAGAGTTGAATGTCTTGAAGAGTAATCGTGTGTTGGAGGAGCTGTTGATCTTGTTGTGGAAGTATGAAGATTTTGCAGCATGAACATCAACAGAAAAGGAAGAGAGGAGAGATTGATACATACTCAGGTCAGATGCGTCTTTTGATTTGTTCCATTTCCTCTCCGCTGCCCTGAGTTCGGTCCGGTGTTCACGAAGAACCTCAGACAACCAGGGGTTGGAGGGAGTAGCGCGTGCTGGCCTGGAGGAGAGAGGGCAGATAATGTCTAGAGAAGAGGTTAGAGTGGAGAATAAGGTGTCCGTTGCGGTATTCACATCCAGAGATGAGAATTGTGAGGGTGGGGGAAGAGAAGATGACACGGCAGAGGAGAGATGGGAGGGGGAAAGTGAGCGCAAGTTTCGCCTGAAAGTGACTGGTGGGGGGGTTGGTGGTGCAGGGGTAGAGAGTTGTAGACTGAAAGTAATGAGGAAATGATCTGAAACATGGAGGGGTCTCACCAAAATGTTCTCTGTGGTGCAGTTGCGTGTGTAAACCAGGTCCAGTTGGTTGCCTGATTTGTGAGTACCTGAGGTGATGAGTCGTTTGAATACTGTATACACACACACACACAATCGTATTACTATACAATTGTCTTTTTACTGAGATGGTCAACATGTGTTGTTTTAATGGTGCTGTATAAATAAAAGTGACATTGACACACACACACACACATATATATTTATATATAGAAATACACATTACCTGATAGATAATGTAATAAATGTGCAGTAATGTAATTCATAAAGTAACTATAATCTGATTAGTCGTATTTGGTTTTGTAAGAATTATTTTGTAATTAAGGACTTTTATTTTGAATTGACATAACGCGGAAGCAAGAATCTTTCTAGAAAGAAACAGCGCTTCATGCATTCTAGTGGACACACGTTGACAAATTGAAAGCAAAGATCATTTTCATAACTTCGATAAAATTGTTGTGGATAGTTTCTCCAGGACAGCGATGGACATCAATGAACTGGTATAATGTTCTGTTTTTCAGTGTTTTAGTCATTGTAATGGCATGTAGTGAGAATATACAGCGGTCTGCTAGGTTTATTCTCGCCCGGCTTATGCAGTGGCATAAATAAGCTTATAAATGTGAATGAAACTCATGTTTTACTAAGAAATCTTATGGGATAATATACATGTTGGGTGAATTAAATATTACTAGGCAGTGAGTTGACAGCTGCTGAACTCACCTGTTCTGTAATGAACATTAATATCAGATGTGACTTTGTGTATCTAGATCGCCGGTCTTGAGAGTGATTTGAAAGAGATCACGAATCTGATAGAGAAATGTGAACGACAGCGCGTGCGGGACGTCTTGACGCAAGAGCACAAGAAAATAGAGAAAGAGCTGGCACAAAAACAACGAGAGCAGAAACTGCAGCAAGCCAAGAAAGACTCTGGAGACAAAACTGAAACAACACTCAAAGGATACACAGTCAAAATCAACAATTTTGGTGCGTTCATACCTAATGATAATAGGTATAGGCTGTTCCACCGTGATAAACATTGTCTAATTGGCTACACGTGTCGTTTGTCTCTATTTTAGGATGGGACCAATCTGACAAGTTCGTCAAAATCTACATCACACTAAAAGGAGTGCATGCTATTCCAGCTGAAAATGTTGAGGCTAACTTCACAGAGAGGTGTGGTCTCTCATTAAATATTGCTGAATTTTGGTTTGTGTTATCATTTTTATTATGGTAAAACCATGGACATATATTTCGGCAACACTTTACAATAAGGTCTCATCTGTTAAAATTAGTAAATGCATTACCTAAGATGAACTAACAATGTCCAATATATATATATAAAAAGCATTTATTAATCTTTATTAAAATTAGTTAGAAAATTGTATTGGTCATGGTTTGTTTGATAGTTTACAGTGCATTATTTAATGCAACACAACTTTTAATTTTACAAATATATTAGTAAATGATGAAATTAAAATGGACCTTTATAAATAAAATATGTAGAAGTGTTTTTAGTTCATGTTAACTAATGTAGTTAACTAATATTAACAAATGAAACGGTATTGTTCAGTGTTGCCCAAATTTCTTATTTATTATTGTGTCCAATGTTTATTTATTCAAAATTCAAAGTCGGGGAGAGTGGGGCTGTGCCACAGAGATAAATTCTTTAAAAACGTATTATATATATTTTATTATTATAATATATATATAATAGACGTGCATAAATTTGCTTTGACAAAGTGAATTTTTACAAGTTCAGCATAAAGTTACATGTTAGCTACTGTTATCTCTCAGTTGCAGGCACCTGTAAATTTACCTTTTTTAGGTATATGGTCATGCCACAAAATGTATTTACTAGGTTAAGAGGGTGAAAATCTTTTTGCATCATGGTGTTCTTAATGGTCGATAAGTGTAACCACTGCTCTCGTGTTGTTACAGAGGTTTTAATGTTCTAGTCAAAGATCTGGATGGGAAGAACCATCAAATGACAGTCAACAACCTTTTATTTCCCATTATTGTTGCAGAGAGTAGTAAAAAGGTTTGTCACTTTCTTAATGTTATTGTATATTCTGTTGCTAAATTGGTTAAAATTGTATATATAAAAAGGTTTGACGATTTATTTGTTTACAGATAAAAACAGACATGGTCCTTATCATGTGCAAGAAGAAGTCAGCAAAAAAATGGGAATGCTTGACACAAGTAGAAAAACTGTCTAAGGAGAAAGAGTGAGTCAAATGCGCACACTTTCATTCTCTATTCATTTTCCTTTTTAATTTTTTTTTATTTGAAAACAAGATTTTAAATTGAATGGTGTAGATTTATGCATAAAAATAATGAATATTATAATGTAAATTAATATGATCCAAAATAAAATAAAAATAATACATTTGTAATCATGAGTTATGTTTATTATTATTTTAATATGAGAAGAAAAAATATTTAACTGCAGTATGCACTGCTATCAGAGTTAGTCAGCATTGTACCAAATTTGGTTCTGCAAATTATGTTTATAAGTCATAAAATGGTAACATATCTGTTTCAGCAAACCCAGCTCGAATGAGAACGCTGATCCAAGCGAGGGGCTGATGAGCGTACTGAAGAAGATCTACACCGATGGAGATGATGAGATGAAACGCACTATCAACAAGGCCTGGGTTGAGTCTCAGGAGAAGAAGGGCAAAGCAGATGATCTTGACTTCTAAGCCAACATATTGATCTGCTTCCACATTCACACCAATTCAGCTGTTGCACACATGCCATTCCACTTTATTATTTTATGCATTTTTGTACTTTGTTCTTGTTAAATGCAGCTGTTAAAGAACAATGTTTTTTAAGTGTTTTCATCCCCATTATAATTCCTATCAACAAATGTTCAGTGGATTATCATTCAATATCATTCCTGCAGTTAGGACCATATACCTAAAAAGTGGAAAATAAAAAATAAAATAAAAAAATATGAAAAAATATCACTTCTGATGTTGTTGATTTTTTTTTTTGTGTGTGTGTGGGGGGGGTGGGGGCTAAATGATCCATGTTCAGAACAGTATTACATTTACATTTAGTCATTTAGCAGACGCTTTTATCCAAAGCGACTTACAAATTAGGACTAAATTAAGCGAGTCATCATGAAGAGGCAAAAACAACGCAAGAAGTGCTCAAAAAACGAAGTTCAGGCATTATTCAGAGTAGCATAAGCCCGATAAGCGAGGTTTTAAAGGGAAAGGGAAGGTTTTTTTTGTTGTTGTTTTTGGTTAAGTGCTCACGGAAGAGATGGGTTCGTTGTTGAAATATTGCTGTCATGCAATAAATATTAATATGATGTGCAATCAGACAGGGGACACACAGTATTTAAAATAAAATAAACTGGATATGATGGAAAGGAAAACAGTATATTTGTTGATTATAATTTTAATACGATCTCAGACTGCTTTTTTTAGAGCATGGGGTTCTAAAATTGGAAAACAGAAAGTTATTATCACTTATGACGTTCCAGCAGATTCCTTATATGGACAAAGCCAAAGGCATTTTGGATATGAAGGAAAGCAATATGTGTTAATTATTATTTTAAAACGGTCTTAGAACATAATGTGCGTTTTTAAGTGAAAACAAAACGTAGTAGTTTACTTATCAAGGCACAAGGGGGCGCATGAAACCACGAGTTTTTTTAGTTCAGTATATTCCACAATGACGCAATTTGGCTTCATCCTCGTGAAAAAAAATGCCTGTGTGTATGCAGTTCAATAGTTCAATTGTTTTGAATATGTCTGCTTTCAACTCTGAATGTTACATGATAAAAACACTCACGGCGGCCATATGTGTATTTTGTTTTCACGCAGTATGACACGAAATTATTAATTAATCCTCACACTTGACCAGTATTAAACAGTTAAATCGATAATGCTAAAAAAAAAAATCATATAAAAAAAAACTTTATTGGCACATGTCGTTTTGTACAAAAACCCTAAGCAGAGGAAAACAGAACCACTTTTAATAAACCATTCAGTGCATGTCATCCAGAGAGATCCATAATCACGTCAACCGTGATTGGATGATGTGTTCTCAGGTTTTCATTCACTTTTCTCCAGCACTTTCATATGCGAGTCTCTCTGATCTTTGATTGAATCTCCACCAGCCAATGACGTTGATTCTTTTCAGACGTCCCCGTCTTTCGGCCCCGCCTGTGCCCATGACGTCACGAACAGTTTATATACTGCTTGACTCAGGCGTCCGGGCATGTTTGATTCACAGGACTAGAGAACTTGGCCAGACTTTGGGACTTCACATAAAGGAGGTTATTTTCTAAAGCGAAGGATCTATATTAATGAATGGATCCTGCTCGTTTTACCACAGCGCAGCGTCTTTCCTGTAAAATGATGAATCCGGATTTGTTCAAACCGTCTCAAGCGGTTCAACCGCCCGCCAAGCCGAACCGGAGTAAATCAGAGCACGTTAAGACGGAGGTCGCGCAGGTGGTGGTTGACGCAAAGTCTGGAAGATCGTACTGTAAAGGAAAGCTTTTGGGAAAGGTACCACTCTTTTATATTTACGCCTTCAGACATCAGAGCTAATTATTTGAATAAATTATGCCATTTGTTAGTGTCTCGTGCCGCGTTTCCTGATATGCTGCTCTAACGTGGTCGCACGGTGCGCAATGTGTCAGTCTCTTGCGTGCTCGGCTGGTTTTGGGAGCTGTTCATGGGTGCACCAGAACCACTGGACCGCAACCCGCCCTGTCTGTGATTCTAGAACCTACCTGCTGGTTATAAGACCGTGTTGTCTTCCAATTTTGATCAAATACATATGGTTTTATGCAAAGACACTGTTTGCAATTATTGAATTGACTGGATTTTTAATGCGATTCCAGACACGATCCGATGTCAGGGAAAGATGAATGACTGAATGAATTAATGCATCAATGAAAAGGATGCTGCATTGCTTATGATCAGTGGAACCTATGACCACTGTCAGTTTCCCTCTCATGTTTCCAAAACAAGGCTCTTATTATTTTAATTAGACGATTGATTATCAGAAGGCTCATCATCAATCCTAGTTTTTAAAGTGCCGCATCATGGTGCGATGCTGTAAGGATGGTCTAGTGGGAAAAGAATACGTCATTCCTTTGTACATGTGTTGGGACCAGGGTCAGAAATTAACTAGGGATTGTGCAAAAATGACCCGAGATATTTGAAACGTGGAGGTGAACAAATTGTTTTAAAAAATCTTTGCATGTTGTTGTTTTTTTTAAAGGAAAACAGATGTTTTCTGCAGATTTAAAATGAATCCGACATGACAGCTGGTTTACTGAAGACCACTTTATTGGTTTAACGTTACTTGCAATCTCCCGCAAAATAAAAATATTCGGCAGCTACAAAAATTGTTGACCTTGATGTTAGAGATGTTTAACTTAAACTAACTAATTAAAAAAAAAAAAAAAAAAACTAACAAAGAACATGTTGTGCTTTTTTTTATAGATAATAGCCATAATTCTGTTTCTATTAAAGCATTTGCTAAATTGATGACACACTGTTTATATATGGTGCAAAGGGTAAAAATGCCATTTAAAATCAATTCCAGGTTGCAAATACTGGTCTGTACATATTGAACACCATAAAAGCTGGCTGCCTAGACCGAATTCTTGACATCAGTCGTGGAAAATATGAATCAAACGTTCAAACATGCTGGTAATCTCCACAGATATTGTCTTTGTCTGAAAAACTAGTTAGTTGCTTAGTCATTGAGTGTTGAGACTGTTGAACAGGGATCTGCATTTAATCATCACCTGTGTACACATTTTGAGTGATTTATTTTATAATGGCTTTTGTTTCTAGGGTGGTTTTGCACGATGCTATGAGATGACGGATCTTGCCAACAACAAGATGTATGCTGTGAAAGTTATTCCTCAAAGCAGAGTCTCGAAGCCACACCAGAGAGAGAAGGTAAATGGATAATTACCGAGTGCACATGTGAATCGTCATATTTCCAGCTTCCTCCTTGAATGTTTATATTCATTGTTTTTTTGTCCCACAGATCATTAATGAAATCGAGCTCCACAAAAGCCTCCAACACAAGCATGTGGTGAAGTTTTCCCATCATTTTGAGGACCAAGACAACATTTACATCTTCCTTGAACTCTGCAGTAGAAAGGTGAGCTGCTTTACTAAGGACAGACCTCTAATGTTCACATTTGGTGAAAACAAGGCACTGATTCTAATCCTGTGCTTCATATTTTCAGTCTCTGGCACACATTTGGAAAGCAAGACATACATTGACAGATCCAGAAGTCCGTTACTACCTCAGACAGATCATATCTGCGCTCAAATACCTCCACAACAAAGGCATCCTCCATAGAGACCTCAAACTAGGTATTGTTTTTGACTCTTTTTAGCCTGCTGTTTTAATCCTAGTTAGACATCCATAAGTTCATTTGGCTTGATAGTGCTATAACTTGTTTTTTCAGGTAATTTTTTTGTGAATGAAAACATGGATTTGAGATTAGGAGATTTCGGGCTGGCAGCAAAGCTGGAGACGGTCGAGCAGAGGAAGAAGTGAGTTTGCTTGCCTTTTATCCTCAATAGCTTTCATAGAAATGCACATGATCAGTGTGCTGACATAAAATGCCCTTTTTGCAGGACCATCTGCGGGACTCCAAACTACCTGGCACCAGAGGTCCTTAACCGACAAGGCCATGGGACGGAGTCAGATGTTTGGTCGCTGGGTTGTGTAATGTAAGTCTTTTCAAGTCTACTCTAGACCATTTTATGGTTATTTTGTAGACCAGGGAATCCCAAACTGCAGGGGGTTCATTTTTAAAATAAAAACAATAAAATAAATAAAATGCACTTTTCATTTGTTTACTTGCATATCACATGACCATTAATTGGTCATCAGAGAACCTCGAACATCCAAATGTGTTCCTAAATAACTAAAATATTAACTTACAATCTCAGGGGGACATTTTTTTTAGGTCTGACCCAAAAGATTGGAAATTTCTGGTGTCGTCTTATATATTAATATACTGTTTATATTATGGAAAGTCCCTACTTGATTTATGTTGCATCAGATGTGACCGCCTTGATGAC
The DNA here is from genome assembly GCF_963993115.1 of Abramis brama. NCBI lineage: Eukaryota > Metazoa > Chordata > Actinopteri > Cypriniformes > Leuciscidae > Abramis > Abramis brama. Next base: position 16,122,907 of record NC_139969.1, on the reverse strand, counting down.
AAGCTCTTTTCTGGTCTATTTAGGTACACACTCCTATGTGGGAATCCACCATTTGAAACCTTAGACTTGAAAGAGACCTACAAGTGTATTAAGGAAGTGAGATACAGCCTTCCTCCATCCCTCACTCCAGCTGCACAGAAGCTGATCTCCGCAGTCCTTCAGAAAAACCCCTGTGACCGCCTTACGCTGGATCAAATACTGGCCCACGAGTATTTCACAAAGGTTAGTAATCATTCATCTGTGTCCAAATGCAATTAAACCTTTTCCTTTTAACTTGATTATAAAGAGCAGTTTAAGTGTTTACTCTTCTTAACCAGTTCCCTATTTTAATTCAGCAGTCCTCTAATCTGTGTTTTTTTTCTCTCCCTCAGGGCTTCACTCCAGAAAAACTCCCTACCAGCAGCTGTGTGATGGTGCCTGAGCTTAATCCACCCAGCCCTGCTAAGAAGTTCTTCACCAAGATGGCTAAAAGCTTCTTTGGCAAGAAAAAATCAAAAGGTATGTACCCATTCGAACCACTCTTTCTATTTGAGATGTTTGGAACAGTGTTATTTTCATACTATTATCTTTATTAGCTTGCATTTTTTTTTATGTTTCCAGATTATTTTAATTTTAGTATTTAGTAAATTGCCATGCCGACTTTTCTAATTTAAGTTTAAGTTCATCATCAAATATGTATATTTTTATTTCATCTTTTTCTATTACTGAAAACATTAATAGTTTGTTAACAATAACACTGGTTTGGAATGAAACCTTAGTTTCTGTTATTGACCTAAAATTGTCATTGCAGCTGTTGAAAAGACCCCTTGTGAGGAGAAAGATGACATTTCTAAACTGGTGTCAGGCATGGTGAAACACTCCATCGGTCGGCAGATGAGCTACAAGACAATGGGAGTGAATGAGGTAATAATGCATGTCGCAGTTATGTGCATTAGTGCGTATTAATAGCGTCTCCGCTCCACGGCTGACTCATGACTGTCGTAGAAAGCTGCGTCAGTGTGTATACAGTTTTGCACCATAGCTGAAGTGGGCTCTGTGGGGACGTGTTTTGAAAGCCGCTGTAGATGAATGAGTACAGTATAGTCCACCTATTGTGCTGATTGTCTCAGAATAACTCCGTACTGACCAAACCCAACATTACAAAACCAAACCCACATATTAATCACATGACAAATAGATATTTTAAGCTTGAGACACAAGATAGGAAAATGAGTGTCCACTGTGCATGATAATTGCTTATAACTGAGCACAAGGAAGTATTTATGATTGTAAAAACATTGTGACTTCCTCTTAGGCCACTTCTCCCACGGTTCAACTGGCAAGCTCTGGCCCTCTGGACACCCCGGCCGAGGAGGAGTCCCGGAAGTCTGCATCGCGCTCCTTCAAAGGGACCGTCGCCAGCAGCACTGATGGTAAGGGACCGTAGCAGCTGATTTGCCCAGACATACAGCAGTAAATAGATTTGGATGTGCATGTGTGAGGCCTATTTTATTTTAGACTCAACCCCTCAGGCTTTCAGTGGCAGCCATTAAAAACAAGTTTGTCCAAAAACATCGTGCCCTAATTCATTTTTATTTCTTTGCTGAGTTTAGCAGCAAGATGACTTGTCATTTTAACACTTCATATATTTGGCTGGCACTTAAGTTGTACCTCTCTTTTATATTTACACTACCAATCAAAAGTTTAGGGTCAGGTGAAATTTCTATTCTTGAAAAAAAAAAAATCCTAAAATAAATTATCACGGTTTCCACAAACATTACGCAGCACAACTGTTTTCAACATTGATAATGAATGCTTCTCGTGCACCACATCGGCATGTTAGAAGGATCATGTCGCACTAAGGACTGGAGTAATGATGCTGAAAATGTAGTTTTGCCATCACATGAATAAATTTGCATTTCAGTGCTCTTAAAAATAAAAATCTTTTTTATAATTATATATTTTTTTGTGTACTGTTTTGTTTCTGCCTGTAAATAAATAAATGTATTTCCTTTTTCCCCCTCAGCTTGTGACGATATCCCTACCCCTGCTGCTGTAGCCGAATCTGCCATGAAGGTTCTTAACAGCTGCTTGTCTTCCATGCCAACAGGTTTGTTCCCACACTCTGTTCACACCGAGGTGCTTAAGCAATGGCCATTTTCAAGGTTTACTCTTAGGCCATTGATCATGTACTCAAATATTGTCCTTCCCTCTTCCAGCTTCAAAAAACCCACCCTGCCTTTCCAAAACCAAGCCTTTTATCTGGGTAACCAAGTGGGTCGACTACTCCAACAAATACGGCTTCGGTTACCAACTCTCCAATCAAAACGTCGGCGTACTCTTCAACGAAGGCACTCATCTGAGCCTGTGTGATCAGCGGAGGTACGTCAGCTTGCTTTCTGTTCTCTAATGAGCCTCCAGTTTGGCATTTTGGACTGAGCTTTGATTGACCCACATAGAGTGCTTAAATGTTTTAAGCTTTACTTTTACTTGTGCAATTCTAATTCTCCTTTATTTTTTATTCTTCTGCAGGACTGTACATTACTGTCTGACAAACAACAAACACTTTAGCTTTCCAGCTGACGCTTTACCAGAGAAGCTCCAGAATCAAAAACACATAGTGGATTTGATGGCTAACTACATGGAGCAGAATCTTATGGAGGTAAGTTCATAAATTGGTCCATAATTGAAACATTTGAATTGTAAGATAATCTAAGATAACAGTTTAAATGATAATATTATTTAAAAAATTTTTTTTAAATAAATTAAACTTCAGCACTAACCTTTTAACCATATTGTATTATATAAAAAAATGTTAATTTTTTTTTTTTTAAATAAAATGTTTAAATGATTATCTTATTTTAAATATTTATATCCTATTTTAAATCATTTATAAATCATTAATCTGTATAAAATAAAGCTATTTATATAAAGTGTTATAGTTTTAAAATAAGTTTTCCTTTTTGTAGGGGGGAGATGTCAATGGTGAGAACCAGCCACCTCCAAGCTCTTCTCCATTACTGCTGCAGTGGATCAAGACTGATCACGCCTTAGTCATGCTCTTTGACAACCGAACCCTACAGGTGAGTCTCCGATTGTGCAGGAACGACAGATGAAACATTGACGATTTGGCCACTGACCAAAATTGAACGACTGACCTTGCTTGGCTGATGCAGTTCATAACGTTTCCCTCTGCTTCTGCTCTCTTTCCCAGGTTAACTTTTACACGGACCACACGAAGATAATCCTGAGCAAGACCTCGGACTCTTTGTACCTGCTGACGTACATCAGCAAGGAGCGCGTCTCTTATTCCTACCCTCTGAACATGCTATCCGAATGGGGCTGTGCTCCGGAGCTCCGGCAGCGGCTTCATTACGTGGTGCAGCTTCTCCAGCACTACACCAACGCATAAATGAACCCCGCGGAACCGCTGTTCTGCTTCGTATTACAATTTGCTGCTTACCGCTTCAATTTGGGAAGCAAAAAAGGACTATGACAAAGAAATTCAGGGGAAGCTTCCACCTTGCCACGAAGATCTCCTGTCCTTGGTCATCGGCTGGCCTCTTTGAACTATGGTGCACTATTCTTTTTTTTATTTTTGCAACTGAGCCTACACCAACAGTATCACACTACCAGCTTGACTCACAGTGTGCACAACCAAAATTTGAGCCCGTTCATTTTATTTAGATTTTTAGCTGGACTGAAGTGCAGATGGCATAAAACTCACAGGGTTCTTAAGCGTCTTGCTTTTGCTCGCAGTGTCTCATGCACTGCGCAAGATGGGCTTGGCTTTTTATGCTCGATCACTTGGCCTTTTTTTTTTCTTTTTTTTTTTAAAGACTTTTATTTCACTAAATGGTACACAAACTAGAAGAGCTACGGACACCAAATGGTTATTCTTTTAATGAGTTTAGTTTTAAAGATGGCAGAGGTGAATAGCTAAGGTGGAACTGTAATTCATGGAGGAGCAGTTAGGAGTGGGAGTGACTAAAGTGCCTTTCTGATGGATTCCTCTGTGCAATAATGGCCCTGAATCTCAAGCTTGAGTCACAAAGGGAATGAGACGGGCTTTATATAGTCTTCATATTCGGTTTTCCAAGCAAATTAGGCAGGAGTGGGGGAAGAAACACTACAAATACACACCTGATATAAGCTTTTTGCTCTTAAAAGTTATTATATCCCTAATGTCTGTACTTGAGGGAAAAAAAAGATTATGTACTCAGTGTGCCTCCAGCTTTGTTTACTTGACATGCTCCATCATAAGTAATCATAATGTCCTCAAAACTGTGACCTTGGCTGTAAGTGATGTGTTTAGAATACCAACATTGTGAAAGCCATTACTCTCTCAGACAAATCCTAACTAGTATTATTAATTAATTGTGGCACGTGTTATATTTATTTTTTTATTTATAGTTTTTTATTTATTGATGTAACATAATTGTATGGTGTCAACACTGGGATATGTTCAGTATGATCACTTTTTATGTATTGGGAGAGTGGGGGGGAATAAAGTTTATTGAAAATATAAACGTTCTGTCTCTCATGATTACTTTTTCCAGTTTTAAAAGAAAAACAATGTAAATTATTTTTATATATAAAAATAATCTCATTATGAAATATTTTTCTCTAGTTCATGTTGGCCACAAATATTGGCACCCAATTATTGCAATGTCCTTTTCCCAAGATAACAGCTCTGAGTTGTCATCTATAATGCCTGATGAGTTTGGAGAGAACCTGACTATGGATCAGAGATCATTCCTTCCATCTCCAGATCCTTCAGATGCCTAGCTTGATGTTGGTGCTTCTCTTCAGTTCAGCCCACTCATTTTCTATAGGGTTCAGGTCAGGGGACTGGGACAGCCATGGCAGAAGCTTCATTTTGTGTTCAGTGACACATTTTAGTGTTGAAATTGATCGTTTGTTTTGGATCATTGACCTGATGGAAGATCCAACCACGGCCCATTATAAGATTTCTAGCAGAAGCGGTCAGGTATTGATTTATCTGTTCGTATTTGCTAGAATCCATGATACCATGAATCTGAACAAGATGTCCAGGACCTCCAGCAAAAAAATAGACCCACAACATTAAATATTCAGCTGTATATTTAACCGTGGGCAACTCTTTTTTTATCCTATATGGTGAGTTTGCTGGCAAAAAAAGCATTTTTTTTTTTCGTCTGACCACAGAACCAGGTTCCTTTTGAAGTTCTAGTTGTGTCTGACAACTGAATATGCTGGTTTGTTTTTAGATGATCGAGGAGGATGATTTAGATGATTTTTCTTGAAACCCTCCCATGGTGATGCAGGTGGTGTTTGATAATAAAAAAAAAGAAATTGGGCTTTCTGACCCCAAGACTCAACTAATCTCTGCAATTCTTCAGCTGTGTTCCTTGGAGAGTCTTTGGCCATTCAAACTCTCCTCCTCACCTTGCATTAAGACAACATAGACACATGTCCTCTTCCAGGCAGATTTGTAATCTCTTTAGTTGATTGGAACTTCTTGATTATTGCCCTGATGGAGGAAATGGGGATTTTTTAATGCTTTAGCTCTTACTGCCACTTTCTATTTAGTGAAGCTCAGCAATCTTTTGCTGCACATCAGAACTATATTCTATATTAGAGTATATTCTGGAAATACCAAAAGGATAAACAATGCAGATTTATTTTCACTGCCACCTATTTACCAAGGGTGCCAATAATTCTGGAGTTGACAGTATTATACTGTGTTTTACTGTGTTTTTGAATGCAGCCTTGGTAAGCATAAGCGACTTCTTTCAAAAACATTAAAAATAACTTAATATTCCAAACCAGATGACCATTGCTGTATTTTGTGTAATTATATGACCAGTATTTATTTTATATCTTTGAATTTTTAAACGTGTGCATTTTGTACACCCGAAATAAGAGATGTTGATTTAACTTTCATTCAAAGTACATACCATGTACCATAGCCACAGCAAACAGTGAGTGATTTTGGAAAACAGCAGATGTGTAGTTGTCAGTGTTGGGGTTGATCAAGCCACAGCTGGCCACCCTTATACCTTGTTTATCATTCTGCCCGACCACCACCTGGCACACAAGTTTATATCGTGGCGGATTGACATCTTTTAGCTTACTGAGAACTAGATCTGCTAACATCTGACACAGTTGGCTACAGCTGTCAGGACTGTAACTCACACCTTCCAAATAACTATCCAAAGTGGCCTGTAATATCTGCTGGGTCCTGCTGGCGCTGAAGTGGCACCCTGGTTCTGGTCCCATTCTGTAGGTGTTCTCCACATAGACTTCTTGGATGGGTTGGGGAAGGTAGAGTCCAGAGAAGCTCACTCTTCCTCCCTGGTGCCAGCCGGCGAAAGAGAACCGCTTGCCGATGGAGATGTGAGAAGTGCTGACGTTGGGGCTCAGGAACGATGACTCTGACGAGAGACCCGTCATGCCCCTGAGGAACAGGGGTCTGTGGTGGGGCTGGTCCTTAGATTGGTCTTTGGAGCTTCGGCGGGTGGAGATGGAGCCCAGACGTCTCCTCGGAGGCCCTGAGGTACCTGGTTCTGTGGTCAGGGAGCGATTGAACTGAGCTAAAGTCTCCTGTGACAGCGGTAAAGGCTGATTGGCCATGATGAAGAAATCTGCGAGGAGACAAATCACATTGTATCGATATAGCCTTGTTCAAAAAGTGAAAGTTTGAACATGCTTTGGGCATTAGAGTGTCAAGTTCAGTATCCTGTTCATTATATCTGTAGAAAGTTGAGGCACAAAAGACATCAGTTCTTGAGAATTACCCATGTATTTGTTGAAAAAGATGTGAACTTACAGGAAGGTAAACTCTGTAAAAGAGGTCATGCAAGTTCAATTATTGAATTCTTACAGTGTGAGACTAAGGGCCTTTCCCAGTAACACAAACTGAATACTAATTACTATAGCTTCCTCAAAGACACAGGTTTCTAAATTAAATAATTTCCTTGATCAAAAAACATTTATATAGATCAAATTTAAAAGACATTTGAGATTTAATAGTTATAGGACAAACTATTACTCAGGAATCTGGCCCTCATAAATCCATTGGTATGGGATGTATGTACTCTTTGTAACTTGTTATTCTTTCTTATAAAGGGTGTCTGGCCAGAGCTGACATCAGGGGGAACTACCAGGATCATAGTCGCAGACACTGTGACTAGGGGGGTCCTACTAAATCAATGTTTATGGGTGTATGGGGGCTGGGGTCCAACATTACAATTTTGTCCCAGGCCCTATGAATTCGTGTCCAACAAAATCACTTCAAAAGGTGTTTACAGTAGGCCAATAAAAAGGCCAGACTAAGGAACTGAGAGCGACAATATGACAGTATGACGAGTCACAATTTCATCATAAGAAAAACAATGTTGTGTCAGCTGGAATTCAACCAAACGTGTTTCTAAAAACACATGAATAATCCTTAAAAGCTCATATTGTAAAACAGTCAAGCCAAAGTGCTAAATTTGAATGTTTTTGCACTTAAAAATCAATGACCTGAAGTTGTTCATGAAGGAAAAAAATGGACCAAATACCATCAAACTACTGTTTGGAACTGATCTACTGGCAAACACACACACAAAAATGTTTTGGTTTTTGTTGGATTTTTTTTGCGAATGTTAGATATGCCCAATAAAATGACTAATTTCATGACTGAAAAAAGGCCCTTGAGATGCTAATCAAAAAAACATGAATTAATTTTTATGAATCTCTTTTGCTGAGGTTTATATTCTCATGGTATAATAAAGAGGATCAATTTTAATTGTTAATGATTTATTCGCCCAGAATCAAAGGAATGGTTTTCGAGACACATCTTCTTGAGTCCAGACCTAGATCAACTGCAGATGATGATAACAATTGAAAACCATTACTATTGCATCAGGTTTAAGGTTTTTCATGGAAGCCAACCCGAAGAGCTTATTTAAGAGAATGAGGTGCTTTTTAATGTATGAAACACTTTTTGATCAGCACCGTCAGGGAAGTTCCCACCTGTCTGTACAGTGAAATGTTGTTAGAGTCCTCAGACTGAGAGTACCACACCTCAGGTTCGGTTCACTGCTCTTCTGCCTTTCCACAGTCTTTGCCTCCACACCACTCTTGAGTGATAATAATCTATGTGTCAAAACATATACACACACCACAGTTTACTGCTCTACACTCATGTAGAAGAGTTACAGCAAGTAAGGAGATGAAACATGTGAAAGTACAGGTATGGGTAGAAGAGAGTATGAGTCTTTCATTTCTGAGTCACTAGAAAAGAACATCAAGTTCTACATCCTCACTCTGATAAAATCATTTAATGAGCACATCCTTACCGTCAGCTTCCACGCCATGAGCAGCAAGAAAGAACAAGGTAAAATCACTCTTGAGTCAGAGATGTTCAACATGAACTTCAAAGTTACTCAGAGGAGCACATATTGTCTTAATTGTGTTACAATATATTTGTGTGATACTTCCTGGCATTTAAACATTTTGTCAGAATGGATTAAATTTCAACTTGATAACATTCATCACGTCCTACATATAAAATATCACAAAAATATGTGTCTCAGAAACCCCAGATGACTTTTTAAAAATCAATTTTACTGTATTTTTTCCTATGTTTTTTCTAATAGGTTTCGGTAAATTGACACCAAACAGAAACATTGCCACTATATTATAAAACAACATCGTTTCTAAATAAGTTCATGCCTAATTTGTGTGGGTTAAAGCTTCAAAAACGGCTGTCAAAGGAATTTAAATAGGTTAGAGGACCATTTTAAAATAAATTAAAGAGAAAACAATTGGTAGAATTCCAAAATTACTAATATTATTTTGACGTTTACATCATTGGAGTCTCTGGGACCCACAACATAAAAACAGTAAAGTCAATCTTAAGTGATAATATGACTGCCAAAACCATCTATAAAAAAATTTAAAAATACCAAAATGTTTGTTAAGTGTAGAATTCGGTATCGTCACGAATCAGTGATGGGTTACCTTAATTCCTTACCCGTTTAGGAGCTCAATAAAATATGATTATTGTCGTATTCCAATGAGGGAGTCTCTTCACAATGTTGTCACTAAGTGGTCCACGCTCACTGTTGCGAGTGCATCTCTAAGCAAAGAGCAATCCCGTAAATTATTGTCAAAATGGGCTACATGGGCAGGCCCACTAAACAATGCCCCGCAAGCCAGGCAATCATTCACAAAGTGCTTTGAATAACCTGGATATCTGCCACGAACTTGCTTGTAGTCATGGAGAGCCTTTTATTTCAACTGTCCACTGTAGCCTGATTGGCTTATCAACAATTATGGCCAATGTTCGTAGTCATGGGTAATCAACTTTATTTTACCAGTAACATACATTTTTTGTTTGGTAAATGTTTTGCTATATGTTATTTTTGTATTTCCAATAGTGATATGGAGCTGATCTCTTGTATTTGAGAGCGAAAAGGTGCTGATCTCTGGTTGCCAGTGGGCTGTATCAGGCAGAACCATCTGTTTCCACTGCAATCAAGAGGAAAAGGAGGGCTGCAGTCACATTCAGACACAAGCAGCTAATCAAACGTTCCTCTGTGCTGATTCTCTGACTCACTAAACCAATTCCAGCAATGTCAGTCAGATATTTCAGAAAGAACTACTCAATAACTTTTGTGAGAATTATCTCAAAGAATATCACTGACAAATACTTTATATCTAATGGAAAAATTGTTGTTCATGAAAATATGCGTAATGTCAAACAAACTTTCCACACATGGTCCACCCCAAATTTACCCCTCTAATATTTTTGTTGTTAGTCATGCGAAACATAGGGACATTTGTGAGGAAGTTGGAAATAAATGACAGACGTGTACTGGTCAACGAGTTCTAGCATGCCTGGACATGTCTGGAGATGTATCAATAAACTAGTGGAGTTTGAAAAGTGCTGACAAGCAGAAAATGGTGGAGACAGATGAAAAGGCAAGACCTTTGAGAGGGGAAAACCATGCATAAACCGTGTTTTCATATAGATGGACTCTCTCTCTTCCATAAATCAACTAGTAGATCGTCGCAGTACAGAACTGAAACTTTTACTTTTCTGAAGAAAAAGTATAGTGTTTGCCACCAAATGATTACCAGAGATTTACAATGGTGTTTTGGGTGGTTGCTAGGGTGTTGCTATGTTGATAGGCTGCTTTGAGTGGCTGTTATGTGTACCAACCTCCAAGCAGTGTTGTTATACGCTGCATCCGAAATTGAATACTTTGAATACTAATTTGCCCTCATGTCATTTTAAGAACACAAGATTTGCTAATGAGTTCGTTCAGAATTGTGAATCGTTTGTTGAAAAGAACTGGCTTTTTTGGGGCATTTCTGAAGATTAATAATCACAGTCAATATTAACTGTTATTGAATATAAATATTTAATTGATGCTAGTGGAAAGTTGCTAAAAACTAAACATATTTATTTTTTTGCTACTAAATATAAGACGAAACATTTTTTAACTGAAATGTTTTTTAAGGGCATTTAATCCATAGTTTAAAAAAAGACAGTTTCAGACCCGAATTGACATTTTGACCTATTATTATCATATCAAAGTATTCTGTTTCTCTGCATTATTCATTGAGACCTACACTGATGCATTTTTCATTGACTTTAATCATGGTGTCTGATTAACATCTTTTCTGAATCACAATTAAATGCACAATGTTTCATACACAGAACAAGTGATGTGCATGGTATGGCACGGAAATACCTATTTTTTAATAAATGAATGAATTAAATGAATAGTTTTATTCAGCAAGGATGGGTTAAATTGATCAAAATTGACAATAAAAACTTGTACATTATTTATGAAATTCTATTTCAAACAAATGCTCTTTTGAACTTTCTATTCATCAAAGAATCCTGAAAAAAAAATATTAAGCAGCACTACGGTTTTCAACATTGATAATAATAAGAAATGTTTTTGAGCACCAAATCGGCAAATTAGAATGATTTCCGAAGGATCATGTGACACTGAAGACTGGAGTAATGATGCTGAAAATTCAGCTTTACCATCACAGGAATAAATTACATTTTAAAATATATTAAAATAGAAAATATTTGTAATTATATTTTATATATATATATATTTTATCAAATAAATGCAGCCGTGGTGAGCATAAGAGACTTCTGTCAAAACAAGTAGTCTAATTGTTAATCATTGTCAACTCTGCTAATTTGTTAACTGTGACAAAAGTATGAAATGAAACTCCTGTTTTTTTTTAACATAAACATCTGACTTTGTCTCATAAATATCCCACAGCTCTCATAATGTGACGTTGTAGTCGTTTGATGTTTTGAGTAAGCCTGCGTGAGTAAAAAGTAACAGTAAAAAGCTGGGGCGCATTTCTCACTCTGACTATCTAGTGTCACCCACTTGCCAGTATTTCCAGAGGTAGTCTTAGAACCAGTGAATCACATTCGGGAACCACAACAAAAAAAATGGAGTCAGACAGAAGTTTCGTTTCCTTTTGACAACGTCCTCCATTTCCTTGGCCCAATCCCACTGCGCCCTGCCCCCTCCTTGGTGGAGTTCAGCTGGTGGGCTGTGCTGAGAGAGTCACTGCTGAGTAACACAAACTGTGACACTGCTGGCCAGGTGATATCACTCATATGCTCTACAGTAGTGTAAATAAACTGAGAGACCCTTATACAAACACTGCCTGTGAATGAAGGGCTCATCCCTTATTTTTAGTAGCTAACAGGCTTAAGTTACGTCAAAACTATTAAAGGGACAGTTCAGCCAAAACATGAAAAATTCTGTCCTCGTGTTGTTCCAAACTTGTATGACTTCCCTTTTTTTTCCCCATATAAATGTTGTATGGGTCCCATGTTGTTTTGAACTCCACTGACTTTCATTGTGTGAACAAAAACAGTCGAATCATTCTTCCAAATATCAGAACAAAGTCAGGTTTGGCACAACATGAGGGTGAATAAATAATGACAGAATGTATATTTCTGGGTGAACTATCCTTTAATCATAATTTTCTATTTACTGTTGCAAGCTGTTTCAGTGGGCAGGCTATTCTCAGGATATAGAGCATTTGATTGGACCAAATCTGTGTAGTGCAGGATGAGTCATCAATACTTTTGGTCTGTTTTCCTATAAGAGAAAGACTATTAAATGCAGCTTTTGGAGCATATAAATCAGTGGTTCTCTTCTTTTTGACTCCAACTAATGTCTAAGATGATTTTCGAAATGTGTACCCCTGGTAATTCTGTTAATAAAAAGAATATATATCCAAAAACGCGGTTAGTTTAATGTTGTGCATCTTTATTTTTAGAAATGTGATTAAGATTATGTTAATTTTACTAATTCAAATATTTTTAGACATATTGCCCCATCCCCCCCTTTTCTAAGGCCTCGTAGTGGTTGAGAACCACTGGTATGGACGACTTTACAGCTAACAGCATATCTAAATGCCACAAAACTCCATTTGGGATTTTATGGCGTATTTAAGGAAAACCTCATGGTAATCAACACAAAGAGGAAGTGGTCAAACCTAGTGAAAGAGCAGTTGCTGATGTTTAGCGACTGGCTTTAATTATTAACTTCCTCAGTCCCACCACATGGCAACACTCCGAAGACCAAACAGGGCCTTGTCCGTTGGCTTGTTCAGTGTTTCCTGACAAAAGCAGGGATTGTATGGGCTGTGGGTGATGGGAGACTGTTGTGGACTTCCTCTGGACACCGGCACAGGCCCAGGGCAGGGCTAGATAAGCAGACCTTTGTTTGTTGGACCGTGTTGAAGAATTTTCAGGGAAAGCCCCCTAGTTTGTCTCAGCAAAAAATAATGAGGGCGTATTTGTTTGTGAAAGGGGTCTGTCAGAAACATGTACAACAAAGTTTGAATGACCTGATTCATGCACAGTTGGTTAAGTGTAGAATGGCAACTTCCTTTTCAGTCTGGTTATTCTTTATTGCACATGTGATGAAAGTCACACTGTTGTTGTAAGTCAGATTGTTGTTTGACTTTTAACACTGTTTTCTCAATTTTGGGGTCAATGCTATCTCCCTAAAGACTGATTTGTTTCACTGCAAAGCTTTGCTTCGACTTTCAAGATCTGATGCGTCAGCAGCAGGCTCATTTGACGAAAACATTAACTAATAGGATCAATATTGCAGGAAAGCTCTTTCTACAGCAGCCAAGGATGTGGACACCTCTTATTACTCGTTTGTTACTGCCAAAGTTTTCTCTACTAGGTATTCAGATCAGATTTTGCTATGTTTGCCACACCAAGGGTAAAAACATAAGCTGATATTATGTCTGGCGTAAATTGTATATATATATATATATATATATATATACTATATACACAGCCCGTTCTCATCCCAAGTCGTCATATGATGCTTTCAAAATTTCTTCAATATCTGACGCACAACGCACCCTTTAGCGTCCATATGAGACGCATAACCCTACCACAGACCTAAACCTACCCATAACTGAAGCGTCTCATATTGACGCCAAGGGTGCTTTGTGCGTCGGATATTGACGAACTTTCGAAAGCGTCAGTTACATGACGCCTAAACCTACCCATAACCGAAGCGTCTCATATGGACGCTAAAGGGTGCTTTGTGCGTCGGATATTGAAGAATGTCTGAAAGTGACGATTTGGGGATGAGAATGCGTTGATATAAACAGTATATAAAGATCTCTTTGCTTAAGGAAACATGTTTGTAATTAAAAAATATATTCTGCTTAAACTTTTTTTAAATGTATTTTGGGTAAATAAAAATATAAATATTTTGGACAATATAAATATAGATGGAAAATAATTTACAAAATGGCCATAAACATATGAGCAAATTAAAAGCTACAGAAACATATTGAAAATATATTTATGTAAATATATTATCTGCTAATCTATATTGTTACAACCCCCTTTCTAGGCTATATTTACTTATTTACTTGACTTATCATCCAGCTCAGTTGGAAAAACTGATTTCTCATACGCTGACACAGTCTTATCCATTAATGATCACATGTCACATGACACACTGGCTGATCTTTGCTTAAACTGTTTATTATTAATAACTTAGTACGACCCGCTCTCCCTGCTCATTCACCATCTGGACTGGAAATGTATCACTGTGACGCAAATGGAAATTTGACTGGAATTAATACATAGGTAGACTATACAAAATGCTTTTTAAAAATGTATGTGGTTTCCTTGTCCATGCCCTATGCAAATGATCTGAGAGATTAATAAAAACGAAAGAGGACAAACAAACAGCTTTGAAAGGTTTTAGACTATATTCTCTGGTAAAGCACAACATCTGTCCTTGGCTTTGACATAAAGCCTTTTCATTCTCACTCTTTCTTTCTTTGAACATTCTCTTTTTACAGGCCCAAATATTATGCCAGACCAATAAAACATTCCAAAGTAACAGATAGGGGGAATTCCCACAACATTCCCTGCTGATTATTATGGCAGCCTGGATCCCAGATGCACCTCACAGCAGCACTAAAGCCAAAGGCTTGAAGTTTAAGTATAAAAACATCAGTGGATTTATGTATCTCCTACATGTTTAGACAAAGAGATTTACTTCCGTTAGACACGACTTTGTACTTTCCCTTAAAGTACAAAGTTTTTGTTCGACACATATTTTATCAGTAAAAATAATGATATCTTTTTTTGGTGACACAAAGCCAAGATTATCATATTGAATTTTTGGAAATATAATCGCATACATTTCTCTAATCAGAAGCATTGACGTTCAAGATAACACTTTTCCAGTTATTTTAACAGATAAATCTTTAATAATCAGTTAAGCCAGCTGATTTCTGTAAAACTAACATGGATAAATAAAAATATAGACTAAAATGAATTCAGAGAAGCACAACTGCCCCATTATCTATACTGTATACGGTATATGAGATGACTTGGAAAAAGTGTCTCCCTGAATCACCCTGAATCACCCTGAATTTACATACACACATGATCTTAACTAACAGACCAAAACCACCCTTCTGAAAAAAAATTATAATCTAATTTTTCAAGTCTAAGAAATTATTTTAATGGAATGTCACTACTGTCTGGCTACAAAAAAAAAAAAGAAATTAATTCAGAATTCAGAAGAAAATACAGAGGTGTTTCTCAAAATCATCTCAGCTTCTCATCCTCATTCTGAAGGCCGCTGGCTCGGCTCATATGAGACGCGTTACTGTTATTAGCTATACACAGTCAGGCAACGCTGAGCTGTCCTCAGAACTGAACTTTTTTGTCCAGAAATATGTGGGTGTTTATGCTTGATTCAGTGACAGGGTATTTCAGAGGTGACATTCAGAACAGTGGGTGGTTACGGTTTCAAGGTGTGCAGAACTGATGACAATGTAATCGAGGGAGACGAGAGCATCACGCACTTCACGCCGGAGCTGAAACAGAAAGAGACTGAGGGAGGTGAGACTGTGGGCGGAGGACAAGTGTTTTACTCAGTCAGAGGAAAACCCATCAGGGGCCTTTCCTAACAATAATAATAAAGAGAACATGATGAAGAAGAATGTGCACTTAATAAGAGTATACGGTAAATCTAAAAAAAAAAAAAAACTACCTGTAGTTTTAAAAGCCTGAAAAAATTATGAAAACACTAAGATAGAAATCAATAGTTAATCTTGTTTTCTAATAAATAAATACATTGTGCTTAAAATGTCTTTGAAAAGAAGTGTTAATTCTTTATAGCGAGATAAATGAATAAAGATCTTGTGTCTCAGAAGCATGGAATGTAAGACACTTCTCTTGCCATTCTTCTGTCAGACCGGGACAGCCCCGTGCCTGTCTCTCCAAAAACTCCCCTGTTCTTCAGAGTCATAAACCAGACATCTCTCAACTATCTTCTGCTCATTTTCCTAGAGTAGAGAGGGAGGGAGTAAAAACAACAACAAAAACAACAAAAGAGAACAAGAAATCTACTGGGGAATTTATTGTACTTTCTGCTGACTTCTTATGAATAAAGCATTATAATTATGGGATGTTCTGTGTCATGGGTAGCATCCCATACACAAAAGAAATATATTTGAAATATATTTTCAGAATATATTTTGGAATATATGCAAATATTTGAAATTGGCCCAATAAATATATTTCATACTTATATTTCATATATTTATGTTATATTTCAGAATATATTTCAATGTATTTGGAATATATGCCACATATATTTTTGACACTTTTGGGGACCCATACAGAAAAACATACATTGAAATATATTCTGAAATATAACAAAAATATATGAAATATATAAGTATGAAATATATTTATTGGGCCAATTTCAAATATTTGCATATATTCCAAAATATATCCTGAAAATATATTTCAAATACATTTCTTTTGTGTATGGGATTATAGCTTGAAAAAAAAAAAAAAAAAAAAAAAAAATCTACTGCTGTTGTGCTGTCAAAACCCAAACTAAAGTCGATGGCTTATTGGATGTAATTTCCATGAACACAGTGTACTACATGCATATTTCATGGGTTTTCCATGTGTATATTTTCCTCTTATTAATTCTACTCCCACATTATGCTCAGTGTATACAAATGTTTATATGGGCTGTGTTTGCATGAGAAGTGCAAAAACCTGTGTGATTGTATCAAGCTGATAAGAATCACAAACTGAACCCTGAGGGTTATTTATAACACAAATAAACATGCCCACAGTAAACTAATACTAAAACAACAGTACAACCCCTCAGTTTCACACAGTGGAAATGTCCATCCACGGACTGCACTGTCACCACAGTAGACTGAAGAGTTACCATACCCTACCGTGACATTTGTGTGTGTGGTGTCTCCTGACCTTATAATATCTGTTCCTATAGAGTTTATGTAGCCCTGTTCCACTAAGTGTTTACAGGAACTATTCAAGATTTCTATTGATTCATCGTGCACCTTTTTTTCAGTAAGCAATGTATGTTACAACGCATATTATATATATATACAGTTGTGGTCAGAATTAATGGCCTGGTAATAACCCCTGGTAAATCATAAACCCCTGGTAAATATGATCAAAAATGGCTGTAAAAAATAAATCTGCATTGTTTATCCTTTTGATCTTTCATTCAAAAAATTTGCAAAAATCTAACCTTTCATTGAAGTAAAAGAATTGAAAGTGGGGGGGGGGGGGGGATCACATTATGAAATAAATGTTTATCTCCAAAACACGTTGGCCAAAATTTATTGGCACCCCTAGAATTTTTTACTAGGAACATGAAATTGTCCAGAAATGACCTCCTGCTCCACAAAAGTATAAATATGAGGAAACACAAAGACCAAATTCCCTTAATCATCCATCACAATGAGTAAAACCAAAGAATATAGTTCTGATGTGCTCTTTTTGGCAGCAAACCCACCAGATGTGTTTGGTGCAAACAGGGATAAAAAGTGCCTACAGTTAAATATACTTCTGGATCTTATATGTTGTGGGCCTATTTTTTTGCTGGAGGTCCTGGACATCTTGTTCAGATACATGGTATTATGGATTCTAGCAAATACCAACAGAAAAAAAATCTAAACCTAACGGCTTCTGCTAGAAATCTTATAATGGGCCGTGGTTGGATCTTCCATCAGGACAACGATCCAAAACAAACATCAAAATCAACACAAAAATGGGTAACTGAGCACAAAATGAAGCTTCTGCCATGACCGTCCCAGTCCCCTAAACTGAACCCTATAGAAAATGAGTGGGCTGAACTGAAGAGAAGAAGCACCAACATGAACTTGTGAATCTGAAGGATCTGGAGAGATTCTGCATGGAGGAATGGTCTCTGATCTCTTGGCAGTTGTTCTCCGAACTCATCAGGCATTATAGAAGAAAACTCTTCTGTTATCTGAAAAGCTGTTATCTTGGCAAAAGGAGGTTGCGAAAAGTATTTAATAACAGGGAGCGAATATGGCCAGCGTGTTTTGGAGAAAAGCATTTATTTCATAATGTGATTTACAATTATTTTACTTCAATGAATGGTTAGAATTTTTTGAATGAAAGATAAAAAGATAAACAATGCAGATTTATTTTTTTACAGCCATTTTTGATCATATTTACCAGGGGTGCCATTAATTCTGACCACAACTGTATATATATATATATATATATATATATATATACACACACTAAATTTAATTATAGCCTATATAAAATTATAAATATATAAATTACATTTATTAAATTGAATTTAAAGAATTAATTAAAAATAAATTCATGAAAAATTCATGAAAAAATTTACAAAAAAGTGATATTTTTATATATAGTCAAGATTTTTATTGTCTCATCGCGCACCTTACTTTTTTTCAGTAAGCATGTCACAATGCATAAATATATATAAACCAAAGTGAACTACATATAAGATTATAAATATATAAAATATGTATATTAAATTGAATTTAAAGAATTCATTAAATAATTGTGTGTGTGTGTGTGTGTGCGTGTGTGTGTGTGTGTGTGTGTGTGTATATTTAAAAAAAATATATATAAATTATATAATACACAAATTAATATATATAAATATAAAAGTTAAAATGCGCTAAATATCAGTGCTTTATGTAATAAAAAAATAATTACTATATTTCATTACAGTCATTATTTCTCTTGACTGCTCCACCATTTAGGATTAATTTTTTCACCAAGCATGTCACAATGCATTGGGATTGCCTAATTCACAAAGGATACATCTGATGCTGCTTTTGAATTTGGCCAAAATTAGGTATCTTATAAGGAAGCATAATTGTGCAGCCTAATGTTCTTAGCTATCCAGACTCTACGTTTAGGAACATAATGTGTGACTGTCTATGCCTACACAGTAAAGCTAGTGAAAGTTCATTCGAGTAGAAGGCAGGTATACGTCTGGAGTGCTGATGTCCATGTGGGTGACCTTTTCCAGTAGATCAACACAGCGTGAGGACGCTCTGAGGTCCAGAACAGAGTCTTACCACTAAGGGTCGACTGAACAACAACAAGGAGTTCAACAAAGTTCTCAGGTGATGTGCGGTGAGAGATAATACTTCAGGGGATTATCTTTGAAATACAAGCGCTCTTAAATCTGGCCAAAAGATAAAATTAGTTTTTATAGGAGTGACAAGTGAAACTCCCTAATGTCTGTCTGTTGTAAAAACATAAAAATTGGCGGCTCGCCTTGTGAGGGAATGTTATATGGGAGGAAAGATACAGAAGGAATTCAACTTATCTGAGCTATTACTCAGATATATTTTGACTGATCCTGTCTGGACTCTCTCCGCGTTTAGCATCGCAACTGTTTATGAGCCATTCCATTGTTGCTCAAATCTGTAAAAGACACACAGCACCTTTATAAATCTAAATCAATGTCCTTCTCAAATCTACACACAGTGTGCTTTCTCGCCTGGTACATGAGAGGCAGGGGATGTGCTGTGATATGTGAGCAGAGCTGTGATTTTATTCATCCACTGTTTGCATGAGCACTCTGTTGATGGGAAGGAATCAAATTATACTCAAGAGAGTATCTCTGAGCCAGCCAACAAAAGCCCAAAATGTCTAAAACAAGATTTCTGGTGAGAGGACACGGTTCCTCCTTAGGATTGCACCCTGGTACAAGGAGGAACTTATCGGTTAAAAGTACAGATTCAAGACACCACATGAGACACATGACGTGTGAATGATTATCGAGTCATGTTTTTGCGTATCATCATCAACAACAAGATAATTCATGGCTCTGTCTATGTGCACAGCCGATCTGTGTCTTAAGTTATCATGAGCTACAAAATGACATGGATACTTCATGGATTGCCAGTTATTTGGATTGCTTAGATCAGTGGTTGTCAAGACAAACAGGTCAAAGGACAACGCCGTCATCCCAGCTAACAAAAATCTGTTCTAAGAATGTTTTGCTAACATTCCCATTAAAGGTGCAGTATGCCAAATTGACAGCTAGCGATTGAAATATTGGAGAGAGTTGTTTCACCCTCTTCTTCAGACTCAGAGCTCACACGGTTTGTCAGATTACGCAATTGATAAAGAAAGTGACGAGCCTTACACTGTAAGTTGATCAGCTAATGTATGTAATGTTTTTAATGCAGAGGCTTTTTAGGTCGGGTAGAATCTGTGATCTCTGACCCAGTTCGTATGCTGGATTCCATGGCTGCAGTAAGCGGTGTTTTCCGTCAACTGGCAACTGACACTGGGGTGTCGAAATACTATTGGGTAAATTGGCAGCGGGCAGGATCACACAGACCAAAACCAAAACAGACATTCTGACACAGAGCGCACAATTCAAAGTAGTATAACTGGCTGTAACATTGTTTTTCAGATGTTTCCTAAATCTCAGCAAACATATTATGGTATTTTTATGCTTAAGTTGTGGACATTTAATTTAATATTTAATATTCAACAATATTATTGATCTGCCTGCATTGACACCATTATATGAGAACTGAACTGAGCTGGACGATGACATCACCGTTTCTCCAGAGCGGCTGTATAAATGAAAAAAAAATTGCAACAAAAATTAACCATCACTTAACTTAAGTTGGACTGTGACGCTATTTTCTTTAGAAACAATTATAGAAACAAACTTTATTCCATTATTTTCCTGTTATCTCTGTAAAGCTGCTTTAAAACAATCTGTATTGTAAAAAGCGCTATAAATAAAGGTGACTTGACTTGACTTAAGTACAGTAAAAAAGAAAAGAAAAAAAATACAGCACCTTTAAGTTATGAACATGTCATTTCTGAATGTTCTTTTTTTCTTTTTTTTAGTTAAAAGGAAACATTCCATTTGATCATTCTGCAAACATTTTGGGAATGTTACTTTTGAACGTTCTCGGAACATTTTGAAGCATTCTGAAAATTGGAAAAATGTTAGATGAACATCCAACTGAAACGTTTCAGAAAAAAATGTATAAACAATATAAATAACGTTTTTGTGCTAATGTTTTGAGAACATTATTAAAGACCAGATAACTGAAGAAATGCTCTATGAACGTTACTGAGGAACATTTGTAGAGAACATTTTCCAGAACGTATAGCCAAAGTTCTGAGAATGTTCCCTGTTAGCTTCATGGGATGGTGGAAGTAGTATTATTAGGAATGTATTCATACTATACACCTGCATAAGTCAAGAAGTTCTTCATCAAATTCGGTACCTAATTAAAGCACAAGTATTTGGATGCATCCCAATGGCCAAAATCGATCATCTTGCTGATCAGACATGCACAGGTGCAGCAACCAACCCTTGAAAAATTGAGCATTTGCCCCCCACCATGTACTTTGCATTTGCTTCCCGAAGCACCACAGAGCTGCTCTCTGTATTAATCTTGCAACATTATAGCAGCGATTAATCAGGGTACAGTCTGCTGAGGCTGGCAGAGGGGCTTCCCAGCGAGAGAAAGAGAGATAGAGAAAAGAGAGTGAAAAGTTCTCATTTGCTCATTGTATTTCCAGTCACACATTATCTCCTCAGGCAGCCGCCCCCACCCCCTTCTTTTCTCTTTTTCTCTGTCTTTTCTCTCTCTCTCTCCCCCCTCTCACATCTGTTTCCTGGGGTGATGTCCATGTTGCTACCTACTTTCCATAACACATTTGATTCCATCCAGGGGAAACACCGGTGTGCTGGAATGTCCAGGAACCAGGTGCATCAGCGTTCTCTGCTTTTCACATCAGAGAGGCTTCACGATCTCTCTGCCAAAAAAAGAAGGAATAATAATTTGTGTAGGCCTACACACAGTGTTATTAGTGTAAACAGTGCTTGCTACTGAAGAAACGGCTGCATGTAACCGTTAAACATTGCTTTATCATAGACAGATGGTTTGATATACTTCACCACGCTCTGATAACTACTTTCACTTGTTGTTCTGAGGATCGTTTAGAGATTGTTTAATGTTGTTTACCATCCAGGCAGTGTTAGCTGACTGTGAACATTGAATAAAAAATAAAACAGGGAGTCTATTTACGTAATTAAGCATCACTTGTTATCAACCTATCTACGCAGTTAGACGGGACCCTTCCTGTTGCCATGGGAAACCTCCAAACCTATCATCACATCAAGGATATGATGAGTCATCCACATGCAGATCCATATTTATACTCCGTCACCTTGGTAGGTTACACCCCCACCCCTCTCGCTTTCCATTTATGTTTATTATTCAATCTTAAGATCTTATCAGTAATGCAAAAGCACAACTGTGAGTCATGTGGTATGTAACTTTCTTTATGATTCATAAAGAGATTTGTAGTATACTGCTGTAATTCTTTTTACATAACATTAAAGTTTATAGTTATATTAATGGGACATGGCTCAATATATTTACATTACCGTTCAAAAGTTTTTCGGTAAGATTTTTCTCGTTTTTTGAACATTATGCTCACCATGGCTGCATTTATTTGATCAAAATACATTTACATTTGTGAAATATTATTACAATTTAAAGCAACTGTTTTCTATTTAAATTTTGTTTCAGGATTTTTTAATAAATAGAAAGTTCAAAGGAACAGCATTTTTTTATATATATATCTTTACAGTCACTTTTGATCAATTTAATGCATCTTTGTTGAATAAAAGCATTAATTTATTTAAAAAAAATATTAAGAATGATATATAATTCAAAGTTAAAACATTTAATTAGCATGGCAAAAAAATTAAAACATTAACATTGACTATATATAAACATTATTTAAAACAAAACAAATAAATTAAATTAAATTAAATTAAAAAATAAATTTAAAATATATATAAATTTAAAATAAAAAATAAAATAAGAAATAAAAATAATTGTAACAAAATGAAAATAAATAAATAAATAAATACATTTAAAAAATGTTTACATGTTTTTTTCCATGTAATTGTACATCCATTCAAATGCTATTATAAACACAATGCCATCAGTAGACACAAAATAGAAGAACTGAATAGAAAACTAAGAGACTCTTAGATAATGTGGCTGAAACAAAATACAGTGCAATTATGTTCTAAATCACTGATGTCTTTGAGCAGAGGGTAATGCTGTTTTGGTGGCAGACACACAGGGTGATTTCCCATGCTGTGTGAGAGAGGAATGTAAACAGTGGGGTGAGAGGGCTGACACCATGGGTGTCTGAGAGTGTTTTCCTAAGCCCAGTCTCTCTAAGCTTTACAGCACGTAGGTGTGAGATGCTGCACAGTTAATAGCACCCTTCGAGTGAAACAGTGCACCATGCAAGCTTCACACACATGCAGATGACACCTTTCTAAACACTGCACAGGCTCGTAAAGGCCTATTTCTCTGTGTGCGTCAGCAGGAGGGAAGACTTTATCATCTTGACTGGCTGTAATATAGATTCCACATGGAATGTCAAAACGGCTCCGGTCCTGTTCCTCAGCCACACATCAAAGTAAAGAAGAGAGTTCATGAGCTCAAGATGTCTAATCAAAACTTTGACCCTTGAGTATAAATGCTGAGGGTAGTCGTTCAGAACTCAAGGTAGTCCTTGCATTCATTCATTAGCAGATCATTGAAGGTTACAGAATGGTGCAATGGCACTCTGTCATGGACCTCTCAATGTTAATTAAGTGATTCAGAGAGTAACAAATATAAGAGGTGTTTTCAGGGAAACTCAAAGAGATTTTGAGAATGGTCCCACATGTGATGCATGGGTGTTAAGGTAGGGACACACCAAACTGACGCAGAAGAACTAGTGCTGATGAATGTCGACTGTGTCACCATTGTCACCGCAACAAAGCTGGACTTGAGCACACAAAGAGAACTACAGCTGACTGTCAGCTAGCATACGCGTTCTGCGCCGGCGTGTGAATGAGACAACTGTCTATTTCTGCAGATATATTCGTCTATAGTCGTCATTCAAAAGGGAAACCGACGCTACAGGCTGCAGATACACAAACCGTAAACAAAGCAGTGCGTGCTTACCGTTTTGAATATCAATCCTGCTAAACACTTTCTTTATTCCACTCCGCTCATGTTGAAATATTCGCCAAGGAACACTCAGGTAAGATGACGTAACATTAGAACAGCCTTCTATCTGTACCGTTTTGACTTCTTTGCTCGCTGTTTTGCTATTATTCTCGTATTAGTCTCGTTCACTAAGCTGAACAGCTAATTAGAGTTCTCTCTCTCACCGATGGCCCGACGCCGCTACATGTTGAATCGGCCCAAAAAAACCCTGACGGCGTCCGACTAGAGCAAACTGTGCGGAACACACCGGAAAACTACATCGGCCGACGCTCAAAAACGGCCCCACGATCAGCTTGGTGTGGAGGTACAAACAGGAACCTAAACTAAGGAGGAAACAGGAACCTAAAGGAAACAGGAAATAAAACTAAACCAAACCAATACAATCCCTGCGTCCCAGTGTCCATACTATCCATCCTAAATAGTATTTGCGATTAGAATAGCCTAAGTGTGTCCCAAAGCATGTTGAAAATAGTATGTCAAAAGTCCCCGGATGGTCTACTATTTCCAGTGGATTTTCGAAATGTGGATCCGTGCTCCCTCTAAACTAAAGGCTAATATTGCCCACAGCCCATTGTGCTTTGGAGGAGGATTCGGGTCAGAACTACAAACACAAGCAAAAAGTGTTCAAAAAAACTACAAAACATAGCGGATATGCATGACCGATGGTGAGAAGTTTAGATAAAGGTTTGAGTGACTAATAATCAAAGTTTAACCTGATAAAAAAAAATATATATATTTCATCTGCAATAACAATGTGGACTTTTATAAAGATCTGTTTGGCCATTAACTTTAAATGCATCATTATGCATTAATATGAGGAGAGTTCTCCACATGAAAGACTGCAGATCAACGTGCTACTGCATTTCTCTCCGATACGGTAGGAAATGAAATGAAATGTGGAGGATTTTAACTGTGACAAGATGATTGACAGCCACAGGCCAGTTTACGTTGACAGGATGCGACAGAGAGCAACAGTTAAAGACGCAATTGTATGACGTGATTGTATGTCCTAAAGCTTACGTACATACTTTTAGGGCGTAGTATAAGTAGGCGAATTGGGCAATACTCAAATTGGTGCTTCCTCGTTTCCTTGCTCCAGAGGAGACATTAACGAGGATACACAGGTGTATCCTTCCCTCGTATCCTAAGGGGGTGGAGCAAACAAGCAAGGAAAGGAAGCGAGGGAAGGAAACGAGAGTGCACAAATAAGAAATGAGAATTATCGAATTAAACCAACATGCGTGACAACTACATATTTATCAAAGAATCATAAAAAAATATATTGTTTCCACAAAAATATTAAGCAACTGTTTTCAACATTGATATTAATAAGAAATGTTACATGAGCAGCAAAATCAGAACATTCAGCTTTGTCATCACAAGAATAAAATATATTAAAACAGAAAGATTCATTTTACATTGTAATATTATTTCACCATATTACAGTTTTACTGTATTTATATGATCAAATAAATGCAGCCTTGGTGAGCTTAAGACTTCTTTCAAAAAAATTTAAAAAAACGTACAGGCCCCAAACATTTGAATACTAGTGTTTTTCAACCAGTTTATTTACCCAATATTAGAGTATTAGAACTATTTTCAGTGTTTTACTGATTTTCACAGTTTTTAATCATTAAATATTTTTACAACAAATATTGGTCTAAAGCTGTGCAGAAATTAATTGCATTCAACCAGAAAGCAAGCAGATACAAAGGTGAGAAAACTATGCATACAATACATATAAAACATACATAAACTATGCATAATGTTGCAAGGAAGGAGAACACTTCTCTTCATTTTTTATTACTGTTTCATTTTAAAATATTTGTTACATTTTCACAAATTTTGCTAACATCTGGGAGTCCACTGACCCTATAGTTAAACAGATGGATAATAAGATGATAGTCATTTTTAATAATAGTTGTATGATCCTTATCTACCTTTTTATTTACAGGGATAGTAGAGAAGGGACAGGAACATTTCACATCCACCTTGCACATTAGCACAACATGTAAGAGCATGCGTCCCTGATTCACCACTTACCATTACGTCTAAAGCTTACAAACACAATGTTTCGAAATGAGGGAGTTGAACTGTGTTGCCCTGACAACAGCAGCAACCAGGTTCCCTGGTCTCTGGTCTCTGGCCAATACACAGAGAAATCATAGAATGAGTTCACTGAGTCTGAGCCGGAAACTAATGCATGTGAGTCTCCCAGTCACCACACACATCGATGAGTGTGACGTGGCCACCTTGACGACAACACATTGCATTTTCTTGGATATGATCTTATGTCGGTTACTCATTCTTATTACAGGTTCTATGCAATGCCCTAATTTGCTATTGCATGAACTTATTACAAAGACTATTCCCAAAACACAAACAAAGTCTTTCTGGAAACCAAACTCACCAAAGTGAGTTTTTAATCAGAGGAAAGCATCTGAATAGGTCAGAACAGCTGATCTAGAAGAAAGTTCACATGGGCCACATAAGCACTGAGGCAGGAAGGCATGTAGCCCGAGCTCCATTAAATTAAGTGAGCAAAGCAAAACAGCCCAAATGATGAATCACGCCTGCCAGCAATGTGCACCTCTCCAGAGAAGAACTAAGTGAGAGAAAGCCATGTAATTATGTAAGTGAGCTGAAATAATCCAGGGAATAAAAAACAATGCCTGAATAAATCATAAGCTGTTTGATTGCTTTGTTTTTGTCTACTGAAAGTGGATTCCTTATTTCTGCAACAAAGACATATACACAGTACTGGCAAAAAAACAAAACAAAAGCATGGTACCAGCATACATATACACACATTTATAATTCAGGGAATCAGTTTTATAGTGAGTCTGTGACTTTCTGTCCTGGTGATGTGGGAAAATCAATGGATTTTTCATAAAACAAAATGACAGCAATAAAAGATTTACTGCAGAAGGATGGGACCATTGCCAATTTACCATCACAGCTTATTTTACATGGCCAATAAAAATTGTGAACATATAAAACACCCCTGAGATTTTGCTGAGGTACTGATTTAATTTCACCGTTTCCTGATAGGAATCATTGACGGGAACTCAAATATACATGTTAATGAGTACTTAGTGCATAGAGCATAATACATGAAAGTTAATTAATGCTCAAACTGTGTTATAGTTGTCATCAAAAAACTAAAATGAAAACCAAATAAAACATTTTAAAATTAATTAAAAATAAAAATAATTACAAACATATCATAAAATATGTTTTTTATAAACTATAATTAACATGAATTCAAAGTCATAAAAGTTTTTTTTTTTTTTTTATGGCACACATGGCAAAGTGGACTGTCGTTTTTCTGCTCCCTAAATAATGCTTACACAGATATCATTATACATAACTATCATTTTTGGTTTGGGTTTTGTCTGACAATGTGTCAAAGCATACACTTAAGTCTCAACCAATTATATGTCAGATATGTCTACCATCACAAGCATTCATTAGATACTATGCTAATGTGCAGCCTTGGGGTTTCAGGAATACCTTGACATTTGTTTCTCTTTAACAAGCATGGAATATTTTCTCAGGGAGAAGCAAATACCTGCATATTGTTTGTTTTTATACTGTGATCAGCCTTTGGGCACTAGAAAGTTAAACACTTCAAACTTTAAACTGACAAAATCACTGACTGCTTTGCATAACTGAACTGCCTGCATACTAGGTATGAGCGTTTCGCCGTGAGCTAGACAGTAATATAGGAATAATATTTTTCTGTTTTAGAAAATGTCATCTTTAAATACAGGAAATCTTCTCCAGTCTATCAGACTCTACACAGAATATATTACTAAATGAATCACACTTAAGATCTGCCTAATAAACTAGCTAAAGCAGGGAAAACGTTCATCTCCTTAAGCCAGCATTGAATCAATATGCACCCGACAGAAGATCAATAGTTGGCGTCATTTCTCTGTTTGCTATGTGGTAATCTGCACAGTAAGGAATTAGGTTACACATCACATCCTTGAATGGACTTCCTGTTGCCCGCCTGCTTGTTTGCCTCCATCCGCTCTCAAACACGGCTTTAAATTACATCCATTCAATTTCAATGGATTCCTCTAAGCAGTATTTTTCTATCCATTCATTCGGTCATGGAGTTGCATATAATGCATGTGAAAACACCAGGGTTTGAAAAACAGTTCAGAAAAAATGTGGAGTCCTTGAGCGTTTCCGTGCAAGGGTTATTGACTGCTTTGAAATGCTGTTGGAGCGTACAGCTGTAGCACTGAAGCCTGAGACCGATTGCAATTTATATGCTAGCGCTGTTAATGAGGCCAGTGTAATACAGTGCATCTGCAACAGCACACATCACGCCACAACAGGTTTAACGGTTGACAGCAGTGGACTGCTCTTTGTTTAAGGCCACTGAAAGTAAGAATTTGACCTCTTTTGAGTGATGTAATCCTCTAGCGAGGAATGTCACCTCAGAAAGAGATTACAAAAGAATTTGCCACTGACACACAACTCTGAACCAAAAGTGGACTCAAAAATTATCATTCTGTCATTTACTCATCCTCATGTTGTTCCAATTCCAAACAACATTCCTTAGTTATACAACATTATAGTTAACTAAAACTAAAACCATGAAAACCATTTTTTTACTTTTTACAATAAAACAATTTATAACTTAAATTAATTTTATTTCAGCTAGGTGACAAGGCAATATTTCTCACCTAATACCTATAATAAACAATTACAATGAATACGGACTGAAGTTTTTGCTTAAAAATAAATGTAAAATACCATAAAGGAATAATAAAGCAATCTGTGTGGTTTATGTGTTTTCAAATCTTCTGAAGACATTTGATTGCTTTGTGATGTATAGATTAAAATTATTGATAATACTGATATTTTGTTAACTGTTAATAACTGAGTCAGTGAGTTGAACTGGAGAACTAATGCGTTCCATTTTTTCTCGGAAGTGGAAAAGGCCTTGTTCCCAGTAGGAACTTTTAAATGGAACGCCTTCTCAAGTCGGAGTTGCGACTGGGAAACTCTGGGAAGTGCAACAAACCTGACTTCAGAATCAAATATGGCTGCTCAGCGCATCAACCGCAGTGAAACAGTAATATATTGTTTATTAGCACTTCTGTTTGTCTGTCTCAATAAACTCACTGGTGTACACAGTGCTATCCAAACCTCTATTTGTGGACATGAAACTTCGACATTATCTGTGAGTAAATATCGTTTTTTTTATGTGTTTGTATTCCAGCACAACGAAGGTTTGCCTTCTAAATCCATCAGTCCGATTCATGAACATGAACGATTCATTCGTTTTTGTGAACAGAATCAACAGATTCATTGAACTGATCTGATTCAAAAGAATTTTTTATTTACTAATCACTAATTACTATTTAAAAATCAAAATTCAGTCCGTCTCACACAAAGCTATTGCATTTGCTTTTCTTTTTTTGTCATTTTGGAGCTTGACAATCCTTTCACTATATTGAAAAGTCCATAGTATGCTTCCAAAATTCACCCTCTGTGTCCCACGGAGGATAGAAAGTCATACAAGTTGGGAAGGACGAGAGTGAGTAAATGATGACCGAATTTTCCTTTGTAGGGGAACTATCCCTTTAACATCAAATATGCATTGAGGACACAGTGTGATTGTTGCAGGTCCTGGTTGGATTCCTCTCCTCACTTGCCAAATTAGGAAACTGTGCTAAAATAACCCCTCAAACATCCAGGAGCAGGTGCAGAAATCAATCACATAAATCAACATGAAGCACCCTCATCAGAGTAATTAGCATTACTTCACAAAAGAGGATCTGAGGAGAGACGTGCGCATGGAACATTCGAGAGAGAGAGAGAGAGAGAGAGAGAGAGAGAGAGAGAGAGAGAGAGAGAGAGAGAGAGAGATACATACAGGGCTCAGACTCTGACTGGCAGAGATGGTCTGATGCTCCATGAATATGCTGCAGCCCACACACAGAGGGGCAAACACACTCAGACAGTGCTGTGACACAGCAGAATGATGTCATCTCATTGTAGACGTGCGCTCCATTCATATTCGCACAAGACAAATGCCCCCTTACGTAAAATATCCATTTATAGGAACAGTCAATGTACAAGTAACTGTAAGAGTTGTAGAATCTTTTGTAGGCCTATTACAATACAGAGTTAGTTCTGATTATTGAGTAATTTTCAATGTTTACTGCAACACCTAGACCTAGTGAACATATGATCTGAAATGGCCAACAAAATCAATAAACAGAGTTGGCCATAGGTGAAATGAGTTTTAGTACAAACACATCATGGAAAGTTTTGAAATCTGAAGATGATTCGAGTCACACAGCCTTTTAGCAGCAGATCACTTATGAGTACAAATGCAAGCTGAATGGATTTTCATAGCCTACAATCCAGCTAAGTACATTTTCATGTTCTTTCAAACTGTCAAAACATATTACCGTACTGATAGGCCACTTCAGACAGAAAACATGGGTGGAAAATTAGCATAACCCAGCTAACAGGGTACATTCTCAGAATTTTAGCTAACGTTCTAGCAAGGTTCTCTCAATAAACGCTCTACTATTCTGAAGGTGTTTCCTGTATTACTAGTGCAAAACACAGAAAGAATGAGATCAGTGAGCAAATGTCAGTCGGTTCTTTTTAGTGAATCAAAATCAAACAGCACGACCAGAGAAGATGAATTTTAGAGCAAATTACTTGTATGAGCAGGTTATTTTCAGTGAATTTAAAAGATACAGCACACTAGAGATGTCTGATTCCCGAGCAAATGACTATTGAGCCGCTTCTTTCTAGTGAATCAAAAACATACAGGTCGATTCCAGTCTGAATCCTGAAAGACAGACTCTTATAACCTGGTTCTTTTTACTGCAGCATAAACGTACTACGCGGCAAGATAAGTCCAATGCTTGAGCAAAAGACTCTTATGAGCCGGTTGTTATAAGTGAAATATACATCACAGACAGAGAAATCTGATTCCAGAGCGAAAGACTTATAGTTCCTTTTAGTGAAATGCAAACACTTACCAGTTGTTTTTCAGAGTAATCTGATACTGTTCTATGTTGTCACTGGCTAATTGTTCATATGACAATGTATACACAATCTGAGTTTTTTTAGTGGTATTTTATGAAAAAATTGTGTTCGTTGTTGTTTTAAATGTATTATGAGATTAAAATGATCCCAGCATTTGGCAACAGAATTATATTTCTGCATTCAAAATATTTATTCCTCAAATTCAAAAGTATTGTTTCCCTGAATTAAGACAAATCAGAATTGGAACCCAAATCATTACCTTTTTTTATGATTACCATTATATGTAGCAACCAAGTGAATTTTGGAAAGGATAGAAGGCGGCCAAGAAGAATCAATGGCAGATGTGTGTTGTTAGTATACATGTGACCCCCTAAAAGACCCGTTTTGAATATCAGTATGTTCCGTATTTACATGCTTGGCGCTGCATGAAAGGCGGCCTTGGGTCCAGCAGTCTGCAGACTCATCTTGGCCTTTGTGACGTGGCGGTCTGGCTTTTGTGTGGTCTTGACAGGTGGGGTAGACACACTCTGTCCGGAGGTTCGGAGCAGCGAGAGGGGTTCATCCCCCATCTGCTGCTGTGAAAGTGGGGCACGCGACCCTTGTAGCAGCCCCTCCCGACACAGCCTTCGGCGGTAGAGTGAAAGAGGCCCAACGTCTTTGAGCACACAATAGAGGAGTCTGCACGTCTGTCACTCTGGGCGTATAACACAGACCGGAGGCCCCAAACAGTCATTTTAGCTTTTCACTTAATGAAATGGAGTGTGTGTGTGTGTGTGTGTGTGTGTGTGTCTGTACACCTGTCACTGCATTGCCTTGGTTACTCCTTAAAGGAATGCTATTTCATGGTGTCTTTCTGTCCTTATGTGTTCATGCAAGTATAATATATAGGGAGAGGGCTCAGCACATTTCTAAAAGCACAACTGCAGTGAACACCTGATACAGCCCTGACGAGAAAAACCTCCTTTGCCCTTTCATTAGGGGTTGAAACTGGTTTTACACATTTAACAAGCCAGCAGAGCACTGAACTGTTTTCCTAAGGGCTTGACAAGGTGTTTTGAGAGAGAACATGTAATATGCACCTTAAACTTTTCTCGTAATGTCGAACAATGAGTTTGCCAAGTATCCACTTAAAAATGAAAAAAAAGAAATGCTATGTAAGTTAAGGTAGAATAACATCCAACACAACAGAAGCTCAATTGTCAAACAAAAGGTCAAATCAAAGCTTATTTGCTCAACATGCAACCGATATTTAAATTAAATATTAAATAGATTGACAATGGCATTTGTATGCTCCAAAAAACAAACAAAAAAACAAACAAATACAAATCAGAAAAAGAAATAACAATCACGGAAAATGTCAAATTGTTCATACATATACAGTATACACACACACACACACATTACAAAACCTCTCTCTTTCTACGTATGCGTGTGTGTTTCAAATGTCTTAATGTTAAAAAGCTACTATAAAATTGCTGTATATTTCTAACAAAATATATGATTTTTTTTTTTTTTGTCTTAATTGCTCTGTTTTGCATGCATTTTAGAAAATTAATTGTTGTTGAAATGATGAGGAACATTCTTAAATTAGACACCTCATGTCAAAAAGGTGTCAATCCCTTCAGTGCAATGTTTTAAAAAGCCTAAATGCCTTTTCTCTTTCTCTGTCCTCTATCCTCCCACACCTGTAAAACTAACGGCCACAACCTACTTTAAAATAATTACGTCTGCAAGACCAGAGAATTGAGTTTTAGCTTGGAGGAAGTTGTGGTTTGACCTGTGCTATTTTATAAGTTTGGTTCTAATGAAATCAGTTGAGTACTTGGCATTATGTTCTTTTCGGTCATTAACATAGTGTCTGACATGTGAAGAAGCAAAATGACTAATTACAAAATTAAGACTAAATGTCTTTAGCCATTGATTTATTGAAAGTGCCATTGGAAGTTCCTTAGCAAGTTTATGATACTGTGAAGATGGCGTAAAAATTATATTGATAAAAATATGCATGTGTCTGTGGCCATGTCAGATTCTCTAACTGATGTTGTCACTTTTTACTCATATTTAAAAATACTTTGTATATGCATTCTTGAAACACTCCCTCACATCCACAGGAAGGATATCCTTTACTGGCAGAGCAACAGTGACAGACTGTGCTCAGATTGTACAGACGTTATAACACTGGAGAAAAAAACATTAGAGTATCTTTTGGAAAAGGCCAGTCAGCCAGCATAACATCCCCTTCACCCTTCACAAACAAACACACTCCACATACACACCCCATTCATACTGGTACCTGAATCCCACATGCAACATGATTTATGATGACAGCAGCTGAAGCCCACGTCAGATCAAGAGCAAACTAAAACTCTCTTTGGGACAGATTTAATCTACTTTGACAGTGGGTCTGTAGCAAGTCTGTCTGTCACGCCATGAGTGTGTGCAATGTAGGGATCTGCAGTCTAAAAGAGATGACCTTTAACATTTCACCCCCCAAACCCTGGCAGCTGTCTGTGAAGCCAGTTCAGAGCTGCCCCCATCTGTCACTGACCTCCTGGAGGTGCAGGGGGAAGGATGTCTCTTTATTTCATTAGGCTGAAAGAGAAGAATGCCATTCTCTTTGTTAGTGCACTTGTTTGTTATATAGTGTGATACAAGTATATAGCCATTTGATAGATAGATAGATAGATAGATAGATAGATAGATAGATAGATAGATAGATAGATAGATAGATAGATAGATAGATAGATAGATAGATAGATAGATAGATAGATAGATAGATAGATAGATAGATAGATACTGAGACCATATATTTTATATACTGGATGGATGGATGGATGGATGGATGGATGGATGGATGGATGGATGGATGGATGGATGGATGGATGGATGGATGGATGGATGGATGGATGGATGGATGGATGGATGGATGGATGGATGGATGGATGGAGCAGGCAGACAGCCAGATAGACACATAATATGTAAATATACTAGACAGCACACACAAAAAGTTCAGGCAAATTATGAAGTGAAAAGTGAACATTGATATCCGGCCAATGCATTAATCAAAAGATCCAGATCATGCCTAAAAATCTTATACCAGATTTCCTCATCAAAGACCTACTTCTAAACTTATCCATTACATATACTGATTTGTGCCCAAAACAAAGTTCAATACAGAAGGGGATTAAACTTGATTATTTAAAGCTGTAGTACACAAAGACTCAATTGAGAATACCTCTCTGAGCTCCATAAATCCCTAATGCTAACTGCGGTCTAAGGAAGCTTGGAGTGAACTCTCACTGGAGGTAACATAAGACGGCAAATTTCTCTGAGAAGCAGCACACATAGCATAAGGAAATGTAATTTCTAGTTGATGCATCAGTATCAGACTCAAAGAATACAATGAACAGTGGTCAGTCCAGTAGACAAATGCATTCATTTAAATATCAATGGACAATGATACGAATGAGAATTTGAGTGTTTTTAACATACTTAAAGGCTTAGTTAACCCAAAAAATGCTGTCATCAATTTCTCACCCTTATGTCATTCCAAACCCGTAAGACTTTTGTTCATCTTCGGAACACAAATGAAGATCTTTTTGATGAACTCTGAGAGCTTTCTGTCCTTCCGTTGACAGCTATGCAACTACCACTTTGTCGCTTTTAAAAGTTCATAAAGACATCGTAAAACTAATCCATATGAATAGAGTCGTTTAGTCCCAAATTTTCTAAGACTCGATCGCTTTATATGATGAACAGATTTAATTTATGCTTTAATTCACATACAAACACTGATCAGCAAACATAAACAGAAGCTCAACTGAAACTGCTGAGAACAAATCTCGTTGGTTTTTGCTGAAGCTCGAACATGATGTCTAACACATGAGAATGAACTTCACTGGTTCTTGCTGAAGCTCAAACGTGCTGCGTAACACGAGAATGAACCTCATTGGTTCTTGCACATCAAGCAAACACTTGAGCTTCTGTTTACCACAACTGATGTGTGAGTTTATAAATGTTTAAATTCAATCTGTTGATCATATAAAGCGATTGTGTCTCTTCCAAAAAAATTTGGACAAAACCACTCAATTCATATGGATTAGTTTTACGATCTCTTAATGAACTTTTTGAAGCATCAAAGTGGTAGTTGTGTATCTGTCTATGATCTTCATTTGTGTTCCGAGGATGAATGAAAGTCTTACAGGTTTGGAATGACATGAGGGTGAGTAATTAATGACAGAATTTTCATTTGTGGGTGACCTATCCCTTTAAAACAATTTCAGTCTCACAAATCACAAATCAAGTAAAATGCCACCAATCAAACATGCTTGCGGCAATTAGTAATTTCTGAGATCACACAGTAAACAGTACATTAATGTGCCCAAGGCTGTTAGCGTTCTGCCTGGTTGATCGCCGGAAATGACTCTTTAAGGTGTGGAGAAGTCTCTTTCATAGCCGTGAGATGAGAAGGGGAGGGAAAGAGTTCGGGGAGCTGTGGGCGGTTGTGAAACGCCAGGAGAACACTTGCCGTGACGCACGGGCGGCTGCTGTCACAGGCAGGATCAGCTCGGGCTCTGCAAAGGCATGGTGTGAGAGGAAACCCCGTTCTGGGATCGCTGTCTAGCTTGTGTGGGTGGTATGGTGCTTGCTGTTGCCTTGGAAACAAAGATCATCTGACTGCCACAGTCTTCCTGTCTTGTTCAAACATGCAGTGTGTATACAAGCATAGATACATAGATAGTGGCTTTATCTTTACTGTAGCTAAAGGGAGTGTCTGTTTGCTGTATCTACTGCACTGTATTGTGTGAGTAATAATCGGCACTTATTTATGTCTGAGATGCAGACTTTGACAAGGTGTGGTAAAAGTAATTTGGCTTTGAGCATTTACAAGGTTCCTGGGACTCTATTGACACTGATAAGACAAACATGTGACATGATATGCTATGTTTTCTAAAAGATACTTTATGTAATCTATACACATTTACTTTCATCAGTTCCCTTTCATCACTATCATTACAGCCTTGATTCCCCTTAGTTTAGTAAGTTTCGGATTAAATAAAATAAAAAACATTCTAGTGTGAACATTTGCACATAATGGAGGCTTCAGTTAAAGAGCTACAGTAGTCACCCAAAAAATCAGTCATCATTTACGCACTCTCATGTTGTTTCAAAACCTGTATGACTTTCTTTCTTCTGTGAAACCAAAAATAAAATAAAATAAATAAATACTGTTCATTTTTTACGAGCTCGTTTTTGGCAAGTTCTTTAGACTGAATCAGTTTATTCATTTTACAGAATGGAGCAAAATACCTGAAATAATTCATCCTGTAATACAGTCCTGTTCTGCATTTTCATACTACTTATAATAGAAATTAAAATAACTGGGTTATAAATCAAGCGTAGCGTCAGTTCTGGCAGGTCACGTTAGTCAAGCTCGCATCAGCTGCTCTCAGCTAAACTATGTCTACCTATAGGAATACGATGCCTACCACAGCATCCATAAGCTCCTTCCGTATTATCAACAGCAATCACGTTTCTCAGGATCTAATTACCCTCCTCCATCCCCAGCTCCTCCTCTCGTCCAGTCAGGATTTGGCATCTGATTCCCCTTTGAATCAGACTAAATTCTATAATTATGTTGTACATTAAAATCTTGAATGAATGATATCTGCAATACATTCATGTTGGTTCTGTTCTGTTTTAACCTAACCTTAACCTAACCTTGCTGCTCTCCCTGCTCTTATCCATGCTAGGCCGCATGAATTCTCAGGGAGTTCTTGCCCAGAACAGAACCATACCGCCAATCCAAACTGTATGCTTGTCAACCATATTTGACGATAGTGGTCCTGACAGAACTTTAGGTAGTAACCCTGAACCTACCCCTAGTTGCCTTACCAGTACTTTCACTGCAAGTACACGTATACTGTAAAATAAAGTGAACCATTCATCTTTCATTGCAATTGTGATCTATTCCTTTAAACTCTTTTGCAATTCTCATTTGCAACTGATATTGTATGACGCAAGTTTTGCAAAGACAGCACTGATTATCTATAACACTGATTGTTCTGATTAGGATAGTGCTCTTGCTGTGTGTTATGGTTTCAGTGCAATGGTGCCATCTGCTATTATTTTACTTACTTATCTGGAGCTAAGCTCCAAATTATTTTAACTTCTGGTTGCTGAGCCCAACTAAATCAAGGCAAAGTGTCATTCAGTAAGATAGACTTTAAATTTGTTGGGTTATTTGTAAAGGTTTCTTTTGTAACCATAACAAAGGGTGATTATTCAAGTCTACAGACCGAATAGAATTTTTGGTGCTTTCAGACTTGACAAAGAATAACAACATATTGCACCGCCATGACGTACATCAAAATATGTTGATTTCATTTCTCTCGACCCTAAAACCACACATGACACTTCTCTTGTAGAGTCTGAAATATCTTGCGGTTGTGGCTGGCTTGCAAACATGCACAAAAAAAAGGTGTGAGTCTTAAATATAAGTGTAAAAACTGAAAACAAGCCTGACCTAACTGCGTCAAGTGGCTGTTTTGTTTGTGCTAACATAACTGTGACATTTCTCAAGAGATTTATGCCACATATGTAATCACTCTGTCTTTTCTGAGTACTGAGGCAGGTACCTCTATGTGGAGCAAGTCAACAAATAACAAGTGCAGTAACCACACCTGACATATTTTTAGACATTAAAATGCAGTTCAGATTTCAGACTAGATCAGTTTTGTTAACAATTTTATTCATTTTAATGAACTTAATAAATACATATTAACATGATCATCAATTCAAGCGATTAGTTCACAACATTTGACAAAATAAAGCATTTTAGTGAAGGAATGAATTAAAACACTTAACCCTATCACCACATCTGAATACATGTGGAGCATCTACCGAACTGAAATACTGTAGAAAACCCCCCAAAAGAGAATATAGGACAACCATAATCAGGACAAGCACAAGTTTTGCTGCCTGCCACCCAGATAATCAGCCACCCAAGAAGCAGATCTGCTACTGCAAGTCAAGCTACAAAAACAGCTGTATGTCCTCAACTCAGCAGGACAAAAAGACATTAGGAACTCTAACCTGGAAACTAGAGCACCTCACAAACTCCCAAATGGAGAGGAAGACTTTCGCCAGTATCTGACAGTATATTGAGCTTGTTATCCGTACCCTAGAGGCAAATGTTCACATAATATGTTCTTTGAGGGAAAGTGTTTGTGCCTTTAAAAATAGCTGAGACAGGATCAAGGAACTGGTCAGTCATTCTCTCTCTTACATTTTTAGAAATGTCTACACTTATTATTCCAGATAATCAATCCTCATGAGCCATGCCATAGTGTATATTTTAGGATAATAGAGGTAGACAGAATTGGAATAGGATCATATTCAGACACAAACTTGCATCATCTTGAACCAAAAGCTCTTATATCACATCAAACAATGCGATTTCTGCAACACAGTTCCAACACAAAACACTACAAATAATTTTTAGATGTGCTAAAAAGGGAAAGTAGAATATGTATTTTAATGTTTCGTTGCACTACTGTATATTATTATTACTATTATTAAAATCATGTAATGCATGTGTCATTGCTAGGCCCAGACAAAATTTGCTGCCTTTTTTTAATAGAATTTCTGCACCGATTTTGGTGCAAAATTCTGCAGAATGGATTTAATGAGTAAACCTACATTATATGTTGTACCTACATATACAGACAGCAAGTTTCAGTTGTTATGATTAAAGGAATTTCAGCTAGACAGTTACAGATTGCTGATGAATACCCATCTCTATATACGGCACTGTTTGATTGGTTTTTGAACAGATAAAATCATAGCCTACTTTATGAAAGCATTATGGCTTTATTTCTCAAGATCAAAGTAGCAATTGCATTATTCTTTAAGGATTTCTCTTAACCAAAATGTGTTTTCCACCTGATCAAAGATGACTTTGACTCTAAAGTGAAAGAGAGATACAGATGCAGGGTGAAAATAAAACAGAACAAAAGGAAACAGCTTAGCATAACCACAAACACCCTCGTGCACAGGCACAAATGCACACATTATAAGCTGCTCACTAAACAACTCTCCATAGTTCTAACAGTCCTCATCAACTATAATCTGAGCAGACCTCACCATTTCATATCCATCATACACAAGGTCAAGAAGAGCCAGAGGTGCAACTGTGCAAATTGCAACGGAAATTACTGGCAGAGGTAAAGAGTTTGTTAGGTACTTTTCACTGCAGGGTATATTACAGTGCACATGAAGTGCAGCAGAACTCTGCAGGACACAATAGAGGAGAACATCATGCAGAACTAACAGTGCTG
Source organism: Abramis brama (assembly GCF_963993115.1). Taxonomy (NCBI): domain Eukaryota; kingdom Metazoa; phylum Chordata; class Actinopteri; order Cypriniformes; family Leuciscidae; genus Abramis; species Abramis brama. Next base: position 16,083,635 of record NC_139969.1, on the reverse strand, counting down.
ACTGCTGACAACAATCAATGGCACTCAATTGTCCTAAGTTCCGCTTTTCTGTAAATACCTACATTTAATCATTGGATCGTCATTGAAAGCTGATGTAAAATGCGTTTATGCATGACCTTAAAGGCCTTAAAGGACAAAGCACTGATCAAGGTCAATGCTACAAGTCTTTTGTCATATTCTATTGTTGATGCAGTCTGATAAGTCAGGCAGTCTCATTACGCTGTCAATGTAAAGGTTACAGATTCCAATCAAGATAATAAATCAACCCATAAGAAGTGTAACGTGTGAAAGAGACTCTTAACTGCGTCTAGCTCCAGAGGGACCGTCCCTGCAACCAGCATGAGTGTCATTTGGATTAAAAAGCATCTGCTAAATGACAAGAAATAAAGTTACACAGAAGAGATCTAAGGGATTTGTTTGCTGCATTATTCTGTGCCATAGTCAAAATCCTTCACTTGATTAGAAAGAAAGTGCATTTTACCTGAAATTAAATGCAACTTTTCAAAGGTTATTGTTTGGTTATATGCAGCCCGAAAACTCGATGAAAGTATCACACAAACAGTCCATGATTTGTGAACTATATTGCATCTGAAGCCGTGATAAATTTGTGTGAGAGACTAAAATTTGAGTTATTATTCACGTTGCATCTAAAGGCACCATATTTGAATGTATGTGGACACAAACATTGGAGGAAAAGCTTTTCTGTGGAAAAATGACCTGTCTGTTTATAACAGAATTTTCATTTTGTTCCTATTTTCATTTGTCATGAGTGGCATTTAAGGAATATAAAGCACATGTCATGCATGACTAAAATAAATGGATGGATGGATGGATGGAAAAGAATGTGCTAGAACAAAAAGATGACAGAATGCAGAACTCTCCTGAATCCATAGCATTCTCTCTTCCCTTCTGGCAGAGCTCAAGGAAGCAATATGTTTGAGATGTGTGGCACTGGTCCGCACCCAAAATGATATCAAGGTGATGAATCTGTGTCCACTGCAGCTTGAATGCAGCACTGTGTAATGGCCATCAATGGAACAGGGAGCAATCTGTTTCTGCATCAAAATCTGCTTGTGTATTATCATCATGATGACACTTACTGTTGTCGAGTATGTGCCATAAACACCACCTGGAACATGAGCCTGTGTAAAAATAATCATGTCTCTTATGCCATCACTTAGGGCTGTACTATTTTGGTCAAAAAAATTATATTGCCACTGCTTAAATATCATGTTTTTGAATAAGAAACTTAGATTCCCTGTAAAAGCATTTTGTTTATAATGAGACCGCAGGTGTACCTCAACTGAGTGCGCCTCTGATTTCACTGGAAAGAAATGTTTATGTATGTCAACCTTGTTACACACAGTTAGCTGAACGCACAATCCATTTATAGATGCATCCTGTGGAAACGTCTCTCAACATAGACACCTGTGTTTGTGAAACACAATGTTTGTTTACAGCCCCTTTGCTATCAGAATTATTTGTGTACTGTTGTTTCCTTGCGTTGGATTGTTTCTATGCAGCATGGCCTTTTTCTGATATGTCAGCTTCCTGTTGACTTTTGAGGTTAACACACTGCAAAGTGAGATCATCATCATTGTAGACTAAAATAGTTGAACTGTTTTTCCAACCACTTTCTTTTCCATCGAGCGGGTCACATGGTTTGAACTTGTGAGAGTTGCAGACATGTTAAATCATAACTGGTGTCAACTACTTGCACGATTTTCAACTTCTTCCACTACTAGCTCTAGCCTCTAATTCCAGATTTATTTGATGTGATGTTTTACTTTGTGTAACACACAAAAACATTCAATGTTAAAAATGTAATATTCTGAGTAGCCTATTTCTTAAACAGGTCTCAAGGAAATCTGACCTATTACAAAGAACATAAATGCCATAGATCTGCTTACAGTTGATTAGTGATCATATAGTGCAGAGTCTTAAATATTTCTCTATATGTCATAACTTTTCTTGTTCAATTTGAAAATGTTAATTTTCACTTTCCAAAGTTAACAGTCTTCTGTTTATCCCCAATTTAAATAGAATTCAGATTTCAGTGTGGACTTTTGGAGCCTAGTACCTGCTGTTTGATTACAGGAATACACATTATGGTGATTAAGACAATGCAAATCATCTAGTAGGACTTCAAAGAGTTTAACAAAGAAAGACTGTGAACAAATGTAACTAAAGTCATCGCATCACCAAAACCAGTGATGTTGGTTTGAGTGATGATCAGATACCGAGGTGCATAACCAGAGAATTTCCTACCCTATTGAAAAGCATCACAGGGTACGACTCTGAGTTAGGGTTATGACAAATCAAAATTTCATGTGATACATTAGAAAGACTCTTTTTAAGTACACAAAAAATCCTATTTTTAGAAATTGTGGTTTGTAGCACTATAGCATAGAATACACACACACAAACACACACACACACACACACATATATATATATATATATATATATATATATATATATATATAAACGTTTATGTTAGATTCGATTAATCACGATTAATCTATTTGACAATACTAATTTAAAAAAAGAAATGTATACTTTTATTCAGCAAGGATGCATTACACTGATCCAAAGTGACAGTGAAGACATTTCTAATGTTACAAAAAAAAAAAAAAAACTATTTTTTTTGTTTGTTTTTACTTTCTAGAATCCTGAAAATATGTTAAAAAAAAACAAAAAAAAACATGTATCATGGTTTCCATAAAAATAATGATAATAATAAGAAATGTTTCTTGATTAAATGATTTCTGGAAGGATCATGCGACACTGACGACTGGAGTAATGTCATCACAGGAATGAATTACACTTTCAAATGTATTCAAATTAAAAAAATTTAATTGTAATCATTTTTCACAATATTACTGTTTTACTGTATTTTTAACCAAATAAATGCAGCCTTGGTGAGCATAAGAGACTTCTTTCAAAAACGTTTAAAAATTTTGACGGTAATGTATATCCAGCTGTCCATCTATCCTATCATTATCTCACCCATACATATGCCACCATTCAGACCAACAGCCAAAAAATGCCTCTGTTAGATTTGATTTAACTTGTTATGCTATTGGGCTTTAAATCACACCGAATTCTCACTCCTAAACCACACACATAGTACTATTACTAGGTCATGTTAATGTCATTCCAAACATAGTAAGTTATATGTGAGTGTATGTAACTGCCAGACTGGTTGCATCACGGCCTTTAAAGTATAAAATGCTTTAAAGAATGTGAATACTCAACACGTACAAAGCGGTTAAACCTGTATTCCTTAAACAGGTGTGGCTGAAGTATCAGGAAGAGAAGAAATCCAACTCTATGAGTTGGCAGAAACAAACATAAAGACTGAAACTTCCCCATTTTCGGCCTGACGGCTTAGAGAAATAGCATTTCTCTTAGGATCTCTCGCAATGAAAGACGTCACCAAGACGTCAGGCTGTAATCCAGCGTAGAGGAGTCACTGTAAAGCAGCGGACATCATTGGACTCTTAGGACCTGAAAGCCTTTTACTCATTTCCTGAACCCATCAGTCTTCTAACGGGGTTATTTTTAGTGTGCCGTGATTCAGCCATAAGTGCAGTTTGCAGAATTCAGGTCAAGCTGAGCCCGATTTCTAATTTCAAGGCAGAAACGTAAAACAGACACGGAAGAACGAGGAATATGGCGTCAGAAAGAGATTATTTTAGATTAATAGGGCAGAAGGTCAGCTCTTCATTTAGAATGAAGCAAAATGAAAGTTTTTTCATTCCTGATCGAAGGTCTTTCGTTCAGTCGCTCAAAACAGCTTTAGCCTAAAGTACATTCTTGGACAGATTGGCAGAAATGGAGCTCAGTGACTTTAATACACAGCAATACAAGACTGTGTTGATTCTCAATCCACTATGATTAGCCTTGGGACCAAGCTGGTCAATATAAACTCGTAATTAAAACATTCATCAGTTACAAAAGGAGGACAAAGGAGGGCTGACGCAAGCAGCCGCAACCTACATAAATGCAAAGACCTACTGTATTTTGGCCACAAATGTTTGCTATATTATGGCACCTATCAGTGAAATCTCTGAGGCTTCTGACAGCTCCAGGCACATTAGTACTCCTTAGACAAGCACAGATGTTGTTTTGCCGTTTCAGAGAAGTGAAGCATGACTGCACAGGCTTTAACAGCTCTGAGTACAGATGCTGACAGTCCACACTTTAAATGGTGAAAACAGCCAGACGTGTGTTCATCTCACCATAACTGAGAACTTCGAGAATTTGAAATGGTTAACTGAGCTAGTATCTGATGGTTCTAATAGGCTATTACAAGCAATCATAGACAAACAAGGGAGCACATGTATGTGCATATACTGTAGCAATGTTTTCTTCCATTTAAACGTAAAAAAAACCCAGAAGGTTTTATTATTTTGAATGTTTTGTAGCTAATGTTGTAAAATAAAATAAAATAAAATGAAATTCAATTAAATAAATCCTATACACTTTCCGTGACACTACAGGACTAGTAGTTTAGAGAATGGATTAAACAAAACAAAAAATGAAATGAAATATTTGTATTAAATAAAAATAAAAAAGCTAAATAAAAGCATGTCACAATCTTTCACTACATAAAATGAAACTGAAACGTAATATTAACACCTGTCTTCCATGTATCTCTCTCAGGCTTAGCTGATGTATTTCTGTGTATGATACTGCTATTCCTTTTCCTTTCATTTGCCTGCTCCCAATATTCCTATAATTACAGACCCACATCATAAAAAAGTTTCCTCCTTTGGCCTAAAATAGAGCAACTAGAAATACAGTCATGTCATTCATTGAACACACACATGTTACAAATAGACTTCAATGACAGAGCAGGACTTATGCACAGGTCAGGAGTGGATAGCTACGACACAAGTCAGAACCTTTGACACAAATCCATTCATTCCACATTCTTTACACACCACCATTAACACACACACTCTCTCTCCCTCTGTCATGTGATTGTTCCAAGCCTTGAATGCAACTGTCAATGTGGCATGACATGATGTCACTAATATCCGAAAGTAAATGACGCTTCTCCTCTATAATGGAGTGAATTCTACCACATATCCTTGTGTCATATATTGTCTAATGATCTGATGGTGCTAATGATGGTTTCACTTGATAGCTATAGGTATTTAAACTTGTCATTAGCTATATTTAACAATTAACGTTCCTGGTTTTACAGAATGAACGAATGAGGAAGTTCTTGTTGGAATGTACAATGCCATCACGTGTTAACAACAGTGGATTTGCACTCTTTCCCTGTGTCAGTTGACTTTCCATTGCTTATTATCACAAGATAAATAACCTTTAAGAGCATCATATGATTTTTTTTTCCCTTTTAAATGAAATATCACAAATTTACCACAAGAAATCTCCCTATTCCTCATAATTTCCCCTCTTCCTCTCATTGAAAACACCGTGGATTAGTACATTAACTGATACTAACACATCATCGATTTGAGAATTCACTTTTCAATACTTTTCATTTAGAAGAAACAAAATAAATGACTTAAAATACATATTTTATCTTGATTTTGATCTTCCTTTTCAGTATCAGTCTTTTATAATGTGATGAGAATGTAATTTCCATAGAGAAGCCTGAACCTTTCGTGGGCTTTCCATTTAATTTTCTTTATTGAAAATTGTCTTTATGTTTCACGTAAATAAACTTTCCTGTTTCTTTATGTGTGTAATGATCCATAACATAAGTCTGTTCTATGTACATACATATTCCTGGCTGAGATTACAGATAAAAGTTTTTGGTTTCTAATTTCATAATTACAGACATAAATAAGGATTGATGCTATGTGCTGCTTTTCTTCTTAGGATCTTGACCGCTATCAGCAAGAAAATGTCATTTCTCAGTTCAGCTGAGCTCAGATTCTCATCTCAGCTCTTCTTATTTCATAAAACAAGCAGCAGCAACATCTAGTGGCCAGTGAAAGTAATGACCAAAATGACTGCACGGTTGCCATAGAGACAAGGCACGCAGGCACTTACAACAACATCCCTCTTCTGCAAGTCATAATGCGGTCAGCTGAGGAGAAAACTGTACTTTTATGTGCTTTAGATGATGATGTAGACGGACTTAAGCGTCTTTTGGAAAGTAACAGTGCCACTGATAGTGATAGTAAACAACCGGAGAATATTTTGTGGGAAAAAGATGAGGTGGGACGAAATGCGCTGTTTGCTGCTTGTACGTTAGGACGGAGCGGCATCGTGCGCGAGCTCGTGCAGAACGGCGCTGACGTCAATGAATTCACAGCGCGGGGTAGGCTAATTAGCGAAAGTTTCTTCGTTAAAAAAGTACTTATAGCTTGGCTAATTGAACTACTGCAGTAAAGGTTGTTGTAGATGGGGTTATTTAACATAATAAGATAGGATGGAATTAATCTTATCAATAATAATCTTATGTACCATGCTGAGAGAAAAAATAAATAAAATAAACTAGGCTAGGCTAGGCTACTAAGTTACTGAGCTGATTTAAAATGGTTTCTGAGCCTGGCCAAGCTGTCTAAAGCCCCTTACCTCCTGGGACCCAGGAATAAACTTTTGCCCTCTGTAGTGTTTAATTATATTTTAGTGAATTTCTCTGACAGCATACATGTAACGTTAACGTTAACAGATTTAAAACACCAGGGGCCAGTTGTTAAAAAAGTTTAATCTGGATCAGAATGATCTGGATTTGGAAATCCCATGTTTTGCTATCCAGGATCAGGTAATCCATCTTACTTTTGTGCCATTGTTGTGCCGAATTTCGACTCCCTGCCAAATTATTACCCCCCTCGTTGAAGTCAGTACCTGATTGCCTAATCCTAACCCCTCCCCTAATCCTAGCCCCTCCCCCACAACTAATCCTAAACCTACCAACAGGGGGTAGTAATTTGGCGGGGGTCAGAATTTGGCACAACACCTGTTTTTCAAAGCAAAATTGATGGATCACCCTGATATACACTTTTTTATACCAAATCTGGATTACTAGTGCTGTGATCTATGGAGCCCCTAGGGACATGGTGATGGGGGTTGGGGTATCAATGCTTTTGCGTTCTCTTAGAAAAGTTCAGCATAGCATTCTCCCGATAAACTTTGTGTTCGCTCGCAAATAACTTTTGACTGGTGGTTCATCTCTTATGATCTTGCCAAAGTTGTTTACAAACAGTGATACATAAAAACACTTTAAATTAAATATATATTTTTTTGTTTGATACTTACAGCTGTTTGGGGATTATTTTATGGCGCCAAAATCTCTTTTTTACTTTACTGCATTGGCTACCGAAAGGCTTATTAATAGGAAGCCTAATGTCTACTTCTAATTTATTACTTTAACAGTTAAACTAATCAAGAGTATTTGAACAATTTTAAAGTTTTATTAAATTTTTGTTCCTGAATTCCACCCTTCTGCTGGGATCAGTATAATCCTGATTTTTTGGATCAAATGTATCCCAGTCTTATTAAAAAGTTTTGAACAACACAAACGCATTCGATCCAGATCAAAACCAAGATTGGATTTTGTGATCTAATCTGATTTCAGAATCCTTTTTTTCTTTTCTTTTGAACAACCCATTTTCAAGATTTGACCCAATCCGATAGCCGAAGTCCGATCATATTACTTTTGAACAACTGGCCCCAGGATCTAAAGCATGTGTATCAGGTATTTTGGGAGACACTAGTGAATAGGGAAAGAAATTCAATATTGCTATGAAATATTATATATTATTATGAAAATTATTACATTTCTTTTTTCATTACATGTTGGCCCAAGAATACATTAATATGCATATTAGATAGTGTCATACATCATATTGAATGGGACTGGCCATTTATGGCCATTGTACCCACATATTGCATAAAGTAAAATGATATATCAATTCATTCTGTTATATCTTCCATAACATAGTTGAGAATCAAAGAAAAATTGATTGGTGAATTAAAAAGTCATGTTGTCCATTGCAGAGGACATATAAAATATATTTTTACAAAAATGTTTTCCCCCATTTGTTTCATATGCTCTAAATGTAATGGCATGAAAACAATACTAATTATTATTATTATTATTATTACACGTCTGGCGCAGTAAAAAGTCACGCCTGATCCTCTTCCTCTCACTTCTGTCAATAGTGGAAAGAGGATCAGGCGTGACTTTTTACTGCGCCAGTCGAAGTACTTCCAAAAGTGCTATTACGCCATACATTATAGTTATCCTTTTTAACCCGCTTAGAAAAGCGCCACGTTTTATTTTGTGTCACCATACTTGGTCGTATAACTACTCGTGTAACTGTTTTTAAATAGGGAAAACGTTGATGTGTTTGGTCACTTCTAAATTCATTGCTGCTAGATACCATTGAATATACTGGGGTAAGCTAAGTGCTTTCAAAGTGCACGCACTGAGATGAGAGAGGTATGTATCAACTCGTCTTAGAGAAGGGAATAACATAGTTTAATATGAAAAAACGGTAGAGTATCCCTTTAAGAACTGTTTACTGAAGTTCATTTGGGAACCCAACATGGTTCTTCTATAGCATTGCCATGGAAATTCACTTTTGGAACCTTTATTTTTTAGACTGTTTAAATTGTTGCACTGAAGAACAATTTGTCAAGAAATAATCAATGTGGTTCACTGTAGGCTACTCACCATTGCATTGTTCTGCCATGTGGGGTCACCTGGACACTTTGAAAACTCTGGTTGAGCTCAACGCTGATTTTCAAGCTACCAATTTCCGCGAAGAGAAGGCTGTTGATGTGGCCCGACGTTATGACAAACTGGACTGCGCAGAGTATCTGGCATGGGCTGGTGAGAAAGTGAAATATTTCAGCACTTAAAATCTGGTTGTGATTAATACTGAGGATTTTTTTTTCTCCTAACAGAGGCCAAACAAAGTTTGCAAGCATTAATACAAGAAGTCAGAGACATTATCGCTGATCAAGAGAAAATTCAAGGAAAGCTCAGTAAGGAGGACAAGGTAATTCATAATTCATTATATACATAGTGAAATAGTTTCAGGTTGTCTAACACTGGGTTTGCTGAACCCAAAAAGTACACATTGTCTAATCACTGTTTGTGTGTTGCTATAGAACATGTGTATAAACATCTGTTCGTCAAAATCAAACTGGATACACAACACCCAAAATGCAACAATTCAAGACTTTATTGAACAGGAGAAGCACCTCAAAGACATACTGGCACCTATTCTGCTCAAGCTTAACACACAATGTGAGTATGTGCTATATCTGATTTATATGATTTGCATATAAGCTAACAACTTGCTATTATACTTCATTTCTATATCAAACAGTGCATAATTAATTTGCACTTTTTCATTGAACCCAGTACATTTCTGCCAAATATGTTTTTCTTTTAGATATTCTTGTCTTTTACTCTTTATTCCCTAAATTAAGTTTTTGTGTCTTATTTGTTCACAGCTGAAGCCACAACGAAGACAAGAAAGCAGTAGAACTACATTGCACAGGGGCATTAATATTATGTAGTTTAATGACAATAAATATTTTAATAAAACAGTCGGTTGCATTTACTCAATGCATGTTCTGCATTTAGTCTTTACAAAGATAATAATTAAACCCTTAGATGAAAATTGTGTGATTCCTTACAGATCATTGCAACACATTGTAAAATTAAAAATAAAATTGATAATTTACATTTAATTGTTGATTTAAATGTTTAATTTAGAACATGCATTGTACTTTTTCTAAATGAACAATAGAGGGAGACAAAGGCCGCATTTCAAGTTCCGCTAAATCATCTCTTAAATATCTCCAATATTGAATATTACATATATTTTTCAATCTGGGTTATGGCTGCAAAATATGTCCTTCAAGAACTAAATACAAAGCCTATTAACAATGTCAAAACAAAAGAAAAACGTTTTGTGACATTTTTTGCACGAGATTAACCAGCAGATGTCTCAGACTCGATAATCAGTCCACATCTGTCTTACAATGTCGATCGATGCCGTCAAAGTCTCAATTCGTCCTCTTTCACGTTCAACAAATACATTATGTATTTCTGAACTTGATGTGTAAAAAACGTCTACAATATACAAGTAGTAAAAGCCTGACTGAAGCGGTTTAAAACAGTATTTGTATTGATCGATACTCTCGGTCATCCTCTAGTTTCCCCTGAATCCCAGCGCACAGGCTGGCAATGGCATGTGATTGAGGTGGAAAAGCGGTCTGGATTTTGAAGTGTGAAAAGGGCTGTCTGTCCTCCTCGCCACAGGACAGGGAGGAAGGGAGGGAGTCCCAAACAACGAGTCACACTTTAAGTGGACGGCAGAACAATAAACAGATACTTGCTGTTATTTTGATGATCTTTGCCGCAAGGACAATGCAGTAAACTCCTGCCGTCGATCCAGGAAAACCGTCGCCTGGATTCATTCAATTATTACGGCTGTTTCCACGACCTGACTCATGGACACATGCCAGCAACAGCAGTTCTTCCCAATATAACGTTAAGAGCTGCTGCTTGTTTCTGTTTGAACTTTTGCCTGCTGCTTCGGGTTAAGAAAACGTTGCACTTTCGTAAGTTGTTGGCTTTGATAAGTTTTAAAATACACTATCAAAGCTTTATTTTATTAGTATTTCCTTGTTTTATTGTATTTTGTTGCCGACAACGTAGGTACAGTGTAATGTAAACACAGATTCGAGTCTCGCGTGCATAATATATATTCTGACTTGGGGAAATCATGGGAAAATCCAAACGTTTAGTTTGAACATTGTCATACTGCTGTCGCTAGTTTATTGTGGGTTAATTTAAACAATTTTTAACCTGTATGGTTTTAAGCTCAGTGATTCTAAACCAACACAAACGAACAGAAAACATTGTGACTGAGGTTCTCCAGCCACGCGCGTGGAAATCCACCGGACTGGAGTCTTTACCTGGACGTTACCGTGAACTGGTGTATCGAGCATGGAGACGGATTCAGTAACCGTTGGCGACGTGGACTCCGTTCAGGGAGGCATGATTTCTTTGGACCCAGTGGTCGACGGGATTTTGATGGACTCGTTTTGCCAGCAGCAGGGATGGGTGCGGGTGTACGGTAAGTGATATTCAGTGGCCGCGCTGTCTTAAGTCTCTAGATCTGTTCACCTTAACACCTCGGTGATATGAATCACAATTTAAAGATAACTGAACTTAAATAGTATACATTAAGTAACTGAACGATTTGCAGTTTCATTTTCGATCACTCTTTAGAAGGGAATTCAGTCTTATGTTTAGCGAAGCATTGTCAGACAGCAGGACTGTTTATGGCAAGCCGTCTGACATTTAGCCTATTCCGAGTTTGTGGACATTCATCTAACGGGCACAGGCCACTGACTTGGTGTCCAAATCCCTTTTTTTAAAAATTGTCTTTACCTGCAGTACAGAGTCTTTCAACAGTTACACACCCAATAAAGATCGTAATCGCTGACAAACAATAGTAAATATAGTTTTGTTTGTGAATTATTGGTAAATATCCACTTTTATTCAATTAGTCACTGGCACTAATAATTATATAACGCTACTAGTATTTATTCTTTTGCTACTAGTCAGTCTCAATACTGACAAGTAGCTGCTTCAAGACCAATAGCATTTTTTGCCATTTAATTATACTTTAATATGAATTCCAATTGTTGCTGGTTCCCTATTCATGAACATCCCCCCCATCCCATTAATTTTTTTGTAGCATATCTTTTAGCTTGGTAACAATTGGAATACATCCTAGTTAGAAATGAAGGCTGTAAAAGCAGACTGAGTTTACCTGTTCTGCTTGATGACGTAGGCTAGTCCCATTTATCCAATCATTAGCAACCACCTTTTTCAGTAACAGCTTAAAAAATCCTGAGTGGGGTAATACTGATGTATTTTATGTCGTAGAGTAAAACGTGAAAGTGTCTTGAGCTTGTGTTCACCACAGACCTTATTTCAGCCATTTAACCAAAATCCCATTTAAAAAAAACAACAAAAAACATTGACTTCGGGACGATGGAACCGGAAGTGCTAAAATGCTAACTCGTTTCCGAATTTTAGCCTACAGTGATGTCATACCTGCACCACTGTATAACATTAAAATAGATAGCCTACTGGTTAGTGGTATGGAATAAATATTAAAATGGCATGCCATAGTAGCACAGCTCTAATAGAAACATTTATTTTCTTTCCTGTTTGTGACTTATTCTAGACACTTGAAAAGATTCATTCTAGGTTAGGTCATATGTGCTAATACATTATATAGTGTGCCTGATCTAGTGCACTTTTGCTGTTACTGCTTTTAATGTGATTTTATGGCATGATATATGATATGATGGATTCAAATCTGTGTATATTATGATTTGTGGTAAAGGGAAGGGCTGTGGAGAAAATCCTGGTTATACATAGGCTAACTGGTTTGAATGTTGATCTTGTTGTGAATGTTTATGTCTCATAGCTGTAATAGGAGATAGGGTGCAAATAGGATTCATCGCATTGTTGACAAACATTAAAATGTGTTCTTGTTATAGTTTCAGGTGGAGTTTTAATGAGGGGTTGTTCAAATGGACCATTTTATACTGATTTACAAAACTGAATAATATTAATTAAGCCATGGTTACTGATTGTGTTGCCAGAACAGCGTTGTTAAATAAAGCTTCTTTAAGGCTGTTTAGACCCTATAGACATGTTGCCAGGGGCTGTTGTCATGGCAGCCTGTTGTCTTCTTATTTAAGGATGTAAGTCGAAACCAGGCACTTCACATGAAAGACAGGACATCCAGTTCTGTCCATCTACTGCCACTGATTACATTTTCCATTAATTCTGAGCTGAACCAACTAGTTCTAAAAATTATAAATCAACCAACAAATTAAAGGTTAAGTACTCCTACAGATAAAAAGTGTCAATTTACTCTCACCCACGTTATTAATTCCAAATCCTTATGATTATCTTTCTACTGTGGAGCACATCGAGAAAAAATAGAGGCATTTTACCAGTGTTTTCCCCACATGCAATTATAATGAGCTTCAAAAAAGGACAAAAAGTGGCATAAATGTATCATATAATTGGTACATGACTTATGCACTACATTCCACATTTTCTATCTAGCATAGCTCTCTTTGACATGTTCATAAGTAGCGATTCCCAATTTGATCAAGAATCATTATTTTGAGACAAGTCTTTTGTATGAAATGGTGATCCAGTGGATTCAGTGAAGTGTTGTTGTAATGTGTTAAGAATTCTGACATTTTCTCCAGTCATGTGCTGTCCAACACCATATGACATCATTTTTGTCTTTAACTCACTAAAGTCCCACTGGTGTAAGTGCAAATTCACAGTGAGACAGAAATGAGTCATTACAGAGTCAGAGAGCAGTCAGACCTCTTCCCCCCTCTCACATTAAAGCTGGCCTAAGCAGGGATGTCATATCATTCATAATTAAATGACCACGGCAGCTACATGCTCATCATGTTCAACATCACTTTCTCAGATAGAGTGGAAGTGTATCGTGGTTTTAAAATAATCAGCGGAGCAGGGGCTTTCGTTTTTGTTATTCCTGGGAAGTATTTTTCTCTGTTTATAGCTGTATGTTTTATGTCTGGGGAAACTAATAACATAACTGTTCTGTTATAGTTCATGTTCCTCCCACAGTCTTACTTAAGGGCCCATTGTGTCTTATGTAAATGGTGTTTGTGTGCTTTAATTGGGGGTTTGTATGTCATTAGGCAGTCTATTCGGGAATCGGGACCCTTTTTAGGTTTGTTGCTGCCTAGAGTTATGCAAGTAAAAATGTTGAAATGTATAAATGTACTTCCTCTATTCGTTTACACAAAGCTCGGGGTTGGCGGGTGTGTAGGTTGTCCTGTCAGATTTGGCATCTGTTTGGGCCTGCAGGTTCAAAAAGTTCGCCTACACCTAGTCAGCTTCTTACGTCATGTCCCTCATACTAAAATGAAAAGGTACGGGACGGTTCTGCCATGGTGGATGAAAGTGAATGCTGATGAATGTTTGTGAAGTTGCTGCTTAGATGTGTTTAATCTTGTAGAGGAAGCCGCGAGAGGGTGGGGAGGGGCTGGAGTGAATAGTGGGATTGTGTTAGCGGCGGGCGGCTCAGGATGTGCGCCCTGCTGCACCAGCTCCCCTCTACCCGCCGTGAGCCGCTCGTTCGTTCATTGTAGCTGTCAGCAGACAGGGCTGGGACTATGATGTAAGCAGACCGTTCCGAGAATGACCTCAGTGGACTGGATTCCAAAATTCCAGAGCAACCGGCACCAGTGCGTTCATCACAGCATTCCAGAGCTGAAATAGCTCAATAAGGATGCTGTTCGGCTTCTCTCCCACTCACTTCCCTTATGTATCTGTTAAGAATAATGTTTTCCATGCCAACTTGCCTATTCATGGACTTGTTTTGACCATAGCCATTCTTTTCAGTGATGACTACAAAACATTTCCGTGTGGACTTTCAGTCAGAAGGCAGAGCTGCCATCACGGTTTCCAGTACTTCTGACCTGCATGTTCAAGTTAGGAATTTTTTTTTGTCAATATTTTTTGGCAATTATATATATAGTTGCTTAACTGATTAATGTACTACAATATGAAAAATGGATATTCATTTTGAGATTTGCTAAAAAAAAATTTTTAACAGTGTATAAAAATAATAGGCTAGTGTTTTTTTAAGATTACATAAGCGTTAGATTATGGCAAAAGTATTTTAAAAGTAAAAAGAGAGGAAATGAGCATGTACAATTAAATATCCATTATTACCCAATGTTCAGATTTACTTTTACGGCAAGTCTTTTATGCTTGACGTGTGCATTTATTTGATCAAAACGTACAGGAAAAACAGCAATATTGTGAAATATTATTACTATTTAAAATAAATGTTTTCTGATTTCAAATATTTTAAAACATAATTTATTCCTGTGATGGAAAGCTTAATTTTCAGCATCATTACTCCAGCCTTTGTCACATGATCCGTCAGAAATCATTCTTATATGCCGATTTAGTGTCCATTTCTTATTATTATCAATGTTGAAAACACTTGTGCTGCTTCATATTTTTTTGTGGAACATTTTGTAACATTATAAGTGTCTTTACTCTCATTTTGATAAATTTGGCATTACATTTAAAAAATATTTTTACCAACCTCAAACTTTTAACAAAAGTACATATATACAATTTTGATGGTGATAAAAAAAAAATAATAATAATCTCTTATTGACCTATAACTGATATGATTCCATTAATATGCTGTGCATCCATGGGTCAGTAGAGCAGCATGTGTCCAGTTTTTTTGTTTGCATTTCTGCATCCAAAGTTCTGTCTAAAATTCACTCACAAAGTCAGATTTAATTGCTTTTCAGCGACTTAATGTGTCCTTGACTTGCCTCTCTATTAATCCCTGATTTTCAGTCTATTAAGCACCTTATAGATAGGGATTAGCCCCCATTTAATGTGGATTGTGGATGCTCACTTCATGCCATTTACTTGGAGAAAGACCCTTGTGTCTAAGCTTATTAAAGTTTAGCTGGAAACAGGAAAATGTGGAGCATATCTTTTTAGCATGAACTCCTAAGGAACCAACTGGGACAGACAGTTTTTCAGTGATTTGTGTCAAAGAGTGATGAGTAGTGAAGAACACATGCTGCCTAGTCAAGATCCTCATCAAGTTTGACGCAGTGCCAGGTACTCCACACCAACATGTTAGTGAGTTGCCTGCGGTGCTGAATGTTCAGTTTGAAAAGCCCCTTAATTAGAGAGTCCGCTGAATTGAGTTCACTGTAGTCACAAGAGTTTCACATGCTCAACTCCGATGTACCAGGCCTCCTGCTTTGCTTCCTCTCACAAGGCTGGTTCAAAGGTGCCTTTGTCTCTGTAGATCTTTCAAAAGAGCATGCTGATACTTCTGGGCAAGTCATCTGTGTAGAAAAAACAAAACATTTTACACAATTTTTGAATATTTTGAGTCAGTAGAGTGTGGCGCACTGGTGTTTCCCAGGAGACGAAGGCAGGTATCTGTCAGTTCTCCACCCTTTCCTTTCACTTCCAGTGGCTGAGTGGCTGGAAGACAATGTCCTGGGATTCCAGGCGTTACCTGAAAACACAGGAAGCCCCCTTTCCTGTTTTCAGGCCCATTCCTGATCATTCTTGGATAAATATTTTGCTCCTCGTCTTGCGACAGAACATGGTGATGAAGAACATTCTAATGCCCTATTTTTTGTATTATTACATGACTTTCTGTAATACTTGATACTTATCTGTCAGTCACATACTTATCACGCCAGTTTCCTGCTTAGCTGTGCTAGTTTCATATCTCTATTACTCTGTGGTCTCTTCTCACAAAATAATGTGATTTCAGATCAATATTTCATGCTCATTTTTTATTTATTTGGCAAGTAATCATGCAATAAGCAGGGTAATGTACGTAAGGTGGTCATTATCACAAAATAAACCCCTTTAGAATGATACAAGAACCCTCTGTTTCACTGTGAAGCCCTAATCGCTCTGTTTGGGCTTTTTTAATGAACCTGACTGTACATATTTTTTTTTACATATTGATGCACTAATATATATTACTCAGATTGAAATGCTTATATTAAACTATCCTTTATTTGAAGTAACTATATAAACTATATATATTTTTAACATTTGAAATGCTATATCCGACATGCCGTTAAAAGCCAATATATAAAGTTACGAACAATATTATTTTATATTAAATGAAAATATTTTTGTCTTTATAATATTTATAATGTTTTAACTATGACTTTTGGCTTGTAGTTTTCAGCATAAAATGTTCAGTGGCAAATAACTGTGCATTGCTACTTCTTTATATTATTGCTATACTGTACAGTTAGCTTTGTTTTGCTTCCTGAATTTAGTGTGAAGTTTGGCTTCTTTTCTAGTGATCAATGATTTTGTCACTTTATTAGCACACAAATTAACTTTGCTATACCTTTTTTCCTTTATAAATGACTTGGGAATGTCTGTTTGAACACTCTTGCAGCTTTGCAGCTTGTGTTCTCCCATCTGAATATTAATTCTATGTGGAAGAGATCCTACGAAAGAATTCCTGCCACTCTGGGCTATCGATTCGAGCGTACCAGCAGACTGGTGGCATGTGCTTCCTTCCTGCTCTTTTAAAGACTGATACTGGAGTGTTACTTACCCCCAGTGGACCCGCATGGATTGTCAGGATTGATTGGCTTAATTGGTTTGATTGTGATAACACCCTTAAGGTTGAACAACATCCTCTTGTTAACCAGCTCATGTCTCCGCATTAGAAAGGCACTGAGGATTTGGTGCCTTTGAATTTCTGTGGTTGGAGTAAGACTCATCTGTGCCCGTAAGTAGGCCTATCCAATTATAATGTTCCTCAATTTGTATTTATCCAGTGTAGCTGTGCATTCAGAGATAATTCATTAGAAGTTACTCAAGGTCGGGCTGTATCCTCCAAGCAGCGTATTCTTTTAATTAAATGCTCTCTTGCCCTGGCTTAATGTAACTCATGTGTTTTATCACAGCCCCTTGATAAATGTGATTCATTACGGGTGAGCAGGTCGAATGCAAAAATGCATCAATAAAGCTTCCGCTCATCTGGGATCATCTAAGCCAAGCTGTCAGAAGGGAAGTATATCTCCTCTGGCCTGTATGGCACCTGCTGTAGATAAAGATACACATGGTCTGCAGATACAAGGAAGAAAATGAGCGAGATTTCCAAAGGGAAAGATGAGGTATGAAAGAACATGAGAAAGACGAGGCTGTCTGATTAAAGATAAACCTTCAGGTTCTTTTGTTTAACATTCAGCACTGCTATAATTTATGACAGCTCATATTTGGTAGGCACTTCCTCATCGTAAAAATCTAGATGGTAATTTTCCACCTGTCTGCTCTGATTCACCATGACCAGTCTGAGGAAAAAATGCCTGAATAAAATGGAGAATAAAAGCCACGCTGCACTCGGACTTCCACAATCTCGTATTACTGGCAGAGACTCATGTGACGCCAAGCCGAAGGTTATTTGATATGCTCCCTTAGTGTTTCGTTTTTGCCATCAGCAGCACCTTCACAACAGTCTGTTCTGAAGCTTTTAATGTTTGCCTTTGTAGGTGCACTCAAGGCAACCACATTTATTTAGGAAGGCTTGGCATATGTAAACACAGAGCCAGAAGGGATTTCGACATCTTGCGATGCAAAAAATTTGAAGCATGTATTGTAGAGCTTCGGTCTACCCAGAGTTCAGCAAATGGTTTGCTCACTCCACTAAGCACATATAACGTAATGTCTGTCATACACAATGCTTCACTTCAGATGGCTTGTTTGAGGAAAGCGCAAGGGACTGAATGACATCACGATGCGTAACAAGACTCCTCCCATTAGAAGAGCTAGCATTTGATTGTGTGACACCAGCTGTGTCTATCCATGTGTGTGTGCATGTCTTTCTCTTGAAGATGGACGGTTGGTAGGTATAGCTGCTGTTTTGTAGAGGGCTTGATGACAGTGGTTGCATCAAACCAAGCAGTTCTTGGTTGAAATTTTATAGTAATAATGATTTTTTTTTTATAAGGATATAAAATGATATCCTTAAACATAGGCTTCATTTTCTGCATTTCATATAGCCTACTACCATTCAGTTGTTTGGGTTGGTAAGATTTTTTATTCTCACCAAGGCTACATTTAATCAAACATTCATAGAAAGTGATTTGAAATGTAATTTTTTCAACATTCTAAAAGTGTTTATTGTCACGTTTGGTTAATTTAAGACATCTTTGCTGAATTAAAGTGTCAGGCTAATTTCTTTGGATTTTTTTTATTTATTTATTTTTATTATTTTCACATTTACATTTTATTTTATTTTTTCATTCATGAGATTGACATTTTTGCTGGACATATTTATAATTGCGTTTTTTGCTACTGTAAAATGATATGACTGGCAGAGGCTTTCCATGCACAGCATGCAGATCCGAATAATCTTTTAATGAAAATCATTGATTTTCATTAGCTGTTGCAACACTGCAAATCATTCCAAAAAAAAAAGAACTTCTTGTTATTCTTGGTGTACTTATTGTTGTTGTATATTTGTAAAATGATCAGTTTTTTTGTATTCAACCTTTCTTATGTTCATTTTGTGTATTTTTGGGCCTTTCGGTTCATAGTAATATTATGATGTTTGATGTTTTTTTTTTTTTTGTTCAGGGGGGGTTGTACAATTTTGGTTCTTTGTTTGGGTCGCCAAATGATTATACAATCAAGCAAATATATAGCCTAGATAGAAGCAAAACCAGTTGAGAACCACAAACCGATGTTCCTTCATTTTAATAGTGTTCCATCTATGAAATGATGGTCTGTTCTCTCTCTCTGTATCAAAATGACGTGTTTCAGCCTGATGGTCATTATGGTGTGTCTTGTTGATGTAGAGCTTCTGTGCTTTTTGCCCTCTAAATGACTGATACCAGTCACAGATCACACTTCATTGCTTAGCAATGCTGTGCAAACTGCCAAAAGAGAGTAGATCACAAATGAAAGGCTGAAGAAAATCAGACTTCCCTTAGTGTGTTTCGTGCACTTTGCAGCATTCCAGACCCTAAGGATATTAGGCAACTTTGAAAGCCTCATTTGATTTGTTGATCGAGGACGGCTAAATGGGGTCAGCCACTGTGGGCTCCTCAGAGTCTGACTGACCGAAGTCAACTGTGGGAAGCAATACGAGTTTTACCATGCTAATGCACAGCTACAGTACCACAACTGAAAAAGCTCTACGGTTACTGCATAAAAGATTTTAGATGCCTATCACTTAGTCTGAGATAAGACCTATTGATGTGGCGCCTTTGCATACATAGACGTCTGCAATCTCTGCATCCTTAAGATGTTAAAGGTGTATAGGGCGAGCATATTTGTTGTTCAGTTTGCTTTCAACGTTAGATATCTATTTGTGTTCATATTTTAAATGCATTGTGAGTCTTGTTTTGTGTATGTGCATCTCCGTGAAATGTCTTTCCAGGATGAGCTATCTCATCTATTTTGCACAAGACCTTTAGTCTGGTGTTTCCACTCAGTCTGTTACTATCTTATCAGGGCTCTGCAGCAAACGGCTTTTGAAAACCGCTCAGCTGGACTGGACATGTACAGTGAGGCAGGTGAATCTGAGCTCTTGACATCATTTTCCCATGCCACCCTAAAGAGCCCACCAGAGACGAGCCACAAACAATAGGTCATCAGTTCTACTCCAAGAGTCCTCATTTGTCCTCTTAGTTTTCAATTGTAAAGTACAATCTGCACAAATGCCGAAATAAAAATGTTTAAGGGATAGTTTACCCAGAAATTAAAATTCTGTCATCATAGATTGCTGCAATGATGACGTATTTTTGTTGGGCAACCCAGAAGTTTGCATCACTCTGGTTCCCTCGACAAAAACTTTTCTAGAGATGGCCAGTACCGATCCCATTTGCAATCATTCAAGCTTTATGAATTTGATATGTAAGCTCTCTGTTGACTGTCACTGTTAACCCCTATACTCTGAATGCATTTTTAATGATTTCATGTTACAAGTTGTTAAAAAAAACAAAAAGGTATCAAGTACATGGTCTCATTTGTTAGAAAACCTTTGATCACTTTGATTTTTATCATGTTTGGAGGTTCTTATCTTACAACACTGCTGAAAAAAACCCTTGACAAAGTGCTGCAATTTATTTATTTTTGTTATTATTCATGATTGACATGATATTAGAAAGTATACATGACATGATCATAAAATCTAGTTTGGGCTTGTTCACAAACATGTCAACTGCATCTGGGCTAAATTTTGTGCTGATATCTCAAAGCAATCAAAAGTAATGGTCCTGGTTGATGATCTTCCAGTGCTGTTTCAGCTGTGCACTCCTAATGGTGTACGGTAAATCAAGACCTTTCAATCGAAGCGATCAAACCAATCCAATCCGCACTCCAGCTGTAAAACAGTGTTCTATTGGTCTCTACACATCATCTATACCCACCATACCAGAGATCCAGTTTCCATTGGTTGAACTTTCAAATGACGTTGGAAAACACAGTGTCATGATCGCGACCTGGAGTCAGACGATAATACCCATATCAAGAGAATATATGCTGTATGGAGATAGAACATGTATAGTTTAGTTCAGTTACGGTTATAACTTATTTTTCATCTTGCTTTTATCCACTATTAGTACAAGCCTGTTGTAGCGGATCGTGTCCGAATGATGGCCAAAAATGTACTGATAAGTTTTATGAAGTTTATTGTACTTCACACAAAAGATGAAGCATTAGTTTTACTCCAGAAAATCACCATAAGAGCTGAATAAACACAGTATAAGAAGTGCACATTAAAGTCTTATCCATAACTCTCTCTCTCCCTTTCATTATCATCAACATACACAGCGAATTAAACAGAAACACTCGCTATAACTAACAGTAAACAAATCTACAGTATACACAGCTTTTCAGGGCGTGCTTAATAAACTGGTAAACTTCATATCCGTAAAACGACTCAGATGAACTGTAATAAAATGCGTGCTCTCCCTTCCATTTCTGCCTTGATCAGTGACATTAAGCCTATCGCTGAGGAGACTGTAAGCTGGATCACGAACAGTTGGAACCGATCCGTCCTCGAGTAACAACGAGAGTAAATGAAGATAGCTATGTTCATTCTTACATCCAACAACAACACACCTCAATCGCTTGGGAGACATTCTTGTCTACAGCTGCTCCGGCATTGAAACAATGGCGGACTGTGTTTAGCTCACTCAGGGCGGGTCTACGCTAAAACTGCAGTGTCCATCAACAGTCGTGGGTGGGGCTTGTGTAAATCTACGTCACATTGCCCCGAATCTGAGAACGGCTTGTTCTGAGACAGTGCTTATGATTTATGAGGATTTAAAAAAAAAATACTGGGTGGATTTTTATCATTATAGGGTGGTTGTGTACACACACTCCCAACACACATTTATGTTCAAACACCATGTAAAATTGAATTTTGCATAATAGGTGCCCTTTAAAATGCTTTGGCCTGCATAAATATCATCCCTGCTGCACGGTATTTACTAACTCTCATATTGTTCCAAGCCTTCATGAAAAACCAAAAAAAGAGATAATTTGAAGAATATTGGGGTCCAAACAACATTGGAGCCCATTTACTTTCATTGTATGGACAAAAACACTATAGCCTGGGACACACCAAGCCGGCGTCAAAGAACTAGCGGTGACGAAAGCTGACAGTCTTGTCGCCTCTCGTTGGCTGCGTCTCGGCCATAAAGCTGGTCTTGAACACACCAAAAGGACTTAAGGTGACTCTCAACTAGCATGTGTGTTCTGTGCCTGCATGCAAGTAAATATATTGTCTATATCAGCAGGTTTCAGTAGTCATGATTTTTGGACTGCAGATATACAAGGCAGCGCTTGCTTACCATTTTGAATATCAATCGCGCTGATCACTTTCTTTATTCCAGTCGGCTCATGTTATCATGAAAAATATTCATGCATTCGCTTTCATCACTTTCGCTATTATTCTCATGCATAGACTCTATAGACTCTATCGCCAAGCTGAACAACTAATCAGAGTTCTCTCTCACTGATGCCCCGATGGCGATTCTGTATGCTGAATTGGCCCAAAAAAAAAAACAACGCCGTCCGACTAGAGCCACTGGTGTGGAACACACCAGAAAAACTATGCCAACCGACGCTCAAAAACTGCCCGAAATTGTCCAAAGGCCAATCGTCGGCTTGGTGTGTCCCAGCCTTAAGACTTGGTTTAAAATATCTAAATTTTGTTCCATAGAAGAAAGAAAGTAATACGATATGAAGAAAGAAAGTTTGAACGATATGAAGGTGAGGAAATTATGACAGAAGTTTCATTGTTCATGTCCTCTCCTCTGTAATCAGATGATGTTCACTTTTAATGATCTTCTCCATGTGTTTTGGTTTCAGAGTCTGAGCAGCTATCTCTTAGATTTCCCACTTTTTTTCCAAAAGTAACGTTGCACACAGGCTGTTGTTGATGCAAAACCCTTTGTGGGCCTGCTGTACTGAGGACGAGATGGAAAGGTTTTTTTTTTTTTCAGCCTCTGAGCGGGGGTGATGTCTGGAGGTGTGCAGGATTTCCCCTCCTTAAGAGCCAAAGCAAGAGCGCTAACCTATGTGTGGGTTAAAAATACACACTCCTCTGTTTCTGGGGGGTCTGTTCTTGCTGAGTGAAAAATAAAAGCATGTAAGAATTCGTCCATGTCTGTGTGTTTACTGTACTAATGGGATATTGCTAGCAAAAACTGCTGGGCTTTACATCAAATATTCTTAATAGATTTACTGCAGTGTTTTGATGCTAATAACACTTAGCAACATCATGAATATCATGAACCTTTTATTAAAATACATGTTGTAACATGTAACAATTATTAAATATCATTCTTCATTGTCCTAATTTAGTGGAAATCATGTCTTGATTATTTGGAACTAGGTTTTTACCGTTTAACTTCTTGTTAATTTTGAATCGTTTTTTTATTTTTTTATTATATAAATGTATAGATTAATAATAATATTAATATTGGCTACATCCCTTAGATCATGTCTTTATTCTCCTAAATTCAGGGCAGTGTTATTTTAGTTATTATATTTTTATAAATATTTTGAGTTGGCTTTTATTTGTAGCCTATATTTTTAGTTTTCCTTTTTTGTTACATTTTTAGCCATTTCATTTTGTCCTTTTTGTCTTTTTTTTTTATTTGAAATGTATTTGTATTTTGGTTTTAATTTTAGTTAGTTTTAGTTTTTATTTATTTCCAATTAATAATTTTATTGCTTCAATTTAAACTTATTTCAGTTTATTGCCAAGGTAACATTTCTAATTTTCATTTATTATTTTTCCAGCTTCATTCCAATTAACAGAAATGTTTTAATAGTTTTAGTTGATGATAATAACCCTGCTTCAGGCCTTCATGATATGATTCATGATCTTTGCGTTATCTTTATCATCAGTGACCTTCAAAGGTTACAGTGCATTCTAACCGCTGATATAACTTTCATGTTGTGTAACTTGTGGGTGTGTGTGTCATTTTTGATTTGGTCTTGTGTCCCCCCTGCCCCCCTCCATGATACTTTTTTGACAGATTTGTAGGGCCTAATTCTTGAGAGGTGCTATTTTTAGTATGGGGTGTGCGTGCATGCCCTGTCCCTTCTGGTTTCCTCCTGCACTAAATAGTATAGAGCTAAAAAAAAAAATCACTGACAAAGTGGCGCTAGGTGTAGCTGGAGGCCTTGTGTCATTACTTCCTGTGGTCAGATGTAGACAATGTGTACTTTGCTGTAAAGGTTGGTGTGTTTTTTTTAGGTGATGCCAGGGTGAGTGGAGATTTGAGAGAGGGAGGAAGGGACGACAAGCTTTGAGCAATGTCAAACCAACAAATGTTATCAGTCCTGCATTAGCACTTCTTTTAAGCAGTCGTAATGGCCTACATATATTTGCTTTGTGGAATAACTACTGAAACATGGAAAGGAAATGTGACCTTTGCACTTTTTCAGATCAGATTGTGAAGTAAGATAATGGCGTTTTTCTGAATCTCACGCTCGCAGTGGTGGAGAGGGATACTGGTGTTTAATGATTGCTTTCATGCGCTGCCTCCAGGCACTGAGCTTGTTTGATGGCTGTAACAGGGTGCTAATTGCTACTGTCCAGACTGGACTATCACATGGAGTCTGAATTCTAATCCAGGCTGGAATTGGCTTCACCATCTTTTTTTACCATCATAAATAGTATAACAATAGAAGTTCATGGATGTTGCTATTTCGCTCACCTGCGTTAAATGCTCTGCCTGCTAGACAAAAAAGACGTTTATGGATAACCTGCATCACCCAGATAAATAATGTGAAGTTCCAGAGCACAAATGCTGTGAAGCACATCTGACATCATTTATTGGATCTTCGTTTATATCATGTTTGAATTCTTGCACTGAGCACCAAAGAGACCACACTTTCTTTAATGTGAGTTTCTTTTATGAGTGGTAGCCTACAGATTAGAGTAGATGTAGGTTGACCAATGTATTTTTTTTAATGGCTGATACTGATATTAGAGGGGAGAGTGGCCAGTAAAATCCGTATAATAGATAATAATATGTACAACCAGTCAAATTTAAAAAACTTTATTTAACCTAATTTGGTTTGTTTGAATGAGTAGGTATCCAAACTTTTTTGACTGTATACGTCATATAATGTCAACCATGTAAACACAATTTTTGCTAGAATTCACTTATAAATATTTTAAAACAGAAAATGCTCATCCATGTTAAAGGCAGTTAATGGTATATTTTGAACCCGATGCACTTCTCTTAATTGGCCATGCTGGCACAATTATCCACTGGTTCCTGATTTCATAGATCTGTACGCCTAAATCTCAAAGTAAAATTGTAGGTTTTTAATCGTCATAATCTACAGAAGTGTCAGTAATCCACGTGGGTTAATCTCAGCAGAGATTGTGGACTTTAATATTCACAGCTTTGACCTTTTGTACTAAATCCATTGCTCTGGAAATGGACTGCCCAATCCCAAAATCTGGCATATGACAGATTCCCGCTGACAAACTGTATGTTTCTTCTTAATGTCACACAAGGACATATCTACATCATAAGATAGTTTTTCCAGTGGCTTGGTTATTTAAAAGTATAAGAATTAAAAACCTGTTTGTAATGTTCCTGATTATATAATATTGAAATATACTGACAACCGTATTTAGATGTTCTTTGTTCTTCAGAACACTAAAGTTGATATTTTGAAGAATGTTGGCAACTAAACAGTTTTGATTACCATTGACTTCGTAAAAACCTTGTCGCATTGAAAACCCTAGTTATCAGCATTGAAAGGATCAGACTTGGAAGGAATTTTTTCTTTAAATGTCTCATTGGTTCATTGGTCGCTCTTGAGTTCATTGGGCTCTTGTTCAGACGTGGGTGTGCTGATGTTGCGCCGACATGCTGTTGACCGCCAGTATGTTACAAAAAAGATTGGTTTTCAACCTCTTCATGTAATCAAGATCAAAATGACATTCATTGTATTCATGTCTCCTTTTGTACAAATACCTTAATTTCTCTTATTCAGTGACAACATTTCTGTTCTTTGCCAGTTTCACTTTGCTATTATTTTTAAAACAGATATTTTCATCGCTTCCTTGAATGTATTCTTGTTGCTTTACTAACTTGACACTGACGAACCAGATTCTCTGAAGTCAGGGTATTTTTTTGTTGTTCTTCTTCTTCTAATTTTACTTTCATGAAACAGTTGGTGTTCAGGCCAACCACAGATTGGGGCCCTTGGATGGGCAGCACATGCGCTGATTGGATAGTGAGGCAAAGTGTTTCTACGCACACATATATCTGACATCTATTTCCTCCCAGAAACCCTAGCAGCAAGCCAGAATCCAGGAAGTGGTGGCTCACCAGTGAACGTCATGCTGCTCGCTGAGAAAGACGAGAGACATTTGCTCAGCATGTTTCTTCAAGGCGATCTCAGGGACATTGTTATTCGCTATGTCAGGCATCAAATTTAGAGTATTATGTTCGGATAACTTGGTTAGATCCAGCCTAGCTCATCGAGATGAGACTATGATGTAATAGGGAGTGTTTGAAACTGACTGAAATTGATTTTGGCTACCTGCTTCGTGATATTGTTAAGCTTTTTTAGCTTTTCTCTCCTCATTTACCATGAGTTTATCACGGAATGCCACACCGGAGGAACAAACCGGGTCAAACAGGAACCCATCACGCTGTTCGTCTGGCAGGGAGAGTGCTCGTCGTTGGCGTCTCCTCAGCAGGCCTTGGCTAAAGCATCGTTCAAATTCAGCCCCCGAGGAGCCCTTGGACATGCACAACAGAAGGATCCTGGCTGGATGGGACATGCGCACGCAGAGCTTGACATGGTCCAGAAGCAGCAGCAGTATGGCTCCGTCCAATCCCCCCATCTCCAGGGTCCACAGTCTCCCGGACCCTCAGAGGGTCACCAGCCGCGGTGTCCTCCTGGAGCATGCTAATCTTCAGAAGGACTGGTTATCTCGCAGCTCAGCCCCTTATTTAAGATCTACATCTGAACCGGGGAATGAAATTCGTACTGAGACTCCACCGCTCAGACGGGTGCCAAGCTCTCATGCGTTTTCAGGGATTCTGCTGTCCATGTCAAGACGAATTGGCCGAATTTTAAATACCTCTCCTGAGCCGGCTGTCGGTCAACTTTCAGATGACGGTAGGAAGTTTGATTAATGTTTGATTAATGTTTGAAGGCACATCAGGGAGGCAACCACTCTACCATTTACACTAGTTTATGTTTGAAAACTGGAGTATTTCTTTTTACCTAGTAGTTTTGATATTATACGCCATATAAATGTTCTCACTTGATGGTTTAACTGAAGTACTACTGTCTTAAAGGGATAGTTTAACAAAATATTTCAATTCTGTCATCGTTTATTCACCCTCATGTCTTTCCAAACTGTATGACATTCTTTGTTCTGCAGAACTCAAAATATCCTATTCTGAAGAATTTTGGCAACCAAACAGTTTTGGTTACCATTGACTTTTATTTTATGAACAATAAAAACACTTCTCATTTTCAAAAATAATGAAGAAATTCCACAGAAGAAAGTAAGTCATGCAGGTTTGGAACGACTTGAGTGTGAGGAAATGATGACAGAAATGTAGTTTTTAAGTGAACTGTCCCTTTTAAGTGCAGCCTCCACGTTGATTTTTAAAAAAGAAATTTGGTTTAGTCATTAGACTTGTTGAGCACTGATTTGTTTCAGATATGTGGCAAGTACTGTAAGTGATAGTTTGACTAACTTCAGAATGATAAAGCCCAATGAGACGTTCAGGGGTTTAAGCCAGTCATATTGAGTCCCATACATCAGTGAAGGTGAAATTATACACTTTTTGAGTAACATGATGTTTCATTTTTAAATGGAGAGATGTAAGCTATTGAGCTTTCTTGTATTTTCCCAGTGTAGATGTTACTTGTTTCTAAGCATGTGGTGCTTGAGTCTAATCTCATTGTGTACCAGAAAACATACAAAAATGGAAGCTCAAGCTGTAAATATGGTGGCAATAGCTTTAGACCTTTAGAAACATCTTTAAGATTTCCATATCATCCTTTCTTTAGTTCTTTAAAGACATACTCGTTTGTTTTGTTTTTGACCATATAAGAAAGGACCATAATATATCAAACCCACAGATCTGAATACTCATGCATTCAGTTTAAGATTTAAAGGGATAGTTCTCCCAAAAATGAAAATTTTGTCATTTACATACTCATACTATTCCAAACCTACAAGACTTGTTCACATTTGAAATACAAATTAATATAAACCTGATAAATTGTTATCCCTCCACCAAAGCTTTGATGGTTCAAAAGGTTCTTCAGAATTTCGTAAAATATAAGAATGCAGCGATTTAATCCAAGTATTTGGAAGAAACATAGTCGCTTTGTATGAAATCACTCAGGTTTCATTTAAAATATCTTTATTTGTATTTTGAAGATTAACAAAATGGGTTTGGAATGACATAATGATGAATAAATGATGACAACATTTTCATTTTTGGGGGAGCTAACCCTTTAATGTTGCTTGATACCAAGATTATGGCTTTGATGGTCAACAATGATGGCCCCCCATGCAATCCATTTTCCAAACCATGTTTTTGTCTTATCCTGAATCACTACGGTACACCTATGATAAGTGTTTATATTTTAGACTGGTTCGGGCCTTACCACTGCGGAGTAGCCCAGTCCCTGCGTGACTCGTCACAGAAACAGAGAGTTACAGCAGCTTTAAACACCTTTTCCTCTTTTAGATTCACTTCCCATTTTCCAAATAATCGTTCAAAATTTCCCATCTCCATTAACATATTATTTCTAATTAGCTAGCATCCAAAGGCAAATGCATAAATTTGGTACAGAGCTGAACCGGGCAAAAACGTTCCCTTTGAGCTCAGAGCTCCGCATTGGCTCTGATAAAGTAATTATTGCTTTCGGCTCCTGTTATTTAGATCCATGGGTTTGCATGGAGTTTGTGTCAACAAACCTCAGGGTCTCAGCAGGAGTTTGACCCCCTCCTAAGTCCAGCCATTCCAACTTTTTCCTCCATTCCCATAGAAATGTAGGAAGCAGCTCACTCACCTCCTTTTGTATGCTAATACATGTTCCTGCAAAGATACAAAGACCGTGGGCTCACCACCTTTTAGCCTTATTACCCTATGAAAGGCTATGGCAGAGGTGGTCCGCAGAAATCATGAGAAAGGACCCTGTGAAATGGATTTTTTTAAAAGAGTAAAAGAGAAATAACTCTACCTTCAATAAAAAAGTTTTTGTGTTTAAGTGGAATGTGAAAAGTACTTTTTTAGGTCTTTCTGACACATTGGTAAGCACAGTTTCTTCATTTAGTTTTTCTCGTCATGGGCTGGTTTCTCCAGGAATGCCCCAGCAGCCTGACAGAAACACAGTGGGTGGTGAGAGCAGATAGTCTTAGACCTGCAGCTGAAAATGGAGCGCTGCTGAATTTGCGGTCCCAATGTCGTTCTGTCATGCAGATATTCCCCTAAGAGTTGGCCCACAAACCTTTGTCGTTCTGTGTCTTAAGAATGAGAGCGAGCAGGAACAGTAAAGACACTTAATCCTTTAGAGTGGAAAATGCTGCCAATGAAGAATCAACTGGCTTAAAGGGTAACTCTCGCCAAAATGCAACCTAGAGTTTTTTTGTTAATCTATCCGAGGCATACTTTCATTTAAAAGCATAATTACAATGGAAACACCACTTTTAAGTTTGACCGTATTTTCGTTTTCGGTCAAATTGCCTTTTGAATGGGAGTGCTTGGGGCACTTCTATGATAGCATCAAAAATCGCTATTTTTAAAACACTAAGAAGACTCGACACAAAATAAAACTTTGCTCGAAGAAAAAAGTATTATGTTAAAAAAAAACGTTCATGTTAGAAGCGATTAATCGATTCGACAGCACTAATTTTTTTTACATATCCATGCCTTAAGCGAGAAAGAACCGGATTAAAAAATGTGACTTTAGGTTGCAAAATATAATAATCATCATCTAGACAATTATTATTATTATTATTATTATGATTGTTGAGGTTGTTTAAGCATTTATAATGCATATGTTTTGTTATCTAATTTACTTTTGTAATAAGAATTTTGATAAAACAATATCACAGAATAAAATAATAGTAGTCAATTACTAGGCTTGAAGCAAATGCACAGGAGGTGAGTTTATGTAGGAGTGGGGGATATAAGGAGAGAGATGCAAATGTTTTAGTCATGCTGACGGCAACCTATTTAAATATGTAACAATGTCTCTCAGTGGCGGAGTGTCGTACTTGCGAGGTGAACAAAAGCGTGTGCGCTCGGTGCCCTGCCTCATGCACTGCCTCTCTGTAACAATGGAGGACAGGAATACCAGCACTGCTAATTATTTAACATGACAGATGTCGGACTGTGAGAAATGCATGACCTCCACGTGCGACATTAACGTTTGAAGAGTGCAAAAAAACACGTAGCCGTGACAAATGTGCTAATTGCACACAAATTTAAAGAAGTGAAATTGATTCTCTTCACCACTGTTAAAAAAAAAAAAAATACATTCCAGTACTTGCAGAGTCAAGTTTGACAAATGTCAAATTAAACACAGGCTGAATTGCACAATAACGCAAGTGATTCCAATTCAAATGAAGTCAAAATGTTATTAATAATTACATTCAATTCATGGGGTCTAGTGTTCTAACAGTGCCTGTAACTCTTCCCTCAACAGTATGCATATATTTAGAGGGGCTCAGCTGGGCAGAGAGGATGTTTTGTAGGCGTAGTGACTGGGTAGTGTGGTGTTTGAGTTTCTACAGGGAGTCACATCTGACTGAACAAATCCAGCCTTTTAGATTTAAGGAGGAAGATGTTTGAGCGTGCAGATTAAAGGGCAGAGGGACGATGGCGTGTCGCTAGAGTTGCTGCTTCGCTAGAGTTGCACGATGGTAAAAGGGTTGTGACGCTGATGATGTGAATTATGAATGACACGAAGCACTCTTGTCACTGTTATGGCACAAACCCACAAGCTCCATTCTGCTATTCGGAAGCATTTTGTGCAATTTTGCTTTAGGTAAATGACCCAGAAGGGCACCTTTTATATTTCTAAAAGAATTTAAGGGTCATTTTAAAGAGAAAGTGAATCCATTTAACAGCAGGTGTTCTTTGAGTGAGTTTGACTCTAGCATGGCCTAGATTCCATAATACAATAATAATATAATATAAATGGGGATGCGCCAATAGTATTTTAAATTTAAATTCTATTTTAAATATTTAATTCTGGCAGATAGATACTGTAATGGCCAATATTACATTTTATTGTTATAATAAAATTATAAGAATACAAATAAAATCAATAGCTTTAAATACTACAAGTGAATTTTGCCATCATTATTATAATGTACAGTATGAAAATTAATATTCATTCTGAGATTTTCTAAATATTGCATTTAACAGGGTTATTCAATTATAAGTGTTTAAACATTGACTTTAAGTGAGTGCTAAATGCTGGCAAAGGTAATCTAAATGTAAAAATCAGGGAAATAAGCATGTACAATTAAATATCCATATATGTTCAAATAAAAACAGATAATGGATGTGTGTGTATATACATACATATATACATATACATATACATATATATATATATATATATATATATATATATATGATGTTAAAAGTGTACGTTAAAATTTTTAAAAAGCTGTGCCATTTTACAAAGATAAGCTGATTTGGTGGAATCATACATACAGTGTGTATGTATACACACTATATGCATGATACGGTATGAACGTAGAGCGAAACCCTCATGCGCTCAGTCAGTGTGTTCAGCAAGTGAAAATATATCTATGCTAAATTATACTTGGCCTCTAACACACACTGGCAAGTAAAATCTAAGAATTTATTACCCAATGGCTAATGATAGACATTATTTAGTCGCCCAGAGTGAAGATTTAGTCTCATATGCGAGTGGGTGGCGTGTCTGCCCTCGTATGTCCTGAGGTCATCGTGGGTAAGAGGAGAGCACTGCCCCACCTCGCCCCACAGTCAACAGCTGTCCCTCCCAGGCCGGACAAGTCCTGTTAGATTACTGATTAACCGGTCCTAGCACATTACATCCTGCTTAACCAACTGTGTCAAAACAAAGTTGCAACTTCCCCTAAGCATCCCCACTTTGTTCCTCCAGCTGGAAGCTCCACAAACGCATCCTCACAGAGCTGCAATCATAGCCCAATCTGTTAATTGCAGTCATTTCCTCTCTCTGTAGACCCAACTCCCCCTTCTCCCCAGACACCAATTAAAGCTGCTAATTTGAAGGGCTTATGAATTGCCATCCCAGAGTGAGATGGCTATGGATGGATCTGTATGGGCGTACGCTGAATTTGCGAAGATCTGTATTAATTTAATTCCTTCACTTTGCCATGCTTTTCATAAACAATCTGCAATACCATGGCACTTTTTGTACTTGTTTTTATTTTTGTTGACATATGCCATATCAAAACTCACTGATGTGAAATTTAACCCATGTTTATTAAATTATTCACTTGTTAATAATTTTGTTAATATAATGCATATATATCAAATCAGCATAGAATGATTTCGGAAGAATCATGTGACACTGAAGACTGGAGTAATGATGCTGAAAATTCAAATCAAGTTTCGTTTTCAGCTTTGTCATCACAGAATAAATTACATTTTAAATTGTATTAAAATAGAAAAGGATTGTTTTAAATTGTAGTAATATTTCACAATATTACTTTTTTACTGTATTTTTGATTAAATAATGCAGCCTTGGTTAGCCTTGTTCTCTCTCGTAGAAGATTTTTGTCATACCACTCACTCAATATATTTTAAAGTACAAAGTATTACCATCTGATACCCTTACAATGTCATGTGATATGATTGCCGTATGAATATGATGAGCGGAAGTGCTTGACAGAAACATGGTACTGAACACTATTTAATTTTTCTTAGTGCTGCCGTTAGTCTGTGGTAACAGTGGTAAAACATTTGCTCTCTCACGGTTTCATGTAGGCTATTTATATAACACGAGAGTAGTAGTCATTCAGGGGTATACGACAGCCAGTTTCTGTACCACGCCTTCTCGTTCTTTTCTCTCTCCATCCGTTACATACACACTGTACCATGTGCTGACTCTAATGTTCTTCCACATGAATTGTCAACCTGCTGTGGCCACACCCCTCCCTCTGTGCTGATGCATTGTTATTGGACAGACTGTTTGTGTTTAAGGGTTGTTGCGGAGACCAGGTGGTTGAGCACTGTGTTGGCTCATGAGAGGGCAAGAGGGTGACGCTCCACAGCCTCCGCGGCTGAGCGACACAAAGCATCTTCTGTTCTCCTTCGTGATCTGTTTGTGTGTCAGGGTGTGCACACACCTGGCAAGCACTGTGGGAATTTGGCATTAGGACGTATATGAAACTAATGAAAGTCCAACGTAATGAAAAGACTCATTTGGGTGAAAGATCTCTGTATAATCGGCCAATTCAAGTTCCTAAACTGTGCAATAGACTGGATGTTTGAATATCTGCTTAATAGGAATGTAATTTGATTTATTTATCTTATATTGAATGTAGGGTTGGGAATCAAGAGCACTATTATACAGAACAATACAGTTTCATTACAAAGAAAAAAAAACAGGATGAATGATTTTCTATTGACATTGGTATAAGCTTGCAATTGCTATGAGATTGGAATATGTCTTGAATTTGATGAAAGTGAATTAATACTGTAGAGTAAAACAAAGGCATTAAATGGACATGGTCATATCTATTGTGGGGGCAGTATAGTCCAATTAGTGGACAAATAACTCATACGGTTTTTTTTTATTGTTTTTTTTTTTTTAAATGAATCTGTCTAAAAAGGCTTGCAACTTTTCCCCCAAAATAAACGTAACAATAGCCTTTTTATTTGACCATTTATGACTCAAACATCTCCTGATGAGCATACTGACACCTTGTCAGCTCACAGTGGGTGCACCTATAAGCCTGTATCCTATTTTTCCTATTTTCTGTCGGGTCGGATTTTTCGCGCGCTGTCTGCGGATGTGACGTCAAGCGCGTTCATGTTAAACGTTTCAGATCACTCTGCCACCACCGCTAGTCAGCAAACAAACTTAGTTCCTCAAACAATATATGTATTTGACTGTTCTTACCTCTGTAAACATAATGTTGACTTCTTTGCAGCGGATGACTTGTGAAGTGTGCACGTACGAGAGCGAGCAGAAAGGAAGAGCAGTTCCGTTTTTTGGCCACAGGTGTCAGTCGCGAGTTTAAATTTCAGAAAATCGCATGTAGCCTCTTTAAGAGGCCATTATGGCAAATACAGCAATTTTGAAATGTATAGTAAATCTCTGTATGTGGTGTTTGCCAGTGTTATACTGGGTGAGAAATGCATATTAAATAACTGTACAGATTACAGAAATGTCTAACAGTGTAGTAAGGACTTGTTATAGTGCAACACAGATTTCTTTTCCTTAGTAATTGTAAAAAGACTGCACATCATTAACATCCGTATTTTAGTTCTGCAACAGCTAAAGCTTCCCTGTTGCCTCACTTCATAACACTTCTGCTTTCCTCATATTTCCACAATACGCTAAGAACCACTTTTATAGTGTGGTTTGTCATGAGAAAAAACAAGAGAAGCAATGTTTTTCCATTTGTGCTCAATCAATCAGATTTGCTTTGTAAAGTGTTTGTGTATCGCTTAACTATAGGAACCATGTTTGCTGCAAAAACCGATGGGTCCTATTTAGATGAATTGATATTTAGTCTTAAATTAATGACTATTATAAATCATACATAAAAGCATAAACCGCAGCATTAAAGGAATGTACTTTTAAAATGATGTCAAACCTGATTCAGTGCATCTTAAGGGACCGTATTTAATTAAAGAGCTACAGTGGAGGTAGGGCTGGGCGTATGACGATATATATCGATACCACGGTATGAAATGTCTATCGTTAGAGATTTTGCTATATCGTGTATATCACGGTATGTAAATATATAGCACTATTGACACTTCAGAGTGATGAAATGCATGAATGTATGAGAAATGCATGAGAATATAAAGAGTGGGAACATACTTGATGTTAAAGAGTTATAAGCGCAACATATCCTGAAAGCTGCCTCTCTCAGAAGGCGATCGCGAATTTGGTACATGCTTGATGTTAAAAAGTGTTAAGCACAATAAGCAGTGAAAAAGAACCCAATGCGGTGCACGGCTGACTGACACACTGCTTAAGAAAGCCGCGTGCATGCGATCGCAAATTCAGTCCTGGGTGATTCCACAGTTTAGGCCTAACTGCAAGGACAACAGCCTGCAAAATCAATCTTCATGGAGAAAGCCATTGTCCTCAGGTTAACATCCTGAGAAAACCATGGGGTACAGCTGTGTGAAAGGCAGGATAAATCTGGCAATGGTAAACTACTGTAGTAAACTTTGATCAAAGTTGAGTTGATGTAAAAGTTAACGTATGTAACATGGACGGAAAAACAGTGTAAGTTCAAGCAGAAAGTGTACTTAATCTAATTCAGTTTAATAAAATTCTGGTTGAATCCCAGTTCATGTTTTGCTTTGTTCCTAATTTGGTATAGTTATGAGTCATGCGTTGTGTATGGTTCACAAAACTGGTAATAGGACTTCCATGCAGGCAGGGTAGCCATCTAATATTATCTGTTCTATAAACTTAAAGGTGCATTTTTGAGTCTGGTATGTTCATAAACTGGAAGCCAGCAAAATTACTAACAAATATCACAGGTTTGTTTTTCAAATTTATTTGCCAAATGTAGAAGACAAAGGAACTCCTACAAGTGTGCAAAGTTATAACGTGTGTAACGTGGACGGAAAATTTAATGTTTAAAAATTAAACAATCCTGCAAGATTGCCTCTGTAACACAAAATAATACCATTTCCTCAACATGCCCAGTTCACTGTTGTTTAAAAACCTATGCGATTGACGCCGACAATTTAGTCTGATGGCATATAGGCCTAAGTGAGATTGTGTTAACGCACTATTAACGTGTTAACTTCGACAGCCTAAGCTATATTCTTACGAACATTGGACAGAAAAAAAAATCATCAAAAAAGAAAAGAAAAATGTCATTGACGATGTTGACTTTCATGAACAGCTTATTGAGTCAAAAATATGCAGAAAAGAACATTCGAAGTTGGACCGACTGAAAATGTCCGTCTAATTTACGAACAAGATGTGCAGAATCTGTCAAAATGTATAAAACCACCATTCATGCATGCTCTTTAACGATGAACGACGCTTTCGGTCCGAAACCACTCGCAATCATCCGACTTACACACTCTTTAATCCTTTCTCACCACAATGATCCTATTTAATGTTTACTTAACCAAAGTTTACCACGTTCGTATCATTTTAATGTTCGTAACCTTTTGGACAGAATCCACAAACTTACCCACATTCGTCGAAATTCGTTAAATCCTGTTAACTCTTCCTCCCGCGCAGAGCGACCGTGACCTAGACAATCTTATTTCTGACATGAGAACTGTTGAGACATTAGATGGAAATTCAGCGTCAGAAGAAAATGTTCGAGCGTTATGATTTTTGGACAGAAAATCTCGGCCCCTGTTTTATCCCGATTTATTAACAATTTATCAAGTAGCAACGCATATGAGAATTTAACCCACACAATATGTTTTTATCTTTTTGCTACTGATATAATTACATGGAAAAATTATATCTCCGCTTCCTTTAGAATCATAGTTTAACGTGCGTAACTGCTTGGACAGAAAGTGTCCACGAACGTTAGTAAATGTTTCCATTGCATCGTGGTGGATTAAGGGAATTATACTTTCAGTGTTAGTAGTTGTATTTTGTAGAAGACACACCAAAATAAATGTTATGCGGCAAAATTCAGGATTTTATTGTGTATATATATATATGAAAGAAATGACTTAGGAAAAATCCAGATGCGCTGAATGTCCCACCCTGACATCCGCAATTTCTGGGGACGGAAATAAAATAAAGTCTCATTACACGATAATGCCAAGGCTTAGTGGGATAAAAGTAACTTTATTATTTCTTACATCTATCTTTAACAAAATAGTGAACTAAAAATAAAAAAAATGACAACAACTGGGTATTATTCAATCTATATTGTTCATTACACCCCTTGTGGACAGAAACTGTGGAATCGCCCTCCTCCATCACGTCTTATTGCGCTTAAATGGTCGAATACACGTGTTATTGTCACATGCCCGCTTTGTGGAGTATTCATGTAAACACAGCCGGTTATGGCTCAAGTGAAAGTAAACAGTTGGGTGTAAACCAGATTTGTATCAGTATAATGGATCCGTGCATTTAGTCTTAAAGTGACAGCAGCCTAATAAACCTACATGCTGCTCTGTCATTAATGTGAATCAAACAAAAGAGAAAATGACTTTCTGCTTTTGACTGAATAACCTTTTTAGCTTTAAGTATACTATAAATGTATACTTAATTCATTTAACTTAATCTATATTGATTCAATTCGAAATAAGAATTTGGTCATATCGCCAATTTTGTCTTTTCTAGACAAAATGACAAAGTTTGGTCTATTTGTCACACTACGCCATCGTTTGACTTCAGGTGACTTGGAATATAGAAGATAAGTCATATGGACCAGTTTTATTGTGCTTTTTGCCATTTTGGAGTTTGATAGCAAAGCAAACATTGCCATTTACTTTAATTTATATGCCATTAAACGGTTCTTCAGGAGTTCCCCTATTGTGTTCAACAGAAGAAAGTCAGTCATGGGTTTTGCAACAACATCAGGGTGAGTAAATAGTGTTAAGTTTTATTAATTCTAAATAATATTATGCATTCTATTCCCACCAGTTTAAGCAATGTAACTTGCAAGGGGTCTTTGTTTGGGTGAGGAGAGTTTAGTTTCTTGACAAAGTGGTGTTTTAAAAGCAGGAGCCAGTTGAGTTTTCTCTGTGTTTGGCAGTGATTATCAGTCCCAGGCATTCCCCCGTCTGAAACCTCATCCTGGACAGGTGGTATGACCTCTCCTTCAGCTGAAGACATTCCAGGCAGGGCTGCAGGGGTTAGGATTACCCTTCATCAGACATATGTGAGGCCGGTCTGGGCCTCAGTGGTTGTCTGTGATCATAGAGATATAGTTTGGGTCAGTGTCACACACATGTTCCTCAACTATGTTTGATCTGCTTGTGACATGACTGCGTGCCAAGTTGCTCTTGCACTCATCATGATGTGAAGAACGTGGTGTACCACTTATGCAGATGCAACACTGACTCGTCGGTTTTACCATTTTCATACTTTCATGCACACACACAATCAATCCATTGCTTGTTAACTATTATCTCAGATGTCTCACAAACATGATAATATTACTCATATCACATCATCATTTTATATTGGACGTGAAGCTTTAACAAACATGATAATATTACTCATATCACTTCATCATTCTATATTGGATGTGAAGCTTTAATTTAACAAATGCATGTTCACTTCCTGCTAGTCTGTCTGAACCTTTGCTGACCTCTTGGGTAAGCGCTATTTGTGGGTTCCAGCTCCATTACGGGGTCACAAACTGGCAGCTCTTGGATCAGCTGGCAGCCACCCTGCAGTAAGTGTTTTCAAGCTGTGCTGCTGCGCAAACAAACATATGGGAGCATGTATAGGACCATGTCCAGGACACCCACATGGTTACTGTCTTATTACACCCTTTCTGGAGCCCAGGTGTCTCTCTACACACCACGGCTCACTGCTGTTAAAAGTATTGCCCTCATGGCTCAATGTGTATCTTGAAGGCCAAAATTATCAGCTCAGATGCCAGGGTATGATGTTCACATTTTTAATTCGCTGTAGACGTAGGGAATCGGGATGGGTCACAATGGTTCGCTAGTTAAACAGCTAAACAACTAAACTGGCACAGTATAGATTTTTTATATTATTTTTTTTAGGGCTGGGCAAAAAAAAATCATTGTTGTTGTTGTTGTCTCGAACAAGTGTCTTTATATTAACTCACTATTAAGCACCACCACTATAGCCATACACATTTAGGGGCAGTTCACACAGAATGCTTTTTTGCATTCCAATGCAAAAATGTTCTCTATGTAAACGCGCTAGATGAACGTGTGTAACCATTGCTCTCGCGTGTCTTTCGCAGCGTCTCGCGCATGGCACAGCGTTCTAAAAACACGCAGCTTAAGTTAAAAGTTCACCTTTCAAAAAAACATGTCTCGAGACAATCAAAGAAAAAACGCGTTCTGTGTGAATTGCCCCTTAGACAGACTTTTTTTGGCTGTTGCACCACATCTCACTCGATCACTTTTTTTTTTTTATTCTTTTTTTTATCACAAGCGTTGCAATTTTAATATGGTGCGTCAAGTTCAGAGTAGTCCATATTTTTCAAAACAAGTCTTGAGACAATTGCTTCTATTCCTTTGCACTCCTTCTAGCTGCTACAAAACCCTAAGCAACATCTTTGTTTTGGTGTCGGGTAAACCCCAAACAATTCTAATTTTACAGGGCTTCCTTAACATAGATTAGTCGACTAGTCAATCAGGCAACCCATGAATAGTCATTTTGAAATCATGTAGTTTTACACATCCCCTATTCAGAGGAATGGCTTCATTTGTGTCTGTCATTTGTGTTTCTCTGCTGTGGTGACTCGATCTAGCCTTTGGTTCTGTGGTTGCGTTTCCCTTCCAGAGAAGTGTTTGTTCTCTACATTTTTCAAGTCTTTCTTATGAAATTCTATGGCAATACATTTGTTTAGATAAGATTATACTGCCTATTTTGTATACTGCCTATACTGGTTTTTATCATCCCCTTGTCTCTTGACATTTTAACTGACCTGTCATTTCAGGGTTTGCTTAGTATGTTTTCTAACTTCAGAGGTGCCGCCCCCCTCACAGAGCATGTTGGGTAACATCCTTTGCGTGTACTCTGTCATTGCTTACGCTGCGCTTCGATCTAGAGAATATTTGGAGTGATAGATGAGTTCGGTTGATAATGATGGACATGCTGATCTCTGCAGAAATAACATTTGTGTTAAAATGACTTTCGTTTATGTAACAGGACTTTTTGAAGGACTTGGTTAGGACAGATTTGTTTTTCACACTAGATTTCAGATGACATACACTAAACTATATTGTCCGAACACCTCAGGGAGGGGTCTTTGTATACCTCTGCTATATTTAGCACACAGTCACAGTAATTAGTTTCCTGAGCAAGTGTTAAATGTTTTTCTTTCTCAATGGACTAGTGTCTCTTTTTAGTTGTTTTGCTAATACTTCTAAAGGAATATTCTTGGTTAAATACAACTGAAGCTCCAATGACAACATTTGTGTTACGCTTTTGATTACCACAGTAGATCATTTTGCCCATTCATCTTCATCTTCATCTTCATCTATGTAGAAAAGTAGCATGAGCATGATTACTAAGGATAAGGATTTTTTTTCAGTAATTTAAATGACTTTTCCAGATTTAGAAATCACACTTTTAAAATTAGGCATCCTCATATATCAAGGTTTTTCAAGACATGGGAACCCTGTTTTTTCAACAACAGCAAAAAAGCTTTAAGGGGTGAATTAAAATAAGAAATAATTTAAAATAAATTAATTTAATGCTTGTTTTTTTATTATTCTAAATGAGGCCCCCCTTGGAAGTTAATGGGCCCTGGCTTCTTGGTTATAAACCACTTATTTAGG
This sequence comes from Abramis brama, assembly GCF_963993115.1. Taxonomy (NCBI): domain Eukaryota; kingdom Metazoa; phylum Chordata; class Actinopteri; order Cypriniformes; family Leuciscidae; genus Abramis; species Abramis brama. The sequence goes on along the minus strand of NC_139969.1, from coordinate 16,042,868 downwards.
CCATAAAATATCAAATTATGTTTTATATGCTTATATTTGTGTACTTAGAAGTTCATTGCTGTAAGTAAGTTTATTTGTTTTTAGAAACTGATGGATATGTAAAAATTATTTTCTGTTGTAATTGGCACTTTGCCCAAGATGCTGTTGATAGATCTTACATTCAGGGTTCCCATAATTCCGGAAAACCTGGAAATATTAGGGGAGCTTTTCAAAATATTAATTCCCAGGCCTGGAAAATCCATAGAAAAGTAATCGTGTTAAAAGTCATGGAAATGAGTTTTGTTTATGGACTCTCATGAAGCTGAATCCTCAATAAGCTGCTATTCAAATCTCAGGCTTTTCTGTTGCAACTTTTGGAGACTTCTGTATATTGGTATATTTATCTGTTAATTCCAATAATTGGTGCCTAAAATAGAAATGGAAATCTTCCTCAACAAAAACCTTTATTGTGATAAATGAATGTAGATTTACTTGTTCCATCATGAACGACTGGAAAAAATCATGGAAATGTATTGATTTAAAAAGGGTGGGAACATTTATTTTGCTTTTCACCCAGCATATTTGTTTATCCTGGGTTTTCTATTCAATTCAAATTCAAAAAAGCTTTATTGTCTATCCCCACAGGAGTAGAAATTTGTCTTTAGACAAGGGCTCAACAAACAATACAAAAGACAACCACACAACAACAATTTAAGATTGTTACCCCCCCCAGGATACAATGTTGAAAGTAAGCACAGATGCACAACTAGAATGTCCTTTTCAATATTAAAACTCCTCATTTTCCTCAGTAATGCTTATCAAATTTAAACTGGGTGTCATTCGCCGTACCCAGGTATTTAAAAGATCCCACCTGCTCAATTTAAGGCTTAACCTAATTAAGGCTTAAAAAAGTGTACGTGCATTATTAGCCCCACAATACATTTCTTTGGTTTTGTTAATATTAAGCTGCAAAGAACTCTCCTCCGTCCAGGCTGTGAGAGAATTAACAAAATTAAAATAAATGTCCAGTGTTCTAAAGCTTTCCAATAATATTGCTGCAAATTAAGTTAAATGTATATGCAATGCCTAGCTTTCCATGTGCAATCAAGACTATTTCAGTGAGATGTAAATGAGAACTCTCAGCTCTGAAAGCACTATTGAGTTCTTTCCAAAGGCGAGAATAAAGGCTTTTGAGAGGCTGTTCCATCTGCTGGTTTTGAGAAATCTCTGATCCTCAATGTTCACTGGCCTTTTACTCTCCCCAGAGAGAAGCAGTGATTTGCACATAGCTGGTATGAACAGGCGCAGGTGAAGCCCTCATCCTCACTAGAATGCAGAGGCAGTGAAACTGTACGAGATGCAATTAAAAATCCTAATAATAAATCTCCTCTGGCGCTGCGTTGACAGTCACGCCATCGTGTGGCACAGTAGATAATGCTGGCTGATGAAGTTTAAATAATGAGACTGTACACAGAGGTTAAAAGTTGTCAAGTATGCAAGTGGTGCAGAATTTACACATTTGTAATGCAAATATTGGTGTTATTGAAAAGGGTTATTTTTGAATATCTTGTGCCTGGGAGTCTCAATATGCGTAGATAATTATGGAAGATAATGTGTTCCATCAGATGGAGTTGTCAACTGCTTTGCCAACAGCTTCACACGTCTCTTAATGGCATATGAGATCTCTGGAGAAGACACTTTATCTCACCCGTCCATATGTTATATGCTGCCACTGTTTCGCTGAGCGCGAGCTGTCGTCTCAAACAGACAGGCTTTAGATTGGACTGGCTCCCTCCACTCCCACACATTTCACCTCCATCTTTCCACAGCCGCCTTGAGTGGAGCGCCGTCAGTCTCCCTCGTTTGCCTTCCAGCACTTATCCAAACACCCATTAAAGCATGTCTGTTTACACAGTTGTATGCTTGTTTGCAGAGCAATAAATAGAAGAACAGTTTGTTTCGTTGTCAATGTTGAGCTCAATCTCTCCCTACCTCTTTTGTTCATAGCTAGGGCGGGTCGATATAATTAAAGATAATACACCAAAAAATGACATTTCTGTCATCATTTAATCACCCTCATGTCATTCCTCACTGGTATGACTTTCTTTTTCCATAAAATGTCAGTGTAGGTTGTCAACTGAATCTTAATAGTGTCTCTGATTCAATGTATAATGGCAAAAACAACATTAAACGAGTTAGTATTTGATTTTGATCAAAAAAAAAAAATCAAAGAATCATTTTAAAACTTTCATTTATTTATTGTTTAGTCTATTTTCTTTAACATCTTTAACAATTTCATTAATATGGTACCATTCAAAAGTTTGGGGTCTGTAATTTTTTTAATGCTCTTTAAAGAAGTCTCTTGCGCTCACCAACTTCACCAAGGCTGCTTTTATTTGATACAAAAAATACAGTAAAAACAGTCATTTCTGTTTTAATATAATTTAAAATTGGTAACACTTTACAATAAGGTTCATTAGTTAACTACATTAGTTAACATTAACTAATAATGAACTGCACTTATACAGCATTTGTTCATCTTTGTTAATGTTAATTTCAACATTTACTAATACTTTATTAAAATCTTGTTAACATTAGTTAATGCACTGTGAACTTAAATGAACAAACAATGAACAGCTTTATTTTTATTAACTAACATTAACAAACATTAACAAAAACAGTAGTAAATGTATTGCTCATTGTTAGTTCATGTTAGTTAATACATTAACTAATGTTTAATAAAGGAACCTTATTGTAAAGTGTTACCTTAAAATTTAATATGTTCCTGTGATTGCAAAACTGTTTTCAGCATTACTTCAGTCTTCAGTGTCACATGATCTTTCAGAAATGATTCTAATATGATTTGGTGCTCAGAAAAAACTTTTATTAGTATCAATGTTAAAACAGTTTGTATGCTTAACATTTTAATATTCTTAAAATAAATAAAAAATCTAAATTCTTTATTTTTGTGGAAACTGTGATCCGAGGGGTTAATAAAGGCCTTCTAAAGCGAAGTGTTGCGTTCTTGTAAGAAAAATGTCCATATTTAAAACTTTATCGGCTAAAATAACTAGCTTCCGGCAGTGTGTGTGTGTGTGTGTGTATATACTTGGCTTTTTTTTAGGTCTCTGCTTTAGTCAGTTTGCTCTTTTTAAATCTCTCTATCAGTTCTCTGTTCGCTCAATCTCCTGATCTTACCTCATTCAAAGAGCCAGTGTTTTTTCTTTCTCCCTTGTGCGTTTTCATCCTAACATTGCTTTAGGCTGATAGCTTATGTGGAAATAGTCGTGGGCAAGACGACTGCGTTCAATAACCAAGCGGAGATGCAGCAGTCACACCCGTCCTCTTGAGACACATTGCGTCACTTTCTTCTGCGTCTGTGTGGTGTTAATTTAGTCATGCGGCCTGGGAAAAACTCAAGTACGGCCACAATCGGCCCAGTCGCCTGATCTAGAGTGACATCAGGGCGGGCTGACCTCTGACCTTGAATCCTGACATGTTCATTCTGTTTCTCGCTCTGGTCAACCGTACAGCAAAACTGTCAGCCAGAACTGATTGATGAAGCTTAGCGAAGGTCTAAATGATCAACTAATAGACAAGGAGGACCGTTAGGCTTTTTGTCAGTAATGTTCTCTGACAAGTGTTTCCACTCGTTGGTATGTGATATGTGACCATTCCCAAAATGCACTCTTCCTGTGTTGCTCTGAAAGGTATAGCCTAACGCATCTAATCACTCAGTTCTTGCTTTCAAAAAGCAGATGTTTGCCCCTAACAGGGTTGTTTTGTTTGCTCTGACAGATATGCAAAGAATTGAGCTTTCTGGTGTCATTTTTCCCCATATTGAGATTGACTCCTTTAAAAGAGGTGGATTGCTGGAGCGCATGAGCAACGTTGTAAACCAGTGTAACGCTGCTCTCTACAGGCAGCAGTGTGTGGAACACTTTACACATTTGCTCTTCAAAGGTGAAATCAAAATATACATTCTTAATATAGTCCTCTTGTCTTATTGTGCATGGTATAGCATGTTATTTCAAAGAAAAATGTCTCTGAAACGACTGAATATGGCCCAGAAATGTTGGAATCTTTCTGCCATTGTGTGGCAATGTCTGTCCAAACAATGGAGGACAGTTTTGGACATTGTCATTACTTTTACAAGTTAGTTTGGTGCTGCTATTGATGCAGAAATTGCTTACACAGTGGCATTTAATGAGTCCAATGTGACTCATTTTCTTATGAACAGCATCATTGTCTGGAGTCTATTTTTGTGAGGTGAACTGGTGATTAAATCAAGAAGAGGAGCGAGTTTGTGCCTCTCTAAGGGCCATGTCTATTTCTGCAAGATGTGAGGGAATACATAGTCGCATTTTTTTTTAGAAGTCCCATTAAAAGCATTGCTCATTATTGAAGAGAATCTTTGTTAAAATGAAGAGGACTTGTTTTTGTGGTGATCCTTTTTTGTGGCAACCGATTCTGAGATGTCTTTTCTGTCCCCTGTGCACAGATGTGAAGGGGCCGGCCAGCCACCACTTCTCCTGCGGCCAGTCGCCATTCACGGAGCCCTGCGTTTGGGAGAGGAAATACTGCATCCTGACCGATAGCCAGCTCATCCTGCTCAACAAGGAGGAAGAGGTGAGAGCGCTCCTTCCCTATGCTTTATCCCCTCATTCTTCTCTCTTCCTCTCCCTCCGAATGAAGAGCGAGGGACGGTTAAAGAAAGACACGCAGATGATGTTTGTGCTTTGTTGTACGTTTCCCCTTTTGAGGGTTAAATGCTTACGGATGTAATTTATTGGAATTAGTTTTCCAAACGACATTTGAGTTATTTACATATGATTTGTGAATCGAATAAAATCGCAAAGCAAATTTAACCGACCTTCTTAAGGAAAACTAGTCCCATCCGAACTGTTGTAAAGAGACTTGTTTTGCAGTTTAATGATTTGTCCTCTTCTGTACTGAATTGCAGCGCATCACTGTCTCTGTGCAGGGCAACCGATTTCACCTTGAGGTTATTAAAGGGAATAATCAATTCACTTAATGTATTGATATAGTTTCTGATTGACAGATTGCTTTCAGATTCAGTTTAACGGTTAGTTAATTAGTAGCAATGTTAGGGAAAAGGACTTTCTTACCCGCTGTTAGAATGTGTACCCCTGTGACCTGCACCTACTGACCTCTGACCTCTGACTTGTTCCCAGATGCCATCTGAGGTCCATGAAAGCCCCACAGCATCCTCATCAAAGGGCCGCAGCCTGAGAAGGACAGTCAGTGTGCCCTCTGAAGGACAGTTCCCAGAGTTTCCACCAGAGGGAACCTCCATGATGTTAGGTAAGATCCATGTGGTGCTTCTGTTAAGATGGCAAAACTGCACTGTGCACTCTTTCAGGCAGAACAACCATGAATACAGAATTTGAATAGGGTTATCATCAGATTATATATTTAATTGTTCATGCCGTTCCACCTATTTCTACATTTAGATTATCTTTGCTGTAGTTTTTAGCAAATAATAATTAATTTACTGTTGTATTTGCCAAAATCATTTACATTTCTGATACAAGTATAATATAGAATTTTAATATCAGCCATGTATCAGTTATCAGACAAGATGAAAATCATTATTGGCTTAAGCTATTAATTACCAATCAATATTGTGATGCCAATATTCACTGTAGCATTTAAAATAATTCATGTCTTATTTTCTGAGGAATAATTATAGTATAGAAATTTAATATCAAATATCTATCAGTTATTGGATGTAAGATCAATATAATTATCGGCTTAAGCTATAATCAATCATTTTTATATTGCTTTTATTTTTATTCTGAATGTATTTTATTGTAGTTATGCTTAGACTATATTTTTTATTGGCTAGAAACTTCTCTTTTGCAGTCTTCTTAAAAAATATTTTAATAACTTTCATGCAGTAATCACGAGCCATTGGAAATGTCATTGATCAAAAGGTGTGGAAACACTGATTCAAACAATAAAAGGACCTCTAGATACTTTTGACAGAGGTTTTTTGTTCGGTCTATAATATTTCAAATATGAAGCTTATACTGGTGGATCAAATGGCACTCTTTTAGCATTTACTGTAGCTTTAAGATGTTGTTAAGCGGGCACACTCACACTGCAGCTTATAGAATACGGATTTGCGCACTAGCAGGCTGAGCATGAGGTGAATCATGAACAAAATCACGTCAGTAGGTGCATTTGTAACATCAGGGCCATTACTCTGAATCCACTGCCACGAGCACGGAGGATCAGGATAACAAAGCAGTGGATTTAAAAGGCAACAACGCAGGGCTTAGAGAAACATCAGATTGGGGGCGAAAATATGCATGCTAAAAACTGCAGAATATTTCGCAAAAACAAAGATCAGTTGTACAGCAGAATCAAATGCATAATTCTTCACATATACACACACGCTGCCCTCATTGTTTCTACATGAGATTGTTTTGTCTTGCTTTTATCAGCGATTACTCACTCTAATGTTGATCCAAATGACTTTCTTCAGTGAAACACAAAATAAGATATTTTGAAGAATGTTTCAACTGTTTTTGTTCATATTATGAAAGTCAATGGGGTCCAAAACAACACTGGGGTTCATTGACTTTCATTGTATGAACAAAAAACAATGAGACCTTTTTCAAAATGTCATTGTTTGTGTTCCACAGAAGAAAGAAAGTCAAACGGGTTGAATGGCATGAGGATAAGAACATGCTTTCACAATTTAGATTTTTTGAATTAGCTATCCCTAAAACTGAGTCAAACGGAAGCTCCCTAGTCCCAATGCAAACTGGTCTGAAAGCAGATTAATTAGGGGGAATTTTTAGTGGTTGTAAGAATTATGATTCACATCCCTACTCTCTTTTATTTCCATCTTATTCATCCCTCCGTATCTGCACTTTTTCTCATAACGTTTCGTTATGTTTGAGCAACTTCGGTACGTTTGGATAGATTTGATCCCGCGACCTCTGCGGGCAGGGCGTGCTTGTGCGAGGAGGAGTATAGAGGAATGTAATTCCATGGAACAAAACTCACTGTTGTCAATGTGTTAGTTTTCTTTCTGTTTCTCTCTGCGGACATGGGGGGGTAGTGTTGCTTTCCCTCCCAGGCCTAGGGAGGGGGGGGAGGCAATAACTGAAGCTGCCCTCTGACTGGTCTCACATTCAGCGCCAGTACGTGCGGGGGTGCGGACACTGACCCAGTGGGCCGGTTGCTAAAGGCAGCGGTCAGAGAAATGCACAAATCTCTGTGACTAAGAGAGTAATTCATTCTCCAGACCCTCGTAAGCTGCACCGCCACGGATTCATAGAGCGAGAGGAGAGGGTTATTTATATGTTAATGTTCGCTCTGTTTGACAATGAGGAATTCTGTGGCCATTCAGAACACGTTGAGTCTCGAGAGGCTGTTGAATTCACAGCAACAAAAATTTAGTGAGATCATTTGTGGTTTTTAGTTTGTTTCGATCTGTGAATCATACATATTATTAGTAGAGATACAGCAGCTCCGTCTTTCTCACAGTTGTCAAGACAATGAGTTTCTGACTTCTCTCACATAGCAAACAGATATTTATAAACTATGTTTGGATGGTTGATGTTGGTTTTCATTTTTCACACACACACACACACACACACACACACACGCACACACACGCACACACACACACACACGTACAAGAGGAGAACATCTGATTTAAAAGGTTTGCTAAAAAAATTAAAATTCTGTTTACCCACCCTCACTCCAGACTTTGGCTTTCTTTCTTCTGCAGAACACAAAAGATGTATTGTAGAATTAATGTTTCAGTGGTTTTCGTCCATGCAAGGAAAGTAAATGGGGTTCAAAACAACATTAGACCCCATTGACTTATATTGTATGACAAAAGTAAATGAATATATATTTTTTAAATATCTTCTTGTGTGTTCCACAGAAAACTTAAGTCATACAGTTTTAGAACTAAAAGAGGGTAGTAAATAATGACAAAATTAATTATTAGATGAGCTATCCCTTTCAAATCCGATATTTGAAATGATAACATCCAAATGTTCCGTTTAACCTCTGGGGTAAAAGTAATGAAGTGTTTAATAGAGACTGAAATAGAATAATGGTTATCTATTTTGGTAGATGAAATGCATCTTGTCGCACTACCTAATATGTCCAATTGATTTTGCTATTAATACATGTCGATGCGAGAAGGATGTCTCAGCTTTACAGATCTACTTATATTGTTCCCCAAGTCTGTCTTTGTGCAACATTTTTTTTAAGGTTGTTATTGAAGGAAATAAAAAGAATGAAAATAGTTCAGTGAGCAGTGTCATGGGGCACGCTGTCCTGAAAAAATTCACATTTTACTTGGTGGGCGAGATCAAAAGTACTTCCTGGCGTATTTAGGGCAAGGGAAACTGCTACCAGTATGTTGATAGCTGAATATCTTTGTTTTGCTCTTTGGGGGAAGCAATGTATGGAAGCTTAAGGTTAACAATATTCAATTTGAAATGTAATATGCAAAATGGCAATACAATATGCAAATAATTACAAAGAAATATTATAATGACTTTAATCTTAAAGAGCAGATACTAATATTAAATCTGATACATACCCTAGAACTTCATTCTTATGGAAGCTTATGGGTAGCAATATTCAATTTGAAATGTAATATGCAAAATGGCAATGCAATATGATATATTAAAATCACAGATGATAAGGTATGTTTAACATGTTCAAGCAAAAATTGTAGCAAAATGATCATTTAAATGTTATTTTTCTTAATTGCATATATTTATAACAACCGATTGTTGTTTATGCATCAATTATAGGCCTATAATAAAACGATGTCCATCCGGACATGCTAATAAGTGTTGTTAATAATAATAACAATAATTTCTATTTCCAAAAATAACTCTGATGTTTAAACCCCTCTTTGGCACCCTAAAGTTTTTTTTATTTATGAACATTTTATTTAAAACTTCACAACTACTAATGTTTTTGAACATTGTACAAAAGCTATTATGCCACACAACTCCTGTTCCAGCACATCCCAAAGGTGCTCCATTGGATTGAGATCTGGTGACTGTGGAGGCCATTTGAGTATAGTGAACTCATTAGTCCCTTTCACACAGCAATCCCAGTAAATTACCGTAAAATTGACAGATTTGCTTTACCGGTAATACACAAATATGCTGTTCACGCAAGCAATGACATTCTGGCTTTTTACTGGTTAGAGACCATTCCAAAATACCGGTAAATTCTGTGATGTCAGTCATCGGAAATGATCTTTAAACACTGCGCCGTTGTCTTCATCCGCCCGCATGAGGAGAAGAGCTTTAGTTTCACTATCTGTTCAGTTTGACAACATTTTTTGACATCTGAGTGAAAGGCATAATGGGATGATGTTACAACTTCCTTTACTGGTAATGTTACAACTTCCCTTACTGGTAAATTGCCGGGACCAATTTACCGGTATTTTTGAAAAGGTCCTGTTCACACAAGATCTCTTACTAGTAATTTACTGGTAATTTACCAGTAAGGACTGTATGTGTGAAAGGGGCTATTGCCATGTTCATGAAGTCAGTTTGAGATGATTTGAGCTTTGTGACATATGCGTTATCCTGCTGAAGTAGCCATTAGAAGATGGTAAACTGCGGTCATAAAGGGATGGACACATGGTCAGCAACATTAGGCAGGCTGTGGCTGTGGCTTTTAAACGATGCTCAATTGGTACTAAGCAGCCCAAAGTGTGGCAAGAAAATATCCATCACACCACCAGCACCTGGTGGTTAAAATATATGTTTAAATTATATGTCAAAACTAGTGTAGGAAATAACAAATGTAAATTATATTAGTGAATCTGAATGATCATTTTGCTCCAAACGTTGCACATATGGTATGGAAAATGTAAATTTAAATACAGAAATGCATTGCATTTTACATATTGCATTGCCATTTTGCATATTACATTTCAAATTGAATATTGCTACCCATAAGCTTCCATAAGAATGAAGTTCTAGGGTATGCATCATATTTAATATTAGTATCTGCTCTTTAAGATTGAAGTCATTGTAATATTTTTTTTGTAATATTTTTAATATTAAGACCATAATTTTTCTTGTTGCATTTTTCTTCTTGACCATGTTTTTAGGGAGCCATTAGTTTAGAGTAGAGTAAAACAAATAAATTGCAATGCTGGGTTTTTAGGGTTACGAAATTTCTGTACGCTTTAATTTTCCCTAACCCTTCCCAGCAAGTTAGAAGCCCTGGATTTTGGATATGTTCATCCCAGAGCATTCCTCTGTCATTCTCTAAACTAAAGTATCAGGATCCTGTAATATTCCTGCACCTCACAGACTCCCCATAAAGTAACTCCAAATACATATTTGCTTTGACCTCTATAAAAGCTTTGCCAGTGAGCTAGAAGACAGAAGCTTCAGTTTGTTCATCTCCAAACAACCATCTTGCACTCTATAAATTTTAATCTGTTAAAAATTATTTGAATTATTTTATATTTGATTTAATGTATCGACTCTGTTGTGTGGGTAACATTAAAAATTGTTAATCGCCAAGTATGCATTTCTGAAACATTCTGATGCATTTTTTGCATTGTTGCAACATTTATCTCTAAATTTCCTTAGAATTGGAAGGGAAAACTATAGATCAAATACCTGAAAATGGCTAAATTTTGTTTTTAAAACAGTCAGCAATGATGCCAGTCGGCAGTGAACATATTGTGTGACTTTGGCATGCTGGGAGATTCAAATTGCAAATATTTCCCTGCCAGACTTGTTGCCATGATACATTTCACAGTGTGAGCTGCAGTTATATGTAGCTTCAATAATATCCCATATTAAGTGAAAAATAGGCATTATTTAATTGATTTAAACAAGGACTCTGTGGGTTAACTATCTATCATATTTTACACAGTAACCAAATTTAATTTACACTGAACCAAACCCTAAATCCTAAGCTTATTTAAAATATAAACCAAACTTTTGATGAATTACATGTCTTTTGAAAATGCAAATCTAGTTACAGTATTTTTTTTTGCTTTCTTATGACATTGTCTAATTGGTTTATTTTGAATCCACCTATACAGTATGAAATAGCATTCAACACAATGCTGTTGCTCAGAAAAATCGAGTCGAGTTGTACATCCAGCTGCTTCACTTCCCCCATTCATTCCACTATATTGTTATGCACCACTGAGATTTTCCTGTCCTTTCTCACGCATGTAACAGGTGAAATGTGTTACACAATGAGTGAAATACAATAGTGCAACCATACTTTTATATTTCTGGTCATGTCGATTATCATAATCAATGCTATAGGCTATTTATTATGGTTTTATTTCTTCAAAAAATTTGATCTTAGGGACTGTCATCCCATCCTTGCATCTTTTTTCCCGTATAATGATGACTGAGTATAAAGAGTGTGTGTAGGCTATGTATATAGTTGTAAGTGTGATATACATTCCTGGTAATTTAATGTCTGAAGATGGACAGTGTGCTGTCGTCTATAGATTAAAGGATCCTTTTGAAAGGACAGCCATTGTTGTGATTTTCAATAGACACGGAGAAAAACAGAGTGGGTTTGACTGGAGCGGACTCAGGCTTTACTGCATTCCTCAGTGAGTGTTTCGACTGAGTGAAGGGGGTGTGAGAGACTTCACTCACTGAACACCGGCTCGGCTCATCTCATCTCATCTGCTCTCTGGGATTGTTTCATTTTGTTTTCTTGGAGGGATGTGACTATAACTGATTGCGGGATCGATATCAACCATGGAGTTTATAGGTATGTTTTCCGAAGCACTTTATATTCAACGGTTGTGTACGGCAGTAAGTTGTACTGAGTTTGAATTGCCGCCGCATATTTGATCGTTCGGTCCTCCACTAGGATTTGTAACGTTATTTCTCCTTGCAGTTCGACCACCACATTTTAAATGAGATTTCCACCCTTGTTGTTATTCCCCGTGCTAATGAAGCCTACTGACGATGTGGTGCGTATTCAACAGTTGTCTGAAGTAGAAACTTCTTCACGTTTGTAGCCGATACTATTTAACGTTACGTTTCTGTTTATGATTCGCAATCGATAAACGGTTCTTTCTCATTTCATGATGTGGATGTTTCATGAACGTATTTTCCCGCCGTTTCGGATGGAACACCATAATAATAAAACAGCCTTTGAATCTGTGTGAAACATACAGCGTGACTACTAGCATAGTCCGATTCTCCAATGGATGATGCATAAGAGTCGGTTCTTTGTAGTGAATCACTAACACACAGCCCAACCGAAGTAGTCCGACTCCCGAGTAAATGTCTCTTTTGAGTCGGTTCAAAATGTGATTCACTAATTGAATTGTTCAAATAGGTTACTGGCATACTGAATCTCGTGTAGTTATTTATGACGTCGTTTTAAACCAGGAATTGTTACTGTCTAGGTTGTAATAGTTTAATCAGTAGTGTTTTATACAATATATATATATATATAATAAACTAATGAAATATGAAAGTGCTAAAGGAATTGTTAATGGAACCAGAATCGTTAAGAGGAATTGGAAGCAGAAATGCTTCATTTCTAATTTTTTAGAGGTCTGGTTTTAAAGGGGGACCTTTTCCTTGTCCGCTTTAATTAAGCCTTATGTAGATTAACAATGGCTCGTTGTTATCGTGCTTTTAACATCAAGTAGAAGAAAGCATCGATTCTTCCGCTTGCCTGCACCTCTATCCTTCATTAACGGTCACCCCTCATGGCGTCCACTGCTGTTATTTATTTATTTGCCCTTTTAATGTCATCTATCCTTTTATGCTCCTGTATTAAAAGCCAGTGGGATGCTTCCTTTAAATGAATCATAGAACAACACCCTGGATTTGAACTTTATTAGTTACTGTATATGAGTTTTTCTCAGACCTATCTATCTATCTATCTAGAATCATTCAAATATCATTCAAACTCCCTCCGGATTTGAGATTCCTAAAGCATATTGAAATAATTTGATTTGTCATGAAAAATATTATTTGGATGTAAACTCCTGCTTGGAGTCATTCAATCTTTGTTGTTCATTGCCCTGCCCCCTGTCTGACAAGATTTTTAGGCCTGAAACTTGCTTGTGATAGCATCATCTGAACATGACAGTCATCACATACATTAGCTGTATTGTGTATGTAGCCCTAAGAGTTTCAGTTTTAAGTGGAAAGGAAGTTAGTACGCCATATGACCCTTTGTTTAAACATCACCACTCTTTTAATACCTGATATTAAACTTGAAAAACCTGTCTGTGGGTTTCCGCCATTTTTGACCAAACCTGTTTGACCTTTAGATTCTGAGGCGTCATAAACTAAAACAATGCAATGCAACTGTGAGTTGCAAGGATCTTAACATAGTGCGCCACACCTGTCTGCTGAGTGTATGAGTGGAAAGGATGTTCTGCATGTCTCCAGTGTCTAAGCTTAGTGTTGTGACATCACTACATTCCAGACATTTGGAATCACATAGAAACAGAGAGATGAAAAATAAATAGTGAAAGAAGTCTCGTCATCAGGAAAGGAAGAGAATAGATACACTGTTGTGCTTCTGTTTGCACTTGTTTCATTCGAGAACTCATTCTCAAGAGCAATGGTATTTAAGAAGGACCTGAACTGAAATGGCAAAGCAAGAGATAAATTGCTGTCTTAAGCCCTATTCGCATGGGATAAGTATTACCTGGTGACCTCTAGTAATTTGTAATAATTGCGGAGGTTGTCTGTTGTCTTAATCCTGTGCGAATCGGAAGTAAAAATTCCCCTGCAAATGACCTACCATGTTTCGCCAAACACTGAGGTCCTGTGATAATATTAGTCCCGTGCGAATCGGCATCTCTGTGATTTGGCGGGTCGTAAATAATTTTTTCAAGGTTTTTGTTTCCTGTGTGCTTTTTTATCCATCTTTCGCGAAGAATGGAGGCTGCGTTGGAGTGTTTTGATAGTATTTTGGGTGCTGGGTCATATCGCTATACACCATACGATACAGCTATACAATTTGCAGAAAGAGAAAGCTGAAAACCATCAGAAGAGCAAAAACAAAAAGAATGATTAGATGGAGATGGATGACATATAGCAGCATGCGGTAAAGAATATTCTTCTGTTTATGATGTATCATACAGCTAGACCTATAATAACGACAAGACATTTCCAAGCAATAGCCTATTGACATCATATCAGGGAGATAAGTCAGTAAATTCGAGTAAAATCACAGGCTTCACTTATCCCGTGCGAATGCGCCACACGAAATCCTGATGTGGGTGGGTAATTTCTAAATTACACGAGGTCCCCAGATAATACTAATCCAGTGCGAATAGGGCTTTAGTCCGTAAACACTTCTGGAAGTGTTCTGTAGTGCCAACAATCTGTTAATATGGTTTAGCACCATAAAGAAGTTTAGAAGTATCGTAAACCCAGCAATAAAAAGAAATATAACCTCTCATAAAATGCGGATATCTGACTTAAAAAAACAAAAAAACAATCATTGGGATAACAGGCTGATGGGTAAAAAGTAGTTGTGAGAAAATCCTGTCCGGGCCCAGTGGTTTCCACTTACCGACTAAAACCCCTCTGCGTTTTGCAGTGGCTTTCATAGAGGTTTTTCCCATAGCTTACCCTCTCTGAGCATTATGATGCAGAGAAATGCTGCAGTTGCGTGTGGCGGAAGCGTGGAGCTTTGCTCCACTTCGCTGTTGCCTCTGCTGTTCCACTAAATGTGAATAATTAATGCCTGGCCTGCACATTTCATATCAGGTATCATCATCTTTACTGTGATGTTGTGGAGAGGCCTGACAAGCAGTGTATTCATGTATTCCATACTGTTCAGGCATGTAGTATTGATAAGTTTAAACAAGGTTTCTCTTTCTGTAAGGTCTTGTTCTTGTAATCATGCTGGGATAATGAGTAATAATTGCTAACACTCATTCTTGGGCAGGGCTCAACAACAAGGAAGGATGAGGGCAGTGAGACAGTTTTGGGCCTGTTATCTTATGTATTATTATGATCCTTTACATACCTTAAACCTGAACAGTTGGTGGCTAATTTTGCTTGTCACCTTTTAAATTTTTAATTTAATGGATTAGCATTGAATGAGGTTTTGTTGTTGCAAGAAAGAGTTGTTTTTGTTTGCATCTAATGACTTGGTTTGTTTACCATCTAATCTTGGTAACATGGTGAGAATTTTTTAAATTTTTTTGCAAATATATCACACTCTTGGAGACTACTGTATAATTACCAGCTATTATTGCAAATTTTCTTGCCATTTTTTTATGTGATGTATGCAGTATCTCAAAAGTGAATACACCCCTCACATTTCAGCAAACATTTTAGTATATCTTCTCAAGGGACTATACTATAGAAATGAAACTTGGATATATTTTAGAGTAGTCAATGTGCTGCTTGTATAACTCAACATACAGCCATTATTGTCAAAATAGCTGGCAACAAAGTGATAATAGCTGTATGTCGTTTAACCATGCAAAGCCACATGTCCTATTCATCATGTTCATGTTTTTGTCTGCTTGACAGGACCATACAAATGTGTGTATCTTGTATTAGAGTAGTTAAAATTTGTGCTTTGAGTACAATTCTCTCATACTGACCACTAGATGTTCAACATGGCACCTCATGGCAAATAACTCTCTTAGGATTTGAGAATTAGGATTGTTGCTCTCCACAAAGATGGCCTAGGCTGTAAGAAGATTGGTAACACCCTGAAACTGAGTTACAGTAACAGGCCAGGGTCATACAGAGGTTTTCCAAGACGGGTTCCACTCGGAACAGGCCTCGCGAGGGTCAATCAAAGAAGTTGAGTCCTCGTGCTGTGCGTCAGGTGCAGAAGCTGGCTTCAAAAAACAGACGCATGAGTGCTGCCAGCATTGCTTTAGATGTAGCAGAAGCAGAAGGTCAGCTTGTCAGTGCTCAGACCACAGACCACACACTGCAACAAGTCGGTTTGCATGGCCGTCGTCCCAGAAGGAAGCCTCTTCTGAAGCTGGCTCACAAGAAAGCCCGCAAACAGTTTGCTGAAAGCAACCTGTCCAAGAGCATGAATTACTGGAACCATGTCCTGTGGTCTGATGAGACTAAGATAAACTTGTTTGGCTCAGATGCTGTCCAGCATGTGTGGCAACACACTGGTAAGGAGTACCAAGAAAATTGTGTCTCGCCTACAGTCAAGCATGGTGGTGGTAGCGTCATGGTCTGGGGCTGCATATGTGCTGCTGGTACTGGGGAGCTGCGCTTCATTGAGGGAAACATGGATTCCAACATGTACTGCGACATTCTGAAGCAGAACATGATGCCCTCCCTTCAGAAACTGGGCCGAACGGCATGATAACGAGCCCAAACACACCGCCAAGATGACTACTGCCTTGCTGAGGAAGCTGAAGGTGAAGCTGATGGAGTGGCCAAGTATGTGTCCAGACCTGAATCCTATTGAGCACCTGTGGGGCGTCCTCAAGCGGAAGGTGGAGACATCCAACAGCTCCATGATGTCATTATAGAGGAGTGGAAGAGGATCCCAGCAACAACCTGTGCTGCTCTGGTGAACTCCATGCCCAGGAGAATTAAGGCAGTGCTAGATAACAATGGTGCTCACACAAAATATTGACACTTTGGACACAGTTTTGACATGTTCACTTAGGGTGTACTCACTTTTGTTGCCAGCTATTTTGACAATAATGGCTGTATGTTGAGTTATTTTCAGAGGACAGTAAATATATACTGCTATACAAGCAGCACATTGACTACTCTAAAATATATCCAAGTTTAATTTCTATAGTATTGTCCCTTGAGTAGATATACTAAAATGTTTGCTGAAATGTGAGGGGTGTACTCACTTTTGTGAGATACTGTATATTATTATTACATTATAAATGTGTGTGTAATGTATATATGAAGAGTTCAGATGCAAAATCCTCTAAGTGCCATCTGAAATTTTCTTCTAGAATGATCATTTTTATCAAGCTCGTATATTTAAGTTCAGTAATTTCACTTAAATGACAACTAATAGGTCATTTTCATTACCATTTAAGTGAAATTACTGAACTTAAATATACAGGCTTGATAAAAATGATCATTCTAGAAGAAAATTTCAGATCGCACTTAGAGGCTTTTGCATCTGAACTCTTCATATATATACATATACACGTGTGTGTGTGTGTGTGTGTGTGTGTGTGTGTGTTATATGCATGTGTGTACATGGTATACTGTTTGTGTATGTTTTTATTTAATATTTAAGTGTTTTTACATCCTAAATGTAAGTAATGGCATAACATTAAATTACATTCATTAATTAAATTGATATACTTAAATTGAGGTCAGTGAGTGTTGGAAAGCCAAGTTGACCCGTTTTCTTGCAGGTTTTTTTAATTTTTTTTTTAGTTTTTTAGTTTTGTTTTTTTCTGGTTGATGGATGATGAAATGGTTGAAAAAAATCTCATGATTCACAGTGAAGGAGAGACCTAACCACCCTAGCATTATGGCTTAGAGTTTTGCACAGACGAGCTCCACACAGAAAACGTAAAAAAGTTTTTGTCTCTCTTTCAAATGCATCCATATATCAATACATTTAATGATGGTCTTCTCATCCATGCAGAGAATGATGGATAATGTTAGTGTAGTTCTGCTTAATGTTGCAGGGAGTTTGGCTCTAGAAAAATGCATTGTGGCAAAATCATTCTTTTTTTTTTATCAGCTAAATCCGTATTGATTCATTTACACCCTCCAAATGGCATTTTACCACCGATTGATTGCCCAACAGAGGGCAATAAAAGGCAATACGGTGGTGTTGCGCTAACTAGGGACCACCCTTTCTCGCCATCCCCCACCCTCCTATCCACCAACACCAGAGCACCGGCATCACTTCTAATTACAGCCTGGGTCCTTGTTTCAGGTCTTGCTGTGTTCATTTTAACCCCTCTGTTATCTCCAGTGCTGTATTGATTCGAGGAAGGGCTGGGCCAAATCAATGCAGTAAGTGGATTTCCAGGGGCAGTCGAAGCCTGGTGGATATAGGAGAGAAGGAGAGACGCTGTGCTGTGCTGGCCTCACAGAGGGGCTTACAGGGAGACCTGTCGACTCTGACGCCAGGGGACAGAGGACAGTCAGGGACAGTCTGACCTTGGATGCACATAGTGAGGAGATGGATGGGCTGAGTTACAGAGAAGGAGAGAGACAGGAATAATTGTAGGTGTGATGTAATAGCTGTGATTTAAGGGAACTAAATGAATGTGCAGTCACTGAGAATAGCTGGTTTGTCCACGCTGCCTTTTTTTGTGTTTGCTTTCTTTTGGGGGCTGATGCAGTGTACAAAGAATCATAAAGCCTTGAGTTGAGACCTAAGCTGGTCTCTATTTGCATTGCTATGATGTGAAAATTTTTGCTCTACCATTTTTAAGACTATCAAAAGATGATTGGGGGATGGAGGGGAGTCAAATTTTAGACATTGCTGCAAGTCATTGTTTGTTTGTTTATTTATTTATTTATTTATACTACTGTTCATAAGTTTGGGGTTCAGTAAGAATTTTTGTGAAAGAAATTCATACTTTTATTCAACAAGAATGCAAATTGATTGCAAAGTGACAGTAAAGACATTATTTATACTAGTGTTACAAAACATTTCTATTTTAAATAAATGCAATGCTTTCTATTCATCAAAGAATCCTAAAAAAAAATAAGAAAAGTAATGTCACAACCCTCTGTAACAGTCTTAAATGATACATGATGTATCAATTCCATCGTGGGTTCTCATCCTTTTGAAGTGCATGCAAAGTTTTGCAGCGCTGAAAACAGCAGGTGCGTCTCAATTTGTGTTCTTGTGCCCTATTCTATGACGTTCTGTAGTATAAATAGTGTGCATAGTGTATAGTTAGTCATTTGGGACACAACTAGCATCTTTTCGACATGTCAACAACACAAACCAATCTCTTCAAGGCCTCTGTGTTCCTGCAACTACAGTGTTTGAGGGTGGTTTAAAGTAGACATTGTTCATGGGCAGCCAATGAAGACCATTGGATGGCATTATGCTAATTTGTTACATAGGTATGTAACAGGAAATGAGACTGGAGCTGCTGACAACTCGTTTCTCCTTTCTTTTAGGAGACAGAAACTTGATTTGTCGTGCACTTTAATCTTTAAAACTTTGCAGACCTTTTACAAATCTGAACGTCTGCAGTGTAAAGATCCCAACAGGTTTATGATGATGAAGTTCACATGTAATTTGTTCACCATGACATTTATTGTAGTATGATGCATTTAAGCCGTTATTAATTTGAACATTTGACGGATTATCAGTGATTATTTTTTTTATTTAATTTATTTTTCACTCCAACACCTAGTTGTGCTAATGTGAACAGCCTTAGTTTGTGTCTGGCTTGCATCATTTCCTGATTCCAGTCTCCTGATAGCAACTGATATTGCTTTATTCAATTTAAAAAGGATTTTGAAGGACATGCTAAATATAGCACATCAAGTCGTGCACCATACCCTTTCAGTTCAGTCCACATGCAATCTTATTTCAGTAGGTCACGTCCAGCTAATAGCTCTGACATTCTTTGACCTGTGTAATCTGACACATGCTTGTGTTTCTTATCTATTATTTTACTTCTCCATTCCTTAATGACCTCTAAAACACAACTCATGCCAATGACACGCATTCACAGGCACAGCACAAGCCTCCAGAGCAGTGTCCCACATGAAGTATGAAAACAAAAGTCTCGAGGCAAAGAGCGCCTCTTCGTTTTTCCTAATGTGCAAGGCTGCAGCAGGCAGACGGAGCCAGATGCGCTGAGGAGGGGGGAACAAGCAAATGAGAGAGAAGAGAGAGAGAGAGAGGGATGGGAAGTGCTTGCAGTTCTGCTGAGAGGAACAGAGGAGTGAGGTTACAGCGATTGATTGAGTAAATGCGGTAAAATCTTTTCCGCTGGTCTGCCAGAAAAGAGAAAGGGAAGAGGCTGATAAAGTGAGAACTAGGATTGCTGCCCAGAGAAACGGATAGAGAGAAGAGGATGGACTAAGACGGGAGAGAGAGGTTTAGCAGAGGACGTTTCAGTCTTTGAGGGAGAGCGCTGGAGTGCTGGTACGGAGAGAGAGAGAGGAAGACGGTACGATGTGGCAGTGAGCCACAGCAGGACAATGAAGAGGCTGCAGTTTATCAGTGCGGCGGAATCTCTCTCAGAGTGATGGACAATTAAAGGGAAGGCGCTCAAGCTCATTGGATGAGGGTGATGGTCACTCTCCAGCCAATCCAATGGTGACCAACTCCATTTATTCAGCAGGTGATGGGCAACAGCTGTGATAGAGGTATCTTGCTCTCTCTCTTCCTCTTTCTCAGCTGCGTGTTATTAGATTAACTTTTATAAGATTAAGTTATCGTCCTGCTCTGACTGGAGGGTCATTAAAAAATCCATAATGATTGAAGTTGGGTTGAATATGCTGTTACAAGTCATTTCCTGTTTGATAAGTTCAGAGGCGAAGTGAGGAGATGTTTTGCTGTTTTGATTTGCATTTACTCATGTTTATGCATCTTGCTTTTATCCAAAGTGACATAAAGTGCATTCAAAATGTATGTTTTATCACTGTGTGCATTACCTGGGATTTGAACCTATGGTCTTGGTTTTGCTAGTGCCAAGATTATATAAGTACAACTGTGCTTAGTCATAGGGATTGCTGCGATTTGTCAAGTTCGGCACTGCAGAGCTCTAATGCAAGCAGCAACTTCACGGAGAGTGTGAGAGATGTACGTAAGAGTTAGATCCGAGGAGCTTTTTAATACAATAGGCAGTCTTCAAAACCCAGCTCTGGCTGCAAAGGAGAAGACATGAGAAGTTGCTGTTTTTGTGAAGCAGTGTTCTGATCTCATATGTTTTAATACAAATTTAATCGCATGCACACTTTTTTTCTTAAGGGCAGCTGAGCAATTTATGCTGTATGAAAAATTTTCTTAATCTTTAAATATCAAAAGTCGGACGGACTGCACAGAATTTGATTTGACCACTCCTGGGCTGCAAAACAGGTTGAACTGCTAAATTTAGCCGTTAATCAATGGCTCTCTGGATATCAGCCAAATGCGAGTGTGACTGATGTGTAGTTTAAGAGACATTACGTCCTGTTCATTTGATAAGAGGTTGGTTGAGTGTATGTGTATTCCAAGATATTAAAGCAATAGTTCAACCAACAATTAAAATGTTATATAATTTACTCACCCTCGTATTGTTCCGAACCTGGATGACATTATCGCTTCAGTGGAATTTTGCAACAGAAGTGTTATTTTGACCATTCTATGAAAGTCAAAAGCGATGCAGTTTTTGTTTTTGGGCCCCTTTTTTCTTTCTAAATATCTTTTGTATCCCACATAAAAAATGAAGTCATATGGGTTTGGAATTTTGGGGCGAACTATCTCTTTAAGCTCTTTATTGTGAGTGGAGGGTTTGATCTTGAGCAGCAGTGGGCAGCTCTCCAACAGACCAGGCACAATCTGTATTGTATGGATCCACTGAGGCCTGCAAGCTGAAACCAGAACCAGCGTCTTGGCCAAAAGGCCTCTGGGTCAATTTCAACAGTGTTTTTTGATTCAGTGCAGACGCTGAGAGGCGGAAGTTCTGTGGCTGGCTATTCCTACTTGATGGACTGGGTTTTTATTTCTCAGGGTGAATTAACTCATTATGGGGTGATCTACACTTCAGTGAGGCGGACGGCCCGAGGGGTGGATCTCTGGGAGGCTGTGCGGATGTAGGTTACGTCCTGCTCCATCCTTGACACACATTGACTGCGGGCTCCCTGCAAATGCAGAATAAATCAGTCTGAGGAAATTAAAAATAAACTTGGATATGAAAGGAAAATGACTAATATATGTGAGAGCACAGGGCATCCATCTGGACGTCTGGTGGCGGCAGGTAGAGTGGGCGTTTATGAGTGGATGGATGACTGCTTTATTAAGAGGACTTAGTGAAAGCTTTGTGTTAAATCACTCTTTTACACCTGTCTGACTGGCACTTTAGCCAAGCGCAAGCAAGCTCTTTGTTAGGGACCCGCTGGGCATCATTAGAGGAGAGATAGATTTACAGAGGACCGGTGACTTCATTAGACCCCAGACTCCATTTAAGATTGGTCAGGATCAATCAGGGGTGTAGAGACAGTTTGAAAAGTGGGGAGGCACAGGAAGGCACACCTATCTTTGCAAAGTAATAATTAGTGACCCTTAATATATGTATACGTTTTGGGTCTGTAAGATTTTTAAAAATATATGTTTTTGAAAGAAGTCTCTTCTGCTCAAAAAGGCTACATTTATTTGATCACAAATACAGTAAAATACGTAATATTGTGACATTATTAACATTTGAAATAACTGTTTGCTATTTTAATAAAATAAAAATAAAAAATAAAATTATTCCTGTGATGGTAAAGCTGAATTTTCAGCAGCTATTACTCCAGCTGATTTGGTGCTCAAGAAACATTTTTTATTTTTATCAATGTTAAAAAACAGAATCGGCATTTATTCAGCATTTATTTGAAATGGAAATCTTTTGTATCGATTTATTGACTCCAAACGTGTGTGTGTGTGTGTGATATGTACAGGCCTATGTATCTTAAAAATTTAGAAAGAATGTGGAATGTTACATGCAATCAATTCAGGCAACAAACCTAAAACTATTTAATAGCTATGCAGTTATAGGTAGCAATTGTGTACCTATTGGAACATATCAGCCAATCAGAATGCCCTAATGCGTGGTAAAAGTATCTATAATATAGATCTTAGCTATAACTTTGTACAATAATTATTGATTTTGTGTCCGCCATCATTTCTAAATTAGTGCATCCGCAGAAGTAGTGTAATGTACAAATGTTGATTCCACTTATAATGATTCCTCTGCCTGCAGTATCAGTAGTTTATCACTAACGTCAGACTCCCTCCTGGAAGTGATCCACAGTGGGCTACTCCCTCTGTAACAGCTCTCCTACTCTTCATACTTCTCTGATCATTATTGTGCATATTAAAACGTTTAAAAACAACCTCCCAGTCTCTTTAAATATTTGCTGTGGTCTAATCCTTCCTTTCCTCTCTTCTCTCACAGCGGAAGCGTCTGCGGAGCGCTCTCCCAGGCGGAGGAGCATATCAGGGCTGGGCAGCTCGGAGAAGAACATTTCCATGGATGGCCCCAATTCGTCACCCTTCAAAGTGCCTGTGAGTTCATTCAGCAAAACTCATATTAGCATTACACCAGCTCATCATCACAACTCATTGACCTCTTCACTTCTCTCAGTCTGCAGTGCCAGCACTCTGTGTCCTTCAGCCATTGTTTCATTTTTTTAAGCCTCAGGATTTCCAGTCATTTTCAAGTGTATTATCATCATTTTGGTAACACTCTACAATAAGGTCTCATTTGTTAACATTAGTTAATGTCTTAACAAAATTAATATGTTAACGCATGCAATTAATTTTTCAGTTAAATGCGTTCAAAATATTAAACGCAGTTAATGCAGCATCTGTTTTTTTTTTTTTTTTCAGTCATCCATTGGCTGCGCTATCATTCATTCAACTGCTATCAAGCGCAGTAAGACACAAAAAAAGAACATAGATCTGTGCTGGCCATTCTCTTCCTTCTTTCGGAATTCTTTTCTTCCGTTTACACAGCTTTTCAAAGCAGCGCTACCACTCTCACACCGCTCGGGCACAAGCTCAAATATAATTGGATGGCTTGTTTTTTCGGGAAAAAAATCGGCACGCTGGTTGAAGTATAATTTGTTTTACTTTGTCACGCTGCGATTGATTGCGCTCGTTGAGAAAAGCTCTATAGGGAACTATTGTTTCGATTCAAGAGCGTCATCTCAACGTACATTTAAGGGCCTTTCACAGTGAGCGAGATTAAGCAATGCGAATGTATGTCGTGATGACGCTCAGAGAAGAGAATGTTGATGTTATCATTGGTGTCTGTTCTTTATACAGATTATAATTATTATTAATTTTCCACTGAATTATGCGATCTGAAGAGCTTGAAATGGCGTACAGAGTGCTGTTTTCTTCCGTCCATCTCTGTTATGAGTCAGAGAGCTCATTCGCTCTAGAGCTGTCAGTCATATTATGTGATCAGAACTCTTGTCCTTCTGAATGATTACGTTGTGTTCATTTCCTTGTTCGGGGTATTTTTATAACAATAAAGATTGAGAAATGCTTACATGAGAAATGCTAAGCAGGACAGTTCACTGAAGCTGTGGAATTTGAGGAAACTTGAGAACTTTAAGACAATCACTTTAAAACACTACAAATAGGGACTAACGCACATCTGCCCATTATTTAATCAAAATCCGCTTTAGATCGCAGTTGGAAGTTATTACACACACTCGATGATGGTTTCTGTATAGTACCAAAATTTATTTGTCTTAATTTGCTGTTGTATGTTGTGCAGCAGACGAAATTAAAGCCAAATGGGAAAACCTACAAGAAACATACATGAGGAAAAATGTATTCTCGGTCAGCGCCACCTATTGTGCAGGCGTGATTTAGCTGAAGGCAATCAATCTTGCATTCGGTGTGAAAGCTCAGTTCGTCGACAATTCGCTTATCGTGTCGCACTCGGTGTGAAAGGGCCTTTAGACTGTTTTTAAATGGACACAAAAACACTTTTTCAAAAAATCGTTTATGCTCCACTGAAGAAAGGAAGTCAAATTAAATAAGTAAATTACATTACTTACATTTTTGTATTGTTTCATATTGGTGTCTCTACTGTTAGTTAGTCCCCACCATTAATCATTGTCTCTTACAAGAGGCTGGCTACATGTCACACTGCACTAATATAGAAATAGACCAGAATTCCTGCTTGGGATAAATGCCCCACTTTAATTACCCTCTTGAGCCCCTGATTAGTGAAATGTCGTCGTCCTCCGTTTATCTCCAGCCACTAATGGTCTTACTTATTCCAGGCCAGTTCTTATGCATAAGGACAGAATGATATATGTATAAATATGTATAAAGTTTGCATGTTCAGGTTTTGGTTTAAGGTTTTAAGTACTGCAATGTATTAACAATGAGCAAATGCTTTCTCCAATACGTATATTGTAACAAAGGCACATTCTTGAAATAGTCTGTGCCTCGGAGATGCATTGGAAATTGTTTGATGATATTTTTAACCAGGCAGGAAGTGGGACATGGAAGATATTTATATCCACAGCATTTTTGTGTGTCATTTTATAAGTGATTAATCGTGCATGTTGGTCTCCCTGTCACAAAATTCCTAGACAAATAAACTGATTTGGTGCACTGAGATAAAAGACTTAGATGTTGGATGTGTCTTTCTTAATATGAATTCCCATTACAGCTCAAGTCATTTTCTATAAGAAATATATAGAAGCATTGATTGACAGGTGCATTGGGACTAATGGGCTCTGTTAAGGCAGCATATAATAATATATGAATTATCTGAAGACTGCTTGAAGCCTGTCAGTATATAGTATAGTAGCTTGTATGTTAAGATACATCAGCAGTCGTCACATAATTCCCAGAGGAGTAAACACTGTTAGGAAAGACTGAATCCCTATTAATGTCAATGATTTTAAGATTGAATGTTTTTTAAATGTTGTGGTGTTTAGGTGTCCACATACTTCCAAGGGGGAAATTGACAGACATTTTGTTCTTTTCTTTATCCAGTGACTCCCTCCACATTACTTTGTCTCACAGTGCTTCATCGCTCTGTCTTCTATCTTTCACCCTCTCTCCATTTCACCTTTCAGATTTAAAGCTTTCTCAAATCATCCCTCTGATGAGTAGTGACTAATTTATCACATACTTTCTATCTCATCACTGCTAATGGCCCTTTTACTTGCCAAACGCACTCCTACTTATAGTCTGGCACTTATCTGAACAGGACAGATCTTACTTTCCCTGCCCTATTTCTTTTTAGACAGTGAGTGTCATTGTATCGTATGATTTGAACTTATAGCCGCTCACCTAACCCTCTGTGGGTTAGGCTAATTACTACAGATTACTCTTGATTTTTTTACTTCCTTATTTTCTCCTCCTTCCTCTTTTCTTTAGAATATTAAATTCTATGTAAACAGTGTTACACAGCAGTAAGGCCATGTTTTTTTTTGTTTTTTTTATAGACATCACAATTTTCCCACGTTTCAGATTAGACAACTAAACAAAATAGCATGTACTTTACTAGAGGTTCTAACAAAATGTTAATTGCTGCAGTCTATTTAAAAATAATATTGAATTAATTTGAATTATTTGTAAAAAATAAAAAAAATAAAAAATTTATCAGTTTGAATTGTTTCAATAGCCCCTTTCACACATACAGTCTTTACTGGTAAATTACCGTTAAGATATCATGTGTGAACAGGACCTTTTAAAAAATACCAGTAAATCGGTTCTGGAAATTTACCAGTATGAGAAGTTGTAACATGACGAGTAAATTACCGGTATGTTTACTCTTCTCACTTTCCTTTTAATTATGAGCAACTACTGAAAAATGGTGCTGGCTTATATAACAAGCCATCTTCTTTTAAATTCATGCAACATCTGGTTGGAAAATATGCTGTGCTGGGACCTGGCATAAAATACATTTTAAACCAATACTATAGCAACTATTATGAGTCTCGTGTTTTTAAGAGCAAAATACCGTTCTGTGTGACCCTCCCCTTAAGGGGCTACTGACTCACTTGTAAAGACTTCACGTGTTTCATTTAGTCATTTTACATTTACATTTAGTCATTTACATTTTACATTACTGGATGAATCAGTATTTTTGAATGAATGATTCAATGACAAACACATTTTGTTACAGTCACTGATGTAATGGTTACAATCTTTATTTGAAGTTTAATAGACATAGTCAAATCATTGTCATTTAAGATAGATTTGCTGCGAAATTTAATACTTCTCTACTATATAGTCTGTGAAAAACAGTAGTATGTCCGGATACATAGTATTAGAAAAACAGTAGGCGAAAAGTACCCGGATGACTTATTACTTCCGTCGAGATTCTGGAATGTGCATTCAGTCTGATTTCAGAGTTAAAACAAAATATTATCATTTTTATTTGTAATATTTATTTTATATTTATTACCTACTGACTGAAATTAGCTAATAACATGCATGAATGAATAAGCCCATGCTGAGTTTTTTTCCTGTTCCTTCTTGTTTTGCTGAAACTAAAGAGCCTTGTAAGAACGGCTCATTCTGACCCAGAACCAAATATTACTCGCATATCCGCAGGTGACCGTTTGAACTCTCTGACTTGGTTACTTATTAATATTTTGTTTTCCTCCAAGACACTGAGCAAGCACTGTCTGTGCCACATGCAGACGGTAAACTATTCAGCCGGCCTTGGCCGCCCTTTATTAGTCTGTGCAAGTGCATTTTCACCGCCAAGATAGACTGATATGTCTGCTGAAATGGTCTGTTGGATTTTACTTCAGCTGCCTCTCCTGTAAAGTACAAACCTGCTTTTGAAAGGTCAAAGAAGTCTTCGCTGAAGTTGCCATCTGCTTTTTTGTGATGGTGCCATTGTCTCTGTCATATGTTCTCAGGGTGGTCTACATGTGTAATTGATCATGACTTTAAAGTTGAATATACAGACGCTTACTCTTGAGCAAGCTTGAGTCATGCAGGGCAAAGCCGTACACTCAGCCCTCATTCAGCGACTGAAGAACTTGAGTTTCTTAAAGGGACACATCTGACTTTCTCTGCTCTTCTGCTTCACAGGGCTTTTTAAGTAAACGACTGAAAGGATCCATCAAAAGGACGAAGAGTCAGACGAAGCTGGACCGCAACACAAGTTTTAGACTCCCATCACTACGACCAACAGAAAATGACAGGTACAATTTACGCTGGTTTGTTTCTCAAATGTATTCAGAGTGAACTTTGACTGAACCTCATTCAATTTCAGTCTTTTTTGTCTCTGCCCAGAATTTTAAGAGACAGATGTGGTTATCTGTGAGATAAAAAAATCAAAGCTGAATAGATATATTTGAATGGATCTGACCTTTGTAGGTAATAAAGTGATATACATTTATTTTTCTCCCTTTCCTTTAATTATGAGGACCTATTGAAAAAATGGTGCTGGCTTACAGCTTTTAAATTCATGCATGTCTCTAATAGAGAACAGCTGGTTTGGAAAATATGCTGTGCTGGGACCTGGCATAACATGAGATCTGTTTTAAAAGAAATTTTAAACCTTTCAGGCAGTCTGACAGCTCTCTGGCAGAACCATTCTGGCGGTTCGTCCCAAATGAAGCTAATGCGTCAAAGCTACGATTTAAACTGCTCTTGCTCTACGAGTCAAAAGTTTGGATACACTTGACTGAATTTATGCTTGGCATGATCTTAAAAATCTTTTGACTGCACTTAGTGTTAGCTTTTTTACTGCCCCACTGGCTGGCTGACTCATGGTTTGGCTGGTTAGCGTAGTCCAGTTCGCCACTGATCCCCATTCAAATGTTCTAACAAAACTTTTTATTTTGTGAGCAGGTGGACAGCTCCTGCGTGCCGATGAAAAAAGACCAAAAATAATCGTCCTCCTTTGTTCCTTTCTGATTAAATTAAATCTTTATTTTATAAAATAGACCCAAAAAAATCTTTCTCCAATGGTTGCCATTCAAAAGTTCTCATTTTTCATTTTATTTTACCCTTTTTGTTTCCAGCCACCTCTGAAATGAATGTCTCTCTGGGTATTATAGACCTCTTTGGTCCAACACACTGTCCACCCATAAGACGTTAAATCACATGGACAGTGCCTCTTTGTTTTCTGTCATTTGATTTGTCAGATTTCCTTGTGATGTACTTCCTCGCTGTGCTGCGGTCGGGGGTGTAAGTGCTGTAAATCTTACTTCAGCTGGAGGATTAATGGATAAGCAGGGCTGTTAATAGCATTAGGCAAAGTCACTTTTGCTTTATTACTACACAGTCAGTGTGTCACAGGCCTGAGGGTTGAATTAGGGCTGGTTACCTGTGGTGACGAACCAGAAGTTGTGTTTCTTGCCCATCCTTTTTGTTTGTGGCAGTTACTTGGAAACAGGTAGGAGACTGTGGGCTCTGGCTGTGATGTTGCTGCTGGTGTATCTGCTCTCTCTGTATACTCTAATGGCCACAGCTGCTGTGGAAAGACTACAGATGAGGAGGAGGTGCAATTGTAATCAAGATGATTTCTCACGCTGCTCCTTGTGGATTGAGTGCATCTGTTTGTGAGGAGCTCTTGCTCATAAAGTTATGCTTGGAAGGAGCGTGCGTGTGAGTGTTGTGGTGCATGAGAGTGTGTGTGTGTGTCCCTGTAGCTACTAGCTAAGACAGAGGAACTGCATGTGTCGGTTTGATTGAGATGAATTACAGCTGAACTCTCAACGGTCATCTGTCAGTGCATTCACATGCACTTATGAGCATGTGTGTGTGTGGGTGTTTAAAGGGATAGTTCACCTAAAAATTAAATCATTTTAATTTATATACATGACCGTTTGATTTTGTTTGGAGTCGGTAAGATTCTTAAATGCTTTTAAAATTAGTCTCTTATGCTCCCCAAGACATTCATTTAATTGATCAAAAATACAATAAAAAGTGACATGTGAAGGTAAACCATACTTGGAATTTTTCCTCTGCATTTAACCCATGCAAGTTAGTGCACACACATTAGGAGCAGAGTACTGAGTAGTGAACATACACACACTGCAAAACGTGATACACACCCGGAGCAGTAGGCAGCCATTATGCTGTGGCGCCCAGGGAGGGATTGCTCAAGGGCACCTCTGTCATTTCCTGCCGGTACTGGAATCGAACCATTAACCTTTGGGTTACCAGTCGGACTCGAAAAAAAAATATTATTATATTTTTGAAATATTATCAATTTAACTCACTGTCCTCACTGAAATTTGAAATATGATTTGTTTGTTCAGTCTGGTGTGTCTGCATCAGTTACTTAAGTAATTATTTAGTTGTCAAGAAACTTCCTTCCACAACAACTGAGAGTAGCTGTCAGTGGAAAAAGAGAGGATAGAGTTTTGTATGACATCTCGCTACGGTGGTGAATTCACAATGCGCTTTAGAGTAGACAACTGCAACGTTTAATGCATTCATGCCAATTAAAGGTGTTTACCGCAGCTTCTTTTTACCATTTTTATGTGAAAAAATACAAATATTTTTACTGTGCATTTGAATGAGGTTTGAAACATCAGATTTCATGTGGGGATTTTTGTTTGCTTTTTTGTTCGTTTGCATTTCGGGCTACAAAATGTTTTGTTAGATGTACTGAAAAGCTAAACAAAGCCAAAGAAATGAATCCAAACTTAATTGGTTGCCACATGTATTATGAGCGTGCCAAGAGCATCCAGCTAACTAAACCTCTCTTCAGATAAGGCCAGAGTTTTCTGCTTTCTTAGCTTCACTGAATGGCTGGCTATGGGAAAACATTTAAACTTGTAGCTGAAAGGAAAATGTAAATAGCACATTAGAGGCTTTGAAGTAATCGACCTTTGCTGTAGCAGAATCACCTCTCACTATGTGGTCTGAATGAAAATACTAGTCTTGTATTCAAAGTAGACTTGGAAGCTTTGACTGTAAAGAGCTTGAATGTGGCACCGCAGTCCTAGTGGACTGATCAGATTTCCAGGATAATGTGGGAGAGCTGTGTCCGGATACGGGCTGACTGTGCACTGATCTGCTTAGCTGTCCGAGTCAGCGCAGGTGAAACGTATCGAGAGCTGGAAGTGAGCCCTCCATCAGGAGTCACCCTGCTGTTTCTGCATCAGCTGTCCGATTCAATGTACCACACCTCTGTAAATGGAGATGGAAGGAGATACTGGATGGATGGAGGAGATGGATAGATTGACAGATATCTTTAACTTCACATTGTCATATGCAATTGCATTCAGTCTGACAAGCCACAAGCAGTAAATGCTGAAAGTCAGATTCAGAAGGTTTGGTAAGTGAGTCAGAACAGTAAATATGCTTACAGATTCAGTGAGTTAGACAGTAAATAGTCTAAGATTCATTAGACTAATTCAGAATGATAATTTGAACAGTTTTATAAAAAAAAGACTCATGTCATGAGATTTGTTTGTACATAAATCGAACTACACTAGTTGTGCTGTGTTTTTAGTTTTTTTCGTGTTGTCTTTATGTATTATTCCTCAACATCTGGGCTGCATAACTGAATTATTTTTCATTCTGACTGGTATATCACAACTCAGGGAAAATATCGGATAACATGATGGACACATAATGGATGTTTTGGGGGAAAAGATGGGTCTTGTGTTTGAGTGCTGTTGGGATTTGAGCCAGATCATTGTGGTAATCTGTTTTTTATGTCAGCAGGCATCACCACGATTTCTCATAATGAGAGAAACTGATGCCAGGAGATTTACAGGCCACTTTCGCCAGGATAGTCCATGTTGTGTGACCAACTGTCTGATCGTATGTGCTGTGTCATTGGGTTAAACCTTATAGAAGCTATAAACTTTAAAACAAAAAGCTAACAGATGATTGCTTATCTTGAAAGATAAAATCAGTAATTGGTCTAATCTATATTCATCTTCAGGACAGAACTAAAAAAGTGTATCATGGTTTCCACAAAATATTTCACAACACAAATGTCACTTGAGCACCAAATCAGCATATTATAATAGACTGGAGTAATGGCTGATGAAAAATTAGCTTTGCCATCACAGCAATAAATTACATTTAAAAAAATATTAAAACAGAAAACAGTCATTTTAAATTATATTTCACAATATTAATGTTTTTGCTACATTTTTGATCGAACAAATACAGCTTTGATGAGCATGAAAGACGTGATTGTTCTGGTCTCATCTAATCACTGAATCCTCATTAAACACAAACCAACCATGTGAGTAATGTCAAGGTGTGGATGTTGTGCAAGTGTGGCGGTAGTGCAGGTGTGAGGTGTGTGTGGAAGTGTTTAAGATGTTTGTGTAGTCAACTCATTCCTCGCTCCTCAGTTCCTCATAGGGCGGTCCCCATGGAAACATTCTCACGGGGACTTTGCATTGGCCAGCCCTCTTTCTTGTTTGTCACATCAGATTTCTGTCGTCCTCTTTAACCTCACCTGAGCTACGGGGAAGTAGCTCTACAGCTACACTAAAGAATGAAGTGAAAACGCGGCGTTTCTTTTTAGGAATGCGATAATATCCTGATATGCTCTTGGGATACTCCTTCAAGTGGATCATTAGTTGTTTTTCGTAGGTATAAACTTTCTTTCTGGAAGCAGTGAAATTCTGGAAGTTGTTTAGTGTGTGTCAGAGATTATATAATAAATATTGCTTTAACTACAGTAAAGAAGTAGAAATTGATTATTTTGTGTATACACATAATGAATTTATTGGTTTTATCGCTTAAACTCTCACTCTTACGTTTGGCTGCCTCCCTGTGGCCATACTCTGTAAAATCGTTTTTATTATTTTTATTTATTTATTATTATTAAACATGACCTCAACCCTAAGTTCATATGAAATTATAATGAATCTTTCTGAGCAGAAACCATTTGTCATGGTTCTTATTTGCATCTCAAATCTTCTGTGGCTGAGAACACTGTGTAGCCAGTGAGGAAGGAGACTGAAATATCAGAATCGGAAGAGAGGATGTAATTATTACTAAGTGATCTGGCTGAATCTTGAGTAACTAAGTTAAGGTTTCTGTTTGCTGTTCTAGGTCACGAGGCCTGCCCAAATTGAAGGAGTCCAGTTCCCATGAATCTTTGCTGAGCCCAGGCAGTGCTGTTGAAGCTTTGGATCTGAGTATGGAGGAGGATGTCTACATCAAACCTTTACACAGCAGCATTCTAGGACAAGACTTCTGCTTTGAGGTACAAACTTTGCCTCTTAGCATTATTCCCATGATCACATTGACATAAATATAATATTATTACAAAAATAACTGTTTTCTTTATTAAATATATTAATATATTTTAAAATGTTTATTTGTATTTTTTTTTTTTTTATGTTTTTTTATTTTTATTGCAATGGAAATCTGCCTTTTACTGTCACTTTTAATGCATTCATTAAAGGTGGGATCAGTAGTTTTTGAAAAACACTGTTGGCCAATGTTGATATTTGAAATCGCCAAAATAAACACGCCCCTACCCCAAAAGGATCTCGCCCCTAATTTGATCGCTCCGCCCCACACTTACATACGCGGCTGTAACGCTTGAAACAGACAGTGGAGGAGGTTTAGACGCTCCAGGCTTATTTGGTGTGGAAATTAATGCGTCTTTTTCATAGCTGAAGCGAACGACAATAAGATCGCAAATGAAAAAAACAAGCAAAGATGACACACAAGCATATTCAAGCAATGGCCACCATATATTAGTTCTTTGAAACAAAGATAAACAATGCTACTCACTTATCGAGAAGAAATAAAGAAACCTCAGCGTCCGATGTTAGGCCTTCCCGCTCCTTGAGTTCTCTCCAGCGCTGGTAAGCTTCTCCGATATTAACACGAGTCCTACCTGTTGCCTGAACGTAAGCCTTCTTTTTAATTTTATTTTCCGCAGACATTTTCCTCTTTTGGTTTTTTATCTGCAATCTCTTTCTGTAGTCGTTCGGCTAATGTCTTGGTATGTGCACTGAGCGCTCTCTCCTCCCCATGATTAGTAGACACGTTCCTTACTGCTGATTGGTTACAAGTGTGTTTTGGTACTCGGTCCAACACAGTTTTCAAAAGTGTTTTTCAAAAACTACTGATCCCGCCTTTAATAAAAGTATAAACATTTTTTTTTTTTTATCTCATTCACCCCAAACTTTGAATGCATTTACATTTTGTGAACCCTGTTTAACATACCATGATATACGAATATGTAACAGTGTTGCATTGATCTTTTGTAAGTCGCTTTAGCAAAAAGCATCTGCTAAATTAATTAATGTAAATGAAATCAAACTCTACCTTGCTACAACCACAGGGCTATAGTGGATGCAGTACAGTTCTTTATAACATATTGGTTAAATGAATGATTATGAATGAATTTCTGAATTTCTCCCCCTCCTCATGTAGGTGGCGTACTCAGGTGGAAGTAAGTGCTTCAGCTGCTCCTCTGCTGCTGAACGGGACAAATGGATGGAGAACCTCAAGAGAACTGTGCAGCCTAATAAGGTGACCATCAGATGCTTTGTTTTTTTTGTGTAATTTTTAATCAAGACAAAACCATGCATGCTTGATTCATACCTAAAATGAGCTGCTGTGACTCAATCAGTGTCGTTCCATCACCAGGACAACTGCCGGCGGGCGGAAAACGTCCTCCGCCTGTGGATCATCGAGGCCAAAGACCTGCCACCGAAAAAGAAGTATTTCTGTGAGCTGTGTCTGGATGACATGCTATACGCCCGCACCACCAGCAAAACCCGCTCCGACTGCCTGTTCTGGGGGGAACACTTTGAGTTCTCCGGCCTTCCAGCCATGAAGAGCGTCACTGTACACATCTACCGTGATGTGGATAAGAAGAAGAAAAAGGACAAAAACAACTACGTGGGTCTGGTGAACATCCCCGTGCAGGGAGTGATGGGAAGGCAGTTTGTGGAGAAATGGTATCCGATCAGCACCCCCACCACCAGCAAAGCCAAAGGTGGAGGCCCTTCCATCCGCATCAAATCTCGCTTCCAGACGGTCTCTATCCTGCCCATGGAGCAATACAAGGAGTTTGCGGAGTTTGTGACCAATAACTATACCATGTTATGCTCTGTGTTGGAGCCAGTCATCAGCGTGAAAAACAAAGAGGAGATGGCCAGCGCGCTCGTGCACATACTGCAGAGCACAGGACGGGCAAAGGTACGATGCCAGTTAAGTTCTCATTAACTTAAATTATCCATAAATCACTTGCTTGACTGAAGGTCAACTAAACTGTCTGTATTAGGACTTCCTAACGGATCTGGTGATGTCAGAGGTGGATCGCTGCGCTGACCATGACGTGCTGATCTTTAGAGAGAACACGCTAGCCACCAAAGCCATTGAAGAATACCTCAAATTGGTGGGACAGAAGTACCTACATGATGCACTAGGTAAATTAAAGGATTACCGTGGCGTTTTAAAAGAGGTTGATTGTGCTATTTGCCTTGCTCTCCTTTGGGAAAAGGTTGCTAATTAAAGCTTGTATATCTAAGACCCTTTACTGTATGTTTCTGTTCTGCTTTGTAGGAGAGTTTATTAAAGCCCTGTATGAGTCAGATGAAAATTGTGAAGTAGACCCATCAAAGTGCTCCGGCAGTGAGCTTCCAGAGCACCAAAGTAACCTGAAGATGTGCTGTGAGCTGGCCTTCTGCAAGATCATCAACTCTTACTGGTAACTTTCTTTCAATTCCAAAATATAACAAACAAGACTGAGTTTGTATAAAGCATAAACGTTTCACTAGTAGCTGAGCAGAAAATTAAATATATATAGCAAAAACAGTAATATTGTGAAATATTTTATAATTTAAAATTTTCTTTTGTAACATTATACACTACTGTTCAAAAGTTTGGGGTCAGTGACCTGAGCATAAGGACTTCTTTTAAAAACATTAACAAAACTTACCGATATAAACATTTGAACTGTAGTGTGTGTGTAAAATATATATTTCCAGGTCTGGAAATGTTATGGAAATGAATAAAACGTTAAATGGGAAATGTTCCTAGTTATTCTCAGCTGAAATGTTTGAAGTAAAATACTTGTGAAGTATAATCTACATAAAATGTTTTTAAAAAATATTTTTCAGAAATCATAAGCAACTGGAAAAGTCATAGAAAATAAATAAATCAAGATTAGATCATTATAGATAGATTATAGATTAGATCAGTTTAATAACTTGGTGGCATTCTTTATATATTTATTTTTCCAGACTTTAAAAGTTTAGATTTACACTATTGTCCATTGACTTCAATACTTTGAAGTTGATCAAAAGTAACAAGTAAAGACATTTATAATGTTACAGAGGATTTCTTTGAAATAAATGTAGTTCTTTTGAACTTTCTATTCATCAAAGAATCCTGAAAAAATTATCACGTTTTTCAAAACATAAAAAAAAAAAAAAAAAAATCTTGCCAACCCCAAACTTTTGAACTTTTGAATATGTAAGATTTTTGCCAGGATGATTATGTAGTTCACAGTGCTTCACAATGTTCACAACTACAGTGTCCTTGTATATAGTTTGTTCATGTGCTCATGCTTGCAATTGCATTAATTCCATCCTAACCTGCTACTGTGCTCTGGTCAGTGTGTTTCCCCGGGAACTGAAGGAGGTGTTTGCATCATGGAAGCAGCAGTGTCATGCTCGAGGGAAACAGGACATCAGTCAGCGTCTGATTAGTGCATCACTCTTCCTGCGTTTCCTGTGCCCTGCCATCATGTCCCCATCCCTCTTCAGTCTCATGCAGGAATACCCAGACGACCGTACCTCTCGAACACTCACACTCATCGCCAAAGTCATCCAGAATCTCGCTAACTTTGCCAAGTATGTCATGCACACTTCTCATACAGTTCTAGATTTTCAGATGTTTACTAGATAAAATTCAAAATGGTAAATAGATTTTTAAGGTTTTGAATTTGAAAATAGTAGAGATGCACTGATGTATGTGATCAATTTAAAACCATTGGCATATCAGCTATAGTATAAAAAAGGCAGATCCTAATGGTTTTGATTTAATTAATTAAGTGAAGCCATTGAAGTTGTATAATGTCAGTACGGATTGGCAGGTATCCTAGTAAACAGTCGGCTATGTCTTAAAGGAGAAGTTCACTTTTAAAATGAAATTCTGTCATCATATAATCACCCTCATGTTGTTTCAAACCTGTATGAATTTCTTTCTTCTGCTGAACAGAAAGGAAGATATTTAGAAGAATATCAGTAACCAGACAGTTTTTGGGTCCCATTGACTTCCATAGTATATTTTTTTCCTACTATGGAAGTCAATGGGACCCAAAAACTGCCTGGTTTAAAAGAAATAAAACGCACATGTGTATCAGTGTATTGGATCCGTGCTGCTCTTAAAGTTACAGCAGCCTAATATTCCTGCTGCGCTGCTTACTGTGTTTAAATGTTAATCAAACAACAAAAGATCGCTCAGTGCTCTTGAATAAATAACTTTTGTAAATTAAATAAGGATTCATATATTTAATTTATACAGCAGTGTTACCTTACATTTGATTACTTTTCAATTTCTGTACCTGAAAACTGCTGTTAGACCTACCTGAAAAGCACTGTTGGTAACACTTTAGTTTAGGGTCCAATTCTCACTATTAACTAGTTGCATATTAACATGCATATTACTAGGATATTGGCTTTTTATTAGTACTTATAAAGCACATATTAATGCCTTATTCTGCATGACCATATTCTACATCCCTTAATCCTACCCAATACCTAAACGTAACAGCTACCTTACTAACTATTAATAAGCAGTAATTAGGAGTTTATAGAGGCAAGGGTCGTAGTTAATAGTTTGTTAATAGCAAGAATTGGACCCTAATCTAAAGTGTGACCACAATGTTTATTTCATATGCATCTTTGTTCTGTTGTATTTATGTATTGAATATTATGGATCCAGTCAGTGTTCAATGAAGATGATTTGATGATACAGTAATAAACTAGTTAGTATACCTTAATGCATGCTTTTTGAACTTTGCTCATTTAAAACATGATCAAAACACTATCTATTTTAATGACAAAAGTGATATCGGTATTAGAATCGGCCAATATTTTGTTAAAATTGGTATCAAAAATTCTATCGGTGTATCTCAAATAGCAATTTGAGTCAAATTTTAATGTGAAAATTGGAATTTAAGTCAAGTTTTGGTTACAGCAATCAGGTTAACATTTTACATAGTACTTAGATATTCAGAATATGTCCAAATTCTGATGTAATGTTATGTATTCATTTTGTAGAATTCTTGTGCATGTAAATGCAGTCATTGTGAAACTTAAGTGTCTGTCTGCCTTAGAGCTCTTTTAGAATTTCTCATGCATTTCTTATTCTCTGTTACATCAGATTTGGGAACAAAGAGGAGTATATGGCCTTCATGAATGAATTCCTGGAGCACGAGTGGGCTGGTATGACCCGTTTTCTGCTTGAGATCTCGAATCTTGAGACGATCTCCAACACCCCAGGCTTTGAGGGCTACATCGACCTCGGCCGCGAGCTGTCAGTGCTTCACTCGCTACTATGGGAGGTGGTGTCTCAGCTGGACAAGGTACTGCAATCCCTCCAAACCATTGTACTGCAACAATACCTCTTACAATGAAATCTACTGTAGGCTAACGTCTGATTTTACAAAGATTTACAACAGCCGAGGTTCTATTTGTTCATAACCTTTTCACTCAGTAATTTCTTCTTCATTAAAAAGTTTAAGACATAGAAATGAATGGTACTTACACATAAACAAATGCAACATGAATGAAAAGAATATTACTTGACATAAACAAAAAAAAATTACTGAGTGCACATTTAAGTATTAATTAAGAGTGCCCACGTCTCAAAATCAGGAAGCACATTTCATACCTCAGAGGTATTGCCGCAAATGTCTTGTGTTGAGCTGTGTGCTTTATGTCAGTAACGCTTGATCCCCACTAAATGTTGTAAGGTTGTAGCTGATTTCAAATATTATCTATGCAGTACTTTTAAAGGGCTGTGTGTGGCCAAAAAAAAGAAGCTTTGTGCTTGTTTGCAGTGTTATTATTACTACATTAACTCATTGTCTAGGTTATCCTCGAGGTTAGTGTCCCTGTTTAAACTGGAACAG
This sequence comes from Abramis brama, assembly GCF_963993115.1. Taxonomy (NCBI): domain Eukaryota; kingdom Metazoa; phylum Chordata; class Actinopteri; order Cypriniformes; family Leuciscidae; genus Abramis; species Abramis brama. The sequence continues at coordinate 16,004,179 of NC_139969.1, read as the reverse complement.
TCTGTCTAATGGCATTGGACACAGCGCGTTCAAGCATTCCTATGTGCCTTTCCCCTAACTCTTGCTGACCTGTTGCGTCTGGAGCATGGTTTTGTTTTGTCTGCGATTAAAACCTCCCTGCACAATGTTTTTGTTTCCTGTCATGAGTTAATTCATCTCAACTTTTCTTTTATCTCGTCTCAGACATAACCTTCTGTTGTTGTTTGATGCATGCCTTGCGTTTGACCATTTTTACCTCATTTGTTATTTTTGGAATGGCTTTTGTCATTTTTGTAGAAGCATGTTTGGTTTTCCTTTTATTTATCCCTAATTTGACTTTTTCCCTTTTGTTTTCTCCTCTGTTTACCCATGCCACTATACATTCCACCCTTTCCTGTCCGACATACTGTGTCTCCATGGTAACGCTGTCCTACCACCAATGCATTATGGTGCCTACTCTCTCGACCAACCAAAAAAAAAAAAAAAAACTCCTGCCAACCCATCAATCTGCCATCTGCACCCTCAAACTCTCGGGCTCCATGTGGTTGCCCTCTGTGGTCCGTAATGTGGTTACCATGGTAACGCACCAACCCAGGGTGACAATTCCTTCCTGCAGGCGACGGTGGCCAAACTGGGGCCCCTGCCGCGAATCCTTGGCGATATTACCCGCTCGCTGTCCAGTCCTACCCCCATCCAGCAGCAGCTCAGGCGCTTCCAGGACCATAGCTCCGCTCATGACATCAGTGGAAGTGTGTCCTCAGGACTGCAGAGAATATTTGAAGACCCAGCAGACAGGTAGGGCATAATTTTCTTTATTTTGATATCTATGTGTCTTGTGCTACATTCCAGATCTTCTAAAGCCATACTTAAGGAAAATGCATCATAGAGGTTCACATATCTTTAGACTTCCTTTGCTGAAAGATCACTTTGAAGTTGGCATGAAATGAAAATGTACCCTTACTGTGAACTCTTCATCCATGCACGTTTGATCCCGTGATTTTTAATTTAAAATTGACTTTAAACCCAAGCCCCTTACAATTGACTGCAAGCTCGCATTCAGATCTGCTTTTGTCCAATCAACAACCGATGAATTGAACCAAGTCCCTGTCCTATATTTTATCTTGTTTGATAATCCGTTTTACTCGGATGTACATCAAAATACAGAAGAAAAGATCTGTCATAACTTCAGTTTCATCAAGACTTCATAACAGATGGCTTTAGTATACTTCTCTGAGAAGGCCATTGGGTATAGGACAAAGAAAGATCACAATGCTTTGTCAAACTAATGTATTGTACCTGTATGTTACATTGACGCAAGTAACTCTCAGAAACCGTTGAGACTTGAATTTGAATTTGAATATTAAATCATGTGCAATAGTATGGCACAATTATTCTCATATATTCATTCTTGCGTATCTCATTCCCCAGTGAAATGAGGAGCATCAAATCTCCTGTCCAGGAGCACATGGAGGCCTTAGTCCGAGGGAAGCATCCTTTATTGGGTCAGCAGTCCTCCACGCACAGCATGAGCTTCTCTGACAAAGAGGAGCGAGACAGCCCTCTCCCGAACGGACGCAGCGTATCTTTAATGGACTTGCAGGACTCTTACCTGGCACAGGGGCATCCGGTTCCCGAAGCCCCTCCTAGATTAGGCCGAGTGGGCTCTCAAGCTTCCATCGGCCCTGTCCCTCCTCCACACCTCCACCAGCCCCCTGTCCATCCGAAAGTTCCACAGTTGAGGGACAATTTGCCCCAGAGTGCCCCGCAGGTGCGTCGACCTATCCACCCCTCCCTCAGCCAGCAGCGCAGCCTGCAACCGTTGTCTTTCCAAAACCCTGTTTACCACCTCAGCAACCTGCACGCACAGTCCACACACTCGACCCAGTCCACGCACTCCGTCCAGTCCCTGCAGCCGGACTCCAGCTCGGAGAACCTGAGCACAGGCAGTTCTCGGAGCGCCAGCCCCAGCGCATCAGGTGTGCGGGGAGCCACTCCTAGAGCCCGGATGCCCTCCACCAGCAGCGTGGAGGAGGAACTCAGCCGCAAAAGCATACAGGGACAGGAGACACCTCCTCCCACGGCACGCTGGCACCCGCCCCTGGCAGACCAGCACTCGGGAGCCCAGGTGGTGGCTGTACCAAGGCAGAGCAGCGCGGGTACTGCGCATATCGTGAAGGTGGAGCAACAGAGTCGAGGAGTGGGGCTGGTGGCAGTAAACGCAGGGGCACGAACCCCAAGGTCGCTCCCTCACAGTACTTCCCTCCGTAGTAGTGGCAGCGTCAACACAGAACCCATGCAGCAGAGCGGTGAGAGATCCAGGCAGCAGTCCACATGCTCCAAAGAAAGCTCGGTACCAGGAGGGCGAGGCAACAAACAGGTAAAGACCGAAAAAAGAAGAGTCTGCTTTTTTTTGTAAATGTTTGAGCCCAACTAATGCTTTGTGCTTGTGCTTGCTTGTGTCCGTAAGGTCCAATCACCCGTAGAGTCGGTCACCATGTCTCCAGTGGAGCGAACTGCCGCATGGATCCTGAATAACGGCCAGTATGAAGATGAGGAAGAGGAAGGCCCGAGCAAAGACGATTCCAAACATGTAGAGAAGGTACTAAACGCAATAAAGAAAAATGCCTGCAAATAGGCATTGGATGCACTCTGTAGAAGGTTTTAAGATGTTTTACTCTTCTTCTATAGTACGAACAGGAAATCTCAAAGCTGAAGGAGCGTCTGCGGACATCTAGTCGGCGACTAGAGGAGTATGAGAGACGGCTACTGGCACAAGAACAGCAGATGCAGAAGCTGCTCTTAGAATACAAGGCTCGATTGGAGGACAGCGAGGACCGTCTGCGCAGACAGCAGGAAGAGAAAGACAGCCAGATGAAGAGTATTATCTGCAGGTGAGTGAATGAACAGGAAGAGAATATTAAAATACATATATATAATACAATATATTAAAATTACATTATTTATTAAGGAGTGGAAATCTTACACTTTTAATTGCAAACCTGAAAATACAGTCTAAATATTTAGTAATGATCAAGTGAAATGCTATCAAAACCTACAGTCTCGCACTTCTGCTAAAATGGATTTTTATCACATCACCCCGGACTTCAGCTTCTCATCACATCTTCTGTCAAATCAAATGCTTTCTAGAATCTAAAGCGTCCCACCCCCTATGCTATAAATACCACCTGGCCAAAGCGACCGTTGACACGTCACGGAGCAATATGGGTTGGAGATCAAACGCTCGAGATTTATTCTGTTTTCTAACTATGTTGGTTAAGAATGAAATGGCTAGAATTTATTCACACCTCTACTATTAAATCCAACGTATCATCAGCGCTCGAATTCGCTTCCATGGTGCTGTCAAGTACGACTCGCTGTCTGTGAGGTAAACTACACGCTATTGGCTATTTGAAAAGGGGGAGGAGCCATTCAATATGTCCCTCCTTAGCACCATACAATTAAGCTGCATGTTCCAAGGCACTTCAGTGGGCCTTTAAAGTCCCTGTGAACCGGAAGTTGCAAACGACTTTTCTCCAGTGTTGTGACGTATTTCCAAGTGAAACGGAATATTGAACAGAGGGCAGGGTTTTACTTTAGCGCTCCTCCATCTCTGCTCATAGCAGACTAACGGTTTGAGTGGAGTGGTTAAGCGTTTTCAACCCAAGCCGTCAAACTGACGTCATCAGAAAAGGAACGCCATTCCAGACCGGAAGTAACTTTTCAGATTTTGATTAAAGATTACCACGGCAAACAATTTTTTTGTGTATTAACTTGCACAGATTAATTGTTCACCACAAGACTAGTAATATGCGATAACAAAGTAAATGGGGTCGATTTTGATTTCATGTCGACTTTAAACATTTAAAGGTCATCTAAGCCATCTGAGCTTTCAATCTGGGGACTGGAGACCCTACTCTATTCCTTAGATGGCAAAGATGAATTTTCAGCATTACTCCAGTCTCCAGTGTCACATGATCCTTCAAAAATAATTTTAATATGCTGATTTGGTGCTCAAGAAACATGTTTTATTATTATCAATGTTGATAATTGTTTTTGTTGGACTTTGTTGGTTTTGTGGATTCTTTGAATAGAAGTTTCAAACCAACTGCATTTATTTGAAATTGAAATCTTTTATAACATTATAAATGTCTTGTAACTGATCAATTTAGTCTAGCCTTGCTGAATAAAGTTGTTAATTTAGGATTAAGTATTTTTTTCCATTTGACCTTTAATTTGTCTTGTTCATATATACAATATATAAAATAAAGTTGATCTAAACAAAAATATCTAACTTGCCAAAAACCTACAATGGAAAAATACAATTGTAATGGTAAAACCATGTAAAATCTGACTGGGTGTTGTGTCATTTGTGGTTCATAGGCTGATGGCCGTGGAAGAAGAACTGAAGAGAGACCATGCGGAGATGCAGGCGGTCATAGATGCCAAACAGAAGATCATTGATGCACAGGTACTGCAGATTACCATATTAACCAGCATGATAAATGCAAGGGAACTTTAGTGTGAGTTTGGAGAGCATCTTAGTCTATTGTCTGGTTGTGAGGTGCTGGCCTGTGTGTGCTGCACAGTGGTATGCTTTGAACTCCCTGCTAAACCTCAGATGGTATTAAAGCAGGCTGCTGACTGGCTCATTGTTACTGTGTCCTACTGAATTCCAGGTCGCTAATGGAACTGAGGTAATACCAGCAGGCAAGTACAAGCAGACAGTTTTGCTAGGCCTGTGTAAGCGCACCCCAATCCAACACCCATGCCTGGCCTGAACCTGTGCAACACTCAGTCCTCTAAGCCATTTTGTTTCCCTCCACTTCGGATGATATAATAAAACAAGGGTTGAAGGTGAAGTGTGCCGTTTTTCTATGGTATAAGATATTCAATCCAAATGTAATGTGTAGAGACCACTATAGTGCAGCCATTTTGTAGGTTGACTTCAGAGGAATGTAAACACTGGGTTTTGAGCTTTTAACATTATTTGACTGATCAAACAATAATGTGAAAGTATATATAATTTTTTTTTGAATGAATGGGGTGTAAGCTAAGCTACCAGGCTAACAGTTAGCTTGCAAAACGTCCTATTAAAGTCACATAATAATAATGAGAATTTTCGTTTTTGGGTGGACAACCCCTTTAAGTAATAACGTTTAAAGTATATTATATTTAAAAGATATTTGTGGCTGTAATAACAGTTAATCATAAGGCAGTTTTGTAGGATTTCTAATCCGGAATTTAAGAGAAATCATTAAAAAATATATATTTCGGCCATTTTGGGATTGTCGAAAACATTAGTGGCAAAATTGCACACTTCACCTTTAAAATATATACTTGAATATGTTTGCATACTTCAACTTTTTAGTTGTAGTCTGTTTTGTCATTTCACTTTCAAAATTCTCCTTGGGGTTAGTGAACGTTCATGCTTTTCCCACTTTTCAAAGCTGTCAGAGCATCTTCCCGATGTTTAGTGCTGTTGAGGAATGTGTGTTAATAGGGATCGCTCGTAGCAGATTCAGTACCTGGTATCTGTGAGCTCTAGCTTTGGCTGCTGTTATTTTTTTTGTTTTCCCTCCTTTTTTTTTGCCTAGTCACTTCCTGATTGCCCATGCTGCCACACTCCCAGCACCCTAGTCAGTGTGTGTGCTCTCTACACAAATCGCCAATGCCCTCTGCAGATAATTATAAGGATGGTCTCGCTTTTACTTCTCTTGTCTGGTTGTTTGTGCAGGATTTGAGTTGTCCTCTTTTTGCTGCCCTCACAAACTTGCCCTTTTGTGTGTGTGTGTGTGTGTGTGTGTGTGTGTGTGTGTGTGTGTGTGTGTGTGTGTGTGTGTGTTCTTTTGAAGGCAGATTCTGTGCCGTTTGTCAGGCTGGTACAGATTAAAAATGGGCCCCATTTATGTCAGCTATTATTTGCCTTATTAAATTTATCTTCATATTAAAATGAAAATAGTTTATTTAGTTATACTTTAAGGGTGTTTTCACACTTATAGATTGTTTTGTTCCGAAACAGGGACTTAATTTGTTACAATGTTCCATTTTCTTCTTGGTTCGGTTCGCTTTCACAAGGCAACCTTTCAAAGCGTACCAAAATGTGTTTATGCAAGTCACATGCACCGAGTACAACCGTCCTCTTATTGGTCAGAGTTTCCTCTGCGTCGTCTATCAAGATGATTGACAAGTTTGCTCCATGAGCTTATTGTGGCTTTATTTGTAACTGTCGAGACACGCGCAAACACTATACGAAAGTAGCCATCATTCCCGCTGTTAAATTATATACTACATTCGTATTAATACTACAGCAAATTCAAACACGCTCTCTCTGAATCTCCCAGTGCTGTCTAGAGGTTAACTGTGTCAAGACATGCAAACACTACACGAATGTTATAATGCAGCTAGAGCAGGAATCAAAGCTTTATCGGGACAGCATTCTTGCGAGGGGAAGCGCAGTTACACAACATTTTAAGATGACGAGGTGCTCTTTTGGTTTTCAGCTGTGATAACTAATCTTCTCACTCACAGAATCAGATACTACTGCCATTTATATAGCACATTTCCTGGTATGAATTATAATACCATTTGGTTCATTGGTCTGTTGGGTCGGTTTGCTTTCACACCACAAGCGAACTAAGTTCACTTTATTCAGCCGATCTCCGAGCAATGGTTTTGGTGCGGATCTAAGCGCAATTGCCGTGTTCACATAGCCTATGCCTAAATGAACCGAACCAAGGGAGAAAACGCACCAGGTTCCGAAACAAACACTCATGTGTGAAAGCACCCTTAAAGAAATATACACATAATAAAACATTAAATTTAGTGATTTTTTTTCTTCAAATGTTTAGTTTCACCATGTATGTCCGCTATTTTTACTTTCAATATTTTCACTATTTCACATTCATAATTTTATTATATTATTTTATTTGTAATGAATCTTTTTAAAAGAATATTCAAGGTTAAATACAATTGAAAGTTTGAAAAAAATATATATAATAGAAATAGAAAAGTGTAGTAGAATGTGATGCATAATCAAAGTTATGCTACCTTTAAATAATAAAGTTTATATATGTATCTATATATAGGGTGGGTTGTTATATTTAACCTTGAATATTCCTTTAAGTAATGTTAAGAAACAAGATTACTAATATCATCTACATGTTGCTTCTGACCTCCAGATATTGATGTACTTCTCTCTCTTTCTCTCTTTTGTAGGAGAAGAGGATCAGCTCCCTGGATGCAGCTAACTCTCGGCTGATGGGTGCCCTCACTCAGGTGAAAGAGCGATACAGCATGCACAACCTCCGCAATGGTCTGTCGCCCACCAACCCCACCAAGCTCTCCATCACTGAGAACGGAGAGTTTAAGAACAGCAGCTGCTGATTGGTGCTCATGGACTTGATGATCCATGCCGATTGGTGCTCCAAGACAGATCACCGGCACCGATCGGTCGAGTTCAACAGGGACAGAGTACCCAGACTACATGCCTAAAAACTGACTGACTACTGTATAAATGCAATTGCAAGGAATGTCTGGTTATAATTGTATATAAACGTTATCTAATATTGGTTATGTACAGAAGTGCTACTGCAGAGGAGTGTTCTGAAATTGCGTGGGAGAGTTAAATGTAGCGTCGGATCTGAGTCAGTGAGTTTGTGTTTTTTTATTTTAAATACTGATTTACGCATAAATGCTGATTTAAGATTGCAAAAAGATTTTTAATTATTGCCTAAAATATATGAAGGAGATGTACATATCGTAAAATAGAATTGTTTTAAAAGAAAATATGAAGAAAAGCACATAGGTATCAGCCGTAAATGTAAATGTACGCAAGTTGCAGAATCTGACAGGCAGAAATAGATGAAAGGCAATTTTATGCACTCAGTTTTCTAACACAAATTTTCTATTTTTTTTTTTTATTATTATATTATTATCATTATTTTATGTTATCATCTTGCAAAAGGTTGTTACAGCTGATTTTTAGGTGACTAACTGAAAGGACACGGTTAAGGCAGCCACAGTTCAATTGCAAAATTACGAAATCTTGAAAATGAAATGCAAGATAAGTATGTGTTCATTAATGTTACTAAAAAGACGACTGAAGCAGTGGGTTTAATGAAATAAAATATTGTTCTGAATTAATCGTTTTATTTTGTCAGATATGTAGGCTATTTGACAGTCACTCAACCTAACTTAACTTTTTGGTTGTTTTTTGCCCTGTGTATCTGACCAGAGTGCTGTGAAACTACCAATCTTCAGTCTCACTGCCCTCTTGTTTTAGACAGCCTCACTGCCCTCCTTCTGATCCTGTCTATTGTTTGTCGGTTACCTTTATTGAAAGTCATTGTTTTACCACTGTGTTCTCACTGTCCATATGAGCATCAATGCCTTTAACCTTTTGTGGCACAGAACTCCTCAATGTTTGCTGTTCTTGTAGCAATGTATTTGATGGTCAGTCTCAAAGTTGAAAGCTGAGCATTGAATAAAGATGATTGTGGCCTCATTGATCATTTTGTCTGTGTGTGTGACCTGAAATTGATTAATCATTTCTGCTCTCTTAATTTCATTCTTCCTTATTGGCATTATTGCACATTACTATTGTTTATATTCATTACTATAAGGATTATTACATTCTTAAAGTTATTCTTAAGTGAATATATGAATATAGACATGTATATCTTCTAAATATTATGTGAAAGATAAAAAAAAATAACTCAACTAAAACTAAATTTATTGTCACTACAGCATTTACAGGTAATGTGTGAACATCAGTCCAGACATTGCACAAGAAACAATATACAGTAGATATTCAATATACGGACGCATATTCAATGTACACATACATAAATGTACATAATATACCAAAAAAACAGTGCTGACAGCAGAATCGACGGATATACAATACACATACATATAATGCACATTACAGGGAAGTTAACTTTGCGGGAGTAGTATCTATTTTATGCATAATGTGGATTTTTGTGTGTCAAACCTACAATTAACCTTCATTTGACCAAGTAAAGGTGAACTAACATTCGATAATATCATTTTGATGAATTTGCATTGCAAGGACAGGAGCGATGTTGCGTTGGATTTTATGCTACGCTCTCATGGCTGCGTCACTTCCGGTTCTTCCTGTTCCTGTTCTGAGCTTTTTAACGATACTGCAATGCTAATTGTCCTGTAACATACGTACTTTTCTGAACATCGTGTACGTCTTGTTTGGATTTGCGTGAGCTGGGTTTTTTTCTGGTATGCTGCAAACGTAAAGTAGTTCATCTTTATTTTACTTAATAGTTTTATTTGATAATAATTTTCTTATTTGGCGTGGAGATGGCTGTAGGGGGCTAACGTTACCTAATGTTAGCCCATTCATTGCTGCAGACTACCTGCAAACATATAGCCAAAACAAATCTGTTTAACTAGATGCATCTTTTAAATGTATTGTTATTTTAAGTGTGCGTTACAGTTTCAACTTTTAACTTTTAAATCTCATTATTCAGTTAACGTTAGTTTTCTCTAGATAGATACAGTTATTCTTGCCGTTTGTTACTGTATATCAACTGGCATTCGCTCTTCCACTCAGTTCAGAGTTAAGTTATCTTTGAGAATTTAAAGATAAATCGTATTATTAATATTAATCTAATTCACACGCAGACCGTCAATAATGGCGGACATTAAGAACTTTCTGTATGCTTGGTGTGGAAAAAAGAAGATAACTCCGAACTATGACATCCGAGCGGCTGGGAATAAAAACAGACAGAAATTCGTGTGTGAGGTGAGGCCTCTATATAAAATATACACTGTATATATGATTCATATTCACATCTATATGTCTATATCGATAGATTTCTTTAATACCACACTGTGTATCTGTGTGTGTATGTATGTGTATATATATATATATATATATATATATATATATATATATATATATATATATATAGTTGTAGTTGGAGACCCGTTTTAAACCATGTTTCTTCACTAAGGTGCGTGTGGAGAGTTACAATTACATTGGCATGGGAAATTCCACCAACAAGAAGGATGCTCAGTCCAATGCTGCCCGAGATTTTGTGAATTATCTTGTTCGGATGAAAGAAATAAGTCCTGGTGAAGTTCCTGCTCTAGGGGTCAGTATCACATCTATGTTGACCACAGCTCATCTGTTGTGTGTTATGAGGAAAGGACTAAGTTTATGTTTATCATTTTCAGGTCAGTGTACCTGATGGAGGCAATGGAGGGAATGAAGAAGCCGGTGTTGAGTTTGGAAATCTCCCATCCAACTGTCCACTACCTCCACATCTGGCTGTGAAGAAGGAATCCGGTGAGAGATGTTAAATTAATCCAATAATCGGTTACTAAAACATAACATCTGCTATAAAGTAATGAAGTATCTGCTTTGGGTGTTGCTTTCTAAATATTTAGTCAGAATACACAGCTACATGTAAATGGCTGTCAATGGTGAAATATGCTTTTTTCCCACAGATTGGTGTAGTTTATGGCATCTACCAGCATGGGCTAGTTAGCTTACTGTCTAGCTGCATTGACACACTGGTATTTAAACCATATTAAACATTGACTAAAGCAATTTCTAACTCTGAATTCTTCCTGTGTCTCAGAACCTTCTGCAGCTTCTGCACCCTCTGCACCCGTTCCTGGAGTCACAGGTTTGGGCTACTCTGGTTTTGGTAATGCCCAATGGGAGCGAGGAGCCAACCTGCAGGAGTATTACTCCAAGAGACAGGAACAGGATGACAAAGCGGTAGCTCTTCATTTTTTAAGGGCAGTTTTCTGTCTAATGACCACCATTATTGAAAGTTTCTGAGAATTAAGTTGTTGTTTTTTTTTCTTATTTCCCTAGACCTTGGAATCAGAGGAAGTTGATCTGAACGCTGGCCTGCATGGGAACTGGACTCTGGATAATGCGAAGGCCCGTCTGAACCAGTTCTTTCAGAAGGAGAAAAACCAAACAGACTACAAGTACAGCCAAGTGGGGCCTGATCACAACAGGTCAGAACATTCCCATCAAATAGAGACATTTGCTATTACAGCTTAGTTTTTACCCATTCCACCTGCTGTTTAAGAGAGATATTCATTTGTAAATAAATGTTTTCAATGATATGCCTCTTTAAAAATCATACTTTGCATACGTTTGAATGTAATGTATCAAGGGTTTGTTTTTCTGCTGGACTGAAACAATCACAGAGAACTCCTTGATGTGCATCTAACCTCAAGGAGATCTCAGGCAACAAGATCTCTTCGTTTTGGATGTAATCTTAGAAAATCAACAATGTCATATGGGTGAATCTCACGAAACTTGTCAATAACATGTCCAGGTCATATTTCACTTTAGAGTCAAAAAAATGAATTACAGTAATGAAAATGTATAGGGATAATGTACTTAATTGCCATAATATCACAATACAAAAAACAGACTCAATTATTGTTATTAACAATTCAAAATGTCCATTCAAATGTATAATAATAAATAATAAACATGTTAAATCATGCTAGCAAGATGTTAAATCATGTTAGGAACATGCTCATCATGCTAGCAACATACTAGCAAGATGTTAAGTCTTGTTAGAAACATGTTAAATCATGCTAGCAAAATGCTAAATCGTGCTAGCAACATGATAAATCATGCTAGCAACATGTTAATCACGTCACCAACATGTTAATCATGTCACCAGCATGTTAGCAATGAATTAAATCACGCTAGCAACGTGTTAAATCATGGTAGCAGCATGTTACATCATGTTAAATCATGCTAGAAACATGATAGTCATGCCCCCAACAGGTTAGCAATGTGCTAAATCATGCTAGCAACATGAAAAAACACCCTATCTATCTATTTATGCATCTGTTTTTCTGATAGACTGTATTTCCTTCAAAACATTCAAACTACTTGAAACTGAAAACCTTCAAACTTCAAGCGTTCAAACTTTCTGGCCTGGCTTTCTCAAGCCAACTTCAAAGTTTGTCTTGACAATTTTTTATCTAGTTATTATTATTTTATCATATTTACTTGATTTTAGAGTGGAATGTGACCTGGACATGCTTTTGTGAGATTCACCCATGTAGTATGTAATCTTGAAGGAGGACAAAAGAGATGCCAGAAATCACAACCTTACATGGGGGAAAACATGTGACATGACTTAGGCTACACTAAGAGGTCACATGGTAAAGTACGTGATTGATTGGGTTTAGAGGTGGGAAAGGCAAAGTAATGTCTGGTTGTGATTTCTGATGTCACTCGTCCATCAGGGCTCGAGTTCTCCAGTACCTTGAGAGGAATAACTCCCTGTTTAGAAGTCTGGCAGAAAAACAAACCTGCTCAAGATGGGTTGTTCGGACCCAGCGCTGAAATGTCACTCTGTTGATCTCATGTGCTGCCCGGTTAAGAGGTCAGTTTGTGGGAGTTTGTTTTTGCTACATTGTTAAGGACATCTGTGGGCTAAATGTCATGTTCGGATGTCTTGATTTAAAATGTTGCTCTATTGTAGGAGTTTTATTGCCGAGATGACAATCTTTGTAAGACAACTTGGTAGGAGTAAGTATCAGAATACTTCGCAACCTTCTATGTACTTAACTATAAGGGCCAAGGGCAAATAGTTTCACATCAACAATCAGCAGTTGTGTCCTTGCTAATGCTGTCCTACTTTTCTAGAGGTTTTTGCCCGTGAGCATGGCTCAACAAAGAAGCTGGCGGCCCAGTCTTGTGCGCTTTCTCTTGTCCGTCAGCTTTACCATTTGGGGGTTATAGAGGCTTACACAGGACTTACCAAGAAGAAAGAGGGAGAAAGTGTGAGTTTAACACCCCAGTTCAACTATCTTTGAGGTCTGTGTGTTCATTGACTCCTCTGACTTCCTGTCTGGGTTGTTATGACAGGTGGATGTATATGAAGTGAATCTCAGTGATGATGTACAGCAGCAATTGCACAGTATTGTGCAAGAACTTGGCATCCAGATCCCTCCTCCTGTAAGTGTTGGACAGAAAACCTGCATGACTTCTTATTAGTGACATATGAGCATGTGCCAACAACTTTGTTTGTCCTGTTTTAGCCACAGGACCCCAACAGTCCAGTATCTCTGGTACAAGGGAAGTTGGCTCACTTTGAGCCCTCACAAAGGCAGAGCATGGCAGGAGTGGTGCCGTGGTCTCCACCGCAGATCAACTGGAACCCCTGGACCAGCTCCAACATCGACGAAGGACCGCTGGCCTTTGTGAGTCTGCTGTTCTGCAATGAACTTTTTAAATCAAATGATATCAGTTGAATTTAGTGTTATATACATCATCCAACTGAAAACGTATTGTACTTCTTTTTGATTTGCAGTGTACCCCAGAACAGATCAGCACAGACCTGCTACAGGAGCTCAACTTTCAACTTGAACAGGACAAAGATCTGCAGACAGTGAGCTAAAAACAGCCTTTAAAGACTGCATGAAATAAAAGAGTTTTATGGGTTTTACTTGTAGTCTGGTATTAAAGGGATAGTTCGCCCAAAAATGATATTTAAGCCATGATTTACTCACCCTCAAGCCGTTCGAGATGCATATGTCAATCTTTTTTCAGACGAACACATTTTCAGTTATTTTAGAAAATGTCTTAGATCTTTCAGTGGTTATAATGTGAAGCAATGGGGTCCACCTGCTTCAAGTCCGAAAATGTGCATGCATCCTTCTCAAAAGTAATCCATCCGGCTCCAGGGGGATAAACGAAGGCCTTCTGAGGGTAATCCGTGCGGTTTTGTCGTAAAAATATACATATTTAAAACTTTATAAACGAAAATAACTGGCTTCCGGTAGTGGTCGACGCGCGTTCATGGAGATGGATGCTGGCGTATGACGTAGGACCTAGCGCAGGAAGCGTCGTGACGTAGAACGAACGTAGAGTTTTGTTTTGCTCTGCTCTCTGGCTGCGCTGTCACGTTCGTTCTACGTCACGACGCTTCCTGCGCTACGTCCTACGTCATACGCCAGCATCCATCTCCATGAACGCGCGTCGACCGCTACCGGAAGCCAGTTATTTTCGTTTATAAAGTTTTAAATATGTATATTTTTACGACAAAACCGCACGGATTACCCTCAGAAGGCCTTCGTTTATCCCCCTGGAGCCGGAATATTTTCTTTAAAAGCACTTCACATTTTTTAAAACAAACATACTAAACCCCCCTATCCTGTTATGTCATGCAAAAGGAGTTTTTATATATTTTTATATATATATACAGTGCAATGCATAAGTGAATACACCCATGCTAAAGTTGACTAAAAAGAGGAATAAAAAATCATATTTTGGAAATTGAACTTAATGCCTTAATTTAAAAAATTAGGAAAAATCCAACCTTTAAGGACACCAATTTTCTTTGTGAATGAATAATGTATCGTAAATAAATAAATGTTCTTCCTTAAAATACATGGTGCATAAGTGAGTACACCCCTATGTTAAATTCCCATAGAGGCAGGCAGATTTTTATTTTTAAGTATTTTTTTACATTTTTTTTTTTAGGATACTATGCATCCTGATAAAGTTCCCTTGGCCTTTGGAATTAAAATAGCCCCACATCATCACATAGCCTTCACCATACCTAGAGATTGGCATGATTTTATTTCAGTTAGCCTAAAAGCTAGTTTGATTTGCATTGAGAGATGATCTTATGGAAAGTACCCCATGCCAATCTCTAGGTATGGTGAAGGCTATGTGATGATGTGGGGCTATTTTAATTCCAAAGGCCAAGGGAACTTTATCAGGATGCATAGTATCCTAAAAAATAAATAAAAAAAATACTTAAAAATAAAAATCTGCCTGCCTCTATGGGAATTTAACATAGGGGTGTACTCACTTATGCACCATGTATTTTAAGGAAGAACATTTATTTATTTACGATACATTATTCATTCACAAAGAAAATTGGTGTCCTTAAAGTTTGGATTTTTCCTAATTTTTTAAATTAAGGCATTAAGTTCAATTTCCAAAATATGATTTTTTATTCCTCTTTTTAGTCAACTTTAGCATGGGTGTATTCACTTATGCATTGCACTGTATATATATATATATATATATATAGACATAGACTAAAATTTTGGAGTTGTTCTTAAGCTTTTAGTATTGTAAAATCAACTAGCAGCATGTTCTTTCTACAGATTGTAGCAGAACGAAATCAGCTGCCAGTCAAGAACTTCGAGGAGCAAATCATGTCCGCCATTCACAATAGCCCAGTGGTCATCATTCGTGGAGCCACCGGCTGTGGAAAGACCACTCAGGTTCCTCAGTACATCTTGGATGAGTTCATAAAAAGAGGCAGAGCATCTGAATGCAATATTGTTGTTACACAGGTGAGTGTGTTGAAATACTTTATTATTTTGTGTGCTTGGTCACCTTGAGGAGACGGACCTGTTTTGTGACTTGCTTCTGCGACCGTTCATCTCTTAGCCGAGACGGATCAGTGCTGTGTCAGTGTCAGAACGTGTATCTTTTGAGAGAGCAGAGGAGGTTGGGAAAAGCTGTGGTTACAGTGTGCGTTTTGAGTCAGTCCTGCCCAGACCTCATGCCAGCATCCTCTTCTGCACAGTTGGTAAGTTCCACTTCTTAATCTCTGACTGGGGCACACTGCGTAGAGCTGGGCGATATAGCTAAACATGTCTTATTCACAGGGGTTTTGCTGAGGAAGCTGGAATCTGGTATCCGTGGCATCAGTCATGTGATTGTGGATGAAATCCATGAGAGGGACTTAAATGTAAGTCCATCGTTACCATACCATATCAGCTTACTATACCATATCAGACAGCAGTATCCTGTCTCTGTATATTCACAAGTGTGTTTTTCTGTCCAGACTGATTTCCTGTTGGTCGTGTTGAGAGATGTTGTCCAGGCTTACCCTGATGTGCGCATCATCCTCATGTCTGCCACCATTGACACCACCATGTTTAAGGAATACTTTTTCAACTGTCCTGTCATCGAGGTGCATGGACGTGCACATGCTGTACAAGGTCAGAAGCAGGTTTTCTCAATGCACTGTATTATAATGTATTTTTAAATCTTCAATACTCGCATCTCACATTGGATTAAATATTCCTATGTAAGTTGTTTGGAAACCCATTGCTCAATAATAGAGCATTAATTTAGAATATGTTGACTGTAAAACACTGTTGAAGTCATTTCAACAACCTGATTGATTTCGATTTCCAGAGTATTTCCTAGAAGACTGCATTCAGATGACTCAGTTCGTACCACCACCAATGGACCGGAAGAAAAAAGATAAAGATGAAGATGGTGGAGAGGAAGAAGTATGTTTTGTTTTTGTTTTGTTTACAATTATTATTATAAATATTAAATATGGCTGTTATGCGGTCATTAATTAAAGTTATTTAGACCAATTATTAAAATAGTATCTGGAAATTAAGTATTAATATAATATTCCTGTTCTAATGCTGTTCTTTTGACCTTTATATTAACCAATGAATCCTAAAAAAATCAAAAGTATTAAATTATTTGAATTAAATTATTTTACAAGTACAACTAAAACTGATTTCAAAAACATAGCTGATGAACAGCTGCATTTAACTAACTAAACATTAGATACTCCACAACAGCGTTCAGGTGACCTTTTACTTGATTTCAATAAATTAAATGAGCCTACTTCTGTTTTCCACAGGTGAACTGTAATGTCATCTGTGGGCCTGAGTATAGTCCTGAGACCAAGCGTGCCATGTCTCAGCTGAATGAGAAGGAAACTCCATTCGAGCTGATTGAGGCTTTGCTGAAGTACATTGAAACGCTGGACGTCCCAGGAGCTGTGCTTGTCTTCCTGCCAGGCTGGAACCTTATCTATTCCATGCAAAAACACCTGGAGATGAACCCACACTTCGGTCTGTAATTTAATGATATTCTGCACGCACTCAAGTGAAATCTTTTCTTCTGATAAATTGACTTGTATCCCCTATTTTCTTAAAATGACTAATAGTGAATCCTTCAATATTGTGTCCTTCTAAGGCGGTCATCAATACCGAATCCTGCCCCTTCACTCTCAAATCCCCAGGGAAGAACAGAGACGAGTGTTCGAGCCTGTCCCTGACGGTGTGACTAAGGTCTGTAGAAGTTTTATTGTTCAGTATAGGAAATTTATGTATTAATTATTTTTAAACAATTGTTTCTATCACACCACAGGTCATTTTATCCACAAACATCGCTGAGACCAGCATCACCATCAATGATGTGGTCTTTGTCCTTGACTCCTGCAAGTAAGCAGCTCCTTTGATTAAAGAAATTATTCACCCAAAAAATGAAAAATCTTGTCATTTACTCACCTGCATGTCATTCCAAACCTGTATGACTTGAGATATTATGAGATGTCTCAGTATTTTTTGTCCATAAAATGGAAGTCAATGGTAACCAAAACTGTTTGGTTACCAACATTATTGTTTCTGTAATGCAGAACATATAAAGTCATACAGGTTTGGGACGACATGAGGGTGTGTAAATTTTTTTTTAGGTGAACTATTTTTCTTTTATGTACATTTATCTTCTCTATATGCTCCGTTTTGTCCGCAAATGGTTTTAAAATACCAAATATGTGTCATTCAGGCAGAAAGTGAAGTTGTTCACTTCTCACAACAACATGACAAACTACGCCACAGTGTGGGCCTCCAAGACCAACCTTGAGCAGAGGAAGGGGCGAGCTGGCCGAGTCAGACCAGGCTTCTGCTTTCACCTGTGCAGCAGAGCTCGCTTTGATAAGTATGAAATGTCATTCTTCAGTTGTAATGCCGCCTTAAAATCAAACTGTATATGAAATGATGATTGCAATGATTGTTATGCAGACTGGAGACCCATATGACTCCAGAAATCTTCCGCACGCCGCTGCATGAGGTGGCCCTCAGCATTAAGCTACTGAGACTGGGTGCCATCGGGAATTTCTTGTCTAAAGCCATTGAGCCGCCTCCATTGGATGCCGTTATTGAAGCTGAACATACACTGAGAGGTACAGCTTCAGTGTCTTTATGGTAATTATGTTGAAGTGAATCAAATCCAACAAGCCTCTGTTGTTTCCCAGAGCTGGATGCTCTAGACTGTAATGATGAGCTGACTCCACTGGGACGCATTCTGGCCAAACTCCCCATTGAACCACGTCTGGGAAAGATGATGATCATGGGATGCATCTTTAAGTAAGTTTATTCATCCAACCTTGGCTGTTTATCAATTCGTGATTCTTACAAACCTGTCAGGTCACATTTAACCCCAAAATGAAAAGTAAAATAAAAAAAGATGACACATGCATGTACACTACTGTTCATAAGTTTGGGGTCAATAAAGTTCTTGAAATAAGTCTCTTTGTTCACCAAGGCTTGCTTTATTTGATCAAAAATACAGTAAAATAGTAATATTGTGTAATATTAATATTATTACAATTTAAAATAGTTTTCTATTTAAATATATTTTAAAATATTATTTATTCCTGTGATGGAAAAGCTGAATTTTCAGAATCATTATTCCAGTCTTCAGTGTCACATGATCCTTCAGAAATCATTCTAATATGCTGATTTGCTGCTCGATAAAAATAAAAAGTCTTATTATAATCAATGTTGAAAACTGCTAAATGGAAACGTGATAAATTCTAGGATTCTGATTAGAAAGTTTAAAAAAAGCATTTATTTAAAATAGAAAGCTTTTGTAACATTTGATTACTGTCACTTTTGATGTGTGCTGAATAAATGTATTAACGAATCCTACTGACCCCAAACGTCTGAATAGTAGTATATTTATAGACATACATATTATATAATAGATATTTAAATATAATGTGTATTATATAATTAAATACTTTTTTGGTATACTTTTTAATTAGCTGTTTTTCCTCAATCGCCTGTTGTATTTACTTGCATTTCTGTGTGTGATTGTGCTGTAGTGTTGGAGATGCCGTGTGCACCATCTCAGCAGCGAGCTGTTTCCAAGAGCCCTTCATCAACGAGGGAAAACGTCTCGGCTTTGTTCATAGGAACTTTGCGGGCACACGTTTCTCAGATCACGTGGCTTTACTCTCTGTCTTCCAGGCCTGGGATGAAGTCCGGTGAGTCTAGAGGGCATTGTACTAAATGTAGTATTGTGTGTTGTTATTTTTTGGGGTTTTTTTGTTTTTCTTGAGGGATTCGCAATTGAAATAGATTCTATTTTATCAGGATGGGAGGTGAGGACGCAGAGATCAGGTTTTGTGAGCACAAGAGGCTGAACATGCCCACTTTGAGGATGACCTGGGAGGCCAAGGTCCAGCTAAAGGAGATCCTTATTAACGTTGGCTTCCCTGAAGGTTAAATGCACTTCTAAATGCACTTCTGCGTTGTGCTGCTCTTTATTACAGTCCACAGATGTTGTTTGAGTTTCTGAATTTGATTTTGATTTTCTCCTTTTTTATAGAGTGCCTCATGAATCAGATGTTTAACAACGTGGGACCAGACAATAACTTGGATGTGGTGATCTCTCTGCTGACGTTTGGCTCTTACCCCAACGTGTGCTACCACAAAGAGAAGAGGAAGATCCTGACCACAGAGGGACGAAATGCTCTCATTCACAAATCCTCAGTCAACTGTCCTTTCAGCAACCACGATATGACGTATCCATCTCCCTTTTTTGTCTTTGGGGAAAAGGTTGGTTTTAAAGTCTAGCTTGAAACTACTATTTAGTTTTTTTTTACGTTTCTACTTCATTTAGGCTCAAGACTTGAGCCATAATTTTCTACTTGCTAGTCAGCTGCAGGTGGTATTAAGGGGTGGGACATTCTTATTCTAGAGAGCATTTGATTGGACAAACTACTGTGTAGTGCAAGATGAGATCAGTATGTTTAGTCCGTAAGACTTTTATATTTGCACACTACAGTTCAAAAGTTTGGGGTCTAAGAAATTACCACAATTGATCAGCAAGGAAGATGGATTAAATGATCAATTAAATGAATTGATCAAAAGTGACTTACTTGTACTGTTATATATTTCAAATAAATGTTTTTAACTTTCTATTCATCACAGAATGTATCATAGTTTCCACAAAAATATGAAGCCAACACAACTGTTTTCAATGTACATAATAACATAAATAATGTGAAATGTTTCTTGAGCACCAAATCAGCACTTCTAAAGAAAAAATAGGAGTACACAAGTATAGTTTGTAATATACTTGTAATATTGTAATATACTTGTACTTTGTAATTACAGATCCGAACTCGAGCCATCTCAGCCAAAGGAATGACTCTTGTCAGTCCTCTTCAGCTCATTCTGTTCGGCTCAAAGAAGATCACATCCAATGGAGAAATTGTTGAGCTTGATGATTGGTATGTTTCTCATGAATCTGAACCAAAAAAAAAAAAAAAGCGCTCCTTGATTCTTGAGACGGGAATCCTGGGAGCAAACCAAATATTTGCAAGGAAATCAACAAAAGAGAAGTGTTCCTTGATTATCAAGAATATTCCTTCCTTCTGTAGGCTCAAATTGCAGATCCCCCATGATGTAGCTGCTGGTGTGGCTGCTCTGAGGGCAGCAATGGAAGGCCTGGTGGTGGAGGTGACCAAAGACCCGGAATACATCAGAAATTTGGATCCCACCAACGAGCACTTGTTGAACGTCATTCGACTTGTGTCTAGACCCTCGTCAGCAGGCATCAACCTCATGGCCACTAACCCACGGTGAGATAATTTAACCTATACATTTAAGTGACCTATTAAGCGGAAGGTCCATTTTGACCTTGAGATGTTGCAATTCATTTAACGCATCTTATCTTTGGTTTTTACAGCTTTGGAGATGGTCCACGTCCACCCAAGATGGCCCGTACTGATTTTGGAGGTGGTGCAGAGTTCAGGGGCCGTGGAGGAGGAGGAGGATACAGAGGTGGCGGTGGCGGTGGATCTTGGTCTGGTGGGGGATACAGAGGAGGTGGAGGATACCAGGGTGGTGGAGGCGGCTTCAGAGGAGCAGGAGGTTATCGTGGTGGCGGGGGTGGAGGTGGGGGTGGATACAGGGGGTATGGTGGGGGTGGGTCCAGGGGATCTGGTGGATACAGAGGATCTAATGGGGGTGGGGGATATAGAGGAGGTGGAGGATATGGGGGGAGGGGATTCAGAGGTGGCTCAGGTGGGTGGGGTGGAAACAGGGGTGGTTATTAAAGCTGAAGCTGAAAATTATATTTGTTTTATGTTGCTTTTTGTTGGTTCTTTTCTCAATTTGTTTTATGTAAATAAAAAAAGCATGAAAATTACAACTTTGACTGCCATACTGCCAGATAATAACAGTTACTAAAAATAGCTAATTTGTGACCAACAATGTATTAATCATTTTTAATAGATGGCAAATACATGTTAAGTGTTGTATTCTATTAAATAATTTCTTTTGTATCCATATTTTGTATCATTTCTTTATTATACTTGATTCTTGTTATTATTATGTAATGGGTACTCTTGATCTCTCTTATGCCCTCTAAGAAATGAGTTCATTGACAGTTCTACCAAAAAGTTACTGCTGGGAATCAGAGAGTTTCCAGATTTGTGGTTTTGCTGCAATGTGTAACTCCAGCCAAGTTTTTTTTCTATCCAGATTGAGCAACATTTTGTTCCCTAAAACTATCAGCTCATAATTTAGAAGTATGCCTTTTCAGACATTAATGCGTGTGAAATTTCACAATAAAGTAACACATTTACATTTCACAATAATGAATTGCTGATGGATAAATGCATTAATATTGTACTCTAATAATTACATTATTTCAGTTTATTAGAACCCAGTGTCTTTCCAGAGACCACAAAATACTAAAGGACATTTTCGCAGCTGGAAGAGTGCATGTGCCTATTAAACTGTGTACATGCAAGAGCTTTGGAACACTGAGACCTAAAGTGTGTTGACATGTCTGGTGAAAAGTATAAATCTGTTTTATCTGATCTTTTTCCCCCGCATGTGCACCGTAAATTGTTTTGGCTGCTTAATACATCTTTTTTTAACAAAAAAAATAAAATAATCCATGGCTCAAATACAGCTAAACAGAAACATTTAAATGTGTTAGACCAGAGTGCCTTGAAATCATTTAATGTGTATAATTAAATATTAGCAAACCAGGTTTAACCCTTTAGATTTACCTTTTTTTTAATCTAATTGAGGTGTTTGGAGGATATTAAAATGCTGTCAAAACCTTTCTTGATTTTGTTTATCTATTTAAATTTGGTGGGTAAGATTAAAATGTTGTCAAAACTTTTCTTGATTTTGTTTATCTATTTAAATCATTACCTCTTATCTGACGTTTATCGGTTTTTTTGTTGTTGTTGCTTAGGGCAGAGGAGTTTGCCAATGATTACCGATAGAGGGCGCTTTAAAACCGCAGCAGACGGTGCTTTAATATGAATGTTTACTTAAATGAATAATTTAAAATGTATTTAATTGCTGTTATTTTAACCTTGATCGACAAACCTAAACTGCAAATATAATTGTTTCTCATTGTGTAACTAAATATAACTGTAAATACACGCAGTGTGCTGTTTTTGTTCCTTTAACATTTTTACTTCTCTAGATTTACTCAATAAAGCAAATCTGGCACCACAGCAAAAAAAAAAAAAAAAATTTGAGAGGATGCTTTGAATATCTTGAGGGAGAAAATATTTGTAGCCTCTGGGTAAGATGAGCGTACATACCTTTTGTTTCCTGGATAGACTAAGTCCCCTTAGAGAACAATTGCTGAATTTGTTTAAAGTTTTAAGGTAGCGAGACAATGCACATCCTGGGCATGCCTGAGCTTGATGCAGCAGGGCACTGTCTCAGTATGGGGGACTGGAATGAGTATTTGACAAAGCGTTGACAGTCTTTTCTCATTTTGACATAGATCTAGCTCTCATTTCCCCTGTTCTGGATGAAGTAAGTCTAGTGATTGATGGATGGACAGAAGTCTAGTAGAGAGCTCATTGCATACGGTCATAGATATAGGTAGATAAGGTCAGGCAGATATCAAGATTCTTGACTCAAAAACATATAAGCATCTCTTTGCTTTATTGCCTTCTAAATAGGTATATCATGATTTTTATGAGGAAAATTTCATTTATTTCTAACAGAGCTGATTTTATCCTATTTAGATAGATGCCAATTTGACCAATTAATCTCCACAGCTGATGGGAACTGATTGATTGCCTTTTTTAACACCAGAGTTTTTTTTATTCTTTGATCAACATTTGATTAAATCGTGTAGCATCTAAAGAATGTCTCCGAAGAGTCTGCTCGCATGGCCATCTGAGAGACTCATTGGGCTCATGCTGAATATCAGGTACAGTATAGACCTATCTGCTATAGCCGCCTAAAGCTTATCAATGGTACACATACCTTTGCTGATAACTCAGTACTCCAGCTCTCGCTTTCCAATCAAACCATGGAGCAAACTTTATTTGCGAAAATCCCATGCAAAAAGAAAGTTCATTGAATATATATATATTAAAAAATCAGAATAGCCAGTCCTATCTGTTGTTATTTATTAAGTATTATGATTTTATTACTGCCCAGTCAATAAAGAAAAAGTTGATGTTATTATGTTTGGCAACGGTTCTTCTAACCCATAATGTATGGAGTGTGTAGATTTTCATTTCTTAAGCAAACATGTAGGAAGACACATCATGGCCATATTCCAGGATGACGATGTCAAGATGCATCAGGCTCAAATTGTCACAGAATGGTTGTGAGGGAGCATGAAGAATTATTTTTAGACATGAATTGACACCTCTTGAGTCAGACCTTAATTTCATTGACAGTCTTTGGGGTGTGCTGGAGTAGACTTTACAGAGTGCTCGACTCTTGCATTGTCATTACAAGATCTTGGCCAAAAATTGATGCACCTCTTGATGGAAATGTTGTGATGTTATTTCCATCAAGAGGTGCATCCATTTGTGGTACACACTCCATCAATTAGGGTTAGAAGAACTGTTGGCAAACATATAGTGTGATAGAAACATAATTTTCACTGCAATAAGGATCCAATCATAGACTCTTAAGCATTTGCCTATTTAAATCCAAACAGCAATTTATATAGTTTTACTGGGCAGTGTGTATAGGCTTTGTGTAGCCTACCGTAGTTAGGATCAATGCTTATCTGCATAAAAAATCACAGAGGCAATATATAGCCTAACATACATTTGAAATGTTTGAAATTTTCATCAGTCTTTCTTATTTACAATCAATATAAGGCATTTGCTTTCTTAAAATGCACATAGGCCTACCTGAGAAAACAACAATTTTATTTTTGTTTGAAGTCTGTATGAAGGATTAATCTAAACATTGATAGAATGGGTGTGGGAGGAACTTTTAGTCGGTTCTCTATTACATCTTTGAAACAATGCTGGTAAAATATTAATAAACAGCCCACAAAACGTAACACTCAGCTATTTAAAGTTTTCGGATACACCCTTCCATGGTAGAGTAGGTATATATAACCTTGCTCTTTGACTCCACTGCTCTCAGCAAGCAACAGCTATCATCCCCTAGTTATTCATAGCATGGGGGATTCATCCAGAAAGTATGTCTCTGAAGATAACAAGATAAATGTGAAGGTGGACATCTCAGAAAAGTGTTTTAATGAATAAAAGTTTAGAAAGGTCTCACCATCTTATTTGAACGATATTTTTTTTAAGCCTTGGTTTAACACACATATTTGTTAAAAAAAAAAAGTAAGCTACGGGTAGTTAGTGGTCAGTTCATCGCTCCCATGAGAATCTGTGAGGTAGCCTATGAAATTCTGTCCCCAACCACTCCTGAACATGACTGGCAAAACTGACCAATTGGGAAAGTGCAAAGCCACGCCCATAGCCCTTTCGCCACGCCCACCCATGTCTCCCTGTCCATTCGGACTTGCCTTGTTTAGCGGGTCGGCGGTCCATCAAAGCATCCTTCAGGCGGAAGTAGACGTAGGGATTTTTTTTTGGAAGTACTTTGACTTGCGCACTAGCTGCCAGGGTGTAGTCGGATATAGTTCCATTTCTCCAAAAGTTTTTTTTTCCATGGCGGTGGTTACTAAGCACCAATAAAGTGAAGGTCTGCAAGAGAGAAGTCGCGAGGAGATTAAGCCACAACTATTGCTTTTCTGGAGGTGAAGCGATTAACCACCATTTTCCGCATGAGTTTATTTATTAAAACACAAACTCGGTAGCTGGCGAGTTACCGCACACTTTTTAAAGACTGCGAGGATTTTAAGGGATCAAGACAGTGACGGTAGCTACGTGAGGTCGCATAAACTAAAGGACACAATGTCGCTTTTTAGTTACTTGTTATTATGGACTTTGTGGGCAGCGTGTAGTCATGGAGCGATGGATGAATGTATAGACGAGTTCAATCGGCCTCAGCGCTGCATGCCAGAGTTTGTTAACGCCGCTTTCAATGTAACCGTGGTGTCTACCAACACTTGCGGTTCGCCGCCTGAAGAATACTGTGTACAGACCGGGGTTACAGGAGTCACTAAATCATGCCACATTTGCGATGCCGGGGACCCCAGACAGCACCACAGCGCTGTTTATCTCACCGATTACAACAACCAAGCGGATACCACCTGGTGGCAAAGTCAGACTATGTTAGCGGGCATCCAGTACCCGAACGTTATCAACCTGACCCTTCACCTGGGTAAGCAGCTTTCACTTGCATCCTCGTCAAACCGCGTTACAAAATGTTTGTTTCCCTGAGCCGTTCTGAGAGTTGTTCTAAAGTTATGACAAGTCCATTTAACATGTGTTGCTTAAAGTTAACCGTCTGATTTTTGTGAGTGACTAGCATCTAGTATAGCCTACTATTCATTCTATTAGTCGCTAGTATGCATTCATAGCATACTATAACTTCCTTTGGAGATTTTTTTCCTTTGCTACTGGTCGCTATGGATATTGATAAATAACTAGGCTACTTCAATGTGACTGGTAACAAATTGCAATTTTTTTTTCCATTGAAATCTATGAGGTCTAAGATTCAGATATTAACTATTAATTTCTGGCTATTCAATTGTTGCTAGTAAAGTAACTATCCATCGTTTAGTAGCCTCTTTATTCATTTGACACTTGTACGGTTTCGGTTTAGTTGCTTGTATCCATCTAATCCAGTTTTCCTAGTACTAAAAGACACTAGTAGGCTGCCTTTTTATTAGACACTGGTGTGTGTTTTTAATCTTACTAGTAAGATTTTTCTTTCTATCTAGTCAATGTAAGTAAAAAAAAAAAAAAAAAAAAGCAAGATAAGACTTTCAGTAAGGTTTCTTTATTTGAACTAACAATGGACAGTGCTTCTGCAGAATTTTGAAATCAAATTTTACTAATACATTTTTAATATTAAAAGTTGTAGGCTATCTGTTAATTAAGATTAATAAATGCTGTAAAAAGATTGTTTATTGTTAGTTTAGTTTATCTAAAGTGTAGTGAGACGGTAACTAACAATAGATGCTATAGTGTCTCATAAATATTTATTACTGTCTAATAAATAAGTTATAGTAATTCAGATTCGTGATCAGCTCAGATGTGAAACATCTGGCAATTGTAGTTTTCTGCATTATAACAGTCATTTGAGATCACCTAATCCTGCTTCAGAAATGCATTGAAATAGAATTTGATAGCTTTAGGCTGTAAAAATCTGCATGTTTCTAATTGACATTGTTCAAAATGACTTTTTTCCTATATTTTACTGTTATCATATAGCCTACTGCATGTCATTTAGGAAGGTGCGTTATCTCTTGAAAAAGACTCAAGTTTGATTGTCTAACCACAATAGTGCTGTCACAATTCCTTGATTAAATTTGAGTACTAGATTGCTTTGTTTTTTAAATTGCATTTTGCACATGTTGATTGACCGGCATTGTGCTGAATTCTGACCTCTGCCAGATTATCCAAATTATAAGAATTAAAACCATTTAAAATAATATAGCATAGTGCTATTATCAAATCATAAAGGCTGTGATTCAGTTTAAAAAATATGCGCTTCGGGTTTCAGGGCGAAGCGCGACACTCTATCTACTACTATTTATTTGCATGCAGGTTTCTTCCGTCTCAGAATGTCTCCGTTCACAGTAAATGCTGCTCCACACAGACTCCGTCTACGCATGTTCTGTTTGTGTGGGTTTCCAATAACGTGCATTTGGGAATGCATAATGTGTCTCCAACACAGGAGAATACATCAATGTTTCTAAATATGGGAACTGTTATTCATCACGATTTCAAAATTAACAGTTTAAACCCTCGCTCTGAGTTTGCAAGTTTTGATGGCCACATGTTCCTTGTCCAAGAAATTACAGTGGCTGTAGCATTTCTATCATAAATATTAAAGATTAAGTGGACATTTGAAATAAATTTTTGGTCAATACTAAACAAGGGTCATGCTGTATGTGTAATAGCAACAATAACCCGGCCGTTATTTATTACCACAAAAAATATCCGATTATTCGATTAATCATCAAAATAATCGACGATTAATCGTGAGTGACAGCCCTAAACCACAATCTCTGACAGTTCTGTAGGCTGTCATGGAGAAAGCTTACCTATGAAGCTCACATGAGATACTCTGGGTTGAGAATCTGGTTTTATACTGTTTTAGACAATATAGACCCTCTGTTAGACTTGGCATGGAGTGGCCTCTCTACTAGGCAGTGAAGTTGTGCGCATTACGCGAATCATTGAATTTCTGCCAGCCTAAGCAAAACGATTGGGTTGCAGTTGCAGGAGGAGGTTGTTCTGACTGTGGGAAAAGAGCACTAACATAACCAATTAGTAGAGTGCCAGCAAGCCATGGCCTCTGTATCATCTCATTCCCAGGTAGATGCTGCTATATCAGTAGGCCTATAACCAAATGTAAGTAATAAGCATGTCTAATGAGCTGTAATCAGCGTGTCAACACATTTGCATTTAGATAATGGAAGAGGAAGTGATTTTGCTTTTAATGTTCCTCTCAGACACTTGGCTAATTAGCAGCCATTTGTTAGCATGTGGACTATAACGGGCCAGTTCAGTCAGACGCCTTTTCTTCTAATTCACTTTAGTTCTTCTTGTTAATTTAGGCATTTTCCATTTGAATCGTGTCATTAAAACAGTGTGAAACTGACAGTCATATAATATTTGATGCTTTTCATCTTAATTATGTGCTGAAATTAAGTGAAGAAATTGACTAAATTGAGGCAACGTGGGGTTTTTTATGCATGTAGAAATGTATATTTTTTTATATGCAATTTGGGCCATATTTCCATGCATCATGTTTATGCAGTATCCCAAAATTTGCTTAAAAATATGTGGATAGTGACAGATACACCTCCGAAATCTGTAATCGGTCGACTTTGATGGGCTGAAGTGTATCTGCACCTCTGTTTTCCACCTCGCTTATTTGTAAGTTGCTTTGGATAAAAATGTCTGCTAAATGTAAATGTACACCGAGTATGTCTTACCGAGAACTGAAGCTCAAATCTCAGAGGAGATACACGATTGTTGATTTACATGTTTTTGGTCTCTCTCTCTCTCTCTCTTCTCTCTCTCTCTCTCTCTCTCTCTCTCTCTCTCTCTCTCTCTCTCTCTCTCTCTCTCTCTCTCTCTTTCTCTTTCTCTTTCTCTTTCTCTTTCTCTTTCTTTAAAGTGACTCTGTAGGTGGGAACCCCCAAGAAGTCCAGGTCCCAGCCATAAGCTTTTATTTTATGTGCTTTGCCTTTGATGGCTTTTATGTTTATTCTGCCTTAGTTTGGGATGTTCGAGGCGGAAACAGGCATGTCTTAACTTGACACTGCTGAGTCCTGTGAGAGCATGGAGATTTGGCCGGGTCTAGCAGACTCAGGGGGGCGAGGAGAGATGAGGAGGGTAGATTTACTATTGAACACTTCTGTATGTCCCACACTCGTACTTTATTAACCAGTTCTGGCTGGCCTGTCAAGCTCCAAGAATGTGATGAGAATAAGAAATGTGAATCATCATCCAGACACTGGCTAATGAAGACTTGAAGACATGTATCTGTACTTGTACAGGCAAATAGATAGAAGAATGGTCAGGTTAATGGAAGATAGTTGATGCTGCCTGTTTTAAATTGGTCTACTTGTCAGACGGAGCCTAGAGGGATTTCAAAAATTCGAAAAAACCCTCTAAAGGCTCTGTAGACATCTAAGGAGATTGAAAAATGTATTGTAGAGTGTGATCATGGTCAGAAGTTTTTGTCAAAGGTCTATATTTTTAAGAGAGCTCATAATTGTACTAGTCTGTTACTTCCAGTTCCAGTTGCAAGTTTATCTTCAAAACTTGAATTGGCAAAGTGCATTTGAGATGACGTTTTTCTCCAAAACACCATTGGGAGCATTTGTGGAGGGTGAGAATTTCCTTTCATCTGATAAACTGCAGCAGTCAGTGATTCATTAACTTGAGCTTGTGAATGGCCCTTATCGTGCCCTATTTCCTCCCTCACTGATAGAAAGAAGTCCACAGTGCTTACTGCAAACTGTCAGTCCGTGACTTGCATTTTACTCTGCATCAGATTGTTTTCAATGCCTGTGTCATTTTCAATTTCATAAACTTTGAGTTTGTAACTGCACTGAATTCATATGCTCTCCTCATGTGTGCTTTATCAGGAGCTGTCCTTGTTTTCACTTCTGTTTTCTGGGAAAGAGCTGGTCGAACATCTGCCTCCTAATTGTTTAAATCTGGGAAAATTCTGGTACACCCTATCTGGAATACAATGTGGCCCTTTTAATGCTGTCTTCCTTTAAGATTTTTGTGTAGATGATTATTTATGTGCCTGGAAAAAGCTTGTTTTACTTGGAGCTAATGCGCATTTACAGTATGTTAAGTAGTTTGACCCTGGTTTACTTGACAAGAGCCAAACTCTTGGGAGAAGAACTTGTCCTCAGTTCTTGTTTTCCTCCTCTCTTTGTCTTTTTCCTGTCTCATCCTCTCTCTCTCTCTCTCTCTCTCTCTCTCTCTCTCTCTCTCTCTCTCTCTCTCTCTCTCTCTCTCTCTCTCTCTCGCTCTCTCGCTCTCTCTCTCTCTCTCTCTCTCTCTCTCGATTTCTCAAATGAGAGGAGACGATGAGTGTTAGCAGTGTGGGAAACTGAACAGCAGAATGTTTCCTGGGCTCTGGGGTCCTCGTCTCTCATCCCTTAGAGGCGCTTTTTTTCCCAAACTCCATCAAAGAACTTGTCATTTCTGAAGGACCAGATGGTCCAAATTATACCAATCTGAGTGTAGGGGGTTGGAAAGAAGAGCGCACTATCTGGTTTGAACCTATTGTTATTCTCTGGAAGGTATGATCTCAGTGTGGGAAACTTGTGTTTATGAAACCTTTGTAGTCGAGCTGTTCATGTAACTGCACGGTTTTGTTTTATTCATGTTGTCATCGGGCCTGTTGCTGCTTTTCTCCTTAGAGACAAATTTGGCTATTGATGTTGAATTTGTTTGGAATTCTATCCCTATAGTAAATTCAATCCAAGCTAATATGATGTTTCCACATTTACAATGCCACCACTCTTAGAAGGCAATGACTTGGGCTATTTGGTGGCTCTAATTGTATAGCCAGGGGCAGGATTTGTGATTCGGACCACCCAGGATGGACAAAGTGCAGAATCTCCCTCATTTCCTAGTGATAAAGCCATTGTGAGCCACTAGTCCTTTCCAGATTGTGCAGAAGTATAATGAAAGATCCCACACTGGGTCTGTGGTGCCAGCCATTGGACCCGTCAGACGGGGAGCTGTGGTTATGGTGTCACTTAAGAGAGTGTTGTCCTGTGGGCCCGTTTGACTGCCAAATAGTGGAACAAGCCCTCGGGGAGGGGGGCCACTGTTTGCTGCCCTTGCCATCACTGATTAGTGCTTGTAACAAATGACTGGACCCCGTTAAAAGTTAAGCTCTGGAGATTTAACGCTAGTTTGGCATAAATCAGCCTGTCCTCATGATGGGTGATACTTTCTACATACTTTCTGTGCTGATTCTTTGAGTTAGCTGCTTGAGAAAAGTAAAAAAAGTAATAATAAAAAAGGTTTTAATAGTTTTTACAGAGAATTTCCCAAATTAAGAGAGATCCTTCAAAATATTTGAGAACATATTAATCTTTGGGATGAAGTGAATTCTGTAAATTCCACTACGTTAATATTGGGTATCCACGCAATGATTGTAGATCATGCTGATTATTTTATTCAAATTAAATTGTTTTCTGTAAAACGAAAAATTTTGGCAAATTATTATAACCAATTGTTTTTTGTTTTTCGACCGCTAACCAGAGGGTGCGATTCCCAAAAGCATTGTTAGCCAACTATGTCTTGACTAGTTGGTTAATTTCTCCAACTATGCATCGTACTATGGTACGTTTATATAGTTTTACGCACCACAGTTATTTACTGATTTGATTATTTTTGTACGTAATATGTATGTTTGCATTGTCAAAGATTCATTGTAATTGGAAGACTTTTTATTGACCGAAATAAAATACTGTACTATTTTGTCTAAATAAATTTAAATCCAAAACTAAAATAAACCTTTTTAAACGATTTGAGGGAATTTAGGTATCACATCATTAGAATGTTTGTACAGTGTGAAAAGTAGCCTAATATTTAGCAAATTTTACAAATGAATATCTACATTTAACAGTGTTATTAAATTCTTTGAGTTTTGAAGATTAACTTTAAGTGAATGCTAGATGACGGCAAAATATTTTAAATGTAAAAAGAGTGGAATTCTTTGAATGGTATTCAATATCGAACGGTACCGGAAAATGTAAAACAATTAGTAATCTCAACCAAAATGGTGCCTATGGAAAATCTGTACGCCTCTTTTGTTTGCTTGTTTTTCCCATACAGAGAAAAAAGACTTGGTGATTTGTAGTTCTGCTGCTTTGATGTGTGTGTTTTCAAGAAGGAATTGAAACTTTCCCACAGCTGACTTCCCTGTATTTATTTCTTACCTTTTTACGCACACACTGGATGTACATTATTTGTCCTTGGTCTTTCAATACCTTTAGGCTCAGTGCCCTCAATGCTCTCAGCTCCACCTGCAAGCAGCGTTCATCTTGTTTGGATTTAGCTCTTCTCAAATGTCTTTGATTGGGCAAGTAGGCACTAAGGCCACCCTATTTAAGTCTTTACAGGTGATAACATGCATTAACCTCCAGTCCAGTGACGGCATATGTTTGCAGAAGACTTTGTTTCCTTTCTGCCAGGCGCTATATTGTCTGAATCAATAATGCAGTGCCATTCGACATTGTTTTGCCCCTTCTTCGTTTGATCTGGAGTCTAGACTTGTATGGAAAAGTAGTTCATGCTGAGAATGTGACAGCTCAAACATGTGCTAATGTATGAGTGGAATAAGACTGAGTGGTGGTTATTCCCCAATCCTGTCATTCACAGAATATCAGAAGCAGGAAAATACTCCCATGAACAAGACGTGTAACAGATGGCCTTTGGGTTGATGCCAGCATTGCAACCTGTTGTGAAGTTGCAGGAAAAAAAGTAATATCAGAGCTCTTATATGACCTGATAAGCCAGTTCATCTAGCATTTATTTTACAATTATATATGTCATTTCACCATTGGGTAGTATTTTGCACATCGCTATATAACACAAGTATTCTTACGGAGTCATTCATTCAAGTTTAGACAATATTTAACTTTAAATTTCCCACAAATAGGACACAAAGCAGCTGTGTAGTTTACTGATACCTCAACTTAAAACATGCTCTTCAAAAACATATCCAATGTCAGGCTCTTCACTGTTATTTCTGACAAAACGTTCTTCTGAAGCTTCAAAGCGCTGCATCCAGGTATTGAAGTGTGGATCTGATCTCTCGGCTTCCTTGCAGATTGTCAGTTGCCAAATACAGCTGTTTTCACACATAAACAGAGCTTCACAAGCCAGATGGGAAGAGAAATGTTGTCCCAACACCAACACAATGAACAAAAACTTCCAAAAAGTTCTTCCAGCACCATCATACTCGGGTGCTTGAAAGAGCTGGCAGTGTATGCTTCACAGCTGGTTCATACTTTATGAAAATACCCTCCCTCAGGCATCGGTGATAGCACATGCCTTTACAGTGAAGCATGATTTGAAAGTAGAGTAAAAAATGAGGTTTACAGTCGGAGAGAGAAACCCTTGCTTCCTGCTTTTGGAGACAAACTGTTCTTTTTCCAGTGTATACATAATGTACATTGTACAATAAAGAAAATGTTTAAGTTGATTTGTTACAGTCAGTGAGTTCGATTACACACAACAATTTAACCTTTGTTTTCAGAATGTAAGTATGAACACCAGTAAATGTGACATGAAATTGGAGTAAAAGTTAAAGGGATACTCCACTTTTTTTGGAAATAGGCTCATTTTACAACTCCCCCAGAGTTAAACAGTTGAGTTTTACCGTTTTCGAATCCATTCAGCCGATCTCCGGGTCTGGCGGTACCACTTTTAGCATAGCTTAGCATAGATCATTGAATCGGACAAGACCATTAGCATCTCTCTCAAAAAAATGACCAAAGAGTTTAGATATTTTTCCTATTTAAAACTTGACTCTTCTGTAGTTACATCATGTACTAAGACCAACGGAAAATGAAAAGTTGCGATTTTCTAGGCTGATATGGCTAGAAACTTTGCTGCCGTACAATGGGTGCAGCAGGCGTAATGAAACTACTCAAACTTAGTCCCGGTCACGTTGGAAGTTACCGTGCTGGGGACTATTTTCAGGCACTGCGTCATATCATTACGCCTGCTGGACTTAGTATCTTGATTATTACGCAGGAATGAGAGTATAGTTCCTAGCCATATCAGCCTAGAAAATCGCAACTTTTCATTTTCCGTCGGTCTTAGTACACGATGTAACTACAGAAGTGTCAAGTTTTAAATATATCTAAACTCTTTGGTCATTTTTTTGAGAGAGATGCTAATGGTCTTGTCCGTTTCAATGATCTATGCTTAGCTATGCTAAAAGTGGTACCGCCAGACCCGGAGTTCGGCTGAATGGATTTGAAAACGGTAAAACTCAACTGTTTAACTCTGGGGGATTTGTAAAATGAGCCTATTTCCAAAAAAGTGGAGTATCCCTTTAAATCCAGGTGTACAAATTTAAGCAAAACCTATTTGACAAACCTATAGATGATTGCCTATTACCCTAATTTATTTGGGAAATATGACACTGTTTTTTCCTGATAAAATGGCATTTTCTTGCACATTGTCATTGGGTTATAACCAGTGTAAGATTCTGCTTGTAAATTTGCCTCAATGGAAATGCACATAAATGTAGATATGATTTTCTTGGACATGTTGGTACATTAGTCCACAGTTTGCATGCTTTCACAAATTCTTAATTAATGCAAATTTAATTCCCAAGCCATTCATCAGTACTTTATATAAATGTATTTGCACAAAGCTGATATTAAAATTGGCTAAGGGTTCAATATAAGATTAATATGGTAGGGAATTCACTGGGTTTTCATCACATTTTCCCTTGTTAAATATGGCCTCCATTAGTATGTTATGTTGGGAAATATCATGTTCTAGAAACAACATCATAGTGCTTTTTTCCTCTTGTGGTTGGGCAAATAGTTGTTTTAGTCCGTCGTATCTTAGGCCCTATGGTTTCCTGTGTCCTGTGTTTTCCCGAAGTGCCTGGAAAACTAACTCAACCCTTTTTGACAGAATATTAAACAAACGATCTTCTGGCAGTTTACTCCATGTGAGAAAAAGAATGCCATTTGGCAAACCATGACTAGTTTATTGTTTGACTCTTGAACTATTTGGCTTTTATTCCGATCATTTTATTGTAATCAATTCTATACATTTAGAGATGGTTTTCATTTATTTTTCACAATGAGAGAACCGTATGAATTATGTACCCGTTTATGTGGCTTACCAACTTTTTTGCCCTTTAGTGCAGGCTGGATTTCAAGACTATTTCATGACCTCACAGTGCATTGCATGAGTCAGATTTTAGACAGTTCCTTCACACATTCCTTTCAGATTATTTGTCATGCCAACCTTGCACAAAACTCATTCATCACAAGATCATTTTGTTCAGCAACACTTACCTGTCAAAGGAAGAGTTTACTGCATCCAGAAATAGATTATGAGAGAAAACAAGTCACAATATAGAGTCAGATGGACAGGTGGAGTATCTATCCGGTGAGGAAAGGCCTCTGATTCCAACCCATGAATCAGTAAAACGTCACATAGCATTTAACTCAATTTAGCTTTTGTTTACACGGCCCTTAATGTTAAGAGCTGCTTTATTAGTAAAGAAGATGACCCACCTACGTTGTACGTTCAGAATATTCTATTAAAATGAAAAAAAAGAAAACTATATATAGGATTTCTAACCTTGCTTTTTAAAGCAGGTCTTGTAAAGATTTCTCGTGCACGCTCTGTTGACCAAATGTCACTTTGGTTTCCGGAACCCAGAAAAACGTCTCAGCAGTCACTTCCTTTTGTCTCCCCTGTCCAAACACGATCTCCTCCTGAGGAATAACAAAGCAAATTCTGCACTTTGTTGTGACATTCCTCCTGCCTTTGTGTTGGATAATTGGCCAGAATGCTAGTTTGCAGGGCTGGTGTGGTAGTCCAAACTCTAGAGAAATGCTGAGATAGTGATTGACCATTGTTCATTTACAAGTCAGTTCAGCAGTCTTATCAGAAGATGCACTCACGCATTTCTATAGTCCATAGGATCACGTCTGCTGTACTGCACTCTTATCTTGGTTTCATCTTCATTTATTATTTTACACCCTAAACTGCTGAAGTCACTGCTGAGATAATTGCTTTTTAAGAGAGAATAAATTATAGCTCACAACTGTTGCTATGTGATCAGAACATATGGGTTTTATTTTTGAAGTATTTTAGGGTTAAGAAAATAAATATTTATTTTTTTATATTTTAATTGAATATTTTTTTAAATGAAATTTTTTGGAATACTTCTTAGATCCTCAGTGATTTGATGCAGTTCATTGTTTAGCAAGTACATACAGTATCTTGTTTCTTGTTACAGTATCTGTGCTCTTGTTTACATTCACATTAAGATCAAGCGCTGATTTATTTGTATGTGCATAAGCACATTGTCCGCATTCAGCCGAGTTGGCCGTTATCTCTCTGGGAAACTCACAATCGGAGAATCTTGAAAGCCGATTAACTTCATCGTCCTGTTTTGATTATGACTGCCTGAATATCAGAGATTATTTTTTTATCTTAAAACGACCACTGAACTCCTCCTCGCTTTTTACGTAGTTTCTGCTTCAATCGTAAAACCGCATAGAATTGTCTTCAGCAAATTTGAGAGCAGTAAGGATGAAGGGAACTCCACCAAGGAGCTTATTAAAGTAAAAAGGTATAGCCGATTTAAGGAATGTCTTGAATGGCTGATCTCTCCTTAAGCCTCTTGAATGAAGCACCGTCCCACCGGAGAAGCCTCAGCCGTGTGTGTGTGTGTGTGTGTGTGGATGTCAGGGTCCTATCTTTAGATCTGAGGCATGGGCCAGTGCTCCCCCTCTATCTCTAACCCACCCTCTTCAAGTTCTACTTCACAAAACCCCTTTGTCTTCTTTTCTTTACATGGGGGAAGGGTTATCCAGTAACTGGATTAGTCTTTTTGTTTGGTTATTCCTACTTGTCTGTTCATACACCCCCCACCTTTCAGTCTGCTTGTTTTTTCCCCTCCATCCCCTCATTTTCTCTCTTTCTTCTCTTCTTGGCTTTCTTTTTCAAACTGAAAATTCTTAATTAGAACTCACTCTCAACTTCATTGCCCCGTCTTAGAGAAGTCTTCATCTGGATGAGATGTTAAACACCAAATTTACACTCTAAAAGCTTAACCACGGCCTGTGTTTGTAGTCCATTCATCACTGTTTACTTTGAAGTTGAAACTTTACATTCCTGCTTTAGAGAGTAAATTGAAGGGCCGGGAGCGGCTTGAAGGGGGGCAAAGTGCTCCGTCTCAGCAAATTAGAGCACCGGTTCTTCGGTGTCAATGGATGTCACCAGGACGTTGTGTCCATCTCTCGCTGTTGTCCCCGAGGGAGGGGAAGCACGAGAAGCCTGACACGATTTCGAATGGGACAGGATTATAAACTAACACTCGCAAAGTACAAAGTTGGCTTTGGCGACTGGCAGGAAACTCTAGTTTTTACAGGATGGTAACTTTTTTAATAAATAATGCAATTGCCAAATTGTAAGAATGATAATCTGACGTTCATGGTGTCTGACAAGCGATTCAAAACAAGGAGCAAAACGGAGTAAAAAAAAAAAAAAAAAAGGAGTCTTCTAAAGTAAGCATCATAACAGCATTATTTAGTAAAAGTTTTTGTGAATATTTCTATCATTATTTACATTTATGCAGTTAGCAGGCGTTTTTATCCAAAGCAACTTACAAATGTGGAACAACAGCAATTTGTCATTATGCCACCAATATCAAAATATGAGAAACAAAATCATGATCTGTCTGAACTTTTTTTTTTTTTATACCATGAATTGGGTCGTGTCAAAAATGCACTAATATTTATAATATATAATACAAATATAATACACAGAAATATAACAATATATTTGTATATATAATTTTATATATTTTTATTTATTTATACATTTTATATTTATTTATAAAAAGTTTAGTGGCCAATAAAAATATATTTTTTAAATTGACTAAATCACTGACAATTGGCAAAAAAAAGTTTATTTTGGGCCCTTAGTACAGAAGGTTTGATTAAATTTGCTTTCTTTGTACCGTCATGTTTTATTGTTTTTACATTTGTTCCTGAACACTTTCCTGTTATACATTTACTTACAGTTAGAGATGAGTCCACTCTGGAATGTCACTGACCATAATGTGACCCATGAGATTTGATTTAGTCATTGCCTTTGTATCTGATAGATGGTCTTCGTGCCGAAACACGCTACACTTGAGGATATGGTGCCCTCAGGACACACTTGGCTTGTACCCCTACGCCCATACTCCCTTTTTCACTGGCCCATTATTGACTCCTGACCTCTTTGAACTCCAAAAACACCCTCCTTATTTCACTAGTGAGATCACAGAGCAGTATTGGCATTGTATGGTATTGGCAGGATTTAATTGCTTTTGCAAAGCCCTGGCTATTTGTAATTGAAGTAAGAGGAAATGAATCCAAGGCCAGATTTTCCATATGCTCCTGTTGGGCATTTTGTTACTGTTGATATCAGTGATCACTCGTCATGTGGAAATGAAGTTCAGCTCTCTGTAGTCCTCCTTTCTCATAATTGCATGCATCAGTTCAAGATGGATTTAAAGGCTTTGTACAGTATGCCTCCTTGACCTCATAAAACGCTGTGAGTTCCTGCAGAAACAAATATTGAAACACAGTACCAGCCTGTGTAATGCTAGACCTGAAATGCAGGCTTTTTCCATCAGAATATTGTTTCATGTCTATATTGAAATACATTGTTAATATGGTAATAAAATTGCTTTAGCTTCTATATAGTAATGGTAGATATGCTCTGGCCAAATAATCATCTGCCAATATTCAGACATTTGATAATGCTGCCATTGAAGTTTTAATCCATACGGGGAAAAAAAGTAATACGATTTTTATTTAGTGGTATTTTTTTTTATTGATTAGCATACAAATTTGAATGAAAAAACAGAATTGAAAAATTAGTGCATTTCAAAATGTCTTTGTTCATTTTTCAAAATTCTAAACCTTCATTTATATCCAGGTTTAAATGAATCTCAAGATTTCCTATGATGTACAGTTTAAACCCCACTTTAGTAAATATCAGCCATCATTTTATTAGCCATCATTATTCCAGTCTTCAGTGTCAAATGATCCCTCAGAAATCATTCTAATATGATGATTTGGTGCTCTAGAATCACGTCTTATTATTGTCAATGCTAGTTGTGCTTAATATTTTTAATTAATTTTTATTTATATAACATATAAATGCCTTTTAGGGTAATTTTTTTAACAATTGCATGCATCCTTCTTGAATGAAAGTGTTAATTTCTTTAAAAAAAAAAATGTAAGTGTACATTTTCCTAATAAAGTCATGACATGTCGTGGTGTGAGAAACAGTTGGCCTTTGGTCAGTATCTTGTACTCAGATAAGCTGAGCACAGACGAGGCACCGGTAGCGTTAAGGATCTTGTAGCTGTCAGATGATAGCGTCAAAGTTTAGTAATTAACATTCAGGGTCTGCTGAAGCTCTTCTCTTCTGTCCGTTAGATGTCTGGCCATGTGATTACTCTATTCAGTTTGGAAGGGTTTTTCCTCATTGTCCATTGAAAATATGAGGAGCGAGAACAATATATTACAGTGTTGACTGTCTCCCAGATGTCACCATAAAATATCTCGGTTCAGATGTATGTTTCTGCTGCTGGCGATACAGGAAGTCTCTTGCAGAAGACAGACACCGAGAGGTGTCATTTACAATTCAAGACATTGCTAAGTTAAAAAGAATGTGTCTGCTGAAGCGGATTGAAAAAGCTGTTATTACTGTTCATGTATGTTGTGCCACAATCATGCACTGAGACAGAAAGTACGACCAATCTTGTCACTATATGCCTGCCTTTTAGCAATTTTCTATACCTGAATCTCTTGATACTTTCTCTGTGCATTCCTGCAGCCTTGTTTTAGCCGTAGCAGCTGTCTTGTAGCAGTCTGTGTTCAGTTAGTTTTCGGGGGGCCAAATTTAGCCCTGGCAGACTGATCTAACCTGACTTCCATTCTTTTTTTGCCCTGAGAGTCTGCTAGTATAGCATGTGCTTGACGTTCTGCCTGGCACCAAACAGCATTTTCAAGTTTGTGCTCATTAGCATGCCTAGCATACTCTCTTGAGCCTTCACACAGCCAAAGACAGTATGAGGAGGAGGAGGAGAAAATAGAAAAATGAATGGGAGAAAGCGCATCTGTGTGTCTGTCTGTCTATCTATCTGTCTGTCTGTATTTATTTTAGCTTTGTTTCAAAGTTATGTTATTTTGACATACAAAGGGTAGGGAATTTCAGAGTGGCTAGCAATAGCAAGCTAGATTTGAAAGCATAAGATTCTACCCTCTCTTCAGACCAACTCAAAAGACACGTCTCCTCCAAAAGGCATGAACACGTACAACAGAGTCTGCTAAGCATCACGATAGTTAGCGTTAAACTACCTCATGTCTCAAAGCACATACCATTACAATAATTATGAAACTTAACTTACCAGAACGTCAAGGTTTGCCATCTTGTAACGGTTACGATATGGCGTAAACGCTGCATAAGCTTGTTGTTTTGGTTCATGAAAAACAGTAAAAGGCGGTGGCGGCTGTTTGTTTATGGCACTCTGTGACTGACTGTCTACAACTCTGCATAGACTCATGGAACGCGCTGATGACGTGCAGGGAGGCATGGATTGGAAATGCATAGGTTGACAGTCAGGTACGACATCCTATCGTTGCATTCGGACCGTGTGCAATGATTGGACGAATATTTGGGTCCTGAGACTTCCACAGAAGAGATATGAACTTTTTAAAATATTTTTTTTTATAAAACTTCTATTATTGATTGCAATCAGGATGTTGTGAAGAGAGTTTCAACTAGTATAACAAAAAGTGTTTATGAAAAACATTGCCTAGCTTTAATGTACATTTTCACATTCAGTTTTTTGGAAATTTGAGAATGGATGAGCCAAGCTCGTCTGTTATTAAACAAAACATAGTCTAAATCCAGTTGCTCATGTTACAATTTTGGCCTTGAATTTGCCGTCTGAGAAAATGATATGGTACAATATGATTGGTTAAAATCTGAAACCTCTGTTGACTGTTGTCTAAACATGCTGGTTCAGTCTAAACATCACGATTATCCTCCCAAGAAAATCTTTGATGGAAAATCTTCAAAATCATGCAGCCAACAGGTGTGATGAGAGAGGCGAATGGGTGATTTTGTCTGTTAAAGTAGAGAGAGAGTGAGATGTCTCCTTTCCTCTTATCAGTCTCAGAAAAGACCCTTTGAAAAGAGCAATTATCCTCTTTGGCTCTGTGCTGTATCTTTTTTGCTCTTATAGTGGCTGTTATCAGCGGTCCTGCTGCTGGCTGTCTCTGCGCTGTGCTTTATTAAGGGAACAGCTGAGGGTGACAGACAGGAAGTTGCCAGCTGAGTGTTGAACCTATTGGAAACGAACTCAGTGATGGTGTTATGGTCCTGGTGTTTTTAATATCACACCCAGGCAGTCAGCTGCAATATATTGAAGCCTTTCGATGTTGATAGTCTGATCTTATTGCTTAACCCCTTAGCTATCAGTCCCCAAAATGACATTTCCACTTTAATGAAAGTTCAGAATTGGGATAGTTCACCCAAAAAAAAATATTACCCTCATGTTCATTCCAAACCTATATGACTTTTTTTTTTTTTGTGGTACACAAAAGAAGATATTTTGAAAAATGTTTCTTTGTTTGTGTGTGTGTTTGTTTGTTTGCATGACCATTGAAAGTAAATGGGGTCCAGTGTTGTTTTGAATGAAATGTATCTCCTATACTTATATCCAATTTGCCATGAGATTTTTCAAAGCAATAGTACTGGGTTTTTGCACATTACCATAATCAGAAAAAAAGTAGCCTAATCGGTTTATAATCTCATTCCTCCTCATCCGTAAACCCTGACCTGATAAAACCACAATCCCAGCCATAGCCGAACCCTGGGCTGTGGGAAAGGGACTGAATGAGCGGTTTAGGCTCCTGACCTCCGGAGGCACCGTTGAAGGAAGTGCTCTGGACTGTTTGTGGGGGGGGTGTTGTGTGTGTGTGTCTTCCTCTTTGTCTGATTTGTGTTGCACAGGAAATTATTAAATGCCTCAGGGAGACCTTTCTCCTAATTATAGGCACAGTCTGTGTGTGTTTATGTGTGTGTGAATGTGGCAAGATGGAAAGAGATGCATTGCGTAGGCATGTAGATGCTTGCAGTTTAATTTGACTCTGTTTTGTATAAGGAATGATCCTCGTATGGTAGATGTAGATGTAGATGTAGAGGCAGAGAGGAAAAAGTTGAAGCCATAAACTAATAATTTAGGGGGAATGTGTCCGACACGCAGAGTGTTTTACACACAGGAGACTGAAACTCTACACTGAAGTCCTTTACCGCAGCTGCTCTCGATAAGTTCCATTCAACAGACATACTTTTGTTGCATATGACCTTGAGCTTTAATCACGCAAACAGGATGTTTGTTTTGAAAATTCGTTTTGCCGCAGAATACTTGTTCATCACTGTGCTCTTGCTTGTTTAACTGTGATGGACGTGAGTACCTAAAAACTCCATGATTGCAATGATCAGTCTTTTTTTTTTTTTTTTTACAAAGTTCAGTAATAATTACACATGGAACAGCTTTATTTTTTTATTTGTTTGAAATTTCTATAGTCAATCCAATTTTTTTTAGTTACATAATTAGGATATATATAATATTATATATTACCCTTATTATTTTGTCATGCTTTTTTCATCTAGACATTGTTTTATAGAGATCACACAAAAAACAATTATTAAAATTCCTTATCTAGCCATCATAAACGACTACAAAGTAATAAGAGCATCATGGAAATGTATTAGTCAGAAAGTGTGGGAACCCAAAAAACAGAGCATTTAGTCTCATCAAGAACTAACTGGACTGCTAAATCAAAAACTGAGATCTTGAGTGGAAAAAAGGCCCTCGACGCCCATCAGGCACAGTTGTTTAA
Source organism: Abramis brama (assembly GCF_963993115.1). Lineage (NCBI taxonomy): Eukaryota > Metazoa > Chordata > Actinopteri > Cypriniformes > Leuciscidae > Abramis > Abramis brama. The sequence goes on along the minus strand of NC_139969.1, from coordinate 15,961,569 downwards.
TAAACGGCCGAAATATTTCAATCATATTTCATTCAGTTGGCTGATTGACCCCGATGATGTTGTAACCCAGAGAAGTCGGAAGTTTAAATAAAGGATGTAGTAAATAATATCATGGATTGTTATTTCTTTGACCCTTCACTTCATTGCTTGAGAAAGTCCTTAAAATATCACGTATACCCCAGCACAGGGATGGTTATTTGAGGAGGAGGGTCGAACGAGGAGCTTGGCAGCTCTTCAGTAATTGTTTATGCAGCTGTTGCATGTCCTGCATCCGTGTTTAAACATGCAACCTCAGACCGAAGTTTAACAGTGTCCGCTTTTTCCGTGCATTATCTTGAATAGGTTAAAACAGCCTCCTCCCATTTCCTAAGTTCAACTCCCCTAGAAAGGTTTGAGATTTTTGTTGGCTTGAAACGAGGCTGTTGCATGCCTTAAAGCCCTGAAGTTAATGAATGGCGAAGTGAGTGTTGAGCCAAGGCATCCTGTGGAATAGTTTTGTCAATGTAAAGTTATCGGTGTTTATCATTAACTCTTCTGTATGCATGTGCAGACCTGAAAGAATGAGAAGAGGCGTTTCCTTATTTAACCTTCACGTCGTCCTTTTCTATTAAATGAATATTCAATACAAGTTAAGCTCAATCAAAAGTATTTGTTGCATGATGCTATTGTTGATTACAACAACAATTTATTTCATTCTCTACTTAAAAAAAGATCAAGGTTATGATGTGGCGCTTGCAAATAAATAAATGGGGCCAATTTTTTTTTGAGGATTTGAAAGCATAAGTGTGAACTTCATTATTGTATAAATAAAAAAAAATTAAGCTGTGTGGTCTTTACGTTGTCTTCTCTTTACGTTTACCTTTACGTTGGTTTTAGGGTTGTACATTGTCATGGAAACAAAGTTTTAAAATTCAATATCTTTACACTGAAAAAGACAGTAACTGATTTTTTGACACCAAATATAAATGCAGAAAAAGATCATGGCAAATTTGATTTCTCATGTCATGACTCCTTGAAGTTTGTATTCTATGATTTGCTGGTGACCTTTTAATTGCGTTTCATGAGTTCACAATCTGACTGGCATGCTTACTTTTACTATTTTTAACACTAGACTGAACAAGACCAGACTAGTTAGTGCTCATCATCTCCGGCTGTCTAGAACTCAATAAGCTACCACCATGTGTGGAGTTACAGCACAAGAAAATCCCATTGTTATGACTAGTCAACCACAAAGTCTTGTCTATGAACGCTGTCTGATGTGGTTCGCGGGAGGCTGTGATGTTTGGCTAGTGTCACTGTGCGTGCATCTGCACTGCAGTGTGGTTTAATACGCATCAGTGCCTTGAAGCTTTGCCTTAAAGCTTCCCCTTGAACCGGTGATGACAGCTTTTGGTTTCATGCAGTAATATTCAAAGTAAACCACATCTTTGATTTCACTTAATACTCTGCAATGATTAATGGTTAAATTCGAATTAAAGCAATGCTTGTAAGTAAAGTCGGCATTTCCCAAACATTAGTTTTTCTAATCTGATGAGTGTAACGATAATACATTTATACACATTTTTATTGTAGCTATAGTTGTAGCATGCAATATAATTGATTTGACTTTACTGACACAGCTGGACGATGACACCACCGTTTTCTATAGAGCTGCTTTATAGTTGAATAGAAATCATTTAATATATGATGATCTTTATACAGTTATTGAACGGAACTGAATCAACACTCAACTGACCTTAGCTGAACAATGGCACTATTTTCTTTTTAGAGCTGGTTTACAGCAGAATTGAACTCTGTTTGCATCACTGAATAAAGTTGAATGTTTGTATAAATAAAGGTGACTTCACTATTAACTTTTGTTGAATATGCCCTTTTAAATTTTCATATTTTGTCATGTAATTAATTTCAGTTAATTTTACTTTTTAATAGTGCATGATATTTTCCAACAGAAATACTTTAGCTGGCAGTAATATGAAATAACTAACAAACTATAATAAAGTAAAAAAATTGAGTTCATCTTCACCTTCTTCATTTTTATTGCAAATGTAATTGCATTGTTGGTGCAAAATTACGTCTTAAACCATTGTCTTATCTTGGACTTATTTATTCATATTGTCATAGACTGTTTTAATTAAAATGGTTCATCATCATAGTATGTCTTTTTCATCCAATTTCTTACAAATATCATCATTAAAAAACACAGAAATTAGTTTAAAATATATATTTTTTTCAGTTAAAATGATTTTTACATTTTAACCTTTTGTCCTTTTTCGGATATAAACTGAAACCTTTGATTTTCCTCTCTCTCACGTTCTCTCTCTCTCTCTCTCTCACTCTCGCATAGTTTTATATATTTAGATATAAAGAGCAGTGTAGTTTAACATTATTACATTGCTCAACGAGAAAGCAAGTTTTTAGGGTCGGAGTTGAACCGATCTTTCCGGCCCGGAACCCCCTTTTCTGCAGTGGAAATGCACAGAACGGTTTGAGAACGGACAAAGGCCGGGAACACGCACTGGAACCGTGTCGGTGGAAAAGGGGTATGAAAGACCCATTATTGATTGATGTGCAAAAAACAGGATATAGGATGTGATCTATTGCAGGATTGCAAATGTTTGTTGTTTGTGCCTTTTGACTTGTAGGGTGTGCAGTCAGGGTGGGCCTATTGACCCTGTTTTACTATGTGTTTGCCCTGGTTTCCCACAATAAAACACACATTTGTAGCCCCATGTGATCCTAGGTGGCCATCGCTGTCAAAACTCAAAAGCTCATTTTGTTTTCCCATCCTCAGTTCTCCTGTTTGCCTTGAACAGTGTGAAGCCAGTTACTTCTAACTGGTGTGAAAATCTCTTGATTGTAATCAAATTATGTGTTTTATTCAAAACCCCTTGATGTTAAGTAAAGTCTTGAGTAGTGATGTATTGATTTTATAGTCTGACTCTTGGTTTAACCTTTCATTCCTTAGAAGATGCCCTCCTAAAAGATGTTTGGGTATTGTTGTCCACCAGCAGCACCAACACAGCTTTTCGTGTCAACACCATGCCATAAGTGATTTTCACACCAGTGGTCCCATGGTCTGTCTGCTCCGTAACGAGTCAGGGGGCCTCAGGCATTAAACTCAATCATTACTTCCCACCCTCCTTTCTGTTTTTCATCCTCCCCTCTTCCTGCCTCCTCCACCCTAGGGGACCCTCACACTCCCCTCTGAGCTCAGCACTCCCAGAGCTCAACACCGTGACGCTGTTGACTTCTCTCTAAAGAGCAAGCAAACAGCAGGTCCTGTATAGGTGCTTAAGTTTATGTGAAGTTGGATCAATGAATTCAGGGCAGCCTAAATGGGTCTTTTCAGAATGAATTAATGAGGGTTTAACTTTAACATGGTAACCTAAGTCCATAAACTTGAATGGATCATGTGGAAAATATATTGTCATCGTGGGAATGCAAAATGCCTTTTATGAAGTCTGTTGTGAAATTTTACTTTCTAATCTACTATTAATAATACTAATCTACTCAGTCTATTCTAGTCTGATTTAATATGCATTTACAGTAGTTGCAATATAACCCCTAACATAATTATGGCCTTAGACATTTGTTAGCATTTCTAGCTGTGGAGTTTTGATTTCACAAGTTGCATTCTCAGCGTATATAATAAGAATTAGTGTAAACTGTCACCTTTTACAGTACTTTTTTTTTTTTTTCTTGAAACAATAAAAAATAGGTTACCTGCTGTCATGAATCATGCAGATATAGTTTGTTTAAATGTGAGAGCAGGGTAGCCAACATATAACAAATACACTGTTTAAATATAATAACAATTGCTTATTATTTGACATAATATTTACAAAAATAATACTAGATCGTTGAACAAGTAATACATTTTAAACGGATCTTGATAAAAATAATCGAATATAAACAGATTTATATTTTAGATAGCAACTTCTTGTTTTTGTAACCCTATTAGGGCATTTTCAAAAATAAAAAATAGTTAAAAACATGAATAAAATGAAGTATATCTTCTGTGCATCTGGACTCAGGCACTGTGTTCTCAGCACTGTCAAAATAAAAGTCCTGCTTACTTATTACACTTATCAGCCAAACAGAAAAACTTATCAGCCAATGTCAATAATTTAAAACATTTCAAATATCAGCTATCTACCAGCAATAAGGATTGAAGGTGTGGACACGCGCTTTGTGCTCCATTCATGTCTATTTGTACCCCATGGAAATGAAATAAAAGCAAGATCATGCAAAGAGGTTAGTTATCAACTGAGTTGTAAAGTTCTGGCTTGGTCAATTTGTTGTCAAAGTGTAGTGTGACTGCACCAAATTCACTTGTCCAGTATGCAGACAGGTACTGATTTTTTTTTCTTCTTTACCTTATCAAATTCAATGCTCTCTGATTTGTTTAGTAAAGGGCTCTCTGCTCGTCTCTATGTATTCTACTGCATTCCTCGGATTCCTCTATTGTAATGCAATGCATGCCACCCTCCTTCACTCCACCTACCCGCTGTAAAATCAATAGTGTAAAATGGTCAGTTCCAGTTCTGAGTGTAGATTGGTTTCAATGTAAATTCTCTTTATTCCTTCCTCACAATCTTGTTCTCTCCCTGTTTTTGTCCAGATGAGCTGTCGTAGGAACTATTTTGCATCAGTAACAGAAACTGTGTTGCTTGGGTTACAGGTTAAATTGAGCTTGACTGTTGCTGGGAAGCCATGTTTTTACATGACTAATGTGCAGTGGCCTTTCTAAAGCCTTGGAAGTTACTCAAAGGTTCATTAGAAGATTGAGCAATAAATGTTAGATCGACACGTGTTAAAGTTATCAAAACAAAACAGATATTTAACAAGATTAGATTAAAGATCCCACTAGAGGTCAAACAATTTATCGGTTCAGATATCTGTTGTGTGTACTTCAGAAAGCTGTTAAATGAGACGTGAAAGCCTGTAAAAAATACAGAACATTTTTTTTTTCCCTTTTGGGTTGATTTGTGTGTAGGGCGCAACGATTGAAAAGTTGGCGAACGACACAGTAAGCATTTTGTTTCTTCTGTCAATCTGATTAATCCAAACTGTGCTTATTTTAGGCATATGATTGTGCAACAATACCACTTTTTTTGTTAAGGTTAAATGTATGCTTTGTTCAAATAATATAAATAATTCTTTATACCTTTGTGAAATGAATTTCAAGAAGTGTGTACTGTGAACATTCTCTCTGGTCACGCTGTACAGGCTGATACGGAGTGATACGGAGTGTGTACGGGAACAGATGTTCGACGTGTATCTCCCAGCAGGCCGATGGGCAGATGGTGAAAAATTATGTACAGGAAAAAACTGTCATGCCCACATGTTTAAAAAGTCAAAGCCGTCATTGTTCATCCCACCACGGAAGAATGCAGTGAGGTCATGAGAGGATGTTTAATTGGACTGTAGCTTTGGGCTGAGGCTTTCCCTCCGGACAGCCCCCCCCCCACTCATGTACTCATACAGCAATCCCTAATCCTTCTAGTTCCCTGAGGGTCTCTCTCTCTCTCCATCTCCCTCTCGTGCACCTCCGGCTGTGTTCGAGAGGTTTGGAAGAGTGCTGAAGGAATGCAGAGAGAGGTCCAAGCTTAGTTACCTCACCCCATACATAGACCGTCTTCCTCCTGGAGCAAACAGGCACACCTTGAGTTAGTCATAGTTGAAATGGTCGAGTACAAATGGTGGAAATTGTCATTGCTATGATTAAATAGTTTTTTTTAAAAATAGTGTTTGTATTTTGTTTTGTTTGCAGACAATCCAGGTTCTTTCTAGGTCATTTTCACGAGCACCTTTTTTTTACATTTCAGTTGCAACTGAAAATAGATGGTTGTGCTTGGAGTCAATTGTTCTATTTATGTTAACGAATTGTGCGAACATAATTTTTGCCCAGGCTGCAATACATAGAAATTATGAACACGTGCAAAAACAAGAGAGAACAAAGTAGTATTAACTGATTATGTTGCAATGTATGCTTTGTCCTGTGAGCGTTTTCTTTTATATGCATTTTTTACAGCTACCTGTAGCTGTAGTTTGCCTTTTTTTGCCACATAACTTTGACAGATAAATGCTTTAACCAAGTTTAGTGATATTTGTTCTTCCCTCATATTTATAATAAATGTTTTTTTGTTTTTTTATCAAATATTTCTCATTTTTTAGATGAATGATGTGCAAAGGTCAACTATTGAGAAATGACAGAGGACTGTTGTGAACTGACCAACGCCTCCCGTCAGCCATGCCAAGAGAGGCAGGTCTGGACATACAGGGTGTAGCTCCAATCCAACTCCTTGTTCTCACGGGGAACGCCAAACAGAGCAAATGGTTTTCCGCACCATAAATTTATCTCTGAGAAATCTCAGTCCACCACATGACATTTTAGAATGGCTTATAATCAATTTAGCCATGATTAAAACATTCACACAGCAGTAAACCCACAACAGTAAAGCTTTCAGAGTTGTTTAGATAATGCAGCCACTTATTCAGAGCTTTACCCCGTCCTGTAAACAGCTTTGTGAATTACTGTCGTCCCCTGCGAGACAGTCAGCCTGGGGCCCGAGACTCCATTTGCTGCCTTGTTGAATGGATCCATCTTTCTTTTGTTTTAACAGAGCTGTAGCTCAATTGTCGTAGGTCTTTATCACCTCAAAAATCTCCATTAGGGCTTGAAGGTTAGCTGGAAGGTGTGAATTCATAGCATGGCCTTTGGCAAAGCGCTCCACCTTTTTTTTTCTCTCCCAAACCCCGGAATGTCAGTAATGAATGGAATCCCTGATTGCAAAGATCTGGATCTCACCTTTGAAACTTGTGAATGGGCAGAACTCCTCCACACAATGAGACCTGTGCATTAGTGTTTCATTTGTAATTGGTGGTTATTTGGTGTTTGTTTTAAGAGGATTTAATTGGGGCCATGTGACAGTTGCATACCAACAAGACTGACCATGTTATTGTGATGTGATTTTCTGAGCCGGGCCTCTTGGCAGCGCCTCCTTTTGAAAGAAGACTAGTGGACGGCCTCTCCATTTCAAAGGTCTTTTCAGTTTAGTCATTTCCCCCATAAAACTTGGATTTACCTTCAGCTCACAAATAAATGCGTTTGACACTTTTAAAGGCTAAATCTTTTGCTCTCCGCCTTGCCAAGCAAGCATGCACAAGTTTTTTTTGAGAACCAGCCCCTCTTCTTCATTAGACAGGCATTCCCAACAAAGACATTTGTTTTAGTTTTTGTGTTTTCTTTTCACTTACCCTAATCAGAGTCTGGCCACCGTGTTTAAGGGAGGAACTGGTAAGCGGCCATTGAGAACTCTAGTGGGAGTGAAAACTCAAGGATGTAGAGTATCTCCGGACTGATTTGTTATTTTCTTTACTCTCAGTTCCTGAATTGAGTCTCTCTCATGGCTGATGTGTTTCCGTCTCAAGGCTCCATCGTTCCCCCATTACGGTCACCGTGTCCTCTCATGCTTGGTTTGAAGTGGATTCATTGCAGTGTCTTTAGACAGCTGCTGCTTTTCTTCACTCAGTTTTCAGTGTTGGACTCATTCTGAAATATTGATATATGGCGCCGCAAGCACAATGCGCACATCTGTCTGTGGTGCTGGTTTAAAATTCAAGCTATGATAGGTCTAAAACATGAAGAAAGTGATTCAGCTTGGACTTACAAATATTTAGAAGGACAGAACATAGGGCAAACTTTTTTTAACCTCTTTTGATCAACTTAATGCATCCTTGCCGTTTCTTTCAAAAAAATCTTACTGAATAGAATAGAAGAGTTTTTATGGTTGGCACACAAGCCTCGGCGTGTTGCCTGAGCCCTTCTCTCATCTTTCATAATGACCAGTTAAGCCACACTAAAACCGCACAGTGGCATTTCACAAACTTCCTCGCCTCCTTCAGAGGACATGCCTTAAATTTAATGGCATACATCCTTCACCCTTCCCCTTTTATAAAATTGGCAAAGTGTTTTTCTCTCCAAACCTTAATTAACTTTTTAATGATCTTTTGATAACAGAAGCAGAAGATGACATTTTGAGTTCTGAAACATACAATGTTTTTTTGAATAGTACAATAACCTCTTTTATCACAAAAGATCATGGAAAATTCCTCATGCTATGATCCCTTTAATGCAGCTTAATGTATTTTTATTTGACATTTGTTTGCAGTTTTTGCTCAACCAAGATTATTCTCTCATTTAAACATGTCTGTCTTGCATTCTTTGAGTTAGTGACAAGTTTCATCAAACATGTCTCTCCCCCATGGTTCTTGATGTTATCTTCTGTGTTTTACCTCTTTCTCTTAGTCGGTGTTGTCCCCTTGCTTTTGCATGTGTTCCCTCTCTCTTTTCAATCTCTCTTTCGGTCTGCTTGACCCCCCACACTGGCGTCACTATGTGCGGAAGCACATTCCAGTCAGTTCAGCATGTTCTCGCCATCCTCCCACCTCAACGACTTCTGTCCTAAGTTGTCACACAGTCTCAGTTTTGGTTAAAGGTATGAGACTGAGAGAAATTGCGTCTTAATGAGTCTGTTTACAGTAAAGGCTCAATACCCAAGGCTGATAACCAGAGATATTGTGACCTTGAGCAAGGCACATAAACCAAGGTCGCCTCAAGCGTGTTGTCCCTCTGATAAAGGGTTCTAACTCGGCCCAATGTGACAAGTTATCCATGCTAAGCACAAAATCAGAAGTTATTTGATATTTTGTAGTTGTGGAGAATGATTTTAGAGTAGACCAATGCAATTTTGCAGTGGGCTTGGCTACAGAAAGCTGGTTTTATACAGCTGGTTAGGACACTTTGTAAGGAAGAATTGTTTTAATATTTGCTGAATATATGACTGCATACATGTGTCTGTGTGAGTGAGAACAGATTGTGAAAGACAGGAAGTGAAGTGGAAGGTCCCTGTCTGGTAACTGATAAAGCTGTGCTTGACATTTCCAGAGATCTTGATGGTGGATACAGACAGTTTGATCTGAGCGCCACAGATTATTATGTTTTTTTTTGTTATATCCGTCCTATATCTATTCAGTCTCACAATGGGGAGCCACACAGTTTTTATCATCAATACCCTGATTGTTCTGGATTGAATGGTGGAATTCCTCTTGTTCTTCTGCTCAGGGCGGTCTTGAACTTGAAGGACTGGGTAAAACCATGTGGTGTCGGCGTCATGCTTGTGCCACAAAATGCATAACATTCTTCATGGACTTCTTGCATTTTACACATTATAAAGGTGTTTTATTGCATTTAAAAAAATAATAATTTTTTAACCTTGTTCACTAGGGGTCACAGACTTTTGGACCCCATTCTGGATTTAAGTCTACTTCATATCTGCATTCAGTGGCAGCAGTAATAAGTGATTAAGTAGAGGAATTTCCCATTAATGGTGGGATAAAAGAGCCCTTCAATTTGCCTCCATATGAGCCTAATTAGAGTTTGTGAAAAGCTTTAACTCCTGGTGTAAACCTCAATACATCAGTTGACTTCACACACCAGTGTTAGTTCATGAGCAGAGAAAGTGACTTTTCCCATGAGGATTATAAAATAAAACCAGCAATCACACAATAACAGTAAACAATAAAAAGACTAAATTAAGTTTACCTCCACAAATCTCTGATATTCTGAAATATAGTCTAATATATTTTGTATGTTTCATATGTTCTAGTATGTTGTTCATATGCACACTCTGAGAAAGAGACTCCTTCTGCTCATCACTGTGATTTTTCTCAGCTTTAGGAGACACCTGTGGCTACTTCCCCCACAGCTGCATCCGATGATGGTTTAGGTCTGTGTAATGTCTGCTTTGTTGACCCAAAGGAAATGATTAATTGCCCATAGGATGTGCAATATTTTTGAGATCACGAGAACATCAGGTTCCCATTTTTTTATCCTGTCTAGAGTGTCTGCATATGTCTTATTAGGACTTTTTTCTTTGCTCTGATAAAACTGCTGTGTACCACCTTTTTTTAAATTTTATTACTATTATTATCTTTCTGGCACATTGTTTGCAGATGTTGGAAACAGGCCTCCACCTTAATTCTCTCAGTATGCAGACCCTGAAATCACACCCTCTCAGTCTCAAAAGGTTTTGCGACAAAGATGAGATGTCATCAAGTATAAGTTCAAAGACAGTCCAGCGCGACGTCCCCCACAGGGCCTGACCCTTTCCTCTTCATGTGCACCCTTGCTTCAGTCGTGCCTTTGAGCTCCATCAGTGCTCCAGTGAGCACTATGAGTCAGTGCTCAAGTGTGCTTTGTCTGTCTTTCTGAAGTGCGTTGGCTACGTGAAGGGGCTTTTTTGTTTCCCTCTCAGCCAGCTTGATTCCCTCTCAGCCGGCTCGATTCTTCACTGCTTTGCCAACAGATTTGGTTTGTCTTGTTTGCGAGGATGCCGGGGAGACTTCAGAGGTGAGACATCAATGATGGCACTGTTCGCCTCAGTGCCAGACCAGTCTGTGAAGTACATGCACGACTTGCGTGCGAACGCTTTAAAGCATTGCTTTGTTTGGGTATTAGGTTTTAAAAGTTATCCTGCTGTTGTCGGATCCATGGCGTAGCTGTGTCAAATGTGGACGCCTTGGATTGTTCCTGGGTTCAAAGCAGGACTTGATTGGTCACAATGTTCTGTACTACCACAGTTGTTCCCAGCCTTTATTTCAGTGCACCTGAACTCCAATGAATTACAGTATGATCAAGAGACAAATAAAGTAAAATTCTGCTTGAAAACATCTGGATAAGGATTGTGAGTGAGTCATCCGATTGCCAAAAATAGAGTAGAATTTGAAAGGCCCATAAGAAATATTTACAACTATTGGATAAAACTGTTGCTGAAATTCTTTTGACTCACTGTTGTGGTGTCTGAATTTGTGCATGCATGGGAATATTGCTTATTTCATGATAATGACCGTCATCATTTTCACTCTTTTGCAAGAGCTTGTGCAGTGATTCCAGCACTGTTTTTTTTTTTCTTTCTTTTTTCTTTTCTTCTTTTGTTGTTTCTGGTCACTCTTAAAGGGACAATTTATCTAAAAAATGTTATTCTGTTATTTACTCACCTTCATCCAAACCAATTTGACTTTATTTCTTATGTAGAACACAAACGAAGATGTTTTGAAGAATGTTTTAGCGGTTTGTGCCCATACAATGAAAGTCAATGGGGTCCAAAACAATTGTATGGACAAAAACACAGAGATATTTTTCTAAATATTCTGCAGAAGTCATGCAGGGTTGGATCAACATGAGGGTGATTAAATGATGACAGAATTTTCATTTTAGAGTGAACCTTTAAGCACTGTTTCTTTTTGTATCTGTGCTTCTTGCAAGTGTAAGTTCACTCAAAATTGAACGTCATGAATTTGAGTTCCACAGGGGGAAAAAACTAAGTTTTGTTTCTGTGGAACTTGAAAGAAATTGTGTAGCAGAATGTGATGAGGTAGTCACTATCCATGTCCATTGAGAAAATAGCTGCTCAAAAATGGTCTTCTGACACCACACAATAGCTTACGTAAGCTTACGTAGTTCTCTTGAGGGTTTTTTTTGTTTTTGTTTTTTCGTAGCCTACTTTTTTGTGTAATTTTTGGATGATAGCTAGCTATTCATTGATTCACCTTTGAGTCATTGTAAGCTTTTTCTTTTTAAGAGCTACGTTGGCATTTTCAGCTCATTCACTAACGAAAAAGCGGAAAACCCACACCCTATTGTAAAAATCTCTCCCACTTCTGTCGAACTTTGACCTTGTGTGCAGGAGGCTCCTAAAAGTCAGCAAGTTCATTTTCATGTTAACAGCCAAAATGCCCTCAGAGACTGCTGCAAGGAATGAGTCTTTTTGTCATTGCTTCAAACCAGTCCCTGCTTTAGCTGTAGTTCAACTTTTTGATGCAATCTCTCAGTCTATTTACTTAACACACAGTTGTCCCTAGTTTTTGCGGATTTGTTTGGAGAGCAAATTCTTTGCTAAAGCAAACATTGGTCCCCCCCATGGCCCTGCTTGAAAGATGGTGTCATTTTCTTCGCACTAAATAAATGATGTCTCTCCATGCCATTTCCATTGGCCCTTGGTTACAGTCTCTCCCAAACACCCATAGCTTGCTCAGACATGCAAAAATATGTTTTTACACGCTCTATATAATTGCTGGAGGACCTCGCAAAGCTGCTGAAATCCAGACTAGCACAAAAAACTAAGCTTCTTGTAAAAAAAAAAAGCATGTGATTATGCTCTTGTCTTGTCATTTTACGAGACAAGGTTTGATTGCATGTTATGTGTTAAAGAGTGGAAAAAAGCTAGGCTAGTTGACGATGAAATGATATCAATCATGGCAGAGATGATTGTCCACAAAAAAGAAAAGTGAAAAACCTTGAAAAGGAAGACTAGTTTAAACACACGTACCAATGTTTTATAAATGTACTCTTTGTATTCATATGGTTTAAAAATATATATATATATATTATGCCATTTTCACACGAAGTTTACAATTAATGAGCACCAAATCAGCATATTAGCATATCAGATTTCTGAAGGATCATGTGACACTGAAGACTGGAGTAATGATGCTGAAAATACTGCTATTTATTATTTAAAATAAGCTAAAAATGTGTCAAATGGAAAACTGTTATTTTAAATTCCAATAATATTTCACAACATAAAAAAATAGTCTTGCTGAGCGTTAGTGTATGTGCTGTAGCCATAATTTTTTCTTTACATTTTGAATGTGTGTGTCTTTTATTTTCTTCAAAATATTTGAACTTTTCAAGGTTAAAGTATTTTTTTATATTATAAATTATTACATTTTTGGGGAGTTACACCATCTGACAACCTAAACTAGCCAAAAAAATATCAAAATAAATTTTTATTCAGAAACTGAAAACATGCTCATCATATAATTTGTGTGTTCAAGTCATTGTATGTATAAAATTTAAATTCTATTGTATTTTTGAATTAATAATGCAACAACAAATATGTGTAAACACAATCATTTGAAAACGAGGGTGTCCCTCTCAGTTGCTAAAGTGCTTATGACCATGATTCTTGCAGCAGTTAGAGGGGGAAAAAATTAGCAGAAAAAGAGAAATTTGAGGATAAGGATTTGCAGATCTTATCAGACAGGAAGGAGCGCTGAGGTATTTTCAGTGGAACAAGGTTATGTTTGCATGGCATTATGCCAGCTGTGTGCAATATCAGGCTTGTCTGCTTAACCTTGATCCATTTTTCTGTGCAATCTTTCAGAGATGTGTGTATGTTTGACACCTGCAGTGCTGATTTAGTGTCTTATCCAGTCCTTGAATCCAGCTCTATCTTTTTGTGGGCCGTACTAAAGCACAGATTGTTTAGTAAAGGGAGCGAATGGTATCCATCCAGTCATCTTCCAGCTTTATCTGAACCCCGTTCTACCTTTAGCTTGAGGACACTTCTGCCAGCCTATCTGTGTGAAATCTGCCTTGCATTCTCTGTACATTATAGAACATGTCTCACAGATCTCCTCTTCTATGTTTACCTAAATATATGATAAGATACGCTGAGGATACGCAACATATGTTTATCTGTGACTTTACCATGCAATGCATGCTGATTCTGCACCCCAGCTATTTTAAATTGGTTGGATTTTCCATTTGAATATCAGGACTTTCTACTCAGTTAGAAAGTCCATCCATTTCAGTTTCATTGCTTTATGGTGTTACATTTAGTGTTTTATGAAACAAAAAGAATGAAGTATTCATTGCCTCATATTGCCTTCTCTCTTCTTCCAGGCAAGGCTTTCGACATCACCTACGTGCGTCTGAAGTTCCACACCAGCCGTCCTGAGAGCTTTGCCATCTACAAGCGCACCAGTGAGGACGGGCCCTGGGTTCCCTACCAGTACTACAGCGGCTCCTGCGAGAAGACTTACAGCAAGACCAACCGCGGCTTTATCGGCACGAGTGAGGACGAGCAGCAGGCTCTGTGCACAGATGAGTTCAGCGACATCTCACCCCTCACCGGAGGAAACGTGGCCTTTTCCACGCTCGAGGGCCGACCCAGCGCATATAACTTCGACAACAGCCCTGTACTGCAGGTAAAAGAGTCTTCTATCTCTCATTTTGTGATCTCTCCCTTTATCGCTCGCTGCTCTTTGATCGCCCTAACTCACTCATGAAGTCAAAAGCGATCACATCATTCGCAGTCTCAGACATAACAAAGTTATTGGTGGGAATCGAAATCTCAGTTTCCAGATGTGCGGTTGTGCAGTCATGTGTGATTGCAGCCAAGTTACTTTTCCAAGATTTCAGATTGAGCAACTTTCTGCTGCCTAAAACAAACAACTCGTAATTTAGAACTGCTTGCGTGTGTGAGAGATATTGGTATTTGCAAAATATAACAATAAAATAATACTTTCCATTTACCATATTTTCTGGAAAATAAGTTGTACCAAGTAATAGTAAAAATATAAAGTAATAGTAAAATAGTAGAAGGCTTGCCACATTGAGTATATTTTAGAAGGTTGATCACATTTAGGTTCAAATCGTGATTATTTTGTCAACAATTTATTAATTTAATGCATGATTTTACTTTTTTTTTTTTTTTAAGAAGTCTGTTATGCTTAAGACTATTTATTTGATAAAAAAAATGCAGAAAAAACAGTAGTATTATTGAATATTGTGAAAAATTCAATGCATCCTTGCTTAATAAATTACATTTAATAATAATATAAATAAATATAATAATCAATTTTCAGTGGCTGAGTAGTTTCCACCATTATTTTGTGTTGTTTCATTAAATCATCCATTTTATTGTTAAATAGGTTTACGGTGTGTTTTCAACATGTTTCAGTCCGTTGCACGCCACAGAAATACTGTTAGGCAGAAATACTACTGTACTGTTACATTTTTCAGTTCACCAGAACTTGATATACTGCCATAGACCACAACCACACAAAAAACATTTTTCAGACTAATTAGCTGAATAAGAGACAGACGTTCAGAGCTGAGTCGGTCCTTCCATGTGCTGACTATGGAATTCGTTGTCATGCAGGGAAAAACAAGATGCTGCCGTGGTTAGGGGGAAGTGAGAAGAGGTTAACTGTGTGAGATATGAGCAGGATTGGGTGGACAGCAGATAATGTATGGCTGAGTTCATGTATGGAAGCTGGCAGGCAGTCTGGTTGGTGTGTGTTCGTGAGACCCGTGGTGCGATGTCCAGGTGGTACGTCGCCTCCCGCTCGCTCAGCACAGCCAGCAGTTGCAACATGTTACTAGTGACGCCCCCAGATTTCCCACCCCGTTCTGCTTGTGCTTGGCAGCACACAGACACAGCTGGAAAAGTACATGTGCCTGTGTTGGTGTGTACATGCAAGAGCTGGAACACTGGGATCTGATTTGGGTTGATTTGTGTCTTTTTGAAACATTTTTATCAGTTTCATTTCACCACTTTCATATGTTGAACATCCAAGTCAGTCCGCATAGTTTCTACTTCACAAAAGAGAATCTAAAATAGATAGTATATTCTTGTAGGATGGCGCCTGAGGTCAGAATGTTTCTAGTTGTGATTTTATTTTGGGAGCTCTTCTTTAGTGTAATGAGTATGCATCATTGTCTACTTGATTAGTATTTGCATGATTTCACTTAAATGGTTGTCAAAATATAATTATGTATCACCAAATAAGTGCTTTGTGTGGTCATGTGTTGTAATTACATTTTTTTTGTATTGTTTTTCAAATGTAATGTTAACCAAATGTACAATTTTAGCCCTGTCGCCAGATGCTTCCATATCAGACATCTCATGTGGCGTAAAACTATTAATATCAAAGCCCCGAACTCTTTTTATAGGAATGGATCTGTTTCTGAGGGTTTATGTGACTGTCATGCCTGCTCCAATATAGAAGCGTGTGATGAGTGAAGGTTTGTTAGTGGACTTTTGGAAATGATCAACAACAAGTTTCTTCACTCATCATCTGTCATTATTACCATTAGTTGATAATTAGGTGTTACTTTTTATGTTTTATATGTTTCCAAGTAGTTGGCGCCTTGGCGGAATGCGCCTTCAAGTGGGTTTGCCAACCTCCATTAAAAGGAAATGAAGCTCAATTGTGCGTGCATTAAGCCAGAGAACCAATGAGTTTGTTCTGGCGCATCACACACACATTCGAGCTTGTGTTTAGCACATTTAATGTGTCAGTTGAAAGTCATTTATTTACTGTTTATTTGAATCTCCCGTCAGACTATCTTATGACTATAGATGTCTTTGCCATAACCCGTTGCTTTGGGTTGCGTATTGCTTCGGACACCGCAAGCTTCCTGCTTTGCTTTCTATCCTCATCTCTGCTTTTTTCTTTTTGTTGCAATTCTGCTTATTGTACATCTAAAATACAAGAAGCTAATATCAGTAGTCCCAAATACATAATTGTGACCACACCACACAGACTGTTTACAATGTCTAAGATAAAAAAATATATCTGGATAAGCTTTCAGAATGACATAAGGACGTTTCCTCCTCAGTTCCAGCAGTGGACTGAAGATGAGCATTGTAAACAGAGTTGTCTGGCTCCACTTTAAACCACTGTGCTATTCTGTCAACCCACTTGTAAAATAATAACTCGCACGGTTTATAGCAAAGCTGGAGGTAATGCTTGCAAATCTTTCAGGAAAGGACTAATATCTTGGTCTGAGTCATGTTTTCTCTGGTTTCTGAGATTGGCACTCCCAACATGTGGCCAAAGCAGGCAAAGTTCAACTGCATTTACATGCTAAACGTCACACTGGTGTTTTTCTCTTCTCATGAAGCCTTTCTGCATACATTACAGTGCCTCAACGTGACTCCAGCAGGTTTGGTTTACATTAGAGGCCTGAGGATTTATTTTCTTTAAACATCTGCACACCGAACAGATGGGAAGAATCCTTCCCTGCTAAAATCTGTCCAATATCTGTTCCAGAAAAAGTGGAAACAAAATCGTTACATGTTCATCTGACTCATCCATGACATTCTCTATCTACATTCTTGCTTTTGGTTTCCCATGGGTATTATTTTTTTTTTTTAAATAATGCCTAATTTGTAACAACTGTTCTTTTCTCTCTGTCAGGATTGGGTGACTGCCACAGACATCAGAGTGAGCCTGAACAGATTAAACACTTTCGGAGATGAAGTTTTCAACGATCCCAAAGTTCTCAAATCCTACTACTACGCTATCTCAGACTTTGCTGTGGGAGGAAGGTACGTTTTTTAGTTTCAACATCTGCTCTCTGAACGTAAGTTTAAATCAGCATCTCCAGCTGTTCTGGACGTGGTTCTTTGTGTTGCTTCACTCTCCAATATAAATGTCAATATATAGTTTAATGAGACATTCACATATCTGCCTTGTACTCAGACCAAGGATGTCAACAGCTCCATCTGTAATGCTGCACATGTGACCTGAAAGATGATATGAGTTTTTTTCAGTGTGCAAACAAAAGAAATGAACCAACGCTCTGAAAGATTAGATCGTTGCAGTCTGAGTTTTGCACTTTGAGAGAAATGGGTTGGTTTGGGATGTAGTTTCTTTTTAAAATCTTTTTGCAGGGAAAATTCACTCTCTGTGGGAACAAGTTTTTCTGAACTCACACAGGTCAAAAATGGCACAAAACTTCCTTGTTTTAAACCATTTTGTTCAATTGTGTATGTATAAAAGGACCAAAAGGAATTTGCTGTGCAATTATCTGAACTATAGGTACAACAGCGAAAGTATTACCTCTTTATTTCCTCTCTGTGGAATCTGTGAACTATGACACTAAGCTTTTAAGATGAAGGACATGCAGAAGAAGCCCATATACGGGATCAGAGCATTGTAAAGTAAGTGTGAAACATCTCCTGGTGCTCCATTGCATGTCTTTTCACCTTAATCTGTTTGAAATGTGGAGCAGATTTCCATTACACAGCCCACATTCCCTACATTCCTGCCTGGGAGTGCTGGATTACAGAGCACAGAGGAACTGGAATGGGGCGGGCAGAGAATCTGGAAAGGGAACAAGGTCGAGGCCAAAGGGAATAATTTACACCTGCTGCCTCACGGCCTCAGTGCGCCTGTCCAGCAGACACATCAGCGCTGAATGGCAGCCGGATGTTCCTCATGTGATCTGATAACCAGAAACGTAGCATCTTGGGAGGTTTAATACATCCCTGATAAGTTCATATTAGGGAAGAATGCATGTCCGATAAGTGCATATCCTCCACCAAGTTATTATTCCTCACATAACCTTTTCCATAAGGCTTTGCCAAAGAACACCTGAAACAATGTGTGCGAGGTGGCTTCAGCTGCACAAGCCCTCTCTTGTTCTGAGGCCTCTGTCAAAGTGTCTCTGTCATGAACATGCAGCAGTGAGCATATTCACCTACAAAGACAAATAAGTCCTCTTATGTGCCCAAACTGTTGCCCTGAATGGATGTTCAATAGATTTTGGTAAACTTTTTTTAAAACAATTAAAAATGTTTTGTGTAGCTTTCTGTCCAGGTTGCAAATTTAATATTATGCAAACAATTGGAATATAATGCAAATAAAAGCAAAGTTTCCATCCAATGTGTTAAAGTGAACTAAATTGTCACTACCCGCAAAAAAAATAAAAATGTGAAAAACAGTCGAAGATGAAGCCACTGACACTTTTATCAAATGTTCTATATTTTACTAAATGGGAGAGAATAGATGTTTCATGGAAGTAATAGTAGCAAATCATTGGAGCAAATTATACAATCACATGAGTCATGACTTTGTGTAGTTTGTCTACCCTGTGGATAATTTTTTAAAAAAACCTCAAGCAGTCTTATACATGTACTTGTGCATTTATTTAAAATATATATTATTTAATTTTATCCCTAAATTTGCATAAAAATACTGGAATGGAACTGTCAAGCTCCAAAACTGATAAAAAAAATAATAATAAGTGTGTATGTGTGTATTTACAATTGTCAGTAAAGAATTTAAATTTCCTCACACAAAACTATTGTATGACTTCAGAAGACTCGAAATATAGTCATATGGACTGCGTTTAAGATGCTTTTATTCCTTCTGTTTTGGCATTGCATATATAAATAAAAATGCAATGCATTTCCAGCTTGATGTGCTTTAATATGCAATATTCACTGCTGGTTAAAAGACTGGGATGAAAAACAGTCTGTTCAAAAGCACTGCATACCGTACGTAGTATTACTGTACTGTACTACTGCATACTCTTCTATCAAAGGACAGGCAGGATAAAAACACAGACATCAGCCACTCAATCTGACAACAAAGGTGCAGTGACGTTTCAGCGATAGGCTCAACAAACATCGTCAGAGCTCTGTGTTTGAACAGCTTTGCGGCACGTTTGTGCCTGCTTGGTTTTGTTGCGCACAACAGCAGCAGGATGTGTACACATATAGTAAGTGTGCCCTATCATTGTGTGGTGACTCTTTGCACCTGACCGGTCTGTTACCTTCCTCCTCCCCACCCAGGTGCAAGTGTAATGGCCATGCCAGCGAGTGCGTGAAGAACGAGCGCAGCAAGCTGGTTTGTAACTGCAAACACAACACAGAGGGAGCAGACTGCAACAAGTGCAAGCCCTTCTACAATGACCGTCCCTGGAGGAGAGCCACCGCTGAAAACCCCAACGAGTGTCTGCGTAAGTCTTCCGTGTTTGGTCAAATCTTCCTCAAGAAAAACAAAAAACAGATTTATGTTCCAATGGTTTTTCCTCATATAAAGGAATAGTTCATCTAACAATTAAAATGTGATTGTTTACTCACAATCATATCATTCCAAACCTGTATAAATAAAAATGACCTTTTTATACCGCCACGCTTTATATATTTTAGTGTGCATTTATTGAAATAATAAAAATAATTAATATTTGTTAAAATGTTATTCACTGCTAATGCTAAATTAGAGATTAAAAATGCATTTAGACGTGTTGCACCAAGATTGATGTCATGTCACACAAAATTAGCCCTGGCTAGTCATGTGAATGATTCGCCAAATTTGGAAAACCTACATAAACACAAATAAGATTTTGTCCCTTCAGAAGACTTGAAAAATAGCGTACAAGTCATATAGAACACTTTTAAGATGTTTATGAAGACACTTTTTTGACCTTTTGGAAGCTAGCAGTATAATCATCTTTCCATGTAAAATACATTTACTTTCCATGAATGGAAAACAAGCTCAGAAATCCTGCCTAAGATAATTTCTGCCTCTTTTTCTGTAATACGTAGAAAGATACAAAATCCCACCTGTTTGATTTCCTCTGTCATGAGTACATGCAGAACTACAGTCTTTCATCACAGACTAACCTCCTCCATACGGTGTAATTTTTGTTTTCTTTAAACCGGAGTCATATTGTGTGTGGAAGGGGTTTCTGGTGTCCTCCACTCTGTCATCTAGACACATGCATCCACGCATTTATTAGAAATGCATGACTAATGTGGACATCTGATGTACAGCAGCCTGAGGCTCAGTGTTCTCACACCCACACAGCTCCTGCTCCTCCATCATCTTCTTTCCACTAAGTGTGTCTTGTGTCCACCAAGTACTTAGGCAGAAGTCCTACTCGAAATCCTGATGATTGCCAAACCGCATCTGCGTAGTTCAGACTAGTTCCTCTGTTATCACCCCAGATTTTTCCAGCATTTATCTTATGTGCAAATGTGAGTGTCTGCATAATAGGCACATTAATGCCGCCCCTGGGAGTTTTTACATGAAATTTCTGACTTGAGATTGTCTCTGTTTCAGCATGTAATTGTAACGGAAAGAGCACAGAATGTTACTTTGACGCGGAGCTGTATCGCGCCACTGGACATGGAGGTCACTGCCGCAACTGTGCCGACAATACAGATGGGCCGAACTGTGAGCGATGCTTGGACAACTACTACAGAGATCCTTCTGGCCAGCGCTGTCTTTCCTGCAGCTGCAACCCTATTGGTGCGTAACAGCCATACTGCAGGACCAAGGTGGAAGATGCATAAAAAGCCATGCATATTTTATTTTTAATTTTTTTATTTATTTTTTGTTGTTTCATTTTGTTGTTTTGGGTGTTTTTTCAAGTCAAGTCAAGTTTATTTATATAGCGCTTTTCACAATACAGATTGTATCAAAGCAGCTTCACAGTATTAAATTAAAATAATACATCAATGCTTGTTTCTAGTGGAAAATGTCCACGTTTGGTAATGCTGATCAATAGTACTGTTGATTGATTAATTAAATTAAATATCCCAAATATCCCCAACTGAGCAAGCCAAAGGCAACAGTGGCAAGGAACCGAAAAACTCCATCAGGTGACCTAATGGAGAAAAAAAAACCTTGGGAGAACCCAGGCTCAGTCGGGGGCCAGTTCTCCTCTGGCGTTTATGAACTAGAGGTTGGATTTAACTGTAAGATTAAAAGTATTATATGAATGCCTGGCTGAAAAGATGCGTCTTTAACCCTCTGGGCTTCTTCGCCCGAAAACGGGCGAAAACTTGAACGTTTCGAATTGTTTAATTTTTTTGCTTCATCGGATGGGGGTGAAACTTGGTGACTTTTGTTTTATTACCTATATGAACACACAAAAAAATCAAGGAGATGATTCTGATATGTTAAAGGGTCGTAAAAAAAAAAGTTACACTTAGCTTCCTCCCGCCCGAAAACGGGCGACATAGGAAATGAATGGGAAATACAAAAAAATAGGAAAACTCAGAGAAACTTTTGGTGGTACAAGCTACAGATCAGCCACTGTGCTGAAAAAAAGTGTACAGCAATGAAGGGGTGACACTCTAAAACATCAAGAGTGCAAATAAGACCCCCCCCCCCAACCCCCCCACCCACACACACACACACACACACACACACACACACACACAGAGAAATGAACTGGTAAGACTGAAACAGCAATTTTTGCCCCAAACTATATAAAAATTATATAATCATAATAACTCCAAAACTATAGCAAGGAGAGTCAAAAGGTAGGTATCGTTTGAAAGAACTCTTTTTAAATTTTTTGAAAATATAAATTACATTACATTTGGACATTGTCCTGCCAAGAAACAGCGGATAAAAGACAATATATATATATAATTTTTATTATGATTTTGCATATCTTTCTTATTTGTCATGGAATAACTCAGGAAGGAAATAAGGTAGGAGGAAAATTCTTTTTTAGTGAAGTCCCCCTACATGTTAGCTGCATCTGGATAAAAAAATAATAATTTTTGGATAAAGGAATCAAAAGTTACAGCATTTGGGAAAGAGACAGCCTTTTTGTACAGTCTTTGACACCCCCTCATGGGCAATTTTTTCTCCATGAAGAATATCTTGTCATAAAAGCAATAGATTATGTTAATTTTGGGCTCATTTTAATTGTAATAATATGCTGTAAAAAATGAAGTGCCATTTTCAATTATCTGAGAATGTTTCATGAGCTGTATGATGTTTTTGACACATTGCAGTACATTATTTTATAGATTATGAAAAAAAAGAAATTATATTTATCAGCAAATAACTCAGCAATACTTAAGAGTTTTTCAAAGTGGATACATTCACTGTAAAGTTCAGACTCTAAGCTTTCAAATGACATCAACTTTGTGTTAATCAAGGCAAGATTTTTTAAAAATATGGTAAAGAATATTTTCGCAGCTAGGTGGCGCCTGCTGGCGGTACACTCGGTTTTAGAGGGATTACTCAGCACTCGTTAGGAGTTAATAAATGTAATTAGATGCATTAAAAGATCCTAAGCTTATCCTAAGCCTGAGATCCTAAGCTTTAAAATGATATATAATTTGTGTTGTTCCATTCAGTGGTTGCTTAGTAATGAATTTTTTTATTTAATTATTTTAAATAAATAAAAAAGCTATAGGCCGCCTATAGGCGGTTATAGGACATGACACAAATTAATACATTTTGAAGCCACTAGATGGCGCTCTTCTCACTTGAAATTTTTTTTTTTTTTTTAGGCCTGCACTCTATTTTGATGTGAAATGTTGCATTTATTGAAAAATAAAATAAAATAAAAATATATATATTAATTCTAATGGAAAAAATAGCTCATAAAAATTATATAATTAATGCAAAGTATCATAAAAAATTCTAAAAATTCTAAATAATAATCAGAAAACATTATAGAACAAAAATATATTTGATTGGTTATCCTGGGAAAAAGTAAAGTAAAATTTGAAGGCTTCGCCCGTTTTCGGGCGGGAGGAAGCTAAGTGTGACTATTTTACGAAGAAGCCCAGAATCTAGTTTTAAACTGGGAGAGCGAGTCTGAGCAACGAACAGTATCAGGAAGACTATTCCAGAGTTTTGGAGCTAAATGTGAAAATGCTCTCCCTCCTTTGGTGGATCTGGATATCCTAGGTATGACCAAAAGCCTTGAATTTAGTGATCTTAAAGAGCGCGATGGATTATAGGGCGATAGAAGATCCGTTAAATAGACTGGAGCTAAACCGTTTAGGGCTTTATAAGTCAGTAGCAATACCTTGTAATTAATACGGAACTTTATAGGTAACCAATGTAGTGATGATAAAATTGGTGTTATATGATCATATTTTCTTGATCTAGTAAGAACTCTAGCAGCGGCATTTTGGACTAACTGTAGCTTGTTTATTGAGGATGCAGGACAACCGGCTAATAAAGCATTACAGTAATCTAGTCTCGAGGTCATGAATGCATGAACTAATTTTTCTGCATCAGAAACTGATAGCATGTTACGTAGCTTAGCAATGTTTCTAAGGTGGAAAAAGGCTGTTCTTGTAACATATGAAATATGATTTTCAAAAGAAAGGTTGCAGTCTAGTATAACACCCAGGTCTTTTACTGTTGAGGATAAAGTAACAGGACATCCTACTATGTTAAAGTTGTAGTGTGAGAGGTTTTGTGGGCGGTTTTTTAAACCGATGATTAGTACCTCTGTCTTGTCTGGATTTAATAAAAGAAAATTGTGCGTCATCCAATCTTTTATATCTTTAACACACTCTGTCAAATTGGATAATTTAGCGTTTTCATCTGGCCGTGATGAAATATAGATTTGAGTGTCATCAGCATAACAATGGAAACTAATTCCATGTTTCCTTATAATATTTCCAAGTGGCAGCATATATATTGAGAATAACAGAGGGCCTAACACAGATCCCTGCGGCACTCCATAGTTTACTGGAGTTATGATCGATTTTTCTCCATTTAAATAGACAAACATTTTCACTACAGGGATCTCACAAAATTCCAAAAACCGACCCAAAAATAGAATGCTGAACATACAAATTCAACAAAGATAAACAAATGTATAATATACTGTATGTGAAGGTGCCAGTAGGGTTCATTTTATTACATTTTAACATCTTGATCTGGTGTAAAATTTGAATAGGCCTCCAGAGCTTGAGTTTGTAACCGTTACGATTTATTTTATTGGTTCTTCCTTTCCAGGTTCTCTCAGCACTCAGTGTGACAACACTGGCAGGTGTAGCTGTAAGCCGGGAGTGATGGGAGATAAGTGTGACAGATGCCAGCCTGGGTACCACACACTGACTGAGGCAGGCTGCAGGTAAAGTGCTTTAACTCATCCACACTGGCACGTAGGGCCTAAAACTCATTTTTGCCACACTTGCCAATGGAATTCAATAGAAATTGAATAAAGTAATCAAATGTAAAATAACACTGCATAGTCTTCACTGTATAAATTAAATGTACAGGGTGGGCCATTTATATGGATACACCGTAATAACATGGGAATGGTTGGTGATATTAAAGTCCTGTTTGTGGCACATTAGTATATGTGAGGGGGCAAACTCCTCAAGATGGGTGGTGTGTACTAATATATACTAATGTGCCACAAACAGGACTTTAATATCACCAACCATTCCCATGTTATTACGGTGTATCCATATAAATGGCCCACCCTGTAGATTAATCCTTAATAAAGTTATAAAAGTTATCAGTCAAGAGCTGAGTGATTTTTTTTCTTTTCTTTTGTTGTTTGTTTAACATTAAAAACACAGACAGCAGCAGGAATATTAGTCTGCTGTCACTTTAAGACAATGCATGAATCCAATATACTGACTAGGGCTGGGAATCACTGGGTACTTTGCGATACGATACGATACGCGATACATTGTTCACGATACCGATAATATCACGATATGGCGATACTGCGATAATCGATATATTATCAGTAATAACTCACAATATATCATGTTTTAAGAAATAAAAAGATTTTTTTTTAATTAGGAAAATGAATCTCCATTTATTTTTTTGGATGAAACAAAATAACAAAAACAACTTGTGTCTTATCAGTTGCAACAAAACAGTCACAGACACTATTTTTGTTTTGCTGCAGATGATTTTTTTCACTCGGGAGAAATCAAGTGGAATCGGTGATGCTCGCATGGTCGCGGCTCGCAGCGTGTGAGAGGAATTACAAGCCGAGCCGAGCACGTTACGAGCACCTCCCGACCTCCCGATCATTTTTAAACATGTTTTTTCACCAGCTGTCCCCTATTGCCAAATCATACACAACCACGTCGATGGGGCTATACCTCAGTGGCAGCAACCATACAGCGTGCGCATACACTGTCACTGTCACGTCACACACACACACACACACACACACTTTTCTCTCTCTCTCTCTCCCATTCGCAACATGGCGGTCTCTGTGTTTAGCGCGAAAGCCCACGTGATTGCTGCCGGCTCGGGATCAAATTCATGCAGGACAGTAGTGCCGTGTTAGCCTGGCAAGCCAGACCTACATCAAGATGTTAGGTCTGGAAACTCACCATAGACACGCTCACTCCGAGGGGCGGGATAAACGGTTGTCTTTCAAATTCCCTCTGCACGCAATAGGACAGCGCTTCAACCAACCAGAGCATTTTCCCAACAGCTGAGCTAGTTGATAGATTCAACTTTTGCCATATCTGGCCGGCAAAACTACGAACACATCTTCCTTTTTTTAAGAATGACTTAAGTGCCGTTCTTTGCTCTTTTCTCAAAGAAAAACTTAACTCCAAGTCCTCCAGAGTCGCGGACAAAGCCGATTCGAAAGACTGTTCTCCAGCAGCAGCCGTCATTCTTTGTTTTCAAGTGGCAGCCAGGTAACCGTCGCAACTCTGTCGTCATATGTTAAGCCCGCCCCGCCTGCTCTATACGCGACGTGATTGGCCTGACCCAGTTTAGGTTTTTGCAGCTCGAAAGTCAATGGAGAGTTGCTAGACCGACCTGGCTGCAAAATACATTTTGCTGCCGCTAGGGTGCGTCTAGATTTCTAGGCTAGTGCCGTGTACCAGTTTGACGCGATTATCAGTTAAACTGACTCGCAACGTGTGCAATATCTCACGACCTCCCGAGTGTCCGAACTCGCACCGTGTACGCCCGCCCTAACGGCTTTTAAGATCGATACTTGGCAAGAGCGCATCGAGAGTCGATCGCGGGAGAAAATATCGCGAGATATCGCCATATCGATATTTTGGCGCACCCCTAATACTGACACTGTACACATGCGTTGTCTTGCTCGACTATTTACGTTCACTTAAGACATAACCAACTATGTTTAGGCTACTAGTATACTTGCTGAGATGGGCATTTTTTTTACATACTTTTCTGTGAATTTGTTCTGTGAATTGAGATCCCTTTTTCATCCTTGCGCTTGAATAATTAAATTGGCAAAGCACAAACTTTCGTGACGATGCAACACTGGTCGATCAACTGTCCTGAGCGTCATTCACGTTAATTTTCTCGAAACATTGCATTGTTAGGGGCCATTCACACAGAACGCATTTTTGCTTTGAAAAACTCGAGATGCAGGAAGTGGAATGGAGGAAAAAAATGCAAGGTCTCAATGCGTTTTTTAAATGTTTAACTTCTTTTAATTTGAGCGCCGCGTTTTTTTGGAACGCAGTATCATGCGCGAGACGCTGCAAAAGACGCGAGAGCAACGGACATACACGGCCGTCTAGCATGTGTTTACATTGAAAAATAATGGCAAGGTAGCGCAGTGAAATGTAAAAAAAGTTCTGTGTGAACGACCCCTTAGGACCCCTTAAAAATGCAATTTTTACTCTCATTTGGCGCTTGGCAAGTGTTAATTTTAGGCCCTGCTGGCATGGCTTAAACCACCAACCAACACACTTCACCAGAAGCTGTCATTCTTATCTAGGTTATATTAGAATGCAGACTCAACAATCTCAGAGACTCAATGACTTTCTTGCTCCCTCATTTCCCTCTACAGACCCTGCTCTTGTAATTCGGCTGGAAGCACGCAGGAGTGTGATGTCCAGACTGGACGCTGCCAGTGCAAGGAAAATGTGGATGGATTCAGCTGTGACAGGTCAGAATCTTCACTTTACAAGAAAACATCCATGCACATGTTCGCCCACACACACAATGGCAACTGCTGTGGCTTTTTAAACACCCCTCCGCTGATAGCATTGTCCATACTTGACTTGTTCACAAGGACAAAAGTTATAATTACTTGGTTTGTTTAATATGTTCTCAAATTAGAAGGTAGTCATCAACAGAATTAACTCTTACATCAACCCCTCAGAAGCCCCATAAAGATGGTCCACCTTTCAGCTCCTGCTCTGTTATGAGGATGTCTGTCAAAGCTTTTATAAACAGAAGTTTAAAAGGGCTGTCTGACGTCTACGCCATTTTCTTATGGAAAGTCCCTATGTGGGTGACACACGGAGGATATGAGGCCATGTGTGTGTCTGAGAAACAGAATTAGGACTCTCAGTGTCAGATGGAAGAGAAAATAGCTCAGGGATGGCAAAGGTTTCCCAGCTGAGAGCCCTCAGCCAGACCATGTAGGGCCTCCAGACTTGCAGTCACCAAAGTTTAACTAGCTTGGTGACTGTGATGGACCATCTCTACATATTTCATTGTGAGTCTTCAATAAAGTGTGATTTCAAATTTTAAATACACAATAAAAAATGAATGCAATTAATTATAACTACACACTATCGTTCAAAAGTTCTGTGAGATTTTTAAATGTTTTTTTAAAGAAGTCTCCTATGCTCACAAAGGCTGCATTTATTGATCAAAAAATTGTATTACATATTAATTGATGAAATAGTATTACAATTAAATATAACTGTTTTCTATGTTAATATATTTTAAAATGTCATTTATGATGGCAAAGCTGAATTTTCAGCATCATTAATCCAGTCTTCAGTGTCACATGATCCTTCAGAAATCATTTTAATATGATTATTTGGTGCTCAAGAAACATTTCTTCTTATCAGTGTTGAAAACAGTTGTGCTGCTTAATATTTCTGTGTAAACCGGGATACATTTTTTTATGATTCTTTGATTAATAGAAGATCAAAAGAACAGAATTTACTTAAAATATAAATCTTTTTGTAAAATTATAAATTGTGAATTGAATGCATCCTTGCTGAATAATAATAATTTTCTTAAAAAAAATCTTTCTGACCCTAAACTTTTGTATGTTTAATGATAAGAAACATTAGAATAAAGTACAGTAATTAAAACAATTCATTATTATTATTATTATTTTGTTTTTCTTTAATTAAACAGTATATCATGATTTTTTTTAATTGCCAAACCCTAATTTAAACAATCATCCTAAGTATTTGCCATTTCCATTTTGATTTTGCATAATCCCAGCTTTCCTGCCTGTCTTTGCACTTTGCATAAAGAAAACTCTAAACATTCACTCACATGTCGGCTGTGACATTCCTCTCAGCCACAAGTTTGGCCACACATGGACAGGATAATCCCTGCAGTATATACTCATATGAGACAGACAGAGGGGAAGAAATGGAACGACAGGTTCAAGAAGGACTGAAGAGAGTGTGGCTGAAGCTCCAGCTCTTGATTTAATGTGTGGCTTGTTTTTAGAGGCTCAGCGATGATCTCACTGATGTTAACTGATGACCCGTTTACTTTACTTCACTCACTCCACATGTTAGGACTTAACATGTGGGGCCTGCAAACAAATCCAAAAACCGTATTTCTCAATCATTTAATGCTGAATAAATCACATTGCACAGCATTTCACAACACCTTTTGTGAGAAGGTTTTTTACAAATGAGTAAAATCTAGATGAATAAAACTGGAATAGTAATTGTATTTCAAATAAATAATTGGCATGACTATAATTAAAATAATTGAAACATCCATCATCAAAAACATGTTGTCAAATATTAAATAAAACTAAAATAATCACAAATTAAACATAAATCTACATAAACCAGATATTTCCAAACCTGCTCCTTGAGGGCCACTGTCCTGCAGAGTTTAGCTCCAACATGCCTGCCTGGAAGTTTCTAGTACGCTTATTCCTTGATTATCTGGTTCAAGTGTGTTTAATTGGGGTTGTAGTTGAAAAACTAGTCAGCTTTACCAATCATCTATTCAGCCATCCTGTCTCCATTGCTAATACACTTTTGCATCTTACTCTCAGGTGTAAACTGGGCTACTTCAATCTGGACCCCCAAAATCCTCAGGGATGTACTCCATGCTTCTGCTTCCAGCATTCCACTGTGTGTGACAGCGCCGAGGGCTACAGCGTACACAAAATCACCTCCAACTTCGACAGGGGTGAGCATCCATCTAATAGTCAACACTCTGTATATACTCATTTCTTGAATGTGGTTTTCAACAAATGTGCCAATGTAAAGTCAACCAAAGGATTGTAACATGGAGAATGAATAAAATATGTTATATATGTCATTGAATAGACGATGAGGGCTGGAAAGGACAGCAGAGAGATGGTTCCAGCGTTCCCGTGCAGTGGTCACCCAGCTCTCGAGAGATCTCGCTCATCTCAGAAGACTACTTTCCCATCTACTTTGTGGCTCCAGGTATAATAACAGATGCCATTTCCTCTGTGTTAAAGAGGCAGAGCATTGAATGACAGCAAGACCTGTGTTGTCTAATCACCTGGGATGTTTTCTTTTTTGTTTCTGTAGAGAAATTTCTTGGTAATCAGCTGCTGAGCTATGGTCAGAACCTCACGCTGAACTTCAGGATTCAGAGACATGATGCTCGACTGTCGGCGGAGGATGTTGTGCTGGAGGGGGCGGGGCTTCATGTTGCTGTGCCACTTATTGCCCAGGGCAATTCCTACCCTGGAGAGGAGACACAAACTTTTGTGTTCAGGTAATAATGTATTTGATTTTGATTTAAACTAGGGCCAGTATTTAATTGTGATGAATCTAAATTTGTTTTCGTCATTAACATCAACACATTCAAATACTCAAATACAAATAATATAATGGCTCTAGTGGCTATTCTGTATTCTCAGTTAAATAAATAAAAAAGAAGAGATGTGTGTATATGTATATGTATATATGTGTATATATATATATAAAATATTATTTTTACCAAGGCTGTATTAAATTAAAAATATTATCACAGTTTAAAATAAGTTTTAAATAAATAGAAAGATAACTTAAGTTATTCAAATAACTGTTTTATATATTCAAAAATATCAAATGCATCGAAATACATTGAAGTTATTACACGCATTGTTACATTTTAAGACATAGTTCTGCTGTAAAGATGAAATATTTAGATTTCATATTCAGCTCAGTCTTTTGCAAATGAATTGATTTATGCACATATATAGCTTATCTGCTGTCCATTTGCTTGAAATGTTATATATCATCTATTTTGTCATTCAGACTCCATGACACCACTGACTACCCTTGGAGACCCACAATGAAACATGCCGACTTCCAGAAACTCCTGCACAATCTGACTTCTATTATGATTCGTGGAACCTACAGCGCAAGAAGTACGTCTACTAATTCACTGAAGAAAA
Organism: Abramis brama; assembly: GCF_963993115.1. Classification (NCBI taxonomy): domain Eukaryota; kingdom Metazoa; phylum Chordata; class Actinopteri; order Cypriniformes; family Leuciscidae; genus Abramis; species Abramis brama. Next base: position 15,930,842 of record NC_139969.1, on the reverse strand, counting down.
GCTTTTGTTTTTAGTCACTCTATGAAGACAAAATATGTATGTGTTTTGATTTCTGTTTGATAATGATGACCTTGAGTTCTGTTGCCGAGACTCTTAAGGACATTTTAATTGGTATTTGAACTTACTTAATAAAATTTCTGCTGTAGGTGCTGGTTATTTAGACAACGTGTCCCTTGTGATCGCCCGCCGTGGCGCTGGAACTCCAGCTCGTTGGGTTGAGAAGTGTACGTGCCCTCAGGGTTACGTGGGCCAGAATTGTGAGAACTGTGATCTGGGATATAGGAGGAGCCAACCTGAGCAGGGCCGTTTTAGCCCTTGCGAGCTATGCAACTGCAACAGACACAGTGACACATGTGACCCTGTGACAGGTTTGTCATCACAACTGACTTATTTGGATTGCATTGCCTTAGTGTTGATGTATCATTTACTTATCTGCTCTCAGGAGACTCAAGCCTACAGTATTTATTATCTAGATGGCATTACGGAAGGTCATGTGCTCTTGATGCATGCAACATAAAAGCCATTGAAATATACTACATGTGAATTTAATTACAAAGTGTCACTACTTGAACTGTTATTTTACCCAGAAAGTTGGTACAAAGATCTTAATCCATAATGAAGATACACCAGAAAGACTTAAGATTCAGTTCTCAGAGGCCGAATACAGAATATAGATTTTGAGTCTTTTCTAGGTATTCCATGCTTACCCAAAATTCACTATAAACATACTAAACTCCAGTAATAATCAGAGTAGTACTAGTGCTACTTTTGGCTTTGTGTTAATATGTTGCCATCTTGTGGTGATGTGTGGTATTACAAAGCGTCTTTGTTTTGTACTTCCAGGAATGTGTAACTGCCAGCACAACACCGCCGGCATGAGCTGCGAGAGGTGTAAGGATGGATTCTATGGTGATTCTACGGTTGGCACTTCTTCAGACTGTAAACTCTGTCCCTGCCCAGAGGGTGCCACGTGTGCTGTGGTGCCCAAGACCAAAGAGGTGGTCTGTACAAACTGCCCAACTGGAACCACAGGTACAGATTCAGAGCATTCAATGACTTTAGAGCTTATACAGTATACAACTTGTAAGTATTACAGCATATAATCATCCAAACTTTTAACTGTCTCCAGGTAAACGATGTGAACTATGTGACGACGGCTTCTTTGGGGACCCTCTTGGTGAAAAAGGTCGATCCAGGACATGCCAGGCCTGCAGTTGCAATAACAACATCGACCCCAACGCTGTGGGCAACTGTAACCGAGAGTCAGGCGAATGCCTCAAGTGCATCTACAACACCGCCGGCGTCTTCTGCGACCGTTGCAAAGAGGGTTTCTACGGCGATGCACGTGCCGCAAATGTAGCTGACAAATGCAAAGGTGAGTTAAATGGGAACAAAGAGACAGCGCCGATGGTTGTTTTTTTTTTTTTTTTTTTTACCTTTCTAGGAATAGTCTTTTTATATATATATATATATATATATATATATATATATATATATATATATATATATATATATATATATATATATATATATATATATACTGTAGACACACTACCATTCAAAGATTGGGTGTTTTTTAAAGAAATGTATACTTCTATTAAGCAAGTATGTATATTTCTATTTCAAATAAATACTGTTATTTTGAACTTTTTATTCAACAAAGAATACTGAAGAAAAAAAATGTATCTCAGTTTCCACAAAAATATTAAAAAAATTCAACATAAGAAATGATTCTTGAGCATATTAGTATGATTTCTGAAGGATCATGTGACTGGATTAATTATTCTGAAAATTCAGCTTTGTCTTCACAGGAATAAAGAAAGTATTTATATATATTAAAATAGAAAATATTTATTTTAAATTGTAATAATGTTACTGCATTTTTTATCAAATGTGGCATTGGTTAGCATAAGATAATATTTTTATCTTATGCTATAATATGCTTATGCTTATTATATAAAAACATAGTCTTACCAACCCTAAACCTTTGAATGTTATTGTATAATATTATTATTATTATTATTATTATATAACATATTTATTTGACCACCTCTGCAGCGTGCTCGTGTTCTCCATACGGTACAGTAGACAGGCAGACGACCTGCTCTCAGGTGACGGGCCAGTGTCAGTGTCTTCCACATGTCATTAACAGAGACTGTGGTGCATGCGAGCCTGGATTCTACAACCTACAGAGCGGCAAAGGCTGTGAAAGGTATTCAGTCTAACTCTCTTTTCGTATATCATTGATACCATATTGCGAACAGGATGTTGAACATCCTGCATGTTTTTGAAACCTTTAAAATCTTTGAATTTGTTTCCTCAGGTGCAACTGCAGCCCTATTGGCTCCACAAATGGCCAGTGTGATATCGGAAGTGGCCAATGTGAGTGTCAGCCTGGGGTCACAGGTCAACACTGTGAGCGCTGTGAGGTCAACTTCTTTGGATTCAGTTCGTCGGGTTGCAAACGTACGGTTTCCTGCTGTTCTGCCTCGTCAGCAGTTCTACTAAATGCAATATTACTGTATAATTTATCATACGTTTTAGATTTGTTCCATTTACCATTGGTTTGTTTTTGCAGCTTGTGACTGCGACCTAGAAGGCTCTCAGTCCGCACAGTGCAAGGAAGATGGCCGTTGTCATTGTCGCCCAGGCTTTGTGGGAAGTCGCTGCGACATGTGTGAGGAGAACTACTTCTACAACCGCTCCACTCCAGGCTGCCAGCAGTGTCCCAACTGTTACAGCCTGGTCAGAGACAAGGTATGAGGTTGTCTTATGAATCCAGAACTGTTTGTTTTAATAACAGAAGAGACAGCTTCTAATACGTCTGTTTTCTTTCTGTGCAGGTGAACCAGCAGAGACAGAAGCTTCTTGAACTTCAGAATTTGATCGATAATCTGGACAACAGTGAGAATACAGTGAGTGACAAGGCCTTTGAGGACAGACTTAAGGAGGCAGAGAAAACAATAATGGACTTACTGGAAGAGGCTCAGGCTAGCAAAGGTATTGCATGTCAGTGTGGTAATTTTCAAAATATTTCAATAATTAGTTTTAAAAATCCGATTTTTTTTTTCATCTAAGCCATTTAATTTGACATCATGTTGATTAACTTCATAAAATAAGAAAAAAATGTTTAAAAAAGAAATTGACTGATTATAGAGCAGATATTTCATTTTACATCATAATTATTCTGTTATCTTTCACTATTATCATACAGAAGTGGATAAAGGCCTTTTGGACCGTCTAAACAACATCAACAAGACCCTGAACAACCAGTGGAACAGACTGCAGAACATCAAGAACACGGTGGACAACACGGGAACGCAGGCAGATAGAGCACGTAACCGAGTCCGTGATGCAGAGAACCTGATCAACACCGCTAGAGAGGAGCTGGACAAAGCCAAAGAGGCCATCAGTAAAGTGGTGAGATTTCTACTACGTCGCCAAGAGAGCATGTCGTAATATTCCACAAACAACTTGAGCTAATGATTGTGGAGTCCATTAAAATGTCTCTCTTATTTGCCAAAATTTTAAAAAATTTCATTCTATTTGACTTTTAGGACATTAAAATACCCACAAGCTCTGGAGATCCAAATAATATGACACTTCTGGCAGAGGAAGCCCGTAAACTGTCAGAAAAGTGAGTTAGGACATTTCAGTGTTAATATGACTTTTTCATTCCACCAAACGCAGTTTTATATAACCTTTTCTGTGGCTCTTTGCACAGACATAAAGCAGATGCCGATCAGATTGAAAAGATTGCAAAGGATGCAAATGACACTTCCACGAAGGCTTATAATATGTTAAAGAAGGCGCTCGATGGTGAAAACAAGACGAGCAGCGACATTGAAGATCTCAACAGGAAGTACGTTCTGGACATCACATTTTATAAGACTTTCTAACCAAAGCATCTTACAAATGATCAAATTTTTGTTCAGCCAGTAGCTGAGGATATAAAGTAAATTAGAATAAGGTTCAAATATCATTATTATAAATTGTTTTATGTATGTATGTATGTATGTATATGTGTGTATTCTCCATATATCATGTTTTAATTTTATTATAAATGATTTTATATTCTGATTTTAAGAATGCGTTTAGTGATTTTAAATGCAGATGGTCATGCTTTACAATGAAGATGCTGTTCTTATGTGCTCAGATATATTGAAGCAAAAGATCTGGCCAAGAACCTGGAGAAACAAGCTGCTAAATTACACGCTGAAGCAGAAGAGGCAGGAAACAAAGCTCTGAAGATCTATGCTAACCTGACCAGCTTGCCTACAGTCGACACCAAAACTTTAGAGGTGCTGATTTCAGAACTTTTTCAAATTCTTGCTGCATTTACACAATCATCTTGGATGCATCTATAATCAAATTCTCTTGAATTGTGTTTTTCACAGGATGAGGCTAATAAGATTAAGAAGGAGGCATCAGACCTGGACAAACTGATAGACAAGACCGAGAAGGAGTACAACGACCTGAGAGAGGACCTGAGGGGCAAAGAGACAGAGGTCCGCAAACTACTGGACAAAGGAAAGACTGAGCAACAGGTACGTGAGATTTGACTTTAATGTACTTTTTTTGTCTCGGCTGTATGAGATTAGTTTTCAAAATGTAGTCATGGTGGTCTAAAATAAGAAAAGATTAGAATCATCAGTTGCTTTTTTAGTTCAGCTGCTGTTTCACATGGTTAATATGTAAGAGTGGAGCTCATGCCATGAGGCCCAGGAGCCACATAAATGATACTGATGAGAGACGAGTGATACAACTGGTCATAGTCCATAGTCTCATCCTAATCTGATTGAGTTAAATGTCATGTTCTTAATGAAAGAGCTGAACCATGAACTCAGACATTGTGCTTGTGAAACCTGCTCAGAGTGTAAGTTAACTTTTTGAGATGTTTGATAAAGTTTGCCATTTTATAAATAGCACTTTCATGATTACTGTAAGACTGGATGGTAATAATATTGTGTATTTGTTCACCCACAGTATTGCTTGTCATTCTTAGAAGTGAATATGTTCCTGATAAACAGTGTATTTCTTGTCAGAGTGTTAGCCAGTCAAGTCATTGAAGAGAGTGGTGCAAAAACCCAATATATACTGTGTTGTCCAACTGTCTTTCTGCCCCTGTCTTCTTCAGACGGCTGATCAGTTGTTGGCACGTGCAGACGCAGCGAAAGCTTTGGCTGAGGAGGCAGCAAAAAAAGGCAAATCTACCTTCCAAGAGGCCCAGGACATATTGAACAACCTCAGAGGTGAGGGCTCTTGGGTTATTGTGTGTATATATATATATTTCCTTTTCTAAAATAATGATTAAAAAAAGAAAATAAATATTTTTTTATTTATTATTTATAATAAATAAAATGTCTAAACAAATATATACATTTAAAAAACAATTATATTTATTTATTTAGATATTCATTATTATTTGTGTCTCACTTTTAGACTTCGACAAGAGAGTGAATGACAACAAAACTGCTGCTGAGGATGCCATGAGGCGAATCCCAGAAATCAATGCGACAATCAATGAAGCCAATGAGAAGACCCAACGAGCAGAGACGGCTTTAGGCAACGCTGCCGCAGATGCTAAAGAGGCTAAGGCAAAGGCAGAGGAAGCGGAGAAAATTGCTAATGACGTACAGAAGGTACATGTTGAGTTTCTGATGAAGAATATCACAAGCATAAAGTCCTGGGATGTCTGTATCTTCATCAAATAGTCACACCACAGTTGTTTATTGCATGTTCTTACCAAATGTGATGTTTTAGGCCACATGGCTTTATCAAAGAGTTGCCTATATATTCTAAACTATTATGTGATTTGCGTTTTCCTAATTTAGGGTTCAGCGAAGACTAAGACAGATGCAGAAAAAGCTTTTGAGGACACCATGAAACTGGATGGAGAGGTGAACAATATGATGGACCAGCTCACAGCTGCTGAGAAAGAGCTAGAGAAGAAGAAAGCAGAGGCGGACGCTGACATGATGATGGCATCCATGGTGCGTTTTGGACTTTTTGTCGACCACTTGTTTTAATACCTCATTGCAGACTTTGTATTTTGATTGACTTTGCTGTTCTTCACAGGCATCTGATAATGCTAAAGAAGCTGAGGGCAATGCCAGAAAAGCCAAAAATGCTGTCAAGACAGTGCTGAACACAATCAAGGAATTATTGACCCAGCTCGGTAAGACTATCTAGTTGCTAATCAATAATCCAGATTTTTGTGACAATAATAAATCATTTTCATTTCTGCGTTTTAAGCATTTCAACTAGCTTGAAATAATCCTAACTGTGTATTTCCTGTGTCATGCAAGATCATGCAAGATTTTCCAATTATCATGAAATTTGAATGAAAAACTAAAACTAAAATATTTTATATTCTTGTCTTTTATACATTTTTATATATATATATATATATATATATATATATATATATATATATTTATACATTTTTAAATATATATATATATATATATATAGGTTTAATTTGAAGTACTAAAAGTGAAATCAAATTAAACTAAAACTAAATAGAAAAAACTAAAATTAAAATGAAAACTGAGAATATAAAAATTAAGTGCTTATTCAAAATATTGTGTATAGTTTATACATAATACTAAACTAACACTGGTAAGCTAATAGGCTAAGCTGTTAGCTGTTAACTGAAAATGCAAAGAAAAGAAAATGTTTAACTTGATTTTTAGCTTAAAGGGATACTTCAGGATTTAGCATTAAGCTTTGTATTAGTAGAAAACCTGTAGTATTTTCGAATTACCATGCTTTCCACCCTCATATCCCCCTGAGACAAGAGATTTATGTATTTTTTGTCTGGGAAAAATCCTCCGATGACGCAAAAATCGTCATTTTGCGTAATCGGAGGATTTTTTGGCCAGAGGCTAGAGACTACAGCCAGTAGGAGGAGCTGTTCCGCATGTTTTCAACCCGCCCATAGAGGGTGGGATCTCACTCACAGAATGTACAAACAGTGTCAGCCATCTTTTTTTGGAAGCTAAGCTAGCAGGCTCTTGTTCTGTGGAGAAAGCTGAGTAGTAGGGGTTACAATCCTCTTTTTCCCGGACATGTCTGGCCGTCGAGATCGTCCAAAATGTCCGGGATTCAGCTTTTGCTTTCTGCGGTCGCCGTTCATTGTTTACATGCACACCTTTTGTTTCAGTCTAACTGAATTCATTCCGATTGGTGAATCTGAATGTAGTGTTTACATGAACGCTAAACAAGTGATCGGTTGATGTGCGTTTTAACATTGCTAAGAAAATACCCGCTCCTCCGTGAGAGATACGAGACCGGTGCGTCTCACAGGTGTCGCTCATCAGTAATCACGCCACCGGCCTCGCGTCGTTCTCCCACGGCCCTCAGCCTCGTCCTGCTCGCCACAGTAAACATGATGAATGGCGACTGTAGAACGCAAAAGCCGAATCCCGGACATTTCGGGCGATCTCGAAGTCTCGGGCAGACTTGTCACGGAGACTCACTAGTAGCCTGCACTCTCTTACCGGTAGGCGTGGCTTGGGAGTGGCCTCCTAGGGCAACGAAGCAAATGCATTCTGGGAGTTGTTGTCTTTCATCCACATAAGCCAAAAATACATTTTCTGGCTTTTCTCAGTCTAGAAAGCTCCAAATTCAAAAATAATTTCACATTTCTTCTACATAAATGACCCATTTTAAATACACATTCATCTTTCCAGAGGTGAAGTATCCCTTTAATAATTCCACTTGGTATCAGTAATCAATTTCATTTCCCCATTAAATTGTGCAAGAAGAATGTAGTTCTGTGAAATGTAGTGACGTCTTAGCACACAAAATTACAACACTACCTTATCCTCTTCCAGGCAACATCGACAAGGTGGATCTGAGCAAGCTGAATCAGATCGATAACGCCTTAAAAGACGCCAAGGACAAGATGGCAGGAAGTGAGCTGGACAGGAAGCTGAAGGAGCTGAATGACGTCGCCAAGAGCCAGGAGGACATGATCACCGACTACGACCGTCAGATCCGAGAGATTCGAGCGGACATTGCTAACCTCAACGACATCAAGGACACTCTGCCGACAGGCTGCTTCAACACTCCGTCTCTAGAGCAGCCTTAACCTCCACGCCACACGCTACACTCCCTGTGTTCTTCAATGTCCTCATCAGACACCACCCTCAACCAAAACAGGCTTTGTTTCCTTTCAAAATCTCTTATTTGCATTTTATTTCCTTTTATTAGGTTATTGTTTGTTTGTATTTCTACACGTTTCTTCGAGATCATGTTTTACAAACAGAAGACAAAAGCAGCTTTTAATTTTTTTTGATATGCAGAAATGATACGTGAAGAGAACTCCAAGCAATGGCGCTCACCAGCCGTGTGTGTGTGTGTGTGTGTGTGTGTGTGTGTGCGCGCGTGCATGTTTGTGCGTATTTGTGTTTGTGTGTGTGCGTTATAGCCAGCTTTTAGAGACCTTAAACCCACATGACTGCACCACCTCCAGCTCTTCCTCTCAAACCTCTCTGATCTTTACCACAGAATCAGAATTATATGACTCAATCAGAAGCCAAGACGTTTGTTGGGGGAAGTTTGCTACTTAAGCTAGTGTATATCATCATCGGTAACGCTCAAAGCTAACAGTGAAGGAATCTTAATTTGTTCGTAATGCGCATCTGCTTTCGCCCCTCGTGCTAGGTTTGGTACTGATAAAGCGCGTCGAGAGCGAGTCGTACACGTAAATACAGTATTTCAGCTCGTGTGTATATAAATTGTTCAGTACTAGAAGTCCCTGCATGGCTCAGCTGATTTCATATGGTTGTGAGACATTTCAGTTTTGTGTTCGTTTTTATTTTTTCAGACGCTGCTGCTTATTACAGGTGTTCTGCGAATCACATTAACATGAGCAAAACTCAACACTATGCAACTTTGTACATTGGCGTAGCAAGACTTTTATCTGAATACACTGGTGCTAATAATTATTTCAAATGTTATATTTTTGTGTGAATGGTTTTTTTTTTTCTCCTTTTTTATTATAATATAGAGTTAAGGAATTGTTATTTGTGTAAATATGCTTAAATGATTCAGGAACGGCTGATTTTAAACCCAAGATCTAACCAGCCACCTCATCAGTTCATTCATGAGAAAAAAAATCTGCCAAAATTATATATATATATATATATATAAATTATATATATTTTATATATATATATATATATAAATTATATATATTTTATATATATATATAAATTATATATATATATATATATATATATATATATATATATATATATATATATATAAAAAATGTTCTGTGGTATAATACGCTTGCCTGTATACATGGCTCAGTGTTGCATCATAGCTCTATCATTTATTTTATTTGTGGTTCATTTTCAGCGGATGGTGATGCGTAATGTCTTGACCCTTTAACTTGTACATCCCCCAATCATGTCTGAACATCCACATATGTCTCTAATATTTCATATTTATCGGAATGATTTGCTTTACTTGAGATGGTAAGCTTAATCACGTGTTGCTAGTTAACCATCTATTTTAGTGCCTAATCTTTTGGACATAATCCTCTAAATGTGGACGTTGCATTTTAAGTTAAAGAGGTCTTTAAAGTCCAAATGATGATTTAGTACATTTCACTGTTTGTTTCTTACTGTTACCGTATCCCGTAGTTCCTTCAGTGACAGTCTTACTCTGACTGGTTTGCTGAGTTTAGCAGTTCTTCAGCCGATAATGTCACATCGAGATTCAACTATGGAAAGTGCCACTATAAAACATCAGACATATTATAGACCTCCCCACTCTACCACTGCGGACATAAGTGCAACACGTACACGTTTATGTATAAACAGTATTTTTAATTTATAATGTATCAAGTATTTGTGATCTGTTGTTCTACAGTTAGAGTATGTGTTTGCTGCACAAGTCTTTATGTGATCCTTTGGTTCTAGAGAGTGTAATGGTTTTTAAAGACTCCCTTCCCTCTGTTTTAATCAAGGTATTCATAAACACACTCACAGGACCTGACACACCTCTGCTTGTTACCCATTTGCCTGTAAATTCAAGCGTAACATTTGAATAATAAACAGTGGTTATTACAGGATTCGTCAGCGTGTGATTTTGCTTCATTTTCAGTGTAGAATTCAATTTGTGTATGTGTATGTGTATGTGTATGTGTATGTGTATGTGTGTGGTTCAGGTATTCTTTCGTTGTGAGGACAAAATGTCCCCATAAGAATAGTAATACCAGGACATTTATTTTTATTTTTATTTTGGTCCCCAAGAGGAAAACCGCTTATAAATCATACTAAATTATGTTCTTTGAAAACATCCAGTTTGCAATATCAAGCAACATAATGAGCTGTTTTGTAGGCAACAGATAAAAATAACTGGAAGTGAATGACATCAGAAGCCAGACACTTTAAAATTACAAATGGCCACGCCCGCTTTTACCTGAAAAATAAGATGGGTACAGTTTGTTCACTTTTGGTGGCTTTTGAGGCCATGATTATATGATAAGTATGATGATATAAGGAGCCTTTATTCTATACATATTTTCTATATACATTTCATGTATAAAAAAACAAACATTTAAACTGTATAAGGCATGAACATTTCATTTATGCAGATTTGTTTTTTTATTTCTCACTGTCATTTGAATAACATTCAAGATGTAGGCCTATTATAGTTTCCAAAAAATATTAAGCCGCACATCTGTCCTCAACGTTAATAAAAATAAGAAAGTGGAAAAAAATGGCATATTAGAATGATTTCTGAAGAAGAATTGTGTGACGCTGAAGACTGGAGGAATGAGCTAATGAAAATTCAGCTTTGCCATCACATTAAAAATTTAAATATTTAAAAATAGAAAAGTTATTTAAAACTAATATTCCATATTATTACTGTTTTTACTGTATTTTGATCAAATAAATGCAGCCTCGGTGAACATAACAGATGTACTTTTATTTAAAAAATCTAACCAACCCCAAACATTTGAATGATAGTATATATTTAAATAAAATGTTGACTTTAATAACCCTTAGAAATACATTTTCTAAAATCATTTTTGTCTCAAATTGTCCATGGGCCTCCTATAGCACCCTCTTGTGTCTTTATGTGGGTTTCTGGACCCCTGTTAAAAAAAAAATAGTAACCTGCTGAAGATTGATTCTTTACGATTCAGTAATTAAACGTTAAATTCGAACCATATTCATTTCATTATAGCAGTAAACAGTATTTATTGCTGTGCAGGAAATGACACAGCGTCATTACCAAATCTTGTTGGTCAGTATTACAGACAGATTCACTCATGAGACACAAAATCAGCACTATTAGCAATATCACTACATTTAGTAAGACTTGGCTATGATTCAGCGATCATCATCGGATGCGGTTGCACATCATACTCATCAAACTCGACTTTAAATGTGTTTTTCTCTTCCACAAGCCTGAAAGTACAAAATGTGAACTAGACACATAATGAAAAGCATTGTGCCCTTTTTGGCCTTAACAGACTGTCAGCAACTTAGTATTTCCAAAAGTCATTTACATCTTTGACATAAGAGGCTCTCTTTTAATGTGCTGGCAGTCATGACTCTAAAAAAAGAAATAAAGAGGGTTTTTCTCAAAATCCACCAGACTGATGACTGGATTGAAAAGAGCTATCATGTGCACATCATCTAATCAAATGAGTTCATCATTTTTATGGTCGTTCAACTGAAGTTAAGTTTCTTTTAACACAAAATGACTGACTTATTGAAATAATAATAAACAATATTGAACAGCTCACTCTTAAAAATGAAGGTTCTTTATTGGCATTGATGGTTCCATAAAGAAACTTTAACATCCATGGAACCTTTCAGTTACACGAGGTTCTTTATAATGGAAAAAGATTCTGTACATTTTGAAAATGTTCTTCACACAAAAAAAAAAAAAACTTGTTCTTTTAAGAATTATTCACTAAAAGGTTATTTGGGGAACCAAAAGTGGTATGACATTGCTGAGAAAACACTTTTTCAGAACCTTTATTTTTAAGAGTGTATGTCATGTTAATTTTTCCAAATATATGACAAAATATCAAAACAAATGTTTTTGCAATGCGTGTTTTTAATTTGGAATATTTTATCATTTAAAACTTTAAAAAACAATTGGGAAATGTTTTGTTTTGAAAGTTTTATTTTATTTTATTTTATTTTGCTTTTTGCTATATACATATATTTATTTTTTATTTATTTTTTTGCTTTGCTTTTTGCTTTTTCTTATGCCATAATTTAATACACTGATAGTCATACATTTTAAAATGTGACATAAATGTCCAAACTCCTACTGGGGCCACATATTCACTCCAGTCGGTTGGTGCAAAACCTATCTGGAGCACATGATATGAATATTGCAGTATTTTGCTTGATGTAGCTGAGAGGCAGGTTATTTCTTGTATTCATCAGTGCTGTTTCTTTCTCCTGTCCTGTCCAGTGTGTGTGAGGGTGTGGTGTTGGCAGAGACCTGTGAGAGGAGGATGTGCTCTATGCTGTTTTCTGCAGCCAGAGGGAAAGGGTCTGAGCATGTTTTCCTGCAGGTTTTAGGTGGGGCTGTGTGAGGAACAAGGTGTGGAAGATAAAGATGTGTGGCACTGGATGTTTGGGTGTGTTTTGGTAATGTGTAGCTGAGACACCTCTGACTCAGCCCAGCGTCTCTCCTTTCCTCTCGAGGAGTTCATGACAGGGCGTAGCCGACTGCACACACTAGAAAATTCACTGCCCCGAGGCTTTGGATTTTTCATGAGTGGAATATATTTGACTGTTCTACAGTGTCACTGATCCAGAGCAGTTCAGTTTGCTCCGGTATTTTGATGACAGCTGTGGTTTTGATTTCTAAGCAACGGTCTTAGATCTAATTATCTATATCAAAGATTAAGTATTTATTACTCATTTTCAATATATATGATTAAAAGATGGCAAACATCACATGATTCAGTGCCACAGTAAATCAGGACCCATGCACCCAATTTAACATGACAGTGATTCACTGCCAATTCAGATTAGACTAGACATTCATTCATTTGTAAGACACAAATGCCAAATACCAAACAAGATCCCTCACATTTCGTTCTTTAAATTCACTTGATATATTGAACGTTTTTGATGTGCCCAAACTTGAAATGCAATCTCATTGTGGATGAGTTACTGTAGTTGAGATGATTGTGTGATAAAGAAGAAAACTGCAATCTCAGACTGTTTATGATTGCTACATGTCTACTATGGCTTCAGTTTGGTGGTTTGTTCTTCAGTTTGGGTGTGGTTCTCTTGCCATCATTCTCTTGCCATGGTGCTAACAATTCAGTCCAATAAATAAAAAAAATAAAAAACACTTTAAATAAATAGAAGAAATATTATAATAATAATAACAACAATAGATAGACAGAAAGACAGACAGACAGACAGACAGACAGATAGACAGATAGACAGACAGACAGATAGATAGATAGATAGATAGATAGATAGATAGATAGATAGATAGATAGATAGATAGATAGATAGATAGACAGACAGACAGACAGACAGACAGACAGACAGACATTTTTATGGAAAGAAAAATTTCAGGTCAACCAGACAAAGCAATTATCTTGATATTTTCTATATCCATAACTCATGGATAAAAATCATGAAAGTTATATTTATATATATGGCCCATATTAGCCTACCTCAAAAACATACTTGAAAACTCTTTTGAAAATAATAATTACATTTTGTACACACATATGAAAATGTTTTAGTTTTTACTTAATGTTTTAGTCATATCATATTTATTTTTATTTTAGATGGGCTAATTCTATAAATGTTTCTCAAAAATATATGGAAATTAATTTAAATAATACATTTCTAAGAAAATGACTTCTAATTTAATTAGCTACTTCTATTCAATTTGTAGGCTGTCTAAGGCTGCCTGTTGCATTGTCACTTTAACAATAGGCCTAGTCCTATAGATCTTGCATATTGAGCACAACAGAGCACAGCCTCATAGCACACTTAGATCTAAATAGGTTTAAAACAATGGGTTTTATTGTTCTCGTGCTGTGTTCTAAACCTCGGGTAGCTAGGCGTTTAATCAAACACGTGTTTATGTTAGGAATGGCATGATACATTTCCTACCAGGCACGTATCTCTGTGAATCACTCGTGAGTAAATAATACAGTTGAGACACGGAGCTTGACGTGCCCGCGCTTGTCAAGTTGGAAGTTGTTAAATGCGCGCGCAGTGATCAGCTGGCACAACCGTTAGGTGTCCGTCTCCGCTGAGGACCGTCAATATCCTTAATATCGACCTGACACTATAAAAGAGACAACGTGCCGTTAAATTTCGTTTCTTGGATGTGGAAAATGAAGAGCAGTTGGATCTTTCTGTGCGTAGCTTGCATCTGGTATCCAGTTCACGGGACAGTTCAATGTAAGTGAAGTTTTGCCTGTCAGTTCATTTTTTTTTTCTACATTAGTGTGTTGACAAGTGGTAGCTACATAAAGGCTTTAATTTGCAGTAGACCTATTTTAATTAAGTAGGCCTAGACCTATTGCTGAAAATCAGATTTGTGGGCATGACTTTTTTATGACAGTAATCACCGAATGTAATTAGCAGATTGCAGAATAAATTCCAGTCTAGGAAAGCTTGGGACAAACTAGGTTTTGTATTTAACATTTCTTAATTAATTAATTTATTTATTTATTTTTTCTGTTCTCTTCATATAGGCTATTAACCATACAAAATGATATTGTATTATTGAGGGGTAGGCTATCTGGCATCTAACCAGTACCACAATACTTTTCATAAAGGCTAGTGATGTGAGTTTAAACTTGTATTATGAATTTAACAATAGACAGCATGTAATGTCAAGCAGTGTTCTGGTCATAAAATATTTTAAAAACTGTTCTTTAAAAATGTAAATTATATAGGCCTAGGCTAATTATTATTAATGCAGTCAGTGTCTATGGCTTATGTCAGTGTCTATGACCTTTGCTTTTTTTTTTTTTTTTTTTTTTTGAAGGCTAGGCCTACTTAAAAAAACAAAAAAACATTTTTGTTTCAGGACTAGGCTTTATTTAGATGTAACAAATTATGCCAGTATATTACAACAATAGTCTATAGGACTAGGCTAAAAAGCGATACAAATGGTGATTCAATTCTGAACAAAAATGTTAGGAAAAAAAGTCCATTGTTTTGCGTTAGATTGCGCTGCTTTAAATGTATTTCTTTATAAACATTCGATACATTTGCACTTGTCCAGCTGCTTAGTCAGCATCTCGCGCATGAGCTCTGCTTTTCTGTGAGAACGACCCCATAGGCTAAATATTAACAACTCGCATTGTTATGGGCCCTTTTCACATTTCCAGGGCGCTCAGAAGCGAAACTCGTCATGTTTGGGTAAATTCAGGAGACTAGGCCTACAGCAAATATCATTTTTGCATTCCCATTTGCTCCAATATCGAAAGAAAATCCATGATAGCGTTTCCATAACTTTCCAAAAGAGGAAAAAAATATATAGAGGGTAATTATGGCAGTCAAAAGAGAGAAAAATATCAAAATTAATTGCAGTCACTCCCTCAGCCCTATTAACACCCTTGTAGCAGTGCTAACCATTTTAGTGTAATGCCTATGCTATATAACACAAAGTATAGGCTGTTATGAAAATATATACAATTGCAACATCAGTCTGTACAAAGGGTCCACTGTTTATTTTTAACATGTCCTAGGATGACCCTTGTCTTATGGTTAGGTTTTGCTGTTGTTGCTGCCTACCTGTGTTGCTCACCTGTGGAACCCTGATGTTGCCACATTAGAAGGAATGGAATGTCTGGTCTGAGTGGATGACGTTTGGTTCATGCTGACTTGATATTACCGTATTATACCATTGTGATAAATTACCTACAAGAGCGAGCTTGCCCTACCCTCATTATCTATTATCGTCTGTGTGTTCAGCATTCTGTTGGCTTGACTGAACATAGAGGCTGTTTTATTGCAGGTAATCCTACATGATCTAATGTGCTTACACAGCTGAGGGCATTTCTCTTTCCCTTTTAAAAGATGTCCACCCTGGAGGTCCGGTGTGTCTTTCAGATGCATGTTGATCCTCAGACATTTGTGGTTTTGTCATTGTATGCTCTGGTAGCTTATGGTTTGTGGGTTTGAGTAATTGTCTATGTAATGTCCTAGAGAGTGAATAAACCTTAGGGCGGGGTGTTTTTACTGCATTGGTGGCACTGTTTTATAGGTATAAGACGGTCTTTAGATGTTACTTTCCCATGCTCACAGCAATACCACTAAAAACTTGACTGGCGCCAGTTAACTAGCAATGTGATGCTTTCTTTTCAAAGACTGTAAAAAGTTATTCAGCAGATTCCTAAACCACAGAAAGTTGGGAACATCTTTATAGGGGCGCAGCACCAGCGTCAGAAGCAGAGGACAGCGTGTGTGCATTTATTGATAAATTGTTATGATATCTGCATCTAGTTCTTTATCATAAATGCTGTTTATATAATATGATGCGGGAGCAATTCAAGAACATCCAATGTAGTTTCCCATCCACTGTAAAACCTGGACTATTTATTTATTTGTTGATGATGAAATTATTTAAATTAATTTTATCTAAAGGGCATGAGACTTTGCGACTTTTCCTACTTTTGCTATAATTCATACTTTAGTGCAATAAAATAGCTACAATTTGTTATGATAATCATCTTTATAATAAATCCAAAAGCAAAACACATGAGAAGAGCTATAAAAGGGAGTGGAAATGGCAAATTAGCTAATGAGTGGTCCTCTGCTGCCATCTACTGGTTTTAGTGGTAATTTCATGTCATTTTCATGTTAAAAGTGTGTGTTTCCACCAGGTGACAGAAATCCTCCACTAAACTTAAAGCATGACACATTTTTCATGTTATCTCCCTGAATGAAAATGAGAAATGTAGATCTTCTTTAAAGTTAATATTCCTGCATAAATGTAGAGTTAAAAAATAGTGTTTAAAACTATGTGTTGAAAAATAATATTTAAACAAATATGTTACCCACATATTGCCAATCTAGACAATTACAGTAATATAAAGTTTGTCTATATTCTCAATGAATATTTATGAATATTAGCCGGTTATTTAAAATGATTAGAAATTAATTCAATATTCAGGGATTGACTTGATAGGTAGCCTATATATATAAAAAAAAAAAAAAAAAAAAAAGATCATACCCTCATTGGGGGCTGAGCCCCCCTAATATTGAAATCCTAGAATCACCCCTGATATGAGCCCTTCTTTGAACAGGGAAAAGTTATTGACACGTCGTAACTCATCTTGGCATGTTGTCTTGCAGCCTCCAATACTTGTTCGTGTAATGGTAAAGCTCAGTACTGCAGAGCAGATCATCTAGGACTGTACTGTATAAACTGCCAGAGAAACACAGAAGGGCGGCACTGTGAAAACTGTAAGGAAGGATACCACCACCAGAGGGCAGGAGACAACTGTGTGCCTTGCAACTGCAACACTGCAGGTGAGCTGAACAATTATTTACTCTCCTGTTGTGGTCCAAGTCATACCGGAAAGAATTTTAGTTTTTGGGACGAACTATCTTTTAGAATGTTTTCAAAAGCAATTGACTGTTTTCTTCATCTTATGAAATAACTTGATGCTGCATATAGAAAATTAATTAAAAAATAAAATAAAAATAAAAGTGTGCATGTTCTAATTTTTTTAAAAATAATTGCTACTTGTTTTTGATATTTTGTTATATAATGCAAATATGGTTAGATATAAATTTGTAATTGTGGCTTAAGTGCCTTAAGTGTTTAAGTGTAGTTAAGTTGTTCAAAATGCATGTATGCTTTGTTCTGTTCAGGTTCTCAAGGACCGTTCTGCAACAATGAGGGTCGGTGTGCGTGTAAACAGGGAATTTCTGGAGACAAGTGTGACCGTTGTGATGACGGCTCTCAAGTGACTCCCAGTGGATGTAAGCCTTTGAGGTGAGAATAATGCCGTACATCTCTGACTGCTATCTGACTATTAATATGCAGGTTTGTTTGGTTTAATTAATGATCTTCTCCTGCAGGCCAAGCTGTCGGTCACGTAACAATGGCCGTCTCACATATAATACAGAGGAGTGTCTGCCCTGCTTTTGCAATGGCCATTCAAGTGTGTGCTCTTCAGCTGAGGGATATTCCATTCACAACATCACTTCAACTTTTGAAAATGGTGAGCTTGATGTGTAACCTCTGGTTTTAGTAAATCTCATTTGGTTTTAGATGTCTTTGTTCATTTCATTTGTCTCATCTCACAGGACCTGAGGGCTGGCGGGCTGCCACTGGTCAAGGTGTGAGCTCCTCACAAGTGCAATTCAGGTGGTCTCCCACTCACAAAGACCTTGAGGTTATCTCTAAAGAGATCTTTCCTGCTTATCTGTTTGCTCCTGGTATGATATAAAAAATTTTTGAATGAATTATTGGCAATATCATAATTATTAATGATGCATTGTCATTTCCTTGACTCTTGTGCTTCTGTGTTTAATATAGCATCTTACCTGGGGAATAAGGCATTGAGCTACGGTCAGACACTCACCTTCTCTCTGCGTCTGGACAGAGGCGTCCGTCGTCCTTCCGTCTCTGATGTCATGCTGGAAGGAGCAGGTCTTAAGGTGTCTGCTTCACTGGGAGACTTGAGAACTGTGGTGCCCTGTGGAAAGAAAATCACCTACACATTCAAGTGAGTAACATCATCAGTAATAACTAGATCTTTATGTTTTCTAAAGTAATGTGAGTGGTTTTTACCCTGCCATGGTCCCTGCTACTATTTAAGACTATAGATTTTTTTTAGGGATGCATTATATATGGGTATATCAGTTATTGGCCAATTTTATAGAGGGTTTGATTTGTTCAATATTGTAAATGCACTACCGTTGAAAAGATTGTAATCTGTAGGATTTTTGTTATATTTTTCTCTTACGCTCATCAAGGCTGTATTTATGTGATCAAAAATACAGTAATATTGTGGAAGATTATTACAATTCAAAATAACTGTTTTCTATTTTAATATATTTTAAAATGTAAGCAGCCAGTCTTGTCACTTGATCCTTGAAACATGATCCTTTAGAAATCATTCTAATATGCTGATTTGGTGCTCAAGAAACATTTCTTATTATTATCTATTATCAAATGAAACATTTGTGCTGCTTAATGTTTGTAGAATATTAATATTTACTATGATGATTAGTAAGTTTAATCAGTTTAATTGTGCATGCTCATTTCCCTTGTTTTTATATTGATTATCTTTTTCCTCATCTAACACTCATAGTAATCATTAAAAACAGTAATACATTTAATAACACTTAAATGTAATATTTAGCAAATCTCAAAATTAATTTCCATTTTTTCACACTGTTCATTGTAATGTTGTAATACCTAAATTCTTTTCACATGTATATATTTTCAGTTGTTAATTTTTCTTTTTTTTTATTTGACAAAAGAGTATAGGATTTTAATATCTGCAATTTATTAGTTAGCAGCCATTAAATGAAAGGTACTATCTATATGAAATTTAATATCATTATCATCCAGAATTGGTACAAAATGATGTTAAAAGGTATGTGTCTTAGATTGATAATAATTATTACCATGTTTCACAGACTGGACGAACAGCCTGCAAGCAAATGGAAACCGCAGCTCTCATCCATGGAATTTCAAACACTTCTGAGCAATCTTACAGCCATTAAAATCAGAGGAACATTTGGTGAAAATGGTGAGTGTTTAATCTCTCCAATCCAATTATGTACATGCATAAACTGTTTTAAACATGCACACAGAACGTAATGCAGAATAAAATAATTATATGTCTGGTTTCACAACAGGACGTGGTTATCTGGATGATGTCTCTCTGGTGTCAGCTAAACTGGGTCCCGGCACCCCTGCAGTCTGGGTAGAAAAGTGCAGATGCCCTGCTGGTTATGATGGACTGTTTTGTGAGCGCTGTGCCACTGGATACAGGAGGCGTTTCCCTGGTCAAGGCCCCCGAAGCCCCTGTGATCCCTGCTCCTGTCAGGGTGGAACATGTGATCCAGAAACAGGTTTGTTATTTCAGTGGTTAATGCGTGTTTGTGTTTCAGTTATTAAAAAGAAGAAGCCTGAGCTGAGAAAAGTGGATTTGTTATGTTTACAGGAGGCTGTTACTCGGCTGATGAGATACCAAATCTGCAGATGTGCCCTAAAGGTTATTATGTCAACCGCCAACAGTCCAACTCCTGCCAGAAGTGTCCTTGTCCCGAGGGTGAGGCTTGTTATGTTATTCCAGGAACCCAGGATGTGATGTGTGCCCGCTGTCCCCGGGGGACTACAGGTGAGGAACACAGGGAAACTTAAGGGTTCTTAAAGAATGTACACCCAAAAATCAAAACAAATTTTTCCTTCTGGCTTCTCTTTTCAATATAATGAAAGTATGTCAAAAAGCACTGTAAAAGTAGCGTAAAAGTAATCCATATGAGTCACGCACTATACTGCAAGTCTACTGTAGTTATGCACTAGATTTAGTGAGGAACTTTAAACTGAACTATAAAAAACAGTTTGAATCTTATTATTTCTGTTTGTCATGTTTTTAAAGGCTCTCGTTGCGAAATATGTGATGACGGTTTTTATGGAGACCCCCTGGGAGAGTACGGCCCTCCCAAACAGTGCCAGCCCTGCCAGTGTTATGGCCACGTGGACCAGAACGCCATCGGCAACTGTGACCGCCGAACAGGGGAGTGTCGGAAGTGCCTGAGCCACAGCACCGGCCCCAAGTGTGAGAACTGTGAAGATGGATACCACCACAGTTACCCCACAGACCCATGTCAGGGTACAGAAAAATACCTTGACTCTCACAAGCATAAATATAATGCTGCATACAATACCAGTAAAGTGAAATGCAAAATTCATATGAGTGAAAGTCACCTCAGTTTTTGCTTTCTTTTCTCACTGAAGCCTGCAACTGCAATCGTCTGGGCTCTGTGTCGAGTTCATGCAGCGATAAAGGCCAGTGCAAGTGTAAGGAAGGTTACGATGGACTCAAGTGTGAGAAATCGACATGTCCATCCTGCTTTAACCCAATCAAGAGCAAGGTAAGACATTGCAGAACTGAAAACAAAATAAAGTAATACAAAATTTTCAATTATTTGATCAAAAATACTGTAAAAACAGGAACATTGTGAAATATTATTACATTAAAAATGGCAATGGTGGCAAAGCTGAATTTTCAGCATCATTACTCCAGTCTTCAGTGTCACATGATCCTTCAGAAATCTTTTTAAAATACTGATTTGGTGATTAAGAAACATTTATTATTATTATTATTATTATTATCAATGTTGAAAACAGTTGTGCTGCTTAATATTTCTGTGGAGACCGTGGTCATTTTTTTCAGGATTCTTTGATGAATAGAAAATTCAAAAGAACAGCATTGTTTTGAAATAGAAACCTTTTGTGATATTATACATTTCTCTTTGCTGTCACTTTTAAACAATTTAATGCTTGCTAAATAATAATTACTTAAATTACTAATCATCCATATGTATGCATGTGTGTGTGTGTGTGTGTGTGTGTGTGTGTGTGTGTGTGCGTGTGTGTGCGTGTGTGTGTGTGGTCCTGGTAAACCCTACATTATGGGGACCAAAATGTCCACACAAAGATAGTAAGACCTTGTGGGGACATTTTTTTGGTCCCCATGAGGTTTTTTTTTTTTTATGTAAAAATGCAGACCGTTTTCTGTGATGGGCAGGGTTAGGGTTAGGGGAAAGAATACAGTTTGTACAGTATAAAAATCATTATGTCTATGGAATGTCCCCATAAAACATGAAAACCATTGTGTGTGTGTGTATGTGCGTGTGTGTGAGTGTGTGATTTAACCATGAGAAAATAACGATCATTTAATTTGTGCTATCATGTCAAAATGAGCACTTTACACTCTACACTGTGTGAAAGAAAAGATGAGAGAATCCTGCTGGGTTTGATGATTGTTTATTATCTGGAGTGATATAACGGTATGTTGCTCTGCTGCCGATCTTGAACACTGACTGTGTGGGTGGAATTAAATGTGCTGTTTGCCCAGGGACCAGCACACACAGTCAAGACTGATCTCATACACAATCTCAATGCTGTTAACTGTAGTGCATTTACCAAACCTATATAACAAGAGGGAAAAAAACCACTCAAGGCTAAATATGATTAAAAAACATTAAATGATGACATTTAGCGTTGGATCCAGTCCCTGCGCAGCTGCTAAAGTAGAGGTATTAAGTTTAATGTTGACAAATTATGGTAGATAAATGTTGGTCTTTGTGTTTTAATTCAGATAGAGGTTTATGCACGACAGCTGCAGGAAATGGAGGATTTATTTAAAGGAATCGGAGGTGATGATGCTCCAGTCAACGATGCTCAGATGGAACGGGCTATTAGGGCCGCAGAAGTCATGGTGCAAAACCTGGAAATCAGAGCAAATGAACTCACAAGTACAAAAATCCTTCAGTTGTTTTGATTCATTAATTTTTTTCTAGTTAGTTCGTTGTTTTAGTTTGACTCATTTTTTTTAATACCAAATAGGTACAGAGAAACAGCTTCAGGATAAACTGGCGAGCATTAGCCGATCCCAGCTGAGAGAGGACAGAAACATGGAGGCTTTGTTGACAACAGTGGATGGGATCAGAAGCAAGGATCAGCAGTACAGAACGGAAGTTTCAGAAATCCGTAACCTCATCGGTGAAATCAGGTTAAAACTGCAACAGGCCAAACGGGACATCCAGCAGGCTGTGAGTATTTAATTATTATATTTTTATGGGTGGTATTATATTAATATTGGTGTTTTTATTAGCATTTGGTTTTCAGACGGTTGTTGAAAGGTGATCTATAGCTTAACTATCACATAGAGAGTTAGTAAAAGTATAACTATTGTTGTTTTGAAAATTCTCAGTATTTTTTATTTTTATATGTCTATTTCAGGAGTTTCCCTCAGGTGATGGGGTGCCAGGTGCTGACACCTTGTCTGATTTGGTTCAGAGAGCTGCTGATCTTGCTGAGCAGTATGTCATGTGTTTTTCTCAAATGAAACAGTGAAACAGCACAACATGTTGTGACCCATGTGCACTAATAAGACACTTTCTTAGACAACAAAGGCTTTAATAGTTTTTACAGTTACACATTCAAATGTGGTTTTAGCTCCAGGCTTTACATGGAACATCAAGTGATTATTAAGACATTATTATTGAACAAAAGTCATAAATCAAACACTGAAATGTATTACAATTCAGAGTTTGATTGGACCTTCTGCATAAGCACATCAACAACAAAAGATTAAAAGATGATAAGCCTATTTATTTTGCTATCATAACTATGCATGATTTAGTTGCATTACTGCATTTAGCATGTTTTTTCACTTGAGAATAATTAAAAATGCATTTTACCATTGAATAGACTTCCACTTCACTTGCAGCACTTATCTGCGGTGCATATGTTGTGCATCAATTATGTGTAAAACTGACTGGTGTTTTCCTTTCCAGGCATCAAGGTGAGGCAGTGACGGTGGAGACCATTGCAGCCAAATCTCTAACCGAATCTGAGAAAGCCCTAGATCTCATCCGGGGTGTCATCAACCGAGAAAATCAGGTCAAAGACAAGGTCAAGGACCTCAAAAGACAGTAAGTTGCTTATAGCTCAACTTTTGAATGAGAAACCTTGTTAAACAAGATAATTCTTTCCTCAGTACAGAACTGTTCTACCTTCATTGTGCAGAGGTAAAGACTGAGCTTACTTTCTAATGATGTTGTTCTCAGGTATGAAGCAGATGTAACTAAAGTGCTTGACATGGAGAATACGGCCACTAAACTAACTGATACAGCTGGAAAGGAGAGCGGAGTAGCTCAGAACGCTCTGAAACAGTTATCTGACCTGGAGAAGAAACTTCCAAAGCCTCTGACGGTAGTGAAAATGGATTCAATATTTATGTGTGTTGAAGAGAGATTTGAGTAAAAATAGGGGAATACAGGAGCCTCAAGTCTTTGTTCACAACCCGATTATTTTCCAGAAACCATTTGCTGGTGTTACTGGAGTCTAAAAAAATACACTATATGTGACCCTGGATCACAAAACCAGTCACAAGTCGCACGGGTATATTTGTGGCAATAGCCAAAAATACATTGTATGGGTCAAAACTATCGATTTTTCTTTTATGCCAAAAATCATTAGAATATTAAGTAAAGATCATGTTCCATGAAGATATTTAGTAAATTTCCTACCGTAAATATATAAAACATTTATTTTTGTGAGTGAATGCAGTACAATCGCGAACATAAATTGACAACTTTAAAGGCGATTTTCTCAATGTACCCCCAGATTCCAGATTTTCAAATAGTTGTATCTCGGCCAAATTTTGTCCTAGACTAACAAACCATACACCAATGGAAAGTATATTTATTCAGCTTTTGGATGATGTCAATCTCAGTTTTGTGGTCCAGGGTCACATATAAAATTAACAATGTGTAGTACACAATTAAAAATAAAGTTACTACATGAAAGCATCAGATACGACATTTCCCTTAGCTCACATTCAACATAAAAAAAATACTCATAAAACAGAATGAACTACTACAACAGTGAAAGAAAGAAAGTTATATATATATATATATATATATATATATATATATATATATATATATATACCTCTAAATTATCACAGAGTAAGAAATTTAAACCAGGTTCCTCTGAAAATGTATATTTGTGTGTGAGTGTGTTCTTGTACTGTATGACTCTATTGCGTTTCTGGAAGTTGTTAGTCAAAACCTTTCTGTTTCTGCAGAAGGACATTGCTGATGCGGTTTCCATGTTTGACAATCTGAAGGGTATGGTGGAGGGGAATCTATCACAATACCAGGACTTTCAGCAGTATATGCTCAATGAACAGAAAGAGACAGGTGATCTGTTCAATAAGGCCAAGACGTTCCAACAGGTAAACAAGATCCTCTGTTAAACCTTCCCGATACTGTAGATGCTCGGAAAACCACTGAAAAATATGTGAAAGATGTGTAAGAATGTGATGACTGAAAATGAGCTTGATTTTATGTTGATGATATTTAACCAATAACTGTGGAAACATTGACCTTTAGTGCATTTCCTGGGTCAACAGGAAACTTGACTAATGTTTTTATTTGATTTAAGGTTCAAGACAAACTTCTTGCCAGGGCAAACGCAGCTGAAGCAGTCAAAAATAAGTCTCTGGAAATCTTTGCCAACAACAAAGATAGTCTGGAAAAGACACTAGAGACGCTCAAAGGTGCGGATGAACAATGGATTTTAAGCTATTAAATATCATATACACATTACCGTTCAGAAGTTTGTGGTCTGCAAGATTTTTAATGTTTTTGAAATGCTCACCAGGTTGCATTTATTTGATTTAAAATATAGCAAAAACAAGGAATATTGTGAAATATTATTACAATTTAAAATAACTGTTACTGTGATGGTAAACAACATTACTCTAGTCTTTGTCACATAATCCTTCTTATATGGTGTTGCTTAATATTTTTGTTGAAAACCATGACTTTTTTTAGGTTTCAGCATTTAGGATCTTTTGTAACATAATAAATGTCTACTGCCACATTTGATCAATTTAATGCATCCTTGGCTGAATAAAGGCATTAATTTCTTTTAAAAAAAAGTCTTACCTCCCTCTACTTTTGAGCAGTAGTGTGTATATCTCCAGATAATGTTCTGCCATCATTTAAACTATCCAACACAATTTACCTTAAATGTCTCTTTTGTCAGATTTTGATGAACAGATTGATGATAATAAGGATCTTGCCGATGCTGCCATTGCAAAACTGCCTGCTATCAATGACACCATCCAGAAGGCCATAGCTGACAACACCAAGACTCAGGACATTTTGGATGCAATGGCTCCTCACTACAGAGATGCTCAGGATACTATTAACTCTCTTACAAGCACTGCAACCAAACTGGAGGTATGGCGACCTGTTATCTTGAGTGTTCACCTATTTAATTTCTAAAAACAATATTTGTGCCAATGCACAAATATTATTATGTAAATTTCACAGAGAGACCAGTTCAGTTTCTCACAATGTCTGTCACAAGTTTACTAAATGACCCGAGTTGAGTGGGCCTATTTGAATTGCATACAGAAAGTTTTGAATGTGCTCACAGGATGCTTGTATGTGTCTCCACAGGGAATGTCCGATTCTCTTCCGTCTTCTTCCGATATTTTGAAAGCTGCAACCAAACTGAAAGAGGACGTGGATGGACTGAATATAGAAGCATCTGCAACTAGGGACAGATTGAATGAAGAGAAAAACAAGGCTAAAGCACAGATTAATCAAGCGAAGAATGTAAGAATGTCTGCTTAAATAAAACTATTTGAGAAAGCTATTTGAAATCATATTTACTTTGGAGATGCATGCTAAATTTTCTTTCCTTTGTTTGTCAAATCAGGCTGTCATGGAGTCTACTGGCGCACTTGAAAATGCAAAGAATGCCAGGGATGCTGTTAGTGATACTTTAAAGACAATCACTGATATTATGAGCTCACTGGGTGAGTTATAACAGTAATTCACTACATGCAAAATATACAGACAAGTATGGGAAAAGATAATTCTCAAACTGGATAATGACATGTTGGAGGCAGAATATATTTTCATAACTTGATCTTAATTCCAAACTCCAGCGATGAGTAAGGATTCACTATAACTATAATATTACTCTCCAGGAACTCCTGGGACAGTCGACGACAAACGAGTGAACGACCTAGAGAACGCCATCGCTAAAAGCCGCAGCCGCGTGGACAAAGAGCTGAGGCCCAGACTCAGGGAGCTGGAGGAGAAGGAAGCCCAGCAGAGAGCCAGCATTTCAGGCATGATCAATGACATCGACACCATCCTGGCTGACATTGCCAACTTAGAGGAGATCCGTAAAAACATTCCAAATGGCTGTTACAACATACCACCTATTGAAAGGCCGTAAAGGCTTTGGGTTACTGCAGGGCCAAATCCCAATGTAACATAGTTTAATCTATGAACTTACTGATGCTACTTTTCAACTAAAGAGTGTGTGTTGCATATAACATGATTTTGTACTGTTTGAGAGATTTTTTTAGTATTTATTTTTTCAGTTTATTTGTTTTAAATGTTTTACTGTGAAGTTTGAAATGATGCCAAAGATATTTACATTTGGGTAATTAATAGATAAATATATACCATATCTGAAACTAATTGTTCTTGAGAAGAAGTAACACCCAGTTGTTTCTCCATCTGTTTCTGGTGAAAATACATTCAAATGTGAAAGAAATGTACAACATAACAAATTTCATTCTTTCAATTTCTGTTTTGTTTTATTAAATTCAGTATTCATCAAGGACACGAGTTATTGTCATGGCAGCATACTTTTTCAGTGGTTGAATGCTTATCGAATAGCCACTATAAAATAAAAATATATTCATATATGACATTACGCTGACACACATATACATGCTTTTCACCATAGACCACTAATTAAATTTTTTTTTATAATATTGAAGATCTAAAATTAAGTTCTGCAGTTTTAGCATCTTAAAAACAGAACCCTATCAACTTAAATGGTGTTTAATATGTATACAAGGAGATTTTAATAGCCTGAATCTCTATAATCAATTCAAAAGCATGAGGGCAATTAAAATACAAGAAACAAACAATATCATCAACAGTATCTACTCTTGTTGATCACGAGTTTGAATGAAGGCATGACGAATGCAAGGAAGCAGTGAGGATTGTAGAGGTACAGAAGAATGCAGCATGCCAAACCGTGAAAAAATATATTATTTGTCTACATTGAGAATACGTTCTTATTAAGTCTTCTAGTGATTCCTAATATACCAGTTACTATGGTGACTGCTCAGCAAAAAATGGAAATAAAATCATGAAATTATTCTGATACAAACAGTGAGGTATCAATGTGTGTCTTTACACTTGTTTTTGTATATTAGAGAAGCATAATCTGTTCAAAAAATGAAATGGGGGGGGGGGGGGTATATTTCTCCTTCAATGTCTGTGATAGTGTACATATCTAAGAGCATATTAGGTACAGTAAACCTAGTTTACTCTGGGTATGAGTTGGTTACACAAGGAATATTTTATGTTACAATGTCAGTACTGTAATACGTCTTCATATTTCTGAAGATTAACATTCTGGCTTCCAATTTCGTTTATGATAGTCTCTGGTTAAAGTGATCAAAATTAAACATCATATTTCACCTACGTATTTGTTTGTGCTGAAATCATATATCATATAAAAAACAGTAATCACAGTAATATATTGAAGTCTTCATATCATAAAGCCAGAGCCTTGTGTAAACCTGCAAAGCCTATTAAAATGAACTATGCAATATACACATAATTCGCTGAATCTGTTATTCTTCTCATCAAATACACTTTGATTCATTTATAAAGGTGTTAGATGTGCAGTTGATTGACATTTCATGTTAGCTCAAATCATTTAAAAGATGTTCCAACAATCAAATAGAGGAGTTTTAAAAAGCGTAGAATTACTTTATGCCCTTGTCTAACATGAAAAAGCTCTCAAATGGTGTCAGTGTGGTCTCTTCACAAAACAAGCAAAAAGTGAAAGGAATCTTGGCTGAAACGAATGGTTTGATGCAGAGGCGGTGACTAAAGATCACATCTGTGGCATGTCAGCATGTAAATGTCGAGCGTTTGGAGCTGTGTGAGAAGTAAATGTGCACAAAAGCAAAGTAAATGAAATTGCATTCTTTAATGTGCAACCAAATACTCCACGTATACATGAATGCACATTGAAGACAAAACATTGAGGCATAATACAGTATATGAGACAGATGTTTTCTGTACATACAGTTGATTGATGAGTAGAAAAAGTTTTTAGAGATGAGATGAGTCTAAGCACAGTTAACACTGTAACCACAGACTATGGTCTACGTGGTAGTTTAAACACTCATGCGCTGAAAGAAAACCCTTAGGCATGCACCTACAAGAACAGAGAATATCAAATCAACAGCAAAGGCCGACATTATAGCAGGCAATGGTTTATTTCATTAAATCAAACTCTTTTTCTGTCATAGTGGCAACGAGGCTCTCTCCTCTTCCTCCTATTGGGCACCTAAGCCCACCCAGTCCCTTAAAGCTGATTGGTGGAGCAGATCCCTCAGGCACAGTGCTGTACATCCCAATGAGACACGAGTAAGAGGGGAGGACAGATTAATGCTCCTCTACATGGAAAAGCAGTGGTAGCACAGGAGGATTATACTCTAGATTACACACAGAGAGACAGACAGGGATGACTGACGGGTTCAGAAGTGGACTTCCCCACACTATCCAGAAGCATTGATGTAGAGCTGACTCTGCAGGATGTAGTCGATGACTGGCTGGCTCAGGTAATCCACCACGTGACCGTCACCGTGCTGAAGAGCCAGTCTGGTAAGGAGAAAGGCAGAGGGTTAAGGCCCGTTCACATTAAGGGTGCGTTTATGACAACGATGTACTAAAACGGAAAAGTTTTCCTTTGCATTTTTCGAGTAGCCTACGATCCCCATTAACACGGATATGCGAAAACGATTAAAAATGCAGTATTATGCATGTCAGGCCAGTAGTTGGCGATGTCACTTTGTAAATAAACACTTCGCACACGTAACGTTACTACGCATGCGCATGATGTTTCACAAATTCACATTGTCGTGTAAATGAACGACCAACGCATAAGAAGTGTTCCTTTTTTTTATTGAAAACTGTGAAGTGTAAACGGCCCCTAAGAATAAACATAACAATAACTATGTCACCGCCCACACCAACGGATGATATCGTTCTGAGCGGGTATGTTGTCTGATGCTTTAAATTTATTCTTTTAAATTTAGAGCAATTTAAAACTACCGGTATATCTTTATCTTATCATTAAGGCTCATTTTCACCAA
Organism: Abramis brama; assembly: GCF_963993115.1. Taxonomy (NCBI): domain Eukaryota; kingdom Metazoa; phylum Chordata; class Actinopteri; order Cypriniformes; family Leuciscidae; genus Abramis; species Abramis brama. The sequence continues at coordinate 15,900,892 of NC_139969.1, read as the reverse complement.
AAACGATAACTATAACGCTAAATATTTTAGCGCCCACACCTGCAGACGATATATTTCTGTTTATTAAGCATGTGCTGCAGTTTTGTCGTCTGCCGCTTTAAATGCTCGAGCTCTTTAAAGCAGGATGGAATTTGATTGGCTGTCAATGTTTTTATCATTCATTAGGTGGAAAAAAATCATTCTGAAAGTGACTGCAACGATATTGTTTCTCTGTGCTGTTATTGTTATAGTTGTGGTGAGGACTCTGCTGTTCTTTTATATATCATAATATCGCTCTTGGTGTAAACGGGCCTTTACGGTACAGAACGGACAGATGAATGACGCGGAGACAGCAAGAACACACACCTGCTCTTGGTGGAACTGACGACTGACATCGGGTGGTCGACCTCATCCTTTACCACAATTATATTGTCCTGTGAGAGGAAAACCAAAGCCGTTTAACAGTCACAAAACAAATATGCTCTAAATCCCCTGCTTTGACTGTGTAGTAAAACTTTTTTCACTAGTCAATGATGATAACTACCAAAGGAAAGCAAATAGCTTGGTGCTAATACCTTATGCTTTCGGAGCACAGATGAATGGTTCATTATCCTTTCTGTATCGACTCCATCTCGAGGAACCACCACTATCCCAAAATCTCCCACAATCACTTCCATCTAGAAGAATAAAATAATCTGATATTTAGTTCAGTTTAACAACACATATCTCGATTTGTATTAACAATAGTTTGTATGTTAGTGCTAGGGTGACCACCTGCTAATAAGCCCAAGGGGGGACAAGGGGTATGTTTCTGAGGGACAATGTGGGACACTGCCTGGCGCGGCGGTGCCCCACTGGCAGACTCACTGATAGTAAGTCTATTCTATTCTATAACAGGGTCATAGCACTTGCATTTTGTTGTCCTACTGTTAGTTTAACTGCTTCTATTGTTCTCATTTGTAAGTCGCTTTGGATAAAAGCGTCTGCAAAATGAATAAATGTAAATGTAATGTAATGTAGTGGTTTACCCATTTCTAGCACATACCACCTTACATGGTATATTAATAATGCCCTATTCTCCTAAACGTGTAATTGCTGATGTATGCTCATGAATAGGCCAACCAATGTGTATTTTTTTTCTAAATAAAGACTCATAATATTTTGAACATACAATGAATTGACAGATGTACTTCCACTTAAGATTTACTATTTAATTTTATTTATTTTTCATTACAATTTATTTACTTGAAATAAATTATAATATAAAATTATAGGATTAACAGGAATTGTAGTTGCTCAACACCACAGGAACAGTAAAAAAAAAAAAAAAGTATTTAAAAAAAAAATACGATTGACATCGTATTCCCCTCCATGTCCGATTGAGAAGGACGTTTTGCATAGGTCACAAAAAGCGCTCTCGGTATCACCCTCAACACCTTTCAGCCACAAATATTCATTTCCCCATTCTTTCTTGTACCCACACCTTCTCTTTTTAATTGATGATGGCGTTGCCTCTCAGACTCAGTCTCTTTCTCGAATTTTTCGAATTGAAAAGCGCGCATCTAAAAGTTCCTTCCTTCCCAGTGTGTCTGGTATGCGCGGGCGTGCGCTGTCATGACAACAACGAAAAAGTTGACAACAACCTAGTCAGCAGTTCAACTGAGGGGTTTGTGTGGCAACAATAGCGTGCTGAAATGTCAAGTAATGTTCGTTTGTCTGCTTGGGGCTCGAGGATATAGAACGACCAACTTTTTTTTGAGCAAGCATAGCGTGACACGGTCTCAATTTGCGGGACGCGTGAATTGGGCTTCAAACGCTGTGCGCGCACGCGCTACGCGGGACGGGTGGTCACCCTAGTTAGTGCCTTGAGAATTCCAAACTGATACTATTTAGTTTCTTAATACATGTTCCAGCCAGGTCTTATTGTGTAAAATTCATCAATGCATGTTATTCTAAAACAAGTAATGTGAAGTTTTATGTTGACTTTAAATTTCTTAATCCATTACTTGCATAATGTTTATCACATTATACTTATTGTTATTATTATTATACAAACATTCATATAATTTATTGTGGGGAATTTTTAAGAGATTCTTTTTGTAAATTATATATGATGTGTCCCAATTTATATATATATATATATATATATATATATATATATATATATATATATAAATTGCTAAGAACATCCAAAAACAATGCCAGCGGTTGAAGTTACAAACTGAGAAGTTACAAAATCAGGAAAATATCATAAAAATTACACAGTGAGACATTTTTTGTTGTTGTTGAGGGCTTTGGAGTTGCTGGATATAAGGTGAGTGTTCAGGTAGGAATTAAGTTCCTTACCAAAAAAGAAAAATTAGGGCTTAGATTATGCTTTTTTTTAGATAAATAACTGGCAATATTGTGTCTACAATGTAAGTACTCCATATTATCTTCTTGCTTATTAAACTATTAAATAATAGCTATATCACAATCGCAACTGCGCCATTGGTCTGAATATAAACAAAGCTGTGACTATACCTGAGACGGCGCTTACTCTCGCGAGAGTGAAATTGCTTAATTTTAGGAGAACATACAAAATATGAGCAAGAGTAATATATTTTATATATTGTTAAACACATGTTTGTGTAAAGAAAGAAAGAAAGAATCATATCTTACATCACTTTCGTTCCACAAGCCAGGGATAGAGAAAGATTCCAGAAGATCACTGCCACAGAGGAGCAGGATACGCAACTCTGAACAAGCCACAATCACAGTTTCACATCACACCATAAAAAACACAAGACACAGTAATGAGATGTTTTTTCTTCGCTGTAGGGATAAACACAACAACTTTGATAAGATAAAAAAAAAAGAAACAAGTCGCATTTTCCCCATGAGGAGGAAGAATGAGGCACTACACAGCACACAGATGCCTTCTTCACAACAGTATAGACAAACACCATCACTTTTAATGACTTATATTATAGAAAGATGTCTACTGTTTTGTCTATATCTCTGACAATTGTTTTTATGTGCTCGTCTTGTTTGATGTTATTTATATTTTCTTGAGGAGAAATACACAGTGATTTTTTCCCCCTCTCCCTGGGAAAACTCTGTATTTTCTGACGATGACTCAAAGTGACAAGCAAGGACTGATTTGAAAACCAAAACCATGGCAAGGGAAATCACATTGTCTCACCAATTTCCTCGTAGCGCATTGCTGTACCAAGGTTGGCATTTTCGTCTGTTCAGAAAAACAGAAAGGCTTGTGAGGTCACAGGATGATTGATTCATTGAAAGTCACCATAGTCATGTAAAATTGTTACACATCCTGTGCGAGGCGTATGAATAATTCAAAATAATTATACAGAATTATATGATTTCTGCATGAACTTAAGCACAAGGCATTTTATATTTTACATTTACACAAATTGGAAGAGGTTGAAATGGTGACATTATACTTAAATAAGTAGTGTGAGGCAGATAATTTCATGCATTATAAAATAATGCAATAAAAAAATTAAAAACAAAAATGAAATGACTTCTAGACTTTTTGTAATGTCTCTTCAGTGTATTCTCTGTCATACTAAAGTAATGTCTTAAATCATCTTCATATTTTAGCATATGTTCAAATATTCAAATATTAATCTGCATGTCATGTAATAAATTCAGTTAAAAAAAATATTTCAGCCAGAGTAAAAATTAAACTGTTCAGTGACAGTTACAGGTACATTTAATATATTTAATATTTTTATGTTTATATTTGTATTATATTGCATTTATATTATGTATATTTGTTATGTATTAAATTCTGTACATGAATATACCAACTTACCAACAAAGGTAAAACGATCCATGTGTGGGCGAACACAACATATTTTGCCCAGGTTTTCGCTCATCTTTCCCCAAAGCTTAACTGGAGAAAAAGAGGCATCAGTCAATCATGAAATCATGGACCTGTTCTCCAGAACACCAAACAAAGGTCACCTCACTTACTAGCCACAGACTTGTTTGCTGTGTTTTGGTAAATAGGAGATGTCCCATTTTGGGGCTGGCCAATCACTGGGGTTGTGGATGGTGTGTTCACGTTGGACAGAATGCATCCTGTGACTCTCTGCAGAGGAACAGCTCAGTTTATCACTTTTAGATTGAGTACAAGTAAAAAACGTACAGCATTCAAGACAAAATTGAGACTAACCTTCATTAGGTCACGGTGATGCTCCAAAACACTGCAGGTGGTCTGCCAAGTGTCCTGGTAGCTCTCCCAAGGATCCACTCTGCAAAGGACCATTAATCCATCAAACATTTTATGTCCAATCCATTTTGAAATATATAAGCTATCCATCATCAATATAGCTCAAGGATGCTGAAGTACATGTAAGTGCTGCATGGCATTCTTATGAGGGTGTTGCCGGGCTCCATTTTGACTGATTGACAGTTACCTGATCCAATCAGACGACTGAACTGCCAGCTGACACATGGTCAGACGATGTCTGCTTGAGACAAGGCCCTAGAAAAGCAGAAAAGAAACCAAAACAAGGAAGTGAGTGCTTTACCATCCACCTACAAAGAACATTTTTGAACTTGTGAAAAACAAAGAAGGGAAACCTATTTGATCAACACAAAAGCCATTTTTCAAACATTTGCCTTTTTTTTTTTTGATCAGGGTTCAAAACACAATGATTCCTAAAATTGTTTCTTTCACACGTTATGCCTCTCCCAACACAACGGATTTAAACTGGAATGACTGAATCCTGCTTTCTAAAGCATTTATTATTCATATTTTGATGCTAAGAGAGAAGAAAACTAGGCCAAAGTTATTTTCGTTTCCAGTTGAGTTCTACTGATTCATTAGTCTGGCTATCACCAGACCAAGCTCAATCTTTTAAGATTGAACATTGGTCTGGGGAGTCTGCTATGTATTTTTTACTGCGTGATCAACGGGCATAGTTCAAATGACTCTGCATGCAATTGGATAGTCCTTCAACCAATCAGACCAACGATCCGGGTGAAGCACTTTGCAGAGCGATGCAAAAACTCCAGGCAGGAAATGTGTAACCAAACGTGTTGATCAGCGGTTTGCAGAAGCAGCAATGGAATCAAGCGAGTTTTGCAGGTTATGCACACAAAAAAAAAACATGAAAGTTTGTGGTATTTACTGTACACCCACTCGAGCAATTTGTTTGCTAAAAAGAAGCCATTGAGCATCGTCGAGATGTTAAAAGAAATTGGACAGAGCTGTAACGGCTCTGGAATTGGATTGGATTAAACCAGCCAATAGCGCGCCAGGTGGATAAGCCAGTTTGTGATTGGTTCCCGCAAATTTGTAAAGGAAGCAGGGTAGATAAATGTACAGGTTTCCAGCCTGAGCTGCAGGGCCAAATCAAATCGCCGGCAGATCAGGCTGGGTTTACCCAGTCTACTGATTCATATGATTCAGATAAAAACCTTATATGCACAAAAAAAAACAGGAATCTACTTAACTAGAGACATGTGGTTTTGTTCACATTTATGAACATAAAATTTGATGTAGCCTTAAGGTGCGGTCACATTTACCATTTTCACAGACAAAATGCAGTTCAATAGGAATCTACGCAATCTGGAATTTCCCGAAAGATTCCTGCACGCAGATTTTTACAATTGGTTAAAATTTGTCATGCAAATGCGTCCATTTGTATCAAAAGACACCTGCTTGATTTGAAAGTGACTTATACAAGCAGTGCTAGACAACGGACCTTTCTTCCCTGTGAAATTTCCAAAAATTTATTTGATGTGACCTCACTTCAATGGAATATAATAGATATAACAGTGCAAAAACAGTGGGAGTTTTCACTGTTTATGTGGGATTTTAAGTGAGTTAGATTTTCAGGTTACATATGGCATCAAAAGACTTTGTGAGTCTTATGAGTGATGATTGAGTCGTGAACTCGAGTACTGAACCGATTCGTTCAAAAATGCTGATTCATTCAGAAACAAAACAAGTGGCTATCTTTATGATTGAGTCACTGAATCATTCTCTAAAACGATTTTTTTTTAAAACACTGATTCATTCAGGAACAACATTACATGTTTTGCTCAGAACCACACAGGGGCCCTATTTTAACGCTCTAAGCTCATGGTCTAAAGCGCACAGCGCAAGTGCACTTAAGGTGTGTCCGAAATCGAATCCACTTTTGCTAGTTAAACGACGGGAAAAATGGTCGGTGCGCCCAGCGCATGGTCTAAAAGGGTTGTCCCTATTCTTTGGGGAGTAATTGATGTGTTTTGGGAGTGTAATCTCCCATTCCCTTTAAAAGCCAGTTGCGCCCATGGCAGATTCTCTATTTACATGGCAGAATTTGCAAGCGGAACGACTGAAGTTTTTTCTAGAGAGCAAACGGATCTGCTCGTGTGCGAGGTTAAAGCACGCAAGCAGACCATCTACGAGACAAGCCGGACTCCACCATATCTTTACGTACACAATAATAATCTTTTACATCGTAATTGTTTGTGTGCTGCTGCACGTCCCTGTGTGTGTCATAAGCAGAGTGAACGCGCGTTGTGGACCCGCCTATAGGCACACATTACTAACGCGCTCATTAAATAACAAAAAAATATTGCGCCATTGACTTTAGACCAGATTTCAGTTGGTCAATGGCGCAGTCTATTTCTGTTGCCTCAAAATAGCAACGCGCCAAACAATGCTCCCGAACACACCTCGTTTTTCAGACCAGCACGCCCATGGGCACACAAATGGACGCAAATGCATTTACTATTTAAACAACGTGGCGCAAGACGTGAAAATGATAACTGCGTCGGGCTGAAAAAACACGAGTCGCGTCTGGCGCTGCATTGCACCAAGTGTATGATAGGGCCCAAGGTTTGTTTGGATCAGCAAACAAAGTAAAAATAGACCAAGGAACGGGGAATGTGTATCTAAAAATGCAAGTTACTCAATATCTACAATAACTTTTTGTTTACTGAACTGCAATTTCAAACACAATGATGGTCTGAATATCAACATCGGATGTGATTATCTGAAATAAGAGAAGTAATAGCACTCTGCTCCTGTGATATTGCATAAATATGCAATACTAAACTGACTTTAAATTGAAAATATTCTCTTACCGGTTTGCTGTAGGAATCGTGTACAGGAGAGATGATACCCCCAATCACAATGAATCGTCCAGTCTTGTGTAGGTACTCTCTGGCTTTTTCTGCAAACCAAAAAAGGTTACCTTATTATCTCATTGCCATCATTTGACTTCTGTAACACACCATGCCGTGCTATAAAGATATACTCTTTATATAAAATAAAGGTTCTTTATGGCATCGATAGTTGCAAAAAAATAAAAAAATAAAAAAAACCTTTTGGAACTTTTATTTTTAAGAGTGTAGCTCGGATGAAAATGAAAGGAACTCTTTTCAAAACATAAGAAAGTGAAACAAGGTATTTTATTCAGGAATTCAGAAGCACTTCTCAGCATGAGCCATAAACCCATTCTTATTTTTGTACCTCAATATATGCAAAAGCATGCAGTAGGGGAAGAAGGCTTCAAAATTAGGTCACGGACACAGAAGCTTTTTGCTTCCGGGCAAAACAGCAGAACTGTATTGATCAAACTGTGGTGGTGGTGGAGGAACTCCTCATGTTGCTTATGCACTGAGAAACTCAGCTGCAGTAAATGAATTAAGGAAAGTATAAAGCTCCTAGGTTGTTTCCCTGCCTAGTATGTTTATTTATCACACTAAAATGTGGAGACGGACAAGCCAATGGTAGAAATCTCTCTCGCTCTCTGAGTGTCTCTTCTTTTCCCGATTGCACTCTTAGTCAAGTTCCTGTCACATACAGTATGATGGTATAATTGTAACAAAGCTAATCTTTAACCATCATGCTCTTTTGAGATTGACGAAACATACAAATGCAAGTATGTTTAAGATGTTCCTCTGACCTAATCAAACCTGTAGGCAAATATTATTGACATTTTATAATGAAATTGTAAAGTGTAAAACAATCATCCCAATATTTATTTGAAAACTTATGTCAATAACTGTCTTCTTTTAACGTAAAATGTAATGACAATATGCAGTGATAAGTTCACTACACTTTCAACCAATTTGGACTTTGAACTAGAAAGTCAGTTTGAAACTTAAAACAAAAATCAAAACAAAAAAACTAAACAAAAATCAAGTAGACTTAAAATTACTGTGAAAGTTAAATGGATGCTAACATAAAAAAACAAACATTTAAATACATAAATCCAAATCCAAATTGTCTTAAATCAACTCTATATTTTTTTTCCATTTATATCAAAATCTAATTCCTTACTAATTTCCTTAAGGTTGACGCATGAAGGTATGTCTATAAAGTCTCTTAACAGGACAACATGCGAGTTTTAATATACAGTAGATTGTTATTTATCTTCCTATATAGGCGTATAGCATGTCAAGTATCCTTCGCAGGATAAATGATTAATTCCACTTGTTGAAATATCATAAATCATAGATTTGTTTGCTAAACCTGCGGCTGCGCAGCCTCATCATCTGCTCTGAGAGATGATTTGATCATTCTGGGTTCTGAGGCCATCGCCCATTTCAGCACCTTCGCTTTGGACAGCGATCGACAATAAGAATTCATTACAGAAACATCTAATGATCATCGATCATCAAGCGTGGCATCACAATGTATGAAATCATCGCCGTCACCATAAACCCCTTTACATAGTCACACAAAATACGCTGAATTAAAATTCAGCTCGCGCATCCACTCCCTCTAGAATAGGCGAAATACTTACCGAACATATGAATGTGTCCCTTCGTGATGGGGTTGAAACTTCCACATGACAGCAAAATGACATGCGTTTTAGTGTTCTCCGTCATTGTGTTCGTGGTGATCTATCGTTTTTAAACATATGTCGCGGATTTCTAGGCCTTTTGTTTTGTTGTAAGTCCGCAGCAAGAGGCGAGGTTCATTAGGCTGCGGCAGGCGCGAGAGGCAGAGCGTCACTGATCTGTTCCTGCGCACTTAAAGGAACATGCGCGAAGTGATGCGATTCAAGGACTCTCGGTCCCGAGTCATCTGGAAAACGCCTAGCCTATGTTACCTTAACGGTTCCGATTCTTTTAGTGCGCGGTGGAATAATTATTTCGTAAAAAAAAGAAAAAAAAAAAAAAAAAGAAAGAAAGATATGTATTTCTTATTGAATGTAGCCTTCTTCATATTAATAAAAAATAAATAAAATAAATAAATACAATTTCTTGAAAAAATTGTTTACACAGTGTTATTTTTTCAAAGACAAACCCTGTTACACATATATTTTCTAGAATTGTTTATTTCTTGAAAATGTTTTGATTTGTTATTACAGTAAAAAAGTATATATATAATTTATATTTATTTATATATATTTATATATTTATATAATATATATATTTGTATATAACTGAAAATCAAAGTAGTTACTCTGAGTTATGAAAATGAAAATGACATTTCTTGAAAATGACAAAATCACACAAATCAGGGTTCTGATTTGTTATTACAGTAAAAAGTAGATTATATATATATATATATATATATATATATATATATATATATATATATATATATATATATATATATATATATATATATATATATATATATATATTATATTATATATATATACATATATATATATATTATATTATATATATATAATACCTTTTCCAGATGATGAAAATACACTGAAAATCAAAATACTCTGAGAGTGCAACCTACTGTAGACCCATAAAATAAAGCTTTATTTGCAGAGGCACATAACTGGGTCAGACTCAGGCCTATATTCCAGAAATGGACAAAAATGGGTGTTTCTGAACAGCTGTACTTTCCTTTTATGATATTAAAATCAATGATCCTTCCTAAATAATAATAGCAATAATGATAATTTATCAACGTCAGTGGAGTAGACTGGTATCCCCTGTGGGTAAATTGCATTTGCACCCCATGTTTATCAACACTAAAAATACATTCGAAACACATGTGCAGACAAGTCAAGAGAGGCAAGCCGGTGTCCCTCATTAACACTGCTTGCCTCTGTCTCAGGCAAAAGCTTCTACAGCTATAATGTGTAAGTCAGATCAGTTTGAAGTGAACAGAGCCCCACTGGATGTATCTCTCATATCATAACTGGTCATCAGCAAATATCGTCCAAGATATTTGAAACTCCAGAATAATTACATACCAAGCTGCTTGGATTAATCGCTTCTGCTCTCAGACCATTAGTTTCTGCTTGTATTATTCTCATCTGTAAATCACTTTGTATAATAGTGTCTGCTTCATTCAATGGATTGTAATGAACCCTATGACTGCAAATATAAACTGACTGACCTGTGTGCAGCACTGAATCAAAGCCTTTGCTCTTAGTTCAACTTTAGATGTGTATTATGTATATGTAGGAATAGATTTAACATTTTTCTCACATATTTAGCATTGCATGAGTGATGTGTTTATCAGCACAACGAACACGTCCTTGATGACAGGCGTTTGAATTCGAAGCACTACAGTCACAGTGTGACTCATCAAGAGCACAACAAGCTCTCTAATGCTCTCAAACATGATTCAAATGGGGAAAACAGCTCAGTTTAACAAAATCATTATATCTGAGAAGTTATGCAGGATTTTTGTTTGTTTCCCACCATAATGAAAATATAACAAGGGGGAGTCCTCCTCAACACAAAACTCTCAGAATTATTAAAGTCACCATAAAATAAAAACTGATCAACACATCTTTGTGGAATATTGCAGTGTTTATCATAAATGATTTATCTGTGCACATCATTATATTTAAAATAATAAAATGATTTTCTTTCTTTCTCTCTCTCTCTCTCATGTTATTACTAGGCTTTTTTTTTTTTACGAAATAATTATTCCACCCTGCCCTCATAAACTTCGACAATCAAAATAACTTCCCCTCCCTCTTCTCTGCAGACAATTATTGGACAACCTGTTACTCACATGAGATTGCAGCAATAGCAAACCACAATGATCCAACGATCCAATCAATTCTCAATGGACGAAATCAAGTCCCGCTCAACATTTTGTCTTGTTCGAGAAGCTGTTTCACTCTCATATATCCATCACAAAAGGGAAGAAAAGACTATTGCAACTTCTGTTTCATTTTGAAAAAATCAGTTTTTCAACCCACTTTTCAACTCTTATGTTTATCTACGTATTCAACACACTAAGAGGCTGATGAGTTGAATCAAGTGTGTGAGTAAATGAGACATCTAAAATATTTTGGTCCCCATGCAGGCAATTGAGAAACACTGTTTTAAAACATTACACATGTTTATTTTTTATAGTGATCACTCAAAACATATTTGGATGTTTTCTTTTTAATAAAGAACAAGTTACAGTCGTCTTAAGAGGAATCGTAGCCACTGTTACAGTGGAGAGCAAAACAATTACCTGGAAAAGACAATAATGAAAATACTAGTAAATAAAAATCCACAAATAAATAAATCAACATAAAATAATTAATATAGCCTATAGGTAAATTAAAAAAGTAGCCTACAAAGCACCTAATTATTGAATGTTTGTTTAAACTCGGCATGAATGTGTAGTTATGTATTGCTTTCAGTGTAGCACAGAACTGCCCATGTCTGAAAAATGTCAAACTGTAGGCCACGTAAACCCTCATCTCAGTCTTGAGAAGTATTTGGCCTTGCCATGCTGCAGTCTGTATAAAGACAAACTATAGCTTGCTTTTTTTTTTGTTTTGTTCTATTCTGTTAGCTAATATTTTCATGGTTATCTAAGTATTTGATTTGCTATGATTGATGGTTTCATGGTTACCTTTGATATGTTCATTGTTCAAAATTTTGCAATAAAAAATCTGGACAAACTATAGGCTATAAAGAGTAGAAAATGAAACAATTTTATTAAGTGCTGAAAGAAAAGTTTAATATATCAGTGCATCTAGACCAAGAGATCTACCATTTGTTATGAATGCGACCACTGAGGTCGACAGTCAAGTTGTGGTAGTGTGCTAGAGAATTTCAAGTAATTACTGTAAGTGAGCAAGGGGGCGGGGCCTGTGACGTAGTTCAGCGCGCTCTTCTGTGTACGTCTGGACCGTTTTCTACCAATGACGATGTGATGGACAATATGGCGACGGGAGTAGACTTAGCTTGTGAACCTATCGTTGTCTAAAAGACTGGCGATCCGACAGGATGAACCTCTGCGCCCAATACTTACGGTGAGTAAAATCCGGAGATTCTCGGACTCGAATTGGCGACCGAGACCGTGTTTCTATCATTGAGGCCGAATGTGGTTTATCGGAATGTTGTTCGGCTAGCATTGGCTGTCAGTGCTAGTGCTTGACGCTAGGCTAGTTAGCATGCTTGCCTGTAAACGAGACACGAAACTGAATACAAGCAGAAGTGGATGACGTATTGTCCTGACTATTACCAAAAACATTGATAGATGGGTGGTTAGGCAAATCGCGACATTTACTTGATCTAACAAGAATTCGTGTGTACATAGCAGCTGTTGTAGGAGGGCATGCTAGGTGCTATGTTAGCCCGCGTTAGCTACAAACATACCACTGGATGAAGTCAGAAAACAATCTGGTTACACATGCTCGCTACATTAGTCACGCAAGGCTTCGGGTGAGTGATTATGTTTAAAAATTAGCCCGAAAAATCCAACCAAAACAAGGTTTAATATGTTGCGTATCTGCTAACGTTACATAGGTTTCCATTTTCCTTTCATTTCAGCATGAATAACGAATTACAGTGATGAGCCATTGGTGACAGTGAACTGATATGATCATTACGCTTTTATAAAGCTGTTATGTTGTTTTATGTAAGGTATGTGGATGACAAGTGTGTTTTGACCTTGTTTTATTCGTGTCACTCGATAGTTTTAACTTACCTAGCGTGCATTGATTTTGACATATAACATTCAGATCAAAATCAACACGTATTTCTTAAGAGATGACTTTAGACTTTATCTGTGAGAATGTCTGGTTTGCAAGGCAGTGTTTTTCTTTTTAGTATCCGATGTGCTTCAGTAACCTTGGGTTGGTTCAAAACAATGTGACATGAATCGACCGAGGGAGTATGTAAATAAATTGGCGGCTTATAATAATGACAAATCCAGGCCATTTGATCGTGAAAGGTTGTAAGCTGTGTGCCGAGTAGATGCGTTTGTTGTTAAGGAGTTTTGTAAAGAAGTGTTGGTGATGTGATGATGACAGTTGGGCAGCACATTTCAGCTCTAAAGTGACTGAGCACAGTAGATGACTAAAGTACTCTGGTTTTGTACTTGCTGACAAGAGACAGCAGAAAAGCTTTATGTTGTCGTGCTTTAATGTCATCTAGGGCTTGCATAACAACATTTAATCTGATCTAGATGTGTGGTTTCATTTTCTGCCTGTTTTAACGGGAAGTTCATTTAGTATGCAATCCCAAATGTTTGGAAGGGACTTTTTGACAACATTAGGCAGGTACTTTTTTATTATTTGAAGTTGTGCTAAAATTATGGAGTTAGAATTGGTCCTTTATTACAAATAAATATGAAATGAATGTAAAGAGATTCACAAAAAGGAAACTTATTCACAAATAAGTAGAATGAGATCCACAAATAAATTTGCAGACGTGCTAATATTAGGAAAAACGGCACCCTTGCTTGTGTGATATTGTTATCAACTCATACAGGAGCATTTTTGCCCCCATATATTCAAATTTCCACCTCTGACTGGAGGGCAGTATGTATATTATGGCACATAATTAATTTACAAATGTTATAATCACATTATAAGGATTGATATGATTGATAAGAACCGAGTATGCAAATGTTGCTATGTTGATGAATGGAATTGAATTTATCGCAAAGATGGTTCTAGAAACGAACCATTACACCTCTTCCAGAAGTGGTCAAATGAGCAATGGACGAACTGCGAGAATACATTTCTTATATAAATCTATTATGATGTTGAAAAGTGATGTTTGAGCAGCTTATTTTTTAAAATCCTTTCAGACCCACCATGTCTCCTAATAAACTGCAGTGTGCCGTGAACAATGATGTGCAACGTCTCATTACAAAATAAACTGAAGCGTCGGGAAACACTCAATACCACATAAGATGAGAATTATTCTACACAGGGCACAGCAGAAAGGCAACAGCACTCAAAGACTCTTGTGATGTTTTTGCAGACATGCGTGTTCAGAATAATGTTTTAAATAGTGTACCTGCCGCACATACAACATTACTTGCGGTACTGTATTGAGTTGACAATACTACCATTTAAAAAAATACAGTGGCATCGACAGTATTTTAAAGCTTTATTACCGTGCCACCCTACTGTGTTTATGAGAATACTCACCAACACTGGCATCAATGCTGGTATCGATACTGTGAGAAATGAGTATTGGAAACATTTTAGATATTTTTGACAACACTAGAAGTCTTCTTTGTATTTTTTTAGATGATTCAGAGATTAGAGGTAGGATCTTTGTGTGAGGAAGGAAATTAATGTTGATGGTGGGATCTATGTGAGGAAGGAATCAAAGATTTCATTAACAATTTTAGTGCTGAAATTAAAGTTTATACAGTGCATCCAGACAAAGAGATCTACCATTTGTTATGAAAGCGACCGCTTTGAGGTCGACAGTCAAGTTGTGGTAGTGTGTTAGAGAATTTCAAGTCAGTTAATTGAATTGTCTCTTGTCTGGTGCTGCATTGTTTTTATGCCTTGCAAATGTTTTGTTTTCTATGATGCATTTTGTACATTATTGTACTGTTATTGTATTCAACTATTATTGGATGTGTGTTACCAATGCAACATTATCAAGCTGGCTTTTTTTAACCGTCTGAGGGTACTTTTGGGCCCTGGGGAAGTGTTGACATGCCCTGACATTTGTGCTTTATTTTTAAGTTGCTTTCAAACATTTAAACTCTTTCCCCGCCAGCGTTGTTTTTTTGTTTTGTTTTTTTTACGTTGCCAGCCACCGCCAGCGTTTTTGGTCATTTTCACAATTTCATGGCCCCCAGAATATTTTGTTGTGTGATTATCTGAACATGTAATATATCAAAAGAAAGAACAGACTCTGCTTTTAAACAAAAAAATCTGTTTCATTCTAGCTTCATGCATTCTTTTTTATCATCAACACTTAAAGTTTCATAAAAAAAGTTACATTTTGAGCAAAAAGCTGAGAAAATCTTATTTGTCAAAGACTACATCTGGATCAGATTCAGTACGATGATCAAAACATAGATGACAAACCATGCACATGGTATTAAAATGGTATTAAGCATATTAAAAACACCACATAGACATAAAGAAAATTAAAAACTTGATTTTCACCACAGGGGATCAATAACAGATTGAATTTAGGCTTTTATAGGCGTAAGGGATAATGTACAATATTTTAGTAAATAATTAGACATGAAATATTGATCTGAGTTGAAATATTTTATTAGGTCTTTAAACGCAAAGCTTCCGCGGAGAGAGCAATTGCAGCGCAACAAGTTGAAACTAAACGGACATTTAAGAGATACGGTATACAGTCATTCATATCACTTATTACACAGCATTTCTCCACATAAATAATAAATTATGGGGATAAGATATATTGATTTCAGATGTCAGTATGTAGGTCTGTCATGATAACTACTTTTTGTTGAGCGATATATTGTCTCAGAAATAATTGTGATAAACGATATTGTGAATAATTCTTTTAACTTTTAAGAATATTTAGATACTGGAAATGATGTCAACAAATAAATATCCTAAATAAATAAAAATAATAACTTAACTTTTTCTAACAAAAAATGCATAAGTAGCTAATAAGTAAAAAATAAACATCTATGCACAGAAGGGACTTGTATGGAGTTTTTCCTTCTACAGTAAGTAAGGGTTCACACTATTGCTGAAAAACAAACCCTACGTAGTTGTCAGATATTCATATGAGCGAAGGCACAGAAGGCAACAGGCCATATCTGCTGATAAACAATCTTTCTAGAGGCATGTTGTTAATTTTTTTTAACTTGAGCATCGCATGATTATGACGCTGTTATGCACGAGATGCTGCAAAAGATGTCGGTCAAACATGTCCTTTTACAACAATGGAAAAACCGTGCAGTGGAATAAAAAAAAAAAAAAACACGTTCTCTGTGAAAATGATCTAGACACTCGCTACTGCCGTGTCCCATGTGAAACAGCCTTAATGCTAGCTGTGAGCATGCACCATTTCGCATTGTGACATTTATATATGTACCGGAACAGTGGATAGTGGCTTTAAATGTGGATTTATTCTACCAAACTGTCGGTAGTTGTCAGGAAAACACTATAACGCCTCAAAATGACGCCGCCTTTTCACCTGTCGATATCTGCTGTGTGAATGAAAGAGCTGCCTGAGCCCCACTTTCGCCTCTGACACGGAGAGTAGACGAGATGACAGCGCGAATGGCAAAATGTAAACATAAAGGGCAATATGTCGCGTCACCAAAAATGTTGAGGTCATAGGCATATATCGTGCAATAAGTCGATATATTGATTATCACGACAGGCCTATCAGTATGTAGCCAAAAAAAGAAATAAGGGCCTACCCATAACCAGAGCCATCATCCAGCTGAAGGCACTGGATATTGTCAAAGACTTGAACATACCCACCAGCCATGCCCCTCATTACTTATTTCAGCAATGTACTGACACACTTGCCTCTTAATTTCTTTGAAACGGCCGCTGTGATATGGCGTAACGGTGTGTGTCCACTGGTGCGGTGCAGAGGGAGCGTTTTTAGTTAATTCCTATGGGAAGTTCAGCGTCATGCTCACGCACGAGCAAGACCAGGCTAGCAAAAACAAATCAACCACTAAAATATCTAACAAGAAGTTATTATTATTGCCAATTACTTATTTGGCACATTTCTACGTCAGTTAGACCAATGGCATTGCTTTAATGTTGCTGTGTGTCATCACTTGAACTGTGCTTATTGGTCTGTTAAAACAAATAAAAATTAGGTGCAAAATGGCCTTGAGTTTGTGAATATATAGTCTAACATTGAAGCCCCTAAACTGCAATGCTGTTGTGCTTGTTCCAGAGATGTGTTCACCAGACCTTGTCCAATGATTCTCTCTTAAATCATCACCTCATTAACATATTCATTTCTTGTTTTGAGCAGGCAGGCAGAGGCCCTGAAGGCTGACATGACAGGTATGTGCTACCATCTCTAGTTTAGTCTATTTAGTTAGGACTTGAAACATTTGTCAATGTCTTTTTATTTATTAGCATGCTATTTTGATGCGTTTATCTAACATGTGATCTTTAAAATAATAATATAATGGCAATGGTCATAAGTTGCACATATTATTAGAACTATTGATGTGATGTATGAGCTTACTTGGAGTCTATTGCTGTTTCATATTTGTCATTTTATCCCTGTCACTTTGGTAACCATGGCATTGGATGTGGTTACTAAGACGTGCAGATCTTTCTCCAAATGAACTGAAAGGCACTGTTAGACACAGTCACGTTCTACAGTGCCGCTGCAGCATTAGCTTTTTAACATGTTCCACTCCACATGTCATGCAGATTCTAAGCTTGGTGCTGCGGAGGTCTGGACATCACGGCAGGCTCTTCAGGACTTGTACCAGAAAATGCTGGTTACGGACCTGGAGTACGCCCTGGACAAGAAAGTTGAACAAGATCTGTAAGAATATCAATGATAATACATTGCATAATGATTTGCATAATTTACATGCATCATGCCTTGTCTAAGTTTGTGTATTATGTCCCTCAAATATTTTTGTTTCAGCTGGAACCATGCTTTTAAGAATCAAATAACAACACTACAGAGTCAAGCTAAGAACAGGGCCAACCCCAATCGAAGTGAAGTACAGGCCAATCTCTCCCTGTTCCTTGAGGCAGCTAGTGGATTCTACACACAAGTAAGCAATGTATTGAAATGATATTGTAATCATAATTGTTTTGTTTTTTTATTATTGATATGCTGTTGCTTTTGCCATGAATGCAGCCATTGCTGCTGATATGGTGTAAAATAATAAATAAATAAATAAACACACAAGGAAGCAGTGTTATTGCACAGTGCTCAATGCTCATTGTTAAGCAGATTGATGTCAGTCTGTTATTCTTTGTTGACTGTTTGCCGCGACCTTTATTAAAATCTCTTTCTGGATTCTCAGTTGTTGCAGGAGCTGTGCACGGTGTTTAATGTGGACTTGCCATGCCGTGTGAAATCATCTCAGCTTGGCATCATCAGCAATAAACAAAGCAGCACCAGCGCCATAGTGAAGCCCCAGCCCAGCTCCTGTTCTTACATCTGCCAGCACTGTCTCGTTCATCTCGGAGATATTGGTGAGGTTGCTAAGTTGCTGACGTTTTTGTAGCTATTTCGGGAGAGCATTAGCAACCTGCTCTCCAGCTTTTAGAAATATGAAATATTTGGATGTTATTCACTGGGGGGTTTCATTGGTTGTGGTTTATTTTACGCAACTCGCAGCACGTTATCGGAACCAAACCAGCCAGGCAGAGTCGTACTACAGACATGCAGCTCAACTTGTTCCCTCAAATGGTTTGTATCTGTTTCTGCATGTTTTCACATACTCAAGCCCACCACTGACATTTGAAAAAACAAGTGAATTAAAAATGAAACTTTTCTCCCTCTGCTCTAAGGTCAACCTTACAATCAGCTGGCCATATTGGCCTCCTCCAAAGGAGACCACCTTACAACAATCTTCTACTACTGCAGGAGCATTGCTGTCAAATTCCCATTTCCTGCTGCCTCCACCAACCTACAGAAAGCTCTTTCCAAGGCCCTTGAGAGGTCAGAATGAAGGGCTTGCAGACATTTACATTTATAGGATCATAATATTTTGCTCACATTATCGTAGACAAGTAAGAAACTAGTGTTTAATTCTCTTGCGTCTCTTTAACCCACAGCCGTGATGAGGTCAAAACAAAATGGAGCGTGTCTGATTTCATTAAGGCCTTCATCAAGTTCCACGGCCATGTTTATCTCTGCAAAAGCCTAGATAAGCTGAACACCCTGAGAGAGAAACTAGAGGAGCAGTTCCAGGTGCAGTCAAAACCACCAGCTATAGCACTTCATATCATTTTCTTGGTCTGAATTTGTATACTCAAATATTCTCCTGACTGATTCGCTCCACAGAGGCTGATTCTTCAGAAAGCTTTCAGCTCCCAGCAGCTGGTCCACATCACGGTTATAAACCTGTTTGAACTGCACCACCTCAGAGACTTCAGCAATGAGGCAGACGAGCACAGCTACAGCTCGGACGAGCAGATCAGCTGGATCCAACTCCTTGGCCTCTTCAGTATGTCCTTTATATCACACTGCGTCCAAACCCTTTCTTGTGGTCTTTCTAAACCCTGGGTTAAACACACTTGTAATTTTAAAAGATATACACATTCAATAGTTGGTGGTGGATAAGATTTTTTTTTTACGTTTCTGAAAGAAGTTCGCATTTATTTAATAAAAAATGCTGTGTAAACAAACAGTAATATTGTGACATATTATAGTTTAAAATAACCATTCTCTAATTTAATATATTTTAAAATGTAATTTATTCATGTGGTGGCAAAGCTGAATTTTCAGCATCATTACTCCAGTCTTCAGTGTCACATGATTCTCCAGAAATCATCTTAATATGCTGATTTGGTGCACAAGAAACATTTCTTACTATTATCAATGTTGAAAACAGTTGTGCTGCTTAAGATTTTTGTGGAAACCATGATGTTACTGTTAAAAATGTTATTTCCCTAGTGTCTTTCCTGGGCGTGATGCTAAGCCGAGCTTTACTCAATAAGAACCGAGAGGAGATCATGGGGGAATGCCCTCTTCCTGCCATCAAAGTGTCTCTGGACTGGCTGAGGCTTCGACCCAGTGTGTTTAATGAAAGTACCATGGACAAGCGCCAGTAGTAAGAAAGACTTCCTATTTTCTTTCCACCGTAGGGCTGAATGCTATTTGAAGATGTAGGTTTTATTTCAGTTTCAAAACAAAAGCTTGATAGTTCAGTAGTTCTGTTGATTTAGCATTTTTAATGAGTTTGTATTTAGTAGGGAACTTGTAGTAGTTTCTTAAAAGGCTGATTCTGTCTCTTTAATCCGCAATCTGCATAATCCCAGCAACAATACCCACAATCCATTGCACGCCATGTCTGTTTTATTTTTTTTCATGATGACACATAAAATGGTTCTGCCTGAGCCAAGATTTTGAGGTATTGAATACTGTTAAAATGACACATCTTTGGCATTTCACAGCATCTGGCCATGGCTGGTGTCCATTCTGAACAGCTTTCAGCCTAAGGAGGAGGATGTGTCAAATACATCAGGTATGAGTGCTGCATCACACTCTTAAATTTGCTTATGAAATATCTTTTGAACAGTTCTTTCCATTAATGGTCATGATTGTTTGTTTCACAGTTATTCCACTGCCCGAAGAGTTCGAGCTGCAAGGCTTTCTGGCCCTTCGCCCTGCTTTGCGGTAAACCTTCATTATAAATTGATTACTGTTCTTGTTTTGACTCTTTATTTTACACACATATGACTCTTTTAGCTGTGTTTGTTCTCTTAAGGTTGTTATTCAATGATTCCAGGATGCTAGACTTCTCTAAAGGGCATCAGAGTGTTGTGGAGAGCCTGTTAGTTAATGCCCGACACCAAAGACTCATCAGCCAGGGCAAGTGGGTGGCTGACAACCAACCACGGTGAGCTGTTGTTTCACTTTCATTCATTTCTTACTCTTGACTTTTTCGGTATTTCTTGGACTTTCCTGAAGTTTGGCACCTTCAAAACTGTCTTGGTTCTTTTAGCTGTAAAATATGCATTCAAATATATATATTTTTTTATGTTTGCTTATTTTTTCTTTTTAATTTGTGTCTTCTTTTATCTTTTTTTATCTTTCTTGTTTTTCCTTATTCTTTCTCTTTTTGTCATTTTTGTCATTTAATAGCACTTTTTTGTCATTTAATAGCACAACTTTTTGTGACTAATTCAGATGTATTTTTTGTAACTTAAGACCTGTGTTTTTCTCAGCTTTTTGCTGGCATATGTGCAAAAAAAGTAATTTTTTCTTTTGGTATTAACAGGTTGATCCAATGTCGCATAAGTGATGGCCTTCTGCTCTTCATAACTGATATCCCTGAGATGGTGGTAGAAGAGCCACAGGAAAAAGACACACCAGTCCTCCAGGAGTCATCTAATGGTGAGCAGACCTCCAATGACAGCACACAGGGCCTGAAGTCTGTCCTCTCGGCTGGAAAGAACCAGAACAGTGGGCTGGATGGTAGCGAGAGACCTGTGGTCACCTTCAAAGAGAACATTAAACCTCGCGAGCAGAGTAGAGAACAGAACCGGAACCAGCACCAAAGGGATGCAGGGAAGGACAGAGTTGGATTCAATAAAGGAAATGGAATGCAAGGGAAGAACGAGCAGAAGAAAGAGGGCAAAAGAAAGAGTGAGGTGAAGAAAACCAGTCATGATAAAACAACGGATGCTGGGAAACAGGTAAGGGAGAATCAATTGTGCCTCATTTTGCTGTAATTCTTTTTTTTTTTTGTAACTCTTTTTATTGGAGAATCAAGGATGTTACATTTTACAGTAGGGATGTCCCGATCAGGTTTTTTTGCCCTCGAGTCCGAGTCCGAGTCATTTGATTTTAAGTATCTGCCGATACCGAGTCCCGATCCGATACTTCTATAATGCAAAAAAAAAAAAGAATAAAGAAGAGCGAAAAAAACAGATCCAGGATGTTCCTTATTTTTTATTTAATTCACCTTATTTTAACATTCAACAACTCTGTTAACAAACAGAGCACTTCTGTGAGGTAGCTTGAACAATCAAGTAATAAATAAATTCTTCACTTTTGGACTTTAGTGCAACAGTAAATATTACAAAAAGTCTAATATATAAACAAATAGCACCTCAACTTAAAATATCCGGTAGGCATGTAAACAAATAAAAAATAAAAGTGCTACAGTGTTTGCAAAGCCAGTAATGTGCTTTTAGGAACTGCACTCCTAACTCTTACGCCGGTTTCACACTGCACTGTTAGCAGAGCGTGCAGCGCGTATTTTTTTTCGCCGCCCATGTTAACAGATTAAACCAGGCTTTAGAGCATTCACACCGTACGCAGAGGTGGCGCGGCAGTGCGTAGCAGAGCAGAGCAGGAGTGCCGTGATCGTTTCGGCGCCGAGTCTATTTTTGCTGCGCCGCTTTTGCTGAATTAAAGTGACAATACATTGATCATGGCCAAAATACACCGCAGTTTTATCCAAAAAGTTCATTGATGGTATCTATTGTGTTTTAAACAGTCAATCAAATGACCAACAGCAATTTAAAAAGAAAACAAATGTCCAAAAACAAACTTGTTGCCATAACAATAAAAACAAAGTTGAACCAAAAGTTATATAAATGAAATTATTAATAAAATAAGCTTCTTGACAAGTCTTTTCTCTTAAATGTATTTGAAAACGAAAAAAAGCAATGCCAACTTATCCATTATAGACACTGTCTGTACACAACCCACGGTTCAGCCGCACGTGACAAACGCTGCCAGTGTGAAAGCAAAACGCGGTCGCGGGTGTCCTGCTCCTGCTCACCATACGCACTGCTCCTGCGCTGCTTACACTCTAATAACGCGTGCAGTGTGAAACCGCCGTAACTCTGTGTCACCGCATAATAGAGGTGTTAAAAAATAATGAGAATATAAATACATATATATCCGAGTCCTGATCGGGAGGTAACGTCCGATTCCGATCGAGTCTGAAAACACGCGATCGGGCCCGATTTCCGATCACGTGATCGGATCGGGACATCCCTATTTTACAGGAAGTGAAACAGTTCCCCAGTAATTCTTATTCAAATGTGTAAACTTAAACTCCTTTTTGTTTTTTGCTACAAGGTGAAGACTCAGACTGAGATAAGGAAGACTCCAGTGTCTGAGGTGAGGAAGACTCCAGTCACACAGACTCAAACCACATGCTCTTCACAGTTTATCCCCATCCACCACCCTGGAGCTTTCCCGCCTCTGCCCAGCAGACCAGGTACACTTAGACACTTTCATACATGCCATACCTGAACATTATTGTACATGGGCTGTTCAGTCATTGCTCATTTCCTCATGTTTTTCCTCCTTCAGGCTTCCCTCCACCAGCATATGTGATCCCACCTCCCGTGGCATTCTCCATGAGCCCGGGCTTCACCTTCCCCACAGGTGTATCCGTACCTGCACCCTTCCTCCAGACCTCCACCCACCCTCAATCTGCCAATCCTGTACAGACAGGGAAACCCTCACACATTCCCTACAGCCAGCAGAGGCCCTCGGGCCCTGGAGCCCTAAACCAGGGCCCTCCCCAGCCTCAGCAGACACAGCCGCCCCCTCCACAACCATCCCAACAAGCCTTGCAGCAATCTGTGCAGCTCCAAGTACAGCAACAGCAATCGCAGCAGTCGCCCACCAAGCAGAGCTCTCAGCTTGGCAAAAGTCCACCACATCATCACAGCATGCAGCAGGTAATGTGACGCCTTTATTTAAAGCATGTGGTATTACATGAATGCCGACTTAATTTGTTCTTGTGATGCTGAGGTTCAATATCTGAGGGTTGTTCCATAAAAGACGCTTAGAAAAGCGGGGATTAAACTCCAAAACCGGACTTGAATGAGCCTAACAAATAAGTTGGGGCTAAAGTGGTTCCATAAAAGGTAATTGAAGTTCACGCAATCTCACTAATTTGATCCAGGTTTATCAAGTCTAGATAATTGCGTGTGCACGCGTTTTTGTAGCAGCCCTAGAGGTCGATCGTGGATCAAATCGATCCACCATCAAACAGCGTATATTTTGTGCTGTTTTACGCGTTTGTGACATGTTTTTTTTCCCCCTCAGTGCAAAACTTACATTTTACAGTTATATTCTCCATCTGTAAATGTTAGAAAGTCATGCAAATGTATCCATTTTGCTGCTAATCTTCATATTGAACGAGCGCTGCTGCGCGCATGCGCGCCAAATAGGAGCGCAATAATTCTGACTGAAATATACATTTTGCTTGGAAAATTAATACGCGATATTTTATAACACTAGAAATATCTTCTAATTATAATAATTTATCTTTAGGATGTTGGATAAGTTGCAGTGAACTTCTAGCGAACAGAAGTAGGCTACTTCAGTGAACAGAAGTAGCCTAATTCAGGGAAGTTTATTTTAAGGAACTAAATTTATAAAGATACAAAATATAGTTTTGGGTATATGACCTAATATGCTACTTAATAAAGATGATGTATACTTATTTAGAATGCTGAGAATTACAGCTTTTAATGCAATAATTTTTTGGAGAAAGCAAGAATCCCCAGTTTTAAATGATGTAATTTCTAAAGTACACTATGGAGAGGATAACATGAAATTAAGAGCAAATGTATACATTTTGAAAAGATATGTGCAACTCTAAAATCAAAGAATATTCCATAAAATAAAGGAATATATATTAGCCTACATTAACTACATTTTTATATAACCCTCCCTCCCTTTTATTTCTAGTTATTTGTTATTTTATTTATTGACTTATTTAATATTGAATATTTGATATTCAAATAATATTACTTGAATAACTATTAGGAATTATGTGTCATTATAAGAGTTTGATATAAATATGTGAAGTTACATTTTTATTAATATTTATTTATTGTTTTTTTTGTCTTTTCCCCCTTAAATCATATGTAAAAGTGTCTAACTATGTACTTTTTGGTTATTGTTCTAATCATGTGTTTTTTAGGCTATGTGTTGGTGGGTATTATCACAAAAGAAAAAAAAAGTAGAAGGAAAAATAAATAATAAATGAATATTTATTGGGGGAAAATATGATGTCTTTAAAGGAACTGTCCATTTGTATAATTGTGTTAAATGTGTTTGAATTGAAAGCCACACTAAAGTACATAATAAATATATATATATATATATATATATATATATGCTAAAATATTTGTTATTTGGACATTAACTGTAATAACTGTAGCAATAACTGTTAAGGGACTATTGTAATGGGGTAAATCAAATGTAGGCTAATATACTGTCAATTACTAAGCTCAGATTCATCTTACCAGTTAAAATTTATACTGTGGTTTTGTAATTATTTATTTGTAATTTTAACTTTTTTTAGATTGTGTAGATATATATAAATATATTGTCTGATTTATCATTGTAGCCTTATTTAAGTTTATTTTCTGTATACTGTGTATTTATTTTTGGACTAATAGTGGTTAATAAAGTCCAATAATGGTATGAGAGAGTGTCAGTGGTAATATCATTGTGTTCCTATTGGTCAGTGTTAGAGGATCTGTGTAACAGCTGAGGCTTAGCCTGACAGTTAGCCTGCCCTGGACCAGGCTAGTTTCCCAGCATAAGTTGCCAGGGTAACTGAGTTTGAACTATTTTAAGTTTGCTTTATGAAACAGATAAGTCTGACTTACCAAAATAAGCCTGGCTTGTATTCTAATCTTGTTTTATGGAACAACCCTCTGCTCTCCTGTTTTCTTGCCAAGTCCAATTACCATGGAGACTACATAGAAACATTTATGTTGCTGACCTTGTTGGGTAATTTCTCTACTTTCTCCATTTTATTTTGTCCTTGCAGGCTTACATGCAGGTGCCTGAACAGCCTGGTCAAATGTGGAGCCAGCACCAAACTCAGCCCACCATGCAGAAAATGCCCATGCAGATGCCAGTCAAACAGCCTTTCTTCATGCCCACCCAGGACCCAATGAAGCTCTTTGATCACCCTATGAGCATGCAGCCCCCTCAGCCCAGCATGGACAAGAAAATGAAGTTTCCAGAGGTCAAAGTGCAGGATTTCTACTGGGAGCCACCTTACCACATGGGAGGAGAGGGCAGGAGCGGAATGGGGGACAGGATGGGCAAACGTCAGCCTGGAGTCTTCTGCCCCGACCAGGAGAACATGCCCAGAGGGCCTCCATATGAAGTTAGCACTCTTTTTCATCTGTTTATACAGCTGTTGTATGTTACAAGAAATTAGTGTCAGGCTTAATATAATATGATGATAGCATACTATTGTATTTTAGTTTTCTTTGAGTTTAGCATGTAGTATGCATACTATATGTATAGAAAACAATAACAATAAAATTAACAATAATATAAACATTATATGTTTATAAATATTTCAATTAAAAAAATATATTAATATTTAATTTAACTGTTATATTTAAATATAAATAAATATCTGCATAAACTACCAAAACTGCTCAAGTTTTTTTTTTTTTTTTTTTTAAGAATTATCTTATGCTCACCAAGGCTGCATTTATTTGATCAAAAATTACAGTAAAACAGTAATTTTTTGAAATATGATTACAATTAAAGCCACAATTAAACGGCAGTAGTGACACATTCGTTATTCTGTATTGTGTTGTATAGCTAATGTAATGGGTTATAGAAAAAGAAATGTAGGACAGGGATTTGGTTCTGTGTACCTGTTGTTGTCTGGACTTTGAGATGTGGGCGTTGCGCTTAAAAAATTAAATCTAGCTTGCTGGACTAAATCATTGGAGAAGTCCTGCATAAGTAACCAGAGAGAACTCTGTTGTTTTTACCAGAAGGTCAAGTTATGACATTTTTATTAAATATTGTCATGCATTTCTTTAAAATATCTGTGGTTTATTTATATATTTTAAAATGTATTTTATTTTTGTTATGGCAAAGCTGAATTTTCAGCATCATTACTCCAGTCTTCAGTGTCACATGATCCTTCTAATATGACATTCTAATATTCTGGTATCAATGTTGAAAACAGTTGAGCTGCTTAATATTTTTTGGGGGGAAATCTAGAATCTTTTTCTGGATTCTATCTCTGGATTATAAATGTTATCACACTCACTTTATATCAATTTTTATGCTTTTGAATGGTAATGTATTTCTTTTAAATCTAAATTTTTTACTTTTTATATTTTTGAAACAGTTTTAATTTCATTTTTAAAAACTGGACATCACTCATTAATTTAAAACATGCAACATTAGGTCAAGCATGCAATGTAGTTCATTAATGCTTTAAACATGTATTGTTTCATAATGTGTTCTGTTTCACATTATTTATTCATAGCATTCTGCTTGGTGCAGTGTTCCCTAAGCAGTAAGCAAGTATTCTAATGTGAACACGACCTCAGTCCTCATCATTCTCAGTCAATTCCTTCCCCTTGCCTTTGGTTTATGTAGGCTCAGCCTCTGAAAGAGATCTGGTATGACTCTGTGATTATCATGGGTTTTCCGGCATAAGCTGGGGATCATTTACATCCACATTGGGTTTTATAGAAACTTGATCTCAGCGGTTGTGGAGAAGCGCATGCTTTCTAATTTTTCATCTCTTCTTTCACGTTTCCACCTCTGTCTGTCTTCCAACTCTGCTGTGAAGTATTCTGTGATTCATTTGTGTTTTAAAACACTATTTTACATTTGAGTCAGTTAAAGAGCTTTATCACCAGCCGTGAGCAGAAGTCAGTTTGAGAATGGCACTGATCTTCAGAGGCTGCTGTTTTTGTCTCAGATAGCTCTGACAGGCTGCTTCCTATTTTCTTACATTCTGTTTCTCTCATCCCTTTTCCTCTCTCCCTCTCCCTCTCTCTTTCCTTCCCCTTTGTGCCTCGTTTCTCACTAGGACAACAAGAGCTCCCCTCTTCTGCCCCCAGACCTGTTAAAGACTCTGGCGGACTTTGAGGAAGAGGAGGAGCTGCTCTTTACTAAACCTCATGATTTCTACCAGGCCTTGGCTGGCCCTCTTAATTCTGCTCCTGGAAGGAACATGTTTGTATGTAGTTCTCCTATCTTGTCGTCTGGTGGGAGTGGATAGAGAGTTTTCATATGAGCTTCTATGGATAAAAACAATCTGGTCCCTCTTTACAGTACCAATTGAAAATTTGAACATACCTATTGTTTTCCTTTTTATTAGAGCAATTGTATAATAAGTCATCGTAACTAAGAAATAACACAGAGATGGCATACATGTAACATCATGAGATGCATCCTGGGATACTTTTTAAACAGTATTGAAAGAGGTTCTTATTCTAATTAATATCTAGGTATTAGTTGTTATTATTTGTCTATATATATAAAAAATTAATAAGCTTTTAGATTTTAAAAAGGTTTTAAGATCTTAAGAAAAACCAATTCAGTCTAATGTGTCCAAATGTTGGACATGTATCAAATGAGTAGTGTGCTATTACATACTGTATCTACTATTTGTTATAATGTGTGGCTATATCTGGAAATATAGTTTTTGCTTGTACTGTGGTTTGCCTAAAAATGATTTATCTGTTGGAATGCATGTTCTTCAGAGTACTCATCTTTTGTGCTTTTCTCCCTCTGTAGTTGCCAAATCCGTCACGACTAGACAGTGGAGCTGATGTGATTGGGCAGTCTTCTCTTCTCCCCCGATTTTCCATTCAGGTAAAGCTGCAATGCTTGCATTGTGAATCAAAAGTCACCAGGTGGCAGTGTTTTCCTTCAAAACACTACCAAAGTTTGTATTTGATGGTCTGGATGTTGCTTTATGTTTACTTGCCAATCATGCACTGACTGGTAATGTTACTAAAAATTGGGGGGTTTTGCCAGCTCTGACTAGTTTTTTTAAGAAGTACAATAACCAAATTTGAATTTCCTGATACTATTCTTTCCTTTTTCTGTCCTCTGTTTTACAGGACAGCTCCTATCAGAACAACAGTATTTTTAGCGAGGCATACGGTAAAAATATGGCCCCTGCGTCTAAGCCGGATGCGCCCATGATGCACCAGGAGCCCTCGCTCTACTCCCTATTTGAAGGAACCCCATGGTCCCCCTCCCTTCCTGCTAGCTCAGGTACCATATAGTGATTTTGATTTACTGTAGTATGTGAGCATTAACTAGATGGCTTAGAGACATCATATAATGAGGATTCATTTCATTCATAGCCTTTATTTTAGGTTTGTACATGTGAACTAACAGCATCGGCTTATGAATATTCTGTTTCCGTCTTTTGCTATAGATCACTCAACACCAGCCAGTCAGTCCCCTCACTCTTCCAACCCAAGCAGCCTGCCTTCATCCCCACCCACCCACAGCCACGGCTCCCTGCCCTTCTCCAACTTCGGCCCCATTGGGACACCTGACAGCAGAGACCGTCGCGGAACCGACCGATGGAAGGCCGATAAGACTGGTAATTCCCATGCTGAGAGCATACTCTGTTGGTTCTATGTATCTCTTCTAGTGGGCGACCTATATATTGGCAAAGTTGTTATATTTATTAGGGCTGGGTAAAAAATATCGATTTCTCGATTTTAATCGATTCTTTTACGAACCGATATCGATTCTTAAATCCCAAGAATCGATTAGTCATCCTGTTTCCAGTGAATGAATGAAACATTGTAGCGCGCATCCCATCCAATAAATCGCAATAATCTTTGTGCTTTGTTACTATTGATATGAAACAAAGTCTCAGATTTCAAATTACGTCCATTTTCTTACGAAATTCAAAAACATAAATACCGTTTTGGCGCTGTGGCGTGAGATCGCTCTGGCGCAGCTCAGCTCAAGAGCAGCAGAAGCGCGGAGCGCACATGATCTTCTCTTCCGCCTTAATAATACCAGTTACCGTGTGAAATAAACATGAATGAGCATCTGAAAGTGTGTTAAAAGATAGAGTACAACTTATCGAAATCCGTATCATGTGACATGGAATCCCTCAATCAGTGTTTCAACCATGGAAAGACGTCAGTAAATCAGCTTGTAAACAATGTCATGTAACGTCACATTTACCTCAGAAAAAACATATCCAGTGACCATAAACTCGTTAGTCAGCTAGAAAAATTAACTGTAGAGAGGAGCATTTTTAATGCATGTTTGAATACATTTGGCAGGTTTTTATGACAGCCACCATTTAATTGTTTATATTTCATATAACTTTATTATTATAAAAATAAATTAGTGTAATTTAAGTGTTTGTATACAAATCAGTTAATTTTTGCCTTCAATATTAGTTGTCTAATGAAGCCTAGTAGGCTACCACTGACTCCCATAGTTTACAGCATTAGTTAAGAGATTTGTTTTCCTTGAGAAAATTTGCCATGTATTGTACCTGATATCCAAAATAATCAATATTGAATCGAATCGAATCGCAAGCTTGTGAATCGAAATCGAATTGTGAAATTTGTGTCAATACCCAGCCCTAATATTTATACACTATATTGCCAAAAGTATTGGGACACTCCTCCAAATCATTGAATTCAGGTGTTCCAATCACTTCCATGGTCACAGTCGTATAAAATCAAGCACCTAGACATGCAGACTGCTTCTACAATCATTTGTGAAAGAATGGGTCGCTGTCAGGAGCTCTGTGAATTCAAGCAAATTCAAGTCGCCAACTTTCAATAGCTACAGACCTCCAAACTTTGTGTGGCCTTCAGATTAGCTCAAGAACATTGCGTAGAGAGCTTCATGGAATGGGTTTCCATGGCCGAGCAGCTGCATCCTAGCCTTGCATCACCAAGTGCAATGCAAAGCGTCAGATGCAGTGGTGTAAAGCATGCCGCCACTGTAAAGTTTGGTGGAGGGGGGATTGTGGTGATGGGTTGTTTTTCAGGGGTTGGGCTTGGCCCTGGCCCCTTAGTTCTTGTGAAAGGAACTCTTAATGCTTCAGCATACCAAGACATTTTGGACAATTTCATGGTCCCAACTTTGTGGGAACAGTTTGGGGATGGCCCCTTCCTGTTCCAACATGACTGCGCACCAGTGCACAAAGCAAGGTCCATAAAGACATGGATGAGTGAGTTTGGTGTGCAGGAACTTGACTGGCCTCAACCTGATAGAACCAAAGGGTGGGCCAACTCCATATTAAACCCTACGGATTAAGAATGGGATGTCATTAAAGTTCACGTGCCAAAAAGGCAGGTGTCCCAAAACTTTTGGCAATATAGTGTATATAGCCAATGTTTTGCCAGTAAGTGTTGTGAGAGGGACTTTTATTTTGACAGCAATGAAACCTGAGAAGATGCACAGGAACTCTTCTTCTCCAACTTGAACAAATCTGTTTAAAAATGGATAGGCAAAACCTATGATACTTTTTAAATATACTGTTGGAATAAAAAAATTGCATTATATCATAAAAATTAATGTACAGTGCATGCAAGACTGTCTTTCTGTGCAAATGATCTAAACCGTGTGAACTGAGGTGTGGATAGGACAGTTTAGCTGTCAATGGACACGCACGAGTGAGCAACTTCAAACTACGTTGCGCTAAATCCAGCTTTCCTCTGTCATGTCATATTCACTGTGTACTATATGTATGATTGGCCGCTGCTAGCCTCTGTTATTTTAAGTAATTAATTAACTGTTAATCATTTTTGAATATGTACATTTTATGGTTGGTATGTAAATACAACTATCTTCAGGTGTGAGCGGCTTTGGGTTGGACTACCTGCCTTCTGCCTCGTCCTCTTCTGTGTCAGAGACCAACAGCTGGCACCAGGGGGCGCCAACCAGCAGCTGGGCAGGCCAGGACATGCCAATGGAGGACTCTTCTACTGTCCTCCTTGACAGTTTCAAGGTAGCATGAGATGTTCCGTGTTGCATTATTTTCTACACGTTCTAACCGCAGATGTGCTACAACTTATTTTGTCAGTTGCTTGGTTGTTTTTCTTTGGTCTTAATATCCCTTCACTTTCCATTTCTTCTACCCCTTTTTCTGCAGTCAATCTGGTCGAGCTCTATGATGCAGCCCGGTCCGTCTGCGCTGGAGCAGCTCCTGATGCAGCAGAAACAGAAGCAGCAGCGTGGCCACGGCAACATGAACCCGCCACACTGAGAGCCCACAGGAAGACGCACTTGTGTCAAACATGATTCAACAGAAGAGGTGAAACACCACAAGCTCCAATCGGAAATTTCCGGCATTATCTGCGCGCGGAGGCTGGAGACGGCGAACGATGTGAAGCGACAGGCTCAAAATGAACCGCTCGCCTGACCGACGAGGGACGTGCAGCCCTCTCCTCTCCTCTCTCTCTCTCACTCACTCTGTCTGTCTCTCTCCCTGTGCCTCTATGGCAACGAGGGCGTGCAAGCACCTGACCTGTCACGCTGCTCAGCACGTAGCCGCTGCAGAACACTGACTCTGAGGGGACAAACTCTCTCTGATTGCCACCTCGCTTCCTCTGGGGGTCAAAGGTCATTCTCCCGTCTCATCTGGACTTAAGACTCTGGACTAGACGCCCACATGCCACCTGCTTAAATCGCTCTGTGCGACCGGCACGCCGCACGCGTGGAGGAGTTAGGTGTGGGTGTGCGTGTCGGAAAGGGATGTTTATTGACAGCAGATGTGGTTTTACGAGGGACAAAAAAAAAAAAAAAGAAAGGAGTGGTTTTGTTTTATTCCAAGTCTGGATTCATTTTCTCAGAGGGATTTGTGTCGCTATGTCCAGAATAAAAAATAATAAAACGGAATGAATGAAGGATGATGCAATCGGCATGAACGTGCGCATCTAGAGAATGTGCTCGAATATTAGGACTTAGATTGACACAGGCATGGATCATGGTGTTGTCATGTACAGTCTGTTGATTTGTAAGAAGAGTTTGGTGAACGGGACAGGGGAAGTCTCTAAAGATCGAACCATTATGAAGCTCATAGCGACATTTATAGCTCAATCAGTATCAAGCGGAGTTGGGGGTTAGACTATAGATGTAGGATGTAGTATCATTAGCTGCAATAGAGACTGCAATTATTAACAATACTGTATTTTGTGACTTGTTCTGTAGCAGTTTTAGCTCTCTGAAATATTATTCAGTAAATATGTTCAATAGTTTACTGCTAACGGGGGAGTTCATTCGATATAAATGTGTGCCTCCCCTTCTCCCTCCTTTCCTCGTTTCTTTACTCTAGCTTACCAGCATAACGGCTTCTTTTGTTCCTGTTCTGCCTTTTTATTCATATTTTTAAGCTTTATCAGCTCTCTTTGTGCCTGATCTGTGTTTTCTCTCTTCCTTTTGTTGTTCTTTCTCTATTTTTGTTTTAAGGAATCGTTAGCATCGCGGTCACCTTGGCACTGTAGGGAAGGTTTGGGAAACTTAGGCGAACAGGTCAAGCTGCGACGCTGTTGGCTTGTCAGAAAGGGACGTGAGCCGGGGAAGCCCATTTTCCCACAGCAACCTCACAGCCACTGAATTGTTGTTCTTTCAGGTACCATCTCCACAGGAACTGTACTCTGATCGGTTTAAAAACCACAGATCGTCTCTCCGAAAGGATGCTTTCCCGCGCTCCCGTTATGCTAAGCACTAAAAAAGAGGAAGAGCGTCAGCCTGATTACCGCTTCACTCTGAAATCTTATAATGTATATCATCAGTTGCCTCAGGTTAGCGTCAAGTGATTCTCATGCGATTGTGCGCTAGTAAGTGGTCACATCATCATCATCAGACGCCCTGTTTGCAGTTTTTTTTCTCTCTCAAGGTCAAAATCGAATATTGTTTTGAAAACTAACGGTTCTCTTTTCAGTAGAGGATATAGCACTGAGTAAGCCTTCGAGACCTTGTAATGGGTGCCACTGTTTGGTAAATGTTCTGGGGCCAGGGGTTAGTGTTGGATAGGCTGAGATATCTATAATGCGTTCACAGTGGTTAATTCTTCCTGGTTAAGCAAGGCGTTTTTGTTCGGCGAAGGTTATATGAAAGACGTACTCTCTTGTATGATGAGAATAAAGCGTGTTTTTATTTTTGAGTAGAGAACATTTTATTAAAGACAAACTTTAAATGATGTGTCTATTTGCCGTGTGATTGTGCTTCTCTTGTTGCATTTAAAATTGTATAAAAAAAAAAGAGGAATTAATAATTACGTGGAATCTTAAAAGTTGAGTTAGTTCAAAGTATCATTTGCAAAAAATAAAATAATTCTACAAGCAAAGCAAAGTTTCAGCGGGAGCTGAGGCCCCATTTTGTTCATTTTTTTTGTTTTCCTCTTATAATCGTTCGGCAAGGAGTTTTCAGAAGCCTGTGCTCTGATTGGTTGCTGTGGACGTCTAACATTCTTTTATTTTGGATGGACTTGTAGTGCACAGTCTTGTGTGAATGTGCTTTTTTTTTGATACCCTGTATCTCACTGCATTGTAAATGTGGATTTTTCCCTGTTGTCCAGTATCCATCTTTTAACTGTGGCTTCTGTAGTGATCTACATTACAATGCTGATCACAGGACAACAGCCTTGCGCCTTTGGGCCGTAACATAACATTCCAATAATAAAGCTAAAAATAATAATAATTAAAAAAAAATAATAACAGCCAGCTTTTTACATTAAATTTACCACTATGAAAGTTTGTCCCAACCCTGAATTAAGTCTGCCACTCTTGAAATTCTGCATGAAATCCATCTTTCAGAATGCCTTGTATTTTGGATGAGGGAGATATCCAGTCAAATTCTTTTGTTTGTTTGTTTTTTAGAGGATGTTGTCAGGGAATAGTTGGGTTTGAGGATATCTCCTTCTATAATGGGCTTGATTTATTGTGTTCTTGTCTCTTTGTGGACACTTGTAAACGCTGGAATCAGCTATGCCTTTAATAAAATAAACCATGTCCTCATAAGCAGACTTTGGATTCTTTTCTGTACCTCACACTTTGGTTTGTCTTATTCCGTCAGGACACTGATGACTGTTACATCCAACATGATTACAGGGTCATACGTTTTAACAGTATTGTTTGTCCCTGCTATTATGCTTTGAGCCAATATCCTATGTTGTAGCTGTTAAAAATGTTCAGTACTACCATTATGAAATATGATTTGGTCATTGCTTCATGTCTCATATCTGCAAAATGCTGTCACGTATAGGTAAGAGCTTCTATTTTTACAATTTTCAGTGATAAACCTACCCTTAAAGGCCCGTTCACACCAAGAACGATAAAGATAACGATAGTTCTACAAATCGTTCTCAATATTAAACAATAGCAGAGTCCTCACCACAGCTATAACGATAACGGCAAAGAGAAACGATATCGTTGGAATCACTTTCAGAGCGATTTTATCCAGCTGATGAACAGTGGCGGTTCTAGACCATTTCAACTGGGGGGGGCCAAGCTGGGGCCAGTTGTACTGTTAGAGGGGCCAGTTATATTTAGACCTTATTGTTGTCATATCATTTTCTGCACTGCACTGTAGGCATTAACAGGCAAAATACCATGTTTACAATCATTCAACAATGTATTTGCATTTCCATTATATTTTTTACATTTGCATTACATATTCAGAATCAGTCACAACTGTATTCTACGATTTTTGTGTTTTTTT
Organism: Abramis brama; assembly: GCF_963993115.1. NCBI lineage: Eukaryota > Metazoa > Chordata > Actinopteri > Cypriniformes > Leuciscidae > Abramis > Abramis brama. The sequence continues at coordinate 15,865,645 of NC_139969.1, read as the reverse complement.
GCAAAAAGATCAGCAAATTCATCTAGATTTAAGGCCTTTGCCCTTGACAAAAAAAGAAAAGTCGAGCGCACAAATCCTAGTGTATATCTGTCCAACAGTTTATTGATCATTTGTTTCTTTACAGTTAGGCACACGGTAGCGAGTCGTTTAAAAACAGCAACAAACATAAAATACAAATACACAAAATAAAGTCATTTTATGCAAATCCACAGCCTTTTATCTACAGATCATGCATTATATGAATATATCATATTGGAGAGAGTTTTACCGTGCATCCTGCTGTAACCGGACGAGGCGCGCGCGCTGTTTGAATACTGAATGGAGATTAATGATGGACAGCCGCAGAGGAGGGAAAACGAGTTTCCGTAAACTTTAATTTAATGATGTAAATAGACTTATGTCCCTCACATTAAGCTATGGAATGGCTTCAGGTGACTTTTTGAAATTATAGACCCTCTCAGACCCAATGTCACCCAAACGGACGTGAAAAAGAGGCGCAGAAAAGCGAGCTGTTTGCATCCCTGTTTAAGTAAAAATACTCAGCACCATGAGCTTGTTGATCATATATTTTATCCTTTTTCAAACTGCCACAAACTAACAAACGGCCAGGTTCTAACGTTACACTTCTGTAATGCATTTAATACAAATACAACATATTAACAAGTTTACTCACCTCTATATTTCCTTCTTTGCTTAGGCTATAATATTCGCGCAAAACGTCCACCGACTTCACTACCCCCCCGATGAATGATAAAAACATTGACAGCCAATCAGAATCCATCCTGCTGTAACGAGCTGGAGCATTTAAAGTGACAGACAAGCATTCGCTTAGAATAAACGGAACAATATTGTCCCCTGGTGTGGATGTTAATATAGTTATCTTTATAGTTCTCGTTGTGTGAAAGGGCTTACAATAACTGTTCTGGTAACAACCCTCTGTCGATCCGACTGTCCGTAGGTCAGGATACAAAAATGTGAAAGTAGAATCGGCAGTTTTTACGAGTTGTCAAAAGACTTTTGCTGACAAATAAATGTGAATTTCTTGGTCCAGGTAACACATAGAACAAGAAAACATTTAAAATGTACATGTACTACAGACATTGTAACAATACAAAGCTGGTTGAAAATTGGCGAAGTTACACTTAAAGATAAAAGATTGTGATCTCATTCCTAAATGACAATGATTTGGCTATGTCTAGTCTATGTCTGGTTAACCTTTGACAAGCATGACCACAGCGAACATTCAAATTCGATTCTCAATTTATCTTGTGCAGATCTATAGTGTTCATATATGGGTCAATGACGTGACGCCTAAATTTTCTGTCCGATTGCATTTTTTCAGGCAAAAACGGGTTTAAATGCATAAAAAGATACTACATATTTGAAGTACCTCTCCCATGTATGTACTCACTTTAACTCATCAAAAACCTTTACTTATTTGTTATTTTTTTTGTTATTTAAAGTGTCAAAACATCATGTGGTGCGACCGTCCGGCCATAACTTCTGTTTGGAAAACGTCTTTGAAATTACTCTGAATTTATTCAAATTTATTTTCTGCACTATTTGGCATGATTTCCAAAATGTTTTGTAATCCTTTAAAAAAATTCAAAGCATTTGTATTTATATTTCCATCATAATATACAAACAAACTTTGTCCGATGATGTCCATTTTATGAAATATCATGTGGTGTGACCATCAAGGAACTACCATTTTGGGACTTATATGTTGAAAACTATTCAAACACAGGACGTTACATCATATACCAATTTACCAAGGACCCATGGAAGCAGCAAGCAGGTTTGTAATTCTCTCAAATTGGAAAAAAAATAAACCTCTGTAATGGTTGGTATGTAGTTGCCACATTTGGATGTCATGTGGTATGACCTCAAAAAAAATAATAATATTAAAGTTATTTCTACAAATATATATTTGTATTATAAATTTCATAGTGACCTTTTTTTGGGAAGCTAGCTTGTTTTGTTTAGGTGGCCAAATCTGTGCCTGTAAATTTTGAATGAATTTGAAAATATCATGTGGTGCGACCAAATATCATGTGGTGCGACCACTGCAGACTGTTTTCCATGATAGATATATGTCCGAGATTGGCAGTTTTATGCTTTTATATTCAATTGACAGTTTATATACAAAAAATACTTTAATTTAGTATCATTTGGAATAGATTTTTATGCAATTTGGGATTTTCTTCATATATTTCAAGAAAAATGCAACAACAAAAAATTAGAGCATGTAATTTCAATTTAGTAATTATGCATTTATTAGTAGTGTATTTATTATTGCCTATTTATTTATTTAAAACTATTTGAATCTATTTTACCAGATGCCACTGCCAAGCGAAAAAATTCTGACCCTGCAGCAAGAGCGGAGTACCTTGATAGTACCTTGAGAATAGTGAAATATTATTACAGTATAAAATATCTGTTTTCTATGTGAACATATAGTAAACTGTAATTTATTCCTGTGATCAAAGCTAAATTTAATCTTCAGCATCTTTAATCCAGTCTTCAGTGTCACATGATCCTTCAGAAATCATTCTAATATGTAACCCTGGACCACAAAACCAGTCACATGGGTCAATTTTTTTAAATTGAGATTTATACATCATATGAAAGCTGAAAAAAATAAGCTTTCCATTGATGTATGGTTTGTTAAGATAGAACAATATTTGGCCGATACAACTGAAAATCTGGAATCTGAGGGTGCAAAAAAATCGAAACATTGAGAAAATCACCTTTAAAGTTGTCCATTTATGTTTGCGATATTGCTATATTGACACACTGTCAAAAATAAATATTTTATATATTTATGGTAGGACATTTACAAAATATGAAACATGATCTTTATTTAATATCCTAATGATTTTTGGAATAAAATAAAAATTTTGACCCATACAATGTATTGTTGGCTATTGCCACAAATATATCCTGTGCGACTTGTGACTGTTTTTGTGATCCAGGGTCACTAATGATTTGCTGCTCAAGAAACACTTCTGATTATTATCAATGTTCATATTTTTGTGGAAACTGTGATACATTTTATATGTCAGGATTATTTGATGAATAGAAAGTTCAAAAGAACAGCATTTATTTGAAATAGAATCTTTCGTAACATTATAGCCTAAATATCTTTACTGTCACTTTTTATCAACTGAATGTGTCCTTGATTAATAAAAGTATTAATTACTTAAAAAACTATTGACCCCAAATGTTACCTGTATACAATAATTTTATGAAATAATTTATATCTATAACATTATTATTTGTTAAAAAGAAATTCTAAGTCAAGTTAAAAGAAATGGTGCACTTGTGTTTGTGATGTGATTTTTATAAAAAAAAAAAGTTTATGTTCAGGAAAATTCTGTGAAATTTGTATGAAATTTGGTTTAAATAAAAAAAAATTGTATAAAATGTATTGTTCATTGATCTCTTTAAATAGATTTTTAACTACATATGGGTCAATGACGTATAAGGATTTTCGACAGGTCAATTTTAAAATACAAAAAAAAATAATACCTGTTGCAATTGTTCAAACATTAAGGATGTTGTGTAGCCTACACCTAAATTCATTTTAAAAATTTAATTTAAGTGATTTTAGTGTTTTTTCATCTAGATGAATTGTCCGTAGCCTTAAAAAATGTCATGTGGTGCGACCGTGATTTATCTTAAAATTAATTAATTTCCTTAACATGCTTAAACATTTTTTTTACAAGTTCTTAGTAATTAAAGTGTTTAGAAACCAAGTTTTGCATTTCTTTTGAGTTTTTGTAAATAATGATCTTGTTTTTTGTTCTATAATTTCTGAGTTGCCTTCTTAAATCTAGTTAACAGACTTACTTTTCCTGTAAATCACATAAAACTGATATAAATGTTTTAAAAATATCATTTACTAAAGCATACTGTATCAGTGATTCATATTTCAGCCACAGAAATAAGATATTTTATTTTACATTTAATACAGTGATTGCTTTTATTGGTCGCACCACATGATAAGTGGTCGCTCCAAATGACACGAAGACCTTGTACTAGGCCTAGATGGTGTATTGGGACTTAACCATATGTATTCAGAATATTATTTTTCTATTTTTTATAGTATATATTACTATAATCTTAAATAGTATTTAATGCATTAGATTTCATGAATTAACAATATTCATCTATTTTTTCAGCATTATTTTGGTTAAAGTTAATTTATAAATAAATTCTTTAATTTGTTTGTTAATACATTAATGTTAATTTACAACAATTTCAAATGCAGAAATTAATATGAAACTATTACTAAATGCTGTAAAAATATTTGACATTCTTTGATAGCTAATGCTTTAGTTAATGTAGAAAAATAGAACCTCTCTTCATTGCGTTACCATTTATTTTTGTCATTGTCTAATTTATCATAAATCTGAGTTGGTGGAAATTGACTTTAGTGTAATAGTGTAAATCACAGAGGAAAGAGCTGTGAAGTAGATGCTGTCTAGAAATGGAAGGGGACAGGTTGTTCTTAGAACACCTCTCAGCTCCTCACCACTTCCTGACAGGAAACCACAGTGGTTGAAGATCAGCTTACCACATATACGCCAGCTGCCTTATCATCTCTCCTTAATGCAAACTCCATTGAACCGTTTTTGCCACAGAATATTTCAGTGTGTACTCGGGGCCACGTTGATTCAATATTTGAGGAGCCCCTACAAAAACTCTTGGCATTTGATTTCAACATGCATGTGTTTCCTACCCTGTTATATGATGTTAGTTTCAGTTTGACCAGACCCTCAGTCATGGCCTGACAGCTCTTAACACTAGACATAAATCACTTAGGCCAACACACTGTCAAATTGCACAATTCGTAATATTATTTACTTCTAAAGATGAAGTCAAGAGTCAGAATCAATGTCTTTGAATTTAAACTAAAAGTTAACATAAATTACAGATTCTTACAATGGTACTGTAGTTATTACACAAAATTGGTACATTAAGGCTCGTACACCAAGAACGATTACTATAACGAGCGTGCACACGCACACCAACGCACTATATCGTTCTGTTTATTATAAACCCACACTGCAGTTTTGTTCTCTGCTGCTTTAAAGCAGGAAGGATTATGATTGGCTGTCAATGTTTTTATTGTTCATCACCTGAAAAAAAGGTGATTCCAAAGATATCGTTCCTCTTCGCCTTTCTTGTTTGTGTTGTGGAGAGTGCATTCTTTTACATTTAAGAACGATTTTTAAAACCGTAGGCTATTCATTGTTGGTCCTTGGTGTGAATCAGCATTTACTGTAGGCTAAGTTATGCCATTCTGATATTACATATGCATGTCTTATACTAGCTATTGAGGTAAATAAACATTTACTAGGCCTACATCATGTAGCTACAGTATTCGTAATTGACCGTTCGCAAAGACCCGCCCTCTTTAGTTTCTGTTGCTGTGTCTGACAAGCCACGCCGCTCTCACGCCACACCATGTTCTCATCAGGGGGGCAATGTTTCAGAAAACACTGAAGCTTCCCTGGGCGCCGCCATTGATTAGCAGACCATCACCTGCTGTTAGCATTCCATTGATTGCGTCATAACCACGCGACTCTCTGTCGCACAGTAGAGAGATTACCGTATGCACAGGAGGAGAAGCTCGCAGGCAATCGGGGGGACGTGGAGGCAAAATGACAAAATTATTAATCAGAATACTTAGCAAAAGTTGCTCCTGCTCCTAGCTCATGGACACATCCTACTCACACTCTCCGTCTCTGCAAGTTTCGGAAGGGAATGATTCAGATTTCTCTTGGCACAGCTACTAGATGACAGACAGGTTGCTCACGTCACATCTACGTCGTCAAGCTCAGTTTGAGTCTGCGCAGTACGCTCAGCCATCAGGAAGTGAGTGCTTCTAATTGACTTCACTTTTCTCCGTTGAATCCAATGGGGTCGCTGTGTCCATTTCTTTTACTGTCTATGATTCTCATGCAGTGAAAAATACATCGGAGAGCAGAGAGGATACTGACAACGTAAAAGAGGAGTAAAAGAAATGTAAGACAGTAAAAGAAATGGACACAGCGACCCCATTGGATTCAACGGAGAAAAGTGAAGTCAATTAGAAGCACTAATCCCCCCAATTGCCCGCGAGCTTCTCCTCCTGTCTCTATGGTAATTTCTCTACTGTTCGACAGAGAGTCGCGTGGTTATGATGCAATCGTTAGCCTATTTTTACAAAAACTGCTTCTACGGGGCCATAACGTAAGATACAAGGTAATGGAGCCTTTTATACATTTTCGTGTGTCTTTAGAAATAAATAATACAATGGAGTCTTTAAACGCCTCAGATGTAGTTATTTGCTGTCAAAGTGACGCCAAAATGAATGGGAGTCAATGGAATGCTAACAGCAGGTGAGGGTCTGCTAATTAATGGCGGCGACCTGGGAAGCTTCAGTGTTTTCTGAAACATTGCCCCCCTGCTCCTGACTGCTTTGTCGGATAAAAATGGCGGATTCGGCGGATGGCGGAGTATGATTGGTCAGATCTTACAAACTCATTTAGCACAAGAATGTACTCTTCCAAAAAAAATAAAAATAAAAAATAAATTGTTGGGAAACAATTATTAGTCTACATTTTCTTTCCTCACATTTATTTATAAAATAATTTGCTAAATTGCATAGTTTTGTACAGTTATTTGGATGTCATTTCACATTGCAACACAGTGCTATGTTTTGGAGGTGATACAGCAATAGAAGAACATTAACTGCATATTGGGAACTAACCTTCAAATAGATTTCATAATGTGCACAGGAGGAGATAATTGACCTATTTTAGAAACAAGGAGCCAACAATCAAAGTAAGCATCTGCTCTGGTTCTTATTGCTATTTCTTTGAATATCATTGTAATGTTTGTATCATTTGGAATGCCGTGGGGAAATGATGTTATACAAATAAAAGATTTTCAAAATATCAATTCAGTGCACTAAGAATCAGCGCTATGTTCCATTGCCATTAAACTGATTTATTCACAATGAGTTATAAACATTATATTATTTTGTATTTTATTATATTATATTGTTCTCCTAGATTTTGGGGCACCAACTTTATTTTAATCTAAGGTAAATAAATCCATCTGGTTTTTTTTATTGTTTTTTTTTTATCTATATATAATGATGAAAGGATTGAATTGAATTGTATCTTGTGTATTTATTACACCAGGCCACTGTCTGCATGAATGATTATTATTTAAGTTTTTTTGGAAACCATTTACTTATAACCATTTCTTAATTATTCTTGAATAATGTTTTTTATATAAATCAGTAAACTCAAAACATTTATAGTTAAAATTAATCTAATAACACATTATAAATGTGTTTTCTAAATGTCATAATCATTTGTTAACAAACACATATTCATTACTTCAATGAGCTCATTGTTTCTGCATTAAATCATTACATTTTTAGCTAACTGTGATTTTTGTATAGGCTATGTACATTTCTGAAATGCATAACTTAGTTACCTCTGATAACAGAACACTCTATAATTGTAATATGGACTCATGCACTTTCTGTAAAGCTGCTTTGAAATGATGTGTATCGTGAAAATCACAATACACAATACAATGATGTGTATTGTGTATCGCTATACAAATAAACGTGAATTGATTTGAACTATAGTGCCTGTGTTACAAATAATTTAGGCCTATTGTTAAGTATTATGTAATTACAGACAGCTCCACAAGTATAGGATCTGTAGTATTTCTCACTTACTGTTCTTACATTGTCACAAGATCCCAAATGTATGGTAAGACCAATTATTTACTAAACGTTTCTGAAGAATTTTCATCGAGTGTTTTAGGCAACAATTTCTCCATATTTTGTGAAAAGATATTCTGTTTGATGTGTCATTGTTTGCTCTTTCACACAGAGGCTGGCTGTTGGTTTTTGTTTCGAGTTGTGTCATTGTGGACTGGGGTACCACAGTGATTCACCTCTCGCTTTGCCTCATACAAAAACCTCACAGAGTTTAAATGGCTGCCACTGCGCTGAATGATTCCTCTGAGGTTGTTCTGTCATCTTGAAGATTTCCACTGCAGCTTGGTGTTTCATCTCATGGCAATGGATTTTTAACATAGTTTTAGTCAAATATGTCTATTGAGAAGCTTTTTCAGAAGACAGCATTTCAATCTCTCTTCCGTATAAGACAACCCCCAACATAGGGCACAATTGCGTCAGGTTTTTGTACTGACGTTTTTCATTGTGTTGGGAGTACCACAGTGATACATTCTTTATTAGGGACTGTACAAAAATCTCATAGCACTGTTAGGAAAGAACATCTGTTTATAAATTGTATTAATAGCTTTAAACCAATATCTGACTGAAAAACTGAACGATCACAGTTGTGATTCTCACAGTCTTGTTGTTTCTTTTTTGAAGGCTTTTGTTCCAGTCACCTGTTTGTATCTGAATGGAGCAGACATGGGTTTATCATGAGGACGGACCGGCAGATGGAATTGTCTTTGAAAGAAAATCAAACTGGATCTTTTCAACTGGCTATTTCACATCCAATTTCAGTTGAGTCTGTATTATATTTCTTAAGATATGAAAATACTTTCCATTACCAAAGGATATTGTCAGAGGGCTGAATGAAGTGCAGATCCTCTAACTTTCGGAGCTCCCATCCGTCTCACGGTCAATCCAAGTAAGTAAATTCACTTCAATGTTATTATTATTATAAAGCATTTTTCCAACCCATGCAGCTGTTTTGTGAATACATGTACTTTGCTTAGTTAGTTGTTGTAAATAGGGCTTATTTAGGTCAGATTGTCCGTCCTAATGCAGATGTAGGGTCAGGGGTGTTTTTGTAAGGGTTACGGTAGCAGTGCATTTTCAGCTACTGACACTTTAACATTCGGAAAGCCGATAACCCTCACTGTCTTACCAAGTAAGTACTTCTTTTTTAACTATTGCATGCTTTTAGACCAACCATTTTGCTGTAGAAAATAGTGGAAAAGCAATTAGGTTCAAACGATGTCTGTAAGTTGCTCTTAGTTGGTTGTGCTGCTGTGTTGCGTTCAGCTTGTGATCGCAGTATGTTCACTGTTAACCCGTTGCTCTGAAGAAAACATTTGTAGTAGAGTCATTATTTGTTCATAAAACTAAAAGAATAGATGACTGCAAGGGTTTTTTCACTAAATTATGGGCATAGTTTTGCAAATACCATATGTAAAGAACTGTTAAGAATGTAAATGTGTATCTTGAAATGCAATGTAAGTCGCTTTGGATAAAAGCGTCTGCCAAATGCATAAATGTAAATGTAAAATGTAAAGAAAGTACGGTCTTGCCAAAGAATTGAAAAACTGATGAAAACTGCTTATTTTTCTTTGCTTAGAAGATGCATCGCCTACTCCTCCGGTTTTGTCCATCCTGTCCCCTTTGGAAGAACAGAATAAGAAGGGCAAAGAACAGGATATTTGTTTGGCCGCCGGGTTCTATCCTCAACAAAAGACTATGACTTTGACTTCGGATGTTAAAAGTCCTTTGAGTCTAAATACCAACAACGCAGAGCTGTTCAAATCCACCAAAACCTATTATTATGCTGGATTCAATGGTGGCACAATCCAAACATGCAAAGTGGATGATATAGAAGCAGACAAAACTGCTACTGAAGATGCTCCTGCTCCTGTGACAGGTTTGTACTTAAATTGATAATTATAGTTTCATTTTTGTTTTATGAGATTTCATATTTTAAGTATTGTACGTTATTATATATATATAAATATATATATATATATATATATATATATATATATATATATATATATATATATATATATATATATATATATATAAGAATTCTTTGTTTTCTACTTAATTCTTATTCTGCAGAAAGTCCTATTAAACCGACTTCAAAGTCTTGTGAAACAAATGCTTCTAGTACTCCAGCCTCAGAGTTCAACAGGGGTTAGTAATAAAATACAGTATATTATATGCTACACATATATCTTACATTAGTTATCTAGATTATGCTATATAAGTCAATTAAACATCAAGGGATGATTCATTTTGTGTGTTTTTTTTCTTTCTTTTTTCCTCAGATGATCCAAAAATGAAGTCCATGACCCTTCTTGTGACAGGTCTGAGAATTCTGCTGGCTAAATGTGTTGGAGTCAATGTATTGATGACTGTAAAGGCATTTCTATTTTAAAGTTCAATTCAGCAAATCAAATTTCTTAACTGACGCTTGATCAGACCCTGGCAAACAAACAAATGCGATTATAGTGAGCCACAGTGACAGTGTTTATCTATATCTCTGTCTGTTAATGTTAAATGGAATGAAAAATACAATTAATAGTTCAAATATACAAAACATAGATACAACCTATTGTACTTTTTTTTTTTACATTATAAACATTTCTGAATTAGTGCTGTAATGTGCATATTGCTTTGTTGTTGTGTGTTTTTAGATTTTGTTGCAGACAAGTGCAAGTTAGAATTTTTATGCTTTTTAAATCAACAAGATAATTTTTTTTTTTTTTTTACATAGCGCTATCACAGAGTTCAAGACTCTTACATTATCTAATTGTGTTATTGATTATTATATGACTTAAATACTGAGGCTTTGCATGTAATATGATTTTTATTTTTTATTTTTTATTATAAAATAAAATGCTTTCATGAAAAAAATGTCATGCGAGTATGTCTAAACCACAGTTTCAACAGCACATTGGTGCTCTCGGCAGACGCTAACCACACTTTCGGATAAAGATCTACTGCTCGCTTCGGGTTCCAAGAATTACTGTTTTGTTGCTAAGTTTTTTCCCCCGGTGCCTCTGTGATATAAAACGAAAAACAACTGTAAAAAAAAGTCTTGCATCTACAGCTTCTGGGGGCATTTTTTAATTAATTATTTAACCCACTGTTTTAATGATGAAATTTGTGAGACATACACTATACTGTTTTAAGATTTAAGATTTTATAAGATAAGATATGATTTTTGAAATGTTTTTAAAAGAAGCTGCTCACCAAGGCTGCATCTATTTGATCAAAAATACTGCACAAACAGTAATATTGTGAAATATTTTTTACAAATTAAAATAACTGTTTTCTGTTTTAATATATTTTAAAATGTAATTTATTCTTGTAATGGCAAAGCAGAATTTTCAGCATCATTACTCCAGTCTTCAGTGTCGTGATACTTCTGAAATAATTCTAATATGTTGAGTTATTATTATTTATTATTATTATCAATGTTAAAAACAGTTGTGTACAATTTGTTTTCAAGATTCTTTGAATAGAAAGTTCAAAATAACAGCATGTATCTGATAGAAAGCTTTTTAACATTATAAATGTCTTTACTGTCACTTTAGATCATTTTAATACATTCTTGCTAATTAAAAGTATTAATTTCTTAATTTTTTTAAAAAATCTTACTGACCCCAAACTTTTAAACGGTAGAGTGTATAATTGTTACAAAAACTTTATATTTCAGATAAATGCTGTCCTTTTGAACTTTCCATTCATCAAAAAAGTACAAAAAGTACTAAGTGTAAATAATAATAGATGTTTCTTGTGCACCAAATCAGCATACTGGAAATGATGCTAAAAATTCAGCTTTGCATCACATGAATACATTGCATTGTAAAAATATTCAAATAGAAAACAGTAGGCCTAATTTTTTATTTGTAAAAATATTTCACCATATTTCTGTTTTTGCTGTATCACTACTATACTGTTTTTGGAAAAAATAAATGTAGAACAGAAGAGATTTCTTTAAAAAAAACATTAGAACAATCATACCAATCTTAAACTTTTGAACCTTAGTGTAAGTTACTAGTCACTTCAAAGCAAATATTTGTTCTGTTGTATTTACAAATCACTTAATTTTATTTATTAAATATAATTAATAAGTAAGATGTTTTCACTCACACATTTTATTGAAATAGTGAGCTTGCTGCTAACCGAGACCATGAAATAAAAGCTGTACTGCCCTCTTGTGGCCTATAGTGGGATTTTGCATGCCGTTAGGCCGGTTGTCTAAACAGCAGACTTGAGTGACCCCTAGTGGCCGCCTGAGCTTAATTGGTACCATAAATGATTTAGCATATTCAACTTTTTTTTTTTTTTTTTTGGTTGTATGTGAACACTCAAGAGCTGTTTGCTTAAGGGGATAATGGTTCATGTCCGGCCTGGCTCATGTCCGGATTTCAATCCGGCTTTACCCCGCTATAAGAGGACTCGCAAAATAAAATGAATATCGGCTGTCTGCAAATAACACATTTCTAAAATTATATCAGTAGCATCGTGCTTTTACTTGATACTCCATCTACTGCAAGGAGGCATTCAAAAGTGTTTTGTTTACAGCAGATTCGTTAAATTAGAGCTCGTAAACATTCAGTTTTAATATGCGTTGACAAAACAAAACCGAGTAATATAAAGAAAAGCCTAATGTTATTAGCGTATTTTATACACTGCTTCATAGGTTGACAGGAATGAGCAACAATAAGGCCATGTGTCAAGGTAAAACTAGGCCAGTAGAACACTGATGTCTATATGAAGAGGTGAGTTACTATGTATTCCTCATTTGAATGGTTTCTTCACCTAGTCTAAAATGTTCTGTTTTGTAGGTGTTATTTTAATTCTGCAGCTAAACTCATGTACACATTCAAAACAGAAAATATCCCAGGATCTGATGTAAATTGGGAGTAGTGACACTAAGGTAAGGATTTAAACTGCTACAAAATTGAATGTATTTATTAAATTTGTTTCACCGCACCACAGTAAAATATTCTTTGTAAATGAATTGAAAATCACAATATATCACACTGATATATTCTCATGGATGTCAGTGATTGTCTATAGCTACTAAAGACTCTTGGCTTCATTATAATGTATCTCAGGCCAAATTGGAGACAAATAGTAAAAAATCATTCTATTCTCTAATGCAAAAACAATAATTCAATTTTTAAAATTTCAAAATAATTGAAAATATTTTTGATAATGCTAAAATTTATGGGGAAAGAATGTAAAAATGAAGTATATGGAGTATTTTAAGATAGTGTCATTGAGAGTTTGAAGATTTCCTGTTTAAATCTATATTTTTTTATCTCTACATTGTAGGAAGAGGTTTTATGTATGGGAATGCAACACTGTGGTCGTCTGGTTCAGGCTACAAGCTCTTTATGGGATCTGGAACAAATTTAATTGTGCAGTCCAGTGAGTATATTCTTTTTAATAGCTTTTGTTGTTGCTTTTATAGCATGAAAAGTATGGCTTGAAATTATTATTAGTTTTTTATATTATATTTATTATTCTTTAATTAAAGGGAAGTGGAATGAGTGCAACATTTTCATATCATTATCACTGGTGATAATTCAAAGATTATAAATTAAATATTTTTATATTAAGTTTGCACATAGAAATATTGCTCAGTTGAGGATGTTTGCACTGAAGGATATTTGACATGGTGTGTAGTGTTGTGTGAATGACCAGGGAATCAATAAGATAATCTTTGGCACCGGTACAAAACTTATAGTGGAATCAGGTGAGATTTAGAATTCTTTATGGCTTTTAAGTCTTCTGTAATGCAAGAAAGTGACATTAATGTTGAGCACTTCTCCATTTATAATAGTTATAAATACCGGTCACTAATCTACTCATTTACAAACCAGTTAGCTCTCCACTTAAGTGAAAACTGCATTCTGTCTGCATTTGATGGAATATTAGACCCCAATTCAGTGTTTGTCTAATGTAGTACATGATGAATGTGTGTTTTTATGTTAGAAAAATAGTTTGAATGGCAATAATCAGAGGGAGATTATTAGAAAATATTTCTGAAAACGTAACATGAAATATAACACATTTTCAGTCCTTAAATGAGATAAAGTGATGCTCATTGTGTCGAGGCGTTTTTGTTAAGCGGTGTAGCTCTGTGAGAATGCAATAGGGGTTAACCAGGTCATATTTGGCCAGGGTACCAAACTCATTGTGGAATCAAGTAAGTTGTATTTATTTGTTTAACAATTTATTTGGTAACACTTTACAATAAGGTTTCATTTGTTATCACTACATTAGTTAACATAAACTAGCAATGAATAGTTAAATTAACAAAGATGAATAAATACTGTAATATATGTTACCAATAACAAATTCAAATGTGTAAGATTAAAAAACGAACATTGGTTGCAGGTCTCATTTAGTGTTTTGTGGCTAAATAGCAATCTGTGTAATTGTAAAAATAGTCTTAGTATATATTTATGAGACATACAATCATGTTGCATTTACATGAAAACATCCAACTACATAGCTGTTAAATTTGAAAGACTTTATATTCAGTTACTTTAATCCAATTTCACTGTACACAAAACCTCAATTAATTGTCATGCATTGCTCGCATAAGAAAATATACATTTTTTATTGTTGAAATGAATTTGAAAATATATCTATCTTCAAAATTTGCTGTTTCGGTGGGTTTGTGTTATGGTGTATAACTTTGTGTGACTAGAGGGAATGACAAGCTTATATTTGCAAGTGGCATGAAACTAATTGTGGAATCAAGTAAGTTCCGCTCTCTAATCTTAAAAGAAATGTTTGTTAGGTGTGACTTTTAAATACTAAATAAGCAGTTTGCAAAAAAGTAGTTTAGTAAAATACAACATGTATTTTGAGTAAGTTTTAGAGATGCTTACTTTTGACTTGCAGACGTTTTTTAACATAAATATTTGCAGCTTTTGTATACTTAATTTAGCCTACAAGTACCGCAGTCTTGATGGCAATGCTGGGCTTTTTCAAGAGTTAAAACATCTTATATGTAACATAGAAAATGGCATTTTAACAAACAAAATTTATAAAAATTGAACAAACAAATCTAAGCAATACCTTTAAAATGATAAATGTGCAGTGAAATCTCTTTTGATAGACAGCATGTTTTTAGAGATTGCTTCTCATGCATAGGTTTATGTATGGATGTGTAGCCATGTGTGAATACTGGCAGCCTTGGAAAGATGATCTTTGGTAAAGGAACCAAACTTTCCATCCATGCAAGTAAGTTTGCATGTCTGATAAATTCAATAATTGCAACATCTTCAGAGTTGTATGTTTTATCCTTTTTTTGTGAGTGCATTAACTCTTGAGAAAGTTCTGTGAGTTAAGTCAACGCAGGTCTAGTATCTGGACTAGTAATCCAAAGGTTGAAACTATATAAAAAGTGATTCATAAACTGGAGTGTTGCTGAAAGATAATCCTAGAGAAATTGCTCTGAGGAGGTTGTTGAGTCCACTGGAAAGCACTTTGATTGAGAATGCATCTTATATATGATATTTTAATTCTGTAAATCTTTTTTATATTCTCTTTAAACATGCCCAGCTATTATGGACTTAAAATTTACATGCAGATTTAATTATATGCTTTGAAAACAAAAGGTAAATTCATTACATGCATACAAAATAATGCAGTAAAAATAAATTATACAAAAAAAAATAATAGTATATGTTTTATAAAAAAAGTATATATATATATAATTAAAACTGAAACATAGTTCAACATGGTTGAGTGAACAGTAGCAGTTAGTGTTTGGCAGTATTTGATATGGAGTGTCTCTTTGTGTGACTAATGCTGCAGACAAAATCATTTTTGGGAAAGGAACAAAGCTGCTAATTCAAACCAGTAAGTAACATGCGTATGATACTATATCATGTTTGACAATGGAAACTAAAAACTAAACTGTATAAATTATATTAATCCTTTCAATAGTTAAATTCCTGAACACTGAATGACAAACAAAGATGCATAGTCAAATTCTTCATTTTAAATTCTAAAAAACAAAGGTACAGTTCTGCATTGGTTTAGTTTCTATCATTTATTGTACAGTAGAAATGGTTATTGTAGTGGGGAAGTGTACTGTGTGAATGTTGGTGCTGGCAATAAGCTGATTTTTGGTCAAGGGACCAATCTCATCATTGAATCAAGTAAGTAAGAGTTGTAAAAGTATGTCAGTTATAGAAACTAATGAAGAAAAACAGATTAAATGTGTTGCACTATTAGAATTTGTATAAATTACTAGCTTTACCAAGGCCATTATCATGTGCTAAGACTTACACTTACATTTTTGTTTTACACTTTTGCAATAAATTATTTAGCACTGAATATAACTGTTAAAAATATCCAGTGAGGGAATCACAATGAGGTTTGCAAATGGACATTTCAGGAGACTTCAGAGAAGTTTCCCATTTGGTCAGAGGACTTTTTTTTCCTTCTATTGGATGGTGATTTCAAACTCTTTGTTTTGGGCTACTGAACTCTCTGTAGGTTGTAGTTGGATCAGAGCGTGTGATGTAACAAGAACATCAAATAGTTTAAAAAGAGAAAAACAAAATTTTAAAAGACATTATTGTCCATGGAAAAAGTCAAGTCTTTATTTCTATAGTGCTTTTCATCAAGCTTCACCAATTATGAAATGAGTTTGAAATGGCACAATGGGTGTAATATTACACAACACTGTAATGTGTAAAATATTTTCTTAGACACTCTGATTTAAAAATTCTACCTTTAAAGTTATCTTTTAGTTTTCTGCAGTGGCAGGTTAGTACCTTGAGTATTTGATACAGGCTTTAGTGCTGTGTGGATGCAAATACTAACAAGTTGTTTTTCGGCAATGGAACAAAGCTCATAGTTGAATCAGGCAAGTATTTGAGTAATTTACAACAGATTTTTTTCTAATTTTTTCATCTCATTAGATCTTTGACATTTAAATAGCATTTGTAGTTGTCAGGTGTATGTTGTTCACTTGGTTTAGTTGTGTGTGGTAGTTCAGTATGATAGGTGGATCATTACAGTTCACTGGCCCCAAATCATTTTGGTGTGAACATTACATGAAATTATCATAAAAATACAACATAAGCCACTTAAGTTTTTAGAGGCTGAGAACTAATAGGCTGCAATTTAGGGTTAGGTGTTTTGCACTGTGTGAATGCTGGAGGTGGATATAACAAGCTGCTCTTTGGGTCAGGCACAACTTTACATATTCAGTTAAGTGAGTGATACCGTAACATCTCTTTAAGATATTACATTTAGGATGTTTTTCCATGTGCACTACAAATCTATAAAAAAAACAAAAAAAACAACAACAAGGAAATGAAGGTGCGTTAGCTTTATTTTAATCATAGTCAACACCAAAGTTGAAAATGAAGTCAGAATACACCATTATTTTGTTCATTGTGAAAAGTCATGCAACCAAATAGTATATTTAAGGAAGTATAAGACAAGATGCAAAGATAAATGTTAGATGTACTTAAAGAAATTGCACGAAAAGAATAAATAAATTGCATAAAAGTAATAGTTAATTAATAGTTATTGTCAGGTATTTATATTTGTGCATCTTCGCTTTATGTTATGCCATGACAGTTGGCTTGTATTTGTTAGCGCCCAAAGCACTGTGTGTCTAGTGGGGGAACATGGAAGGTTATTTTTGGAAAAGGAACAAAACTCATAATAAATTCAGGTATGTATAAATCTTAAATATAAATACACAAACATACCCATTCTCATCACACCTTTAGACAATATTGCAATGTAAAAAAGCTTGGCTAAAATATTCAATTGGATCCAAATAAGGATTCATTTATATTGATATTTTCAGCAGGTTGATTTCAAAGCCTCTACATTTGTATTATTAAATCAAACCAACCTTTGTTCATGAATTTTTTTTTAGCAAAGTGAAAAGAAAACTATATCTTTTTCCAAATGAAAATCCAGCTCACTGGTTAAATCTTTACCATCGCTGACCTGTTGTTTTTAATATACATGTACCAAATATCTATATAATTGTAATACTGCACAACAGAAAATGCATATGTAAGAGGAATCACTATTCTCTAATCGCATCTTTAGTTATTAAACACTTCTATGCGAACATCAGTTCTCTGAGTGCATGGGGTATTTGGTATAGGTTGTATCTCTGTGTGAATACTGGAAATTATAAGCTTGTATTTGGTGGCGGAACAAAACTCATTGTTGAACCAGGCAAGTATTTGTTTCTTGAAGTTGCAAACCCTTTTAAAAAGCTTTGCTTTATATACCAGGTATTTGTTTGCATTTAGTTTAGTCACGTGCTATGAGTTTTCTCATATTTCTCACTCCTTTTCTATGCAGCACATGAATTATTCCCTTCTATAGAGGGCTAAATTGAAAACAGGTGAAAACGTGATCCCTGCTGTGCTTTTGTTACATACCAACTCATTAGATTCATTTACTTGTAAAATCGAAATTATTGACTGGGTCGTTTGCCATGGATTTATTATGATGTTCCAATACAAGAGAAAAATCATAGATATTAGAAAATTCATGAACTGTTGGGTGCATTTCACACAGTATTGATAAAGATTATATTTTTGAGAGTGGAGGGAGTTTTTGCTATAGACAAAATTGGTGTGTGACTAGTGGAGACTTGAAAGTCTATTTTGGCTCCGGAACTAAACTGACAGTTGAAACCAGTAAGTGCTTTGTATTTGCATAAATGCATAACATATTACTAGCAATTGTTTTTATAAAGCAATACATATCAAGTTGCAGAACATGTTTCAACAAACTAAGCGTGTCATTGATTTGCGATATTATGCAAAAATATAGTGCTTAATACCTAGCACAAGTCAAAATTATTAATTTAATATATATATATATATATTTTTAAACATTTTTCTGTGTCGAACAGAACCTGTAGACTTCCCTATAGATTAGATATAGTAATAGGGTTTTTGATTTGTGATCTGACATTGTGTGAATGCTGGAGTCGCAGGAAAGGTGTTCTTTGGAACAGGCACAAAACTGATAATCCAAAGCAGTAAGTTCATAAGAATTAGTGATGCTTACTTTAAATTGTTTTATTTTGTATTTCTTAGATTAAGAATTGAGTGGTTTTAATTAAAATACAGTTAGACATTAATAAGACAACAGATAACACAGCCATCTCATTTTGTGTGACTACAAGTACACTGAAGATTATCTTTGGGAGATGCATTGAATTAAGTCAATTGGCCATGCTTACTTAAAAGGAATATTTAAATAAAGTATATTCCACGTTGATGTAGTCTTCAGGGGAAACTGACACATAATATGAAACCTGTTTTAATAACCTGATCATTCTACAGATAAGTTCTATATGTTTATAGACAATTCTATTTTGAAGCTGGTGTTTGCTTTCCCTTAAACAATCAGGATGTTTTTGTGTAGCTATGTAACTGTGTGTGACTTCTGGAGCACAGAAAATAATATTCGGAACAGGCACAAAGCTCAATGTAAATACAGGTAAATCATTTCTATTTGCACTTTAGATTCAAGCTGAAATGCAAACAAGAATAATCTTGTTTCCACTTGCATTATTATTAATAATGCACATAGAAGTACTTTATATAATATTGGACGTACATTTTAGGTAGCAAGTGAGAAAACAGTAAATTTAGTAATACATGACATATTACTAGTAATGTATTTAAATAATGCTAAGCATTATTGTGTATGTTTAAATAAGGGAAATGTTTATGAAGAATTTGTAGTGTATTGTTACAGTGAAACACTCATCTAGTGTGCTAAAATCAGTTATAGTTATGATGCTTCACATTGTGTGACTGATGGATATGGAAAAATGATCTTTGGTTCTGGCACAAAATTACACGTTAGTTCAAGTGAGTATGCAGAATCAAATATATTTCCCCTTTTTTTCTACTGTTACCAACTTTCCTACATTGACCTATAATGGACAGCAGGAGATTAATTAAGAGTATTTTCGCATGGCATGTGATTGTGGAAAAGGAATTTATCAAATAGAATGTGCCAGTTAATGACCGGTCATAAAACTAACAATATCTGTCTTTAGATTTTTTATTATGTGAAAGCAGCTTAATCAAATAGCAGATTTGTGACTGTGGTGTTAGAAGGTTTTGGTTGTGTGTTGTCATGTTGTGTGACTACTGGAGGAGGTTATAAGATTATCTTTGGGTCAGGCACAAGGTTGATAATTGACACAAGTAAGTTTATTTATTTCGGCAGTACAAAATTGCATGACTTACATTTATTTTTCTTTTTTTTATCATATTTGCTTACAAAGCTATTGTTTGTTTGTAGATACATTTTTGTCTTTACCTAGACATCGAACACTTTCAATTTACTGTAATCTGTTTTAACAATCAAGCCGATTATGCCAGAGCCAAGGGAAAGATGCTAAAAAGATGCATTTTTGCACTAAACAAAGTTGATCCATGAAAAAGTATTGCCAGTAAATACACTGTAAAAAAAAAAAAAAATCCCGTTAAATTTACGGTATGAACTAAATTTACGGTATGAAAAAACTGGCAGCAGTGATAGTCATAAATTCACCGGAAAAAAACACTGACAATGTTTCCAGTTTTACAACGTATATATGTATATTTCATTAAGTGATATACTGTTAATCTACCTACTTTAACTGCCCAAATCTACCTTTTTACCTTAAAATGTACTGATAACCACCAGACTAGTAATTCTTACTTTTGACTTGCAAAAATCATACATTTGACCATATTTTACAGTAAAATTACATATACTGTGATGTTAAACCATTAAACATTTTCACCGTATATAAGGTAACGTAGTTAACCAATTAACATGTAGCATTTTTACTGTATTTTACTGTAAAAATTATTATTTTTTTTAATGTTGTTTATTGGAAGCGTCTTATACATTCTATATTCATCATTGTCCTTATCCTTATAACCTCACTGTTTTTAAACAATAACAGTTGTTATAACTGTTAATAAATGCAAGGGTACATTTTCTAAATCTTAGCCATTAGTTTGGATCATTGTAGAAATGTAGAAAGTTATTGTGATAGTAAACTGCATTGTGTGACTTCATCTGGACTCTCTCAAATCTATTTTGGCTCTGGAACCAAACTGATAGTTGAAACAAGTAAGTGTCTGTTGAGAAGTAGAAACATCACAAACGATTTCTAGGTCCAGATCATGATATAGTTGTGAAATTGCTGTAATTTAGTCAGATGCATAGTCCCATTGTCACAATACTTCTGTTTATTTTTTTTCCTAGTTCAATACGTTTATCAAAATGCTTTTAATTAGCAATGATTTAGCAAGTTTTCACTTGACATAAATATATTGGCAGGTGAGTTGATTTTGGTCTTTCAGGACAGTTTTTGTTCAGTGATCTGGTATTGTGTGACTACTGGTGGTGGAGGCTACAAGATTATCTTTGGAACAGGCACAAAGTTAATAGTTGAAAAAAGTAAGTTTGTTTATATTGGATTATCAGTGCTGAATTCTTCATTGTTTTGTTCATTTGTGAAAAGCCATGATTGAAACATCTACTTTTCATTTAATATTGAAAAGGTTAGCTCTGTTTCAAATTTCAAATTTAGTACTGTTGACGAACAGTAGGTATCAGATGCTTTTACTTGGTAGTAAACCCTGTCTTACAGGATGAAAACATGGAAAAAGTGAGATTTTTAAGCTTTCTTAGTAGCTTAAGCCTTCTTAAGCTTTTCTCAGAAACTTCATCGATGCTATTATTTAAGATATAGAAGAAAGCAGTAACACTTTACAGTAAGGTTCAATCTAGTTCAATGTCAATCAAACTAACTTTAGCTGGACAATAACTTTATTCTAGAGCTGCTATAAAGCCAAAGCACTTTACTTTAATTTCCTATTATCAATGTAAAGCTGCTTTGGAACAATCTACATTGTTAAAAGCGCTATATAAATGAAGATGACTTGACTTGACTTGACTTCAATGTTAATTTTTACATGCACTAATGCATCTTAGCTACTGTAAAGCAGTAACACTTTACAGTAAGGTTCAATCTAGATCAATGTTAATTTTTAAAGATGCATTAGTGTATGTAAAAATTAACATTGAACTAGATTGAACATTACTGTAAAGTGTTACTGCTTCTATATCTTAAATAATAGCATTTAGGAAGTTTTTGTAGAGGCAAGATATTGTGTGTGACTCAATCTGGAGGCTTGAAAATCTTTTTTGGCTCTGGAACCAAACTGACCATTGAAAGTAGTAAGTGTTTTGCCAATATAGAAATTGCACACATTGTTCTATAGTATAAAAATGCATTCTTTGGTATGAAAGTGGGCTGTAAATTTAACGCAAATAAATAAAAAGTCATTTCTTTGGAAGGTTATAGTATATAACATAAAAGGAATAATTCATTTGACACAATGTAGGCAATGTGCATAAAGTCATATTATGGAATATTTTAGTCAGATATAATTGAGGTTTAAATAGAATTGTCTTTAGAGTTTATACAGAACAGACTGTATAGTTATGTGTGTGTTTGACAGAGTTTTAACTATGGATACAGATTTGTGTTGCGTGTGACAATGGATTTTGATGTGTGGTGTGACATTGTGTGAATACTGGAGGTGCAGGAAAACTTGTTTTTGGGAGAGGCACAAAATTAACAGTTGATTCAAGTAAGTTCATTATGTTTAGCGCTACTCGCATTGACATGAACACTTAATCTGATATCGGGTAAATAGCACTAATAGTTAAAACTAAGGCAATTGTTTTGAGAAGACATTGTTTTCCTTTTATCAATTCCAAACAAGTCTTTTGCTGTTGAAAAAGAACTAAATTACACTTTTCGGCTTGATTACATGCAAATGTCATTTTTGAGTTGAATTAGTGCAATCAAGTTAAACTTTACTTACCATTTTTACGTAACTTAACTGACTTTCCTGGTTATCTTTTGAAGCAAAATAGAAAATGCACATCTAATTCACAACATCTGAGACAAATCAAAGTGGTTTTGGGATAGATAGTATAACATTTGAATAAATAAAAACGCTTGACTAAAGCATCTCTGAAAAATCTAAATCAGGTTAAAATGATTTAAAACATACTTGTTCTATTCAGCCGAAATGCATTAAGCAATATTAACATGTAGAAAAGTTTAACAGAGCGATGGAGGGCTCTTTGGCTGTCTCAATAGTTTTTGCTGTTTGGTTTTGTAATGTGTGACTACAAGTGGACTCAATAAGATTATATTTGGGACAGGCACAAAGCTGCTCATTGAAACAAGTAAGTTAATTGTAATCACCTTTATTTAGAGTACACTAAATTCCTGACATTGTCCCAGGTTTGGTAAATTAAGAGAGGCCTTGGTTTTGGGAAATGGTATTTGTTAAGAGTAAATGTTTGAGTATTTTATAGGCAAACTCTATAAGCAGTCAGCATGTTTTTGTGTGACTATTTAACTGTGTGTGACTGGTACTGGAGTACAGAAAG
Source organism: Abramis brama (assembly GCF_963993115.1). Classification (NCBI taxonomy): domain Eukaryota; kingdom Metazoa; phylum Chordata; class Actinopteri; order Cypriniformes; family Leuciscidae; genus Abramis; species Abramis brama. The sequence continues at coordinate 15,842,388 of NC_139969.1, read as the reverse complement.
TAATATTTGGGAAAGGCACAAAACTCACTGTAAATGCAGGTAAAATTTTTGCACTTCTCTACAATTCACATGTTCTCAAGAGAGCATGGGTAAAAGTATATATGGTAACACTTTACAATACTGAAAAAAATGATTTGTTGAATTTAATAATTTGTTTTATGGTAAGTGGTTGCACACAATTGATTTAAGCTACATTTAAACAAATGCATTAAGTTGAAATAAGTTCAACTTAATGCATTTGTTTAAATGTAGCTAAAATCAATTGTGTGCAACCACTTACCATAAAAAATTGATTAAATTCAACGAATAATTTTTTTCAGTGAATGCGCTCAATTTGTTAACATTAGCTTATGCATTAATGCATAATAAACTATGACATTTCTTAAAGTACTTATTAATCTAGGTTCACAATAGATGTTATTTACACAATGATATGTTAAAATATGTATAAATAAATATTAGCGATTATTAAATGCAATAAAAGTATTGTTCATTGTTAGTTCATGATGGCGAATGCATTACCTAATGTTAATAATTGCATAATAAGACACACTTGCATACACATACTTTTACCGAACAAACTTTACAACTTGCATCATTTCCAGCATGTTTTTGTGTAGCTATATAACTTTGTGTGACTCAGACAGGACTACAGAAAGTGATATTTGGGAAAGGCACAAAGCTCACTGTAAATGCAGGTAAACACCAAGTTTTATAGCTCTTACACATTCTTAAATGAACATGGACATAAGAATAAACGTGCATTTAAAAGATTAGATAATTTAGACATTCTTAAAGGGGAAATTTGTCATTCAAAATCATTTCATATCAGGTATCTAGGTCTTGATATAAAATTAATTGGGTTTATAAATGTTCAATAATTTGATTTAGTTCTAAAAATAAATTAATTCACACATGTATATAGTATGCCAAAAATGGTGCATCCTGGGCAGGATTTGCTTTAAAATACCGGATTGCTTAATACGATTATAAAAATTATTTGTAAGTGAAAACCAATCATTGCTAATTATTCATTTATGAAAGATTGATTGAGCTACTCAGGCCAGATAGTTTTTGTTTGGTAGTCTTACATTGTGTGACTTATGGAAGTGGAGGCAATAAGATTATCTTTGGGACAGGCACAAAGTTAATTGTTGAAACAAGTAAGTTCAATATTATTAAGTATTATGTGTACTGAATTCATTGTATTTGATTTCGTCTCTCTATAATTGTCTTTACTCTGAGTGGAAAAAAGTATTGCATAAGGTAACCTCTTGTCAGATGCCAAAGTTAATCCAGATGGCATTTCTTGGGATGGATATTAGTGACATTTTACTCATAAGCTAAGAATATAAAATGAAGGTATAGCTAGCATGTAATCTTACTGGCAGATACTGTATAATGGATGTTTAAAGAATATTTTTTTTTACTATAAAATTAATTTTGACTTTCGACCCAATGGGAATGTTGGATCTTATGGGCAGAAATGCACTAAGCAAAATACCACAGTACTTACATTGCAACTAAATCCAATGTTATAATATGAGTTACATTCAGATTTTTTGTCGGTCGAACATTATTATCAGAGGCTAAGTTTTATAGCATCTTGGGTATCCCTAGTTTTTGCTGTTTGGTTTTGTAGTGTGTGACTGAAGGTGGATTCAATAAGCTTACATTTGGGACAGGCACAAATCTGATTATCGAAACAAGTGAGTTAATTATTACACACTATACACCAAAACATCACTGACATGGCATTGTTTTATGAAAAGCCTTGTTTTTTCTTTACGGGAATAAAACTTAAGTAATTAATAGCACAATATCTGTTAGCATGAGAGCAGCTTTAAAGCCTAAAATAATAATTTTTCTACTGAAGCTTAATATTTTTGTATTAAATTCTAAGTTGAATTTGTGTTTCCCTTAAGCATTCAGTATGTTTTTGTGTAGCTATATAACTGTGTGTGACTGACACTGGAGTAAGGAAAATAATATTTGGGAAAGGCACAAGGCTTTTTGTAAATGCAGGTAAAACTCTTTCCTCCTTTTTTTTCATATCGACTCATTTTAAAAGGACTTACAGTATAGTGCACATAAAAATAATAGATCAAGGTTGTATAACAATATGGAATTCGAAATTTAATTATAATTGAGTGGCATAAGAGGATTTTTTTTTACAAAATCAGTGTAAAGACAAACATTCTTAATGTCTAACATCGTAACCATATGCGTATAAGTAGTAACCAGTTAGAGTTATGAAGTTTCGTACTGTGTGAATGATGGAAGTGGATATGGAAAGCTGATCTTTGGCTCTGGCACAAAATTATATGTTAATGCAAGTGAGTATACAGAATCCCACATATTTGGTTTTTATTGTTATTACTACTGTTGCTAACTTTACATAAAAATGGGAAGCAACAGTAAAAGATTGTTCCACAAAATAGAATGTAAATGATATAATAGCAGGAGCTAAAACGTATTTTTCTTATTAAACTTTAAAATACATGAAAGTATATTCATAAAAACAGAGAGGTGATGAACGTGTTAGAAGGTTTTGGTTGTGTGTTCTTATATTGTGTGACTGGAACTGGATATAAGATTATCTTTGGCACGGGTACAAACCTGATAATTGAAACAAGTAAGTTTTTTAATGCTAGTGGTGTTCTTAGGCGTATATATTCATTCACATTCACTGTGTATTATGAGCTATTATTTGCTTTATTGTACCTGCAAAAAATTATACGATCAATAAGTCATATTTTTTACATTACGGTCATATTTTTTAAGTTTAAATTTCTTATACATCCAAGTTGATTGAACTTCAAAAAATCCTTATAGCTTTTATTGCTTATAAAATATATAATACATTGAAATCACTTTTTATTCAAAACATATCAGTTTTTTCATGAGTATGAAGTTATTGGGGTAACACATTTTACTTATATATCTTTAAAATCAAAAGTTAAATCTGTTAACATTAGTTAATGCACTGTATACTGCGAAAGATTAGTAAATTCTGTAAAAAATATACTGCTATAATTGATAGTTTATTTTTGGTAATGCATTATCTAGCATTAACAAATGAGACCATATTGTAAAGTGTTAGCATTATTTGTTTGGTAAACTGCATTGTGTGACTTCATCTGGTCTCAGGCAAATCTATTTTGGCTCTGGAACCAAACTGATTGTTCAAACAAGTAAGTGTTTTGGAGGCTAGTTTAAAAAAATATTTTTTTTTATACATATCAACATTACATATTAAGATAAAATGTAACAAGTCAATCTTATAGTTTTTAAGAGAAACTAATGAATATTTGACCGCACATTTAAAATACTATCAAAGTGGTTCATTAGTATTGTACTTTTATACCAAGAGTCATTTACTACTATGCTTTGTAATGCATGTTTAATTCCCTTTATCAATGACAAGTTATCACCTTAATCATTGACTGTATGAGAGAGTCTCTCAGGTAGTTTTTGCTTAGTGGTCTTATGTTGTGTGACTTCTGGAGGTGGCCTTAACAAGCTTTTCTTTGGGAAAGGCACAAAGTTGATAATTGAAACAAGTAAGTGTTTTTGAGGCTATAGCAAATAGCACACATTTTTTTTATAGGGAATGCATATCAATATACAAATTTCCGAAACGAAACTGATGCATATTTAATCACATATATACCAGACCAAAATGGTTATTTACACATGTAATTGACTAATGGTTATTCATTGCTTTAAAATAATTACAACTTGACATATTAATCTTTAAGATTAACTGAGGAGAATTAAGTTTCAGGTCAGGCAGTTTTTGCGTTGTGGTCTTACGTTGTGTGACTTCTGGAAGTGGAACTTACAAGCTTTTCTTTGGGAAAGGCACAAAGTTGATAGTTGAAACAAGTAAGTTATTTTGAGACTAGTAAAGAGGAATAAAACAACACATTTTTATACATATCAGGAATGCATATCAATAAGTTAAAGAGAACTTATGCTTATTTAGTCACACATATACCAAAAAAGTGTAATTGACTAATGGTTATTCATTGCTTTAAAATACACCTTATAATTACAATTTGTCATATTAATCTTTAAGATTAACTGAGGAGAATTAAGTTTCAGGTCAGGTAGTTTTTGCTTAGTGGTCTTATGTTGTGTGACTTCTGGAGGTGGCCTTAAGCTTTTCTTTGGGAAAGGCACAAAGTTGATAGTTGAAACAAGTAAGTGTTTTTAAGGCTATAGCAAATAGCACAAATCTTTTATAGGGAATGCATATAATTTACGAAAACGAAACTGATGCATATTTAATCACATATATACCAGACCAAAATAGTTATTTACACATGTAATTGACTAATGGTTATTCATTACTGTGCTTTAAAATACACCTTATAATTACAACTTGTCATATTAATCTTTAAGATTAACTGAGGAGAATTAAGTTTCAGGTCAGGCAGTTTTTGCATTGTGGTCTTACGTTGTGTGACTTCTGGAAGTGGAGCTTACAAGCTTTTCTTTGGGAAAGGCACAAAGTTGATAGTTGAAACAAGTAAGTGTTTTTAAGGCTATAGCAAATAGCAAAATTTTTTTATAGGGAATGCATATCAATATAGAAATTTCCGAAACGAAACTGATGCATATTTAATCACATATATACAGACCAAAATGGTTATTTACACATGTAATTGACTAATGGTTATTCATTGCTTTAAAATAATTACAACTTGACATATTAATCTTTAAGATTAACTGAGGAGAATTAAGTTTCAGGTCAGGCAGTTTTTGCGTTGTGGTCTTACGTTGTGTGACTTCTGGAAGTGGAACTTACAAGCTTTTCTTTGGGAAAGGCACAAAGTTGATAGTTGAAACAAGTAAGTGATTTTGAGGCTAGTAAAGAGGAATAAAACAACAAATTTTTATACATATCAGGAATGCATATCAATAAGTTAAAGAGAACTTATGCTTATTTAGTCACACATATACCAAAAAAGTGTAATTTACGAATGGTCATTCATTACTGTGCTTTAAAATGCACATTTAATACACCTTACAATTACAAGTTGTCATTATTAATCATTGAGATTCAATACCGAGAGTTAAGTTTCAGGTCAGGCAGTTTTAGTTTAGTGCTCTTACATTGTGTGACTGATGGAAGTGGAAATTACAAGCTTATCTTTGGAAAAGGCACAAAGTTGATAGTTGAAACAAGTAAGTTCATGATTATCAGTGCTACTTAATGTTTTATGATTTACTTTTCGTTGCTATTTAATCTTGTTCCCTTGTTCCAGAGAGAATGTTTCTGAAATAAACATAATAACGATTGTAACTCTATAATTTATCTGAGATCTGCCATTTAGCAAGGTATCAGTTATCTTTTCGGCTTGAAGTTAAAACTGGAATGGTCACAGGTGTAGGATGGTCATAGTTTTAGGATATTAAAGTTTCACCTGGTACGGATTACCCTGCCTTACATTAAAAAATGAATACAACAGGTACATGAAGTTCAATTTATAAGCTTTCTTTTATCATTTCAGTGGCAGAGGTATCACAAATTGTTGAAGTTAGTGTAGAGATGGAATATAGTGTGTGACTCAAACTGGAGGCTGGAAAATCCATTTTGGCTCTGGAACCAAACTGACCGTTGAAAGTAGTAAGTGATTTGTAAAAAAATCTTGCAAAATATTATTTCCTCCAAAATATAGATTGGTCAAAAGTATTAAAGTACATTTTATAGTTGTATAGAAACACTAACTAGATATAAATAGATATTAAACATATTGGATCATACAATTTGTGTTATAACTTTGAACAGATTCATAGTATGCATGAAGATTGGAGAACATTAATAGTATACATGAAGATTTGTTTTATTTTGGTTAGATATAACCGAGTCTTAAATAGTAGTTATAGTTTGAGGGATTTTGCTGTGTTGTTTCGTACTGTGTGAATCTTGGAGGTGGACAAAAGATTATTTTTGGAACAGGCACAAAGCTAATAATTCAAACAAGTAAGTTTTATTGTTATTTTTTATTTGTACAGCGTGATGATATATTTGTAAAGATTTCGACTTCTGAGAGTTTTTTTTTGTGTACCATTGAAAAAGAATAGGAACAATTCTAAATTGATTTTGAGAATTGCTTGTCCCTTTGCTTGAGAACTTCTCAAGGTACATTTATCTCAGGGTAAATGATGTTGGTATTCAAATCGCACATTCAAGGAGATTTTCGTGATTTATTGTCTATGGGCCAGTATAGTAGTTTCTGGCATGGCCCTACTGGTTCTTCTGTCAAGAACTAAGCAAACTTCCCATGTTTCAATGCAGCTGCATCTGTTTCTCAGTATTAGTGTTAATTTAGCTGGAGATTGGAGAACATTGAATTTTCTTGTATTTTTTTAATTCAACAAACTCACATTAATTCAGTATATTTTTAATCTGCAAAATATCTTGACTAAGGCACACACAATGATCATGGACCTGAATAGTCTTGTGTCTCTAAGGCACATAGTTTTTGCTCTGTGGTGAGGTACTGTGTGAATACTGGAGTTAATGTCAATAAACTATTCTTCGGGACAGGCACGAAACTGATAATCGGAACAAGTAAGAAAAAAAAAACTAACTCTTTTCCTTTTAATAATTTTATTATGAAAGTTATTGATTTTGAGCCTGATGGGTAAATCTTAGGATCCCTATTTAGGTATCAATGCATATAATTCCCATGTGTGTCATCTGAGTAATCTGAGTAATAAGAAAATAATAAGTATTAACTGACTACACTTTAAGCTGGTATGTGGCAAGAACATTTGATACATACACATACATGTTCTTACAGAGGTTTGAAGTCAGAGATGTTTTTGTGCAGCTATATAATTCTGTGTGACTAACACTGGAGGTGCTAAAATGATATTTGGGACTGGAACAAAGCTCACAGTACAGTCAGGTATGGCAAAATAGTTTATTCCCCAATTTATTTTCCCTGTCTCTAAAATATCCTGCTAGATCTCCTGTTTTCAACAACAAACTGAAATATATCATCATAAGAAAGAGTCTGATTGTAATTGCAAAAAAACAATTAGCAGAACTTTAGATGAGGAAACAATGGCAGGGTGAAATTGTAATGAAGCTCAGCACTGTGTGTTAACAAACTATGGAGGGAAATTTGTACTTGGCGAAGGAACAAACCTAGTTGTTGATACAAGTAAGTGCCTGCAATTGCAATTCATAGTCAACAACAATATTATGGATATACATGCATTGTTGAAAGTTTAAAAACAAATTCAAACTTAGTGATGCATTATCCCAATACACCATAATAGAAAGTTAGAGGTATGAGGTTTAGCAGTGTGTGGATGCTGGATTTGGAAAGCTCATCTTTGGGTCTGGCACAAAACTACATATTTATTCTAGTAAGTCTCTAAAATCCCAAACCTCAAATCAGATAAATATACAGTTCATGTTCTGCATTGATGTGATTATAGACACTAATGCTTAATATAAGTGAGTGCAATATAATGGTGTTTAGAATATAATAATAAGTAAAATGTTGTTGGGGGTTTAACATCAGGTTTAGTTTAGTTGTGTATATTAAACTTTTGGTAAGGAGATTTTCTTGTGTGGCAATCCACTATATGACTACATCCGGCATGTACAAACTTATTTTTGAAAAAGTTGAATATCAAAACAAGCAAGTTCATTATAATTTACTATTTCTCAGATGAAGCTGTACTGTAAAACTTAAATTTTAAAGAACAGCATAGTTGGAAACTGATATCTGCTCTTGGCGATTGAGAGCATGTTAGTAGAGCAGTCAGAAAATGTAATGAAGTTCAGTACTGTGTGTCTAATAACTTTGGAGGAAAACTCATTTTTGGTCAAGGTACAAATCTGCTTGTTCACTCAAGTAAGTGGTTTTGTATTTAAGTATTGCAATATTAAAATATCCATTATTTGATATACAGTAGTACATACAGAAAACATTTAAAAAAGTTCATAATGGAAGTACTGTAGTTAAAAACTAGAGTGAAATGATGTAGAAAAAGAAAGAATGCATGAGAAAGAAATGAAATTACAGATATTGGTCACTGAAAAGCTATAAATTACCATTTGATTAATCTGCACAATTTTATTTGAAGTATAATAAAGGGTAGATTTTTTTTTCACCCTGGTAGATTTCCAGGAATGTTAAAAACACCTATGGCCTTAAATACTTAATACATACATATTATGCTAAATGTTTTGGTAAGAGTCAAGCAGTCTAATGCAGAGAGTTTTAGTTATCAGGTTTAGCACTGTGTGAATTCTGGAGGTTCTTACGGAAAGCTAATCTTTGGGTCTGGCACAAAATTAGAAGTTCACACAAGTGAGTATCCAGATCCTTATCCCATCTATTCATATTTTATATATTGTTTCAAACTTTTTTGTGTCATAATTTTAGTCATAACAATACTATTGTTTTGTTGTATTAAAAATCCTTAACTGCAGGTTCATTTATATAACGTAAATATATAATTTTCCAAGTGGAATTGTAAAATTTTGAATTCCTAAAAATGTTTGTAGAATTAGGGTGTTTTATGTGAGCATGTAGAGTAATTGTTGAGAGGAAATTCAGTGTGTGACTGGATCTGGAAACAGGAAAATATTTTTTGGCTCTGGAACCAGACTTACTGTTGAATCAAGTAAGTCAATAATATTTAATGTGATGAAGCTCTAAATGTAAATGAGAAAAATATCTTGCACAAATTCAGTAGAACTTAGAAACACTGTAGGCAAGGAAAAGTACTTGCAACTATTTTTCGTATGAACAATTTTTCACAATCCAGCACTCATTTATATAAAATATAGATAACTGTTTTTTCTAATTTTATATAGATTTTAAAAAGTCTTGAATTTTCTATTGTGTAATTACAAAAATGAAGAAGCCTCACACTATAGTCGAACACAGATAATGCATTATGTGGATGTAGAGTAATTGCAAGGGCGAACTGCAGTGTGTGACTGCAGCTGGAAACTACAAAATCTATTTTGGTTCTGGAACTAAACTTCATGTTGAAACAAGTAAGTGATAAATACATCGACAAACATGGAATTGTAATTCCAAACAAAATTGTACCTGTCCCAAAGATAAAGTTGATAAACGAACACGAAAAAAGCTTTTAGTAGGCTATTGTCACCATATGCTACAAAATTAATTTTGAACTTACTTGTTTCAATTAAGACGGAAAATATTCATCAAAATATAATTTCAGTTTATATATAATCTTTAGTTTCTCAGTAGAATATTATCCACATGATGTTTGTGGTATGAAGTTTAAGAAGTTCCCATAAGTAGTTTAGGAAGTTTGCCATAAGTAGTTAGCATGTTTGTTGTTAAAAAAATGTAAGCACTTAACACAATATAATGCTTCCAGAGATTTCAATATTAAAAAAACAACCAAACAAACTTAATTGCAACAAAGTACTATTACACAATAACTTTATTTTGATTGCAAAACTTAAAAATAATAATTTCCCCAGGCAGTACATTGTGGAAATAACCATAGCAAGTAATTAGTATGGTTGCTAACACTGTGTGTCATATTCTGATAAGATATACTTTGGTCAAGGAACAAAGGTTATCATAAATCCAAGTAAGTAAAAACAAACCAGTCGGAGTTATTAATTTATTATTTGATGTATAGTGTCTGTTTTCTGGCTGCTTTTCAACCCAAAATGTCAGGTCTCTGATATATTTGGACCATGCAAAATAATAATAGTAATGTCCTGGGTTAATATAATTCACTTGTGGATCAAGTTCTATAAGACTTGTTTCTCAGGTTTGATAGATTTTGCTGCGCAGTCTTATACTGTGTGACTTATGGAAGTGGAGTGAATAAAGTTATCTTTGGGACAGGCACAAAGTTAATCATTGAAACAAGTAAGTGTTCATTTCTGTTGAGTATAGTTTAAAAAGAAAAACTTGCCAAGATTTTTGTTACCTGACATTTACAAAAAATAAATAATAATTTAGACATAAAGCATTAACCCACGCAAGGTCTAAAGTATGATGTTTCCCATAAGTAGTATGTTTTAGGGCTGTCATATAACATGAAAAGTTACGTTTGTAAAAAGAACAAAACTTATGTCAGCTCATATAATGCTTTTCATAAATGATTATTTTCATGAACCAATATTTTTAAAGAGAAAAAAAAAACATTAAATGGTTTATATAATTATAATATTTCAGTTACATTTCTGAAAAAGCAAACAAACATAAAAAACTCAACATCGCACCATGTAAAAAAGTACTATTGATTATAAAAAAAGATTTACGGCAACATTTAAAACAATCGTTTAACCATGAAATAGAGTTGATTTATATAGGTTAATTATAGATTCATATATGTTAATTGTTTCTCTCAATTGATTTCTCGTTTCAAAAATTAAAACATTTGGTTTTGGAACCAAATTAAGCGCTTACAATCAACAGTAAATTTACTAGCAAACCTGAACATCTTACATTGACATGGCCAGTCTATAATTTATTAGTTTTTGTTGCGAAGTTTTTCATTGTGTGAATAATGCGGGACTGGGGAAGATTATCTTTGGAACAGGAACTAAATTAATAGTTGCAACACGTAAGTGAACAGTCTTTGCTCTTGATTAAAGTTTGATTGTATTCTTTCCAGAATTTGCCTTTTCAAATGGTTTAGATTTAAAGTTCTCAATAGTGCAACATAAACCTTTGTGAGTTCTTATATAGGTTCTTATTAACCGGAGCTACTCATTACTGTATTAATAATAATCTTACGTTTTTGTAAAGCCATAAAACTGTGTGTGACTAACTCAGCAGGACGTATAATATTTGGGAAAGGAACAAAACTTACTGTCGATTCAGGTAAAACTAAAATCTATCGTCACAGCATTTTCATTAGCTTTTTATATAAATTATTTTTTTTTTTAACAAAGTAGCAATTATGTTTTCCATTATCCTTTTATTTCAACCAGTCAGTTCAACTAGTTATTGTTTTTCTTTAGTCATCTTGAAACATTTCTATAGCCTCATTCTAGATAGTTTTTGTTGTGTAGTTTTTGGTTGTGTGAAAACTGGGGGATATGAGAAGATTATCTTTGGAACAGGAATTAAAATGATAGTACAGTCACGTAAGTTTATCGCCTTCTGACAAGTTTTGTTTGATAAATTTGTTTTTGGTCTCAAATTATGTTTGGAGATTAGGATTAGTTTTCGAAAGTATAGTCAATCTCAAAAAAAACCTTTCTCTTGAGATTTTTGAAATGATGTTTCTTGATGTGTGAATGTGGGATTGGAGAAGATCATTTTTGGAAAAGGCACACAATTACTAATTGTTTCAAGTAAGTGTATAGATCAATGTTATCTGATTTGAACCAAAATATAAAGTTAAATCTTAAGTCTTATGCAGAGGTAGACATCATTTTATGTAGACCAACATACAAAGTATCTAATTACAAATATAAAAAGAAGATTGCATGTTTGAAACATTTAGTATTTCATTATTTTTTAAAACATACTAAAAAGTTACGTTCACATTTAGCAGACACATTTATTCAAAGCGATTGACATAGCATTGAAGGTGTACATTTGATCAGTTCTTATATCCTTGAGGATTGTGGACCCTTGACTTTGGCATTGTTAGCTATATGCTCTACTGTGTGAGCTATATATGCTTTACTAGATTTTATTCATTCTAATACACTCTAAGTAATTGCTAAGGTGTTAGCTACTGTGTGACTTATTCAGGGGACAAAATAATGTTTGCCTCCGGAACATCATTGACTGTCCATGCAAGTAAGTGTATATAAGCTATTACAATTAATTGGCAATGTAAAAAGTTTATAAAAGTAAATTTGCTTGCATCATGTCTTCACAATGTGATTCTGACCCTAAAGTTAAGGATTTTACTCAAAAACACTATATGAGAACTGCATAGTTATTTTATGACAGTAAAACACTTTAAAAACTTAAAATCTGCTTTATATTAGGGATATCTTTTGAAATGCATGATTTCAAATTATGTTTGTAACATAACTGTGTTCTAGGTATTAAATCAAAAGGACTTATTATATTACCAAAACTGTATAATAGATATTGCCAAAGTTTGCACTGTTGTGTGACACTTGCTGACAAAATTATATTTGGTCAAGGGACAAAGCTGAATGTCGACTACAGTGAGTATTTAAATCATCATAGTTGTCTGTATTACACATTTATCATTACCGACATTAAATATTGCATTATCTTAAAACAATATAACAATTAAAGATTACATAAAAATATTTAAAAATATTGTCTGACACAGTGAAAATGAGTACATACAGGCTGTGTATTAAAATAGATAAATTAACTTAAATTAAAAAATAATATTAAATGTTTGGATAAAAAAAGAAATAATCATATGCAAGTTTTAAAAATGAAACTGTGAGGTCAGGTAATGTTTAAATGATGAGACTTGGAATATTCATTTTGGAAAAGAGACAACTTGTATGTACAGTCAAGTAAGAAATCTAGTTTTATTTTTAAGAAGTGAAAAATATTCATTACAAAACATCACACTTACATTAACTTTAAAACCTAAACTTTAATTCAAACCCTAAAATATATTATTTAAAAAAACGTTTTCCCATTTATAATCAACACCCAGTTCATGGTAAACTGGCCATGTTTTTGGTGTGATTGTTTCTGTTGTGTGGATGGTTCTGGGAGAAAGATCATTTTTGGTCAAGGAACAACTTTAAGAGTTGAATCAAGTAAGAGACTTTTGGTTTCTTAATACCACTTTTTAATTTATCCAAAGACCAGTTTAGTTAAAAAACAAGACTTTATCAATAAGTCTTTCATGGCATGCGCACAGATGGTGATATTCATAACATCACCAGTTATACATAGCATAACTATCTTGGTGTTTTGGTTATCTCTGTTTTAATTCATATTTATTAGTCCTAAATACAGTCCTAACGGATGGAACAGTAATGGTTATAGAAAGATAAATAATACTAGGGCTTGAACAAGCTTGTTTTTGTGAGGGCTGTTTCTGTTGTGTGAATATGGGGGCTTCCAGGATATTTTTTGGAAAAGGGACAATGCTGCATGTGGAAGCAAGTAAGATTCCCATTAATGTTGTTTTTATTGGTAGCCTATAAAAAGGTTAAAGGCTGTTACTAGATACAGTGTGATGTATGATAAACTCATATTTAGTCAGGGAACAAAGATATATGTCTATTCCAGTAAGTATGATATACATTAGAAGAGCAGTCAGAAAATGTCATGAAGTTCAGTACTGTGTGTCTAATACCTATGGCGGGAAACTAATTTTTGGTCAAGGTACAAATCTGCTTGTTCACACAAGTAAGTGGTTTTGTATTTAAGTTTTGTGATATTAAAAAAAATCCATTATTTTGATATTCATAGACTAGTACAAATAGAAAACATTTTAAAAGTTAATAATGGAAGTATAAAAACAGTTTAAATTTGACATGTGTGCCTACGTACATATTTTGCTTAATGTTTTGGTATGAGTCAAACAGATTACAATGAGTATTTAAATCATGATAGTTGCCTGTGTTACACATTTATCATTGGCAAAAACATTTTTTTAAATACTGTATTTTGAACACTTATACAACAATGTACATCACATGTCTGTAATAACACATATAATGTACAAAAACAAAACAAACTCCGGGGCTCATATATATATATATATATTGAAAAGTGCAATAGCACATGCCAACATTGGATAATACAAAATGTACTTTGGAAGTAAGAATTAACAATACATTGCAATCAATAATAACCACACATATAAGCAATAAATTAGGGTTAATAAAGCGCACGTTAAAATTGTTGCTGATATTTAATTTCGTAGTATAATTGTCTCAAAACAATTTAAAAATTAAACATTACATATTTTTTTTTTAAATATTATTTGAAACAGTAAAACAACAGTGTAGAGAGAAATTAAATAAGATTAAAAATGTATATTAAATATTTTTTTTAAAAAACCGAGTAAACATATATGTATCTTTTAATAACAGGTTTTAAGAAATGAAACTGTTTTTGCTGTGAGGTCAGGTAGTGTGTGAATGATGGAACTGGGAAGATTCATTTTGGAAAAGGGACAACTTTGAATGTACAGTCAAGTAAGAGATTAATTTTTTATTTTTAAGTAGAGAAATACATCACAATAGCATTATACATTATACTCATTATAGCATTATACATGAACTTACTTAACTTTAAAACATGAACTTTAAGAACTAACAGTAATAGGCTAAATGTTTAAAAGACCAAATAGTAATCTCAAAAGAAAATTCAAACCATAAAATATATTATTTATATAATATTTGTATTATTTATATATTCTTTTTTACCATTTATAATCAACATGTAAATCAAACACATAAGCCCCAGTTCATGGTAAACTAGCCATGTTTTTGGTGTGATTGTTTCTGTTGTGTGGATGCTGGGAGAAAGATCTTTTTTGGTCAAGGAACAACTTTAAGAGTTGAATCAAGTAAGAGACTTTTATTTCTTGTAATTAATACCACTTTTTAATTTCTTCAAAAACCTGTTTAATGTGCACAGATGGTGATATTCATAGCAATTTGAACACAGAACACACAAAAAAGTTATCAGCACAGATAAACAAAGCAAAGGCTTTTAAAGTAACATCACCAGTGATATATAACATAATTTCATTGAAAATTGTAATTTCATAAATTCCTTGTTGCCTGTGAGGAAGAGTTTTTTGAAGAGATGTTTGTTACTGTGTGAATGAGGGAACACGAAAGATCATCTTTGGATCAGGGACAAGACTATTCATTGAACCACGTAGGACAACATTTTTATTCTATTTTATATAGTTACAGTAGCATACTCTTTAAAATTATATAATTCAGTGATAAAAATGACCATGATAGCAATCCAGTATAAGGAATGTGTTGGTTCAAGCAGTGTGTGACGTCAAATTTTAAGATCAAAATGATAAAAATCCAAACTAAAGCTTGAATATTGAAATTAATACTCTAAATGAAATCTCAATCACTAAAATATTTTTGCACAATATTTTGTTTTACAGTTTACCATCAACTATATACATACATATTTTAGCCCCAATTATGTTAAACTGGTCCCATTTTTGTAGTGATTGTTTCTGTTGTGTGGATGCTGCTGGAGGGAGAAAGATCATTTTTGGTCGAGGAACAACTTTAATAGTTGAATCAAGTAAGAGTCTTTAAATTAATATTATTATTTTTTACATCAATTCTGCAATAATGGGATGTGATTAATACCATATATATATATATATATATATAATGCCATCAGACCGCTGACATTGAAACAGTATAAACTTTTAAAAGAATAATTTATTCATCAATTAATATTTATTTATTAATAGGCAATCAAGATGTGTCTTGTCTTGATGTCTTCGTCACATACACATAATTTGAACTACAGTACTTTATGAAGGGCGTCCTCGTGAACATTTTGTCTGAGTGTTTGTTACTGTGTGAATTATGGGAACAAAAATATCATTTTTGGAAGTGGAACAACACTGACCATTGAATCTCGTAAGACACAATTTCTTCATCAATATTTCATAGATGTGTGTAACACAAAATCATCATCCATAATTGGAATAATGTCTTCGCTTATACCACAAAATATCTGTCTTACCTTAAGTCAAAGTAACTTTAAAACAACCTTTAAGATTTAACAATAATAGGCTAAATGTTTAAAAGACCAAACTAAATGTAATCTCAAATGAATATTCAAACTGTAATATAATGTATATATTTAAAAAATGACCATTTATTGTCAGCACATACAGTTCATGGTAAACTGGCCATGTTTTTGGTGTGATTGTTTCTGTTGTGTGGATGGTTCTGGGACAAAGATTGTTTTTGGTCAAGGAACAACTTTAAGAGTTGAATCAAGTAAGAGACTTTTAGCTCCTGTTGTTAATGCTGCTTTTTAATTTATTCAAATACCAGTTTAATTTAAAAAACATAATTTCATTGAAAATAATGATGTACAACAGAGTCCTTGTTGCCTGTGAGGAAGAGTTTTTTGAAGAGATGTTTGTTACAGTGTGAATGATGCACGAAAGATCATCTTTGGATCAGGGACAAGATTATTCATTGAACCACGTATGACAACATTTTTATTCTATTTTATATAGTTACAGTAGCATACTCTTTAAAATGATATAATTCAGTGATAAAAATGACCATGATTTACGTGAATTACGACAAGATCATTTTTGGAAGTGGAACAACACTGACCATTGAATCTCGTAAGACACAATTTCTTCATCAATATTTCATAGATGTGCGTAACACAAAATCATCATCCATAATTGGAATAATGTCTTCGCTTATACCACAAAATATCTGTCTTACCTTAAGTCAAAGTAACTTTAAAACAACCTTTAAGATTTAACAATAATAGGCTAAATGTTTAAAAGACCAAACTAAATGTAATCTCAAATGAATATTCAAACTGTAATAATGTATATATTTTAAAAATGACCATTTATTGTCAACATTTACAGTTCATGGTAAACTGGCCATGTTTTTGGTGTGATTGTTTCTGTTGTGTGGATGCTGGTGCTGGGACAATGATTGTTTTTGGTCAAGGAACAACTTTAAGAGTTGAATCAAGTAAGAGACTTTTAGCTCCTGTTGTTAATGCTGCTTTTTAATTTATTCAAATACCAGTTTAATTTAAAAAAACATAAAAAAATACTTCATTAACAAGTATTTCATCATATGCATGCTTACAGATGGTGATATTCATAAGTATTTGTACACAATTTAAACTACAAGTTATCAGCACAGATAAACAAAGCTAAGGCTTTTAAAGTAATATTACCAGTGATATATAACATAATTTCATTGAAAATAATGATGTACAACAGAGTCCTTGTTGCCTGTGAGGAAGAGTTTTTTGAAGAGATGTTTGTTACTGTGTGAATGATGGAGCACGAAAGCTCATCTTTGGATCAGGGACAAGACTATTCATTGAACCACGTAAGACAACATTTGTATCCATTTTATTTATAGTTACAGTACTCTTTAAACTGTGAACATATTTCACAGTAATTTCTAATTGATAGAATTCAGTGATAAAAAACGACCATGGCAGTAATCCAGTACAGGGAACATGAATTTGTTGAGGGTCCAAGCAGTGTGTGACATCAAATTTTAAGATCATTTTTGGAACAGGGACAAAGTTAACTGTTGAAACCAGTAAGTACAAACACATCTCGATGTTTTTATTATCTCTGTTTTTATTTATATTTAGATGATTCCTGTTATAGTCCTAACGGATGGAAGAGTAATGGTTATTGTACATAGAAAGATAAATAATACTAGGGCTTGAACAAGCTTGTTTTTGTGAGGGCTGTTTCTGTTGTGTGAATATGGGGGCTTCCAGGATATTGTTTGGAAAAGGGACAATGCTGCATGTGGAAGCAAGTAAGATTCCCATTAATGTTGTTTTTATTGGTAGTCTATAAAAAGGTGAAAGGTTGTTACTAGATACAGTGTGATGTATGATAAACTCATATTTAGTCAGGGAACACAGATATATGTCTATTCCAGTAAGTTTGTTAATTGGATATTGATTAATGACATTCTCAGTATTTATGTTACTAATGCAATTGATAAAATACTTAAAATACTTTCATTTACATGAATGTCGATAATGTTGCAGTTTTCAGTCAAATTCAAAATAATACAAGCAGTTTTTAACCCCTCAAAATTATAAACATCCAGATGTATTTTTCGAATGCTCAGTCAGTAGTAAACAAAATAATTATAGATTGAATATTGAAATTAATTCTCTAAATGAAATCTTAATCCCTAAAATATATTTACACAATATTTAGTTTTACAGTTTATCATCAACACCTACAATCATATACATATTTTAGCCCCAATTCTTGGTAAACCGGTCCCATTTTTGTAGTGATTGTTTCTGTTGTGTGGATGCTGGAGGGAGAAAGATAATTTTTGGTCGAGGAACAACTTTAATAGTTGAATCAAGTAAGAATATTTGAATGTTTTTACATCAATTCTGCAATAAGAGTATGCGATTAATACCATGGTTTAATAAATATCGAATAACTGACATTGAAAACGTTTAAAAGAATAATGTATTCATCATTTATTTATTAATAGGCAATCAAGATGTGTCTTGTCTTGATGTCTTTCATCGCATACACATAATTTGAACTACAGTACTTTATGAAGGGCGTCCTCGTGAACATTTTGTCTGAGTGTTTGTTACTGTGTGAATTATGGGAACAACAAGATCACTTTTGGAAGTGGAGCAACACTGACCATTGAATCTCGTAAGACAAATTTTCTTCATCAGTATTTCATAGATAAAAAAAAATCATTATCCATTATTGGAATAATGTCTTCGTTTATACCACAAAAAATATCTGTCTTACCTTAAGACAAAGTAAATAAGTAAAAACAGTTACAATAAACAACCTGTCTGTGTTAAAAATGTGCAAGTCATGTTAATTGTACAAATTTGACATAAATTATATATTTTAGTATATTAAATACATTTTTGCTGAAACAATGATTGAAAGTACTAGGCCTTTTACCAACCAGTGTTGGTAAAAATCACTATGTTAAAATAAAATATTTAATAATGTTCTCTTTACAATTGAAGCAATTGAACATGTAATTGAAGTTTTCACTGAAGAACTTTTTAGAGTATTAGATCTATTTACCAAACTGTAACAAAGGTAGTTTTTGTGAGGGACGTTTGTAATGTGTGACTTTTGGTGCAAACAAGATCATCTTTGGAGAAGGGACGAAGTTACATGTAGAAGCAAGTAAGAGGCTGATCAAGATTCATTATTTTTTTAAAACCTCTTGTTTGTGTCCAGCGGACAGCATTTGTAGATTGTAACTGAATTCATTAGGTGTAAGAATTTAAGGCAAAGTAAGGCAATGCCAAGGCATTGCAGTTGACTCCAGAGGTTGATGCTCTGGTATTCAACACAGTGTGAATTATGGCAACAAGATCATATTTGGTCAGGGAACACCGCTTTATGTTTATTCCAGTAAGTATAATGCATTTTCATAATGAAATTATATTAATAAATCTATAATGAAAAATATATATTTGAATATCTTGTCAGCTTAAATCGTTAAAGAATGAAATAATTCGGAATGCAAAATGGCTTTCTAATTGTGAGACCAGTATATATATCCTCTTTACTTAAAAGTATGAATAATATGTGTTTGTGATGTCCTAAGTCATTCTATGCCAAAGTCAAAGTCATGAATGAATAATAAAAAAATGTCAGTAAATCTGACGAATCATAAAAAAGAATCAAAACAGGAAATAATTTATGAATTTTAGAACTTAAGCACTAAGATAATCAAAAGCCGATGTTATCACGGCCCTGTTAATGTGCTTAGAGAGTTTTTGCTGAGGCCTTTTTTAATGTGTGAATTATAACAAGATCACATTTGGAGCTGGAACCAAGCTAATTGTGGAAACACGTAAGACCAAACAAATTATTTCTATGAATTTATCTTAATAATACAGTATTAATTCATATAACGCTTCTTACAATATTAATACTCTTCGCAACGTAATTTTTTTTGCATTGCATTTAACCTATACCAGATGAAACAGTCCAAATTTAAAACTTGAAAAAAGTGTTACATATTCTCTTAAACCAGGAAACTTAGTAAAACCAAATGAATAAAAACAGAAGGGATAAGGTCATGGCTTTCTTATGTGACAAAATGGAGTAGCAAAACATATTTTGTAATGTAACATTTAAATGAGTAGGTTTTAGTCATGTTGATAAATAAATACTAATATAATCTGAAGGTTTTTTTTTTAGAATTAGAATTAATTTTACATAATGTTTTTTATTATTATTATTAATAATGATCCCAAAATAAATACAGAACTATTTCCAAGTCATGTACCAAGTTTTTGTAGTTAACCAGATAGCTGTGTGACAACTGGAGTAAAGATAATATTTGGAAGTGGTACTCAACTTATTGTTGAGTCAAGTAAGTGAAATTACTTAATCAAACTTGTTCCTCCTTTTGACTCAAATCTACTGTTTTTATAATGTTCAATTTGATCAAATTTACAGAATCCAGAAATGAATTTGATTAATTTATATTTCATGAAGACAATCCAAAATGTATACGTTCAAATTTCAATGTGGAGTACTGTTTAGGGATGTTAAGACACTATTTAAATCTAATTTTAAAAGAAAAATGCTAGATCTAAAGTCTCATATCTGTTGGCACATCTGTTGATTCAAATATGCGTGAAAGCTCAATACTTCAAAACTTTAAAAAGGTACAATTGCAATAGACACTCTATTTGATATCAAAAATACAGTTTTCATACAAATGTACTATATGTGCTATACATGACCTTAGGATGGTTATTGTGTAAGGCTATAACAATGTGTGACTGGAACTGGAGGAAGAAATATAATTTTTGGAGAAGGAACTACACTGACAGTTTCAGCCAGTGAGTATTCATATATTTCAGTCAAAATTATGATGTTCTATTTAGGGCTGTTATACTGTAATCCCTTTAATTTCACTGAGGTTTCATTGTAACCTTAGCTATGTTTCATTAATATGCGTTTACACATCAGGAAAGACCAAATTCGTATTATTTATAGCGGCACATTTCCATTAATGCATTTGGCAGACGCTTTTACTCCAAGTGACTTCGCAATCGGGTTACACATTTTTTTAACTGTACTTGATTTCCCTGGCCATCGAACGCATGACTTTGGGGTTGCGAGCGCCATGCTCTACTCATTGAGTTACAGAAAATGTCATTTAGTCAAAAAACATTTGTGAGTGCAGTTATTTGTGATTAGTTGCGGAAGTTGTACGTTTTTGCTATGTAGCTAGTGTCTGTGTGACTAGTAGTTACAAGTTAATCTTTGGAAAAGGAACACAAGTGCATGTTGAAGCAAGTGAGTTACATCTTTACCATTTATATATTGTATGCTTTCTATTAAGTTGGTTTAAATCTCTTATTTGTTATATATTTATATATATGCATTTGGAAGAAGATTTTATCCAAAGTGATTTACATTGCATTCCATTCAAGGTATATCTTTTTTTCAGTTCATTCTCTGGGAAAAACCCATGATTTTGTCCAACGTATCTACTTTTTGGAGAAATCGCATTATCATGAAAAATTTAAAAGGCTGAAATTAAAAATAACTTTATTCCCCTTAAAGTTTTACAACTACATTTTTAAATTGAAAATAATGTTCATTTGCAAATGGCTAATGGGCAGTTTTTATCTTTGTCATTTTAGAAATGTATCAATATGGATTTTTATAAGTTTGCATGTCTACAGGTGAAGCATGTACTGTAGGTGTTTTTTAGTAATATATTGAAAAGTCATTATTGAACTGACATTCAGAAATGACACTTCACCCCATAATAAGTCCTATAATATATCCCCATATATCAAAAAACAGAGTGGGAACTTTAAATGTGTTTTGGGACCCCCTTTTTGTCGAGAGCTTTAGCAATGTGTGTATGATGGGACATACAAAGTCATTTTTGGAAGTGGAACTTTGCTCTCAGTGGAATCCAGTAAGAAACATATTTTTTCCCAGTCAAATTTACTTTCAAGTTAAATTAAATTATTTTAAATGTAAATTATTGCCACACTGCTGTTAATAATTTGTTACATCTAAATACTAATCATTCAATCTAAAATCACCAAAAATTCACTCAGTATAGCACAAATTACACTTTAGACTTTAACCTGTCTTGGGGCAGTTTGTTCTGCATGGAAAATCACCATCACATAGCCTACAAGTCAGACAAATACACAACATCAATAATACATAAAAAAACCTACCTAAAAAACGACCTTTTTCTATACACAATATGTAACATATATTAAACCCACATCAAGTATCATGATGCATTATGTTTGCTAATTGCATCTACACAACACTACACATCTACACTGTACTATATATAACAAAAAACTTTGATAGTATCATAGAGTGTCAGTTACATATGATAAGTTATTGATAGTGTGTATGTCAGTGTGTGACATCAACTGGAATAGGAAAAGTTATATTTGGAGCCGGGACCCAATTGAAAGTTCAAATTAGTGAGTATAGTGCCCAACATATTAGTACATTAATGTTTATTTAAAGTTTTCTTTCACATGATGCGCAGTGTATATCTGTCTTATGGTTTTGACATTGATAACTCATTCATTGAGTTTTTGTGCTGTGGTTAATTGCTGTGTGTATATTGGCAATAAGATCGTATTTGGAAGAGGGACCCAAGTAGTTGTCGCTGCACGTAAGTCATATTATGATTTGACTTCAAACACTAAATTTGTAGTTTCTTAGTACAGACAATTATTGAAAACCAATATTTTTTATTCCTAATCCCAATCGTTGTCTTCTACTAATGAATTAACTAATTAACAGTTTATTTATTCATGAATTTGGAAATACAGCGCCTGCTGATTAACTATGATCTCGCAAATTCAGTGTAAACCTTAAAATGACAAGATATTACTTTAGTACTATTCAATGTAATGACTACTGTGTGAATGATGGATTTTGAAAAAATCACATTTGGCTCAGGGACAAAATTAATTGTTCATTCAAGTAAGTTAATTCATTATCTTTTTATACAGGTTTTTGTACTAACACTATAATATTAAAATATATTATTAATATATTGAATTGCTTAACAACTCTAAAAAACTTGAACTTGAAACTCTAAAGCACAATGTCCCCAAGAACAAGAAAGTTAGCATTAGGTATTTGGAATGGAGTCAGAGGTTGTGTGACTGATGGAGTTAGAATAATATTTGGCAAAGGAACTGAACTCAAAATACAACCGAGTAAGTGTGAATTTATCTTAGTTAACATTTTCATACTAATGATGTGCATTCAAATTCTGCAATCAATCAGTTGTATTCTCTCTCTCTCTCACTCTCTCTCTCTCTCTCTCTCTCTCTCTCTCTCTATATATATATATATATATATATATATATATTTATTTATTTATTAATTTTTTTTTTGTAGAGAGTTTTTAAAATTAGCTCTGCAATGTAGAAATCACAGCAAAAAAATAGGAAAATAATTTATATGGCAATTGTGCTAGGTACAGTTTTGGTGTACACTGCTTTCATTGCGTGAACACAAACTGGAAGGTCATTTTTGGTTCAGGAATAACACTGAGAGTTGAGCAAAGTGAGTATTAATCAGAGCATATTTTATGTTTTTCTTTAGATATTATTGAAGTATGTTAGTTTTATATGAGTTTGTGAGTGTTCAGTTATGACATCTTTTGTAGCATTAAAAAAACAATTTTAAAATAACTTATTTAATATGTTGTTTGGCATTCCAATCAGCAGTTTTGTGTTTTAGATCTTAAATTTAGTCAGATTTGAATGGAACATTAAGCATCTGAAAAATGCAAGACTTTTTGGTGCATGTCTAAAGGCTGTGTGAATACTGGGTATAAGATTTTCTTTGGCAGTGGAACCAATCTTGTCATACTATCAAGTAAGTTGCATTTAAAAACAACAAAAATAATATTCATTAATTATCCCTTTTTGTTCCTTTCGTTAATATGATTCCAAATTAATAAAAGAAAAAAACAAAAATAGAGGTTGCGCAAATTCCAATAAGGTTATATTTGGCAAAAGGATCAAACCTTTAAGTTTTCATTTTCATTTAAGATGATGAATTCACTATCATATGTAGTGTTATGTGAATTATGACTAATATGACGAGTTGTTGGTGCACACTCAGTGTCTGTGTGAATAGTGCCAATATGAATTTCTTTAGTGAAGGGTCAAAACTCAACATGGAAGCAAGCAAGTTCTGAACATTTGGAAGCCTAAATGCTATTGGGTAGTTTGTAATTAATGCAAATAATCATAGTTTTTGATAAAATTACACTGTCATTCTTCGCAAAAACTTTAATGTAGCTAATCATTCATGTTCATATATTACTATTATATTATAATTAAACACCAGTTGTATAATTTTTAAGCGATCAAAAGTTTCATAACTTCATTAAAAAATTCTATTAATTATGTTTCATGACACCTACACCTACAAAGTTATTTTGGTTTGACAAATATGAAACTTAGAGTCTATTGTAAGTGACTTCTGCTATTATGTTAATATAGTTCCAAAAGTAGCTTGTATTAATGCACAAACTATAGTATTAAAAAGTTTATAGAAAATGACAGTATAAAGTAAATATATATCAAGTGTTCATACACGACACAAGTTACTGTAATGAGTGTATATGCTGTGTGTATCAAGGAGGCAAGCTGACATTTGGTTCTGGGACAAAATTAATTGTTCATTCAAGTGAGTTTTACATTTTACATTTCTTTTACATTACCTTAAAATAGTACTAAGGAAAATCGCCACTGTTTAGAAGTTGTTAAAGTACAGTACAGTATGTTCAGTATTACATAAAATATAAAAACTTACAGCTCTCAACACAAGCTCACATGGTTTTTGTTATGGACCCGGCCCATGTGTGACTAATGCTCGAAAGATAATCTTTGGGACGGGGACAATACTCACTGTAGAAACAAGTAAGTTGCGGTGCTAAAAGGCATTAAATTTAAAAAAAGAAGATAAAAACTGAATTTCAAAACTGTTACACAAAAGTACTTGATGTTATACTCTGTGATGTTTTGTAATTAGTCTTAAATAATGTCGTTTTATAATATAGTTTGCACATTGCTGGATATTTTTATTAAATCTTATTTAAATAGTAAACAATTTGACATTCTCCTAAAAACAACCATTATCGAAATATAATTAAATACTCAACAAACGTTTGTTTATCCTAAATGTTCATAAACCTAGTTAAAACCCTAATTTTGTTTATTGTTGGAATTTTTAAAGTAGCTTTTCAGTAGTATAAGAATTTGAGTAAAGTTTTTAGTTCATTGAAAAGGGGACCAAACTTGTTGTACAAACAAGTGAGTTTTGTTGTCTTATATTTTTTACTAAACATTATTGATTTTTTGGACGCCATTATGAGTAGCTTTAAAATATAATATAGGGATAAACGCTCCAAAATTAGAATTGCAATATGCCCTTCTAAAGATAATAGACAAAAATGTTACATGATCAAACCAGTTATTTCTCATTTAATTTCAGTTTCACGAGAAAGATTAGGTCAGTAAGTTTTTGTAACTAAGTCTGTCCATGTGTGACTCCGGGAAATAAAATTATCTTTGCAACAGGGACAGAGCTTATCATAGAAAACAGTAAGTTACTTGAAATATATTTTGATTTTTCCTTTCAATTTATTAAGTTTAAAACTTGCCGTGTTAAATTATTTAAAATTTGTCTTCATATATCATTCCTCATAATACACATCACATAAAATTAGTACTGATTATAATCTAGCTTTTATAAATGCTGATACTGAAACAGTGTGGACATCATTAGTGAATTCATTAGCTAGATTGGACTTGCTTTACTGTAGTCTGTAGAGATGGTATAAAGAGCTGGAAGGCATCAGTTTTTGGCACATAGTCAATGGGTGTGTGAATGTGGATAAGATTATCTTTGGGAAAGGAACCAAACTTGTTGTGGAAACAAGTAAGTAATGCATTTCTGACAGTCAACATGAACAAATACTAACCTTTTAGAGGTCAGTTCAAACTGATGTCCAGAAAAGATCAAATCTGTGTTGTGATATTTAGATTTTTTTCCCCCACTTCTTTAAAATGGAACGGAATCATTTAACAAACTTGAAAAATGTTTGTGATGTTGTAAAAGTATATGTGATGTTGATAAATGGTCAAGATCAGAAATTCTTTAAAGTTGGCAAAAATACATTTGATAATGGTTAGTTTTCTAAAAACTAAATTACTAGCTTATTGTTATCACACTTGCATTATTCTTTTCTAGATTCTAGCTATAATTTCCCAAACTAATCAAACAAGTCATACCTAAAAATAAAATATAATGAGCCCCAAAAGATGGAACCTCACTGGCCAAACGTGTGCTAAGGGTAAATGTACTATACTATACTGATGTGTGAATAGAGCGAACAAGATCATATTTGGGACCGGCACCAGTCTCATTGTTACTTCAAGTAAGATATTTTGTTTCATCAGATAGAATTGTAATAATAAAAATTGTGATCCTTAACATATTTCTTTTAAACCTTAAAAAATGAAGATAATGTTTAATAATGAAAAACAAAACAAATCTGTAATTAATATTTCAAAGTGCTTCCCAAATGCATATATTTATTAATTCAACAGTTTATTTGTGACTTTCACTTAAAAGGATACATATTTGCAAAGTATACTACAAATTTTATTTATATAAAGGTAACTATAAAGGTCATACAAGCTACAGTAGCACTGAATATTAATATATTATACTATTATAATAGGGGTTAAAGTGTTTCATGTAGTGAGCTACTTGTTTTCGCTATATGGTCAATGTCTGTGTGAATAATGGATTGAAGATTTTCTTTGGTAAGGGGACCAAAGTCATAGTACAATCAAGTAAGTTAGGATTTTTTTCATATTATACAGTTAAATTACTTCAATTAGTCAATTGAGTTAATCAGATTTTCATTTAAAAAGATTAATTCAAAATCATATATAATGTGTTCTGTGAATTATGGCCTATTAAATATGACACAAGTTATTGGTGCACCCTCAATGTCTGTGTGAATAATGCCAACAGGATTTTCTTTAGTAAAGGGACAAAACTCAACATAGAAGCAAGTAAGTTCTGAACATTTGAAAACTTAAATGCTATTGGTAGTTTGTTATTAATGCAAATAATCATAGTTATTGACAAAATTATGCTGTCATTCTTCACAAAAACATTAATGTAGCTAATCATTCATTTGCATATTAGTTATGAAGAAACACCAGTGTAAATTTAACAAAAATTATATTGATTAAATATGTTTCATGACAGCTACAGGTAAAAATATTTTTGGTTTGACAAATATGAATCTTGAAGTATGAAAGTCTATTGTAAGGTATAGTAATATAATTCTTACCAAAATTAGCTTGCATTAATGCACAAACTGTATTGTTGAAAGTTTATGGAAAATAACAGTATTAAGTAAATATCAAGTGTTCATACACGATAACTTAGCTATAGCAGACACAAGTTACTGTAATGAGTGTATATGCTGTGTGAATCAAGGGTTTGGCCAGCTGACATTTGGTTCTGGGACAAAATTAATTGTTCATTCAAGTGAGTTTGAATTTTTTTCATTCTTTTACAGTAACATAAAAATAGTACTAAAGAAAGTCACTCATTAGCAGAAAAGTCTTTTCAAAGTGAAAAATAATTGCAAAACAAAAGCCCCAGTGTGATTAAACCTGACAAAGGTTGTTAAAGTACTTGCATTTATTTAATTTATTACATTAAAAAAGAAAATACTTCAAGCTCACAACACTTCAGGCTAGATGGTTTTTGTTATGGACCCGGCCCATGTGTGACTAATGCTCAAAAGATAATCTTTGGGACGGGGACAATACTCACTGTAGAAACAAGTAAGTTTGCATTGTTTAATAAATGAAAAGCCACTAAGTAAAAAGATAAATACTGAATATCAAAGTATCACTAATATGCAAAAGTAGTCTACTTGATGTTATACTCAGTGATTTTTTGTAATCAGTCTTATAATGTAGTTTTATAATATAGTTTTCACATTGCAGCTTAATCACAGTATATTTTGATCAAATCTTATTTAAATTGTAAACAATTTGACATCCTCCTAAAACCAACCATTTCCATTATCAAAATATAATTAGAAATTCAACAAGTGTTTGTTCATCCTAAATGGTCATATACTCATAGTTAAAACCTTTAGTTTGAATTGGAATTTTTAAAGTAGCTTTTCAATAGTGTAAGAATTAGAATTTTTAGTTCATGGCAAATGATTGTGTGAATGTTGGGCATCAAAAGGGGCCAAACTTTTATTGTCTTATCTTAGTTTTTTTACTAAACATTATTGATGTTTTGGATGCCATTATGAGTAGCTTTAAAATATAATGTAGGGCTAAACGCTCCAAAATTACAATTGCAATATGCCCTTCTAAAGATAATAGACAAAAATGTTACATGATCAAACCAGTTATTTCTCATTTAATTTCAGTTTCACAAGAAAGATTAGGTCAGTAAGTTTTTGTAACTAAGTCTGTCCATGTGTGACTGCGGGAGATAAAATGATCTTTGCAACAGGGACAGAGCTTATCATAGAAAACAGTAAGTTACTTGAAATATATTTTGATTTTTCCTTTCAATTTATTAAGTTTAAAACTTGCTGTGTTAAATTATTTAAAATTTGTCTTCATATATCATTCCTCATAATACACATCACATAAAGTTAGTACTGATTAGAATCTAGCTTTTATAAATGCTGATACTGAAACAGTGTGGACATCATTAGTGAATTCATTAGCTAGATTGGACTTGCTATGCTGTAGTCTGTAGAGATGGTATAAAGAGCTGGAAGGCATCAGTTTTTGGCACATAGTCAATGGGTGTGTGAATATGAATAAGATTATCTTTGGGAAAGGAACCAAACTTGTTGTGGAAACAAGTAAGTAATGCATTTCTGACAGTCAACATGAACAAATACTAACCTTTTAGAGGTCAGTTCAAACTGATGTCCAGAAAAGATCAAATCTGTGTTGTGATATTTAGATTTTTTAACTTATTTGTTGACAAATGGTCAAGATCATAAATTCTTTAAAGTTCGCAAAAATACATTTGCTAATGGTTAGTTTTAAAAAAAATCTAAATTACTTATTATCATAATCACTTGCATTATTCTTTCCTAGCTTAGCTATAATTTTCCAAACGAATCAAACAAGTCATACCTAAAAATAAAATATAATGAGCCCCAAAAGATGGAACCTCACTGGCCAAACGTGTGCTAAGGGTAAATGTACTATACTATACTGATGTGTGAATGGAGCGAACAAGATCATATTTGGGACCGGCACCAGTCTCATTGTTACTTCAAGTAAGATATTTTGTTTAATCAGATAGAATTGTAATAATAAAAATTGTGATCCTTAACATATTTCTTTTAAACCTTAAAAAATGAAGATAAAGTTTAATAATAAAAAGCAAAACAAATCTTTAATTAATATTTGTATGAATCAAAGTGCTTCCCAAATACATATATTTATTAATTCAACAGTTTATTTGTGACTTTCACTTAAAAGGATACATATTTGCAAAGTATACTACAAATTTTACAACTATAAAGGTCATACAAGCTACAGTAGCACTGAATATTAATATATTATACTATTATAATAGGGGTTAAAGTGTTTCATGTAGTGAGCTACTTGTTTTCGCTATATGGTCAATGGCTGTGTGAATGATGGATTGAAGATTTTCTTTGGTAAGGGGACCAAAGTCATAGTACAATCAAGTAAGTTAGGATTTTTTTCAAATTATACAGTTAAATTACTTCAATCAGTCAATTGAGTTAATCAGAATTTCATTTAAAAAGATTAATTCAAAATCATATATAATGTGTTCTGTGAATTATGGCCTATTAAATATGACACAAGTTATTGGTGCACACTCAGTGTCTGTGTGAATAATGCCAACAGGATTTTCTTTAGTAAAGGGACAAAACTTAACATAGAAGCAAGTAAGTTCTGAACATTTGAAAACTTAAATGCTATTGGTAGTTTGTTATTAATGCAAATAATCATAGTTATTAAAAAAATTATGCTGTCATTCTTCACAAAAACATTAATGTATCTAATCATTCATTTGCATATTAGTTAAATTATGAAGAAACACCAGTTGTATAAATTTAACAAAAATTCTATTGATTAATTATGCCTCATGACAGCTACAGGTAAAAATGTTTTTGGTTTGACAAATATGAATCTTGAAGTATGAAAGTCTATTGCAAGGTATGGTAATATAATTCTTACCAAAAGTAGCTTGCATTAATGCACAAACTGTATTGTTGAAAGTTTATGGAAAATAACAGTATTAAGTAAATATCAAGTGTTCATACACGATAACTTAGCTATAGCAGACACAAGTTACTGTAATGAGTGTATATGCTGTGTGAATCAAGGAGGCAAGCTGACATTTGGTTCTGGGACAAAATTAATTGTTCATTCAAGTGAGTTTTAATTTTTTTCATTCTTTTACACACTGAAAAAAATGATTCATTGACTAGTTGAATTTACTAAAAAAAATTATGTTAATTGGATCCACATAATTGATTTTAGCTACATTTAAACAAATGCATTACGTTGAACTAAGTTCAACGTAATGCATTTGTTTAAATGTAGCTAAAATCAATTGTGTGGAACCACTTACGATAATTTTTTTTAGTAAATTCAATGATTTCAGTAAATTCATTGAATTTACTAAATGTTTTTATCGTAAGTGGTTCCACACAATTGATTTTCAACGTAATGCATTTGTTAAAATGTAGCTAAAATTAATTATGTGGAACCAATTAACATAATTTTTTTTAGCAAATTCAACTAAGTCAATGAATCATTTTTTTCAGTGCATTAACATAAAAATAGTACTAAAGAAAGTCAATCATTAGCAGAAAAGTCTTTTCAAAGTGAAATATTATTGCAAAACAAAAGCCCCAGTGTGATTAAACCTGACAAAGGTTGTTAAAATACTTGCATTTATTTAATTTATTACATAATACTTAAAACTCACAACACTTCAGGCTAGATGGTTTTTGTTATGGACCCGGCCCATGTGTGACTAATGCTGAAAAGATAATCTTTGGGACGGGGACAATACTCACTGTAGAAACAAGTAAGTTTGCATTGTTTAATAAATGAAAAGCTACTAAGTAAAAAGATAAATACTGAATATCAAAGTATCACTAATATGCAAAAGTAGTCTACTTGATGTTATACTCAGTGATTTTTGTAATCAGTCTTATAATGTAGTTTTATAATATAGTTTTCACATTGCAGCTTAATCACAGTATATTTTGATCAAATCTTATTAAAATTGTAAACAATTTGACATCCTCCTAAAAACAAACCATTTCCATTATCAAAATATAACAAAAAATTCAACAAGTGTTTGTTCATCCTAAATGGTCATATACTCATAGTTAAAACCTTTAGTTTGTATTGGAATTTTTAAAGTAGCTTTTCAATAGTGTAAGAATTAGAATTTTTAGTTCATGGCAAATGATTGTGTGAATGTTGGGCATCAAAAAGGGCCAAACTTTTATTGTCTTATCTCATTTTTTTTTTCTAAACATTATTGATGTTTTGGACGCCATTATGAGTAGCTTTAAAATATAATGTAGGGCTAAACGCTCCAAAATTACAATTGCAATATGCCCTTCTAAAGATAATAAACAAAAATGTTACATGATCAAACCAGTTATTTCTCATTTAATTTCAGTTTCACAAGAAAGATTAGGTCAGTAAGTTTTTGTAACTAAGTCTGTCCATGTGTGACTGCGGGAGATAAAATGATCTTTGCAACAGGGACAGAGCTTATCATAGAAAACAGTAAGTTACTTGAAATATATTTTGATCTTTCCTTTCAATTTATTAAGTTTAAAACTTGCCGTGTTAAATTATTTAAAATTTGTCTTCATTTATCATTCCTCATAATACACATCACATAAAATTAGTACTGATTATAATCTAGCTTTTATAAATGCTGATACTGAAACAGTGTGGACATCATTAGTGAATTCATTAGCTAGATTGGACTTGCTTTACTGTAGTCTGTAGAGATGGTATAAAGAGCTGGAAGGCATCAGTTTTTGGCACATAGTCAATGGGTGTGTGAATGTGAATAAGCTTATCTTTGGGAAAGGAACCAAACTTGTTGTGGAAACAAGTAAGTAATGCATTTCTGACAGTCAACATGAACAAATACTAACCTTTTAGAGGTCAGTTCAAACTGATGTCCAGAAAAGGTCAAATCTGTGTTGAGATATTTAGATTTTTTAACTTATTTGTTGACAAATGGTCAAGATCATAAATTCTTTAAAGTTTGCAAAAATACATTTGCTAATGGTTAGTTTTTTTTAATCTAAATTACTTAACATTATCATAATCACTTGCATTATTCTTTTCTAGCTTAGCTATAATTTTCCAAACGAATCAAACAAGTCATACCTAAAAATAAAATATAATGAGCCCCAAAAGATGGAACCTCACTGGCCAAACGTGTGCTAAGGGTAAATGTACTATACTATACTGATGTGTGAATGGAGCGAACAACAAGATCATATTTGGGACCGGCACCAGTCTCATTGTTACTTCAAGTAAGATATTTTGTTTAATCAGATAGAATTGTAATAATAAAAATTGTGATCCTTAACATATTTATTTTAAACCTTAAAAAATGAACATAAAGTTTAATAATAAAAAGCAAAACAAATCTTTAATTAATATTTGTATGAATCAAAGTGCTTCCCAAATACATATATTTATTAATTCAACAGTTTATTTGTGACTTTCACTTAAAAGGATACATATTTGCAAAGTATACTACAAATTTTACAACTATAAAGGTCATACAAGCTACAGTAGCACTGAATATTAATATATTATACTATTATAAGAGGGGTTAAAGTGTTTCATGTAGTGAGCTACTTGTTCTTGCTATATGGTCAATGGCTGTGTGAATGATGCCAACAGGATTTTCTTTAGTAAAGGGACAAAACTCAACATAGAAGCAAGTAAGTTCTGAATATTTGAAAACTTAAATGCTATTGGTAGTTTGTTATTAATGCAAATAATCATAGTTATTAAAAAAATGATGCTGTCATTGTTCACAAAAACATTAATGTACCTAATCATTCATTTGCATATTAGTTAAATTATGAAGAAACACCAGTTGTATAAATTTAACAAAAGTTATATTGATTAATTATGCCTCATGACAGCTACAGGTAAAAATGTTTTTGGTTTGACAACTATGAATCTTGAAGTATGAAAGTCTATTGTAAGGTATAGTAATACAATTCTTACCAAAAGTAGCTTGCATTAATGCACAAACTGTATTGTTGAAAGTTTATGGAAAATGACAGTATTAAGTAAATATCAAGTGTTCATACACGATAACTTAGCTATAGCAGACACAAGTTACTGTAATGAGTGTATATGCTGTGTGAATCAAGGGTTTGACAAGCTGACATTTGGTTCTGGGACAAAATTAACTGTTCATTCAAGTGAGTTTTAATTTTTTTCATTCTTTTACAGTAACATAAAAATAGTACTAAAGAAAGTCACTCTTTAGCAGAAATTTATAAAATTATTGCAAAACAAAAGCCCCAGTGTGATTAAACCTGACAAAGGTTGTTAAAGTACTTGCATTTATTTAATTTATTACATAATACTTAAAACTCACAACACTTCAGGCTAGATGGTTTTTGTTATGGACCCGGCCCATGTGTGACTAATACTCAAAAGATAATCTTTGGGACGGGGACAATACTCACTGTAGAAACAAGTAAGTTTGCATTGTTAAATAAATGAAAAGCCACTAAGTAAAAAGATAAATTCTGAATATCAAAGTATCACTAATATGCAAAAGTAGTCTACTTGATGTTATACTCAGTGATTTTTGTAATCAGTCTTATAATGTAGTTTTATAATATAGTTTTCACATTGCAGATTAATCACAGTATATTTTGATCAAATTTAAATTGTAAACAATTTGACATCCTCCTAAAAACAAACCATTTCCATTATCAATATATAATTAAAAATTCAACAAGTGTTTGTTCATCCTAAATGGTCATATACTTCGTTAAAACCTTTAGTTTGTATTGGAATTTTTAAAGTAGCTTTTCAATAGTGTAAGAACAGTAAGTTACCTGAGATATACCCTGCTTTATCTTTTCAATTCAACATGTTTAAATTTGCATTGTTAAATTATTTTACATGTGTCTTTATATATCATTCCTCATAACGCATTATGTAATTTTTCATTGTGTCATGAAAATTAGGAAGCTGATATGACTTAGACTGGCACTTGAGACAATTGAATATATTCGTAGCAAATTAATTAACATGAAAAATACAGTGGTAAAATGAACTCTTTCTCTCATTAAATCAAACCCATTTATACAAAATAACACAATACAAAGCAAGGGGAAAAGTTTTCAATATTTTCGATATTAAGTAAGTCACAATACAACAGTGAGGTTTTTGTGATGGGGTCAGCACTTGTGTGAATGCTGCCAACAAGATTATATTTGGGAGTGGGACAAGACTAATAACAGAAACAAGTAAGCTTACATCAATGCCACTGAAAATGTTACATTGAAATATACAGTATGTATCATATTCCAAATGTATTGAATTTACTCTTAATTTCCACTTAAATACCAACCAGATTAACTTAATACAATAGATTTATCTAATCATCAGAATGTAATATTGGCACTACCCTGACACTTTTATAAGCACTATATAAGCATTAAATGCATACAGTATATGGAACAGTTGGACTCTGTAGAGGGCAATGTTTTTGTGTAGATAAAGTTTACAGTGTGACATCAACACAATGGAAAGTAGTGTTTGGAGAAGGAACTAAATTGACAGTTGAAATAAGTGAGTATAAAATTAGTACTGATTATAATCTAGCTTTTATAAATGCTGATACTGAAACAGTGTGGACATCATTAGTGAATTCATTAGCTAGATTGGACTTGCTTTACTGTAGTCTGTAGAGATGGTATAAAGAGCTGGAAGGCATCAGTTTTTGGCACATAGTCAATGGGTGTGTGAATGCGAATAAGATTATCTTTGGGAAAGGAACCAAACTTGTTGTGGAAACAAGTAAGTAATGCATTTCTGACAGTCAACATGAACAAATACTAACCTTTTAGAGGTCAGTTCAAACTGATGTCCAGAAAAGATCAAATCTGTGTTGTGATATTTAGATTTTTTCCCCACTTCTTTAAAATGGAACGGAATCATTTAACAATCTTGAAAAATGTTTGTGATGTTGTAAAGTATATGTGATGTTGATAAATAAGATCAGAAATTCTTTAAAGTTGGCAAAAATACATTTGATAATGGTTAGTTTTCCAAAAAACTAAATTACTAGCTTATTGTTATCACACTTGCATTATTCTTTTCTAGATTCTAGCTATATTTTTCCAAACGAATCAAACAAGTCATACCTAAATATAAAATATAATGACCCTCAAAAGATGGAACCTCACTGGCCAAACGTGTGCTAAGGGTAAATGTACTATACTATACTGATGTGTGAATAGAGGGGACAACAAGATCATATTTGGGACCGGCACCAGTCTCATTGTTACTTCAAGTAAGATATTTTGTTTCATCTAATAAATAGTTTAGTATAATAAAAAGTATGACCCTTAACATATTTATTTTAAACCTAAACAAGATGAAGAGAAAGGTTCATCATAAAAAAACCCCACAAAAATAATTTTAATATTTGCATGAATCAAAGTGCCTCCCAAATGCATATATTCAATAATTCAACAGTTTATTAGTGACTTTCAGTTAAAAGTATATATTTGAAAACCATATAAATTTTACAACTATAAAGGTTAGACCAGCTACAGTAACACTGAATATTAATATATTATAGTTTAAAGTGTTTCATGTAGTGAGCTACTTGTTTTCGCTATATGGTCAATGGCTGTGTGAATGATGGATATAAGATTTTCTTTGGTAAGGGGACTAAAGTCATAGTACAATCAAGTAAGTCAAGATTTTTCCTAATTGTACAGTTAAATTACTTAATTTTATGCAGTTTGGTTGGATAAAAAATGGTAATAGTAGATATTCAAAATCTATTTATTTACAGTCATATCCAAAAATGCACTATGAAATAAACACCAAACAACAGTGGCTAAAGTGAATTCTGGGTAAATGTACTATGTTGTTCTAATGTGTGAATGCTGGCTATGAAAAGATCATATTTGGAAAAGGCACCGGACTAACAGTTGATTCAAGTATGTTTTCTGCTACTTACAGTAAACTAAGAAAGAGAGCTGCAATAATTTTAAAACTTAAAAAAAGTTTGTCAATTCTGATATATTCATCAAACCAATCAAAGTACTTGATAGCTAGTAGTGATACAAAGTGGCTTCAATTTCATTTTGATATACTTTAGCTAAAACTGTTGTTTCACATGAAAAATAAGAACCTTTTATATGACTTTAAACCATGACTGCCTCCATGAAATGCTTACTTCAGAGAAATACAATTCACAAAGAGCATTAACATCCTTATACGTCTGTATAATAATAGGTAACTGTGATAGGCTATAGATGATATAAATAGATTCCCAATTATTCCAATCAATATTTAAGGCTACTGTAGTTTGTATGACCTTTATAGTTGTACAATTTATAATATGCTTTTCAAATATCTATACTTTTAAATGAAAGTCACCAATAAACAGCTGAATTAGATTCCAAATAAAGTATTCTAAATAAATATAGCTCTTATTGTTGGGCTTCAAAGCAAGGAGAGTATAGGCAACATGTTTACGTGTTCGGATAAACCACTGTGTGACTCAAGGAGTTAACAAAATTATTTTTGGAAAAGGCACTCAACTCACTGTCCTTTCAAGTAAGTGTAGATCAAGCTTGTCTTTTTTTATTTTATATTTTAAAACCAATGTTAAATTTAAAACTGTGCTCCCATTATTTTCCCATTATTAATGAGTATTGTACACTTAACATTCATATGACGCTAAATTGCACAGGGGGAAAAAATAATTATCGAAAGTAAATTGACGAAAAGAATTGCGAAAGCCTATTACTTAGTCTAAAATGTAATAGTTGTACACAGTCAATATAGTCTTTTATGTATCTCTTCGAAGTACAGTATATCAGGTCAAGATGTCAAGTTCTTTATTTTTAAATATAGTATAGTGGAAAATTACCATTTATGTAAGTAAAATATGATTAGATCATATAATTGGACTTTTTTTTTATTATTATTATTATTTTTAAATCAGCTAAGCTTAACTAGTTCTTAGGGTTTCCATCATCTTAACCCTAATACATAACTTTGAATTTGGGACCATCAATATGTAACATAATAGGCATTTATTGTAGAACATCAAACATCATCAATACAAAATTTGGAATAATACCTGATACTTAACAGATAAATTTTAGTATTATTTCTGATAATAATATCATTATCATAACATACCTTATCCAGGATGATTATATGTTCAGCAGCAGTTATGTGTTTATGGTCAACAGCTGTGTGACTCAAAGTGGATTCAAAATTATATTTGGGAAAGGCACTAAACTAACTGTGTTTTCAAGTAAGTGTGGCTCAGTTCTCTCAAATATCGCATAGCTTTTTCATGAAATATGCATGTTTTTATTAGAGCAATATTATTATTATCAGAACAATAAATCAACAGTGATCTTCTATCTTCTTAAAAAGATTTGAAGGTATTTATCTGGGAATTAGTACTTCATCATTTTTCTTGTAATATCCTACTTAATTCCCAGATAAATATATTCAAAACTTACTGCTTGATGTTAACTTTAGGAACATCAACTCTTCTTTTGTCTTTGAAACATAACAGTTAAAAACAGATTTTTATTCTACCACTAAACTTTGATATAAATGGATGTCGTTCCTTCTTTAAAGTTTTCACACGGAATCTTATTTAAGAGCGATTGTGACAGAATTGCTTGCAGTGTTTTTGATATCAGGATATTGCTAGTTTTTAGTATATGGCCAATGGCTGTGTGAATACTGGACAAAAACTTTTATTTGGGATGGGAACAAAACTTCTTGTACAAACCAGTAAGTTGTACTTTAATCTTAGTATGAATGCTTGAATATATATAAGGGCAATATGTCAAGTCTGTTTTACAGTTTGAACATATAAGTGACTGAATCTGAATATATTGATGGCCATCATTCCTCAAAAATACTTATATAATAGTAAAAGAAAAAAAATACTAGAGTTGGACTGCAATTATGAATGAACTTGGAACTGGACACACTCGGGTGGACTTGTACTGAAACTTGACGTGAACTTGGACAGTCAAATCCACATCATGTAACATGAAAGAAAAATAAGAAACAAGAAAGAAACATAAAATTAAGACAAAAATACATTAATAAACATTCCTCACTAAAATTCAGTTGGTTAAGTGCTTAGACTCGACTCGGACTCGACAAGTTGGACTCAGGCCCAACACTAAAAAAATACCCTACATTTTTTGTTAAAACTGGAACAACAATGAACTATTTAGGTTTTAAGGTGACTTTTCATTCCATTGTTGTAAAATGCTATCTCCTCTATGCTGTTCAGTGCCATCAGGATGTCAATACTTTTTTATACATGATGAATGACTGTGTGAATGATCAAATTAGACTGTTATTTGGCAAAGGAACAAAACTCATTGTCCAGTCAAGTAAGTTATATCCAATATTCGTACCAATATTGAATTGTATGCATAAAATGTTTATTTAAAAATGCTAGTTATCTCATATTTATGTTATAGAAAAGCAAATAATGTAATGTAAAAGTATTTCAGATAAGACTGCTAGTAAACACAACTAATGTATTGACATTTTAATTATGCAAAAAAACTAACTAAAAACAAATACAAACAAAAACCACCAAAAAACATACTGTCAGCATAAAGTCAAAGAACGGAACTTTATACGGTTTGTCTAAAGCTTTAGTCTGTATTTTTGTTTATTTGTAGAAATGAATAAAATCTCAAAAATGAATTTAATATAAATGTATCCACCCTATAACAGTCCACATTATACTCAGAATAAATGTACTGTGCTTTACTGATGTGTGAATCTTGGAGGCACCAAGCTCATTTTTGGGACAGGCACCAAACTAATAATTACTTCAAGTAAGTTAATTGTCTTTTCAAAAGATCATATGTCCATATTCTTGTAGGACATGTATCTGGTATTTAATGGCTGGCATTGTTTAACAATGTTAATTTACATATTTAAACGTTTACTATAATAGAATGCTATTATGAGGATAATATAGATGAGTATAATATTGCAAGTTCACATGACTTGAAATTAGTATGGTGCTTGTTGTTAACTTTAGGAACACCAACATCAATTGCTTGCAGTGTTTTTGATATCAGGATATTGCTAGTTTTTAGTATATGGCCAATGGCTGTGTGAATGTTGGACAAAAACTTTTCTTTGGGATGGGAACAAAACTTCTTGTACAAACCAGTAAGTTGTACTTTAATCTTAGTATTGAATTTATTCTGTGATAAACCCATTATGTCATCAACCAAACGTGACTTTGATTGTATTGTAAAATGAGAATGACATGTCACAATGTAAACAAAATGCATTGCAATAGGTTTATCATTTAAACTATCAAATACTTCTGTTCAGTGATGTTGGACTTTGGGCTAACTAAACCAAAAAAAGAAAACTGAAAAATATAAAAGGATAAAAGTGCCAAGCAAAACCATTTGGTCAATTCCAGGCTCAACAACAGTCATATTTGGGGCAGGCACCAAAAAACTAATAAATTCCAGTAAGTTTTATCTTTATTACTAGTTGTTCAATATATTCAGTATATATTCATTTGTCAAGCACATTGAAAGATGTCCGCTCCAAAAATGTTGAGGTCATTAAAGAGACAGAAGTTTATGTGTAGTGAAATTTAATATTCAATTTACAGTTCCACCAAATCTCAGTAATTATCATATACAAAGTTTTAAAACCCACTTCATCCACAGACATTAGTTATTAATCAAATTTTTAATAGAATTTACTGTAATGTCAAATTACAAAACTCTTGTCCTTTATCAGAGGAAAGAGTATCCAATGTATTTCTGTGTTGAGCTTTGTAGTTGTGTGACTCAAAATGGAAACAAACTGATCTTTGGGCAAGGGACTCAGCTCATTGTGTTATCCAGTAAGTTATGGATTCAGTTATTTAAAGTTTACTATAATTGATATTACTCAAGCTCTTTTCACTAATCCACTAAATGAACAGATAGACTTGTACATGAGATTTTCACAGCTTTTTTAATATAATTTATTTTTCTAAAAATGAAATCTATGAAATTATTAATTTGACTGATACATTGATATATTTTAGATTTTAGAGACTTTCCGAGTATTGTCGAATTCACATCATGTGTAACATGAAAGAAAAATAAGTAACGACATAAAATTACGATAAAACTATAATAAACATCTCTCACTCAAACTCAATTGGTTCAGTGCTTAGACTCAACAAGGTGGACTTCTGAACAAAATCAAACACTGCTGAGCAAATTTCGTTATAATTCTAAGCATCGTGATAAAAGTAGTAAAATATTTCTCATTTATGATGTTTAAAAGTATGATCTTTAAGGTTATTTTTTAAAGACTGAAAGACATAGGCCTACAATCCATGTACACGACTGGTTTTTGGTACAGAGTCAATAGCTGTGTGACTAATCAATTTAAGATGTTCTTTGGCAAGGGGACCCAACTTATAGTCCAAGCAAGTAAGTTTGATTTCTAAACTTGTAATTATCACTCATTTATTTTACTTAAAATATTTTATTAAACTGCTGCATGAAAAAAAAACCCATTATATTTTATGCAATAGATATGTTCGTGATGATAGGTTTTCTTTCATTTTCTAAATATTCTTACAGACATTATCATCATATAACGTTCTAATTAAAAAAAGAAAGAGTATAGTGGAAAATTACTATTACTGTAAAATATGAGTAGATCAGATAATTGTACTGATGTGCAAGACTTTGGAAAAGACAGACTTGAGAGTGGAGTTTAAAAGCTTTTTTTATTTTAATAACTTCAGACTGTGCAGATTGCATGTAAAAAGAACAAATTAACAAGTTCTAGGATTTCCCTCCTCTTAACTGTAATACAAATCTTTGGCATCATCAATTTATGTAACATCAACAATAATAGCTATTTATTAGTACATCCAAACAGCATCAATACAATCTTTGGAATAAAGCTGACATTTAACTGATACATTAGTTAAATTATTTCTAAATTAGAGTTTAGATGATAAAAATCACATTTATCCCATTTGAAGGAATGAAAACATATATCCAGGATGATAATATGTTCAGCAGCAGTTATGTGTTTATGGTCAACAGCTGTGTGAATCAAGGCGGATACAAAATTATATTTGGGAAAGGTACTAAACTAACTGTGTTTTCAAGTAAGTGTGGCTCAGTTCTCTCAAATATCGCATAGCTTTTTATGAAATATGTATTTTTTATGATTAGAGCAATACATCAACAGTGATCTCCTGATCATAATCTTTCTTGTAATATCCTACTTAATTCCCAGATAAATACATACGAAACTTACTGCTTGATGTTAATTTTAGGAACATCAACTCTTCTTTTGTCTTTGAAACATAACAGTTAAAAACAGATTTTTATTCTACCACTAAACTTTGATATAAATGGATGTCGTTCCTTCTTTAAAGTTTTCACACAGAATCTTATTTAAGAGCGATTGTGGCAGAATTGCTTGCAGTGTTTTTGGTATCAGGATAATACAGGATATTGCTAGTTTTTAGTATATGGCCAATGGCTGTGTGAATGCTGGACAAAAACTTTTCTTTGGGATGGGAACAAAACTTCTTGTACAAACCAGTAAGTTGTACTTTAATCTTAGTATGAATGATTGAATATATATAAGGGCAATATGTCAAGTCTGTTTTACAGTTTGAACATATAAGTTACTGAATGTGAATATATTGATGGCCATCATTCCTCAAAAATACTTTTATAATAGTAAAAGAAAAAAAAATACTAGAGTTGGGGTACTTGGACTGCAATAATTAATGAACTTGGAACTGGACACACTCGGGTGGACTTGTACTCAAACTTGACGTGAACTTGGACAGTCAAATCCACATCATGTGTAACATGAAAGAAAAATAAGAAACAAGAAAGAAACATAAAATTAAGACAAAAAGACATTAATAAACATTCCTCACTAAAACTCCTCACTAAAACTCAATTGGCTTAGACTCAACAAGTTGGACTCAGGCACAACACTAAAAATACCCACATTTTTTTGTTAAAACTGGAACAACAATGAACTATTTAGGTTTTAAGGTGACTTTTCATTCCATTGTTGTAAAATGCTATCTCCTCTATGCTGTTCAGTGCCATCAGGATGTCAATACTTTTTTATACATGATGAATGACTGTGTGAATGATCAAATTAGACTGTTATTTGGCAAAGGAACAAAACTCATTGTCCAGTCAAGTAAGTTATATCCAATATTCGTACCAATATTGAATTGTATGCATAAAATGTTTATTTAAAAATGCTAGTTATCTCATATTTATGTTATAGAAAAGCAAATAATGTAATGTAAAAGTATTTCAGATAAGACTGCTAGTAAACACAACTAATGTATTGACATTTTAATTATGCAAAAAAACAAATACAAACAAAAAACACCAAAAACATACTTTCAACATAAAGTAATTTGTAGAAATGAATAATATCTCAAAAATGAATTTAATATAAATGTATCCACCCTACAACAGTCCACATTATACTCAGAATAAATGTACTGTGCTTTACTGATGTGTGAATCTTGGAGGCACCAAGATCATATTTGGGACAGGCACCAAACTAATAATTACTTCAAGTAAGTTAATTGCCTTTTCAAAAGATCATAAGTCCATATTCTTGTAGGACATTTATCTGGTATTTAATGGCTGGCATTGCTTAACAATGTTCATTTAGATATTTCAACTTTTACTATAATAGAATGCTATTATGAGGATAATATAGATGAGTATAATATTAGAAGTTCACATGACTTGAAATTAGTATGGTGCTTGTTGTTAACTTTAGGAACATCAACTCTTCTTTTGTCTTTGAAACATAACAGTTTAAAAACAGATTTTTATTCTACCACTAAACTTTGATATAAATGGATGTCGTTCCTTCTTTAAAGTTTTCACACTGAATCTTATTTAAGAGCGATTGTGACAGAATTGCTTGCAGTGTTTTTGATATCAGGATATTGCTAGTTTTTAGTATATGGCCAATGGCTGTGTGAATACTGGACAAAAACTTTTCTTTGGGATGGGAACAAAACTTCTTGTACAAACCAGTAAGTTGTACTTTAATCTTAGTATTGAATTTATTCTGTGATAAACCCATTATTTCATCAACCAAACGTGACTTTGATTGTATTGTAAAATGAGAATGACATGTCACAATGTAAACAAAATGCATTGCAATAGGTTTATCATTTAAACTATCCAATACTTCTGTTCAGTGATGTTGGACTTTGGGCTAACTAAACCAAAAAAAAAGAAAACTGACAAATATAAAAGGATAAAAGTGCCAAGCAAAACCATTTGGTCAATTCCAGGCTCAACAACAGTCATATTTGGGGCAGGCACCAAAATACTAATAAATTCCAGTAAGTTTTATCTTTATTAGTTGTTCAATATATTCAGTATATATTCATTTGTCAAGCACATTGAAAGATGGCCGCTCCAAAAATGTTGAGGACATTAATGAGACAGAAGTGTATGTGTAGCGAAATTTAATATTAAATTTACTGTTCCACCAAATATCAGTAATTATCATAAGATGTTTTTAAAACCCACTTCATTCACAGACATTAGTTATTAATCTAATTTTTAATAGAATTTACTGTAATGTCAAATTACAAAAGTCTTGTCCTTTATACCTATCAGAGGAAAGAGTATCCAATGTATTTCTGTGTTGAGCTTTGTAGCTGTGTGTCTCAAAATGGAAACAAACTGATCTTTGGGCAAGGAACTCAGCTCATTGTGTTATCCAGTAAGTTATGGATTCAGTTATTTAAAGTTTACTATAATTGATATTACTCAAGACCTTTTCACTAATCAACTGATTGAACAGGTAGACTTGTACATGACATTTTCACAGATTTTTTTATATAATTTATTTGTCTTCTAAAAATTAAATCTATGCAATTATTAATTTTACTGATACATTGATATATTTTAGATTTTAGAGACTTTCCGAGTACAGTCGAATTCACATCATGTGTAACATGAAAGAAAAATAAGTAACAACATAAAATTACGATAAAACTATAATAAACATCTCTCACTCAAACTCAATTGGTTCAGTGCTTAGACTCGACTCGGACTCAACAAGGTGGACTTCTGAACAAAATCAAACACTGCTGAGCAAATTTAGCTATAATTCTAAGCATTGTGATAAAAGTAGTAAAATATTTCTAATTTATGATGTTTAAAAGTATGATCTTTAAAGATATTTTTTAAAGACTGAAAGACATAGGCCTACAATCCATGTACACGACTGGTTTTTGGTACAGAGTCAATAGCTGTGTGACTAATCAATTTAAGATATTATTTGGCAAGGGGACCCAACTTATAGTCCAAGCAAGTAAGTTTTAT
The DNA here is from genome assembly GCF_963993115.1 of Abramis brama. Taxonomy (NCBI): domain Eukaryota; kingdom Metazoa; phylum Chordata; class Actinopteri; order Cypriniformes; family Leuciscidae; genus Abramis; species Abramis brama. The sequence continues at coordinate 15,797,939 of NC_139969.1, read as the reverse complement.
CTCTAAACTTGTAATAATCACTCATTTATTTTACTTAAAATATTTTATTAAACTGCTGCATGAAAAAAAAAAAACGTATATCTTATGCAATAGATAATATGTTCGTGATGATAGGTTTTCTTTCATTTTCTAAATATTCTTACAGACATTATCATCATATAACGTTCTAATAAAAAAAAAGAGAGTATAGTGGAAAATTACTATTACTGTAAAATATGAGTAGATCAGATAATTGTACTGATGTGCAAGACTTTGGAAAAGACAGACTTGAGAGTGGAGTTTAAAAGCTTTTTTTATTTTAATAATCTCAGACTGTGTAGATTGCATGTAAAAAGAACAAATTAACAAGTTTTTAGGATTTCCCTCCTCTTAACCGTAATACAAATCTTTGGCATCATCAATTTATGTAACATCAACAATAATAGCCATTTATTAGTACATCCAAACAGCATCAATACAATCTTTGGAATAAAGCTGACATTTAACTGATACATTAGTTAAATTATTTCTAAATTAGAGTTTAGATGATAATAATCCCATTTATCCCATTTGAAGAAATGAAAACATACCTTATCCAGGATGATTATTCAGCAGCAGTTATGTGTTTATGGTCAACAGCTGTGTGACTCAAGGCGGATTCAAAATTATATTTGGGAAAGGCACTAAACTAACTGTGTTTTCAAGTAAGTGTGGCTCAGTTCTCTCAAATATCGCATAGCTTTTTATGAAATATGTACTTTTTATGATTAGAACAATACATCAATAGTGATCTCCTGATCATCATTTTTCTTGTAATATCCTACTTAATTCCCAGATAAATACATTCGAAACTTACTGCATGTTGTTAACTTTCGGAACATCAACTCTTCTTTTGTCTTTGAAACATAACAGTTAAAAACAGATTTTTATTCTACCACTAAACTTTGATATAAATGGATGTTGTTCCTTCTTTAAAGTTTTCACACTGAATCTTATTTAAGAGCGATTGTGACAGAATTGCTTGCAGTGTTTTTGATATCAGGATATTGCTAGTTTTTAGTATATGGCCAATGGCTGTGTGAATCCTGGACAAAAACTTTTCTTTGGGATGGGGACAAAACTTCTTGTACTAAGCAGTAAGTTGTACTTTAATCTTAGTATTGAATTTATTTTATGATAAACCCATTATTTCATCAACCAAACGTGACTTTGATTGTATTGTAAAATAAGAATGACATGTCACAATGTAAACAAAATGCATTGCAATAGGTTTATCATTTAAACTATCAAATACTTCTGTTCAGTGATGTTGGACTTTGGGCTAACTAAACACACAAAAAAAGAAAACTGACAAATATAAAAGGATAAAAGTGCCAAACAAAACCATTTGGTCAATTCCAGGCTCAACAACAGTCATATTTGGGGCAGGCACCAAAAACTAATAAATTCCAGTAAGTTTTATCTTTATTAGTTGTTCAATATATTCAGTATATATTCATTTGTCAAGCACATTGAAAGATGGCCGCTCCAAAAATGTTGAGGACATTAAAGAGACAGAAGTTTATGTGTAGTGAAATTTAATATTCAATTTACTGTTCCACCAAATATCAGTAATTTTCATACGATGTTTTTAAACCCCACTTCATTCACAGACATTAGTTATTAATCTAATTTTTAATAGAATTTACTGTAATGTCAAATTACAAAAGTCTTGTCCTTTATACCTATCAGAGGAAAGAGTATCCAATGTATTTCTGTGTTGAGCTTTGTAGCTGTGTGTCTCAAAACAGAGACAAACTGATCTTTGGGCAAGGGACTCAGCTCATTGTGTTATCCAGTAAGTTATGGATTTAAAGTTTACTCTAATAGATATTACTCAAACTCTCTTCACTAATCCACCAATTGAACAAGTAGACTTGCACATTAGATTTTCACAGCTTTTTTTATTTATTTACAATATTTATTTCAGTTTTCTAAAAATTAAATCTGTGCAATTATTAATTTGACAAATATTTTAACTGCATTACTGAGTGGCTCTGACATCAAAATGAACACTGAAGTTTTGACGTGCCGTTTATTGAAGTATTTATAACACTGACAGTCACTGTGTGACTAACAACTTTGGCAAAATCATATTTGCGAAGGGAACTCAGTTGTTTGTACAGACAAGTAAGTAAAACCTTACTTTTGTTTGGAAATAATTCATCTGGGCATCAGATTAAAAAACGAAATAAGGAAATCATGAGTTTTAAACAGAACTACAGGAGTGTCCACTTTTGTCACACAGTAGTCCAATTAATTGGACTAAATAATTTCTATAAGATGGTACAATAAGAATCTTTAATTCAAGGATAATTTATTCTGTGTAAATCCATTATAACATCAACCAACCTTGACTTTGATTGTATTTTAAATGTAGGATTAATTTTGTCAAAATGCATTACAATAGATTTAGATGTCAAACAGTTCTGTTCAGTGATGTTGCACTTTGGTGTTACTAAACCAAAAAAGTAAACTGACAAATATAATGGGCCTTGAGTAAAAAGGATAAAAGTGCAAGACAAAACCATTGTGTGAATACTGGGTTCAACAACAAAGTCATATTTGGGGCAGGGACCAAAATAATAATAAATTCCAGTAAGTTGTTTTACATTTTTTCAATATTGTTCAATATATTCAGTATATATTCATTTGTCAAGCACATTAAAAGATGGCCGCTCCAAAAATGTTGAGGACATTAAAGAGACAGAAGTGTATATGCATCTAAAGTATTTTATAGGGATGCACATTTATATAAAAGTTGCACTTGTGCCACCAGTCCATAAGCATAAATGTTTTTTTATTATTATTATTCTTTATAAATCCCTTTAATGTAGAAGAAAAACATAGTTAAGTTGATGTTAAATCTAACATGATGGAGGTTGTCCCTGCTACTCATGGAAGTTATTATCCCACTACTAACCACTGTGTGAATAACAATATTGGTAAAGTATTATTTGGGAAGGGGACACAACTCTATGTACAAGCAAGTGAGTACAACCATTCAAATATTATAATATAATAATAGCATATTATTTTCATAGGACTTGGTATCTAATTTTAGTGTCATGAGTAGTGAAATTTACTATTAAATTTACAGTACCACCAAATATCAGACGTTTTCAGATGTTTTTAAAACCCAATTCATTCACAGACATTAGTGATTAAATAATCGAATTATTAATAGAATTTAATGTAATATCAAATTATGAAACTCATGTCATTTATACCTATCAGAGGAAAGAGTATCCAATGTATTTCTGAGTTGAGCTTTATAGTTGTGTGTCTCAAAATGGATACAAACTGATCTTTGGGCAAGGAACTCAGCTCATTGTGTTATCCAGTAAGTTATGGATTTAAAGTTTACTCAAATTGATATTACTCAAGCCCTTTTCACTAATCCACCAATAGGAGAGGTAGACTTATACATTCAATTTTCACAGCTCCTTTTATTTATTTACAGTTTTCTAAAAAATTAAATCTATGCAATTATTAATTTGACAAATATTTTAACTGCATTACTGAGTGGCTCTAACAATTAAAATGAACACTGAAGTTTTGACGTGCCGTTTATTGAAGTATTTATAACACTGACAGTCACTGTGTGACTAGCAGCAACTTTGGCAAAATGATATTTGCGAAGGGAACTCAGTTGTTTGTACAGACAAGTAAGTAAAACCTTACTTTTGTTTGGAAATAATTCATCTGGGCATCAGATAAAAAACAATGAAATAAGGAAATGAAGTAATTTAATAATGAGCTTTAAACAGAACTACATGAGTTTCCACCTTTGTCACACAGTACTACAAATAAATATGTGATAATATGATTTTTACACAACAGATGTTTATGCCTAAATAAAATAAATAAAGAATTGCTACAGATAATTAGCTAAACAAATTGCAGTAATAAGAATCACTAGTACAGTAGTACAAATATTTCATTTACGGATACTATCCATATCTCTTTCTTACAGATATTATCGGAAAACTATAATTACTTTGTTTTATCTATTTTATCCAGTATACAGGTACCATCCAAATGGTTTTTGTACTGATATATAAATCTGTGTGACTTCTAATGTTAAAATAGTCTTTGGAGGAGGGACAAAATTAACAGTACAATCAAGTAAGAGAATAATTTATTTTAATCAAAGAACTCTGATAATGTTGTGTAACTGTCTAGATTGATTGGGTATTTAAAAATAGAGTTAGATAAAGAACAGAAAGAGAGGTTTGATTGTACTGTAAACTACAATTATTGTTTTACCAAGTAACCTTTGGTAGTAACTCGTAAGGATTTTTTCATAAATTCAGTCATTTATAAGGCGAAATAGCTAAATTGAGAAATTGATCAGCATTATAATCAATCAGCTAGACATTTGACAGCCTAGATTCACCAACATGTAATAACTCTCAGTAAAAATTCACTTTCTAATCTTAATGGCACATATTTCGTCATGTAATGATCAAAGACTATATTCAATTTCTTTTTTTAGCATTACTGAATAGATATACAAACATCTTTTGAGTTGGTTAGTTTGATAAGTGTCTAAAAAGGCCGACTATCAGTTTTTTTTGTATTCTAAAATAAACTAAATTTGATATTGTTTTGATTTTGTTAGGAACTATACGTATTGTACTGTATATAGAGCATCAAGCATGTGTAATTTTGGCCACATGTATAGGATTATGATATGTGTGCTAATCATTGTGTGACTAACACTGCTAACAAAATCATATTTGGGAAAGGGACACACTTATCTGTGCACCCAAGTAAGTAGCAACCTATGGATAAGAATCTACTACATTATATCGTTTTGAATATTTTATCTGTTATAATTTAAGTACAATGTTAATTTTAGTACAAAAACATTTTTGACATGGATTTTCCAGTTTAAACAAGTGTTACATTTAATTGTGTTTAATTTAAACATGGTCTGGCATGGCAGAAGATTCTAATAATAAAAACGTCCAAACTTGGACTAGTAGCAGGACTCGTAATCGTTACCCATTACAGCAAATAAAGAAAGAATGAAATACAGAAGTACAGTATAATCAAAAGAAATACAGTATAATCATAAAAAAAGCAATTTCGTATTTATTGAATATGAAATATTATATGATGCAGAATATATTACCATACCATTATGAAGTAGTCTATTCATTAGGCGAATTGTGTTGATGCAATTAAAAGCCATCTACATCTCAGCATAATTGCTAAAAGAATTGTATTACCCAAGCTAGATCACGTCAGTTCGGATTTTGAATAAGATTGAAACTATAAGGCCTTGTGATCATTGCGGTATAAATTCAACTAACACAAAGCTAGACAGTCCTAAATATCTTAAAAATATGTTTTCCGATACAGTGTTATATTGTTAATGTGAAATTTACATTTCATAATATATAATAAACTACTGGTTTTGAAGGACTGAATGAGTTTTTGAGGTGAGGTATCAGCCTGTGGGCCTAGAAAAATCAGTTATTACTTTTGAAGTATGGGGTGAGAATTTGACATATTATCAATATTTTAAATGTGTAGGACTTTGGTGTCATTGATTTGAGGCAAATATACTATTCTATTCTATATTCTATTCATTGAATCGACAATAATATTTTTTTTCCATTTTAATTTGAATTGTCTGTCTGGAAAAATGTTTTCACATATGTAAAATTACAATGTTTCTTGTCAGCGAATGTACTTTCTAATCCAGTAAATCTGCCATAAAAGCTAATTACATATGACGAAATGTAATTGGCAAATTCTTGTCTGCATCAAACACATACACTTCATTTTTGTGAAACTAATGTGTTTGAATTTTTTCTCTCTTATATTTTTACAGAACAAGAAAACCCCCCAGAATATTACAAATTTAACGGCTCGTGTCTGGCAACTGACTTCACGAAACATAACGCTACACATTTCGACAACAGTACAGCTGTAGTGAGATATTCAGGCAAAGATGACCAAAACTTCTTCAGTAGCTTTGACTTTGGACCTGAAGTCTTCTGCCCAGAAGGAGGTAGGAATTACCACATATGCAATAAAAAAAATGTCATCTTAATTAATAAAATATTTGGTTGCATTAGATTAATCTACTTTATTCCACATTCAGACAGCTGTGAAGGATCATCCAGTCAAAGTGATGATATAGAAAAAAGTAAGTGTTTTCTTTCTTTCTTTTTTATTACTGTATTTTTTATTTAGACTCCCATAGATTTCAGATTGTAAGGTTACTATCATTTTAATAAACATTAAACAAATTTGAAAACTGGATGAAAGTGCTGGATCGCACATGCTGGATTGTGCAAAATACATGGTAAACCCTAAAGACATACTAATTGTATTTTTATTTCTGCAGATGAAAAAATCAACTTCTTGTCACTGGGCCTCTTTTGGCTGAGAATTCTCTTTCTGAAGACTGTTGTGTTCAACGTCCTGGTGACTTTCAAAGCATGGATGAGTTAACGTGAGTGATGATGTTATATCTTGTGACAATGGGTCTCATTCACTAACTGTGTGTTAACATTTGTTCGTAAAAACATTTTCATGTAGAAATTTTGATTTTTTTTTAAGTTAAGCATTTAGATTTATTACAAGTTTAAGATAACATTTAGAACTAACTGAAAGATACATTCAAATAAGACAGCGGCTATTTGCATTGTGTTCATTTGCATTAACAAAAGGTATTTTCTTTGCACTAAGCGCAAATAATGTTAAATGCTATTTACACATATACTATTTGCACCTCAGTGTATTGTGGTATTTTATAAAACAATATGCAATAAAAATAACATATTTCAGCATATATGATTATAGTTATTAAAATCATAAATGGATGCCATCTTATTGAGACATTACTTGTCTCTGTCTTGAAAGCTCTACCATACACTAGTGTAAATTAAACAAAGTTAAAAAAATTAAAACTTGACCAAAATCACTGTTTTTGTAAAAAAATAATGATTTAATGCTTGCGGTTGCCAGATTTTAAGAATTGAATTCCCCCATTCAGAGCTTTTCTGTTAAAAGAACAAAGTTCTTGCTTAATCTTTGCAATCTGGCAACCATGCGTTTTGGATTGCGGATAACCTGAAAACCGACAAACAAGTAAGCTGGAGTTTATCAATCTCCAATGAGATATTCTGCTTAAATAAAAAGTGTCATCCAGTCAGTCTTTGTTCTGCCACTTTGTTGCTGCGACTAAATCTGCGAATCAAACCTTCTCAGCGATAAACTGTAATAAATCCAAACATCGACTATATTTGCGATCGTGGTTGTTAAATAAATGCACTTGCGCTACCTTTGACAACAATCGTTGTAATTATATTTTTGAGCAAAATAATCAGGATTATCAATTTTACCATTATGTAGCATGACAAAAATGTGACTTGGTTTTTCATTGACTAAAACCAGACTAAAATGCTCAGACATTTTGTCGACTAAAACTTGACTAAACAAAAACAGAACAAGGTTGACTATATGATAAAAACTAAAAAGTACACTTGACTACCCTACACCTACCCCTAACTTTATCAGATAATCACTTTATTCACACTATTAAATACCTGTTAGGCACTTTATTTCCACTTTTTGAATATTTCCGTAATCTTTATTTAAAATAAACGCTTCTCCGAGTTGATATGTGATGGGAAAACTGAGAAGAATGTGTTCGTAAAAGGCAGATTCGTCACAAGCTAACGCCACCCACCCCACTCTCCACTTCACTACTCCTGTTATCAGCAAGAGTTCTTTTGTCTGGCTCAATTAGTCAATAGTGGGCGGAGTTAGTGTAAATAGCCTCTGCCTACAAGGTGGGCTATTTGCACTTGGTGTAAATAAACACTCAAAGGAAAAAAGAAGACTCCCGGCTAACTAAATTATAGTTCTATTACAGTCATTTAACACAAATAGTGCACAAACTGGGATAGGTTCTATACTTTTGATCTTTATAAAATATATTTAATGAGCATCAAGTCAACTGGTTGTGAATGGCTCACATGGCTTTACTCGAAGATCTTGCTGCAAATTTTCTCAGAATATTTTCTGCAAACATACAGTAAGTATGCAACTTGTACGCAATCATTAGTGAATGAGACCCATTATTTCATTAGCAAACTCTATAAAATATGTGCTGTTTTGTTTGAAGAATTACAATTGGTCTATTATTTGTCTTTCAGGTCTCATAAATCCAAGTCGTTTTTCACCAGTTGGATTTATCACAGTGCCTTCACCGAAGACAACAGAAAATGTTGCATCACATTTGAGAGCCAGTAGATTTGCACCGTTGTTGTTAAATGATGATCAAGGGATTATGTAACCACCCTCAGTTATGCTATAGTGCTTATGGTTTTAAGAATCATATACGGTATACACATTTGAATGTAATGTGTTTATATGCTTTTATAATATGGGCTCAACTATTCTAGTTTAGGATGCAATAGACATATGCCGCCATTTAATTGTTTCTAATTTAGCAACTTAGTAGCAAGTTCATGTTTAATTTCTCTTTATTTTAATGATTTCTACATTTATAATCTAAAAAAATATTATTTTGTAAAAAATATATTTTTAAATTACTTTGAAGCTGGATTAATTCTGAAAAATTCTGTCTATATACCTTTCATTTTTTGCAACATATTTACATCCACAATTAAGTGGACTTGTGCTTCCTTCTGCGATGACTGACTTGCATTCAATAATGACTGTGTATTGTGCAAAACATATGAAAATAAAATGCATAAATAACCAATTCTGGGCTTCTGTGTATTATAAACACACAAAATACAACCAGATGAAAATCTATAAGTACACTTAATGGAACCTTGATTGACTATTAAGATCACTCTAACTAAATGATAATCAAATGTATTACAGTGAATGAGAATGGATTAAAGTTTTGTGGTCACACTTTATATTAGGTGTCTTTAAATACTATGTACTTGCATAAAAATTGAGGTTCAATGTTCATGCCGTAGTGCAAAACACTTTTGCTGCTATTGAGAAGGGATATACTGTACATACTGTATGGGTAAAGTTAAGGACAGGTTTAGTCAGGTTTGATGGTTTAGTTTAAGGGTGGGTTAAGGTGTAAGGTCAACAGTGTAATTACAAATAAATGAGTATGCAGTGTCTAGCTTTCCATATGTAATCAAGAGTGCAACCGTGGAATTAATTACATCTGTAATTATATGCAGGTATTTTATTTTTTTTATAATGTAAAAATATACATGTACACGATAAGTGCATTGTATCAAATGATTAATTTAAATGTTGGTATATTAAAGTTTAAAACACTTGGTTTAAGCAGTTTGTTAACTGCATTAAGAAAGGCAATGACCTAGAATTTAACTCTGATATGAAACACTTATAGGTTTATTGGAAATGGTGGATTTTGTGTGTCACACAATGATGAAAAATGATGATTTTTTTAAAACAAATTTGTAAATCCCCAAATACCAGAAAATACTGATCATCTTTCTCATAATTACTAACTTGGAACATGCAATACATTTCTTTATTTGTGATGCCCTTTCACATGTTTTTTACTGAACTTGGTGTAAAGTAAAAACTTTACTTTTGAAATTCCCATGTTACTGTTGATTATAATCAACAACAAAAACAACAATCTTTATTTATAAAGCACATTTAACACAATACAAATTGATCCAAAGTGCTGTACATAGTGCATAGCAGGACTACACTATAAAAAACAACAATTACAAGTTTCCAAAAGCTAAAGAATAAAAATGTGTTTTCAGAGTAGATTTAAAAATGTCCAATGAAGAAGCAGACCTCACATGATAAGGGAGAGCATTCCAAAGCTTGGGCCCAGCCACAGAAAAGGCCCCATCACCCTTTAATTTGTAGCGACATCGTGACACATTTAAAAGCAAGTGATTTGAAGATCTAAGTGCCCTAGCAGGACAGCATGGCACAATAAGATCACAAATATACCTTGGTGCACAGCCAGACAACGCCTTATAAACAAACATAAGGATCTTAAAATCAACTCTAAACTTAATGGGAAGCCAGTGAAGGGATGCCAAAATAGGAGAAATATGATCCCTCTTTCTAGACCCAGTCAAAAGTCTTGCAGCTGCATTTTGAACAATTTGTAAACAAGATAGTGAAGATTGAGGAAGACCACAATAAAGAGAGTTGCAATAGTCTAATCGTGATGTTACAAATGCATGAATTGCAACTTCTAAATCTTTGCTTGAAAGAAGGTCACAGGACACGATTACAGAACTTTAATCACATCTCAAAATCTCATATATTAAGACAAAAAAAATGGTGATGAGTACTAACTACATCTATAGACTTTTTAAATAGACCTCTTGCAGACAAAACCTCTGATTAGCTAATTAGGCAAGCTGGCACTTCTGGAGCTAGACAGTGCAACAATGGTAACATACTACAGACAGTTCTGGACCTTTAACTAACAAATAACACATCTGCAAACCCTGAGTATTCAGATTCAAAACTGGTCAGAACTCACTGAGTCGCAAAGCATTCTGGGTACCCAGCAGCACTGCAATACTTTACAAAATCAAAGCAGTGGAAAATGTATATACTAAATGTTGATTATCCTTGTATTACAATGAATGAGAACAGATTTAAATGATATGGTTTATGTTACTATGAAAAGCAATGACTTTAAATGAAATGCAAGTATAGATGAAACACTTACAAGGTGTACCGAAAATGGTACTTGATTTGTGATTTTATTTTAAGTTTCTTAACTTTATGTTAAGAAAACACATTTGCAATGTGGAACCACTGGCCACAGCTGAATCAAATGAAGCCAAATAACTATTTTTGAGTGTGCCAGTTAGTACTTGTACTAGTAAAATGACAGCATGCTAAATATAGTTTAACTTATGTATGGAATGAGCAAGTCATTATAAGGTTTCTGTAATCGTCTCAGTTATTTCTCATTAAGTGAATGCAATACACAACAGAAGCTAAGCTGCAGCCACCCACACCCGATTCATAATCTCCAATCTTCTGCAGAGTGGTAACCACATAAAATAAACAACATGAATTCTTCTAAATCTCCAAATAAACTGCACATTTAACACTTTTAGGCCCGGTTTCTCAGAAACTAGGCCTTAGTTAAATAAGGGCATTTAAGTAGCTTTTATAAACGTGCCTTAGAAAAAAAAATATTACTTTTGAGCATCTTATTTCATCTTAAGACAAAACAATGGCAGTGACACATTTTAAGATATGTCAGTGCAACTTTCAGTTAAAACAGCTCAAAAATGCATTTAAGTCCGGGACTAGGACGTACGTGTGTGTGTGTGTGTGCGTGCGTGTGTGTGTGTGTGTGTGTGTGTTTGTGTGTGTATTAAATTAACAAAAAATAATTGTTTGAATGGACTTATTCAGTCTTGTTGTACAAACCTAAATTGTGTAAAAAAAAAAACCCTCCTCAGTTTAATTAATTGAGGTTAATTTAATTGAACAAACATATCTTTGAGCCTAACCAGCAATATTACACAACATCATGCAAAATCCTACAATGTTACTTATTTTATTTATTTATTCATTTTTATGTACACTGATAAAAATTATTCTGTGCAGTAGGCCTAAATACTACAAAAAAACAAACATTCTACTTTGAATTAGTTAGTTCAGGCAAGAATGAAAATAATTTGTTACATTTATACAGTGCTTTTCTTAGCACTCAGAGCGCTTCACGTAATGGAAGCGGGAATCTCAACCTCAACCTCAACCACCACCCATGTGCAGCATCCACCTGGATGATCCGACAGCAGCCATATTGCACCAGAACGCCCACCACACACCAGCTTATTGGTGAAGAGGACAAAAATTTATAAAAAGTAATTTATATTATGAAGACGAAATACTCCAATTCACTCACGTGGTGAGGTAAAAAACCTTCAATTTGTGGGCTAAATCATTCAAAACGCGTAGATCTACGCGCTTCGGCTACACGGTGTATTTTACTTGAAATTGTTTGTTTACAATGATTCATTGAGTAAGTATCAAAGTTATAAGATTTAGTTAAACCTACTCAACTTTCTGATACTGATGTTCCCATCATGGCATGAATGGGCATGAATAATAATTAAGGTTGCATTTGTCAATTTGTTTTGTTGCATTTGCTGTTAGGTTTAGTAACTTGCTGTTCTGTGATATCTGGAGTTAATTTTCTACTCAAAATTACCCATTCATGGTCAAAAACTATATCCCTTGAATGTTACTGTTATTGTATAAGTTTTGAGGTCTCTGTGTTCGGTTCATTACCTATGAGATATGTTACAAAGTGTAAATCTATTGTGTTGTTTACTAAAATGTTTATAACCATACACTTCACAATCATGGCTTAATTCAGCACATTGTTTGAATGCAATTTACAAACAATAAGTGAGTAAAATGTACTTGAAACAGAGTACCGGTATTGCAAAGTAAATTGAACGAGCAAGTTAAAATGAAAAATTACTCAAACTCTAACTGACCAAGTTCATTTGACTTATTCTCTTTGTTAATTTTACATAACGTAGTTAAGTAGATTTTACTTAATTCCATACATGTGTAATTTACTTTAAAAATGTCCTTGTTTTTTTGTGTGTTTTTTTTCAATGTAACATTCTAAATGTAAGTGGATTGAACAGAATATAATTAGGTTTTGACAAGAAATCGACTTAAGTAAATTGAACAAGCAATTCATTATTAAGACATTCAGGAATAAAGTATGTGACCATCCACAAAAAAACATGCTATTTGGCTCTTAGCCAGTGTTTTTGCTCCTGAGTTAATGCTGTTGCTCAGTATAATGCTAATGTCACCTGGTACTGCAACACATTTACAACACAGTCTCACTGTACAAGGCCAAATAGCACATTCAAATATACCAAGCACTGACATAACTAAAAAAAAAATTAAGTAAACATAAAGGTCTTCCTTTCTTATACTATCACTTGGAGCTCTCACATACTGTACATATAATTATTTGTATTTTTTATTTGTTTTTACTTTAACTACACATGATTTTCTCAATTTTAGTAGTGCACAGACAGATGTGCTCAGTTTCTCATGCATGACTTCCTTTATACTAATGACTATGCATCTCACTTTTTTCTGAGTTTGCAGATGAGATCACACTGGTTGTTGACCTAATTTCAAATGGTAACAAAACCACATATCGAGAGGAAGTCAGCTGCCTGGAGACAACAATCGTGAATATAAAATGATTTTTGACTTCTACATCCACAATTAGAAATACATTGTTCTATGGATATATTCTTTTAGATATATCAATGTTTAGGTATTAACAGGACAGGAATTTGGTTTCAATGATCAGGAAGGCCCAACAATGGCTTGTACTCTCTGAAACAGTGCCCTTGGTCCAGTTCTACACTACAACGTTAATTCACTTTCTTATTTTGTTTAAGCCCTAGTTCATGACACTCACAATAAAAACACAGATTTGACCTAATCGACCTACATGTATCTAGGATGGAAAGGAGTGAAACCCATACATCCTGGCCACCTGACACCTTCATTGTTTATTCCTCAAGTCATAACTAATGTAAACTAGGACACTTTTTCACCTTGTTTTTTGTTATCTGTCATATTACATCTAATTAATTAAAATGCATAATTTAAATACACACATTAAAATAAATAATTTAAAATATATAGAGACTTGTGTGCTATGCTATGTATTTTAATTTAAAATTAAAATGTAGAGTGTTCAGGACTGAGATACTCCATGATCTTCTGACTTGTAATTTTTCTTTTATTCAATGCTTAAAAAGATAACCTGTTGCTGATTTACTCTACATGCACTGAACTCGAAATATGGATTCTAAATTGTCTAATTTAAATTGCCGTTTAAAACTTGCCTGACATTTTACTTGCATTTGGTGGATGTTGGTTCATTTAGTAATTTTCCCTCAAAACATTTTACACATAAAAAAATGTACTTTTGAAAAATATGTTTAAAAGCTGTTTTATTTTACATGCAGAGTACCACTCCATGAGGAACTCGCATGATCACATGATCAACCAAATATTAGTTACCCTCAGACACTTTTTCCCCAAGTCAAGTTGTCAATTCATGAACTAATTTGGAATATTTTCTCTTTCGACTCACTTTCACTCATTCCATCCATGCATCTAATCAGTGCTTAACTCACAAGTAGGCTATGTCAATCTGATCAAAACTAAAGCATTTTAAGAAGTCTTATGAACACTTTTGATTGTGGAATAAATGAACTGTCAGTCATTAAAACCAGAGACAAATTCTCATAAAATATTATTTCCCAAGATGCTGTCAATAGCATCTGACAACATGTATCATTGATCAGTCTAAATTATATCTCTGAATAATAGGCTTTATATGCCGATCGTGACATGAACAAACAGGAAAACAGGTCTCATTGCACCCGCTTGTCGTGTTATCAGAAAGAACTGACAGCGATATCTATGGACTTTTAAGGTAAGCAGCTAACCTAGCCAGTTCTTTTTTTTGTTGGAGGTTTTTTTTTTGCTTAAATATTAGTGAGAAGAAGAAAATTAAAAAAAACTTGTAAATAATAATCTGCAAATGCTATGGATATCACTTATGCTTATCTTTGCTCACTCCTTTGAAGGTATCTTGAGTAAAACGGCTCTATATTAGAGCAGAGCCCATAAGACCTGAACCGGAAGCGATGCGACCTGTTTAAAAGAAAAAAATGGAAGTTTGTTCTGCATTACCGTCATTTTTTTCTTCAAATAAAAACACCAATGATTAGTGTAAAAAATAAATAAAAATAAAAACATTTGAAAAGTCTCTTCTTCCTCTGAACTTTGACCTTGGTATATGTATATTTTTCATATGTACAGGCCTATATGTAGCCTACTATGCAATTATTTTTCTGTATTTTCAAATGACAAGATTTTGATACAACTACTTCAAAAGTAGCATTCTTTTTAAATTATTTATATAATTAATTACTTATTTTACTTGTTTTTGTGCACTCAGTTTTAGCACTAAAGGAATAGCTACAAACAAGCAAATAAATAAAGCAAATGTTTTAAAATATGTAAAAAATATATATGTTTAATTAGATGTTAGGTTAATTATGTCTTATATAGGGGGTTTCTTGAATATTTGAAATGTGAAATGTGTATGGCCATATTTTATGAATGACCCAATTATGGCTCACACTGAATTGTGCACTGATACAATAGCACTAATTATGGCTGAAAGGTGTAACAGGTTTTAAGTCTCTTCTAGAGTCCCTTCACATGGGACTAGTGGTGGGGCCTTCCCTGCATGGCCACATGCTGAGGAATATAGGTGGCTGCAGGAGACCTGCTGTGACGAATACGGATGGGAGGTTTCATTGCCACACAAAACATATACAATTTTAGGTAAAAAAACAACTAACTAACTAACTAAATAAATAAATTAATTAAAATAAAACAAAAGTATTAGCATTGGAGTGATGTTCCCCTTCAGGCTGACTGATATTTAGCTTTAGTTATGCGGTTCGGATGGATGTAGCTATTAGTTTTGAATACACGTATAGATTCTTTTTGATATATGTAGCAATTCATTTTAGGAAAAATAGTGATTCATTTTGAGAAAAGTAGCGATTCTTTTTGAAAAGCATCTATTATAGGAGAAGTAGCGATTACTTTTCTGGAAAGTACGATTTTTTTTGGAAAAATTAGTGATTCATTTTGGAAAAAGTAGCAATTCTTTTTGAAAAAGTAACAATTATTTTTTGACAAAGTAGCGATAAGAAAGGTTGCCGTTTATATGCGGACCAAAGGAACTTACATTATCCTTACAATGTAGAGAAATATCAAACATTTTGTTCATGTTTAAAATCGATGTTTCATCATGCTACACAATCCTCATTCCTTATAGAGAATACTTCAGTCGACATATGCATCAGCGGAGAACATTTGCTATATTGCATATGCATTCGGTTAAAATAACTCATCCCATGTCTCTCCATGTAATCCTCACACACATTTTCATGCACATTCTGGTTCACTAAATACATAACACAACTGATTATTAATACCATTAAATAATTATAATACTGAAGATAATATATAACAATAACATTTTAGTCTTCAAGCAATAATAAGCAATTCCTGTTCTATGAACAACATCTAATGGGCTGATGGACACCACGCATATCCATGTCATGGTAACATTGGGCATAGGGATGCTCACATCCGATTGGAAGTGATATGGGTAATTTCGTCTTAATGGGTAAACGTTCCATAATCACAACAAAAATAAATGTGCAGTGATAATAGAAGACAAATGTTTAACTGGAGTTGTAGTGATTTGCTCATAAATACAAATCAAACAGAAGGATTATGATACTCTGCTCTCTTGACCTTTCGACTTATTATTATTATTTTTTTGACAGGTCCAATTGACTTAAGGGGGTTTTGCCTGTTTTAAAATATAATATTTATATGAATATTCAACTCAAATTTAAAATTATATTTCATTTTGTAGAATTTGTGTAGCATTATTTCATTTGGGATGTATGATCTTGAGTCTCACATACTTGTGAAGAACACTTTGGTCATGAATAGCATTCACCTATGGGAAAACATCCTAAATACATCCTTTTTATGAAAAATTATTTTAAAGATTCTTGTAAAAATTGACAGATCTAGAGTAAATATGTTCTCAGTATTCTGAGACCAACACTCTGGGCCTTGCATATAGGTTACATTTTATTTCGATGGTTCACTTTAGACTATCTAAGTAACTTTGCAACTACAGTCCATGTCAACTAACTCCCATTAGAGTATTAAAAGACTGTTAGGTTATTTAGTAAAAGAAGTTGATGTGTGCTTGCAAAGAAGTCAGTATAATGTCTGTTGGGGGACCATCAAAATAAAGTGTTAGCAGAGCAGACATTAAGCAGACAGTCTACTAATAATGTAATGACTGATAGTTGACATTAAGTTACTTATACTGTAGTTAGTAGAATGTCTAAAGTGGACAATCAAAATAAAGTGTTACCCTTGCATATGTTTTGGCTATATTGGTGTGTTGAGAACAGGTTTCACATTCAGCATCAGACTTATTTTGAATTTTGCATGGGACTTTGTGACTAATACGTAGCTGGAATAGTATGTTAACATTTATACACACTGTATATGTTATGCAACAGCACAATGTATAATTGTTGATGCCTTTAAAAAATATAAAGTGTCAATGTTTTTAAGAATATGAAAATGTGAAAGTTACCACAATTTTGGGGGTGTACTGAAAAACCACAAGTACTAAAAAACACATTTTTAAAAGCAACATCTGTAAATAACGGGCAAAAAAAGTACACGCCCAAATTTCTAAACTTATCCACATCATCCGGGAAGTGTGTTGTGTTTTCCATGGTTAAAAACCAGAGCTGTGTGAAGCGGAAAACCGAGCTCTCGAGATAGACCAGCTGTCAGATCTAAGCCTGTAAACCCCACATCCACAACACCTGTTTTCCACGCAAACAAAATCACTCACACTTCCTGTTGATGTTTTTCTGTGTCATCTGATCTTTTATCTGCAACAATAAATATTAACATTTAAATGTAAATATATTATTATTATCATCTCGCAAGGTATGAGCATGCAGGTTCTTAATGGATTAAATGTTGGTAAAGCCTATTTATGCAATCTCATATTTTTGGCTATATTTGTTTGCATTGTACGGCATTCTAAAAGAAGTTTAAAATTGTGGTCTGCCTTTTTAAACGAGTTTATGACAATAACATTTTATTAATGTTTTTAATGCATTTTTGGTTCCCCAAAGAACTTTTCAGTGATCTTTCAAAGAACCTTTTGTGCAATGGAAAAGTTCCACGGATGTTAATTGTTCTTCATGGAACAATCAATGCCAATAAATAACCTTTAATTGTAAGTGTGTGTGTATTTTTTAATCATTTTTTTGTAATAAAGTCCAGATATGTTTTATAGGCTATCCTCATTAAGTATAGCAGATGAAGATATGGTCCTCTGAATAAAGACAGATCAACATTGTGTCTCAAGTTCATTCTCATACAAGGTCTACCCCATTAGCACACAGAGGTGAGCACTACAGCCTTGTGACCTTAAATACTGTACATGAGGTCAGGATGACGCCTTTTGCAAAAATAAAAAAAAACGTCCAATGTGAAGAGACATTTTAGGGGCAGGACAATGATTACTCTGTTGGCCAAGAACCACCTTTGATCAAGTGACAACTTTGTCACAATGTTGTCCTCTAATTTATTCTACTTTAAACAAATTGACATCTATTTAAATGCAGCTTAATCAGTGACCTAGTGACATGCAATATTTGATTAATATTGAGTCAAGATAAATAATACTGCTCTAAGGCCCTTAACTGGCCCTTTTTCAGATCTGAAATTAGAAAGGATGAGAAACTGACTGGGTTTCAAAGCTTTTCAAGTAAATATGAAAATTAAAATATAATAATTGTGAAATAAAGTTTGCCAATAGTTCCTATACAGTACATAGTAATAAATGTTAGCAATGTGTCATTGTTTAGGAATTTATCAGAAATCAGACTGCAATTTAAAACAACATTGGGTAACACTTTATTTTACAGTGTCCCTGTTACATATACTTACCATAGTAATAACAGTAAATTATGCATAATAATTACATGCAACTAACCCTCAAACAAACCCAAATCCTAATTAACTTCATGTACTTACTATAGTGTTAGGATTAGGATGAGGGTTTGGTTTAAAGTTGATTGCATGTAATTATGCATAATTTATAGTTATTACTACAGTAATTACATGTAACATATGTAACAATGACACTGTAAAATAAAATGTTACCAAAAAAATGTAACCCAAAATTGTTAAACTTGGTTGTTAAACAACAGCAACAGACTACTACTAACTTGACTAGTATGGTAATAAATAAATTCAAAATAAATAAAAATCAAATTTTCTTACCACAACAGAGATAATTATTGCAGAGATAATATCAAAATAATGTTTCACTGGAACTGAAGTGTTTATTTGTGGGAAATATAAATTACACAGAACATTAACTAGGTTATTCTTTTATTTTATTAAAGCTATTTTTGACAAGTCCATCTGTGAAGATTAGGTAGAGGGGTTTTGAACTAAAATTGAAAATTTTATTTAATTATGTAGCATTACCTTCAGTTGCATATATCAATGAATGTTTACTGTATGTAAAATAAATATTCATTATGTGGTGTACTGATAAAAAGAGTATAAACAGTAAAAATATTATTTTATATTATATTATTTTATAATTCTGTAAAATAAAAGTGATAAACGATAGTATCTGCATTATTAAAAGTCACCTTAAATGACTTAAAACTAACCTCTGGCATTATTTTGAAAGTAGGTTAGTAGGGTGATTTGAATCAAGGGTAGTAATTGAAAACATATGAAATATAGGTGGATTCTACATTAAATCTGGCAACCTGAATTATACAAAAGTTGTACAAAGCAAAAAAAATTAAAAAACAATATGCAATTGGTGAACAACCACATGGAAAATCTTACACATTTTTTCCAAAGGTAACGGAGAAACACAAATGGAAATTTGTGTCCTGATCTTATCCACCCCCATATGTTGTAAAACATCAAAAAATGTTTTACAGTTTTGAAAATGCATTTCAAATAAATATAAGTTTTACGCTTCAATGTGTCTTTGACAGTCACATGCTGCTTTGACCTGAATGCATCTAAATATCAATTGCACGATATAATGAAATGCATGAATGCTGTAAGCTCTATTTAAAGGACTGCTGCGAACAGTTTAAAACTGCAGCAGGTGATATAATGCTGTTCTTACTGTGCAGTTCACATAATAATTATTTTACTACATGCAGAAACATACATTTTTCATGATGAAAGATGCAAGAACCCAGGCTATAAATTATGTAAAATAAATGTGATTTAAAAAACAGTTACTGTACAGTTCTAGTTATACAGTAATTATGTTTATGTTCACCTTAAACGTCTTAAAGCTAACCTCTGGCATCATTTTGAAAGTAGGTAAGTGGGATGATTTGAATCAAGGGTTAGTATTATTTTCCACAGGAAGCGGGCGCTGTGCAGAAATAAGACATGATGCCTAACTTCCTGCCTACGTCACAGACGTCTGTGGTTGTTTTTCTCTTGTGTGAGGCAAGCAAGACAGGATGTGTGCGTTTGCGCATGTGTGTGTGGGTGGGTGACAGAAATGAGGACAGGAAGACTGATGCATGCATGTTTGCACATTTTGCAGCTTGCAGAGAGAGAGAGAGAAATGTAGCACATGCACGACTTTGGTCTACAATATGAACCTTATAATCTGTCATCATGTAGGCCTAGTTTACCAACAGTACTTACTGTTAAATACTGTTAAAAAACACACTTCCTCTATCATTAGGATTTTTCCACTGTTGCACCTACTTTATACTTTCATTGTATTGTTCATAAAAATTATTCATAACTGAAACAGAGGGTGTGATTAGTCATAAAAGCACATCAAATGTGCATCACAGAAAAGACACTGCAAGAGAAAGAGAGATTTAATCATTACTGTAAATATTTTTTTTCCGATGCTTAACCTTTATGCTTTCCTTGAAAAGTGTGATTCATGATAAACATCTTGCTCATTTTAGTTAAATAAGTACCAGTACAAGATGCACACATGTGGAAGTGTGAATAAAGGAGAAACTGTGTTGCGGTATTAAATTCATTACTTATTAATTCCCATTTTGCATTGCATTGTGTTTTGTACAAAAATGTCAAAGATATGCTTTGTTTGTATTTATTTTAATCATTAGTCTATAATATGCACATCAGTATTTCATGATATGCTGTATGTGTATGCACATTTATGTGCAAAACACATTCATGAAGTCTTATGCAGATCAACAGATCTCTATAGTGTCATCATGCATCAGTGGTTTGGACTAATTCCTCAGTAAATGTGCAGGACTGCTGAAGTGAAGACAGTGACAGAAGCCTCCAGCAGAGGGCCTACAGCAAGACCACCCTACCAGACAAATCTAAGTATATACTGACACCTATTGTCATTATTGTAATCTGCAGTTCTGTGCTTTTAATCATATGTTTACTTAAAAATGAACACTAGATGACGCCATTGCTCCATTAATCACACCTGTGTGTTAACCTAAAAACTTCACGGTTTTCTTGAATCAGAGATTTTATATTGGCATTGTGTGAAAATTCTTAATGTTATCATTGTCTTATAGTTCAATGTAGCCTAGTTAATATATTTTCAAATCAATTAATTAGACAACTTAATATAACTTGCCTGCATCACAATTTATTGATTGCATACAATGACATGCAGCTTTTATGATTCGGATTGTTTAAATCAACCTTAAAGTCAGCATGAAACGAAGTTGAGTGAAACAGCTTCTAGAACAGGAATAAAATGTAGGGCAGGACTTGATTCGATCTATCAGTAGTTGATTTTATCATTGGATCTTTGTGGTTTGCTATTGCTGCAAGAGGGAGGGAAACTTATTGTGCTTAAAGATTACAAGGGCACATGAATAAAAAAAAAGTATAATGATTTGCACTGATAAATACTGCAATACTCCATAAAAAAAAGTAAGAATTGTCTGTTTTGATTTATCGGTGACTTTAAAAGGCCCTCCACATATAACACGAAATCATAATTTCATGCTCTGTAATAAGAAACATCATATTTGCCTTAAGTGTCTGGTTTTATTGTTGTATACAATCAGTGTTGGGTGTAATGCATTACTAAGTGATGAATTACTGTAATTTCATTACTTTTCCCATGAAAAAGTAAAGTAAGGGATTACTCTTAATTTTTCTGTAATTTAATTACAGTTACTTATAATGTAATTGCATTAAATACTGTATAGACTATAGAACAATTCTATAAAATTCTATAAAAGACTGCGCTTCTCTGCCTCCCTGCAATCCGTCTCTAGCATGACTTCACTATCCAGTTAGATTCATCATCAATCACCCCATCAAGGTCGGTCAGAAATCTTGGGAGTAATATTATTTGATGACCAGCTGACCTTCACAGACCACATTACAAAGACAGCTTGATCATGCAGGTTTGCACTGCACAACATCAGGAAGATCTTTCCTAACTGAGCATGCAACACAACTTCTCATCCAGGCCCTGGTCATTTCAGGCTTGATTACAGCAATGCTCTTCTGGCTGGACTTCCATCATGTGCAACTAAACCTCTACAAATGTCTTCAACGAGCCCAAAAGGGCCCACGTCACTCCTCTGTTCATCTCTCTGCACTGGCCACTCGCCACTCAAGTTCAAGGCATTGACGCTTGCTTACAGATCTATCACAGGCTCAGCTCCCTCCTACTTTCACTCACTCCTACGAGTCTACATTCTTACCAGAAGCCTACGATCAGTCAATGAGCAACGGCTCGTGGAAATATCACAGTGAGCCAAAAAATCACTCTCCAGAACATTCTCATTCACGGTTCCATGCTGGTGGAACGCTCTCTCCACCCTCATCCGGAATGCAGAATCCCTGACAACATTCTAAAGACAACTGAAAACTCATCTCTTCCGTGAGCACTTAACCTCATACATTTTTTTTTTCCAAATTCTTTCCTTTTTTGTACTTTGAGCACTTCTTGCGTTGTTTGTGCCTCTTCACGATGACTCGCTTAATTTAGTCCTAATTTGTAAGTCGCTTTGGACAAAAGCGTCTGCTAAATGACTAAATGTAAATGTAAAATGTAATGTAAAACAATGGTGGATTTAAATCCAAAATTTTATGACTAGTGTTAAAAAATATGTTTTTAATGTAGGCTAACATTCTCCCTTTAAATACTTTGGTCAGTTCAAGAATAATTTATGCAATTTTATATTTGAAAGAATTAAAAGATCAGTTTCATGTCTATCCTTGTATAGTTCAACTGGTCGAGGTTGATGTGGGATTTAGAAAGTAATTAGTAATAAGTAATGCATTTTTTTTAGAGAGAGTAATTAGTAACAAAATCTAATTACTCTGTTGAAGATGTAATTAGTAGCTAGCACTAGCTAGTAATTAATATTACCCAACAACATGATATACAATTCACTATAATAAACTGTTACTAAATTTAAATTATATGTGTATAATCCTCCCACCCCCTCTCCTTTTTGTCAATTTAGACAGCATCAAATAAAAGGGGTTGGGGTGATCAGGAAATGAAGAGAGATTAATCAAATTGTAGTCCTTAAAACCTCTAGGATCATTCTAGCCATTTCCTCAAGAAATTTTGATTTATAAAAGACAGATACGCTGTACCGAGTCTTTCCGAAAACAGCCGAGCTCCTGGAGGCGTGCCGTGCAGCGCTGCCAATGGCTTCCGTTGTGGTGAAGAGATGAGTCCCACCTTAGGACCCAAGCAATCCGATTTTTTTTAGTGCCTGGTTGGTTAAAAATCAGACAAAATCACTTTATTATACAAGTCATTTGAACTACGCTATAACGACCATTAATGTCTCTTAACTTAATGTTTAAACGTACTAATGTTTCATACTAGTATGTAACCGAAGCTATAGATTGTGAAATTAAACATTTAGTTCTTAGTGTTTTTTTTAGTTAGCTTACCTATACAATTCAATTTCTATACAATAGCTGTCTGTCTTTCTGTAAAGCTGTATGTAATGTGAAAAGCGCTATACAAATAAATATAACACTTAATGGCAGACTGCTAGACTACCTGCTTAAAATGTTTTTACAAACTGTTTTTATCTTATCTTGTACATAGCAGCAGGATTTAGCAGTAGGCCTATATAGCAGCACGATTTAGCATGCTACATAAAGCTACCACATAAAACTAAAACAGCTCACGTTAGCTACAAGTTATTGTGAGAACAGCTGCCAGATGTACGATAATTATCGTATTTGTACGATAATTTTGACCTCTGTACGATGTACGATCAATAATGGAAAAAATCCTATAATGTACGATAATTTCAGAACTGTGTGACACTTCAAATGATGGTCGTTGTAACTTGTAATAGGGCTTCTCATTGATCTAGCTGTGGATTCTACGTCTACCGGGGGAAGAACGTGTAGAGAGAGGGAGGTGTGTGCTAGTGTGCCTCAATCACGAAGCGCATGTAAGGACCCAACCAATCAAATGTAAGTGCGGGCGGGCTTTTATCTATAGCTACTCCCGAACCGAATCAGAACCGAACACCCCCCCCGGTTGGAGATTTGTTGACTCCCAGAAATGACTTTTGTGCAGGTTGGGATGTCTGTCATTTTCATGTCGTTGACTCGTGTACGATAATTTTTTTCCAAATACGATAATTTTGAGCTTCTGGTACGATACTTGGACATTTCAAATCTGGCAACACTACCAGGCATACTACTGGGTTCCTAAGATGGGTCTCATCTCTCTAATTTATAAAGCCAAAACAATCTCTGTTACCTTAAATTATACGCTTATCTCTGTAAAGCTGCTTTGAAACAATCTACATCGTTAAAAGCGCTATATAAATGAAGATGACTTGACTTGACTCGACTCATCTCTTCACCACACCGTAACCCGAACTTGCACGTTGATGGGCATGCTCTTGCTCTCGCTCTGGTTGATGTGTTCCGGGAGAAGTGTACATACAAGGAATTCAGACCTTTATGAAGTCATACAGGGCCATACTCGAAAAAAAAAAAAAAAAAAAACTTTCCAAAACTTATATGAATCATGAAGGAGTGTATTTGGCACTCTTGTGATATGTTCCCACTTGTTTTTTTAAACTTTGGCCATGTTTAGCATGAGAATCCAACTATTTAACAGTGTAAATAAGTCAGAATGCATGAAATAGCATTAGACATCCCTTTTAAATGAATAGTTTACTTAAAAATTTAAATTTTGTCATCATTTACTCACCCTCAAGTTGTTTCAAACCTGTATGAATTTCTTTCTTCTGCTGAACACAAATAACCCTGCACCAAAGCCTTTTGAACGAAAGGTGGTGCTGTTGGTCTTTTTTAGAATACATATTCAGCTTGATAGATTTGGGCATGGTTTTCAGTAAAGAAAAAATAAATAAATAATACTTTTTGGTTTCTTAGACAACAGAACTTTCTTAACAGAATAATTCTAGATTAAATAAATAGTCAATAAATAGTCTATACAACTTTTGCCTTCTCATTTTAATACACACAGAGGCAGAATTGCCAGTCCTATGAGAGTCATCGTTTGGAGAGTGACCGTATTATTTAACCGTGATTTGTATCCAAACTTAAGTTTTAGGACGCATGTGTGGAAGGAACCGAACTACAATGCACATAAGTTACACACGCGTTGTCTTTGAGGTGTCCGTCGCCTTACCTTACAGAGATGGAGAAATGTACTGGTGTCATCTGAAGGTTTCAGTGCCATCCACCGCTGCTGCTCGGTCAGTTTTGCAGTCCGGGCGTAACTCTAACTCAAATGTTCTTCTCTCTTAAGCCGCTGTCGATTTATCAAATGCGTGTAATCACGTGAACTTACATTAAAAGAGTTGTTTCAATGAAATAAACAAAGTGTCTTCTCGTTTTTACATGACAAGTGTTGTTCTGTCAGTGTTGCACAACTTCGGAGTAATTAAACGCAAAATGATAAACACAACGCAGAATGTCCCTTTATGTACACCATAGTTGATAAAAACATTGAGGAACTGAAGGCCACGAACAGCTTTCACAGCTTATTTTTATATTATTTGTTTAATGGAAGTTCATGGACGATTGGATAACTTTCAAGCGATGTTTGTCAAGAAGTTTGGTATAAGGTACTTTTTTATCCTTTCTCTTTTTTTCCTTTTTGTTGTTGTTGTTGTTGTTGCAGAAAACCTTTTCAAACTCTTTTAATTTCTTTTGTAAAATCACAGAATGTGCACCCATTAAAAATACATAAACCAGCAGCACAGAATTGTATAATGTATATGGTATGATATTTTGCATGGTTTATCAGCATGCATAGTATTTTGTAATGTGATTGTGTAACATGTTATATCAAATAATATATGAAGTCATGAAACGGAAATTGAGATAGTCTTTTCTTTCCTATTGTTTTACGTATATTCAAGTGAAAAGGCTTCACCAAGGGGGTAATCCATCACCCGGAAAGCATACCTTCCCCGGGGGCCGCCATTGGTTAGCAAGCCATCACCTGCTGTTAGCATTCCATTGACTCCCATTCATTTTGGCGTCACTTTGACAGCGATTAACTTTATATCTGAGGCGTTTAAAGACTCTATTTATCCATTGTTTATTTCTAAAGAAACACGACAATATATAAAAGGTTCCATTATCTTGTATCTTACGTTATGGCCCCATAGAAGCAGTTTTTGTAAAAATAGGCTAACGATTGCGTCATAACCACATGACTCTCTGTCGCACAGTAGAGATATTACTGTAGAGACAGGAGGAGAAGCTCGCAGGCAATCGGGGGGACGTGGAGGAATAAAGTGTGATAAAGTCAAGGGAGAAGCCCATAGAGAGTCATAAAGTTGCTCCTGCTCCTAGCTCATGGACAGCTCCTACTCACGCTCTCCGTCTCTTCAAAATTCGTAAGGGAATAATTCAGATTTCTCTTGGCACTGCTACTAGAAGACTTACAACTGTCAGACAGGTTGCTCACGTCACATCTACGTCGTCAAGCTTAGTTTGAGGCTGCGCAGTACGCTCAGCCATCAGGAAGTGAGTGCTTCTAATTGACTTCACTTTTCTCCATTGAATCCAATGGGGTCGCTGTGTCCATTTCTTTTACTGTCTATGGGCTTCACAAACAAAAATGTAGGGCGGGACTTGATTTTGTCCATCAAGAATTTATTGGATTATAGACCCCTTCACGGTTGACATCACAGGAAAATTTGCAGTTCGCAGTGCGCAGGTCAGGGTCAGAAAGTTCATTCCATCCCATTGAATTGTGTGTTAACCAGGGGGGCAGGGTTTCATATTATTTTGAAGTTTCCCCGGGCACCGCCATTGGCTAGTGGACCATCACCTGCTGTTAGCATCCCATTGACTCCCATTCATTTTGGCGTCACTTTGACAGTGAATAACTTTACATCTGAGGCGTTTAAAGACTCCATTTGTCCATTATTTATTTCTAAAGAAACATGAAAACATATAAAACGCTCCATTACCTTGTATCTTACGTTATGGCCCCGTAGATGCAGTTTTTGTAAAAATAGGCTAACGATTGCGTCATAACCACGCGACTCTCTGTCGCACAGTAGAGAAATACCGTATGGACAGGAGGAGAAGCTCGCACGCAATCGGGGGGACGTGGAGGCAAAATGACTAAGTAATTAATCAGAATACTTAGCAAAAGTTACTCCTGCTCCTAGCTCATGGACACATCCTACTCACACTCTCCGTCTCTGCAAGTTTCGGAAGGGAATGATTCAGATTTCGCTTGGCACAGCTACTAGAAGACAGACGGGTTGCTCACGTCACATCTACGTCGTCAAGCTCAGTTTGAGTTTGCGCAGTACGCTCGACCATCAGGAAGTTAGTGCTTCTAATTGACTTCACTTGTCTCCGTTGAATCCAATGGGGTCGCTGTGTCCAGTTTATATACTGTCTATGGTGTTAACCAGATAATTTCTCGTCAAGAAAAACAATGCCTACTTGTTGCGTTGTGGACTGTGAAAATCGCACCATTTGTGGAGTCAAGTTTTTCAGGATTCTCATTCGTTTAAAAAAATAGACGACATCTGTTCAGATAGATACTGCTATCTGCTAAGTCTGTAGTATGACACAGGTCACAATTTTCTGTACACTAGCCTATAACTTTAAGCTATGCTGGTTAATAGTTTTTTAAATGTCATGGACCTGTGTCATGCTACAGACGTAGCCAGCTGCTAGTAGTTAGCCGCAGGCTAGCGCCAACGGTAGAGTTAAGCCATGGTAAGTAAACAAATGTTTTCTGTAAACTGTAGAGTGATTTAATAGTTAGGTGAAGTTTGATATCTGGCTTTAATTGTGACCTGTGTCATGCTACAGACTTAGCAGGTAGCAGTATCTATCTGAATAGATAGCAGTACCAGTGAATATCTTGCCACTTGCTAACATTGTCTACCCATTCTGTTAGGAGCTCAGGATCAGGCAGACAATCGCCATTAGCTAAAACAAGTTTATTATGGTACTGTTCCCGTTCCTGTGGTGGCAAAGACAGTGCATACCTTGACACAATATGCCGGTCTATTAGTCACGCCATTTTTCTGACCCCATGCTGCGCGCACCCAACCTAGGCTTTCGATGTTAACAAACATTGAAGGGGTCTATTGGATAGCTGTCGTTTGCTGTTTCTGTGATCTCCAAGTGAGTGACAAGTTGTTCCGCCCTCACGCCAGTAAACATGTCATCATCAAATACCAGCATGCTTATAGAGAAGGACTCAACTTGTACAGCTCTTGTACAAAACACAGATGATTGGTTAAAGCAGTGGTTCCCAACCTTTTTCCTTGGGGCCCCCCTATGTACATATTTAACAATCCGTGACCCCCCCCCCATATATATATATATATATATATATATATATTAGGGGTGTAACGGTTCACAAAATTCACGGTTCGGTTCGATACAATACACTTGTGTCACGGTTCGGTTCGGTACGTTTTTGATACAGCAAAAAGAAAGAAATGCCAGAGAAATTTCCTTTTAATTTTTTTTATTCTTTTTTATATTAAAACTAACATCATAAAGTATGATTTTTTTTTTACTTTGAGCAATTCTAGAGCTATAATTCTCTCTTCTTATGAGCATATAAAACAAAACAGCTCCTTGGAAAAAATGAAATGTAATATTGTAGTAGCCTAGTTATAAACAAAGGTTTATTTTATTTCAGATTAACATTTGAGGGCAGCAATTGTATTCATAATGTCAAAATAAAACCGACGTAATGTTACTTGAAGGAATTATAGCCTACTATTCCTGCCAAACTTCCATGGTTGCAGTTACTACAGTAAATCCATGGTGAATGTTGCTGATCTGTGGACACTGGATAGTTCATTCATGGCACAATGTTTCTTCCTGGTTTCCACGTCAGCGCTGTTTGATCCGTTAATAACGGAGAAATGTGAATGTTTCTCACTAGATCTCGCAGCGATGTTATTACTTCTGTGGCAAATTCAAATGCTTTCTTTACTGGATCTCTTATTAGCGCTGTGTAGTAACAGTGTCGCATGATCACGATCGGCTCGCGCTGCACTGGTCCAAACTGATAAACGGTCCTTCAACCACACAATAACGAGCAGTTTCGTTCTGCTTGCATTACGTTTGCTATTTGATGTTGGGCAATGTTGTGGTCGCGCCAGCGTCTTACATTATGAACGCGCTTGCCACGCGCAACGCGCCTACATTTGAAATAACGAAATTGTAATTGAAATCGGCATTGTAAGCATATGATTTTTTAAAAACTTTGAAAAAAATATTTTTATATAAAATGATTAGTGGAACATTTTATGTATCTTTATTCACCTCAAAGGACCCCAGGTTGGGAACCAATGGGTTAAAGTATATTGATCACCAAAATATTGTCGGAGCAGTATTATTAGATTTTAGTGCTGCCTTTGACATAATCGACCATAGTTAGGGAAACTCAAATGTTATGGTTTTACACCATCTGCATTAGCATGGGTAGAGAGCTACTTGACAGATAGAACACAGAAGGTGTATTTCAATGGAAGCTTCTCTGAGGTGAGGTCTGTAGCATGTTGGATTCCACAAGGGTCTTCATTAGGACCACTGCTTTTTTCTATCTTTACGAATGATCTCCCACTGGTCTGTAAAAGAGCTTCTATGTCTATGTATGCGGATGATGTAACACTTTATATGCCTGCACCAGCTTTAGAAAACATTACTGCAGCTCTCAACAATGAGTTGCAGATGGTATTTAATTGGGTTACTGATAATAAACTGATAATAAAAAAAGTCTTAAATATAGCCAAGACTATAAGTATCTTATTTGGAACTAAATGTTCATTAAAAACAAGGCCCATGTTGGATTTAGTACTAAATAATGTTGCTGTTGAGCAGGTACATGAAATAAAGCTTCTTGGGGTAACCTTAGACTGTACTTTGTCGTGGTCAAGACATATAGAAGAAGTGGTGAAAAAGATGGGGAGAAATATATCTGTAGTTAAAAGGTGTTATTCGTTTTTAAATCCATATTTAATTAAACATGTTTTGCCGACCCTAGTGTTATCACACTTAGATTATTGCTCTGTGGTTTGGTCAGGAACTACAAAGAAGAATTTAGGGAAACTACAGAGGGTTCAGAATAGAGCTGCTCGTTTAACCCTTTGCTGTACAATAAGGGCTAATGTTAACAAAATGCACGGCAAACTATTCTGGTTAACGGTTGATGGGAGGTTAAAAGCATCACTTCTTGGCTTTATAAACAAAATTAATGTATGGAAAACTCCTGACTGTCTGTATAGGCAACTTACTCTGAGTTCTAATGTACATACATACTGTATCTCACGAGGCATGACGTTATTGGTAAATATATTATTCATAAATCCAGAACAAACTCAAAACAACGTACAGTGTTGTATAGAGCTATGGTTGAATGGAACTCTCTTCCAGGTCATATTGTTAAAACTCAAAATAATATTGGTTTTAAAAAACAAATAAAGGAATTTTTATGTTAGCTTATATTAGTAGATAGAGTATATCGTATGTGTATGTGTGTATGTATATGTATATATATGTGTATGTATATATGTATATATGTGGGTGTATGTATATATATATATATATATTTGTATTTCATGAGAATTTGTTGTTTCAGTGTATGATTGTGCATTGGTTGTGTATGTTTTGTAATATGTCAATCTGCGTATTGATTATGTAGTGCGTTTTTTATTCGTGTTATGTGTTTTGTGTGGACCCCAGGAAGAGTAGTGGATGCATTTTGTTGCATCAGCTAATGGGGATCCTAATAAATAAATAAATAAATAAATGTCATCAAAAGATTACAAGGGCACGTGACTTTAAAAAATAGATATGCATGGATAAATCATTTATAATAAACACCATAAAATATTCCATTAAAAAAACAAAAACAAAAAACAAGAACTGTCCATTTTGATTTCATGGTGACTTTAGAAAAGGGTATTGGTGAGTCCAGCAGGTGCTCGTCCTGTGGTCTGTGTAGGGCTAATGCCCCAGTATAGTATGAGCTTGGTGTAATAAAAATCCCCCCACTCATTGTAGCTGCTGTCACATTATGCTGGTTGCAGGATTCCAGTATGTGAATATGGTGGTTGAGATTGAAGTTGTATTGTTGTTCTCAAAATTCAACTTCCGTCCCGAAGATCCCCTCTGGACGTAATATCTCTATATCACTAAACAGACAGAAGACGGCATCACAAAATAAAAATACCAGTTTACTTTTTACATTGAAATATGTTTACATTTTTAAATGCACAATCCCTCTGAATTGTCATAGACAGTAGAGGGGTTTTTGTACAGTGTATGTGTGTTTCCTGTTACTGTGGGCCTCAAAGCACAGTAATACATTGCAGAATCCATAACTGCTGCAGAGGAGATTTCCAGATGAACACGATTTTGTGCTTTATGAAGTTTGATTGACAGACGTGGGTCAGGTGGATTGGCTTTTGTCACATAATCAGAAGCTTCATCAATCATTATTAGAAATTCTGATCTTGATCCGGGTTTTTGTCGGTACCAGTGCAAACTGTCTACAGAGCCTTCATATGTGCATGAGAGCGTAATGTTTTCATCCTCCATTAACACTATGGTGTTGTTATCTGATTTGATTCCATACCCAGTAGTTTCACCTGTAAAGACAGATATACATATTACTTGGCACTGAAAGGAAAAAAACAAAACAGAAAGTAGTTGTCTTTTTTACCCAAGCACAAGAACTAAATAAAAATAAAAAGCAATAAAAGCTAATTTCTTACCAAAATAATAGAAAAGTATGAACAGACAGAGCAACAACATTGTTTTTGTGAATATTTCTCAAGAGAACTGCTATCTCTGTCCTGTCTTTAGAGGCATTGTGCCATTCCTGTTTTGCAGTGACTTTCCCCTCAGCTAGCTCCACCTACTTATTCTCATATATTACTTTCACAGCTTCACACATACTTCAGAAGTTCTCCATGTTCTTCCTCTGTGCAAAGTTTGGTACAAAGCTACATTGTTTAATAGTCAGCATAAGTGTATCAGGTATGTAATTTAATATACAGTATACTGTATGCTGAGAATCATCTTTGGAATAAGGCATAGCCATTTCTTGATATAGCCTAGATTGCATCTGCTGAGAATACTGCCTTTTCAGTATAAGCTAGAAAAAACATGTGTTTAGACAGGGTTTGCTTTGGACGTACTGAAATAGTGTAATTAGAGTTTGCAGTTCTATGTTCATAATTATGTTCAAAACCTTCAGAGCTGATAAGATGTTTTATATTAAGTTTTTAAATTTAGCATCATGATTTTCCATTTTGAATATCATTTCTGATTGAGTTTTTGTAGGGTGCAGTTGTGTTTCCTGTCACTGTGGGCTGCAGGGCACAATAGTACATGGCAGAGTCTTTGACTTCTGTAGAAGAGATAGTCAGATTCATATGTTTGCTGACTTTATCAGCTGCAGCGGTCAGACGGAGAGAGGACTCTGATTTGGGGCTGGTTTCAAAGAACACAATGAGGTTCTCAGGTTTGGATCCGGGATACTGACGGTACCACTGCAAATTTTTAACACTTTCAGTGTAGTTGCAGATCAGTGTAACATCTTTTCCTTCCAAAACATGCTTCTCTGTGAAGAATGGTGTAACGTCTGCAGCAGCATTCCCTGTTTAAAATAAATAAACAAACAAAAATGTATAATTTATAATGGACAAATTTAAATTGTCAACAGAATAAACGGGGAAAACATTCCTGCAGTAATTGTTATGAATCACTCACCTTTTAGAAGAGAAAATATGAATACCAGGAGCAACATCTGCACTAATAAAATACAGTGACTTTGAGAGTCAAGACTTACAGTTTCCTCCTAGAGTATAAAGTGACTCAATGTAAGTCTGTCTTCTCTGTTTTTAATCTGAACTGAGACTGAACTACAAATGGTTCTTAGAGCTCCACCTTCTGGAAGAATGCAGGTGAGATCACTTTTGCTACAATATCTCAACAAGATCTTACTTAAAGGGACAATATGTAGCTTTTTAGGTATTTTATTATCTAAAATCAATATTTTTATTCAGAAATATGCCCTCAATGGTGTACAAGTATACCTATGCCAATGATCAGACTAATCCTCGTAAACGAAGAATTTATTATCTTTATATACATGGGACGGGTAGGTCCACGGAGGCTTCCATGTAGTTCCGCCATCTTGAAAAACTATAATAGCAGAGAGGGACAAAAAGTACTAGGCCAACGCGTTTCCACAACGCGTTTCGCTCAGAGCCAGCGTCACGTGACTGAAGTCAGCAGAAGCGGAGGAGCAGAGCAGAGAGAGGCGCTTGTCACTGTCGCGGCAAGTTTAAAAGGATGCACTGTACGGTTATTTATACACCGTTCATTCATACATATGCTGAGTCACAGGATAAGGAGTCCTCGTCGTCGAAAAAGTCCAAAATAGACCGTAAAAGGAAACGTGACCGGAGATTACAAAAACAAGGGTTAATGTCGGGATAGCTAATGCAGGAGAAAGCTTTCAAAAGAGATGCTGAAGTTGCCTGCTTTCTTCTCGACAGGTAAGTCAATGTTACGGTCTTAATTACAAGCTTATTTTTCATTGCTTGGTTGTGAACTTTATTATATAGACAGTAGAACATTTATAGTTCTATCTATTTATCTATTCTAGTAAGTTAAACAGGCTCTTTGATGAATAGCAGCTATTGAGTAAAGTAACGTTAGAGAAGGCACGGATGATGATGATATCTAACAATGCACGTACTTCAAAAAAATATTAAGAATAAAGAAGGCATTACTACTAACTACCATAGTTAATGTTTTTCACAGTCAGTAATTTATACTGTAACATTCTTTTTTTCGTTGATTCAAGTTTCAGTTTGTTTTAAATAACAAACCTGTTCACCCGAAGGAAAACTCGAAGTGCTATTATAAGACATCCTGTCATAGCTTTTTGGTACATAACGGCTACCGTAGATGCAACGCTCATTTGAAAAAGTGAGGCGCTGGAGAGCATTATTCGTTTGAATGCAAAATACAATTTCACCACTAGATGGGAGAAATTCCCACACAGTGTCCCTTTAAGATTTTTTGGCATATTAAATTATGCACTGAAAATGATTATTTGAACAAATTGACTTTTTCAAAAAAGTATGTGAATGTAACAATTTTTTCCTAAATATAAGGACTTTCACTGTCCAGAGAGATCTGACTGATTGCACAATTTATGTTTACTGTGCAAAGAAATCAAGTAGCAAAGTTATGATAGTCAGTTAAGCAAAGTCTCGTCTGCAGAATGTTGTCCTATAGACATAATAAACTTTTAATTAATTTTTGTATACTTAATACTAATTAATTTCCATTCTTAGAACCTATTTGTTTAAGCTGATGTCAGGGACCCCCTGATTGGCTCTAGGTTTCGCTTAAAGAAATGTTTT
Organism: Abramis brama; assembly: GCF_963993115.1. Taxonomy (NCBI): domain Eukaryota; kingdom Metazoa; phylum Chordata; class Actinopteri; order Cypriniformes; family Leuciscidae; genus Abramis; species Abramis brama. The sequence continues at coordinate 15,763,326 of NC_139969.1, read as the reverse complement.
TCTAGCATGCGAGTTCATACGGTGTACTGTTAACTTAGTGTATTGTAAATTATAGTGTATTCTGTCTCATAAAAGTGGCCTTAAATGACCAATAATTAACAAGGTGCACTAACATTTGCTAAATTGGTAGTTCTCAGAGAAAAGCAACACTATACAGCATATTATATTGTTTACAAACTCTTTTTAAATTGAGCATCATGAATTTCCATTTTGAATATAATTTCTGATTGAGTTTTTGTAGGGTGCAGTTGTGTTTCCTGTCACTGTGGGCTGCAGGGCACAATAGTACATGGCAGAGTCTTTGACTTCTGTAGAAGAGATAGTCAGATTCATATGTTTGCTGACTTTATCAGCTGCAGCGGTCAGACGGAGAGAGGACTCTGATTTGGGGCTGGTTTCAATGAACACAATGAGGTTCTCAGGTTTGGATCCGGGATACTGACGGTACCACTGCAAATTTTGAACATTGCCAGTGTAGTTGCAGATCAGTGTAACATCTTTTCCTTCCAAAACATGCTTCTCTGTGAAGAATGATGTTATAACGTCTGCAGCAGCATTCCCTGTTTAAAATAAATAAACAAAAAAAAATGAATCATTTCTAATGGACAAATTTAAATTGTCAACAGTATAAACGGGGAAATCATTCCTGCAGTAATTGTTATGAATCACTCACCTTTTAGAAGAGAAAATATAATGAAAACCAGGAGCAACATCTGCACAACAATAGACAATGACTTTGAGATCCAAGACTTACAGATTCCTTACAGTAACAGTTTATAAAAGTGACTCAATGTAAGTCTGTCTGCTCTGTTTTTAATCTGAACTGAGACTGAACTACAATTGGTTCTTAGAGCTCCACCTTCTGGAAGAATGCAGGTGAGATCACTTTTGCTACAATATCTCATCATTTCATATGGGATGTATCTTAAACAACAAATAAGAGCTTACTGAAAAAAAATGTGCATGGCCTAATAAATGATGCAGTAAAAAGTCTAACAAATATTTGAATTTCCACAAAAAGTATGTGAATGTAATAATTATTTAGATTACAATTAATTATTTAATTAATAAGGATGGGTGTAACTGTCAAAGGACATGTTTTTGTTGAGATGTGTATTTATGTTTTTATTATAAATTATGTCAATTTGAGTTCATTCAATTTAAAACAATTGTGATATTCAGAAGCCGATATTTATAATGTATGCCCTTTGAGGTGTTTAAAGGGATAGTTCGGCCAAAAATTATATTAAACCCATGATTTACTCACCCTCAAGCCGTTCGAGATGCATATGTCAATCATTTTTCAGACGAACACATTTTCAGTTATTTTAGAAAATGTCTTAGATCTTTCAGTGGTTATAATGTCAAGCTATGGGGTCCACTCCTTCAAGTCCCAAAAATGTGCATGCATCCTTCACAAAAGTAATCCATCCGGTTCCAGGGGGATAAACGAAGGCCTTCTGAGGGTAATCCGTGCGGTTTTGTCGTAAAAATATACATATTTAAAACTTTATAAATGAAAATAACTGGCTTCCGGCAACGGTCGACGCGTGTTCACGGGAGATGGATGCTGGCGTATGACGTAGGACGTAGCGTTTGATTTAGCTATACTTCGTTCTACGTCACGACGCTTACTACGCTACGTCCAGAGAGATCTGACTGATTGCACAATTTATGTTTACTGTGCAAAGAAATCAAGTAGCAAAGTTATGATAGTCAGTTAAGCAAAGTCTCGTCTGCAGAATGTTGTCCTATAGACATAATAAACTTTTAATTAATTTTTGTATACTTAATACTAATTAATTTCCATTCTTAGAACCTATTTGTTTAAGCTGATGTCAGGGACCCCCTGATTGGCTTTAGGTTTCGCTTAAAGAATTTTTTTTATAGCATGTGAGTTCATACGGTGTACTGGTTAACTTAGCGTATTGTAAATTATAGTGTGTTTTGTCTCATAAAAGTGGCCTTAAATGACCAATAATTAACAAGGTGCACTAACATTTGCTAAATTGGTAGTTCTCAGAGAAAAGCAACACTATACAGCATATTATATTGTTTACAAGCTCTTTTTTAAATTGAGCATCATGCATTTCTATTTGAATATAATTTCTGATTGAGTTTTTGTAGGGTGCAGTTGTGTTTCCTGTCACTGTGGGCTGCAGGGCACAATAGTACATGGCAGAGTCTTTGACTTCTGTAGAAGAGATAGTCAGATTCATATGTTTGCTGACTTTATCAGCTGCAGCGGTCAGACGGAGAGAGGACTCTGATTTGGGTCTGGACTCAAAGAACAAAATAAGGTTCTCAGGTTTGGATCCGGGATACTGACGGTACCACTGCAAATTCTGAACATTGCCAGTGTAGTTGCAGATCAGTGTAACATCTTTTCCTTCCAAAACATGCTTCTCTGTGAAGAATGATGTTATAACGTCTGCAGCAGCATTCCCTGTTTAAAATAAATAAACAAACAAACGCTCAAACTAAAATGTATAATTTCTATTGGACAAATTTAAATTGTCATTTAAAACATTCCTGCAGTAATTGTTGTGAATCACTCACCTTTTAGAAGAGAAAATATAATGAATACCAGGAGCAACATCTGCACTAATAAAATACAGTGACTTTGAGAGTCAAGACTTACAGTTTCCTCCTAGAGTATAAAGTGACTCAATGTAAGTCTGTCTTCTCTGTTTTTAATCTGAACTGAGACTGAACTACAATTGGTTCTTAGAGCTCCACCTTCTGGAAGAATGCAGGTGAGATCACTTTTGCTACAATATCTCATCATTTCATATGGGATGTATCTTAAACAACAAATAAGCATTTTTGGCCTAATGGAATATAGAAGATTGAACATGATTATTTGAACGACTATTTCAAAAAGTATTTGAATATAACTTTTTTTTTTTTGTAAGTAAGTAATAAGGACTGTCATTGTCCAGTACAAAATAATCCAGTAGCAAACTTATGATAGTAGGAATTTTTCCTGTTTATAGTATGAGTTCATACTGTACTTGTTAACTTAGCATATTGTAGTGTTTTGTCTTGCAAAAGTTGTATTAAGTGACCAGTAATTAACATGAAATATGGTGCTAACATTTGCTAATATACTAGTTCTCAGAATAAGGCAACACTACACAGCAGAGGAAAGGAAAGAGGGGAAAAGACTGAGACACTGCATGGAAAGAAGCTCCTCCCTCTTCGAAATATGACTATACAATATACAAGAAACCTGTTAGTGTAGATGATTTTCAATCATCATCAAGTCAAGTAAAGTCAACTTTATTTTTTTATTTCGATTTATACAATACAGATTGCAGTGATTAACAGGAAAATAATGATTGAATGATGCAAGCAGAGCTCAATTCGGCTTTAAAGCATCTTGAAAAAGAAAAGTGTCATTATTCTGCTGTAGTCAGTTCAGTGTTGATTCAGTTCTGTTATAAGATCATCATTTATTAAATTAGTTCAGTTCGGCTATAAAGCAGCTCTGCGTGAAACAGTGATGTCATCGTCCAGCTCAGTTCAGTTCTCTTCTCATCAAATAGCGTCAGTGCAGTCACATCATTCATACAAGTACAGACAGCATATGAATAAGCTGTAGTCCAGCGTAATAAAAAAGAATACTTCACAACAGTATGGCTGTTCACAAAATCATGTTTAATGGTTTCACAGAAATAAACTAAATATTTTTCTTGTGAATTACAATTAAGAACTATATGTGGAATATACTGTGTTAAGTAGCACATGTTTCTAAGATCTTTGGACAGAATGTTTTATAATTCCAAGCTCTCTTACGTTATTTTTTTAAACTTTCATTTAATTTCTTTCTTTTTTTTATGTTGTGTCAAAGAGTGATTTGATATTATGGGCACAACTGGAACATGTAGATTTTGAAACCATTTAAAATTGGTCCTGAATATCTGAAATACTAATCATCATTATGAGACTACCTCTTGATAAGAACAGCGTATACATGTTTGAGACATTTACTAATTGATTTGTTATGTTGCTGTTACTTCCAGTTTCTGTAAGGCATAAACAGTTTTCCTGTCACTGTGGGCTGCAGGGCACAGTAGTAAACAGCAGAATCATCCACATGTGTAGAGGATATTCTCAGATTCATACGCTTGATTCCTTTATCGGCCATTGCATACAGACGAAGCTTGGGCTCTGAATGACCAGTGGTCTCAGTGTAAGAAATGAGAAACTCAGGTTTAGATGCGGGATACTGACGGTACCACTGCAAACTGCGAATATTGCCACTGTAGTTGCAGGACAGTGTAACATCTTCTTTTGCTAAAACATGCTGCTCCATGTTTAATGAGGTTATCACATCTGCATTAGCATTCTCCGTTTAAAAAAACAAGAAGCAAACATTAAAATTCATGACTAAGTAAGTTTATGTAATCAGTTGGTTTACTGACACATTTAAACAGCAGAGAAAAAAAGAAGTCTTATTTGTAAATGATTCTTATTCATCACTCATCATTAAAAAGAGAAAATATCATGAGGACCAGGAGCAACATCATCAAGAGAAAAAAGGCCTTTAGAGTCAAGACTTGCAGTTTCCTCCTAACTGACTCAGTTTATATCTGTGCACTCTGTTTTGAAATAACTGAAATGAGAGCTCCACCTTCTGGCAGAACTCATGATAAACTAGGGCTTTCTGGTGTATATCTGATGTAATAAAAAACTACAGAGACTGGAGAATGTGTAAACCAATGGTTAAGTTTGCCATTGATTTTTGTTGGATGTAACTAAAACATTGAAGCTGTGCAAATGTATATTGAGTGTTTTTGGTCAATGTATTGCAGTCATTGTACAGCAAGATGATGAACAGATTACATGTCTATCTACAAAAATAACCATTCATCTAATTAGTAATGTTCAAAGGAAATAAGCAGCCTAGTCCAGGTGGAGGTCATAACTGTGTAAAATCATTTTGTAGGTGATAAGGGTTAAAACCTCCCTGTGGCAAGATATTTATATTTAAATATTTTAAGTACACTATGTATGTATATATATATATATATATATATATATATATATATATATACACACAACTTAATTCATTGCCAGTTGTAAATGACTTTTTTCTTTGAGGGATGTCCTTGCTAAATAAAACGTAAAATGAAAAAAGAAATACAATCTGATCATGGTCAACATTCTCAAAATGTACATTTAAATGCCGTTTTAGCAGCATAATGCAATATCACAGATAATAATGGTAGAGAAAGATAACAATTTATAAAGAAAAGGAAAGACAAGAGAGAGAGAGAGAGATAATAACTCTTAGAAATATGACTATGCAATAGAAACATGATAAGAAGGTTTTTGTACAGTGTATTTGGGTTTCCTGTCACTGTGGGCTCCAGAGCACAGTAATACACTGCAGAGTCAGATACAGCAGCAGAGGAGATCTCCAGATCCACAAGGTTATCATTATTGAGTTTGATGGACATATGCGGGAGAGGTGGAGAAGCTGGAACTTCAGTTTTAGTCGACTTCACAATCAGCAGCAGAAACTCTGGTCTTGATCCAGGCTTCTGCCGGTACCAGTGGAGACTGTAAGCTGATACATCATATGTGCAGGACAGAGTGACGCTGCTTCCTTCAGTTAAAACTACAGATGGTTGGTTTGGTCTGATGACATTCCCATTCGCTTCACCTGCAAAAACATTAAAGAATCAAGCAATGTAATGGATTCAATTCAGAGCAAAGCAAATGGACATTTGTTTTAGATTTTTTGTGATGTTCTGAAAAACAGAGCAAACAGAGCAAAATGTACATGAGTAATACTTACAGTAACTGAGGATAAATATTAGAACAGAAGAGATGAGTAACATGATTCTGTAGTTTGAGTTCAGATTAGTATCATCAGTATGAAGGTAAGTCATTGTTTTCTCTGATTTATTCTGAAGGAGTCGACAAATCATTGAGCTCCTCCCACACATACTGTACGTCCTTGCTCATCTTACTCTACAAATACTGAAGAAGCTGTAGTCAACAACCTAAAATTGGCATTATGTCAGTCTGATTCATTTATTGCACTCTTTATTGAGTGGACACGGAATAAGTTTTAAAGGCATGTTTAACTGCTGTGTCCTGATTCTCTAAAATATAAATCATTAATAATATTACCTCTTAATACAGATATGAACAGCATTAATGCTTGAGACATTTGATAGTTGTATGAGTCAATGTTACTGTTTAAAATAAATAAACAAACAAAAATGTATCATTTAAAATGGACACATTTAAACTGTCAACAGTATAAACAGGGGGAAAACATTCCTGCAGTAATTGTTATGAATCACTCACCTTTTAGAAGAGAAAATATAATGAATACCAGGAGCAACATCTGCACTAATACAAGACAATGACTGAGAGTCAAGACTGACAGTTTCCTCCTAGAGTATAAAGTGACTCAATGTAAATCTGTCTTCTCTGTTTTTAATCTGAACTGAGACTGAACTACAAATGGTTCTTAGAGCTCCACCTTCTGGAAGAATGCAGGTGAGATCACTTTTGCTACAATATCTCATCATTTCATATGGCATGCATCTTAAACAACAAGATCTTATTGAAGAATTTTTTGGCATATTAAATTATACACTGAAAATTATTATTTGAACAAACTGACTTTTTCAAAAAGTATATAACACCTTTTTCCTAAATATAAGGACTTTTACTGTCCAGAGAGATCTGACTGATTGCACAATTTATGTTTACTGTGCAAAGAAATCAAGTAACAAAGTTATGATAGTCAGTTAAGCAAAGTCTCGTCTGCAGAATGTTGTCTTATAGACCTAATAATCTTTTGTTTTAATTAATTTTTGTATACTTAATACTAATTCATTTCCATTATAGAACCTATTTGTTTAAGCTGATGTCAGGGACCCCCTGATTCATTCTAGGTTTTGCTTAAAGAATTTTTTTTTATAGCATGTGAGTTCATACGGTGTACTGGTTAACTTAGCGTATTGTAAATTATAGTGTGTTTTGTCTCATAAAAGTGGCCTTAAATGACCAATAATTAACAAGTAAAAGGTGCACTAACATTTGCTAAATTGGTAGTTCTCAGAGAAAAGCAACACTATACAGCATATTATATTGTTTACAAACTCTTTTTAAATTGAGCATCATGAATTTCCATTTTGAATATAATTTCTGATTGAGTTTTTGTAGGGTGCAGTTGTGTTTCCTGTCACTGTGGGCTGCAGGGCACAATAGTACATGGCAGAGTCTTTGACTTCTGTAGAAGAGATAGTCAGATTCATATGTTTGCTGACTTTATCAGCTGCAGCGGTCAGACGGAGAGAGGACTCTGATTTGGGGCTGGCCTCAAAGAACACAATGAGGTTCTCAGGTTTGGATCCGGGATACTGACGGTACCACTGCAAATTCTGAACATTGACAGTGTAGTTGCAGATCAGTGTAACATCTTTTCCATCCAAAACCTGCATATCTGTGTTTAATGGGTTTATCACGTCTGCAGCAGCATTCCCTGTTTAAAATAAATAAACAAACAAACACTCAAACTAAAATTAATAATTTCTAGTGGACAAATTTAAATTGTTAACAGTATAAAAGGGGGAAAACATTCCTGCAGTAATTGTTATGAATCACTCACCTTTTAGAAGAGAAAATATAATGAATACCAGGAGCAACATCTGCACTAATAAAATACAGTGACTTTGAGAGTCAAGACTTACAGTTTCCTCCTAGAGTATAAAGTGACTCAATGTAAGTCTGTCTGCTCTGTTTTTAATCTGAACTGAGACTGAACTACAATTGGTTCTTAGAGCTCCACCTTCTGGAAGAATGCAGGTGAGATCACTTTTGCTACAATATCTCATCATTTCATATGGGATGTATCTTAAACAACAAATAAGCATTTTTGGCCTAATGGAATATAGAAGATTGAACATGATTATTTGAATGACTATTTCAAAAAGTATTTGAATATAATTTTTTTTTTTTTTTTTTGTAGGTAATAAGGACTGTCATTGTCCAGTACAAAATAATCCAGTAGCAAACTTATGATAGTAGGAATTTTTCCTGTTTATAGTATGAGTTACTGTACTGGTTATCTTAGCATATCGTAAATTATAGTGTTTTGTCTTGTAAAAGTTGTATTAAGTGACCAGCAATTAACGTGAAATATGGTGCTAACATTTGCTAATACAGTAGTTCTCAGAATACACAGCAGAGGAAAGGAAAGAGAGGAAAAGACTGAAACACTGCATGGAAAGAAGCTCCTCCCTCTTCGAAATATGACTATACAATATACAATAAACCTGTTAGTGTAGATGATTTTCCTGTCACTGTGGGCTCCAGAGCACAGTAATACACTGCAGAGTCAGATACAGCAGCAGAGGAGATCTCCAGATCCACACGGTTATCATGAAGTCTAATGGTTTATCAGAAACTCTGGTCTTGATCCAGGCTTCTGCCGGTACCAGTGGAGACTGTAAGCTGATACATCATATGTGCAGGACAGAGTGACGCTGCGTCCTTCAGTTAAAACTACAGATGGTTGGTTTGGTCTGATGACATTCCCATTCGCTTCACCTGCAAAATCATTAAAGAATCAAGCAATGTAATGGATTCAATTTAGAATAGATTTTTTTTAAAAAGAAAACTGATTTATTAAAACTTGATTTATTTATTTTAGTGATGTTCTGGAATACAGTCTAAAATGTGTATGATTAATAGTACTTACAGTAACTGAGGATAAAAATGAAAACAGACAAGATGTGTAACATGTTTCTGTTGTTTGAGTTCAGACTTCTATCAGTATCTGTATGAAGGTTGATCTGTCACTGTTGTCTTTTTGATTTCTTCTGAAGTTTATAAACCTTTGAGCTCCTCCCACACATACTACTTTTCATCTTACCATCAAGTCAAGTAAAGTCAACTTTATTTTTTTATTTCGGTTTATACAATACAGATTGCAGTGATTAACAGGAAAATAATGATTGAATGATGCAAGCAGAGCTCAATTCGGCTTTAAAGCATCTTGAAAAAGAAAAGTGTCATTATTCTGCTGTAGTCAGTTCAGTGTTGATTCAGTTCTGTTATAAGATCATCATTTATTAAATTAGTTCAGTTCGGCTATAAAGCAGCTCTGCGTGAAACAGTGATGTCATCGTCCAGCTCAGTTCTACCAGAAAGACTCGGGAGAATTAATACTGTGACAATGAACATTTATTTAAGAGCTCAGTCAGCAAACAATCAAGTTCTTTGGCGTAGGCCCCGTCCGTAACTCGCATTCCGAGGGTACGGAATCTGCATATCCTGCCTGAAGACGAAGGCAGGGGCGCAGCCCACCCCCTGCGAAGTAAGGAAGGGGGCCATCTGGTGGTGGTGGTGGGGTGGAAGGAGGAAGAGGACATCCTGGCGGCTTAAGGATGGAGGGGAGAGCCCGTCTGGAGGTGTTGGGGAGGATGGAGGGGAGGATCCAACATGGTGGTGTTGGGGGGGATGGAGGAAAGGTCCCGTCTTTGGTGGTGGTTGGGGAGGATGGAGGTTGTTGAAGCGACAGCATCTGCGAACTCAGACATGTGTAAGTACCACCCTTTTATACTGGGCTATTAAGATATGATTGGATAGATGAGAAGGTAATAAGTGACGAGCATGATTGAGTCTTCCTGGCAGAACTTGCACTAGGCTTCATTTCAGTTCTCTTCTCATCAAATAGCGTCAGTGCAGTCACATCATTCATACAAGTACAGACAGCATATGAATAAGCTGTAGTCCAGCGTAATAAAAAAGAATACTTCACAACAGTATGGCTGTTCACAAAATCATGTTTAATGGTTTCACAGAAATAAACTAAATATTTTTCTTGTGAATTACAATTAAGAACTATATGTGGAATATACTGTGTTAAGTAGCACATGTTTCTAAGATCTTTGGACAGAATGTTTTATAATTCCAAGCTCTCTTACGTTCTTTTTTTAAACTTTCATTTAATTTATTTTTTATTTTTTATGTTGTGTCAAAGAGTGATTTGATATTATGGGCACAACTGGAACATGTAGATTTTGAAACCATTTAAAATTTGTGCTGAATATCTGAAATACTAATCATCATTATGAGACTACCTCTTGATAAGAACAGCGTATACATGTTTGAGACATTTACTAATTGATTTGTTATGTTGCTGTTACTTCCAGTTTCTGTAAGGCATAAATAGTTTTCCTGTCACTGTGGGCTGCAGGGCACAGTATTAAACAGCAGAATCATCCACATGTGTAGAGGATATTCTCAGATTCATACGCTTGATTCCTTTATCGGCCATTGCATACAGACGAAGCTTGGGCTCTGAATGACCAGTGGTCTCAGTGTAAGAAATGAGAAACTCAGGTTTAGATGCGGGATACTGACGCTGCAAACTGCGAATATTGCCACTGTAGTTGCAGGACAGTGTAACATCTTCTTTTGCTAAAACATGCTGCTCCATGTTTAATGAGGTTATCACATCTGCATTAGCATTCTCCGTTTAAAAAAACAAGAAGCAAACATTAAAATTCATGACTATAAGTAAGTTTATGTAATCAGTTTACATAAAAGACACATTTAAACAGTAGAGAAAAAAAGAAGTCCTATTTGTAAATGATTCTTATTCATCACTCATCATTAAAAAGAGAAAATATCATGAGGACCAGGAGCAACATCATCAAGAGAAAAAAGGCCTTTAGAGTCAAGACTTGCAGTTTCCTCCTAACTGACTCAGTTTATATCTGTGCACTCTGTTTTGAAATAACTGAAATGAGAGCTCCACCTTCTGGCAGAACTCATGATAAACTAGGGCTTTCTGGTGTATATCTGATGTAATAAAAACTACAGAGACTGGAGAATGTGTAAACCAATGGTTAAGTTTGCCATTGATTTTTGTTGGATGTAACTAAAACACTGAAGCTGTGCAAATGTATATTGAGTGTTTTTGGTCAATGTATTGCAGTCATTGTACAGCAAGATGATGAACAGATTACATGTCTATCTACAAAAATAACCATTCATCTAATTAGTAATGTTCAAAGGAAATAAGCAGCCTAGTCCAGGTGGAGGTCATAACTGAGAATGTAAAATAATTTTGTGGGTGATAAGGGTTAAAACCTCCCTGTGACAAGATATTTATATTTAAATATTTTAAGTACACTATGTATGTATGTATGTATATATATATATATATATATATATATATATATATATATATATATATATATATATATATATATATATATATTATATATACAACTTAATTCATTGCCAGTTGTAAATGACTTTTTTCTTTGAGGGATGTCCTTGCTAAATAAAACGTAAAATGAAAAAAGAAATACAATCTGATCATGGTCAACATTCTCATAATGTACATTTAAATGCCGTTTTAGCAGCATAATGCAATATCACAGATAATAATGGTAGTGAAAGATAATTTATAAAGAAAAGGAAAGACAAGAGAGAGAGAGAGAGATAATAACTCTTAGAAATATGACTATGCAATAGAAACATGATAAGAAGGTTTTTGTACAGTGTATTTGGGTTTCCTGTCACTGTGGGCTGCAGAGCACAGTAATACACTGCAGAGTCAGATACAGCAGCAGAGGAGATCTCCAGATCCACAAGGTTATCATTATGGAGTTTGATGGACATATGCGGGAGAGGTGGAGAAGCTGGAACTTCAGTTTTAGTCGACTTCACAATCAGCAGCAGAAACTCTGGTCTTGATCCAGGCTTCTGCCGGTACCAGTGGAGACTGTAAGCTGATACATCATATGTGCAGGACAGAGTGACGCTGCTTCCTTCAGTTAAAACTACAGATGGTTGGTTTGGTCTGATGACATTCCCATTCGCTTCACCTGCAAAAACATTAAAGAATCAAGCAATGTAATGGATTCAATTCAGAGCAAAGCAAATGGACATTTGTTTTATATTTTTTGTGATGTTCTGAAAAACAGAGCAAACAGAGCAAAATGTACATGAGTAATACTTACAGTAACTGAGGATAAATATTAGAACAGAAGAGATGAGTAACATGATTCTGTAGTTTGAGTTCAGATTAGTATCATCAGTATGAAGGTAAGTCATTGTTTTCTCTGATTTATTCTGAAGGAGTCGACAAAACATTGAGCTCCTCCCACACATACTGTACGTCCTTGCTCATCTTACTCTACAAATACTGAAGAAGCTGTAGTCAACAACCTAAAATTGGCATTATGTCAGTCTGATTCATTTATTGCACTCTTTATTGAGTGGACACGGAATAAGTTTTAAAGGCATGTTTAACTGCTGTGTCCTGATTCTCTAAAATATAAATCATTAATAATATTAGACTACCTCTTAATACAGATATGAACAGCATTAATGCTTGAGACATTTGATAGTTGTATGAGTCAATGTTACTGTTTAAAATAAACAAACAAACAAAAGTGTATCATTTAAAATGGACACATTTAAACTGTCAACAGTATAAACAGGGGGAAATCATTCCTGCAGTAATTGTTATGAATCACTCACCTTTTAGAAGAGAAAGTATAATGAATACCAGGAGCAACATCTGCACTAATACAAGACAATGACTGAGAGTCAAGACTTACAGTTTCCTCCTAGAGTATAAAGTGACTCAATGTAAGTCTGTCTGCTCTGTTTTTAATCTGAACTGAGACTGAACTACAAATGGTTCTTAGAGCTCCACCTTCTGGAAGAATGCAGGTGAGATCACTTTTGCTACAATATCTCATCATTTCATATGGCATGCATCTTAAACAACAAGATCTTATTGAAGAATTTTTTGGCATATTAAATTATGCACTGAAAATTATTATTTGAACAAACTGACTTTTTCAAAAAGTATATAACACCTTTTTCCTAAATATAAGGACTTTCACTGTCCAGAGATATCTGACTGATTGCACAATTTATGTTTACTGTGCAAAGAAATCAAGTAACAAAGTTATGATAGTCAGTTAAGCAAAGTCTCGTCTGCAGAATGTTGTCTTATAGACCTAATAAACTTTTGTTTTAATTAATTTTTGTATACTTAATACTAATTCATTTCCATTATTAGAACCTATTTGTTTAAGCTGATGTCAGGGACCCCCTGATTCATTCTAGGTTTTGCTTAAAGAATTTTTTTTATAGCATGTGAGTTCATACGGTGTACTGTTAACTTAGCGTATTGTAAATTATAGTGTGTTTTGTCTCATAAAAGTGGCCTTAAATGACCAATAATTAACAAGGTGCACTAACATTTGCTAAATTGGTAGTTCTCAGAGAAAAGCAACACTATACAGCATATTATATTGTTTACAAACTCTTTTTAAATTGAGCATCATGAATTTCTATTTTGAATATAATTTCTGATTGAGTTTTTGTAGGGTGCAGTTGTGTTTCCTGTCACTGTGGGCTCCAGGGCACAATAGTACATGGCAGAGTCTTTGACTTCTGTAGAAGAGATAGTCAGATTCATATGTTTGCTGACTTTATCAGCTGCAGCGATCAGACGGAGAGAGGACTCTGATTTGGGGCTGGCCTCAAAGAACAAAATGAGGTTCTCAGGTTTGGATCCGGGATACTGACGGTACCACTGCAAATTCTGAACATTGACAGTGTAGTTGCAGATCAGTGTAACATCTTTTCCTTCCAAAACCTGCATATCTGTGTTTAATGGGTTTATCACGTCTGCAGCAGCATTCCCTGTTTAAAATAAATAAACAAACAAACACTCAAACTAAAATTAATAATTTCTAGTGGACAAATTTAAATTGTTAACAGTATAAAAGGGGGAAAACATTCCTGCAGTAATTGTTATGAATCACTCACCTTTTAGAAGAGAAAATATAATGAATACCAGGAGCAACATCTGCACTAATAAAAGACAGTGACTTTGAGAGTCAAGACTGACAGTTTCCTCCTAGAGTATAAAGTGACTCAATGTAAGTCTGTCTTCTCTGTTTTTAATCTGAACTGAGACTGAACTACAATTGGTTCTTAGAGCTCCACCTTCTGGAAGAATGCAGGTGAGATCACTTTTGCTACAATATCTCATCATTTCATATGGGATGTATCTTAAACAACAAATAAGCATTTTTGGCCTAATGGAATATAGATGATTGAACATGATTATTTGAATGACTATTTCAAAAAGTATTTGAATATAATTTTTTTTTTTTTTTTTTGTTTTTTTTTTTTGTAGGTAATAAGAACTGTCATTGTCCAGTACAAAATAATCCAGTAGCAAACTTATGATAGTAGGAATTTTTCCTGTTTATAGTATGAGTTACTGTACTGGTTATCTTAGCATATCGTAAATTATAGTGTTTTGTCTTGTAAAAGTTGTATTAAGTGACCAGTAATTAACGAGAAATATGGTGCTAACATTTGCTAATACAGTAGTTCTCAGAATACACAGCAGAGGAAAGGAAAGAGGGGAAAAGACTGAAACACTGCATGGAAAGAAGCTCCTCCCTCTTCGAAATATGACTATACAATATACAATAAACCTGTTAGTGTAGATGATTTTCCTGTCACTGTGGGCTCCAGAGCACAGTAATACACTGCAGAGTCAGATACAGCAGCAGAGGAGATCTCCAGATCCACACGGTTATCATGAAGTCTAATGGTTTATCAGAAACTCTGGTCTTGATCCAGGCTTCTGGAGTACCAGTGGAGACTGTAAGCTGATACATCATATGTGCAGGACAGAGTGACGCTGCTTCCTTCAGTTAAAACTACAGATGGTTGGTTTGGTCTGATGACATTCCCATTCGCTTCACCTGCAAAATCATTAAAGAATCAAGAAATAATAGATTCAATTTAGAATAGATTTTTTTTAAAAAGAAAACTGATTTATTAAAACTTGATTTATTTATTTTAGTGATGTTCTGGAATACAGTCTAAAGTGTGTATGATTAATAGTACTTACAGTAACTGAGGATAAAAATGAAAACAGACAAGATGTGTAACATGTTTCTGTTGTTTGAGGTCAGACTTCTATCAGTATCTGTATGAAGGTTGATCTGTCACTGTTGTCTTTTTGATTTCTTCTGAAGTTTACAAACCTTTGAGCTCCTCCCACACATACTTTCATCTTACCATCAAGTCAAGTAAAGTCAACTTTATTTTTTTATTTCGATTTATACAATACAGATTGCAGTGATCAACAGGAAAATAATGATTGAATGATGCAAGCAGAGCTCAATTCGGCTTTAAAGCATCTTGAAAAAGAAAAGTGTCATTATTCTGCTGTAGTCAGTTCAGTGTTGATTCAGTTCTGTTATAAGATCATCATTTATTAAATTAGTTCAGTTCGGCTATAAAGCAGCTCTGCGTGAAACAGTGATGTCATCGTCCAGCTCAGTTCAGTTCTCTTCTCATCAAATAGCGTCAGTGCAGTCACATCATTCCAACCCTGGGTTGCAACATTCATACAAGTACAGACAGCATATGAATAAGCTGTAGTCCAGTGTAATAAAAAAGAATACTTCACAACAGTATGGCTGTTCACAAAATCATGTTTAATGGTTTCACAGAAATAAACTAAATATTTTTCTTGTGAATTACAATTAAGAACTATATGTGGAATATACTGTGTTAAGTAGCACATGTTTCTAAGATCTTTGGACAGAATGTTTTATAATTCCAAGCTCTCTTACGTTATTTTTTTAAACTTTCATTTAATTTTTTTTTTTTTTTATGTTGTGTCAAAGAGTGATTTGATATTATGGGCACAACTGGAACATGTAGATTTTCAACGCATTCTCATCCCAAGGCGTCATATACTGACGCTTTTGAAATTTCGTCTACATTCAACGCACATGGCAACCTTTAGCGTCAAATATGTGACGCAGATTATGGGTAGGTTTAGGTCTGGGGTAGGGTTAGGGTTAGACCGCTAGGAGGCGCCTTCTGGCCCTTGATTCCTTTATCGGCCATTGCATACAGACGAAGCTTGGGCTCTGAATGACCAGTGGTCTCAGTGTAAAAAATGAGAAACTCAGGTTTAGATGCGGGATACTGACGGTACCACTGCAAACTGCGAATATTGCCACTGTAGTTGCAGGACAGTGTAACATCTTCTTTTGCTAAAACATGCTGCTCCATGGATAATGAGGTTATCACATCTGCATTAGCATTCTCCGTTTAAAAAAACAAGAAGCAAACATTAAAATTCATGACTAAGTAAGTTTATGTAATCAGTTGGTTTACTGACACATTTAAACAGCAGAGAAAAAAAGAAGTCTTATTTGTAAATGATTCTTATTCATCACTCATCATTAAAAAGAGAAAATATCATGAGGACCAGGAGCAACATCATCAAGAGAAAAAAGGCCTTTAGAGTCAAGACTTGCAGTTTCCTCCTAACTGACTCAGTTTATATCTGTGCACTCTGTTTTGAAATAACTGAAATGAGAGCTCCACCTTCTGGCAGAACTCATGATAAACTAGGGCTTTCTGGTGTATATCTGATGTAATAAAAAACTACAGAGACTGGAGAATGTGTAAACCAATGGTTAAGTTTGCCATTGATTTTTGTTGGATGTAACTAAAACATTGAACCTGTGCAAATGTATATTGAGTGTTTTTGGTCAATGTATTGCAGTCATTGTACAGCAAGATGATGAACAGATTACATGTCTATCTACAAAAATAACCATTCATCTAATTAGTAATGTTCAAAGGAAATAAGCAGCCTAGTCCAGGTGGAGGTCATAACTGAGAATGTAAAATCATTTTGTGGGTGATAAGGGTTAAAACCTCCCTGTGACAAGATATTTATATTAAATATTTTAAGTACACTATGTATATATATATAAAGTTGTGAGTAAAACTTTTCGTAGAGAAATGTATCTTCAGCAACTCAAGCCTGGAAAGACAGTGCTTTGACCTTTAAAAAGTGAACTTTGTCAAAACTTAATTGGACATGGAATGGTTAGAAATTCTTAAAGTATTTTGAATTTGAATTTCAAGGAACAGAATATATTTCTTGTATGGATGGTGATTGATTGTCTTGGTATTTTTTCAGTCAATTTTTGTATTGATTACAACTTAATTCATTGCCAGTTGTAAATGACTGTTTTCTTTGAGGGATGTCCTTGCTAAATAAAACGTAAAATGAAAAAAGAAATACAATCTGATCATGGTCAACAATCTCAAATGGCTAATAATGTACATTTAAATGCCGTTTTAGCAGCATAATGCAATATCACAGATAGATCATAATGGTAGAGAAAGATAATTTATATAGAAAAGAAAAGGAAAGACAAGAGATAGAGAGATAATAACTCTTAGAAATATGACTATGCAATAGAAAAATGATAAGAAGGTTTTTGTACAGTGTATTTGCATTTCCTGTCACTGTGGGCTGCAGAGCACAGTAATACACTGCAGAGTCAGATACAGCAGCAGAGGAGATCTCCAGATCCACACGTTTATCATGAAGTCTAATGGACATATGTGGGTGAGGTCGTTCAGCTTTGGTGACATGCTTGGACGACTCATCAATCAGCATCAGAAACTCTGGTCTTGATCCAGGCTTCTGCCGGTACCAGTGGAGACTGTAAGCTGATACATCATATGTGCAGGACAGAGTGACGCTGCGTCCTTCAGTTAAAACTACAGATGGTTGGTTTGGACTGATGACATTCCCATTCGCTTCACCTGCAAAATCATTAAAGAATCAAGCAATGTAATGGATTCAATTCAGAGCAAAGCAAATGGACATTTGTTTTATATTTTTTGTGATGTTCTGAAAAACAGAGCAAAATGTACATGAGTAATACTTACAGTAACTGAGGATAAATATTAGAACAGAAGAGATGAGTAACATGATTCTGTAGTTTGAGTTCAGATTAGTATCATCAGTATGAAGGTAAGTCATTGTTTTCTCTGATTTATTCTGAAGGAGTCGACAAAACATTGAGCTCCTCCCACACATACTGTACGTCCTTGCTCATCTTACTCTACAAATACTGAAGAAGCTGTAGTCAACAACCTCAAATTGGCATTGTGTCAGTCTGATTCATTTATTGCACTCTTTATTTGAGTGGACACTCAGTTGCACATGTTGGAATAAGTTTTAAAGGCATGTTCAACTGTTGTGTCCTGATTCTCTAAAATATAAATCATTAATAATATTAGACTACCTCTTAATACAGATATGAACAGCATTAATGCTTGAGACATTTGATAGTTGTATGAGTCATTGTTTTTAAATCTGCATTGTGCATCATGATCATCTGCCTTAAATATCATTTCTGATTGAGTTTTTGTAGGGTGCAGTTGTGTTTCCTGTCACTGTGGGCTGCAGGGCACAATAGTAAATGGCAGAGTCTTTGACTTCTGTAGAAGAGATAGTCAGATTCATATGTTTGCTGACTTTATCAGCTGCAGCGATCAGACGGAGAGAGGACTCTGATTGGGGGCTGGTTTCAATGAACACAATGAGGTTCTCAGGTTTGGATCCGGGATACTGACGGTACCACTGCAAATTTCGAACACTTTCAGTGTAGTTGCAGATCAGTGTAACATCTTTTCCTTCCAAAACCTGCATATCTGTGTTTAATGGTGTTATCACGTCTGCAGCAGCATTCCCTGTTTAATAAACAAACAAAAATTAATAATTTCTAATGGACAAATTTAAATTGTCAACAGTATAAACGGGGAAATCATTCCTGCAGTAAATGTTATGAATAACTCACCTTTTAGAAGAGAAAATATAATGAAAACCAGGAGCAACATCTGCACAACAAGAGACAATGACTTTGAGATCCAAGACTTACAGATTCCTTACAGTAACAGTTTATAAAAGTGACTCAATGTAAGTCTGTCTGCTCTGTTTTTAATCTGAACTGAGACTGAACTACAATTGGTTCTTAGAGCTCCACCTTCTGGAAGAATGCAGGTGAGATCACTTTTGCTACAATATCTCATCATTTCATATGGCATGCATCTTAAACAACAAGATCTTATTGAAGAATTTTTGGCATATTAAATTATGCACTTAAAATGATTATTTGAACAAATAGGCTGTTTCAAAAAGTATGTGAATGTAACACTTGTTTCCTAAATATAAGGACTTTCACTGTCCAGAGAGATCTGACTGATTGCACAAATTATGTTTAGTACAAAGAAATCAAGTAGCAAATTTATGATAGTCAGTTAAGCAAAGTCTCGTCTGCAGAATGTTGTCCTGTCTAAAGACCTAAGAAACTTTTGTTTTATTTCTCGTTTTTATTATTTTTTGTATACTTAATACTAACTCATTTCCATTCTTAGAACCTATTTATTTAAGCTGATGTCAGGGACCTCTTGATTAGTTAGGTTTTGCTTAAAGAAATGTTTTTCTAGCATTTTGTCTCATAAAAGTGGCCTTTAATGACCAATAACAAGTAAAAGGTGCACTAACATTTGCTAAATTGGTAGTTCTCAGAGAAAAGCAACACTATACAGCATATTATATTGTTTACAAACTCTTTTTAAATTGAGCATCATGAATTTCCATTTTGAATATAATTTCTGATTGAGTTTTTGTAGGGTGCAGTTGTGTTTCCTGTCACTGTGGGCTGCAGGGCACAATAGTACATGGCAGAGTCTTTGACTTCTGTAGAAGAGATAGTCAGATTCATATGTTTGCTGACTTTATCAGCTGCAGCGATCAGACGGAGAGAGGACTCTGATTGGGGGCTGGTTTCAAAGAACACAATGAGGTTCTCAGGTTTGGATCCGGGATACTGACGGTACCACTGCAAATTTGTAACTCTTTCAGTGTAGTTGCAGATCAGTGTAACATCTTTTGCTTCCAAAACCTGCATATCTGTGTTTAATGGTGTTATCACGTCTGCAGCAGCATTCCCTGTAAAAAGAAAAATATATATTATTATGGACTAATTCAGATTGTCAACAGGATAAAGAGAAAAAACACTTCTACACTAATTATAAATGACTCACCAATTAGAAGAGAAAATATAATGAATACCAGGAGCAACATCTGCACTAATAAGAGACAATTGACTTTGAGAGTCAAGACTTACAGTTCCCTCCAAAGTATAAGAGACTCAGCATACTGTATGTCTGCTCTGTTTTTAAACAATTGAACTGTGACTAGAAGGTTTCCTAGAGCTCCACCTTCTGGCAAAATATATTGCACCTATTCAAGAATATAATGATTATTAGAGTGCCAGCGTGTCTGAAATTAATTTCAAGAGAAACAAAGAGAAATGTTAAACTGATAAAAATTGCAAACAAAAAACAACAAAAAAAGAATAATTATTATTTTCCCTGAAATAATTTAAGGTTAAAGAACAGTAAAAATTAGTTAATGGCAATATTTTATTATCATATAAATACTTTATATGTTTTATATTATATTATATGGCAAAAACTAAATATAATGTGCAAATTGTTCACTGTATGTTATTGGAACTGTTCTGCATGTATGTACACAGCATGGGACTTGCAGTTGGCTGCATCCCGTGGAAAAATGCATAGTTTTTTTGAGGCTCTTCATCAGTTGAAGTCACGAATTCTGCAAACTCCTGCTGATAGCAGTGGGAAGCTGGCGAAAACTTAATAAACTTTAATCATTTATTTCTAATTGAAAAATCAGGCATATTGAGCAAGATAAGAAAGTAATTTAAAAACCTGAATCAACCGTGAGTGATAGCGACACCAAGTGTAAATTGCAGAGGTGGAAAGTAACAAACTACTTTCATTACAGTAGCCTACTTGGATACATTTATTTTTCTACTTTTTTGAGGACAATTCAATTGTGGTAGGCCTAGTTTATAGCCTAACTATTTTTATTTTTCACCAAAAGTCGTACAAAAAAGACGGATCAACGGGGCAAGCTGGCATTTGTTTGGAACTTAAAGGGTTAGTTCACCCAAAAATGAAAATTCTGTCAGTAATTACTCACCCTCATGTTGTTCCAACCCCGTAAGACCTTCGTTCATCTTCGGAACACAAATTAAGATATTTTTGATGAAATCTGAGAGCTGATCACTCCTCCATAGGCTGCTAGGTGACCGAAACTTGCTGGCCCAGAAAAGTTATTAAAGAGATCGTTAATATTAGGGTTGTGCCGTCCATCGTGATGCCACGCCCCCCACCTTGTCAGACCAGCCCAGTCTCACGGCAGTTCGTTTTCGTGTGTACACCAGTGGTTGGGAACCTATGGCTCGTGTGGCTCGCAAGGTCTCTCACCCTTTACCAACAAACGATAACAAAAATGAAGACGTGTGTGTCCAGTGCTGTTCGCGAGTGTCACGAGTCACCACAGCAATCAACCAAACGCTTACGTTTCTATGGTAACCTAACAGTTACAGCTCCTGCACTGGGATTCAAGCAGAGCATCTTGTTTAAGGTGATGGCGAAATTCAGTTTAAAACAGCAATGAAAATG
Organism: Abramis brama; assembly: GCF_963993115.1. Classification (NCBI taxonomy): domain Eukaryota; kingdom Metazoa; phylum Chordata; class Actinopteri; order Cypriniformes; family Leuciscidae; genus Abramis; species Abramis brama. The sequence goes on along the minus strand of NC_139969.1, from coordinate 15,741,915 downwards.
TAAAAGTAGGCTTTATAAACTTTGATATATCCTTTTATTGAAACGGGTGCTTTGCCGTGCAAAGAGAAACATTTCACACGTTTGCCGCTGGTACTTTCACTTTTGCCGCAGAGACCCTTTATGTCCTATAAATGCATCGTATTGTTGATAATCCGCGCAGATTTCAGTTGACGATTATGTAAAATCAATAACAAAACATGAATGAGAAAGAAAAGAGCAGGATGTGCTATTGAAAAGGAATATTAAAAGCACGATAAGTCACGAAAGAGAATTGAATTCTACTGACAGGATGCTGCGCGCGCGCGCCGAGCGCAACATGGTCAAGTAGTCTTTGTCTTCGGTTGCGCGCCTGAACGGCCAAATAAACATTTCAAAATGCCAATCCGAGTATTCCCGTGGCGTAAACACGGTAGATGTAAGTAGCTACAATGTGCACTCTCTCTCTTAGTGATCGTCAGCATCCCCCCCCCCCCTCCTCCCCCCTGACGATATCATCGTCCATCGCGATGTTTTACTGTAAACATCGTCAACTGCCAATTTAGGGGACATCGCCCAACCCTAGTTAATATAGTCCAAGTGACTACAGTGGCTTAATCTTAAGTATATCAAGCGACAAAAATACTCTTTGTGCGCAAAAACAAACAAAAATAATGACTTTATTCCACTATTCATTTCCTTCTCTCTGGGCCTCTAGTTGGTTCACGTAGTGTTTTTGCGCTGCGCGTCTGTGTTACACGTCACCACGTAGGCTCACTATTGGCCGACACTGGTCATGTGTGTGATGCGTGATGACGTGTAACACAGACGCGCAGCGCAAAAACACTACGAGGCCCAGAGAGATGGAAATGAATAGTGGAATAAAGTCGTTATTTGACTCGGGTGCAAAACCAATCAAAACTTCCAGTGAAGCTGGGGGCGGGGCGTTCAAACCGCGCTTTGACGTAAAAGTATAGATAACGTTTCGATAATGTTAGTGAATGTGAGCGAACTATACTCATTGCTCATATTTTAATTTTAAATGGTAATTTTGGCCACCCTTGAAATGGGTAAAACCATTGATATTAGCCGAGCACAGAGCAGTTGAAGTAAATAGACAACTCGGCTCATTCAAAAACGTGCATTATGCATGGATGGCACAATATGATAAGTGTCTAAAATGCATGCGCACAGTTCAGATGAATGACAATATTTGCCCTCTTTAACTTAATGATGTTAAACTTATGTATGAAGCAAACTGTTTGCTGAAATAACATAACAATAACAACAACACTGAATAGATGCGTTCATTACTACAGCAACAACAGTATATCCTGGTGCGATTTCTTTCAGAATCATCAAAAGAAATAGCATTTTATTTAAGATAAAGACCTTTAAGTCATGCAGAGGTGAGTTATAAAATGTGTAACTAAATATGATATAGTTATTAAGAATAATGCACTGAGATTTCCAATGAATCACCAATGAAGACACAATGAGTAAGAGAACAAATAAGAGGGCCATTTTTTACTATTCAGTAAAGAATCATTAGTTTGGGTTAGTTGTGAAACTATGATATTCTAGGCTAGTCTGTACACGAAAGCTTTGTATGATTGCTGTTTATTTTTAACATGATACCTTGCATCCCCTTTATTATTTTACCGACGCCTTCCTGTTCATTCTGTTTTAATTCCCAATTCCTTTGTTCAAACTTTCACACTTTACCTTCTTTGCCTTTGTGTCAATGCCCTTCTTTAAAAAATAATCTATGCTTTTTTAGTCATAAAATAGAATTGCTCCTGGCAACAGGTGCACAAGGGCTAGCTAGTATGTTTGCTTAGCATAGCTTCAAAACACAGCAATTTATGAGATTAATAACATGTTTTGCTCCAAACTAACTATTACATCAGTGGAGTGTTTAAAATAATTTCCTTCTCTGATCCGATGTGGCTTTTTATGAATGAGAGAAATGTCTCTATTTGGGCTACAACGATATCCGAATGCCATAAGTTTTATTACTCCTGTGAGTCTCACTTGTGGACTTTCTGAGGGCGCCCTCCGGCTTCCAGTATAACAAAACAGACATTACATGAGACTGTTTTAGCCTTCATAATGCACACATCTCCCCATAATAATAATAAAAATAATAATAAAGTTATTTGTAATGTTGTAACTTAATTAGTTTTTCAACAATCTACTCATTACTCTTATTTGAGTTATATTATTTTTCAATATTTCTACTTGTATTCTGAATTATTTCTTAAGTAAATAATTGTTAAGTTATACCATTAGCAAGATTTTTGTGCAAAGTAAACAGGTTTCCTGTCACTGTGGGCTCCAGGGCACAATAATACTGTGCAGAGTCTGTTACTTTAGCAGGGCTGATTTCCAGTTCCATGAGCTTTCTGTGTTTGTCAACTTCAGCAGAAAACCAGTGGGCTGATGGATCTGCTTTAACTGGATCTCCAGATTCAGTCATGTAGAGAAGGAGTTCTGGTTTGGATCTCTGATACTGACGATACCACAGTAGATTGTAAACAGCACCACTGTAGTTACAGTAGAGAGTAACACTGTTACCATCTTGAGCTTCTTTTTCAGAACCATGAGAAGTTATTAGATCACCAAGAGAGTCTCCTGTCAAAGAAGAAAAAAATGTAGTCACTTAAATTTAAACCCTTAAATCATTTTAAATGCTAATGAATGGCAAATTCAAATGAAGAATTAAAATGAAAAGTAAAACAGTCTCACCTGTGAGTGCTGAAAGGAACAAAAGAAAATAGACCTGCATAATGTTGTTTTAACTCACAGAATGACAGCATTCTCAGAAGTCAGAAATGAAGAAGAAAAAAAAGCACTCTCATAGAGCTCCTCCTTCTGGCAGCTTTGAAGGATTACGAAATATGAAGTTTTATTCTACCTCCAGCGGTCGGGAATCATAAAGAATTTAATGACACTTATTCAAATGTATCTCTCAGTTAGTTAGATGCAGATATGTGCTTGATTAACTACAAAGGACTCATTTATCAAATAATTTGACTAATTTGATTGTACATTTTTGATTCACTAAAAAATCTTATGTTTTTAATTCATTAAAAGGAACCAGAGAATATTGAGAAATATTGTGATTAATCAAATTTACTTCATTTCTTCAGCCATTGCCTATTGTCAATCATTTCATACTCAGAGATACTCAGTTTTATTTCATTTATAAATTTAGATGTATATTTTGAAACATACTTTCCTCATTATTACTCGATTCAAGTGGAGTGATCACACTTAATGTTTGTTTGAATCTGATATCTGATCTATGTCTGCTGATAATGATGTCAGGTTTTTGTGCAGTGTTGGAGTGTTTACAGTCACTGTGGGCACCAAGGCACAGTAGTACAATGCTGAATCTTCCATTTCTGCTGAAAAGATGCTCAGATGCATGTATCCTCTCTCAGCCACAGATGAAAGCCGAAGTGCAGGCTCTGACTGGCCACTGACTCAGTGGCAAATATGAGGTACTCTAGTCGAGATCCTGGATATTGTCGATACCACTGCGAGATGTAAACACTACTGTATTGGCAGGAGAGGGTAGCATTGTCTCCTTCTCTGACTTGCTTCTCTGAGATTAGTGGGTTTATTGTATTTGCATCAGCATTCTCTGTGTCAAAGAAGAAACAACAATGCTAAATTATTTCTTAAATTAAGATGCATGTTGTTCACACATAATTTACATAATCATTGGATTAAATTTAAAAAAATATATATAACTGACCTTTGAGCAGAGAAATAATGATGAAGACCAGGAACAACATCTGACCAGTGAAGGGACAAAAATGACTATGTGAATCAATGCTGCACATTTCTTCCTAAGAAGTAACTCAAATAGTACAGGAGCTGAGTAAAAAAAATGTGTATCATGTAGCTCCTCCCTACAGGAGAATATGGGTAAGAAAAGGGTTTTATGATCATTGATCTGAGAACCTTTGATTGTATTATAACAGGTGTGTGAGTGATATGATCCTTACTTAAAAAAATAAATAATAATCAACCGTAACCCAACAGTTTGGAATGAGTGTAAAATTAAAAATGAGCATATGCTAAAATATCATTAAATACTTGTTAACACTGACTATAGATTGAAATATATAGTTGAACTTGGAATATTATTATCATCAACAAATATGTCTAAAATATACATTTATGTTTTTATAGTAGGCCTAACCTTGGGAAGAAACAATCACACTAGACTCTTAGCTAAACTCAGTTTACTCAGTGCTTTTACATGGGTAAAGAGAGAGTTTAAAGTTTTTATGATCAACTAAAATCCACATGTAAAACAAATGCTATTGAAACTGAACTAGTATCTGAGCTAATTGACAATATCTTACAGATCAAATGTCACATTTGAATCACCGACCTTGAAGCAGACAAAGTATATTAGGGTCAAAATCTGATTTGCACAAATATTTAAAAAAAGACCTGAAACTGCACAATTATTTCTTAAGATAAAACTTAAAATTAACAGGAGCTGGAGAACAGACTAAAATAATCAAGTGATAAAGTCTTTTCTGTCTAGTGTAAGTCATAGAGCGCCACCTCCTGGCAAAATACGGTCAAGTTGAGCCTTTCTGGGAAGACGTAAACCTCGTGAATATGCATGATGCAATTTTTTCCAGTAAAAGTGAGGCTATTGTGTGGCTAGTGATGCTATTCCAGTGAGGCTATTCAGGTGATGCATTTAGTAAGAGGATGAAGTAAATGTCTGAATATTCGTCTTTCTTGAATGAAGGCATGGGAGGTTTTTGTATGATGCTGTTAGATTTCCTGTCACTGTGGGCACCAGGGCACAGTAATACATGGCAGAATCTGCCTGTACAGCAGAGGAGATCTTCAGATCCACTTGTTTATCTTGACGAACTTCAGCAGAAAATCTGTCTGGTCTATCACCCATAGCTCCACCTGGGAAGATGTAAAGGAGGAACTCTGGCTTGGATCTGGGATATTGTCTGTACCATTGTAAATTATTTACAGTACCCGTATAGTCTTTGTAACTGCAGGACAGAGTAACAGTGTCACCAACAAGTATATTTTTATCCCCTGACAAGGGTTTTATTGCATCTGCCTCTGTGTGGCCTATAAATTGAGAATAAATCTGGTTAGATAAATCAAACAGTAACTTAACCATAAAAAGTATAGCAGTAAATAAGTAAAAAGTAACTGATCTAGATTGGAGAGAAAAAAAAAACTTTATCTTACCAATAAATGTCCACAAAAAACTGAGGAGAGTGAAAATAATCATGATAGCAGATATCTGAAGAAGAATCTGAAAGACTACAGAGTATCAAGAGTATCATTCAGACTGGATGCCTTTGAGTTCTGACAACCTCCTTCAGATGAAAATGCTTCTACATCATGATATTAAGCTCCGCCTTCTGGCAATATGATTTACTTCTGTAATGTAGTCTTTATGCCCTGTCCCAAATGGAACCCTAAGCCCTTGCGGTCTTCCTCCGAGTCCACACTTTGTGACGTAATGCAGGTTTGACTGTCAGGTAGAAGTCTGCTGTGGAGAAAGTTAAGATAACAAAATACATTTTTGATATTTGGTTACAGAGAGAGAGATTTGTAGAGTCCTATTATTGAAGGAAGAAGGTTTAACTAGATTTATTTTCCCTGGCTTTTCTTTATTTGTTCAGGATTCCACTTGTAAGGAACTTAATACAGTTTATAAGGTTGTTGGCTAATTTAAAAAATAAATAAATAAATAAATAAACATCACCAGCTTAAAATAAATATGGCTGGTAAGAAATCTGAAGAAGGGTTGGAAATGCTAGACTGATGTACTCGTACTCGTAAAAATGCTCCGATACCAACAACTACGGTGGCCCAGTAGTGCACAACACAACGAAATGTAAAAAGCAAACATAAGTTCACAACACAACGAAATTAAGCCACAACACAACGGAAACAAGCCACAACACAACGGAAAATCTACAACACAACGAAATAAAGCCACAACACAACGGAAAATCTACAACACAACGAAATAAAGCCACAACACAACGGAAATGCTCCCGACCACTAGAGGGCTCACGGAGCCCGGTAAAGTTAGTTTTCCTAGCCATTGTTTATAGAGTCAGCAGTCTTAATATATCAATACCACGATTAGTTTTAACAGTGTATATCGACATAAAATATGACTTCAAAATAACATCCTACATGAATTATAGCTGCGTATTTGATTTATACTCGAGAATGCTTGGACGCGCTACCACAGCGCATGATCCATAAGGGAACGTCTGGCAGTTCCAAGTGGTTAAAACGTATTATAATATAATTTGATAAATAAAAATAAAAACCATTTGGTGAAATAGGAAGGAATTGGCACAATTCCACCTATAATAAGTTAGTCTGGTCACTAGGAACCACAAGCTTTGTGACATAAAAAAAAAACTTGATTTAGGCCTAATGTTTGCATAAAAAACAAATCTTGTACTGTGCATACAGGGAGCTATTGGCACAATTTCACCTGTTGTAAGTCAGTCTGGTTAATAGGAACTACAACCTTTGAAACATGATAAAAGAAAAAAAAAAACTTTTACAGAAATTTCATAAAAAAAAAAAAAATTGTTTACTGTAAATACATGAAGGGTATTGGAAAAAAGTCACCTGTATTAAGTCAGTCTTAGTCTACTATCAAATACAATCATGCTTTGGGTTTTGAACATGTCTGTTTTTGAATGTTAAAAGTAATTTTAATTAATACAAATTATACGTTTTAACAACTTGGAGGAATTGGCAGACGTTCCCTCAGGGATCATGCCTGTGGTAGCGCGTCAAAGCATTCTAGAGTATAAATATGCAGCTATAATGCACGTAGGTGATTTTGAATTAATAAATGTCGATATACAATGGTTAGCTACATACTGTTAAAACTAATCGTGGTGTTGATATATATTTTTATAGACTGCTGACTCTCTAATGAACAATGACAAGGAAAACTAACTTTATCGCGCTCCGAGAGCTGTCTAGTGGTCGGGAGCATTTCCGTTGTGTTGTGACTTTATTTCGTTGTGTTGTAGATTTTCCGTTGTGTTGTGGCTTTATTTCGTTGTGTTGTAGATTTTCCGTTGTGTTGTGGCTTGTTTCCGTTGTGTTGTGGATTAATTTCGTTGTGTTGTGAACTTATGTTTGCTTTTTAAATGTCGTAGTGTTGTGCACTACTGGGCCACCGTAAACAACCGATACCTGTATACAGGTTTATAAACAGTGTTAGTGTCCAGACAAAGAAACACTGACAACAGAGGGTATAATGGGGATAAAAAAGAAGGCTGTCTGGTAAATGTATCGTATTAGTGGAATATTAAACGAAACATAGTAACGCCTATATAGCTGTGGTGCGCGAGCTGATAAGAGAAAAACGCGCAGTGGATTGAGCGCGCAGCGGCACAGACGCGAGAGCTGGTCGAGCGCATCCCTTTTCACAGACGTCAGTGGAAAGTTTGTAGTTCAGTCGGATGTCAATGGCAAAGAAAGTAAAACGAGGATTGATGTAGCTTATTATTTATGTTAACTGACGAGAGGGAGAGAGAGAGAGAGAGAGAGAGAGAGCTTACTTCTCTTGAATGCTTGATTGCTGATCGTTCACTCAGCACGTGTTATTTGGATTAAAACTGAATCGTATATGTAAGTAAAACATGAACTGTTACCTGATGTATAATGGGTGGTTCCCTACATTATTACAGGACGTTTGCAGGTCAAGAAGTTCCATGAACGAAACCGCTCCGAAAACCAACGTCTTGATAGACAGCGCGCGAATGGGCTACTGAATTGAATTGTCTTTTTTTTACGTCTTGCACTTGTACGGACGAATTCACACAAGTTTATGTAAAAACGGCCGTCCTACCGAGTATCCCAGTAAACAAAATCGGTTATATCTCGAGTGAACTTAGACAGTATATTCAAATTGGGTACGTGCGTTCGGTCTTAAAGGGGCAGCAGGAAATAAACCTGCTGCTGTGTTTTAATGTTAATCAAACAATGGACAAATAAATTGCTCACTGCTCTTGACTAAATAGGCTACTCTTTTTAACTAAGATCCAACTATATTTAATTTATACAGTAAGAATATGCAATGTTTTTTTCACATTTGATTGCTTTATTCAAATTTCTGTAGGGCCTACCTGTTAGATACCCGAAAAACTCTAAAAACACTGTTTATTTCATTTGTAGCCTTTCTTTGTTGTGTAATTTGATTATTTGTTCTTATTTTATTACTTGTCTTCTTTTTCAGGACCATGAGAAGTTATTAGATCACCAAGAGAGTTTCCTGTCAAAGAAAAATAGTCACTTAAATTTAAAGCCTTAAATCATTTTAAATGCTAATGAATGGCAAATTCCAATGAAGAATTAAAATGAAAAGTAAAACAGTCTCACCTGCGAGTGCTGAAAGGAACAAAAGAAAATAGACCTGCATAATGTTGTTTTAACTCACAGAATGACAGCATTCTCAGAAGTCAGAAATGAACAAAAAAACACACTCTCATAGAGCTCCTCCTTCTGGCAGCTTTGAAGGATTACGAAATATGAAGTTTTATTCTACCTCCAGCAGTACGGTTGGGAATCATAAAGAATTTAATGACACTTATTCAAATGAATCTCTGTTAGTTAGATGTAGATATGTGCTTGATTAACTACAAAGGACTCATTTGTCAAATAATTTGACTAATTTTACATTTTTGATTCACTAAAAAACCCCGCTCATATGTGTTATTTGTTCTACAGTATAATCGAACTACACAGATTGTATGTTTTTAATTCATTAAAAGGAACCAGAGAATATTAAGAAATATTGTGGTTAATCAAACTGACTTCATTTCTTCAGCCATTGCCTATTGTCAATCATTTCATACTCACAGATACTTAGTTTTATTTCATTTATACATTTAAATGTATATTTTGAAACATACTTTCCTCATTATTACTCGATTCAAGTGGAGTGATCACACTTAATGTTTGTTTGAATCTGATATCTGATCTATGTCTGCTGATAATGATGTCAGGTTTTTGTGCAGTGTTGGAGTGTTTACAGTCACTGTGGGCACCAAGGCACAGTAGTACAATGCTGAATCTTCCATTTCTGCTGAAAAGATGCTCAGATGCATGTATCCTCTCTCAGCCACAGATGAAAGCCGAAGTGCAGGCTCTGACTGGCCACTAAGCTCAGTGGCAAATATGAGGTACTCTAGTCGAGATCCTGGATATTGTCGATACCACTGCGAGATGTAAACACTACTGTATTGGCAGGAGAGGGTAACATTGTCTCCTTCTCTGACTTGCTTCTCTGAGATTAGTGGGTTTATTGTATTTGCATCAGCATTCTCTGTGTCAAAGAAGAAACAACAATGCTAGATTATTTCATAAATTAAGATGCATGTTGTTCACACAGAATTTACGTAATCGTTGGATTAAATGTAAAAAAAATTAATAACTGACCTTTGAGCAGAGAAATAATGATGAAGACCAGGAAAAACATCTGACCAGTGAAGGGACAAAAATGACTATGTGAATCAATGCTGCACATTTCTTCCTAAGAAGTAACTCAAATAGTACAGGAGCTGAGTAATAAAAATGTGTATCATGTAGCTCCTCCCTACAGGAGAATATGGGTAAGAAAAGGGTTTTATGATCATTGATCTGAGAACCTTTGATTGTATTATAACAGGTGTGTGTGTGATATGATCCTTACTTAAAAAAATAAATAATAATCAACCGTATCCCAACAGTTTGGAATGAGTGTAAAATTAAAAATGAGCATATGCTAAAATATCATTAAATACTTGTTAACACTGACTATAGATTGAAATATATAGTTGAACTTGGAATATTATTATAATCAACAAATGTCTAAAATATACATTTATGTTTTTATAGGCCTAACCTTGGGAACACACAATCACACTAGACTCTTAGCTAAACTCAGTTTACTCAGTGCTTTTACATTTAAAATCCACATGTAAAACAAATGCTATTGAAACTGAACTAGTATCTGAGCTAATTGACAATATCTTACAGATCAAATGTCAAACATTTGAATCACCGACCTTGAAGCAGACAAAGTATATCAGGGTCAAAATCTGATTTGCACAAATATATAAAAAAAGACCTACAGAATGAAACTGCACAATTATTTCATAAAATAAAACTTAAAATTAACAGGAGCTTAAGAACAGACTAAAATAATCAAGTGATAGTCTTTTCTGTCTAGTGTAAGTCATAGAGCGCCACCTCCTGGCAAAATACGGTCAAGTTGAGCCTTTCTGGGAAGACGTAAACCTCGTGAATATGCATGATACGATTTGTTCCAGTAAAAGTGAGGCTATTGTGTGGCTAGTGATGCTATTCCAGTGAGGCTATTCAGGTGATGCATTTAGTAAGAGGATGAAGTAAATGTCTGAATATTCGTCTTTCTTGAAAGAAGGCATGGGAGGTTTTTGTATGATGCTGTTAGATTTCCTGTCACTGTGGGCTTCAGGGCACAGTAATACATGGCAGAATCTGCCTGTACAGCAGAGGAGATCTTCAGATCCACTTGTTTATCTTGACGAACTTCAGCAGAAAATCTGTCTGGTTTATCACCCATAGCTCCACCTGGGAAGATGTAAAGGAGGAACTCCGGTTTGGATCTGGGATATTGTCTGTACCATTGTAAGCTCTCTACAGTACCCGTATAGTCTTTGTAACTGCAGGACAGAGTAACAGTGTCACCAACAAGTTTATTTTCATCCCCTGACAAGGGTTTTATTGCATCTGCCTTTGTGTGGCCTATAAATTGAGAATAAACGCCTGGTTAGATAAATCAAACAGTAACTTAACCGTAAAAAGTATAGCAGTAAATAAGTAAAAAGTAACTGATCCAGATTGGAGAGAAAAAACTTTATCTTACCAATAAATGTCCACAAAAAACTGAGGAGAGAGAAAATAATCATGATAGCAGATATCTGAAGAAGAATCTGAAAGACTATCATTCAGAGTATCAAAAGTATCATTCAGACTGGATGCCTTTGAGTTCTGACAACCTCCTTCAGATGAAAATGCTTCTATATCATGATATTAAGCTCCGCCTTCTGGCAATATGATTTACTTCTGTAATGTAGTCTTTATGCCCTGTCCGAAATGGAACCCTAAGCCCTTGCTGTCTTCCTCCGAGTCCACACTTTGTGACGTAATGCAGGTTTGACTGTCAGGTAGAAGTCTGCTGTGGAGAAAGTTAAGATAACAAAATACATTTTTGATATTTGGTTACAGAGAGAGAGGTCTGTCTGTTTTAGGCAGAGTCCTATTATTGAAGGAAGAAGGTTTAAATAGATTTATTTTCCCTGGCCTTTTTTATGTGTTCAGGATTCCACTTGTAAGGAAATCAATACTGTTTATAAGGTTGTTGGCTAATTTAAAAAAAAAATAAACATCACCAGCTTAAAATAAATATGTCTGGTAAGAAATCTGAAGAAGTGTTGGAAATGCTAGATTGATGTAGCCTCTCGTTCTCGTAAAAATGCTCCGATACCGTCCAGACAAAGAAACACTGACAACAGAGGGTATAATGGGGATAAAAAAGAAGGCTGTCTGGTAAATGTATCTTATTAGTGGAATATTAAACGAAACATAGTAACGCCTATATAGCTGTGGTGCGCGAGCTGATAAGAGAAAAACGCGCAGTGGATTGAGCGCGCAGCGGCACAGACGCAAGAGCTGGTCGAGCGCATCCCTTTTCACAGACGTTAGTGGAAATTTTGTAGTTCAGTCGGATGTCAATGGCAAAGAAAGTAAAACGAGGATTGATGTAGCTTATTATTTATGTTACCTGACGAGAGAGAGAGAGAGAGAGAGAGAGAGAGAGAGAGAGAGAGAGAGAGATTACTTCTGTTGAATGCTTGATTGCTGATCGTTCACTCAGCACATGTTATTTGGATTAAAACTAAATCGTCAGTGACGTGCGGTGATGTCTTAAAGAGGCTAGGCAGTAGGCACTGAGTTATGAAAGCCAGATTTGATTTATTGTTTAGGCTAATAATACATAATAACAGTAAACGTTACGCACAAGCGCGGCATATCAAGAAATGTACAAATCAGGATGTATATCGTGTACTCTCTCTCTCTCTCTCTCGCTGTCTCTCTCACACACACACACACACAAACACACACACACACACACACACACACATACATACACATACATACACGCACGCACGTCACACACACACAAGCGCGGCACACAGGCACACACCGGTAACAGTAGTTAATGTCTACTCCAGCATTAGAATGCAACCATTCTTAATCCTTATTGTTGCACAGCGGCCAAAAGTAAAAATAAAATCACACACTGCTCAATTGAATATGAAGGAAAATGGCTTGCATTAATTCAACCATATTTATCAATTCAATATTAAGCCCAAAATAGTTTTTTACTCACCAATCGGTAGATTATTTGCAGCCTACATAAAATTCATCCGCCGCTCTTTCCTCGTGAAGACGTCGATCACAGCTTTGTAAAACTCGTCTTTACGGGCCTTCAGTTTGCAAAGTCTCTGGCTCTCAATTTAATTTTTTTAACTCTGTGATGGTGATGATGGCCGGTGCTGTCATTTTGGCTTTGAATTTGGCGCGGGGATTAGGCATGTAGGCTGTGGTGTAACGTTAATGACGTTAGCTGCGCAAATGTCCAGTGATATCTCGATTTTAATTGGTCCATGTCTGATATGTTACGGAGATGTTACTGGCATACCATATTTACGTCCAAAGGCACACCAGAGTTGTGCTTTTTGATGTACATGTTAAAGAATACAGGATCGAAGTGCGCATGCGCAACATGGGTTCCCTTTCAAGGGAACTCGCGTTGCGTCGAGTTTGACGCTATGGGGAACGCTTTGCGTGATGACGTCTTGAAGCACATGTAAAATCAGTCCAATGGTGTGGCGGAACGTCAGAGGCGGGTGACGTCACGTACCAGGAAGCTATAAAGCCTGCCCGAAAACAGAAAATGAAAGCTTTCTGAGTCTTCAGTTGCGCTCTGTGTTGAATCTGTCCTTGTTATTTGGTGTTGTCTGTCTATATTATATATATATATTCAGTATGGTGAGTAAGCAGCAGCAGTTTAGAGTGTGTGTTCATCCCTGCCCGCGTTATTTAACGGGAGGTGATACTCACACTCTTTGTGTTGTTTGTTTGGGTGAAGAGCATGCCCAGTCAGCACTCGAGGGTGGTGACTGTGTGCATTGCGACGCGCTTCCATTGCGTACGCTCCGATCCCGCCTGGCTCTATTTAACCAGGATCGCGTTCCCCAGGGCTCTGGTCCCGCCGCTGCCGAGGCTCGGCGTCGATCTCAGACCTGGGGTTCGCAAATGGATCTGTCAGTGGATGTTGAGACGGGCTCTGCCTTATCTCAGCCTCCTTCTGACAGATCCAGTGCCTCTCATCAGGGTGTGGAAGCACGCGCTGCGGTTTCTTCCCCCCCGATGGAGGCACCAACACTGCAATTGTCCAGCTCTGAGGAGTTGGATGTTGTTAGTGTTGACGCTGAGTCTGAGGATTCGCCACCTCAGTCTCATGCGTTTGAGGAATTGCTCGATGTAGTAACTAGAGCTGTCGAGAGACTTTCTATTGAGTGGCCAGAAGATAGGCAGGACGTTCGCTCGAAAAGTAAGCTCGACGAACGTTTCCTGCCATCTCGTGCACAGCCTCAGCGTAGAAGCCTTCCGTTTTTCCCCGATCTCCACACCGAGGTGTCGAGATCGTGGGGGAAACCCATGTCATACAGAGTTTACAGTGCACAAACATCTCACTACTCTTCCATTTCCAAATATAAAGAGCATGGTTATGGGGAGATGCCGAAGGTGGAGGAGACGCTTGCGAGCTATCTCTCTCCAGCAACGGCATCTTCCCTGAAGGCTCCTGTGTTACCCACCAAGCCAGTCAGATTCACATCTTCCCTGATCAATAAAGCTTATTCTGCCGCTGGTCAAGCTGCAGCGTGTCTTCATACAATGTCTTTAATGCAAGCTTATCAGGCAGAATTACTGGGTGATTTAGATGAGGGCGGGGGGATTGGTCCTGAGGCAGTGTCCGAACTGCATAGGGCCACAGATTTGTCTCTCAGGGCCACCAAGGAGACCGCTAAATCAATCGGGCGGTCTATGGCAGCCCTGGTGGCCACTGAGAGGCATCTGTGGCTCAATCTGAGCGATATAAAGGACAAAGAGAAACATTTTCTGTTGGATGCTCCTGTTTCTACCTCAGGTTTATTTGGAGATGCTGTGAACAGTGCTGTAGTTAAGTCTCAAGAAGCTTCTAAGCAGGCAGCCGCACTTCAAAAACTTCTCCCCCGCCGTTCTTTCTATGAGGCTGCTGAGCGGGAGCAGCCTCACTCATCTAAAAAGAGCGCTGAACATCGTGCCACTCAAAAACAGAGCGTGTCCTCCCGTGCTCCCCCACAAAAATCACGGGGACATGGAGGACGCTCTCAAACCCAGCAGTCTTCGAGGGGTAAGACGGATCTGCGGACCGTGATTACCGTCAAGAAGGCTGCTGGGAAAAAGTCCTGATGTCCGAGGGCTCAGGACGAATGAGGGTAGTCCCCCCCGAAGCAGAGCGGTTAACACCTCTTTTTACGGTGCCCGTCTCTCTTCGGTGCCCTCAGGGGACCGTTCTGCCAACCCTGCCGCCTCCGGTGTTTCAGGGCGCAGCGGTCTCCGGCGAGCACATATCTCAAGGACCACCCGGAAACGTAGTGGCCTCGGGATGCCCGCCCCCTCTGAGGAGGGTGTTAGAGCAGTCCATTCAGTCGTTCCCTGCCGGTGCGCCGTTACAGGGCGACGAACCGACTACTCAACAGCAACAAAATCCAGAAACCAGTCTTGTGAGGCTGGTACCTCTAGTAGAATCTTTGACAGCGTGGAAGCTACTGCCAAATGTTTCTCGTTGGGTCCTGCAGACCGTAGAAAAAGGGTATCAGATACAATTCAAGAAACGCCCACCTCGGTTTATGGGGGTCCTACCCACAGTGGTGGGCCCCGAGCAGGTTCTGGTTATGGAACAGGAAGTAAATACTCTGTTAGAGAAAGGGGCCATAGAATATGTACCTCCCTCCAACAGGGAAACCGGGTTTTACAGCCGGTACTTCATAGTTCCAAAGAAGGACGGGGGATTGCGTCCCATTTTAGATCTTCGAGTTCTGAACGAGTCAGTCATGCAGCTCAAGTTCAAAATGTTAACATTGAGACAAATCGTGCCACAGATCAGGTACGAGGACTGGTTTGTCACGATAGATCTCAAGGACGCATATTTCCATATTTCCATCCGTCCGTGTCATTGGAAGTTCCTGAGGTTTGCTTTCGGGGGCAAAGCATACCAATATCGAGTTCTTCCATTCGGCCTAGCTTTATCACCCCGCACTTTCACCAAATGCGTGGATGCAGCTCTGGCGCCCCTGCGCCTTCAGGGTATTCGCATCATGAACTACATCGACGATTGGTTGATTTTAGCTCAGTCGCATCAGATGGCGGTTCGACATCGAGATGTCGTTCTCGCCCATATGAAAGAGTTGGGGTTACGGCTGAACGCCAAGAAGAGTGTGCTTTCTCCACTTCAGAGGACCACTTTCTTAGGCGTGGTTTGGGATTCAGTGTCGATGCAGGCGCGCCTGTCACCGCCACGTATAGAGTCCATCCTTACAGCTGTGAAAAGTGTAAAGCTAGGCCAGCTACTCACTGTCAAACAGTTCCAGAGACTGTTGGGTCTCATGGCAGCAGCTTCCAACGTGATACCTTTTGGACTGCTGCACATGAGGCCCCTGCAGTGGTGGCTCAGGACCAGGGGGTTTTCCCCGAGGGGCAACCCATTTTGCACGATCAAGGTCACGCGGCGATGCCTACGTGCCTTGGTTATGTGGAAGAAACCTTGGTTCCTGTCCCAGGGCCCAGTGCTGGGAGCTCCTTGTCGTCGCAAACTGCTAATGACGGATGCTTCCCTCACGGGTTGGGGAGCGATCCTAGAGGGTCGTTCATCTCAAGGTCTGTGGGAAGACCATCATCGTTCTTGGCATATCAATCGCCTAGAGATGCTAGCTGTCTTCCGGGCTCTGAGGAGCTTTATCACAGATCTCAGGGGACACCATGTGCTAGTACATTCGGACAACACGTCGGTAGTCGCCTATATCAATCACCAAGGGGGTTTGCGCTCGCGCCCATTATGCAATCTGGCACGCCATATGCCAGAGTCCCAGGCACACATATGTGGTCCCAGGGGAAGCTGTTGTCACTCAGGGCAGCTTACATTCCTGGGGTCCAGAATATAGGAGCAGACGCTCTGTCGAGACAGGGGCCGAGGCCCGGGGAATGGAGGCTCCACCCCGAGGTGGTGGAGCTGATATGGAGGGAGTTTGGCCAAGCTCAAGTGGATCTGTTTGCGTCTCGAGAGACGTCTCACTGTCCACTTTGGTTCTCCCTCACGCATCCAGCTCCTCTGGGACTGGATGCTATGGTGCAGACGTGGCCGAGGCTACGTCTGTACGCCTTTCCCCCAGTTGCTCTGCTCCCGGGAGTTCTGGAGAGAGTTCGCAGGGACCGGGTTTGCCTGCTTCTTATAGCCCCGCGCTGGCCGGGCAGAGTATGGTTTCCCGACCTTGTGTCTCTCCTCGACGGGCCTCCTCTGGAGCTACCCGTCAGGAGGGACCTTCTGTCCCAGGCGGAGGGCTCAAAATTTCACCCTCGGCCAGAACTGTGGAACCTGTGGGCTTGGCCTCTGAGGGGGCCCAGCTCATAGAGTCAGGTCTCTCAACTGAGGTTGTTGAGACCATTCTACAGTCCAGAGCTCCCTCCACGAGGAAACTTTATGCCCTGAAGTGGAGAGTATTCACTTCTTGGTGTAGTGACCGTCGGTTGGACCCAGTTAACTGCCCAATTGGTACAGTGCTGGAGTTCCTGCAGGACCGGTTCACTGCAGGTCTGACCCCGTCCACTTTAAAGGTTTATGTGGCGGCCATAGGTGCTTACCACATTCCTTTGGGTGGAATGTCTGTGGGGAAAGACCCCTTGGTATCTCGTTTCCTTCGTGGCACCTGGAGGCTGAGGCCTGCAGTTCGCTCTAGGGTGCCACCCTGGGATTTGTCCATTGCGCTGCAAGGCCTTTCCCTGGCCCCCTTTGAGCCCATTGAGGAGGTTCCTGAGAAGTTCTTAACTCTAAAAGCTCTGTTCCTTCTTGCTATCTCTTCTCTCAAGAGAATAGGGGATCTTCAAGCATTGTCGGTTGCCGCGTCATGCTTAGAGTTTGCACCGGGTATGGTTAAAGCTTTTCTACATCCGAGACCGGGTTATATCCCCAAGGTCCCCACTAATGTGGCTAGACCCATTGTACTGCAGGCCTTCTGTCCTCCTCCCTTTCGAAATGCGGACCAGGAGGCGATTAATTTGCTTTGCCCAGTTCGGGCATTAGACGCTTATGTCCACAGAGCTGCCCTGTGGCGTAAAAGTGATCAGCTGTTTGTATGCTTTGGGTCCCCTAACAAGGGATCTCCAGTGTCTAATCAAAGGATGAGCAAGTGGGTGGTTGAGGCTATTTCGCTTGCTTATGAAGCGGCCGGGCAGCCTTCTCCTATGGCTGTCCGGTCGCACTCTACAAGGAGTATGGCGGCCTCTAAGGCCCTTATTTCAGGAGTGTCTTTACAGGACGTTTGTGATGCGGCAGGTTGGTCCTCACCGCACACCTTTGTCAGGTTTTACTCTACACCAGGGTCTCAGGTCCTGTCATCCTAGTGCTGCTCTACATGATTTCACACAGGACAGACATTTGTAGCTATGGTGGCGTTGGTATAGACGTTCCCCATAGCGTCAAACTCGACGCAACGCGAGTTCCCTTGAAAGGGAACGCCTCGGTTACGACTGTAACCTCGGTTCCCTGAAGAGGGAACGAGCGTTGCGTCACCTTGCCATATCTCCTTCATGCCTGTCAGCGACTACTTCAGACTTTACAAAGCTTTCATTTTCTGTTTTCGGGCAGGCTTTATAGCTT
This sequence comes from Abramis brama, assembly GCF_963993115.1. Lineage (NCBI taxonomy): Eukaryota > Metazoa > Chordata > Actinopteri > Cypriniformes > Leuciscidae > Abramis > Abramis brama. The sequence goes on along the minus strand of NC_139969.1, from coordinate 15,723,884 downwards.
CCTGGTACGTGACGTCACCCGCCTCTGACGTTCCGCCACACCATTGGACTGATTTTACATGTGCTTCAAGACGTCATCACGCAAAGCGTTCCCAATAGCGTCAAACTCGACGCAACGCTCGTTCCCTCTTCAGGGAACCGAGGTTACAGTCGTAACCAAGGCGTTTTTCGCTTGTCTGCAATGAATGGACAGTAAAATCACTGCTTATTCTACGATTTGTTTTTTATTTGATTATGCGTAACTGCTACATTTGTCATCATAACGTCTAAATAATTGGAATAACACATATTGCATATATAAATCACAAGAATAAACAGTAAAAATACAAATACAAGTTTATTATTTAATAAACATTTTTATTTTTGAATTTTGGCAGGGTAGGCAGTGCCTAGTTTGCCTACCCAGACCGCACGTCAATGTAAGTAAAACATGAACTGGTACCTGATGTATAATGGGTGGTTCCCTACATTATTACAGGACGTTTGCAGGTCAAGAAGTTCCATGAACGAAACATCCAAAGCGAGCGCTCCGAAACCAATGTCTTGATAGACAGCGCGCGAATGGGCTACTGAATTGAATTGTCTTTTTTACGTCTTGCACTTGTACGGACGAATTCACACAAGTTTATGTAAAAACGGCCATCCTACCGAGTATCCCAGTAAACAAAATCGGTTATATCTCGAGTGAACGTAGACAGTATATTCAAATTGACCTATGGCTAAGCCACGCCCCCAAACGCGATGAGCCAATCACGGTGCGCATAGCTAACCCATACACTCGGACATTCTCTGCTTCCACGTCCATTGAAATGCATTGCAGTTAGTCAGTTTTCATTCGTTTTTATATGTTTTTTCTTGTCATTTTAAGTTTAAAATGGTCAAACGGTGTGCATGGGGTACATTCAACTCCAACACTAGGTATCCTGAGAGGCTGGGCGACGGTGTGTATTTTTTACCCTTTCCCAAGCCACATTTCAACCGAGATAAGTGTCTGCTCTGGATTAAGTTATGCGGTAGACCACAACACCAACTAAACGCAATTAAACAAGGATGTCTACATCTGTTCTAAGGTAAGTAAACAACGTATTTGAACGTTATCTTTAACATCTCTAACATAACGTTAGCCTAGCTTCTAGCTGCGTTGTAGCTGCGTAGCCAGACACAATGTTGTGTTTTACACAAATATAAGTAGGCTAAACACTTTGCAGTTGTAATGATGTCCTGTATGAACAAAATGGAGTATGTTTTTATGTTTCCACTGTTCGATCGCGCCCGCGCCTCTCTCTCTCTCTGATACACACACTCATCCAGCATTGCAATCTTGACATCGCAGCCTGTTCATTATGCTGCGTTCACACCAAACGCAAATAGAGCGTCAAATTCGCGCGTATCGCGTCTAGTTCGACGCTTGAACATTTTTAATCCATTCACGCGTCCAAAGCGAATAGGACGCGCGTATAAAGCGAGCGTTTGAAGCGAAATAGCACCAAACTATAACGTGTAAGTTTACACTGTGACCTGTAAATCTTTGTCTGGAGCTGAAGCTTTTCATCGACCTTCTCAACAATGAAATTATTAATATAACCCTCCAATGTATAGTTAAGGCCCTTTTGGTGACTTCGAGATGATATATAATCTTTCTGTCTCCAAAAATCATCAATTGCCTCCTGTGAAATGTCTCCTACTGTGACAGCTACCGCTATAGCGCCTGTGACCGAATGTTGACTGTTTGTCCGAGTGAGTGGAGGGGGCGTGGCTTAGCCATAGGTCAATTGGGTACGTGCGTTCGGTCTTAAAGGGGCAGCAGGAAATAAACCTGCTGCTGTGTTTTAATGTTAATCAAACAATGGACAAATAAATTGCTCACTGCTCTTGACTAAATAGGCTACTCTTTTTAACTAAGATCCAACTATATTTAATTTATACAGTAAGAATATGCAATGCTTTTTCACATTTGATTACTTTATTCAAATTTCTGTAGGGCCTACCTGTTAGATACCCGAAAAACTCTAAAAACACTGTTTATTTCATTTGTAGCCTTTCTTTGTTGTGTAATTTGATTATTTGTTCTTATTTTATTACTGACTGCTTACTTGTCTTTAATATATTTTTTTTAATTCACATTCATTAGGCTGGTAGTTTTTGTAGTATCACAATTGGAATAAAGAATTGATATTTCACTGGTGTATAAACATTTGTACCACTGACCCAATCCTCAGCACTGAGCCCTTCTGGAGCTGCTCTAAATATGTGATGTGCTATTAAATTAAAGATAAAATATGATAGAGCAATAGAATGAACAGTGAAAGTAACAGAAGCTCATACAATGCACTTTAGCAGGCTTAATTAAGCATGACAATAACTGAAGGATATATATATATATATATATATATATATATATATATATATATATATATATATATATATGATGAACAAATTAAGCCAACTAATATGATTTATATTATTTTGGTTTATCTTATAATACATTTAAAAATTAGAAATGCAGGTATGCATTTAAAAATCTGATTAATACAGGTATCGTTCTCTATGGAAATATGTGTTGTGTTGGCAGGCCTACTTATGGATTCATTAAAGGTCCAATATGTAACAATTTTGTAATACAATTTCAGAAAATAACTTGCACAGTGTGATATATTTCCTCCAGTTGTGTACTTACAATATCTCAAAAGTCTCCAAAGACTTTTTATTTCAGAGAAATACAATCTTGGACTTGACAGAGACTCTGCTCTCGCGAGTGTATTGATAGACAGGTAAGCAAATCAATTATTTTTTTATTGTACAAGTAACGTAATAGTTACAGTAAAGATGATTTTAATACATATGAATTACACCACATGCCTGTACATTCTGTCACTGTAGCATTTTTTTATCAATAACGACGTTATGAGAAAATAACATGACGTGGCAAATGGATTGTTTCATAAACCATAAACACGTAAAACTGCACAACATTAACCCAACAAATCATTTGACAAATAGCTGTAAGTTGTAACGGGATAATATAGCATAACATTTCACGTTCCTTGCAGTTCATTAATTATGATGACATAAAATAATACGATCAGATATACAGGTAATACAAAAACGAATAAATTACCTCATCCGTGATCATGATTCATTAATTCCATTTAGATACATCGCTAGATGGTGAAAACGCATTAAAAACATAGACAGTAAAAGAAATGGACACAGTGACCCCATTGGATTCAACGGAGACAAAGTGAAGCCAATTAGAAACTCTTACTTCCTGGGGGTCGAGCGTACTGCGCAGACTCAAACTGAGCTTGACGACGTAGATGTGACGTGAGCAAACCGTCTGTCTTCTAGTAGCTGTGCCAAGATCAATCTGAATCATTCCCTTCCGAAACTTGCAGAGACGGAGAGTGTGAGTAGGAGGTGTCCATGAGCTAGGAGCAGGAGAAACTTTTAGTAGGTGTTCTGATTAATTACTTTGTCATTTTGCCCCGACGTCCTCCTGATTGCCCGCGAGCTTCTCCTCCTGTCCATACGGTAATTTCCTACTGTGCGACAGAGAGTCGCGTGGCTATGACGCAATCGTTAGCCTATTTTTACAAAAATTGCTTCTACGGGGCCATAACGTAAGCTACAAGGTAATGAAGCCTTTTATACATTTTCGTGTTTCTTTAGAAATAAATAATGGACAAATGGAGTCTTTAAACGCCTCAGATGTGAAGTTTGTCGCTGTCAAAGTGACGCCAAAATGAATGGGAGTCAATGGGATGCTAACAGCAGGTGGGGGTCCGCTAGCCAATGGCGGCGCCCGGGGGTACCTTCAAAATAATAGAAATCCATGCCCCCCTGATTAAAAACGACATCTCCCATCGTCACCCCCTTCATAGCGTCATCAAGCTTCGCCTTTGTTATTTTTGGAAACTGCGCCCTCTTGTGGTGAATTTTTTTTACATATTGGAGCTTTAAGAGATCTTACAGTTACTGATGGCTAATGCAGTCACAGAAACACACAGAATACTTGTGCTTGTTAAACATTAATGAAAAGCATGGCTAATCTGCAGGAAGATTATGTACTGAAGAAAAGGGTTTCCTGTCACTGTGGGCTCCAGGGCACAATAATACTGTGCAGAGTCTGTTACTTTAGCAGGGCTGATTTCCCAGCCTGGTCTCATTGTTAATACGTAGGTATTAATACGTAATTTTCAAAGATAGAAAACGTACTTTTTTGTACGTTTGGATAGATGCTGAAACGTATAATATGGACGTATCTGCAACATTTAAACGTAACATTATTACGTTTTTACAGCTAAAAAACGTAAACTATTTACGAATATTTCATATCATAAAGATATCTGTATAATTTCCTTTTCACCATTTTATAGATTATAAATGTAAGATCCCTTAACCCTACTCCCACACCTAAACATACCCATTTTATTGACAATATTAAAAGGATAAAACGTAATGGACAGATATGTGTAGGGAAATGTGTAGGGAGTTTTATTAACAATATAGCATTCAAAAATAGTTTGAGCCACTAATCCTACCCCTACCCCTAAACCTAACAATTTCTTAAAACTACGTAACGTTAGGCTACAATTATAAAGAAAAACAGACAGACACGTATAATCACAATAATTTATTTATTGAGAAAATGTCAAAACCGGTACCAAAAGTCGTTCACATGACGATGTGTCGCAGTCCTCTCTGGGAAGGGCTGAATTTGGATCTGTTTCGTGCAAACAACGCATGGATTCTAAAGATTTGGATTACATCAAGCTAATAAAATTGATGTCTTTTGTGAATTTATGTTGTGTTTTAGTGTATTATGGGTCTATAGGAGAAAACGCCTTTTGTGTCTCACGGTAAATAAACCAAATATTACAAAATGGTTAAACGATTAAAGAAGGTATTTTTAAGGTTTTAAAGTGTAACGTTATTCGTGTTTAACACCATGTAGGCTAATCCTCCAAAACGAGTTTGCAGCAGAAGGCACGAACAGAGCGAAATGTTATTATTTATGAGTAGCCTAACATTATTATATGAGTAACGTTAAACTGTATTAATAAATGCGACTAAAAATTTAATTGATAAGACAATTGAATGCAATAGAGTCAAAACATTAATGCCACGATTTGAATATGCATAAGTTAAATAGGAATATGTACAAATTTGTATGTCGGTAAAGTTGTTTGATACGTAAATAAATTACGTTTTTGTGCTGTCAATTACGTGCATTTTATACGTTTTTGTGCTGTAAATACGTCAGTATTATACGTTTCTGTGTGTATAAAACGTAAATAAATGTACGTATGGTAGAACTACACTTTACGTAAAAATACACACGTATTCTCATGAGATCACGTTGATTTCCAGTTCCATGAGCTTTCTGTGTTTGTCAACATCAGCAGAAAACTAGTGGGCTGATGGATCTGCTTTAACTGGATCTCCAGATTCAGTCATGTAGAGAAGGAGTTCTGGTTTGGATCTCTGATACTGACGATACCACAGTAGATTGAAAACAGCAACACTGTAGTTACAGTAGAGAGTAACACTGTTACCATCTTGAGCTTCTTTTTCAGGACCATGAGAAGTTATTAGATCACCAAGAGAGTTTCCTGTCAAAGAAAAATGTAGTCACTTAAAGTTAAAGCCTTAAATCATTTTATGCTAATGAATGGCAAATTCAAATGAAGAATTAAAATGAAAAGTAAAACAGTTTCACCTGCGAGTGCTGAAAGGAACAAAAGAAAATAGACCTGCATAATGTTGTTTTAACTCACAGAATGACAGCATTCTCAGAAGTCAGAAATGAAGAAAAAAACACACTCTCATAGAGCTCCTCCTTCTGGCAGCTTTGAAGGATTACGAAATATGAAGTTTTATTCTACCTCCAGCAGTAGGGTCGGGAATCATAAAGAATTTAATGACACTTATTCAAATTAATCTCTCAGTTAGTTAGATGTAGATATGTGCTTGATTAACTACAAAGGACTCATTTGTCAAATAATTTGACTCATTTTACATTTTTGATTCACTAAAAACCCCCGCTCATATGTGTTATTTGTTCTACAGTATAATCGAACTACACAGATTGTATGTTTTTAATTCATTAAAAGGAACCAGAGAATATTGAGAAATATTATGATTAATCAAATTTACTTCATTTCTTCAGCCATTGCCTATTGTTAATCATTTCATACTCACAGATACTTAGTTTTATTTCATATATAAATTTAAATGTATATTTTGAAACATACTTTCCTCATTATTACTCGATTCAAGTGGAGTGATCACACTTAATGTTTGTTTGAATCTGATATCTGATCTATGTCTGCTGATAATGATGTCAGGTTTTTGTGCAGTGTTGGAGTGTTTACAGTCACTGTGGGCACCAAGGCACAGTAGTACAATGCTGAATCTTCCATTTCTGCTGAAAAGATGCTCAGATGCATGTATCCTCTCTCAGCCACAGATGAAAGCCGAAGTGCAGGCTCTGACTGGCCACTGAGCTCAGTGGCAAATATGAGGTACTCTAGTCGAGATCCTGGATATTGTCGATACCACTGCGAGATGTAAACACTACTGTATTGGCAGGAGAGGGTAACATTGTCTCCTTCTCTGACTTGCTTCTCTGAGATTAGTGGGTTTATTGTATTTGCATCAGCATTCTCTGTGTGAAAGAAGAACAACAATGCTAGATTATTTCATAAATAAAGATGCATGTTGTTCACACAGAATTTACGCAATTGTTGGATTAAATGTAAAAAAAATTAATAACTGACCTTTGAGCAGAGAAATAATGATGAAGACCAGGAAAAACATCTGACCAGTGAAGGGACAAAAATGACTATGTGAATCAATGCTGCACATTTCTTCTTAAGATATAAGTAACTCAAATAGTACAGGAGCTGAGTAATAAAAATGTGTATCATGTAGCTCCTCCCTACAGGAGAATATGGGTAAAAGAGTTGATCTGAGAACCTTTGATTGTATTATACAGGTGTGTGAGTGATATGATCCTTACATAAAAAATAAATAATAATAATCAACCGTATCCCAACAGTTTGGAATGAGTGTAAAATTAAAAATGAGCATATGCTAAAATATCATTAAATACTTGTTAACACTGACTATAGATTGAAATATATAGTTGAACTTGAAATATTATTATCATCAACAAATATGTTTAAAATATACATTTATGTTTTTATAGTAGGCCTAACCTTGGGAACAAACAATCACACTAGACTCTTAGCTAAACTCAGTTTACTCAGTGCTTTTACATGGGTAAATAGAGAGTTTAAAGTTTTTATGATCAACTAAAATCCACATGTAAAACAAATGCTATTGAAACTGAACTAGTATCTGAGCTAATTGACAATATCTTACAGATCAAATGTCAAACATTTGAATCACCGACCTTGAAGCAGACAAAGTATATCAGGGTCAAAATCTGATTTGCACAAATATTTAAAAAAAGACCTACAGAATGAAACTGCACAATTATTTCATAAGATAAAACTTAAAATTAACAGGAGCTTGAGAACAGACTAAAATAATCAAGTGATAAAGTCTTTTCTGTCTAGTGTAAGTCATAGAGCGCCACCTCCTGGCAAAATACGGTCAAGTTGAGCCTTTCTGGGAAGACGTAAACCTCCTGAATATGCATGATACGATTTTTTCCAGTAAAAGTGAGGCTATTGTGTGGCTAGTGATGCTATTCCAGTGAGGCTATTCAGGCATTTAGCATTTAGCAAGAGGATGAAGTAAATGTCTGAATATTCGTCTTTCTTGAAAGAAGGCATGGGAGGTTTTTGTATGATGCTGTTAGATTTCCTGTCACTGTGGGCACCAGGGCACAGTAATACATGGCAGAATCTGCCTGTACAGCAGAGGAGATCTTCAGATCCACTTGTTTATCTTGACGAACTTCAGCAGAAAATCTGTCTGGTCTATCACCCATAGCTCCACCTGGGAAGATGTAAAGGAGGAACACCGGTTTGGATCTGGGATATTGTCTGTACCATTGTAAGCTCTCTACAGTACCCGTATGGTCTTTGTAACTGCAGGACAGAGTAACAGTGTCACCAACAAGTTTATTTTCATCCCCTGACAAGGGTTTTATTGCATCTGCCTTTGTGTGGCCTATAAATTGAGAATAAACACCTGGTTAGATAAATCAAACAGTAAAAAGTATAGCAGTAAATAAGTAAAAAGTAACTGATCTAGATTGGAGAGATTGAAAAACTTTATCTTACCAATAAATGTCCACAAAAAACTGAGGAGAGTGAAAATAATCATGATAGCAGATATCTGAAGAAGAATCTGAAAGACTTGAGTCTCATTCAGACTGGATGCCTTTGAGTTCTGACAACCTCCTTCAGATGAAAATGCTTCTACATCATGATATTAAGCTCCGCCTTCTGGCAATATGATTTACTTCTGTAATGTAGTCTTTATGCCCTGTCCCAAATGGAACACTAAGCCCTTGCGGTCTTCCTCCGAGTCCACACTTTGTGACGTAATGCAGGTTTGACTGTCAGGTAGAAGTCTGCTGTGGAGAAAGTTAAGATAACAAAATACATTTTTGATATTTGGTTACAGAGAGAGAGATTTGTAGAGTCCTATTATTGAAGGAAGAAGGTTTAACTAGATTTATTTTCCCTGGCCTTTCTTTATGTGTTCAGGATTCCACTTGTAAGGAAATTAATACAGTTTATAAGGTTGTTGGCTAATTTTTGTTGAAAAATAAACATCACCAGCTTCAAATAAATATGTCTGGTAAGAAATCTGAAGGAGGGTTGGAAATGCTAGATTATGTGGATATATATTACTTTCAAGATTAGAAGTAAGGGGGCACAGTGACTGAAGGGCCCCCAGGGTCCACTCATGGCGCCGACACTGCCCCCACTTGTGTGTGTATTCTCTATGGAAATATGTGTTGTGTTGGCAGGCCTACTTGTGGATTCATTAAGAGATCTTACAGTTACTGATGGCTAATGCAGTCACAGAAACACACAGAATACTTGTGCTTGTTAAACATTAATGAAAAGCATGGCTAATCTGCAGGAAGATTATGTACTGAGGAAAAGGGTTTCCAGTCACTGTGGGCTCCAGGGCACAATAATACTGTGCAGAGTCTGTTACTTTAGCAGGGCTGATTTCCAGTTCCATGAGCTTTCTGTGTTTGTCAACTTTAGCAGAAAACCAGTGGGCTGATGGATCTGCTTTAACTGGATCTCCAGATTCAGTCATGTAGAGAAGGAGTTCTGGTTTGGATCTCTGATACTGGCGATACCACAGTAGATTGTAAACAGCACCACTGTAGTTACAGGAGAGAGTAACACTGTTACCATCTTGAGCTTCTTTTTCAGGACCATGAGAAGTTATTAGATCACCAAGAGAGTCTCCTGAAGAAAAAAACATACTAAATTCACTATTGTGATCAGATAAATGTAATATTAACATGTTTAAATCAAAAGATGTGGTGATACATAAAATAAATGAATCTCACCTGCTAGTACTGAAAATATTAAAATAAGTGCACAGAGCAGCATGATGGAAAGAAATGACAAACTCAGATGTGTCTTTTCTTCACTGGAACACTGTGATTTAAGTCTGGAGCTCCACCCTGTGGCAAGATTTGATCTTCCATGATGAATCTTGAACTCTTTGTGTACAGAACTACAGAAATGAGGAGAACACACTCTTCTGGGTGAAAACAAACACATTCAGGCCTTCATGAATCACCAAGGACTTGCTAAGTTTTTGTATTTTTACCCTCTAAAAAAGACTTTGATCATGATAGAAGGTTCTTACATGCATCCATCTTAAAGCTGTTGTCACGATTTATAGATTTTTCAGTTGTTGTTTTTTAGAAAAATGTAACAAAAGAAAATACAATTGTAAAAAATTAGAAAACATGAATTTTATGTTACTTAAGCTTTCTTATAAATGAGACAAACTAAAATGTGTGTATGCACATGGAAATTACTGGAACACCTCATGTGAAGATACATTGCATATTTCTTCTCCATTTTAAAAAATTGAAATCAAACATCATATTAAAGCTTTCCACACAAATAAAACTTAAAGAAGGTTTTGGATTATTTAATGAGATGTCAAACTGAACTGTAAAATCAGTAAGAGCACAAAGGCACATGACTGGAATCAGGGTTTTCATACAGTGTTTCTGGGCTTTCTGTCACTGTGGGCCTCAGAGCGCAGTAGTACAGAGCAGAGTCTGACACCTCAGCAGAAGAGATCGTAAGATTCACTTGTTTTTTGTTTTTTGAGTCTTTTGCTGACAGATGAAGAGAAGGCTCAGAAGACTCTGAATTTTCATTTACAAGTATCAGGAACTCCGGTCTTGATCCCACATATTTCCGATACCATTGCAGGGTATATACAAGGCCACTGTAGTTACAGGACAGGGTCACACTGTCACCTCTGAAAATATGTTTTTCAGAAGACAATGGCTGTATTGTGTCAGCAAAGGAATTTCCTGTAATGGACAAAAGGCATCTGTATTTATTAAACTAATACTAAAGCCTCTATTTGATATTAAATATACCACATAAAATGTTTTTTAAATAAACAAAAATAATATAAGAAATTATTTACCTATGAATAATGACAGTGATATCCAACAAAAGAGAAACATGATGGTTTCTGATGAAGAGTGATTGTAAAGACAACAAAGCAGGAATACTTCAACTGAATCAGCCTTTCACACATTCAAGTCTTTGTGAATTTGCTCCACCCTCTTGCTGAGACTTGATTTTGTTCTGATGGGCTGTTTTTCTCTCAAATTCAAAAGACCTGACCAGTGAAGAGACAAAAATCACTATGAAAATCAGTGTTGCACATTTCTTCCAAATATATAACTAGCTCAAATAAGCTGTTGATTGTTAATAAAAAAAAAAAAACGTGATTGATATAGCTCCTCCCTCTGGCAGAATACAATATCTGGTATTTTTATCATTTAGTAAAAACATTTTCTAAAGAAATGTACCTTGTAGGCAAAAAATGTGCAGTATTGAGTATTGACGGGAATAACCAATTAAATGAACAAAAGTAAACTTAAATCTAAAGCAAACTAACAATATCTTGCAGCTCAAATGTAAACATGTCAATCTCTGACCTTTGAGCAGACAAGAATCAGTCTTAAGGCAAAATCTGACCTGCGCAAAAACTAAAATGACAGCAAATTAATCTGCATGTAAGATAAAACTCACATATTGCAAGATAATTATTTTGGAAAAACTCACAAAATGAATAGTCATACAGCGCCACCTCCTGGCAAAACAGTTCAAAGTTTTCTGTACAATTTCAGTAATATGGGAGATCTGTAAACCTTTGACTATATGAATGTATATGTTATGAATTGTTTCAGCAAAAGGACAGACTATTGTGGTGATGATGCATTGGCATTTAAGACCAGATGAAGCAAGTGTTTAGAGCTTCATCTTGAATGATGGCATGGGAGGTTTTTGTATGATGCTGTTAGATTTCCTGTCACTGTGGGCTTCAGGGCACAGTAATACATGGCAGAATCTGCCTGTACAGCAGAGGAGATCTTCAGATCCACTTGTTTATCTTGACGAACTTCAGCAGAAAATCTGTCTGGTCTATCTTTACCCATATCTCCACCTGGGAAGATGTAAAGGAGGAACTCCGGTTTGGATCTGGGATATTGTCTGTACCATTGTAAATTCTGTACATAACCCGTATAGTCTTTGTAACTGCAGGACAGAGTAACAGTGTCACCAACAAGTTTATTTTCATCCCCTGACAAGGGTTTTATTGCATCTGCCTCTGTGTGGCCTATAAATTGAGAATAAACACCTGGTTAGATAAATCAAACAGTAACTTAACCGTAAAAAGTATAGCAGTAAATAAGTAAAAAGTAACTGATCCAGACTGGAGAGAAAAAAAAACTTTATCTTACCAATAAATGTCCACAAAAAACTGAGGAGAGTGAAAATAATCATGATAGCAGATATCTGAAGAAGAATCTGAAAGACTACAGAGTATCAAGAGTATCATTCAGACTGGATGCCTTTGAATTTTGACAACCTCCTTCTTCAGATGAAAATGCTTCTACACCATGATATTAAGCTCCGCCTTCTGGCACAATTATTTTCTGTCTTCTTTAGGCCCTGTCCCAAATGGAACCCTAAGCCCTTGCAGTCTTCCTCCGAGTCCACACTTTCGCGACGTAATGCAGGTTTGACTGTCAGGTAGAAGTCTGCTGTGGAGAAAGTTAAGATAACAAAATACTAATTATTTTTGATATTTGGTTACAGAGAGAGAGAGATTTGTAGAGTCCTATTATTGAAGGAAGAATTGATTTTCCCTGGCTTTTCTTTATTTGTTCAGGATTCCACTTGTAAGGAACTTAATACAGTTTATAAGGTTGTTGGCTATTTAAAAAAAAATAAACATCACCAGGTTAAAATAAATATGGCTGGTAAGAAATCTGAAGAAGTTTTGGAAATGCTAGATTGATGTACTCGTACTCGTAAAAATGCTCCGATACCAACAACCGATACGTGTAAACAGTGTTAGTGTCCAGACAAAGAAACACTGACAACAGAGGGTATAATGGGGATGTAAAAGAAGGCTGTCTGGTAAATGTATCGTATTAGTGGAATATTAAACGAAACATAGTAACGCCTATATAGCTGTGTGCGCGAGCTGATAAGAGGAAAAACGCGCAGTGGATTGAGCGCGCAGCGGCACAGAAGCGAGAGCTGGTCGAGCGCATCCCTTTTCACAGACGTCAGTGGAAAGTTTGTAGTTCAGTCGGATGTCAATGGCAAAGAAAGTAAAACGAGGACTGATGTAGCTTATTATTTGTTAACTGACGAGAGAGAGAGAGAGAGAGACAGAGAGAGCTTGTTTTGAATGCTTGATTGCTGATCGTTTACTCAGCACGTGTTATTTGGATTAAAACTAAATCGTATATGTAAGTAAAACATTAACTGTTACATGATTTATGTATAATGGGTGGTTCCCTACATTATTACAGGACGTTTGCAGGTCAAGAAGTTCATGAACGAAACATCCAAAGCGACCGCTCTGAAAACCAACGTCTTGATAGACAGCGCGCGAATGGGCTACTGAATTGAATGGTCTTTTTTTACGTCTTGCACTTGTACGGACGAATTAACACAAGTTTATGTAAAAACGCCCGTCCTAGCGAGTATCCCAGTAAATAAAGTCGGTTATATCTCAAGTGAACGTAGACAGTATATTCAAATGGGGTCCATACGTTCGGTCTTAAAGGGGCAGCAGGAAATAAACCTGCTGCTGTGTTTTAATGTTAATCAAACAATGGACAAATAAATTGCTCACTGCTCTTGACTAAATAGGCTACTCTTTTTAACTAAGATCCATCTATATTTAATTTATACAGTAAGAATATGCAATGTTTCTTCACATTTGATTACTTTATTCAAATTTCTATATAGGCCTACCTGTTAGATCTACCCGAAAAACTCTAAAAACACTGTTTATTTCATTTGTAGCCTTTCTTTGTTGTGTAATTTGATTATTTGTTCTTATTTTATTACTGACTGCTTACTTGTCTTTAATATTTTTTTTAATTCACATTCATTAGGCTGATAGTTTTTGTAGTATCACAACTGGAATAAAGAATTGATATTTCACTGGTGTCTAAACATTTGCACCACTGACCCAATCCTCAGCACTGAGCCCTTCTGGAGCTGCTCTAAATATGTTATGTGCTATTAAATGAAAGATAAAATATGATAGAGCAATAGAATGAACAGTGAAAGTAACAGAAGCTCATACAATGCATTTTAGCAGGCTTAATTAAGCATGAAAATAACTGAAGGATATATATATATATATATATATTTGATGAACAAATTAAGCCAACTAATATGATTTATATTCTTTTAGTTTATCTTCTAATACATTTAAAAATTAGAAATGCAGTGAAAATACAGGTATCGTTCTCTATGGAAATATGTGTTGTTTTGGTGGGCCAACACATGGATTCATTAAGAGATCTTACAGTTACTGATGGCTAATGCAGTCACAGAAACACACAGAATACTTGTGCTTGTTAAACATCAATGAAAAGCATGGCTAATCTGCAGGAAGATTATGTACTGAGGAAAAGGGTTTCCTGTCACTGTGGGCTCCAGGGCACAATAATACTGTGCAGAGTCTGTTACTTTAGCAGGGCTGATTTCCAGTTCCATGAGCTTTCTGTGTTTGTCAACTTTAGCAGAAAACCAGTGGGCTGATGGATCTGCTTTAACTGGATCTCCAGATTCAGTCATGTAGAGAAGGAGTTCTGGTTTGGATCTCTGATACTGCCGATACCACAGTAGATTGTAAACAACACCACTGTAGTTACAGGAGAGAGTAACACTGTTACCATCTTGAGCTTCTTTTTCAGAACCATGAGAAGTTATTAGATCACCAAGAGAGTATCCTGTCAAAGAAAAATGTAGTCACTTAAAGTTAAACCCTTAAATCATTTTAAATGCTAATGAATGGCAAATTCAAATGAAGAATTAAAATGGAAAGTAAAACAGTCTCACCTGTGAGTGCTGAAAGGAACAAAAGAAAATAGACCTGCATAATGTTGTTTTAACTCACAGAATGACAGCAGTCTCAGAAAAATGAAGAAAAAAACACACTCTCATAGAGCTCCTCCTTCTGGCAGCTTTGAAGGATTACGAAATATGAAGTTTTATTTTTTACCTCCAACAGTACAGTTGGGAATCATAAAGAATTTAATGACGCTTATTCAAATTAATCTCTCAGTTAGTTAGATGTAGATATGTGCTTAATTAACTACAAAGGACTCATTTGTCAAATAATTTGACTAATTTGATTGTACATTTTTGATTCACTAAAAAAAACACGCTCATATGTGTCATTTGTTCTATAATCGAAGTACACAGATTGTATGTTTTTATTTCATTAAAAGGAACCAGAGAATATTGAGAAATATTGTGATTAATCAAATTTACTTAATTTCTTCAGCCATTGCCTATTGTCAATCATTTCATACTCACATACTCAGTTTTATTTCATTTATACATTTAAATGTATATTTTGAAACATACTTTCCTCATTATTACTTGATTCAAGTGGAGTGATCACACTTAATGTTTGTTTGAATCTGATATCTGATCTATGTCTGCTGATAATGATGTCAGGTTTTTGTGCAGTGTTGGAGTGTTTACAGTCACTGTGGGCACCAAGGCACAGTAGTACAATGCTGAATCTTCCATTTCTGCTGAAAAGATGCTCAGATGCATGTATCCTCTCTCAGCCACAGATGAAAGCCGAAGTGCAGGCTCTGACTGGCCACTGACTCAGTGGCAAATATGAGGTACTCTAGTCGAGATCCTGGATATTGTCGATACCACTGCGAGATGTAAACACTACTGTATTGGCAGGAGAGGGTAACATTGTCTCCTTCTCTGACTTGCTTCTCTGAGATTAGTGGGTTTATTGTATTTGCATCAGCATTCTCTGTGTCAAAGAAGAAACAACAATGCTAGATTATTTCATAAATTAAGATGAATGTTGTTCACACAGAATTTACGTAATCATTGGATTAAATGTAAAAAAAAAAAATGAATAACTGACCTTTGAGCAGAGAAATAATGATGAAGACCAGGAACAACATCTGACCAGTGAAGGGACAAAAATGACTATGTGAATCAATGCTGCACATTTCTTCCTAAGAAGTAACTCAAATAGTACAGGAGCTGAGTAAAAAAAATGTGTATCATGTAGCTCCTCCCTACAGGAGAATATGGGTAAGAAAAGGGTTTTATGATCATTGATCTGAGAACCTTTGATTGTATTATAACAGGTGTGTGAGTGATATGATCCTTACTTAAAAAAATAAATAATAATCAACCGTATCCCAACAGTTTGGAATGAGTGTAAAATTAAAAATGAGCATATGCTAAAATATCATTAAATACTTGTTAACACTGACTATAGATTGAAATATATAGTTGAACTTGGAATATTATTATCATCAACAAATATGTCTAAAATATACATTTATGTTTTTATAGTAGGCCTAACCTTGGAAACAAACAATCAGACTAGACTCTTAGCTAAACTCAGTTTACTCAGTGCTTTTACATGGGTAAAGAGAGAGTTTAAAGTTTTTATGATCAACTAAAATCCACATGTAAAACAAATGCTAATTGAAACTGAACTAGTATCTGAGCTAATTGACAATATCTTGCAGATCAAATGTCAAATGTTTGAATCACCGACCTTGAAGTAGACAAAGTATATCAGGGTCAAAATCTGATTTGCACAAATATATATATAAAAAAAGACCTACAGAATAAAACTGCACAATTATTTCATAAGATAAAACTTAAAATGAACAGGAGCTGGAGAACAGACTAAAATAATCAAGTGATAAAGTCTTTTCTGTCTAGTGTAAGTCATAGAGCGCCACCTCCTGGCAAAATACGGTCAAGTTGAGCCTTTCTGGGAAGACGTAAACCTCGTGAATATGCATGATACGATTTGTTCCAGTAAAAGTGAGGCTATTGTGTGGCTAGTGATGCTATTCCAGTGAGGCTATTCAGGCATTTAGCATTTAGCAAGAGGATGAAGTAAATGTCTGAATATTCATCTTTCTTGAATGATGGCATGGGAGGTTTTTGTATTATGCTGTTAGATTTCCTGTCACTGTGGGCACCAGGGCACAGTAATACATGGCAGAATCTGCCTGTACAGCAGAGGAGATCTTCAGATCCACTTGTTTATCTTGACGAACTTCAGCAGAAAATCTGTCTGGTCTATCACCCATAGCTCCACCTGGCAAGATGTAAAGGAGGAACTCCGGTTTGGATCTGGGATATTGTCTGTACCATTGTAAATTATTTACAGTACCCGTATAGTCTTTGTAACTGCAGGACAGAGTAACAGTGTCACCAACAAGTTTATTTTCATCCCCTGACAAGGGTTTTATTCCATCTGCCTCTGTGTGGCCTATAAATTGAGAATAAACACCTGGTTAGATAAATCAAACAGTAACTTAACCGTAAAAAGTATAGCAGTAAATAAGTAAAAAGTAACTGATCCAGATTGGAGAGAAAAAACTTTATCTTACCAATAAATGTCCACAAAAAACTGAGGAGAGAGAAAATAATCATGATAGCAGATATCTGAAGAAGAATCTGAAAGACTTGAGTATAAATATCATTCAGACTGGATGCCTTTGAATTCTGACAACCTCCTTCAGATGAAAATGCTTCTACATCATGATATTAAGCTCCGCCTTCTGGCAAAATGATTTACTTCTGTAATGTAGTCTTTATGCCCTGTCCCAAATGGAACCCTGAGCCCTTGCTGTCTTCCACCAAGAGAGTCTCCTGAAGAAAAAAACATACTAAATTCACTATTGTGACCAGATAAATGTAATATTAACATGTTTAAATCAAAAGATGTGGTGATAAATAGAATAAATGAATCTCACCTGCTAGTACTGAAAATATTACATGTGCACAGAGCAGCATGATGGAAAGAAATGACAAACTCAGATGTGTCTTTTCTTCACTGGAACACTGTAATTTAAGTCTGGAGCTCCACCCTGTGGCAAGATTTGATCTTCCATGATGAGTCTTGAGCTCTTTGTGTACTTGTCTTGAGGACTAAAGAAATGAGAAGAACACACTCTTCTGTGTGAAAACAAACACATTCAGGCCTTCATGAATCACCAAGGACTTGCTAAGTTTTTGTATTTTTACCCTCTAAAAAAGACTTTGATCATGATAGAAGGTTCTTACATGCATCCATCTTAAAGCTGTTGTCACGATTTATAGATTTTTCAGTTGTTGGTTTTTAGAAAAATGTAACAAAAGAAAATAAAATTGTAAAAAAAAAAGAGAAAACATGAGTTTTAAGTTACTGAAGCTTTCTTATAAATGAGACAAACTAAAATGTGTGTATGCACATGGAAATTACTGGAACACCTCATGTGAAGATACATTGCATATTTCTTCTCCATTTTAAAAAATTGAAGTCAAACATCATATTAAAGCTTTCCACACAAATAAAACTTAAAGAAGGTTTTGGATTATTTATTGAGATGACAAACTGAACTGTAAAATCAGTAACAGCGCAAAGGCACATGACTGGAATCAGGGTTTTTGTACAATGTTTCTGGGCTTTCTGTCACTGCGGGCCTCAGAGCGCAATAGTACAGAGCAGAGTCTGACACCTCAGAAGAAGAGATCGTAAGATTCACTTGTTTTTTGTCTTTTGCTGACAGACGAAGAGAAGGCTCAGAAGACTCTGAATTTTCATTTACAAGTATCAGGAACTCCGGTCTTGATCCCACATATTTCTGATACCATTGCAGGTCATATACAAGGCCACTGTAGTTACAGGACAGGGTCACATTGTCACCTCTGAAAATATGTTTTTCAGAAGACAATGGCTGTATTGTGTCAGCAAAGGAATTTCCTGTATGGACAAAAGGCATCTGTATTTATTAAACTGATACTAAAGCCTCTATTTGATATTAAATATACCATATACATTTTTTTTTTTTTAAATAAACAAAAATAATATAAGAAATGATTTACCTATGAATAATGACAGTGATATCCAACGAAAGAGAAACATGACGGTTTCTGATGAAGAGTGATTGTAAGGATAACAAAGCAGGAATACTTCAACTGAATCAGCCTTTCACACATTCAAGTCTTTGTGAATTTGCTCCACCCTCTTGCTGAGACTTTATTTTGTTCTGATGGGCTGTTTTTCTCTCAAATTTAAAAGACCTGACCAGTGAAGAGACAAAAATGACTATGAAAATCAGTGCTGCACATTTCTTCCAAATATATAACTAGCTCAAAAAAGCTGGTGATTGTTAATAAAAAAAACGTGAATGATATAGCTCCTCCCTCTGGCAGAATACAATATCTGGTATATTTTTATCATTTAGTAAAAACATTTTCTAAAGAAATGTACTGTACCTTGTAAGCAAAAAATGTGCAGTATTGAGTATTGATGGGAATAACCAATTAAATGAACAAAAGTAAACTTAAATCTAAAGCAAACTAATAATATCTTGCAGCTCAAATGTAAACGTCAATCTTTGACCTTTTTTTTTATTTATTTATTTTTTTTTTTATTGGAATATGCAAGATGTACATAAATTGGGATCACAAACAGGGAAAACAAATAAACAAACAAACAAGCAAAACAAAGCCAATACAGTCAGGAACTGACAGGTGCGTGCGTTTGTGTGTGTGCGTGCGTGCATGTGTGCATGTAAAGGTAACTGGGTGGACGTGTCACAGTACATACTTTGAAAAACAAGAGATAGAGAGAGAAAAAAAACACAAAAAAAACGATATATATATATTAAAATAAACATACATAAACATGTATAAGTCAGTATATGAAAACAAATAACAGATATTAATAAAACAAATATAAAGAAATCAATCAGTGGTAAGGAGTGACTACTAAAAATACTATAACGTCTACTACTACAACTACTACTTCAACTACCACAACTACTACTACAGTCTCTACTTCTACAATAACTGCTACAACTACAACCACAACTACTACTACAATCTCTACTACTACATTAACTGCAACTACTACTTCAACAACCACAACTACTACTACAGTCTCTACTTCTACAATAACTGCTACAACTACAACCACAATTATTACTACAATCTCTACTACTACATTAACTGCTACTACTACTACATCAGCAACTTGAATAATGACAATGGTATAAATACTTGATAGTAATGATAATAAGATAACAGAAGGACAAATCAGAACAGTAATAATAGTAATGAAAACAAAAGTATAAGTAATATTGATGATAGTAATGATATTAATGATAGTAATGAAGAGGTGAGGTGAGGTTAGGAAGTCAGGGAGAGGACTAATAATAATAATAATAATAATAATAATAATAATAGGAAAAGGAAAGAGCAAAAAAAAAAAAAAAAAAAGTAAAAAAATAAATAAATAAATAAATAAGGAGTATATATATATATATATATATATATACACACATACACATATATACATATACACATACATATACATATATATATATACATACATATACACATACACACACACATATATATACATACACACACACACATATATATACACATATATATATATATATATATATATACATGTGTTGCTATATATATACACATACACACATATTACAATAATAATAATAATAATAATAATAATAATAGTAGTAGTAATAATAAGATTGAAAGAGGAAAATAGTAATAATTAGAATATACTCATATTGATAATAATAATAAAATAACAACATTAATAATTATATGAGGAGGTGGAAGTTATATGATCAACCTTGAAGTGCATAGTGTGTGTCAGTTGCTTTGTGATGCATTAAAAAGGTGTGACGTTCAGCATGGATCAGTCCGGTGCAATGCCCAGCTTGCCATGCCCCCGTCACCCTTACCCTCTGAATGAAGCTTTTTTTTTTTTTTTTTTTTTTTTCCTCTTCCCCTTTCTCTTCCACCCTCCTCCTCCTTCCCCTCCTTCTTCTTTCCCTTCCCTTCTTTTCCTTCTTTCTTCTCCGTCTTCCTTCTCACCCCCCCCCCCTCCTATTTTTTCCTTCTTTTTTTCTTTTCCTCTTTCAATCTGTCAAGGAAAAAAAAAACAAACAAAAAAAAAACAAACAAACAAACAAAAAAAAGGGTTGGGAAATAAAGCAGTACGTAAGCTCTTTCTTTTTTTCTTTTTTTTTTGACCTTTGAGCAGACAAGAATCAGTCTTTAGGCAAAATCTGACCTGCGCAAAAACTAAAATGACAGCAAATTAATCTGCATGTAAGATAAAACTCACATATTGCAAGATAATTATTTTGGAAAAACTCACAAAATGAATACAGTCATACAGCGCCACCTCCTGGCAAAACAGTTCAAAGTTTTCTGTACAATTTCAGTCAGATGGGAGATCTGTAAATATGGAGCGAATTATGTGCCATAATTTAACAAACAAATCCAGCATTTTGCAAACAAACTCAATCTACTTCGCAAAGGAAAACTCGACTCGCAAACAAACAGAAAGCAATGTGCAAGCACAAAGGTCAGTTTGAGTGAAAATGCAGTGGAGTTACAAATATGTATTGTGTTTTACAAATATATATAAATGAGCCAAGATAATACTTCACAAATATATACAAACCATCCTTCAAATTGCATGTAACCTTTGAACAAATACCAAATCTAGTGCATACAAATGCATATCTGTCTGTTATGATTGTGTGACGCTTCGCTTTTTATGAGATCTCTCGGCTCGATTTTCTCACAAATGCGTCCAGGCAGATTTTCTCACAAATGCAGTTGAGCAACTTCCTCTTCTAAAACAGTAGATGGCGCTAAACTAGAGGCTAATTTAGCGCTAGTCTCCCAGGAGAAGCACTGATTTGAAACTTGCCTTTGCCTACAGCTGAGGAAAATGACCGGTGAACGGGTGTGTTTCTGTCTTATTTGATCTATAATTAACCTTTTTGAGGTTTTCTCTTGCAAAATGTTTATTGCCTATCTAGACAGAAATCCACATTAGCACTTAGTAGCACTTCATTCTCTCTAGGATCGGGGAATCTAAGCTGAAAGCTCTGCCATCTTGTTGCTTTTTGTCTTTTTTTTTCTGCATCGGACTCATGCGAAATTACTAAATTAGTAATTATGTCTACACTTGAACAAATCTATTTCTTTCGTTCTCCATAAATGAATGAGAACATTTCATTTAATTGAAAGGAGGGTCCCACTTATTTATTTATTTAGTTGGAATTCAGTCAGCTTTACTGTTAATGTAATAAAATAATTAATGAACAAAACAAACAATATACAATTGTTTCTTAACTTGCCTGTGACGTATGCCGTGCCCAAATTATTATTTTGGACACACAAATGAAACCCGCCGCTCAATTAAATGAAATGTTCTCATTCATTTATGGAGAACGAAAGAAATAGATTTGTTCAGTGTAGACATAATCACTAATTTAGTAATTTCGCATGAGTCCGATGCAGAAAAAAATGACAAAAAGCAACTGATGGCAGAGCTTTCAGCTTATAGATTCCCCGATCCTAGAGAGAGTGAAGTGCTACTAAGTGCTAATGTGGATTTCTGTCTAGATAGGCAATAAACATTTTGCAAGAGAAAACCTCAAAAAGGTTAATTATAGATCAAATAAGACAGAAACACACCCGTTCACCGGTCATTTTCCTCAGCTGTAGGCAAAGGCAAGTTTCAAATCAGTGCTTCTCCGGGAGACTAGCGCTAAATTAGCCTCTAGTTTAGCGCCATCTACTGTTTTAGAAGAGGAAGTTGCTCAACTGCATTTGTGAGAAAATCTGCCTGGACGCATTTGTGAGAAAATCGAGCCGAGAGATCTCATAAAAAGCGAAGCGTCACACAATCATAACAGACAGATATGCATTTGTATGCACTAGATTTGGTATTTGTTCAAAGGTTACATGCAATTTGAAGGATGGTTTGTATATATTTGTGAAGTATTGTCTTGGCTCATTTATTTATATTTGTAAAACACAATACATATTTGTAACTCCACTGCATTTTCACTCAAACTGACCTTTGTGCTTGCACATTGCTTTCTGTTTGTTTGCGAGTCGAGTTTTCCTTTGCAAAGCGAATCGAGTTTGTTTGCGAGTGGAGTTTTCCTTTGCGAAGTAGATTGAGTTTGTTTGCAAAATGCTGGATTTGTTTGTTATAATTATGGCACATAATTCGCTCCATATGTAAACCTTTGACTATATGAATGTATATGTTATGACTTGTTTCAGCAAAAGGACAGACTATTGTGGTGATGATGCACTGGCATTTAAAACCAGATGAAGCAAGTGTTTAGAGCTTCATCTTGAATGATGGCATGGGAGGTTTTTGTATGATGCTGTTAGATTTCCTGTCACTGTGGGCACCAGGGCACAGTAATACATGGCAGAATCTGCCTGTACAGCAGAGGAGATCTTCAGATCCACTTGTTTATCTTGACGAACTTCAGCAGAAAATCTGTCTGGTCTATCTTTACCCATATCTACACCTGGGAAGATGTAAAGGAGGAACTCCGGTTTGGATCTGGGATATTGTCTGTACCATTGTAAATTATTTACAGTACCCGTACACATTTACACATTTAGTCATTTAGCAGACGCTTTTATCCAAAGCGACTTACAAATTAGGACTAAATTAAGCGAGTCATCATGAAGAGGCAAAAACAAAAACAACGCAAGAAGTGCTCAAAATATGAAGTTCAGGCATTATTCAGAGTAGCATAAGCCCGATAAGTGAGGTTTTAGAGGGAAAGGGGAGGTTTTTTTTTTTTTTTTTTTTATGCGGTTAAGTGCTCACAGAAGAGATGGGTTTTCAGCTGTCTTTTGAAGGTTGTCAGGGAATCTGCATTCCGGATGAGGGTGGGGAGAGCGTTCCACCAGCATGGAACTGTGAATGAGAATGTTCTGGAAAGTGATTTTGTGGCTCTCTGTGATGGAACCACGAGACGTCGCTCGTTGACCGATCGTAGGCTTCTGGTAGGGATGTAGGCTCGTAGTAGTGAGTGAAAGTAGGAGGGAGCTGAGCCTGTGATAGATCTGTAAGCAAGCGTCAATGCTTTGAACTTGATGCGAGCAGCGAGAGGTAGCCAGTGCAGAGAGATGAACAGAGGAGTGACGTGGGCCCTCTTGGGCTCGTTGAAGACAAGACGAGCTGCAGCGTTCTGGATCATCTGTAGAGGTTTGGTTGCACATGATGGAAGTCCAGCCAGAAGAGCATTGCAGTAGTCAAGCCTAGAAATGACCAGGGCCTGGACGAGAAGTTGTGTTGCATGCTCAGTTGAAAGGCCTGATCTTCCTGATGTTGTGCAGTGCAAACCTGCATGATCGAGCTATCTTTGAAATGTGATCTGTGAAGGTCAGCTGGTCATCAAACGTTACTCCAAGATTTCTGACCGACCTTGATGGGGTGATTGATGATGAATCTAGCTGGATAGTGAAGTCGTGCTGTAGAGACGGATTGGCAGGGAGGACGAGAAGCTCAGTCTTTGCCAGGTTGAGCTGCAGGTGATGTTCCTTCATCCATGTCGAGATGTCCGCCAGACAGCTTGAGACCCGTGCAGCTACTGTGGGATCATCTGGTTGAAATGAGAGGAAGAGCTGTGTGTCATCAGCATAGCAGTGGTAGGAGAAACCGTGTGCTTGTATGATGTGTCCCAGTGATGTGGTGTAGATGGAGAAGAGGAGGGGTCCAAGAACTGAACCCTGGGGAACACCTGTGGTCAGTTGATGAGTTCTGGATACCTCGCCTCTCCATGAGACCCTGAAGGACCTACCTGTGAGATAGGACTCAAACCAGTGGAGTGAAGTTCCTGTGATGCCCAGTGATGAGAGGCTGGACAGAAGGATCTGATGATTCACAGTGTCGAAGGCAGCAGACAGATCCAGGAGAATGAGGACTGAAGATTTGGAAGCAGCTTTTGCGATCCGTAGGGCTTCTGTGACCGACAGTAGTGCAGTCTCAGTTGAATGCCCTTTCTTGAAGCCAGATTGGTTGACATCTAGCTGGTTGTTTAGAGACAAGAAGGATGTTACTTGGTTGAAAACAGCTCTTTCAAGTGTTTTCGCAATGAATGGTAGGAGAGAGATAGGTCTGTAATTCTCTACAAATGATGTGTTTAGCGTTGGTTTTTTAAGCAGTGGAGTAACCCGAGCCTGCTTGAATGCTGTAGGGAAGGTGCCAGTATGGAGGGATGAGTTGATGATGTGTGTGAGTGCTGGGAGAAGTGTGGGAGAGATGGCTTGTAGAAGGTGTGAGGGGATGGGGTCAAGAGGGCAGGTGGTAGGATGACTGGAGAGGAGAAGTGTAGATACTTCTTCCTCGGTTAGCTGAGAAAAGGTGGACAGAGGGTTATTGGCTGTGGAAGGGGTCAGTCTGGGTTCCTGTGTGTGTGGAGCTGAGAACTGACTGCTGATAGTTGTTGTTTTGTTGGTGAAGAAGTTCGCAAAGTCGTCAGCAGTTAAAGAGGAGGTGGGTGGTGGTGGAGGTGGACAGAGGAGAGAGTTGAATGTCTTGAAGAGTGATTGTGTGTTGGAGGAGTTGTTGATCTTGTTGTGGAAGTAGGAAGATTTTGCAGCATGAACATCAACAGAAAAGGAAGAGAGGAGAGATTTATACATACTCAGGTCAGATGTGTCTTTTGATTTGCGCCATTTCCTCTCCGCTGCCCTGAGTTCGGTCCGGTGTTCATGAAGAACCTCAGACAACCAGGGGTTAGAGGGAGTAGCGCGTGCTGACCTGGAGGAGAGAGGGCAGATATTGTCTAGAGAAGAGGTTAGAGTGGAGCATAAGGTATCCGTTGCGGTATTCACATCCAGAGATGAGAATTGTGAGGGTGGGGGAAGAGAAGATGACACGGCAGAGGAAAGATGGGAGGGAGAAAGTGAGCGCAGGTTTCGCCTGAAAGTGACTGGTGGGGGGGTTGGTGGTGCAGGGGTAGAGAGATGTAGAAAGAAAGTAATGAGGAAATGATCTGAGACATGGAGAGGTCTCACCAAGATGTTGTCTGTGATACAGTTGCGTGTGTAAACCAGGTCCAGTTGGTTGCCTGATTTGTGAGTACATGTGGTGATGAGTCATAGTCATAGTCTTAGTCTTTGTAACCATATAGTCTTTGTAACTGCAGGACAGAGTAACAGAGTCACCAACAAGTTTATTTTCATCCCCTGACAAGGGGTTTATTGCATCTGCCTTTGTGTGGCCTATAAATTGAGAATAAACACCTGGTTAGATAAATCAAACAGTAACTTAACCGTAAAAAGTATAGCAGTAAATAAGTAAAAAGTAACTGATCTAGATTGGAGAGATTGAAAAACTTTATCTTACCAATAAATGTCCACAAAAAACTGAGGAGAGAGAAAATAATCATGATAGCAGATATCTGAAGAAGAATCTGAAAGACTTGAGTATAAATATCATTCAGACTGGATGCCTTTGAGTTCTGACAACCTCCTTCAGATGAAAATGCTTCTACATTATGATATTAAGCTCCGCCTTCTGGCAAAATGATTTACTTCTGTAATGTAGTCTTTATGCCCTGTCCCAAATGGAACCCTAAGCCCTTGCTGTCTTCCTCCGAGTCCACACTTTGTGACATAATGCAGGTTTGACTGTCAGGTAGAAGTCTGCTGTGGAGAAAGTTAAGATAACAAAATACATTTTTGATATTTGGTTACAGAGAGAGAGATCTGTCTGTTTTAGGCAGAGTCCTATTATTGAAGGAAGAAGGTTTAACTAGATTTATTTTCCCTGGCCTTTCTTTATGTGTTCAGGATTCCACTTGTAAGGAAATTAATAGTTTATAAGGTTGTTGGCAAATTTTTGTTGAAAAATAAACATCACCAGCTTCAAATAAATGTGTCTGGTAAGAAATCTGAAGGAGTGTTGGAAATGCTAGATTATGTCTATATATTACTTTCAAGATTAGAAGTGAGGGGGCACAGTGACTGAAGGGCCCCCAGGGTCCACTCATGGCGCCGACACTGCCCCCACTTGTGTGTGTATTCTCTATGGAAATATGTGTTGTGTTGGCAGGCCTACTTGTGGATTCATTAAGAGATCTTACAGTTACCGATGGCTAATGCAGTCACAGAAACACACAGAATACTTGTGCTTGTTAAACATCAATGAAAAGCATGGCTAATCTGCAGGGAGATTATGTACTGAGGAAAAGGGTTTCCTGTCACTGTGGGCTCCAGGGCACAATAATACTGTGCAGAGTCTGTTACTTTAGCAGGGCTGATTTTCAGTTCCATGAGCTTTCTGTGTTTGTCAACTTTAGCAGAAAACCAGTGGGCTGATGGATCTGCTTTAACTGGATCTCCAGATTCAGTCATGTAGAGAAGGAGTTCTGGTTTGGATCTCTGATACTGGCGATACCACAGTAGATTGTAAACAGCACCACTGTAGTTACAGGAGAGAGTAACACTGTTACCATCGTGAGCTTCTTTTTCAGGACCATGAGAAGTTATTAGATCGCCAAGAGAGTCTCCTGAAGAAAAAACATACTAAATTCACTATTGTGATCAGATAAATGTAATATTAACATGTTTAAATCAAAAGATGTGGTGATAAATAAAATAAATGAATCTCACCTGCTAGTACTGAAAATATTACAAGTGCACAGAGCAGCATGATGGAAAGAAATGACAAACTCAGATGTGTCTTTTCTTCACTGGAACACTGTGATTTAAGTCTGGAGCTCCACCCTGTGGCAAGATTTGATCTTCCATGATGAGTCTTGAGCTCTTTGTGTACTTGAGGACTAAAGAAATGAGAAGAACACACTCTTCTGGATGAAAACAAACACATTCAGGCCTTCATGAATCACCAAGGACTTGCACAGTTTTTGTATTTTTACCCTCTAAAAAAAGACTTTGGTCACGATAGAAGGTTCTTACATGCATCCATCTTAAAGCTGTTGTCACAGTTTATTGATTTTCAGTTGTTGGTTTTTTGAAAAAATTAAGAAAAGAAAAGAAAATTGTAAAAAATGAGAAAACATGAATTTTAAGTTATTGAAGCTTTCTTATAAATGAGACAAACTAAAATGTGTGTATGCACATGGAAATTACTGGAACACCTCATGTGAAGATACATTGCATATTTCTTCTCCATTTTTAGAAATTGAAATCAAACATTATATTAAAGCTTTCCACACAAATAAAACTTAAAGAAGGTTTTGGATTATTTATTGAGATGTCAAACTGAACTGTAAAATCAGTAACAGCGCAAAGGCACATGACTGGAATCAGGGTTTTCGTACAATGTTTCTGGGCTTTCTGTCACTGTGGGCCTCAGAGCGCAATAGTACAGAGCAGAGTCTGACACCTCAGCAGAAGAGATCGTAAGATTCACTTGTTTTCTGTCTTTTGAGTCTTTTGCTGACAGACGAAGAGAAGGCTCAGAAGACTCTGAATTTTCATTTACAAGTATCAGGAACTCCGGTCTTGATCCCACATATTTCTGATACCATTGCAGGTCATATACAAGGCCACTGTAGTTACAGGACAGGGTCACATTGTCACCTCTGAAAATATGTTTTTCAGAAGACAATGGCTGTATTGTGTCAGCAAAGGAATTTCCTGTATGGAAAAAAGGCATCTGTATTTATTAAACTGATACTAAAGTCACCATTTTATATAAAATATACCACATAATTTTTTTTTTAAAATGAACAAAAATAATATAAGAAATGATTTACCTATGAATAATGACAGTGATATCCAACAAAAGAGAAACATGATGGTTTCTGATGAAGAGTGATTGTAAAAATAACAAAGCAGGAATACTTCAACTGAATCAGCCTTTCACACATTCAAGTCTTTGTGAATTTGCTCCACCCTCTTGCTGAGACTTGATTTTCTCTGATGGGCTGTTTTTTCTCAAAATGAAAAGACCCGACAGCGTTTTATTCATCAATAATTTATTGTAGGTGATTGGAAGCTGGCGTGTCACAATTTTTGTATAATACAAGATGTGTTAATGTTTTATGTTTTTGTACAGTGCAGGTGTGTTTCCTGTCACTGTGGGCACCAGGGCGCAGTAATATACAGCAGAGTCTGATACTGTAGCAGAGGAGATCTCCAGATACACTTCTGTCATTTCTTTTTTGGGTATCGCTGTGAGACGTAAAGTGGGTTCGGATGAAACAGCAGTCTCTGAATGAAAAATAAGGAACTCTGGTCTGGATCTTGGATATTGGCGATACCACTGGAAGCTGGGCCCAAGTCCACTGTATTTGCAAGAGATAATAGCACTTTCTCCAACTGAAACATGCTTTTCTGGTGAGAGAGATTCTATTGTATATGCATCAGCACTCTCTGTAAAAGAAGAAGAGAGAAAACCTATTAAAGTAATTACTGCTCAACAGAACTGTTAAATACTTGATATAGATTGTGTAACAAACTAAGTTACTGTTACATGTTTGGTCAGCTGCTGTTGACACTAATACAACAATCAGAATTAAAGTATTACTTACCCTTAAGCAGTGAAAATACAAACAAGACTACAGTAAACCTGGCCATTGTTCAGCAGAATTCACTCAACATCGAGACTCCAGTCAATGAATGCTAAAGTGTTACACTCAACCTTGAGTCAATCACATTTAACTTGAGCTGCTTTCTAACAACAGGCTGCAGAGCTCCACCCTGTGGCAAGGAAGTGAGCAACAACACTTATATTGAGACTATTAATAAGGAAATTGTTTTCTATGGTGAAAGATTTACTGTATAATAATGAATACAGTTATTTTCAGTGACTAATGTAAGAAGAACTTCAAAGATTGAGTAGCAGGTGGAATAGTTTAGTCATAAATTATACAGTGAAGCAGCTTCTGCTTCTGAATGACTGCTTCAGACGTTTCAGCTTCATTATACAATAGGCTCCAAGAATCTGAAAAATAAATACATTTCTGGGTCACTAATAAAATAAACAAATTTGTGACACTGACCATGCAAAGATCAGATTTTCCTGTTTCCACTGAACTACAAGGTGCTTTTTGGAATATTCTCAAATAATGCTGGACATCACTGAAAAAAGTATTATAACTGTATTAAATTAAACAAAAATGTAAAAGAGGCATTTTCACTAGTGTCTCAGACTTTTTGACACCACTGTGTAATACTGATAATACATTTTTTTGTTCACTTTTGTTTATTTGGTCATTTTTATTTGGTGTTTTTGCTGTTTGACTGAAAGACACTGGACAAATGTTCACAACTGAAATTTTTTATTTAGTATTTAACATCAAGTTTTTAATGCTAGGCTTTCAAATGAGTGTTAAATCTGATTGAATATATCACAGGTTTTTGTACAGTGTTCTTGTGTTTCCTGTGACTGTGGGCTGCAGAGCGCAGTAATACACAGCAGAGTCTGACACTTCAGCAGAGGAGATCATAAGATCAACACGTTTGATTTCTTTTGTAGCTTTTGCTGACAGACGGAGTGAAGGATCAGGTGGATCTGAATACTCTGTGATGAGAATGAGGTGCTCAGGTCGAGATCCAGGATACTGACGATACCACTGCAGATTATTTACATCAACGCTGTAGTTACAGGAAAGAATCACATTTTGACCTCTGAAAACATGCTTTTCAGAGGATAATGGGTATATTGTGTTTGCAGAGGAATTTCCTGTAAAAAAAGGGACATACATCTTTATTCATTAAACAGAAAACTTATTTGCATTAACACATGTATCAACAACACATTTTCATTTTATAAATCTTTATCAAGCTTTTAAAAATGAAAACACCTACCTATAAATAAAAACGATATCCAACAAAGGAGAAACATGATGGATGGTCTACAATGAGGGAGTGATGGCAAATTCGAGTGACTCTGAGACAGCCTCTTGCACATTAAATACTTTGTGAGAGAGCTCCACCCTCTGTCCCATGTGTCTTTCTTCTACCTGAAAAACAAAAAAACAAACAAAAAAAAAACACACATTTTGATTGCTAATTTATTAGATGTAACGTTTATTAGAATACGTTTATTAACGGGTAATTATTGTGTGTTAAAAAAAAAAAAAAGCAACATGCACTTCCATTTATGAAAAAGGACATCTTGCACACTATGCTATGATAATAAAAGGCATAAGCTTGTTCCTTTGTAAAGTTTAAAAGACACACATTGTGAAAATGGAAAAGAAAACAGGTAATAAAATAATAATTCTGTGGAAGAAAACAAATCCTGCAAGTTTAAGAACACTGGGGTCAGTTTAATGCTGCTGTTGATCACAGCAGATTGAGACAGTTTTGTGATATGAACTTGCAGTATCATATTTGAATCTTTTGCATGGTTGCGGGCAGTGGCATAGGTTTGATTTTGAAATTGGTGGGGACGGGGACATCAATATAAATATATTTTAAGTTTTGATCGAAATTATTGCTAAGGATATATCAGTGTCACTGGATATTGGTAGGGACACGTCCTTAGCGTCCCTACTAAATTCTACGCCCCTGGTTGCGGGAGAGGTGTTGTTGTTCAGATATTTTCTGAAATGAGGATCGTACTCATGTTTCTGTACAGTGTAGAAGGGTTTCCTGTCACTGTGGGCACCAGGGCACAGTAGTATATTGCAGAGTCTGCTATCTCAGTTTTGGAGATCTCCAGATTTAGTTGTTTTTTCTCCTTTAGCGCTTCAGCGGCATGGCGGTCCTTCTCCTCTGGACCCAGATTTTCAAAAACTTGCAAGAGAAATTCAGGGGCAGTGTTGGAAGACTGTCTGTACCACTGAAAACTGTTAATAGTGAGTCCACTGTAGCTGCAGGAAAGAGTCGTCTTCTCTCCTTCTAAAGCAGGCTTTTCAGTAGACTGGGATGTTATTGCATTTGCAAGGACATTGTCTGGAAATACAACAACAGCAGAAAAAAATATCATTAATTCAGCATCAGAAAAAAATATTTTTATTTGCTCAAAGACAACATTTATAGCTTTGAAATAAATATAAATCAATCACCTGAAAGAAGTGCCATGACTGTGAAGTAAAAAAACAGCATCCTAATACTGGGATAGAGAAAGAGCAAGTGCCTTCTGTGTTTCTTTTGTAGCCACACCCTGTGACCTGTGAGACTTTTCTACTGTAAGTTCTCAAATCTTATTCACTTTCATAGGCCTACATTCAAATCTAAGTGAAATCTATATGAGATTTGTGTGCTGTTGTTTTCTGCTCCGCCTTCTTCTCCTTATATGGTGGAGAGTGTCTGATGTAAACAACTGTGGTGAACGCCAAATTTTAAAGCAACACTATGTAACTTTTCGACCTTCATAATATATTTCCAAAACCCTTGTGATGGTACATGGACTTACAATAGGTTGAATGACACGTCTGCCAGAGCCTGACGGGGTCTGTATCGCTTTTACTGGCACTATGTAACTTCGGGGTTCGGGTAGTTACCCGAGCACAAAAAGAACTACAAAATTCGACTGCTTTACGGCATACGTCACTTCCCCCACCACTTCGTCAAATTTGGACGCGAGAGGCCAACCAGCGTTTGTTTTTCCGGCTTTCATGCGTATGTTTTTGGGGGCTGTTTACACCTGGCCACTTCATGCGTTTTCTCAATTCGGATAGCTATCCGATCGTGAAAAGACCAGGTGTAAATGTCCTCCGAAACGCATTCAAGACGGATTTGAAACCGATCGCTCAAACCACTTCAGGAGGAGGTCTGAGACGCATTCCAGATGAAACTGGACAAGTGTAAAAATGCATCTGGTTGTTGAAACCACATATGTAAATTGTACTCCTCCCAAAAATGCTAAAAAAAATAAATAAATACACGCGTTATAGGCTATATGTAATGTGATAGCCAGATATGACGACGCTACTGGA
Organism: Abramis brama; assembly: GCF_963993115.1. Classification (NCBI taxonomy): domain Eukaryota; kingdom Metazoa; phylum Chordata; class Actinopteri; order Cypriniformes; family Leuciscidae; genus Abramis; species Abramis brama. The sequence goes on along the minus strand of NC_139969.1, from coordinate 15,691,427 downwards.
ATCACCGCAGATGAGCAGCTGAGTAAGTTATGTATTCATCAAGCCAACGTGCAAACTATCGCAAATCAAAGTGAAAGTAAGTCGCAGACGCTTAACACACAATCATCATCATTAAAAGTAAATAAATGAAATGATCTTACCAGGGCTGTTGCTGCTCTCTCTTATTGCGGTCTCTGATTTTGAAAATTTAGCTGATGATCAATAAAATGCCGCTCGTATCTGTTGCTTTCAGTGACGTGCACTCCAATAAACATGCATATATATCACGGGAATTGAAGATCGGATTTAAATCCGTTTCGCAAAAACACATTTATGTGACCAGGTGTAAATGGAATCGTTTTGATATATAAGATAGCTATCCGATCTGAGAAAACGCATGAAGTGGCCAGGTGTAAACAGCCCCATGGCCAAAGCAGCAACGGACAAAAAAAAAAGTCAGAAGTAGGCTAACTAGCCTAATGACTGCAGGCTATTAATGTTGGGATAAATATCATCTGCAAGCTTCAAAAATATATTAAGTGCACACTGCAGAGAGCAGCATGATATGACAGACTCTGACTGAATAAAACAATATGATTTGAGTCTAGAGCTTTTGGCAATTTAAAAAGTTTTTTACTTTAATCTGAATTAAGCACACACACACACACACACACACACACACACATATATATATACAGTAGGTCTATGCAATATTTGTATGATTTATCTGAATTTATCAAAATTGTTCAATTTAAAAAATAGTGATGAATGGATCAGGATTTAGATTTCTATAATCATCATTGACTATAATGCTATGCTCTGAGGAAATAACTGGCTTGCTTCTGGATGTCAAAGACTTGTGTGATCATGATATGCATGAGGACTACAGTGTGTGGAGCACAGCGCCCTCTTCTGGGCTGAGTGAGTGACTTTACTTTTGAAACACCAAACAAACACATTAAAACGGTTTGAAATTAACTGGTTTGGAAATATATTTTTAGTCTATGATGTCTTTATAAAAAAAAAATAATAAAAAAAAATCAATGTTAACTCAAATGTAATACATCCCACGTTTTTGTACAGTGTTCCCAGGTTTCCTGTCACTGTGGGCCTCAGAGCGCAGTAGTACAGAGCAGAATCTGTTTCTTCAGCAGATGAGATTGTAAGATTCACTTGTTTTATGTCTTTTTTAGCTTTTGCTGACAGACGAAGTGAAAGATCAGGTTCTGAATATTCTGTGATGAGAATGAGGTGCTCAGGTCGAGATCCAGGATTCTGGCGATACCACTGCAGATTATCTACATCAACACTGTAGTTACAAGTAAGAATCACATTTTCACCTCTGAAAACATGCTTTTCAGAGGATAATGGGTATACTGTGTTTGCAAAAGAAATTCCTGTAAAAAAAAAGAGAAATGCATGTTTGTTAATAAAACAGGAATTAGATATTGTCATCATAAACTCATGCATTGGTTGCTCGAAATTTACTTCACATTCTTTAGCATATTGGGGGATGATACCCTGAAAATTAGAACATCTCTTACCGATGAATAATGAAAATATCCAACAAAAGAGAAACATGATGGGTGATCTTTGGAGTGATGACAGTAAACATAGAGAAACTTTATATCACCCTCTTCGTGAGAGAGCTCCACCCTCTTTGAGGTCTTGAGTCGTTTTTCTCTGATAAATATTGAACTTCAAAGAGATAAACATTTTGTTTGGTAACAGATGTTGTTGTTCTGATATTGTTTAAAATTTGAGAAAGTTTGCTCAAGATGTTATTAATGTATTTTTCATCATCTCATGTTTCTGTACAGTGTAGAAGGGTTTCCTGTCACTGTGGGCACCAGGGCACAGTAGTATATTGCAGAGTCTGCTATCTCAGTTTTGGAGATCTCCAGATTTAGTTGTTTTTTGTCCTTTAACGCTTCAGCGACATGGCGGTCCTTCTCCTCTCGACCCAGATTTTCAAAAGCTTGCAAGAGAAATTCTGGGGCAGTGTTGGGATACTGTCTGTACCACTGCAAACTCCTTATATCACTTCCATCGTAGTTGCAGGAAAGAGTCGTCTTTCCTCCTTCTAAAGCAGGCTTTTCAGTAGATCGGGGTGTAATTGCATTTGCAAAAACACTCTCTGGGAAAATATAAACAACAGAGGAATGGTATTATTGGGGCACTTTCAGTATTTTAATTCTACATTAGTATACTTTTATAGAGGTATATAGATATATTAACAAATGTAAATATCAAATGTAAATACCTGTAAGAAGTGCCAAAATGGGGAGGTAAAACAAAAACATTATGACTGGTGGAGAATGACATACAAAATGAGATCTGGGGAAACACAGGACTGCCCTCTGCTGTACCCCTTCTCACCAAGCTCCACCCAATGGATTGTGGGACCCTCTAGACAGTTACTGATAATGCAGTCACAGAAACACACAGAATACTTGTGCTTGTTAAACATTAATGAAAAGCATGGCTAATATGCAGGAAGATTATGTACTGAGGAAAAGGGTTTCCTGTCACTGTGGGCTCCAGGGCACAATAATACTGTGCAGAGTCTGTTACTTTAGCAGGGCTGATTTCCAGTTCCATGAGCTTTCTATGTTTGTCAACTTCAGCAGAAAACCAGTGGGCTGATGGATCTGCTTTAACTGGATCTCCAGATTCAGTCATGTAGAGAAGGAGTTCTGGTTTGGATCTCTGATACTGACGATACCACAGTAGATTGTAAACAACACCACTGTAGTTACAGGAGAGAGTAACACTGTTACCATCGTGAGCTTCTTTTTCAGGACCATGAGAAGTTATTAGATCACCAAGAGAGTCTGTCATGATAAATCACTGGAAGCAATAGCAGGTGAACAAGTGTTTATTAGGACTCAACACTCAAAACATGAATATCACTCAAAGTCAATGAGGAAGTTCCTTCTCCGGGTGCGCTCGCGAAATCGCTTCTCTTTCCACTCTACTGACGGGTACTCTCAGGGGAAGACGCTCAGGCTCGGTCACACAGGGACTTCGATGGTCTGGTGCTCGGTGCTCGGTGCTCGGTGATCGGTGCTCGGGTGCGGTGAAACAACAGGAACATCCACTGAAGACGACGACAACCCTGAAGACGACGACGACGACGACGACGACCCGGAAGACGACTCGAACACACATGAAGGACTGCAAACAACGGATGGACACTGGAATGGAGAGATGAGTGAGTATATGTAGAGAATGGTAATGGGAAACAGCTGAGGTGGGGAATGAGATGATTGCAGACAGCTGGAGCACTGAACAAACACGCGAGCGGGACAACGCCCACTCACGCAAACTCACAGACATGTAAACAAACAGTTACACGAGACACAGAGGAAACGATGAATTATCAACCGTGACAGAGTCTCCTGAAGAAAAAACATAATAAATTCACTATTGTGATCAAATAAATTTAATATTAACATGTTTAAATCAAAAGATGTGGTGATAAAGAAAATAAATAAATCTCACCTGCTAGTACTGAAAATATTACAAGTGCACAGAGCAGCATGATGGAAAGAAATAAACTCAGATGTGTCTTTTCTTCACTGGAACACTGTAATTTAAGTCTGGAGCTCCACCCTGTGGCAAGATTTGATCTTCCATGATGAGTCTTGAGCTCTTTGTGTACAGAACTACAGAAATGAGGAGAACACACTCTCCTGGGTGAAAACAAACACATTCAGGCCTTCATGAATCACCAAGGACTTGCACAGTTTTTGTATTTTTACCCTCTAAAAAAGACTTTGGTCACGATAGAAGGTTCTTACATGCATTCATCTTAAACCTGTTGTCACGATTTATTGATTTTTCAGTTTAATACATTTTCAGTTTAAGAAAAATTTAATAAAATAAAATAAAATTGTAAAAAATGAGAAAACATGAATTTTAAGTTATTGAAGCTTTCTTATAAATGAGACAAACTAAAATGTGTGTATGCACATGGAAATTACTGGAACACCTCATGTGAAGATACATTGCATAGGCCTATTTCTTATCCATTTTAAGAAATTGAAATCAAACATAATATTAAAGCTTTCCACACAAATAAAACTTAAAGAAGCTTTTGGATTATTTATTGAGATGTCAAACTGAACTGTAAAATCAGTAACAGCTAGGGTTGCCAACCGTTCGGAATCGTTCCGTATTTGACACATAAAAGTCTTGTTCCGTACTGAACTGATACGGAACACACTTTGTTCCGTATTTTTGAGAATCAATTCAGTGCAAATCCATGACAGACACATATAGCTTCTAATATATGTCAGACTATGAACGAAGACATTTGTAGGCGATAAGAAAAAAAAAAACCCGACGATGCGGTAGATACTAATTTCTCCCCCTGTTTGTCTATGATCAGCGTAGCGTTTTTAACATCTTGGAACATCATCAGAGAATGCCCTTTTAATTGGTCGTTTCAGTCATTGTGAGTCACGTATCGTAGCAACGATGACGACAAGTAACAACAGCGGGAAATGTAAAAATGACTACCTCCGAGCAGCCGGCGAAAAAGAAAAGAGCATAAAAATATAGAATTGAATGGGAAAATGACTACCAACCCGTGGTTGGAATGCGTGAGGGACAATGAATACACGGCCGAGCGATGTCAAGGTTCCTTGTCCGTCAGACGTCTCCAGAGGCTGATATGGTAGGTTATGTAATCATGTGGATTTTTAAAACTCAAATATAGTTCATAAGAAAGTGATTATATTAAAAGAGATAGTACAGGTTTAGCCTAACATTGTAAAGAAATCAAAAAAGTACACATGGAAAAAATAGCTGCACAATGTGCTTAGTCTGGAGGTTTATTTATTTCTGTGAGATTTTCCATGTGCATACATACAGGTGTTGTATTGCTTGAATGCAGTATTTGAGTGCAATATTTTAGATTTTCTTTATTAGCTGTTTTTTTATTTATGTTTTTTATATTATTGTTTTGCACTGGAAAGAAAGTTAACTATGATGGAAGTATACATATATAAATATATTTGCACTACACCTCCTTAAAATGTTGTCTAATTAAATTAAAAATATATTTTTTTGCACTGGAAAGAACATTCTAGAAATCTAATTCTATTGAATAAGTTTGCACAAGGCTACAGAAAACTGTTGTTTATTTTTCTTCAAATGCAGTCTAAGCCGATAAGTTTTGAATGTTATATGTTGTATTTGTTTAAGTTAAAAATAAAACGTATTATAAACTAAACAAATCCATGGTTCATTGTTGGCAAAATGATCATGATAGGCTTTATATTTCACATCTAACTTATGTGGTTCAGTCTTGTATATTGATTAGGCCTACTTTGCTATTCTATAAATATAGGCCTAATAAGTTGTATTATAATATGCTACAATGTATTAAATATATTTATCTAAATATATCAATTAGTTTCCACAATATTCACCAGAAGTCATCATTTCAGGAGTTATTTTTTAAAAAATAATTCAAAATTTTCTTCCTTGGGGGGCGTCACCGGACCGGACCAGTGTTTCTGGGCTTTCTGTCACTGTGGGCCTCAGAGCGCAGTAGTACAGAGCAGAGTCTGACACCTCAGCAGAAGAGATCGTAAGATTCACTTGTTTTCTGTCTTTTGAGTCTTTTGCTGACAGATGAAGAGAAGGCTCATAAGACTCTGATTTTTCATTTACAAGTATCAGGAACTCCGGTCTCGATCCCACATATTTCCGATACCAGTGCAGGTTATGTACAAGGCCACTGTAGTTACAGGACAGGGTCACATTGTCACCTCTGAAAATATGTTTTTCAGAAGACAATGGCTGTATTGTGTCAGCAAAGGAATTTCCTGTGTGGATAAAAGGCATCTGTATTTATTAAACTGATACTACCTGTTCATCAACCTGTGCTCTTGACACTCTTCCCACATCATTTTTCAAAAGTGTGTTAAACAGTTTAGAAGCAGATCTTCTAGAAGTGGTAAATGCTTCACTTCTCTCTGGGAGTTTTCCAAACTCCCTGAAAACTGCAGTTGTCAAGCCCCTCCTGAAAAAGAACAATCTGGATAAGACCATATTAAGCAACTATTGACCGATCTCAAATCTTCCTTTCATAGGCAAGATCATTGAAAAAGTTGTCTTCAATCAGCTGAACAAATTCTTTTGCGCGAATGGATACTTTGACAATTTTCAATCTGGTTTCCGACCGCACCACAGCACAGAGACAGCGCTCATAAAGATAATAAACGATATTCGCTTAAATACTGATTCAGGCAAATTATCAGTGCTCGTACTACTCGACCTCAGTGCTGCATTTGACACTGTCGATCATAACATACTTCTTGACAGGCTGGAAAACTGGGTGGGGCTTTCTGGGATAGTCCTAAAATGGTTCAGGTCATACTTAGATGGGAGAGGTTATTATGTGAGTATAGGAGACCATAAGTCTGAGTGGACATCCATGACATGCGGAGTCCCTCAAGGCTCAATTCTTGCGCCACTCCTGTTCAACCTGTATATGCTCCCAATGAGCCAAATAATGAGAAAGAACCAAATTGCTTACCACAGCTATGCAGACGACACACAGATTTACTTAGCCCTATCGCCTAACGATTACAGCCCCATTGACTCCCTGTGCCAATGCATTGACGAAGTCAACAGTTGGATGTGTCAAAACTTTCTTCAGTTAAACAAAGACAAAACTGAAGTTATTGCATTTGGAAACAAAGATGAAGTTCTCAAGGTGAACGCATACCTTCACTCTAGGGGTCAAACAACTAAAAATCAAGTCAGGAATCTTGGTGTGACACTAGAGTCAGACCTTAGTTTCAGTAGTCATGTCAAAGCAATAACTAAATCAGCATAATATCATCTAAAAAATATTGCAACAATTAGATACTTTGTTTCCAGACAAGACTTAGAGAAACTTGTTCATGCTTTCATCACCAGCAGGGTGGATTATTGTAATGGACTCCTCACTGGCCTTCCCAAAAAGACCATAAGACAGTTGCAGCTCATACAGAACGCTGCCGCCAGGATTCTGAGCAGAACCAGAAAATATGAACATATCACACCAGTCCTCAGGTCTTTACACTGGCTCCCAGTTAAATTTAGGATTGATTTTAAAGTATTATTACTGGTATATAAATCATTCAATGGCCTAGGACCTCAATACATTGCAGATATGCTCACTGAATATAAACCCAACAGATCACTCAGATCACTAGGATCATATCAGCTAGAAATACCAAGGGTTCACTCTAAGCATGGCGAGTCCGCTTTTAGCTATTCCAGCCGCAGCTGGAACCAGCTTCCAGAGGAGATCAGACGTGCTCCTACAGTAGTCACATTCAAATCCAGACTCAAAACACTTCTGTTTAGCTATGCATGTTTAGCTATGCATTTAATGAATGAGCACTGTGCCAATGTTCGTCCGACTGTTTGTACTGTACTGTATTTTATTTTTATTTTTCTAAACTGTTTTAATTATTCTTATTTCTTTTTATTATTTTAATTTCTTCTATGTAAAGCACTTTGAATTGCCACTGTGTATGAAATGTGCTATATAAATAAACTTGCCTTGCCTTGCCTTGCCTTACTAAAGCCTCTATTTGATATTAAATGTACCACATACAATGTTTTTTTTAAATAAACAAAAATAATATAAGAAATGATTTACCTATGAATAATGACAGTGGTATCCAACAAAAGAGAAACATGATGGTTTCTGATGAAGAGTGATTGTAAAGATAACAAAGCAGGAATACTTCAACTGAATCAGCCTTTCACACATTCAAGTGTTTGTGAATTTGCTCCACCCTCTTGCTGAGACTTGATTTTCTCTGATGGGCTGTTTTTTCTCAAAATGAAAAGACCCGACAGCGTTTTATTCATCAATAATTTATTGTAAGTGATTGGAAGCTGGCGTGTCACAATTTCTGTATAATACAAGATGTGTTAAAGGGGTCATATAATGCCAGAATCAAGTTATTATGATTCTTTAGGGTCTAAATGAAAAGTTTGTAATATACTTTAATTAAAAATTCTCATTAATATTGTAAGAAAACACTAATTTTACATGGTCAAAAACAGCTCTGTTTTCAGCACGCCATTTAAGTGCATGTGTCTTTAAATGATAATGAGCTTCGCTCAGGGCGGGTCTGTGTTGAAACGCTGCTGTCAATTAACAATTATGGGAGGGACGTCTGACCATGTGACGTCACACGGTCAGACGGCTTGATTTGAGACAGGGGAAAACATATAAGGAGATTAAAAAAAAAACACTGGATGGATTTTTATCATTATATGATGGTTGTGTACAGGCACTGCCAACACACATTTCAGTACAATCAACTTGTAAAAGTGCATACCATTATATGACCCCTTTAATGTTTTATGTTTTTGTACAGTGCAGGTGTGTTTCTTGTCACTGTGGGCACCAGGGCGCAGTAATATACAGCAGAGTCTGACACTTCAGCAGAGGAGATCTCCAGATACACTTCTGTCATTTCTTTTTTGGGTATCGCTGTGAGACGTAAAGTGGGTTCGGATGAAACAGCAGTCTCTGTATGAAAAATAAGGAACTCTGGTCTGGATCTTGGATATTGGCGATACCACTGGAAGTTGGGCCCAAGTCCACTGTATTTGCAAGAGATAATAGCACTTTCTCCAACTGAAACATGCTTTTCTGATGAGAGAGATTCTATTGTATATGCATCAGCACTCTCTGTAAAAGAAGAAGAGAGAAAATCTAAAGTAATTACTGTTCAACAGAACTGTTAAATACTTGATACAGATTGTGTAACAAGCTAAGTTACTGTTACATGTTTGGTCAGCTGCTGTTGACACTAATACAGCGATCAGAATTAAAGTATTACTTACCCTTAAAGGGGTGGTTCGGGATTTTTGACATCGGACCTCATTTTTAAGTCAGCCGGGTTGTTATTCATCAGTGGAGACATTTTAAAAAAAAAATTATCCAGTCCTTATATTTGGATAGTTAGCCGATGCTAGGCTAGCGCGAGTCAATAGTATATGTTAGCCAGCCATTAAAAACCGTTTTACCCACTCCACAGTGCACCAAACGCAAATCAATTATAACACTAGACTATCGATGTATATGTCCGTTGAGAGAATAATGTTAGAAATCAAACTTACCTTTCATCACATTGCATTAGTTATAATTTGTTCCCTGTAATCATAACGGTACGTTCACACGGGGCGTCAGCGTCAACGCTTCCCATTGACTTTGAATGGGTGACGTCAAGCGTTGCCGAAAAGAATTGTGGATCCGTCGGCGGCGCTTCACTGGCGTTGCTCGCGGCAGAAGTTGAGAATTTTTCAACTTCTGCCGCGAGCAACGCCAGTGAAGCGCCGCCGACGGAAGCGTCAGCCAATCAGATCGCTCTATGCAAATACAGTAGCCAGGTGGCAGCCAATCACGTTCATCCTGTTCAAGAGCAGCAAACTGAGGATAAATTTTAAAATGGAGGAGAAACTAATTATTGCGGTGGGCAATCACCCGGTCCTTTATGACCATTGAATGACAATGAAGCTTGTTGTTGAGTTCCTGTCTAATTTCACTGGCTGACGCTGCTATGACCATGGCGTCAGTGCCAAACTTCAGCCACGCCTTCCGTCAAGCGTTGACGCTGACGACCCGTGTGAACGTACCGTAGCCTTGTCTACAGCAGCAGCGGAGTGATATTGATTACCTAGGCAACCGAGTGAGCCGGTCCACACATGACGCAAGTGTATTTACCTGCCGCTGGCACACTGTGTTTACTTTTTGCCGCATTACTAACCGGACCAAAGTAAAATTCCGCAGCTGCTGAGAAACTAGTTCCTTTGGGATCATTGAGATGAAAGGTAAGTTTGATTTCTAACATTATTCTCTCAACGGACATTTGCATCGATAGTCTAGTGTTATAATTGATTTGCGTTTGGTGCACTGTGGAGTGGGTAAAACGTTTTTTTAATGGCTGGCTAACATATACCATTGACTCGCGCTAGCCTAGCATCGGCTAACTATCCAAATATAAGGACTGGATAATTTAAAAAAAAAAATGTCTCCACTGATAAATAACAACCAGGCTGACTTAAAAATGAGGTCCGATGTCAAAAATCCCGAACCACCCCTTTAAGCAGTGAAAATACAAACAAGACTACAGTAAACCTGGCCATTGTTCAGCAGAATTCACTCAACCTTGAGACTCGAGTCAATGAATGCTTTAAGTGTTACACTCAACCTTGAGTCAATTACATTTAACTTGAGCTGCTTTCTAACAACAGGCTGCAGAGCTCCACCCTGTGGCAAGGAAGTGAGCAACAACACTTATATTCTATTGAGACTATTAATAAGGAAATTGTTTTCTATGGTGAAAGATTTACTGTATAATAATGAATACAGTTATTTTCAGTGACTAATGTAAGAAGAACTTCAAAGATTGAGTAGCAGGTGGAATAGTTTAGTCATAAATTACTACAGTGAAGCAGCTTCTGCTTCTGAATGACTGCTTCAGACGTTTCAGCTTCATTATACAATAGGCTCCAAGAATCTGAAAAATAAATACATTTCTGGGTCACTAATAAAATAAACAAATTTGTGACACTGACCATGCAAAGATCAGATTTTCCTGTTTCCACTGAACTACAAGGTGCTTTTTGGAATATTCTCAAATAATGCTGGACATCACTGAAAAAAGTATTATAACTGTATTAAATTAAACAAAAATGTAAAAGAGGTATTTTCACTAGCGTATCAGACTTTTTGACACCACTGTGTAATATTGATAATACATTATGCCTCTGTGTTTTTTTGTTCACTTGTATTTATTTGGTCATTTTTAGTTGGTGTTGCTGCTGTTTGACTGAAAGACACTGGACAAATGTTCACAACTGAACATTTTTATTTAGTATTTAACATCAAGTTTGTAATGCTAAGGCTTTCAAATGCATGTTAAATCTGACTGAATATATCACAGGTTTTTGTACAGTGTTCTAGTGTTTCCTGTGACTGTGGGCTGCAGGGCGCAGTAATACACAGCAGAGTCTGACACTTCAGCAGAGGAGATCATAAGATCAACACGTTTGATTTCTTTTGTAGCTTTTGCTGACAGACGGAGTGAAGGATCAGGTGGATCTGAATACTCTGTGATGAGAATGAGGTGCTCAGGTCGAGATCCAGGATACTGACGATACCATTGCAGATTATTTACATCACCACTGTAGTTACAGGAAAGAATCACATTTTGACCTCTGAAAACTTGCTTTTCAAAGGATAATGGGTATATTGTGTTTGCAGCGGAATTTCCTGTAAAAAAAGGGACATACATCTTTATTCATTAAACAGAAAACTTATTTTGGCATTAACACATGTATCAATTGCTCCACTTAATGCTGCTACATATACTACATTTTATAAATCTTTATCAAGCTTTTAAAAATGAAAACACCTACCTATAAATAAAAACGATATCCAACAAAGGAGAAACATGATGGATGGTCAATGAGGGAGTGATGGCAAATTCGAGTGACTCTGAGACAGCCTCTTGCACATTAAACACTTTGTGAGAGAGCTCCACCCTCTGTCCCATGTGTCTTTCCTCTACCTGAAAAAAAAAACAAAAAAACACACACATATTTTGATTGCTAATTTATTAGATGTAACGTTTATTAGAATACGTTTATTAACGTGTAATGGTTATTGTGTGTTAAAAAAAAAAAAAAAAGCAACATGCACTTCCATTTATTAAAAAGGACATCTTGCACACTATGCTATGATAATAAAAGGCATAAGCTTGTTCCTTTGTAAAGTTTAAAAGACACACATTGTCAAAATGGAAAAGAAAACAGGTAATAAAATAATAATTATGTGGAAGAAAACAAATCCTGCAAGTTTAAGAACACTGGGGTCAGTTTAATGCTGTTGATCACAGCAGATTGAGACAGTTTTGTGATATGAACTTGCAGTATCATATTTGAATCTTTTGCATGGTTGCGGGAGAGGTGTTGTTGTTCAGATATTTTCTGAAATGAGGATCGTACTCAGGTTTTTGTACAGTGTAGAAGGGTTTCCTGTCACTGTGGGCACCAGGGCACAGTAGTATATTGCAGAGTCTGCTATCTCAGTTTTGGAGATCTCCAGATTTAGTTGTTTTTCGTCCTTTTGAACTTTAGCAACATAGCGTTCCTTCTGCTGTTGTCCCAAACTTTCAAAAGCTGGCAAGAGAAATTCAGGGGCAGTGTTGGAAGACTGTCTGTACCACTGAAAACTGTTAATAGTGAGTCCACTGTAGTTGCAGGAAAGAGTCGTCTTCTCTCCTTCTAAAGCAGGCTTTTCAGTAGACTGGGATGTTATTGCATTTGCAAGAACATTGTCTGGAAATACAACAACAGAAGAAAAAAATAACATTAATTCAGCATCGAAAAAAACATTTTTATTTGCTCAAAGACAACATTTATAGCTTTGAAATAAATATAAATCAATCACCTGAAAGAAGTGCCATGACTGTGAAGTAAAAAAACAGCATCCTAATACTGGGATAGAGAAAGAGCAAGTGCCTTCTGTGTTTCTTTTGTAGCCACACCCTGTGACCTGTGAGACTTTTCTACTGTAAGTTCTCAAATCTTATTCACTTTCATAGGCCTACATTCAAATCTAAGTGAAATCTATATGAGATTTGTGTGCTGTTGTTTTCTGCTCCGCCTTCTTCTCCTTATACGGTGTAGAGTGTCTGATGTAAACAACTGTGGTGAACGCCAAATTTTAATGTACTTAAATTTCGGTTTGGAGAAACGTGAGGGTGAGTATATATACAGGATTTTTATTTTGAGTCAATTATTTAGGCTATTTTGTATCACGCCTTTTCTATCACTTTATTTATTAATTAATGTTGGGATAAATATCATCTGCAAGCTCCAAAAATATATTAAGTGCACACTGCACAGAGCAGCATGATATGACAGACTCTGACTGAATAAAACAATATGATTTGAGTCTAGAGCTTCACCCTTTTGGCAATTTAAAAAGTTTTTTACTTTAATCTGAATTAAGTACACACACACACACACACACACACACATATATATATATATACATATAGAGAGAGAGAGAGAGAGAGAGAGAGAGAGAGAGAGATGGTGCTGGTGCTGCATACAAACCGTTTCATTTTAATATATACAGTAGGCCTATGCAATATTTTTATGATTTATCTGAATTTATCAAAATGGTTCAATTTAAAAAATAGTGATGAATGGATCAGGATTTAGATTTCTATAATCATCATTGACTATAATGCTATGCTCTGAGGAAATAACTGGCTTGCTTCTGGATGTCAAAGACTTGTGTGATCATGATATGCATGAGGACTACAGTGTGTGGAGCACAGCGCCCTCTTCTGGGCTGAGTGAGTGACTTTACTTTTGAAACACCAAACAAACACATTAAAACGGTTTGAAATTAACTGGTTTGGAAACATATTTTTAGTCTATGATCGATGTCTTTAACCGTTTCTGCTTTTTTAAAAAAAAAAAAAAAAAAATCAATGTTAACACAAGTGTAATACATCCCACGTTTTTGTACAGTGTTCCCAGGTTTCTGTCACTGTGGGCCTCAGAGCGCAGTAGTACAGAGCAGAATCTGTTTCTTCAGCAGATGAGATTGTAAGATTCACTTGTTTTATGTCTTTTTTAGCTTTTGCTGACAGACGAAGTGAAAGATCAGGTTCTGAATATTCTGTGATGAGAATGAGGTGCTCAGGTCGAGATCCAGGATTCTGGCGATACCACTGCAGATTATCTACATCAACACTGTAGTTACAAGTAAGAATCACATTTTCACCTCTGAAAACATGCTTTCCAGAGGATAATGGGTATATTGTGTTTGAAAAAAAAAAGAGAGAAATGCATGTTTGTTAATAAAACAGGAATTAGATATTGTCATCATAAACTCATGCATTGGTTTCTCGAAATTTACTTCACATTCTTTAGCATATTGGGGGATGATACCCTGAAAATTAGAACATCTCTTACCGATGAATAATGAAAATATCCAACAAAAGAGAAACATGATCGGTGATCTTTGGAGTGATGACAGTAAACATAGAGAAACTTTATCACCCTCTTCGTGAGAGAGCTCCACCCTCTTTGAGGTCTTCATGTTTTTGTACAGTGTAGAAGGGTTTCCTGTCACTGTGGGCACCAGGGCACAGTAGTATATTGCAGAGTCTGCTATTTCACTTTTGGAGATCTCCAGATTTAGTTGTTTTTTGTCCTTTAACGCTTCAGCGACATGGCGGTCCTCCTCCTCTCGACCCAGATTTTCAAAAGCTTGCAAGAGAAATTCTGGGGCAGTGTTGGGATACTGTCTGTACCACTGAAAACTCCTTATATCACTTCCATCGTAGTTGCAGGAAAGAGTCGTCTTTCCTCCTTCTAAAGCATGCTTTTCAGTAGATAGGGGTGTAACTGCATTTGCAAAAACACTCTCTGGGAAAATATAAACAACAGAGGAATAGTATTATTGGGGCACTTTCAGTATTTTAATTCTACATTAGTATACTTTTATAGAGGTATATAGATATATTAACAAATGTAAATATCAAATGTAAATACCTGTAAGAAGTGCCAAAATGGTGAGGTAAAACAAAAACATTATGACTGGTGGAGAATGACATACAAAATGAGATCTGGGGAAACACAGGACTGCCTTCTGCTGTACCCCTTCTCACCAAGCTCCGCCCAATGGATTGTGGGACCCTCTAGACAGTTACTGATAATGCAGTCACAGAAACAAGACAGAATACGTGTGCTTGTTAAGCATCAATGAAAAGCATGGCTAATATGCAGGAAGATTATGTACTGAGGAAAAGGGTTTCCTGTCACTGTGGTAATAAAAAATGTGAATGATGTAGCTCCTCCCTCTGGCAGAATACAATATCTGGTATATTTTTAAAAAAAAGAAAAGAAATTCTAAAGAAATATACCTTGTACGCAAAAAATGTGCAGTATTGATGGGTTCTGGCTTTTTTACTTTGGGAATAACCAATTAAATGAACAAACGTAAACTTAAATCTAAAGCAAACTAACAATATCTTGCAGCTCAAATGTAAAAATGTCAATCTTTGACCTTTGAGCAGACAAGAATCAGTCTTAAGGCAAAATCTAACCTGCGCAAAAACTAAAATGACAGCAAATTAATCTGCATGTAAGATAAAACTCACATATTGCAAGATAATTATTTTGGAAAAACTCACAAAATGAATACAGTCATACAGCGCCACCTCCTGGCAAAACAGTTCAAAGTTTTCTGTACAATTTCAGTCATATGGGAGATCTGTAAACCTTTGACTATATGAATGTATATGTTATGACTTGTTTCAGCAAAAGGACAGACTATTGTGGTGATGATGCATTGACATTTAAGACCAGATGAAGCAAGTGTTTAGAGCTTCATCTTGAATGATGGCATGGGAGGTTTTTGTATGATGCTGTTAGATTTCCTGTCACTGTGGGCACCAGGGCACAGTAATACATGGCAGAATCTGCCTGTACAGCAGAGGAGATCTTCAGATCCACTCGTTTAATATCTTGACGAACTTCAGCAGAAAATCTGTCTGGTCTATCTTTACTCATATCTCCACCTGGGAAGATGTAAAGGAGGAACTCCGGTTTGGATCTGGGATATTGTCTGTACCATTGTAAATTATTTACAGTACCCGTATAGTCTTTGTAACTGCAGGACAGAGTAACAGTGTCACCAACAAGTATATTTTTATCCCCTGACGAGGGTTTTATTCCATCTGCCTCTGTGTGGCCTATAAATTGAGAATAAACGCCTGGTTAGATAAATCAAACAGTAACTTAACCGTAAAAAGTATAGCAGTAAATAAGTAAAAAGTAACTGATCCAGATTGGAGAGAAAAAAAACTTTATCTTACCAATAAATGTCCACAAAAAACTGAGGAGAGTGAAAATAATCATGATAGCAGATATCTGAAGAAGAATATGAAAGACTACAGAGTATCAAGAGTATCATTCAGACTGGATGCCTTTGAGTTCTGACAACCTCCTTCAGATGAAAATGCTTCTACATTATGATATTAAGCTCCGCCTTCTGGCACAATTATTTTCTGTCTTTATGCCCTGTCCCAAATGGAACCCTAAGCCCTTGCAGTCTTCCTCCGAGTCCACACTTTGTGACGTAATGCAGGTTTGACTGTCAGGTAGAAGTCTGCTGTGGAGAAAGTGAAGACAACAAAATACATTTTTGATATTTGGTTACAGAGAGAGAGATCTGTCTGTTTTAGGCAGAGTCCTATTATTGAAGGAAGAAGGTTTAACTAGATTTATTTTCCCTGGCCTTTCTTTATGTGTTCAGGATTCCACTTGTAAGGAAATTAATACAGTTTATAAGGTTGTTGGCTAATTTTTGTTGAAAAATAAACATCACCAGCTTCAAATAAATATGTCTGGTAAGAAATCTGAAGGAGTGTTGGAAATGCTAGATTATGTGGATATATTACTTTCAAGATTAGAAGGGGGCACAGTGACTGAAGGGCCCCCAGGGCCCACTCATGGCGCCGACACTGCCCCCACTTGTGTGTGTATTCTCTATGGAAATGTTGTGTTGGCAGGCCTACTTGTGGATTCATTAAGAGATCTTACAGTTACTGATGGCTAATGCAGTCACAGAAACACACAGAATACTTGTGCTTGTTAAGCATCAATGAAAAGCATGGCTAATCTGCAGGAAGATTATGTACTGAGGAAAAGGGTTTCCTGTCACTGTGGGCTTCAGGGCACAATAATACTGTGCAGAGTCTGTTATTTTAGCAGGGCTGATTTTCAGTTCCATGAGCTTTCTGTGTTTGTCAACTTTAGCAGAAAACCAGTGGGCTGATGGATCTGCTTTAACTGGATCTCCAGATTCAGTCATGTAGAGAAGGAGTTCTGGTTTGGATCTCTGATACTGGCGATACCACAGTAGATTGTAAACAGCACCACTGTAGTTACAGGAGAGAGTAACACTGTTACCATCTTGAGCTTCTTTTTCAGAACCATGAGAAGTTATTAGATCACCAAGAGAGTCTCCTGAAGAAAAAAAACATACTAAATTCACTATTGTGATCAGATAAATGTAATATTAACATGTTTAAATCAAAAGATGTGGTGATAAATAAAATAAATGAATCTCACCTGCTAGTACTGAAAATATTACAAGTGCACAGAGCAGCATGATGGAAAGAAATAAACTCAGATGTGTCTTTTCTTCACTGGAACACTGTGATTTAAGTCTGGAGCTCCACCCTGTGGCAAGATTTGATCTTCCATGATGAGTCTTGAGCTCTTTGTGTACAGAACTACAGAAATGAGAAGAACACACTCTTCTGGGTGAAAACAAACACATTCAGACCTTCATGAATCACCAAGGACTTGCACAGTTTTTGTATTTTTACCCTAAGAAGGTTCTTACATGCATCCATCTTAAAGCTGTTGTCACAGTTTATTGATTTTCAGTTGTTGGTTTTTAGAAAAAATTAATAAAAGAAAAGAAAATTGTAAAAAATGAGAAAACATGAATTTTATGTTATTGAAGCTTTCTTATAAATGAGACAAACTAAAATGTGTGTATGCACATGGAAATTACTGGAACACCTCATGTGAAGATACATTGCATATTTCTTCTCCATTTTTAGAAATTGAAATCAAACATCATATTAAAGCTTTCCACACAAATAAAACTTAAAGAAGGTTTTGGATTATTTATTGAGATGTCAAACTGAACTGTAAAATCAGTAACAGCACAAAGGCACATGACTGGAATCAGGGTTTCTGATCCCACATATTTCCGATACCATTGCAGGTTATATACAAGGCCACTGTAGTTACAGGACAGGGTCACATTGTCACCTCTGAAAATATGTTTTTCAGAAGACAATGGCTGTATTGTGTCAGCAAAGGAATTTCCTGTAATGGACAAAATGCATCTGTATTTATTAAACTGATACTAAAGTCACCATTTTATATAAAATATACCACATAATTATTTTATTAAATGAACAAAAATAATATAAGAAATGATTTACCTATGAATAATGTCAGTGACAAAAGAGAAACATGATGGTTTCTGATGAAGAGTGATTGTAAAGATAACAAAGCAGGAATACTTCAACTGAATCAGCCTTTCACACATTCAAGTGTTTGTGAATTTGCTCCACCCTCTTGCTGAGACTTGATTTTCTCTGATGGGCTGTTTTTCTCAAAATGAAAAGACTCGACAGCGTTTTATTCATCAATAATTTATTGTGATTAGAAGCTGGCGTGTCACAATTTTTGTATAATACAAGATGTGTTAATGTTTTATGTTTTTGTACAGTGCAGGTGTGTTTCCTGTCACTGTGGGCACCAGGGCGCAGTAATATACAGCAGAGTCTGATACTGTAGCAGAGGAGATCTCCAGATACACTTCTGTCATTTCTTTTTTGGGTATCGCTGTCACATTTAACTTGAGCTGCTTTCTAACAACAGGCTGCAGAGCTCCACCCTGTGGCAAGGAAGTGAGCAACAACACTTATATTCTATTGAGACTATTCATAAGGAAATTGTTTTCTATGGTGAAAGATTTACTGTATAATAATGAATACAGTTATTTTCAGTGACTAATGTAAGAAGAACTTCAAAGATTGAGTAGCAGGTGCAATAGTTTAGTCATAAATTACTACAGTGAAGCAGCTTCTGCTTCTGAATGACTGCTTCAAACGTTTCAGATTCATTATACAATAGGCTCCAAGAATCTGAAAAATAAATACATTTCTGGGTCACTAATAAAATAAAACATAATAAAACAAATTTGTGACACTGACCATGCAAAGATCAGATTTTCCTGTTTCCACTGAACAATGTGCTTTTTGGAATTCTCTCAAATAATGCTGGACATCACTGAAAAAAGTATTATAACTGTATTAAATTAAACAAAAATGTAAAAGAGGCATTTTCACTAGCGTCTCAGACTTTTTGACACCACTGTGTAATACTGATAATACATTATGCCTCTTTTTTTGTTCACTTGTATTTATTTGGTCATTTTTAGTTGGTGTTTTTGCTGTTTGACTGAAAGACACTGGACAAATGTTCACACCTGAATTTTTTTATTTAGTATTTAACATCAAGTTTGTAATGCTAAGGCTTTCAAATGCATGTTAAATCTGATTGAATATATCACAGGTTTTTGTACAGTGTTCTAGTGTTTCCTGTGACTGTGGGCACCAGAGCACAGTAATACACAGCAGAGTCAGACACTTCAGCAGAGGAGATCATAAGATCAACACGTTTGATTTCTTTTGTAGCTTTTGCTGACAGACGGAGTGAAGGATCAGGTGGATCTGAATACTCTGTGATGAGAATGAGGTGCTCAGGTCGAGATCCAGGATACTGACGATACCATTGCAGATTATTTACATCACCACTGTAGTTACAGGAAAGAATCACATTTTGACCTCTGAAAACTTGCTTTTCAAAGGATAATGGGTATATTGTGTTTGCAGCGGAATTTCCTGTAAAAAAAGGGACATACATCTTTATTCATTAAACAGAAAACTTATTTTGGCATTAACACATGTATCAATTGCTCCACTTAATGCTGCTACATATACATTTTCATTTTATAAATCTTTATCAAGCTTTTAAAAATGAAAACACCTACCTATAAATAAAAACGATATCCAACAAAGGAGAAACATGATGGATGGTCAATGAGGGAGTGATGGCAAATTCGAGTGACTCTGAGACAGCCTCTTGCACATTAAACACTTTGTGAGAGAGCTCCACCCTCTGTCCCATGTGTCTTTCCTCTACCTGAAAAACACACACACACACACACACACACACACACACACACACACACACACACACACACACACACACACACACACATTTTGATTGCTAATTTATTAGATGTAAAGTTTATTAGAATACATTTATTAATGGGTAATGGTTATTGTTTTGTTTTTTTTAAAGCAACATGCACTTCCATTTCTTGCACACTATGCTATGGTAATAAAAGGCATAGCTTGTTCCTTTGTAAAGTTTAAAAGACACACATTGTGTAGTTTGTCAAAATGGAAAAGAAAACATAGGTAATAAAATAATAATTCTGTGGAAGAAAACAAATCCTGCAAGTTTAAGAACACTGGGGTCAGTTTAATGCTGTTGATCACAGCAGAATGAGACAGTTTTGTGATATGAACTTGCAGTATCATTTTTGAATCTTTTGCATGGTTGCGGGAGAGGTGTTGTTGTTCAGATATTTTCTGAAATGAGGATCGTACTCAGGTTTCTGTACAGTGTAGAAGGGTTTCCTGTCACTGTGGGCACCAGGGCACAGTAGTATATTGCAGAGTCTGCTATCTCAGTTTTGGAGATCTCCAGATTTAGTTGTTTTTCGTCCTTTTGAACTTTAGCAACATAACGGTCCTTCTGCTGTTGTCCCAAACTTTCAAAAACTTGCAAGAGAAATTCAGGGGCAGTGTTGGAAGACTGTCTGCACCACTGAAAACTGTTAATAGTGAGTCCACTGTAGTTGCAGGAAAGAGTCGTCTTCTCTCCTTCTAAAGCAGGCTTTTCAGTAGACTGGGATGTTATTGCATTTGCAAGAACATTGTCTGGAAATACAACAACAGAAGAAAAAAATAACATTAATTCAGCATCAGAAGAAAATATTTTTATATGCTCAAAGACAACATTTATGGCTTTGAAATAAATATAAATCAATAACCTGAAAGAAGTGCCATGACTGTGAAGTAAAAAAACAGCATCCTAATACTGGGATAGAGAAAGAGCAAGTGCCTTCTGTGTTTCTTTTGTATCCACACCCTGTGACCTGTGAGACTTTTCTACTGTAAGTTCTCAAATCTTATTCACTTTCATATCTAAGTGAAATCTATATGAGATTTGTGTGCTGTTGTTTTCTGCTCCGCCTTCTTCTCCTTATATGGTGTACTGTAGAGTGTCTGATGTATTGGAGAAACTTGAGGGTGAGTATATATACAGGATTTTTATTTTGAGTCAATTATTTAGGCTATTTTGTATCACGCCTGCAAAGCAGTATCACTTTATTTATTTATTAATTAATGTTGGGATAAATATCATCTGCAAGCTCCAAAAATATATTAAGTGCACACTGCACAGAGCAGCATGATATGACAGACTCTGACTGACTAAAACAATATGAGTCTAGAGCTTCACCCTTTTGGCAATTTAAAAAGTTTTTTACTTTAATCTGAATTAAGTACACACACACACACACACACATATATATATATTTAATTATTATTATTATTATTTTAGATGGTGCTGGTGCTGCATACAAACCGTTTCATTTAAATATATACAGTAGGCCTGCAGTGTTTTTATGATTTATCTGAATTTATCACAATTGTTCAATTTAAAAAATAGTGATGAATGGATCAGGATTTAGATTTCTATAATCATCATTGACTATAATGCTATGCTCTGAGGAAATAACTGGCTTGCTTCTGGATGTCAAAGACTTGTGTGATCATGCATGAGGACTACAGTGTGTGGAGCACAGCGCCCTCTTCTGGGCTGAGTGAGTGACTTTACTTTTGAAACACCAAACACATTAAAACGGTTTGAAATGAACTGGTTTGGAAATATATTTTTAGTCTATGATGTCTTTAATCGTTTCTGCTTTAAAGAAAAAATCAATGTTAACACAAATGTAATACATCCCACGTTTTTGTACAGTGTTCCCAGGTTTCCTGTCACTGTGGGCCTCAGAGCGCAGTAGTACAGAGCAGAATCTGTTTCTTCAGCAGATGAGATTGTAAGATTCACTTGTTTTATGTCTTTTTTAGCTTTTGCTGACAGACGAAGTGAAAGAACGGGTTCTGAATATTCTGTGACGAGAATGAGGTGCTCAGGTCGAGATCCAGGATTCTGGCGATACCACTGCAGATTATCTACATCAACACTGTAGTTACAAGTAAGAATCACATTTTCACCTCTGAAAACATGCTTTCCAGAGGATAATGGGTATATTGTGTTTGAAAAAGAAATTCCTGAAGAAAAAAAAAAAAGAGAGAAATGCATGTTTGTTAATAAAACAGGAATTAGATATTGTCGTCATAAACTCATGCATTGGTTGCTCAAAATTTGCTTCACATTCTTTAGCATATTGGGGGATGATACCCTGAAAATTAGAACATCTCTTACCGATGAATAATGAAAATATCCAACAAAAGAGAAACTTGATGGGTGATCTTTGGAGTGATGACAGTAAACATAGAGAAACTTTGTATCACCCTCTTCGTGAGAGAGCTCCACCCTCTTTGAGGTCTTGAGTCGTTTTTCTCTGATAAATATTGAACTTCAAAGAGATAAACATTTTGTTTGGTAACAGATGTTGTTGTTCTGATATTGTTTAAAATCTGAGAAAGTTTGCTCAAGATGTTATTAATGTATTTTTCATCATCTCATGTTTTTGTACAGTGTAGAAGGGTTTCCTGTCACTGTGGGCACCAGGGCACAGTAGTATATTGCAGAGTCTGCTATCTCAGTTTTGGAGATCTCCAGATTTAGTTGTTTTTTGTCCTTCAGCGCTTCAGCAGCATAGCGGTCCTTCTCCTCTCGACCCAGATTTTCAAAAGCTTGCAACAGAAATTCTGGGGCAGTGTTGGGATACTGTCTGTACCACTGCAAACTCTGTATATTACTTCCATTGTAGTTGCAGGAAAGAGTCGTCTTTCCTCCTTCTAAAGCAGGCTTTTCAGTAGATATGGGTGTAATTGCATTTGCAAAAACACTCTCTGGGAAATTATAAACAACAGAGGAATATTATTGGGGAACATTCAGTATTTTAATTCTTCATTAGTATACTTTTATAGAGGTATATAGATATATGAACAAATGTAAATATCAAATGTAAATACCTGTAAGAAGTGCCAAAATGGTGAAGCAATACAAAAACATTATGACTGTTGGAGAATGACATACAAAATGAGATCTGGGGAAACACAGGACTGCCCTCTGCTGTACCCCTTCTCACCAAGCTCCGCCCAATGGATTGTGGGACCCTCTACTAGTCTATTGATTCTTAGAAATTACCGAAATTACCTCTCACTTCTTTATTGCAATTGCAATTGCAAAAAAAGAAAAGAAAAAAGATTTGGTTTGAAAATGTTCTCATATTTATTGGTAATTGAAAACAACTCATTCCAACAAACAAGTAAAGACATCCACATAATATACATCTTAAATGTGTCATAAGGGCATCTGTGAATTAAGAAGAAGTGTGTTGTTACATAGTTTGTGAAGAAATGTTGTTTTTCATTTATCAATTTGAATTGTTATGGTATTGGAATTGACTCCAAATCATGTCCTGTATGAATTTGAAATCTCCAAAAAAAAAAAAAAAAACACCTCTGACATGTAATGCCTTAAATCTAAAGTATATTATGTTGTTGTATGGTAAGCTCTTAGTGTTCTGTGACTGTGGGCTGCAGTGCGCAGTAGTACACAGCTGAATCTGGCCAAGCAACATTTGAGATCTTTAGATCCACTTGTTGAAGGTCTTGATCAAATTTGGCAGAAGATCGTGCTATGGTTATGGGTAAGGCTGGACCTCCCTGTGGATAGCTGTAGACAATAAACTTTAGTTTTGATCTTCCATATTGTTTGTACCACTGTACATTTAGCACACTTCCATTGAATCCTTTGTAACTATAGGATATAGTTACATTTCCACCTACAACAGTGCTCTTTATAGGTGATAGTGGGAAGATTGCATTTGCCTCTGTCTCACCTAACAAAATAAAATAGCTTGGTTATAGAAGCAGCTCGACAGGAGTCATTGAATAAAATTACATAAGATTCCGATTTAATTCAACATTAATTATATTAATTTAGAGGAAGGCAAAATGTGTGTGCATGAGTTTATCTCACCCAGATGGATCCATAAAGCTAAGTGTGTAAATAAACATAATGGTTGATGTATTGGATGCCAAAATTATGATGTCTGTTTCATCACATAATATGGGCACCTGCACTTTAGTGAGATCCATTCAGAGACACAAAACTCCACCCTCTGAGTCAGATGAATGTTTCTGCATTTCTTGTCCCACTCCAGGTCTAGATCGGGGTGTTTCACTTCATTACAGGAGCTCTAAATAAAAATAAAATGTTTTTCTTTCGTTGCTTTTACTAATAACTTTTCACAAAAGAAGAAGAATATTAGGGCACCTTCAGTAATTGTATCTGTTCATTAATATGCATCTTTTATAGGATTATAGATATACAAAAGAGATTATATACAACCAGGGCCGTCGATAAGGGGGGATAAGATATTATATATCTTATATAAGATTTAATTGGGGGAACATCTTTTAGAACAGGGTCTGTCACTTCAGTAATAGATGAGAAAAAGCATCTGTATTGCCACTTGATTGACAAGTAACAGTTTAATCACTAGAAATGCATGATAGTGGAATGTACTGTATTGCCACATCAACTTTCAAAGCATTTAGATATAATATATTTTAGATATATTTGTTTTCACCTGAAACGGTTTAAACACAATTTAAAACCGCTCGACCTTCTGTTTAGCTTTCCAGTTATGTACATGTTGTGGTTGCAGTTTTATGCAAATATATATATATTTAAGAGCATCATGCTCTATTTAGTGTAGTTCGTCATTTTAGATGTTTCATCTTAATTTTGTACAGGGGTTTTGAGTTTCCTGTCACTGTGGGCTGCAGGGCACAGTAATACGTTGCAGAGTCCGTAACTGAAGCAGAGGAGATCTTCAGATCCACACGATTTTTCTCCTCATTTAATTTAGCAGACACTCCAGGTATTGGAGGGTCAGCTGGCTGCTCAAGATTGGGTTCACTAACCAGAAACAAAAACTCTGGTTTAAAGCTGCTGTATTGACGATACCACAGGAGAGAATCACTGCTGTAAGACCCATTGTATTTGCAGGCCAAAGTGATAGAGTCAGCAGTGCTAACAAGTTCAGATGAGGAGAGAGGCGCTATTCCTTCTCCACTTATATCACCTGAAACAGGCAGAGCATTACAGTTTATTACCCATTCAACACAAATTATTAATGTCTAATGATGACTTATTTTTGGAAGGTTTACTTAAAAATGTCACATAGCTTACCTGAAAAGAGAAGAATGAACCAGACATTGCATAGAAACATCACGGATCCTCGCAAGCAGCCCAAACTTTACAACTAAGAGATTCTGGCTGATTCTGGGCACTGTTACACCAAGGTTCAAATCTTCTGTAATCTGAGTGAACGCTGCCATCTGCTGTACATTTTATGCTATTACTTTACTGATTACTGATTAGTTTGTATTACTAATTTCAGTAGCTATTTAAGGACAAGTAGTTTGCCTGCTGTAAAAGGTATATTTTATATGAGATACTGTTGATTTTATACCAGTTTATATCAGTGCTATAGATGAAACATAAGCATCACTAATGGCAAGGCTAGTGTGTTATGAGACTTATGTATGGACATAATGCCACCTTGTGGCTGCAATAATGAATTTAAATCAATCAGCTGTGAGAGAACAATGTAATGCAAGGTACAGCATCTTATTGGACATCTTAAATGTTTTGCTTTCCCAAACAAACTTTGCATTCTTACGCAAAATGTTCGTGTTCCCCCAAGAAATTGCGTGGTCTTTCAAAACATTTTAGTTCTTTGTGACCCCACGCAAAGTGTCTTGGGTGAATGCGAAAGCCTTGAAATATATTCTTTCCTCCCATCCCATATTTTTTCAACCACCATGTCCCTTTTGGGGCTCTGTAATTTTCATATTCTTGACACTAAGACTTTTTTTGTTTTGTTTTGTTTTTTTAAACTGTTCACTGGAAGGTTCTTTGGGGAATCCAAAAATGGTTGCTCTATATATGGCATTGCTGCAAAAATCCCTTTTGGGACCTTTATGTTTAAGAGTGTAAGGGTGTTGTATGAGGGTTTTGAATTCGGGCAACCAATTTATATAAAATAAAGTTGTTGGGCACAAAGAACAGTGTTACTTTACTGGACCACTAAATCCACAATTTTGTCCAGAAAGTTTAGCTATCTTTCTTTTTATAGTGAAAGAGATTTAAGATGATGTGAAAGAGATTAAAAATGAAGAGAGACAAAATAAAAGGGTGACAGGACAAAATACATTCACATTCCCTTTATTCACTCATGTAAATGTAAACCTAAAATCTTGCCCACAAAGTATTATCTATTCATTTTACCATGTTAATGTTAAAATGTCCATTATTTTGTACATTATTTATAAAGCTATTTTTTTTTAGAATTTCTTATTTATGGAAAGTACTCAAGCATTTTGACAATTCCAATCTGTTCAATCAATTTAATCTGCTCAATCTGCAAACAAACATGAGTCTATGATAAAAGACAGATATTATGTTATTTCTCTTTCTTTAGGTTTTTGTACAGTGTTCTAGTGTTTCCTGTCACTGTGGGCTCCAGGGCGCAGTAATACAGTGCAGAGTCTGATACTGTAGTAGAGGAGATCTCCAGATCCACACGTTTTTCACTCATACTCATTTGTCCATCCATTCCAGGGATACGGGGAGTTGCATATGTTACATGTTTTGATGATGACTCCATGACGAGGAGCACAAATTCAGGCTTGGATCCAGGATACTGTCGATACCAATGCAGACTGTCTGCACTGCCATTATATTCACATGAGAGAGTGACCGGCTTCCCCTCAGTTACATGCCCATTATTCTGCGATGGTCTTATTGACTGTGCAAATGTATCTGCATAGAATAGAAAACATTCAGTTAGGAAGAATAACAAGATGAAGACGTTCAGAAAATGTAAATCAAATGGCAAATTAATACTATGAACTTGCATAAAATACAATTAATTACTATTCCAGTTTTAAACAAAGCTACTTACATTGCATTACTGAAAACACAAGCAGAGAGCACAGGAGCATCATCTTGAACCACGAATGAAAACTGCAGACAGAATTGTGAGATTTTTGTGAGATCCTTCAAAGCTCCACCCATAACAATCAGTGAAAGCATTCAGAGACATAGCGCTATCTTTATCAGATTTAGTTTGGTCTTGAAATAAGATTGACACAAATACTATTTCATTAACTGAAGAATGATATTAAAAAATGAGGCTAGAATTCTATAATTAAATTAAACTTTTCTGAAAATGCCAAGCTTTGCAAGTGTAAAATCTTCCTCTTTTTTTGTTTGAAAGCAAAACATTTTTTTTATATATATATATTTTTTACCTTTCTTTCAAACTTCAAAAGAAGAGAAAGCAATATATTAAAGTATATTGTTTAAGTCAAAGATCCAAAATGTTTATTTAAGTGTATGATCACAACAGTGACGTTAAACCAATACTAGATTATATGGAAGGTCAAGAACACATGATATTGTCTTTCATTTTAATTATATTATATTCTTACAGGACATTTAAAGTCTCCATAAAATCAAAACGGACAATTCTGTTTTGTTTTTGTTTTTTTAATTGAATATTGCAATATTTAGTGTATATGATTCAACTGTGCACATCTTTTTTTTTTTTATGTGTCCTCATAATCTTTGATCAAAATAACTTCGCCTTCTTGGCAAGACATCTCTTGCCATCTCTGATGAGGTGTTTTCCGACGTGAAGGCGGGACAACCTGTCACTCACATGAGATCACAGCAATAGCAAACCACAAAGATCCAGTCAATTTCCAATGGACAAAATCAAATCTCGCCCTACATTTTTTCTTGTTTAAGTAGCTACATCACTCCGAGATGCGTTACAATAGGGAAGAAAAGTTGTATGCTGACTTTAACAATAGTTTAACATTTCTCATAGAGGTTTTTGTACAGTGTGGCTGTTCTTCCTGTCACTGTGGGCGCCAGGGCGCAGTAGTACAGCGCTGAATCTGTGACTGCAGCGGAAGAGATCTGCAGATCTACCTGCTTCTCCACCTTATCCACACTGGCATTCAGTCTTGGGAAAGGGGGTTCTGCGTGTGTTACACTGCCTGATTCATAAACAAGGAGCAGAAACTGAGGTCTGGATCCAGGATATTGTCGATACCACTGTAAAGTACGTGCTTGGCTATCATATTTGCATGAGAGAAGGACTTGCTCTCTCTCAGTGGCATGTTTTGTGGTCTGCAATGGTGTTATTGACTGGCCAAAGGATTCTGCAAATAGAGCATGAAAAATAGTCATCAGAAAAAAAAAAAAAAAAGTTCAGCCATTATCATTATCTATAATCTGAACAGTTTTTTTACTATGTATTTACATAAACAAATAGTATTTTTTTTGTAAATATACAAGAATTCAAATAGTATTAAATAATGAAGAAGTTACTCAATCCTACTCACCCTGAATGGCTAATAGTACAAGTAGGTAAAAAAGCGATCTCATTTTTGCACTGCTGAAGAACAGACTGAAATCATAAGAGATGAATGCCAACTCAATCTCTTGAAGCTCCACCCACACATCTCAGTGTGATTATGATTACACAAAACATGTTATACATGGAAGAATGTGAAGTACATTTTGGCTATATATATGATTATATAGATAGATAGTTCTACCAGAAAGACATCAGAAAGAGAATAAATACTGTGACAATTATACATTTATTAACAGCCCAGCAAGCAATAAAGTTATTTGGCGTAGGCCCCATCCGTAGCTCGCAATCTGAGGGTCCGGACTCTGCATATCCTGCCTGAAGACAAAGGCAGGGGCGCAGCTGACCCCCTGTGAGGTATGGGAAGGGGCTATCCTGGTGGTGGTGGGGAGGGTGGAGGGAAGGATCCGTCTTGGAGGTGGTGGGGAGGATGGAGGTGAATGGAAGCGTCAGCATCTGCGAACTCAAACGTGTGTAAGTACCAATCTTTTATACCACGAGTATTAGAATGTGATTGGATAGATGAGAAGGTAAAGTGACACAACAATTGAGTCTTCCCGGCAGAACTTATGCTAAATCTTTCATTTCACAGTGACAGAAATATTCTGTGTTGAACACAAGGTCAGCTGTTAAGGAGACAATAATAAGACAATTATAATAAGACAACCTTAGTTCCAGTGAAAGGAACTCTTAATGCTGTAGCTTTCCTGTAGCTCAAACAGTAGAGTGTTGGCACTTGCAATGCCAAGGTCATGAGTTCAATTCCCAGGGAAAGCACTGATAAGAATGTAAATGTGTACTGAAAAGTTGCAAGTTGCTTTGGATAAAAGTGTCTGCGTAACGATGAGCGAGTTTGGTGTGCAGGAACTTGACTGGCCTGCACAGATTCCTGACCTCAACCCTCACACATTTGGGATGAATTAGAGAGGAGACTGCGAGCCAGGCCTTCTCGTCCAACATCACAAATGCGCTTCTAGAATAATGGTCAAAAATTCCCATAAACACACTTCTAAACCTTGTGGAAAGCCTTCCCAGAAGAGTTGAAGCTGTTATAACTGCAAAGGCTGGGTCGACTCCATATTAAACCCTACGGATTAAGAATGGGATGTCATTAAAGTTCATGTGCATGTAAAGGCAGACATCCCAAAACTTTTGACAATATAGTGCATGTATTTCCATACCTCCCTGCACACCGCTCGAGCAGACATCACACATCATCAGCACGTTCTGTAAAGCGATGCACAGTTGTAGACAGTCAGTCACAGAGCGCCATAAACAAACAGCTGCCGCCTTCTACAGTTCCTCCTGAACCAAAACAATGAGCTTATGCTGTTCACGCCATGTCATATCCATAATTACGAGATGGCAACCAGTGACATTCTACCCGGAGCTCATACTCGGATTTATGTGTCATGTCAACACTATCAATGCTGAAATTAATCTGAAGTAGTCAGGTGGTACAAGTAAGAGCTCTGTAAGTTGCTTTCGTTCATTAGTATTGTAATGTTATGAAGTAATTTAACGCCGTCTCGTGACGCTTTGCAGAATCTGCTGTGCGTTCATGTCTTTTGGAGATGTGGCTTTGTAGATGCTCTGAAGTGAGGGTTGGATCTCATGCTTTTAAAGCTAGCTTGCTATTGCTAGCCACTCTGAAAATTGCTAACCCTACCTTTAAAGTTGCTAGATCAAAATGCTTGAATGCAAACATGGATAATCATGCAATACTTTCAGCCATTGAGTAGAGACAATGAACACAGATTCCAGCCTCTATTTTCGATGTGTCTCATTTTTGTACAGCGCATGTATGTTTCCTGTCACTGTGGGCTGCAGGGCGCAGTAATACAGAGCAGAATCAGTTAATGCAGTGCCAGTGATCTCCAGATCCACACGATTCTTCTCCTCATTTAATCTAGCAGATATTCCTGGAACTGGAGGGTCAGCTGATTGCTCAAATTTAGCTTCATTAATCAGAAACAGGAAGTCTGGCCTGGATCTCGGGTATTGACGATACCAATGGAGAGCATCTGTAGCAGCTGATCCAGTGTAATTGCAGGACAGGGTGACTGTTTTACCTTCTGAGACAAATTCATTAGGAGAGACTGGTGCTATTCCCTCACTAGAAGCATCCCCTAAGAGAAAGAGGGGAAGAAAGATAGGAATAATGAATGGAGATGAAGTGAAGTATACTTTGAATTGTTTTCTCTTCTCAGTTATGCTTATTTGATTAATTGCATTTATCTTACCTGTTAAGATTGAGATAAGCCATATACAAAAAAGGGATATCATTTCTGACGAGGAACAAATGAGAGCCACTATTGAACTATCTCTGAAACCTCTGCATGCCTGAAGTAATTACCTTGTATCTCCTCCTCTTACGTGCCTTTGAAGATTTGGTTCATTTTATTTTCATTTTTGGTTGAAGAGCGCCCACTTGTGGATAATTTCAGACATCACATCACAGTTTTCTATGGTGCCAGCTGTAGAAATTTCACATTGGCCTGTTGAAAAAACATTTCAGTAAAATATTTGTGGATATTTGAACTTTCTTATTTCGATGCTTTTAAAGAACCAGAAAATTAGCTGACTCCAGTTAGTACCACATATTACATCACATTACAGTGCATACTGCGTGGTGGTTATTGGTTTATTTTAAGCAAGTTTATTAAGTTTATTTATTGTTTTGTTTATTTGATAAATTATTAATTGCACTTTACAGTTCATATACTAATAAAAAAAGATTCAACTGCATGTAACTGTTAAATGCTTTAATCTCATTTAGTTAGCAAGCATTTATATTTTAGAAAAGGCAAACTATTGTATAATATATTTTATATAAAGAAATAATAAATAGTTCCTGCTCTAAAACAATAATCTGTAGAGTCTGTGTTGGAGTATGAGTTTGATGTGTAATTAAACTCGAGGTTCTGTGGGGTGCGGACTGGATTGATTCCATTCCTAGAGCTTCCGAACAAATGGGTTTTTGGGGTGCGGACTGATGGGGCAGAGAACCCGAGGTTACCCCGTGAGTCAGTCCTAGAGCTCCTCCTGTCCAATTTTAGGGGAAAATCGGGTCCATTGGAGACGTCCAATAGATTTCTTAGGCGCGCCAAAAGAAAGAACACCACAGACACAGTGTAATCACCATGGGAAAATCTCAGAGTAAAACTGGGAGTTGTGAAAAATATGATACACCGGTGAAGTTTATCTATGTATCATCTTTTTACTCTTTTAATTAATTTTATAACTGTATCATATATCTCTTTTAATTTATTTTATAACTGTTTTAATTTTCCTTGCTTTTATTTTGTGATTATTTTAATTCCTTTCTGTAAAGCACTTTGAATTGCCATAGTGTATGAAATGTGCTATATAAATACACTTGCCTTGCCTTGCCAATAAGCAATTAATTACCATATTTAAAGCAGGGCCATGGAGTTTAATTAGAAGAAGATATAAATGGTTTGAAAGTGATTTAATTTCAACATTATTAATTTATTGCATATGGAGTGTGGTTGGAGGTTTTTGTACAGTGTTATCATGTTTTCTGTCACTGTGGGCCTCAGAGCGCAGTAATACAGAGCAGAGTCTGTCACTTCAGCAGAGGAGATCTCCAGATACACTTTCTTTTCTCCCATGTTCATGTTGCCGTCCAGTCTAGAAATTGGGGGATTTGCATATGTTACAGTCTTCTTGGATGACTCAACGACAAGGAGCAGAAATTCCAGTCCTGATCCAGGATATTGTCGATACCAAAATAAATTCTGTACACTGACATCATATTTGCATGAGAGAATGATTGTTTCCCCCTCAGTAACTTGTGTTCTGCCCTGCAGTGGTGTTATTGTCTGTGCAAAACATTCATCTGCAAAATGTGTAGAACATATTCATCAAAAATAATGATAATTGTCAAAAGTCATGGAAAATTGGTGAATCACAAAATCAGATATTTGACATTAACAGGTGCATTATAGTTATATAGTTCTAAATATATTTATATTTAAACCAGTCTCTTACATACCCTGTATTACTGTCAGCAGAAGCAGAGAGCACAGGAACATCATGACTGCACTGTAAAACACAAATGATGCTTGTGATTGAGAAATGACAATGTCTTTGAAAGCTCCACCCACACATCTCATCATCTGAGGGTTCAATATTTAAATGAAATTGACCATGGATAAATGAATGGGAGAGAAACTATGAGAAAAGAATGCATGATTTTATTCACTTTGTGAAACCAATGCTGAATATTTTGAAATATACAGTTTTTTTGTTTGTTTTTTTACATCACATTCAGTTAGACTTTCTTCTTAAAAATGTTCTGACGACAATGTAAATTTAGCACTGTTGCAAAAAAATAGGCAAACATAAAACTGATATAAAATGTCAAACCACAAACATTCTGATTACTGATTTACAAGTAATGCTTGTTTTGGGTTTTCATTTATTTTGTTCTGAGAACAATAGAGCTATATTTTCAGTGAAATTATACACCATCACTGTTTTTTAACCAACATTTATAAATAAATTCCTTATTGTAGTAATAACTATATGCTTTAGATCATGCTATAGAACCGACTATTAGATAATTCCTTTCTTAATTACTTTTAAACAGGTTAATGAAGCATTGTTAATCAAACAAAAAAAATTGACAAACAAAGCAATTTTTTTCAGTTCAAATTATTTTTTGCTATTATATATTTTTAGATTTTTTTACAGTAGTGAATGTTTTTCTTAACCCCCCTTTCCTTTTTAAATATAGCGGATGTATAGCGTTAACGTACATGTCTATTTTAGTTTCAGACACCTGCAGGTGTTACCAAAAACTCATCATGTCCTAATTTATCTGTAACCCAAATCAGGTTTGGTGACTCCTCTGCTCTTCAAAGACAGCACTAGACAGAGATGGATATCAGTTCTAACTAACTGTGCTAAAAAAATAAGTTATTCTTGAACAAGAAGGAGCAGAGTGACAACCTAAACTTATAGGAGATGCAGCTTTACAACATTTTACTTTGTACAATAAAATCAAACAATAAAAGTAAAATAAAAGCACAGCAATGCACAAATTCAGCTGAATTGATTTAACAGTGGTTAAAACACGAAATTGTGTTATATAAAATAATGAGAGTTTTTTTTCAGAGAAACATGTTTATCTATTTTGTTTAAAAATATGGAGTACAGTGCTCCACTTGTTAAATACTTTTCTCTCTGTTTGAAGTTTTCGTACAGCGTAGTTGTGTTTCCTGTCACTGTGGGCCTCAGAGCGCAGTAATACAGAGCAGAGTCTGACACTTCAGCAGAGGAGATCTCCAGATACACACGTTTTGTATCTTTATTAATTCTTGGCGTTAAACGCTCTGGTATGTTGTCACTTTTCAAGCCACTTTCATAGATGTAGAGGAGGAACTTTGGTGTAGATCCGGGATATTCAATGTACCACTGGAGAGTATCAGGTACTCCGCTGTAGTTACATGTGAGATTTACGCTTTCACCTTCTAAAACTTGTGTTTGTGAGTCATGAGACGTTATCATGTTTGCCAGGATGTTCCCTGTGAGAAACAATGAAATAAAATGAAACAAATAAGATGTAAAATTGCATAGTAAAATAAGAAGCATATTTATTAATTTAAATATCTGTTAAAAGCAATTCTAATCAATACAATTATTATATAATTGAAGTAATTAATTCTGAGAAATTAATCAATACTCACCTATATGAAGAACCAAAATTACAAAGACAGCAAGGCACATGTTGGTTGATGCTCTTACAGAGAGTGACAATGATGTGATTTCATTCTACAACAGAAAACAAGCCATGCAAAGTCAAACTAACCAGAGAGCTCCACCTCTTGACACAATGATGTACTGTACCTACGGGGAGGGAAAAAAACATTGATACTGAAATGATCCTAATGTTGAGTTCTCATTCATGTGTGACAGGAGCTGATGCACAGGCTCTTTGATCATGACAATCAGATTCACCATTGTTAAAACAGAATATAAAGATCAATAGGGAGATTTTTAGACTAAGCACTAAAAATAAACCACACTGTATATAACTACAAAAACTTGCAACATATTGCAATATATTCAATGTAAACAAACAAGAATTGGGGCAGGTTAATGTTAAAAAAAGTAGAAAGGGGAAAAAAGCAGCGACAATGCACATGCAAAAAATGAGTCTTCACCCATTCAGACGGATTTTTGAGAGCTATGCCTAAATTTTTTTTACACATTTGTAAATATAAATCCTGCATTGAGGGCATGGATATTATTTTCATTCATCAGATATTTTAAAATGTGTACTGGGCTGTGTGAAATTAAAATCTCTGCTTACGTATCTGAATATCATTGTCAGATTTATTACTTAGCTGTGCACAAAGAGAGAAATGAACAGCGAAACAATTAGTTTTTAAGTGGGGTGTAAATACAATACGATACAAAATACAATACAAATACAATACAAAAATGCAACAATATGTATCATGGATAGTGACAATATGCATTGTGGATAGTTCACCCAAAATCAAAATTACTGTGTGAGAAGAAAATCTAAATCTAGTGTCAGTACTACATTATACTGCATATAATGTTGAATATAATATATAATAATGCGATGGGGGAATATTTGTGGGTCCTGAAAATACAAAATGTCTATGTTACCAGTAAAAAGTGGCCTACATTATTTTAAATATATCTAATCAGTGACAGAGCGCAAGCATATTTGTCTAAAATAATTCTGTATTTTCAGCTTCACAATCATGAATATTTTTATTTTGGTGTCACTATTATCCGTTATGGCATTGGGATTAGCAGCACCAAGTCCAAACCTATTCATTTACATCCACAATGTAATATAAAATTTAGCATTTTAATCAACAGTAAATATTTTGTTTACCTTTTATCAAATGTCTTGGAGTATCGCAATAATGTTGTATAGTGAGTTCAGTATCGTGATATGTATTGAATCGTGACATGAGGGTCTCGTTGCACCCCTAGTTTAATGTCAATACATTTTGACCTCTCTTAAAAAATACACAAACAAATGGTCTTCGGTAATGATTCTCTTTACATCATTTTAATCTAATACTGGCAATTAATTCACTTCGGTCTGCCCAATTTCACCACTAAATATTGAATAGATTAAAAAAATGGTAACACTTTACAATAAGCTTTCATTATAGTTAACATGCATTAATGCAGTAACTAACATTAACAAAAAATGTATGTTAGCAATACATTTGTTAATTTATTAATCTTTTTTTAACGTTAATTAAATTAACTGTTCATTGTTAGTTCATGTTAGCTCAGGTCCATTAAATAATATTAACAGATTCAACTTTTGATTTTAATAATGTATTGGTAAATGCTGAAACATTAACTAAGATTAATAAATGCTTTAGAAGTACTTTATAGTTTGTTAAAAAATGTGGTTAACTAAAGTTAACAAATGGAACCTTATTGTAAAATGATCACCAAATAGTACTAGTGTGATTCAGAACAGATGTGGTAAAAATGTAAAATCAAGAGGATGCAGTGTTTGCATAGTATTAATATAATTTTCAGTTCTTAAAAACACTTTGTCAAGCCAGATTCAGGTTTTTGTACGGCGCTGACGGGTTTCCTCTCACTGTGGGCTTCAACGCACAGTAGTACACTGCAGAGTCGGATACTTTCACAGAGGAGATCTCCAGATCCGTAGACGTTTTCTTTTCATTTAATTTCACTGAAATTCTTTTCACTTTAATTTCAGGCTGCATAATTTCAGACTCCCCACTGTTTTGCAGGATCAGAAGAAGGAAATGTGGACTTGACCTTGGATATTGACGATACCAGTACAAAGAAAGGGCTGAAGAGTAGTTGCAAGACAACGTGACTTTATCCCCACTCTTCCTATAAACCTCAGTTTGGACAGGAGTGATGACATCTTCACAACTGCCACCTGAAAAAGAGAAATTAGTATTTGTAAGGTTCATTATGGTCTTGTATTTTGGCTGATCTTCGTGAACCTGACCTCAGGAGGATTTATTGTACATGCAGGGATTATAAAGATCTCATAATGAAAAATCTGAAAAGTTTGTGGTTGCAAAATGGAAGTTATTAAATATAATCAAATATTGAG
The DNA here is from genome assembly GCF_963993115.1 of Abramis brama. NCBI lineage: Eukaryota > Metazoa > Chordata > Actinopteri > Cypriniformes > Leuciscidae > Abramis > Abramis brama. Next base: position 15,654,897 of record NC_139969.1, on the reverse strand, counting down.
CTACTCACCTCCGAATGTAGATAGAAAGCTAAGTAAACAGAGTAACATTGTTCAGGCCGATGCTCTGACTGACAGCTCAGTTTGTAGCTAATCTATTTCAAAACCACATCCTCAGGATGGCCTAGATGGTGTCAGAACACTAAAGCCCCTCCTTCTGACCCCAAACACATGTTTTAGGAGTTGGGGGTCCAGCTTTTGAAGACAGCCCCTTTATATTAGCAGAACAAACTTTAGAAATTTAATGTGAACATTTTTTATTTTATTTTATACCGAACTTACAGCAAACAAACACATCTCAAAGCCCAAACTTATATGCAAAATAGGATATCTAGTCTTACATTTTGAAACATAATATGACTAACCTCAGGAGACAGACACTATATGTTTTAGTAGCATATGTTTCATACCTTTAGCTTATTGTGGGTTCAAACTTTAATACTAACCACAAGGATTGCATCTTCCAGAGTGATTACACTTTGCTGTGTTCACAGTACAAATGCTGCTTCATTAAATCTATTATTCTTTTGGTTTTGGCTACCGTATCAGTCGCAGGTGTTCCCACATACAGTAATGGTTATGGCTGATAATTTGTCTTGGTTTGGCTAATACTTTGATGTTTTTGAGTTCAAAGTATGTGTGTTTTTGTACAGCTTCTCTTAAACTTTGTATCACTGGGTCTTTCCAAAGAGCACAGTAATAGAGAGCTGAATCTTTCAGAGCAACTGCTTTGATAATCAGTTCAGTGGATGTTCTGGTTGTAGATGATTCAAAATGAGGATCTGGTATATTACTCCTGCCGTCTCTTGATCGCGCACCTTTCCACAGTAAATACTGTGGCTCACTGTTAGGAAACTGTCTATACCAATAAAGATCAACATTTTCACTGCTTGTTTCATATGAGCATCTTAATGTCACCCGGTCCATTTCATTTCTAATAATAACAGCTTCATCTGGTCCAATGTGATCACCAAGAGCAACTGGAAAGGAATTAAAAATTGTTATGTGAAAGCTTTGTGATAAATTCTGATTTATTAAGCTTTGAAATTATACATTAATGTTAAAAATTCATACATTTTACAGGCTTTCAAATACCTGATGTAGCAATGAGAATTAGTACTAGCGATCTCCTCATCCTGAATGTACTGATCAGTTGTGTGCTTCTCTTCACAATCTCTTGAGGTGTTGATTTGTTTCTGTGTAGTCTCAAGTGGTTGATAGTATAACTTTCAGCTTTATGCACACACACGCTTATGTTGTTGAGAGTCATGAAAAGTGCTGCCCTCTTGTGGTGTGTGTGCAGACTCTCTGATCTCATGGTTTCTAACACAAACCTTTTAGCTTTGAGCAGGTTTTTGTATGGAGTTCATGGTGTTTCCTGCCACTGTGGGCTGCAGTGCACAGTAATACATTGCAGAATCCGCCACATCTGCAGGGAAGATTTCCAGATTCACCGTCTTGTTTTTTTTATCAACTGAGGCTGTCACCCGAGGATGAGGAGGAGTGGCGGTCTGCGTTTGTCCCGACTCCATGATTAGAATCAGGAATTCCGGTGGGGTGTTGTGGAGGTGTTGTCGATACCACTGTAGATTATTCATTGACATGGTGTAATGGTATTCACAAGAAATAGTCACTTTTTCATTGACCTTTGTATGGACAACCGGAGCTGTTGGATTAATTCTGTCTTGTATACTGTCACCTGGGAAGAATGTTGAATTAGCATTTGAAAGCAAATCAAGTCACATTTATTTGTAAAACTCTTTAGATAGTTTCAAAACAACTTTACAGAAATAAGCAGCGAAATAACAGCATTGCAAAATTTAAATGACTTCAATTCAGCTATAAAGCAGCTCTACAGAAGGCAATAGTATCATTATTCAGCTCAATTTGATTCACTGTTGATTTTATTCAGTTATTTCATGTCAATGTTGCAAAGCCACTAAAGTTAGCATCAAATATGCACTGCTAATGTGGAAAGAAAGAACAATTGATGTAGATATAGAACAGAAATCTTACCAAAAAATGCCATTAAAACTATTAACAAACAGAAAGACATTGTTTTAAACGATGGTTTCCTCACTGAGCTTCGCAGAACTGCCATAACAGAATCCTTCAGACAACTGAAGCTCCCAGTCAATGCTTTCAACAACCAATCACAGTGCAGTGATGTCACTGGCAGGTGTCACAGATGCTATAGATAGGACTGTTACAAACTCTTAAATTGATGTTCTTGTCATCTCCAGTGGTCTAAAATACATTTTCAATTCAATTCATATTAATTTTGTATAGCGCTTTTCAAAATACATATAGTTTCAAAGCACCTTTACAGAAAATGCATGCGTCTACATTACAATTTAGAGTGATCTGTTATCAGAGGTTACTGTGTCCAAGTACATACAAATCACGCAGTTAGCTAACAATGTATTAATTTAAGGCAGAAACAATGAGCTCATTTAAGTCATTATTACAAGTGAAAATAATGCTTGCAATATATAGAAATTTAGCACTGGGTGATTCAGAGTTTGAATCATCTGTTATCCTCGCAGGAGTTAAAGTCATCTCTTCACAGGTGTTAGGGCAATGCATTTAAATTAGGGCATTATGTAAATGAATGCTGATGTATGTTTACCAGCTCAATAACTTTTTATAGGGCAGTTTATAAGTGCTGTCCATATAGCAAAACAAAACATCACAATCAAACGATGACAGATTTCTAATTGGTGTTTAATTGGTTCATCTGTGACAGGAGCTGATGCACAGGCTCTTTGATCATGACAATGGCAGCAACAATGCACATGCAAAAAATTAGTCTTCACCCATTCAAACGGATTTTTGAGAGCTATGCCCAAAAACATTTACTCATTTGTAAATATAAATCCTGCATTGAGGGCATAGATATTATTTTAATTCGTCAGATATTTTAAAATGTGTGCTGGGCTGTGTGAAATTAAAATCTCTGCTTATATATCTGAATATCATTGTCAGATTTATTACTTAGCTGTGCACAAAGAGAAATGAACAGCGAAACAATTAGTTTTTAAGTGGGGTGTAAATCGTATACAATACGATACAAAATACAATACAATACAAATACAATACAAAAATGCAACAATATGTATCATGGATAGTGACAATATGTATTGTGGATAGTTCACGCAAAATCAAAATTACTGTGTGAGAAGAAAATCTAAATCTAGTGTCAGTACTACATTATACTGCATATAATGTTGAATATAATATATAATAATGCAATGGGGGAATATTTGTGGGTCCTGAAAATACAAAATATCTATGTTACCAGTAAAAAGTGGTATTTTAAATATATCTAATCAGTGACAGAGCGCAAGCATATTTGTCTAAAATAATTATGTATTTTCAGCTTCAGAATCATGAATATTTTTATTTTGGTGTCACTATTATCCGTTATGGCATTGGGATTAGCAGCACCAAGTCCAAACCTATTCATTTACATCCACAATGTAATATAAAATTTAGCATTTTAATCAACAGTAAATATTTTGTTTACCTTTTATCAAATGTCTTGGAGTATCGCAATAATGTTGTGAGTTCAGTGTCGTGATATGTATTGAATCGTGACATGAGGGTCTCGTTGCACCCCTAGTTTAAAGTCAATAAATTTTGACCTCTCTTAAAAAATACACAAACAAATGGTCTTCGGTAATGATTCTCTATACATAATTTTAATCTAATACAATACTGGCAATTAATTCACTTCGGTCTGCCCAATTTCACCACTAAATATTGAATAGATTAAAAAAATGGTAACACTTTACAATAAGCTTTCATTATAGTTAACATGCATTAATGCAGTAACTAACATTAACAAAAAAATTATGTTAGCAATACATTTGTTGATTTATTAATCTTTTTTTAACGTTAATTAAATTAACTGTTCATTGTTAGTTCATGTTAGCTCAGGTCCATTAAATAATATTAACAGATTCAACTTTTGATTTTAATAATGTATTGGTAAATGCTGAAACATGAACTAAGATTAATAAATGCTTTAGAAGTACTTTATAGTTTGTTAAAAAAATGTGGTTAACTAAAGTTAACAAATGGAACCTTATTGTAAAATGATCACCAAATAGTACTAGTGTGATTCAGAACAGATGTGGTAAAAATGTAAAATCAAGAGGATGCAGTGTTTGCATAGTATTAATATAATTTTCAGTACTTAAAAACACTGTCAAGCCAGTGGGTTGCACTTGACCACTGGCTTTTCTTTACAAAGAACAACTGAAATAAAACTCAAGGAACTAAGCATATTTGTCTTTTATTAAACATTTAATGAAAAGTTTTTTTTTTTTTTTTTTTTTTTTTTTTGCAATGTTGTGTAATATGGCACATGCAACAATGTCACAGGCCCTGTCAGGTGTGCAACCTGTGCAGTTCTGTTGGGATCAGCATAAGTGTACGTAATACAGTGAGCTTGATATTTAATTGTGGAACTTTTCTTACCACTTTCAAATAATGTGCATAAATGTGAATCTCTCAAAATTCTTAAGTCATGCACAGATCCTGGCCATTTTGCTTTCACAATTGTGATATGGAAGATTTTAGTCAACTGCCTTTTTTTTTTATTTGATATAATATTACTAATCTGGAATATTAAGAATCACAATAGTAACTGGGCTGCACATTTACATTGTGAACCCCCTTTCTGTTCACATAATCCCCCTTTCTGTTCACATAATCCCCTTCATTGAGGCCTTGATGACAGTCTATAGTAGCCTATAGTCTATGGTACCAATCACGTTAGTGAAGCCTGAGTGACATATACTGTAATCGGCATGGTCATGATTGTATGATCTTCATAAAAAATTATGATAGCCTAAAAAATAAAATAAAAAATAAAAATAAAACTGCTTTACAACATTGGGTCTTACGTGGCTTGGAAATGCCACAAAAAAACTAAAACTGTTTTTTAAACCTAAAAGCGACAAAAAACGACAATCTCACGAATCACGACAAAAAATATATATCTCAGAAAGTGCACTATCGCGCTGCGCTGGACTTCCCGTATCAGCTCCGCATATGAAGCCGCGATCTAATCCTGTTTACATGAAATAAGCCTGCTCCCGAGCAGGTTTAAGTTTGCGCACATGTTGCTATGACAGCAAGTCCTGGATGAGCGTTGAAGAACCAAACAATCCAAGATCATGCCAAATCGCCAACAATCAAATCCAGCTAAGTGAGTTAGCGACGTACGAAGAACGGACCCCAGGAACCAATCTTTGGAGAAGTTTGTTTATTCGCAAAGGTGGACAAAAACATTGTGCTGGCTTTTTAAAGATTATTTTGATGAAGACTTTTTCTCCTATGTTGTAGAAAAGATGGAGGAGTAGACAGTCAGACATTGATAATAATAAGAAATGTTTCTTGAGCATCAAAGAGACTTCTTTCAAAAACATTAAGACACTTAAATACTTCTTTTGTCCACCAGTGTACATGAATCCAACAAATTTTTGGAAATAAGTGAAATTATTTTGAAGGTGGGGTTATGTGTCATGTATTGTGAAAAGTTTTGTCCTGTGTTGGACATTTCCTTTTTGACTGCTTAAAAATGTATTTATATTCTGCAGTTTTATGAATGTAATGGTTGATATTTCATTATAATACTTGTATAAGCTAAACAACCAATGACTCTACATTCATTTAGTCAAATGCTAATGTTTTGTTTATGATTTTATGTATGTTTTTAACAATGTGTGCAGTGAAGGACAGCACATAATGTGTTAATTTAACACGTTTACACATCTTTGTGCTAACCTTTCTGACATATTTACTTTGTTAAAATCATTAACACAATTAATGAGTTAAAATTAACACAAAAAACGTTGTCCCTAAACTCACCCATTAATGTGTAAAAATTTCACACATCATTTCCAGCATTGACAGACTGTTTATTTTGTGATATATATGAAATGTTTTAAATAAAAAAATGGTATTTTGTGATAACTTTGTCGAATTGGTTTGTACAGTAGTACTTATGTAGGATAAAAATAAAATTAATCATATATCAAAATTATGAAATCTAATTTATATTTAGAACAAATAAAAAAACTAATTACAGTAGTGTACTGATTAGCTTCGTTTTTTACAGTAATGCACTGTATTACACAATTACGGTACCATTTACTGTAAAACTGAAATACGGTTTGGTACTGTAACTCTTAATTACAGTAACTTACTGGCAACAGTGTTGCCAGTAAGTTACTGTAAAAAACCCTTGAAAAGTCTAACAGTGTATTATTCTTTTGGTTTTGGCTACCGTATCAGTCGCAGGTGTTCCCACATACAGTAATGGTTATGGCTGATAATTTTTCTTGGTTTGGCTAATACTTTGATGTTTTTGAGTTCAAAGTATGTGTGTTTTTGTACAGCTTCTCTTAAACTTTGTATCACTGGGTCTTTCCAAAGAGCACAGTAATAGAGAGCTGAATCTTTCAGAGCAACTGCTTTGATAATCAGTTCAGTGGATGTTCTGGTTGTAGATGATTCAAAATGAGGATCTGGTATATCACTCTCGCCATCTCTTGATCGCGCACCTTTCCACAGTAAATACTGTGGCTCACTGTTAGGAAACTGTCTATACCAATAAAGATCAACATTTTCACTGCTTGTTTCATATGAGCATCTTAATGTCACCCGGTCCATTTCATTTCTAATAATAACAGCTTCATCTGGTCCAATGTGATCACCAAGAGCAACTGTAAAGGAATTAAAAATTGTTATGTGAAAGCTTTGTGATAAATTCTGATTTATTAAGCTTTGAAATTATACATTAATGTTAAAAATTCATACATTTTACAGGCTTTCAAATACCTGTAGCAATGAGAATTAGTACTAGCGATCTCCTCATCCTGAATGTACTGATCAGTTGTGTGCTTCTCTTCACAATCTCTTGAGGTGCTGATTTGTTTCTGTGTAGTCTCAAGTGGTTGATAGTATAACTTTCAGCTTTATGCACACACACGCTTATGTTGTTGAGAGTCATGAAAAGTGCTGCCCTCTTGTGGTGTGTGTGTAGACTCTCTGGTACCATGAGGTTTCTAACATCTAAACCTTTTAGCTTTTAGCAGGTTTTTGTATGGAGTTCATGGTGTTTCCTGCCACTGTGGGCTGCAGTGCACAGTAATACATTGCAGAATCCGCCACATCTGCAGGGAAGATTTCCAGATTCACCGTCTTGTTTTTTTTATCAACTGAGGCTGTCACCCGAGGATGAGGAGGAGTGGCGGTCTGCGTTTGTCCCGACTCCATGATTAGAATCAGGAATTCCGGTGGGGTGTTGTGGAGGTGTTGTCGATACCACTGTAGATTATTCATTGACACGGAATAATGGTATTCACAAGAAATAGTCACTTTTTCATTGACCTTTGTATGGACAACCGGAGCTGTTGGATTAATTCTGTCTTGTATACTGTCACCTGGGAAGAATGTTGAATTAGCATTTGAAAGCAAATCAAGTCACATTTATTTGTAAAACTCTTTAGATAGTTTCAAAGCAGCTTTGCAGAAATAAACAGCAAAATAACAGCATTGCAAAATTTAAATGACTTCAATTCAGCTATAAAGCAGCTCTACAGAAGGCAATAGTATCATTATTCAGCTCAATTTAATTCACTGTTGATTTAATTCAGTTTATTCGTGTCAATGTTGCAAAGCCACTAAAGTTAGCATCAAATATGCACTGCTAATGTGGAAAGAAAGTAAATTCATGTAGATATAGAACAGAAATCTTACCAATAAATGCCATTAAAACTATTAACAAACAGAAAGACATTGTTTTAAACGATGGTTTCCTCACTGAGCTTCGCAGAACTGCCATAACAGAATCCTTCAAACTGAAGCTCCCAGTCAGTGCTTTCAACAACCAATCACAGTGCAGTGATGTCACTGGCAGGTGTCACAGATGCTAGACTCTAGATAGGACTGTTACAAACTCTTAAATTGATGTTCTTGTCATCTCCAGTGGTCTAAAATACATTTTCAATTCAATATTAATTTTGTATAGCGCTTTTCACAATATATATATAGTTTCAAAGCACCTTTACAGAAAATGCATGCGTCTACATTACAATTTAGAGTGATCTGTTATCAGAGGTTACTGTGTCCAAGTACATACAAATCACGCAGTTAGCTAACAATGTATTAATTTAAGGCAGAAACAATGAGCTCATTTAAGTCATTATTACAAGTTGTGAAAATAATGCTTGCAATATATAGAAATTTAGCACTGGGTGATTCAGAGTTTGCATCATCTGTTATCCTCGCAGGAGTTAAAGTCATCTCTTCACAGGTGTTAGGGCAATTCATTTAAATTAGGGCATTATGTAAATGCTGATGTATGTTTACCAGCTCAATAACTTTTTATAGGGCAGTTTATAAGTGCTGTCCATATAGCAAAACAAAACATCACAATCAAACGATGACAGATTTCTAATTGGTGTTGCTGCATTACTGGCCTCTGTCTGACATTTTAGGTTATATCACATTGGTAGAACAGAAGACAGAAGTTTTAATCTAGTCTATTTTATTTTCATCATTTTTCCACAGGGAAAATTAGTGTAATTATGCTGATCCAGAACATTTTAAGATGTATTATACATATATATTATCTTAAGATATTATGTTGATTAAAAAAAAAAAAATATATTATTTATATAAAAAATTATATATTGTATGTACTATTTGTAATTGTATGATCCATTGTATTATTAGTATAAAAAGTGTATATACCATTTTATAATAGATAAATACTGTTTAAATATATATCTATTTTTTATCAGCAGTGTTTCATCATACACTCTTGAAAATGAAGGTTCTTTTTTGGCATTGATGGTCTCATTAAGAACCTTAAACATTCATGTAAACTTTCTATTAACAAAAGGTACTTTACAGTAAAAAAAAAAAAAAAAAAAAAAGGGTTCATCAGATTGTTAAAAATGTCTTCGCTCAAAGGAAACCATGCTTCTTTTAAGAACTGTTTGAAAGGTTCTTTGTGAAACCAAAAATGGTTCTTCAATGGCATCACTGTGAAGAAAAAAAAAAAACCTTTTGGAACCTTTATTTTTTAAGAGTGTATACAGACAACGAGAGTGGCAACAAACTGTAATATGTGGGCTGTGAAGTTCAGGTTTATGTTAGAAAACTCAATATCCTGCTTTCACAGTGGGCCTCAAAGCACAGAAGTACACAGAAGAGTCAGACAGATGAAGGTTTTGGACAGTCAGTGTAGTTCTTCTTGCTGCAGAATCCAGCAGGGACTGAAATCGCTTGTAGGGGAAGTCTTTGGAATTACTTCCATTTCCAAGATTGTGTCTTACTAATATATATTCTGGTGGTAAATGCTTAGTTTGCCTGTACCACAGCAAAGCAGGCATTGTGTCTGTTGTATTATATTCACACTTCAGGGTTACAGTCTCTCCAATGCGAGCTGAAGTTGTTGTTGTTGGTTGACATACAGTATGTTGTCCTCTGCATTCTGTGGAGAGCACATACTGTAACATTATTTAACTCATTCTGCCTCTCACAACACATTCTCAAACAGCATTTTCCTAAAAGAATGAAATTAATAAAAACGTGCTACATTACCTAGACAGAATATAACAATAAGGATATCCCTCAGCCAAGTTCTCATGATTGACCAAAAAAAATCTGCTAAAGAACTGAAACAATAGCTAAACGTAGACCTGACACCCGCTCTCACAGTCTGTTCAGCCTCTGAACTATCAGGGTTCTGTATCCTTTCACACAACATAACCGACTTTCATTGTAGATCAAAACTCTGGGTGCTCCCTGCTGGTAAAATATAAAAATGCAGAATCATTCTCATGATCATTTCATGAACTTTTCTCTAAATCAGACTCAGGGCCAAAGAGAAAGCTTAGAAAGACAAAAAAAAAGTTTAAACATATTTAAACATAAGTTAAAACATATTCATTTCAGAAACCAAGAAATTATGTTCACAGTGACAATCACAGTTACATTGAAGTGCTGAAATGTGCTGAAATATGTTTTTATGCATATCAAACTGGTTCTTGCTTTTGTTTTCTTTCATTCAATGTTCAGAGTTTTCATATAAAACATGTCTGTGTAGTCTTTAAAAGAATAACTATCATCACAAATAATATTTGGTGGCCTTCCACCAAAATGGAGAACAGAAATGAATACATGCAATATCTAAAATCAAATTTTGTGCCACTTTGATGACAGTGATATTTTACATTTTCACTGTTTGATATGATATCATAAAGCCTCAAAAACATATTTCACAAGTTTTTCCGCCCAGTGTCATGAGTGGACCACTAGATGGCAGATTAATCTTAAAATTTATGAACTTTATGATATTGTCTTTTTTTCATAATGATAGTCTTTATATTTTCTACTGTAAATATTGTTATGGCTATTACACTGTTACATTGTTTGAGTGATACGATATCTTAAGTGGTTGAAGGAGGATTATATGACAGGAGTTGAACATGTTTGTTTTTCAGAGCCTTGAAAGCATTTGTTTTCGTAAAATAAATGAGACAATGATGAACATTATGAGCAATTGTTTGGCTTGGAGAAACTGAAATCAGAATATTAACTACAGTTGAGCATGAAATCTTTGCCTTTTTGCAATGTCCTCAAATTAGAATGAAAGGAAAGGAACTGTTTGTTATGGGTGTATATCTTTTCTACTATGCTTAGGCAGGTTTTTGTGGCGTGTTCTAGTGTTTCCTGTCACTGTGGGCTCCAGGGCACAGTAATACAGTGCAGTGTCTGATACTTTAGCAGAGGAGATGATGAGATCCACACCGTTTTTCTTTTCATTTAGTCTCCCGGAAAACCGAGAGTCCAGATTCTCTGCATTCTGGACCCGTCCAGAGGTTTGCAGAATTAATAAAATATATTCAGGAGCTGATTTGGGATACTGGCGGTACCAATGCAAACTAATTGCTGTTGAGTAGCTACAGGACAAAACAATAATGTCACCCTCCTCATGAAAGACCTCAGTTTGGTCTGATGTAATGAGACTCTCAAACCTTCCACCTGAAAATGATGATAAAAAGAATTAGAAAAATATTGCACTCTGAACTATAAAATACAATTTGGTTTTATTCGGCAAAAGTCTGACATCATTTACAGTGTAATTATATTCAAATATGGTATATTATTAAGACAAACAAATAAAGTTGACTAAGCAATATTGAGTTATACTCACTCCCAACAGCACAGAGCAGGATCATTGTGATGAGCAGCATTGTGCTGAAATGGCAAGTCTGTGATGGCACTTGAGATCTTAAAGCAGCTTGAAGCTCCTCCCCCTAACTAAGAGTGAATAATGAGCATGATAAACTCTCATGCATGCTGTTAGGTTTTTGTACAGTAATGTTTGATTTCCTATCACTGTGGTCTGCAGAGCGCAGAAATACAGTGCTGAGTCTTGTACTGTGGAAGAGGCGATTTCCAAATCTACACGATTTTTCTCCACGTTCAGTTTTCCTGACAGGCGCTCGTCTGAACTCTGTACTACTTTTCCAGAGCTTTGAAGGATGAGCATGAGGAAATGAGGAGCTGAACTGTGATGCTGTCGATACCAAAGGAGACTGTATGCTGAGGAATACCTACAGGATATTGTTATGTTCTCGGTCTCTTCTGCATGCACTTCTGTGTGTTCTGAGGTAATGGTATCTGCAAGAGTGACATCTTAAAGATAAAAAAATAGGAGAAATATGTTGATTTCCACAGCTCAGTTGGCATTTAAAGAAGCATATTTTCAGTAATACAGTCACACAAACTGGGTAAAGAAAAAATATATTTACCTGCTACGGTTAAGATCCAAATGACTATGTACAGCAACATTGTGAGCCTAAGCAGAGCAAAATAAAGTAACAAGACAAGTGACAAATCTGAAGTCTCCTCTGGAAGCTCCGCCTCCTTCCTTAGTATGACATTTGTACAATCTTATGTTGTTTGAAGTATTTCTCTACTTTTTATATTTATAAGTCAGCCATAGACCTATAGCAATTATTGATTAATTGTCTAATGGCAGTTATTCAATCTAACAGCAATTATTTGAGATTAATGCAATAATTGTGCAGTTAAAATTTCAATGACCTTTTGCCAAAGAATATAAAACACTGTTGTAAAGTACATTAAGTTAGTCAAAGGTATTCATTTCCTACAAAATACATTTTTGTGGGTTTAACATCTGCATTATATTATATTATATTATATTATATTATATTATATTATACATTTTCACAGCATTAAAGTAAATCATATAGGCCTGTTTTATTATAATTTTTGTATTATATACGATTCCAAGTCATAAAATTACTTATTTTACACTGTGACATAATTTTTTTAATTTTTTTTAAATAAATTTGTATGACAATTAATAATCAACTCAAAATTCATGATCATCAGGCCTAAAGGTTTATACAGTAAATTTGTAATCTTCCATTTTCCAGGTGTGACCACATCTCTTGCTGCTGAGACTACTATTTACTGTAGGGAAGAAAACTATTTTGTGGTTTGAAAGACCACAGGTTTGTACATGAGTTGTACAGCCTGATAAATACATTTCACCACAGTGTTCTTCTATAGCGAAGCAGTGTCCTCCAGCTTTAGATTGTTAATGATGAGAAAAGTTTATGTCTTTGAAGTTGCAGAATCATAGCGAGGATCTATGCTTTGAAAGTCTGTCTCTGATCGTGCACCCTTCTGCAGTAAAAGCTCAGGTGCCTGTCTTGGGATCAGCCTACCCTAAAAGAGCAACACATGAGAGCTGCTTGATTCATACAAGCATGTGAGAGTCAAAGACTCCCCCTCTCTACCAGTGACAGTTTTGGTCTTTAGTGCAATATGAGCACAGAAAGTGATTTTGGCAAAAAAAACATCAATGGATATTTAAGCAAGAAAAATGCTAAACTGTTTGTTAGATGTTGAAGTAATAGTGTTTTTGTACCTGCCAGCAATGTGATACAGATGAGAAGTGATGTAGACATCTCCAAATTGTACAGTAATTATACCCTTGAGCAGCGAATCCTTTGATTGTTCTGTCAGCTTCTTATAAATGCAAGAGCATTATTGTTAGTGTTTGATTGGCTCATCCCATCATGAAGTATGTTACCACTTCACAATGCAGAATTGATGCAGCCCCATTATCCAAACACAAAAACAGTAGGTGGCGACAAGTGACTGGAATATTCTTTGATAGTCAAGTCAAGTCATTTCACCTTTATTTATATAGCGTTTTTTACAAAGCAGATTGTTTCAAAACAGCTTTACAGAGATAACAGGAAAATAATGCAACAAAGTTTGTTTCCAGAAGAAAATAGCGTCACAGTCCAGCTTAATTAAGTGCATTATTGTTTATTTTTGTTGTAAAAAAAGTTATTAATTTAGTTAATTTATATATATATAGCCGCTCTGGAGAAAACTGTGATGCCATCGTCCAGCTCAGTTCAGTTCTCATCAATGGTGTCAATGCAGGCAGATCAATAATATTGTTGAATATTAATTAAATGTCCCCAACTAAGCCAAAAGCCAATGGCGACAAAGGTAAAAAAGGCGACAGGTTGAGGAACCATAACTCAGATGACAAATGGAGAAAAAAAAACATTGGGAGAAACCAGACTCAGTCGAGGGCTCAGCAACGAACGAACAGTGTATGATTATGATTCAGGCAGCATTATAGGTCAGATGTCAGACTGGATGGAACATTTAGAATATTGTCCAGTTCCAGTGAGTCATTAATTGGTTCATTTAACTGATTCGTCCAGAACTCTAGTTCACTCAAGAACAAATGAGTGATCCACTGAATCATTCACTCAATCGATTCGTTCAAACATAGTTTGTTTGCTTGGAGATTCCGCGTTTCTTCCGCGGCTTCGTTCGGAACTATTTGCGTTGACGGAGTAAAAACAAAGTTCTGGCAATGTTTCTAAAATGTAAGTTACTCAGTATTTACATGTTGTTAATACTATTCAGAACCATGCTGACAATATAAAGCTCACTAAGTAATCACTAATATTAGCCTACCTGATGTAAACATTTCACCCTACTGTAGGCTAGGTTACATGCAACTCTTTGTTTATTTCCAGCAGGTGTTACCATATCCTGCAATTTGGCTCTGTGGTTTATAAAGAAAAAAATGTGGTTCTATATTCATTTGATAACTTACTGTTCAAAGCAAGTTTTCTGAGTGAGTTTTTGTAAAGCCTCCCAGGCATTTTGTATCACTGGGCTGTTAGAGCACAGTAATACAGAGCTGAATCTGACAATGTTACAGTTGTAATGGTCAGTGTGGTGGATGTCTGGGATGTAGTTGATCCAAATCGACGGTCTGGTATATTCTCATATGTCTGTGATCGTCCGCCTTTCAGCAGTATATATTGTGGCTGTGTGTTAGAAAACTGTCTGTACCAATAAAGGAAAACATTGTTGCTGCTTGAATCGTATGTACACTCCAGTGTCACTGAATCTCCTTCTGTACTGATAACACTGGTCCTCTGGCCACTGGGTCCAATCCGATCCTGACAGATAACACCTGGAAGGAAGTTGTTATAATAAGATACATTTGTTAAAATTAAGATGTGTATAGATACTTAAAGATCTGAATAAGCATTCAAATGATGTATTGGAACTGTGGATTGTACCTGATACTATAAGGAGAATCACCAGATATTTTTCTATTTGTTGACTGGCCATTTGGACTCTTTCCATGATCACATCAGATGAGTCTTAATGTTTCTTGAGATGTTGATCTTTAAATGTCTTGGGGTGAATGCAAAAGCAGGAAGTACAAATGATGTCAACTGTTTGTCATATGATTCATCTGCACTTCTCTAAGACTTGTTGGTTCCACAAAGAACAAAACTATCAAATATTTAAATGTTAACTGTTCCTACGATTTCCAGCAGGTGGCGAGCTAATATCATACAAGTACTATACTTCTGAGCATAATTTGTACTCATGTACATAAAAGCCTATTACTAAAAGTTGTAGTAGTTGGTGAGTTATGTATTTGAGTAGTATTCTTGTGATTCAGTTTTTTCCCATATGGACAAGTTTTTTTTTGTTTTTTTATTTGCAGATATTTTTTAAAGACATGCAATGCATTGTACATTCACCAACACAGTGTTGCTGTTGAGAGGGTTTTTGTACAGTGTTCTTGTGTTTCCTGTCACTGTGGGCTGCAGGGCACAATAATACACAGCAGAGTCTGTCACTTTAGCAGTGGAGATCTCCAGATGCACATGGGTTTTCTTTTCATTCACTTTTCCAGAGAACCGAGGATCTTGATCCACAATTTTTGACTTTTGTGAAACTTTTCCTGTGGACTGTATAATGAGCAGAAGAAATTCTGGAGCTGATCCGGGATATTGTCGATACCACTGTAGTGTTGATGCTGAGGTGTAGTTACAGGACAGAGTAACATTTTCTCCCTCTTTCTTATAAACTTCAGTCCGGACTGGCGTGATATTTGCAAAACTGCCACCTTCAAAATTTAATCAAAATTCATGGAAATTTAATGTACATAAAAACGAAAACACTAACTAACACAAACAACACACTTATTAATAACAAGACATAGAAGAATAGAAGAGACAAACAAATATTCTGCCTGCAATGGAATACTTACATATAAGAGAACAAATCAGACCAGTTAAGAAGAGCAACCTGTTGATAAGCATGATGAAGTTGTAGTTCTGTTGTTCAGCTAAACTTTGCATTCTTTCCTTGTCAAACAGAAGATGTCTCAAGCAAGCTCCTCCTCTTAAAGCTGCAATTGAAAAACAGACTGAGCAACAGTATTATGAAGGAAAAAGAGTAGCAAAACTCAAGTGCATGTAGATGTGAATTTGAGAACTTGTACAATAAATATTCATACTTGTACCCTAAAATTTACACTCACAGCTCCAATGTGAAAACCTGTAAAATAAAAATCTGAAGTTGAATGTTGAGATTTTGCACACGCAGACATTAGTCACAAACCTGTATTCTGAATTTGCAGTTGCAGACAAGTAGTCACAAATGTGTAAAATGTCATTCACAAAAATACAATGACAGACACAAACTTGTAGTACATAGTTGCACTTATTCTTTCATTCACGTTCGCAGTACAATCACAATTAGGCACTTGCAACTTCTCAAATCTGTCACTGCAATTTCAAATTTCGCACCTTGACTTTTGCAACTATTTTCGCGATATACACTGAACAAAATTATGAACGCAACACTTTTGTTTTTGCCCCCATTTTTTATGAGATAAACTCAAAGATCTAAGACTTTAACCCTTTAGAACCTGAAGCTAAAATAGGTGTTTGTCACATATTTAGATTTTTTTACTGTAAAATTCTAAAACAATGTGCTATCTTCATGTGCAAGGTGTCATCTTTTTCAGAAGACAAATAGCTTTCTACAAATTAAAGTTATTGACCATTACTGTGTGTGGTGAGTTTGTAAATAGAATTTAAATAGACAAAAATAAAAAAAACGAGAATAAATTTACTGATTTTTATTTAGAAAAAAACAGAAAAATCACAAACAAAAGAAACTAACACTTAAAAAGTTGAAAAATGAACTATAATACATAAATACAAGTCTTTTTTGTGACATTGGGTTGCACAGTTTTCATTTAGGACACTTTTTCACATATAAATGCATGCATACATAGGCGCACACATACACATGCACAGACCACATGCTAAGATTCGTGAAAGAGTATCGGCCATCCGCCTCCCAAGTTTAATTAAAAATCATCCCAATCCCCTCTTCTGCTGTCTACCACTTCTTTCGCCATGTATTTGTTCGTTTCTTTTATTATTTTATGCAATCCAAAACACTCTAACCTGCCGCGCTTCGTATCGTCTCTGTTCAAATCCTTCCTTC